>NC_141876.1:401844094-403266594 GCF_056163025.1 Triticum urartu
TTCGTATCCGGTGTTTCTCATGAAGATTCTAATGGAGCTTCAACCTCATCATTCTTCGTTCTTTTCCTTCTCCGGTGGTTTCAAGTCAAGCTTTGTTGACCTTACCCTTTCCTCATTTCAATGCCTTCTCATACCGTTGCACGTCATAATAATTCACTTCTCGCTATTAATTTGTTCCGGCGTGCTCAAGCTTTCTCAAAAGGCTCATCTTTTCATTCAAGATCCGTTAATCCTATTTCGAGGTTGTTATCTCATTCAAGCCATTTAATTCAACTGGTGCAACCTCTCTTTTAAATCATTTCAACGGTGTTTCTTTTGAGTGGGCCCTAACCCACAGGTCTTTTCCCAGGATCTTACCTGACTCTTCTCTTTTCCCGGCGTTACTCTCAAATTCTTTTCCAAGTTTGACATAAGAATGATTTATCATCAGTCAAATGCCCTTGTCCAAGATCTTTCTAATTCTTTTCATCGTTGGCTCAACTTTTCCATTCTTCATTCCGGTGTGCCTCAATAATTCTTGGTGGTGTACTCGTCGTCATTCTCGGATGTTGAAGACCGAAGAGGAGTTTCTCTTTAATCTTGCTCTTTTCTCTTCAAGATTCATGATTCTAGCTTGTTGCCATCCTCTCGTAATTGTCTTGATCATGAGAATTCTTTTCACCTATCCGGAGCTATTCAAGATTCTTTTCAGTTTGATTATCCGGAGGCCATCATTTCGGGATTATTCATTCTCAGCTTTCAGCTATCATTCTCCAATTTTACCAGTGTTTCACTCAAGTGATCTTTAATCGGCTCGTGATCTCTTCGTTCTCATGTATCTAAATCCTCTCAAGCATCCTCGTTCATTTTATAATTCGTCCCGGTGTTTTCTTTATCTTTTCTTCAATCATTTTAATTCTTACGGTGGTTCGTTCAAGATTTCTCTTCTTTGTTTATCATATCAATTCATTCGTTCTTTCCAATTCTACCGGTGGATCGTTGAAGACTTTCTCAAGTTTATGGTATATCTCTCTTAATCTTTTCCACGAGAATAAGTAATATGTCAAATCCGTTGATTGTCATCAATTTAATTGATGAAGGATAAGCATAATGTAATTCTTATTCTTGTTTCATCGAGTAAATTCAATTCCTTATTCCGGAGGTTCATCAAAATTCTTGCTTCCAATTGTTCATCTTCTCTTTTTCCCGGAGTTCCAACCTTTTTCAACTATTTCATCATGGAGATCCATCTAAGTCATTACAAGGATTCACCTTGTGCCTTCAACTTCTCTTTCTTTTGTTTGATCATTCTTTCATTACCGGAGTTC
This sequence comes from Triticum urartu, assembly GCF_056163025.1. Classification (NCBI taxonomy): domain Eukaryota; kingdom Viridiplantae; phylum Streptophyta; class Magnoliopsida; order Poales; family Poaceae; genus Triticum; species Triticum urartu. The sequence continues at coordinate 401,845,402 of NC_141876.1, forward strand.
TTCATGAAGGCCCTACATGATGGTTCATCAAGGATTTATTTCCTTCTCGAAGTGTTCATTGAGATTCTTTTCAAAGGAGTTCAAGCATTCTCCATCTTGCTATCCGGAGTGCAATTCTTTCTTCCGTATTATTGGAGGTGGTTTTATGTCATTCTTGATAATTGAGTTCATGTTTTCATGATTCACATGTGGTCAAGAATGAGATATTTTAAATCCATCAATCTCGTCATTGGAGTTATATTGGGTTATATTTCACCTAAAGCTTTCCCTAAGGATTGTTGCTATTATGGTGCTTATAATTGACCCAAGTTCTTCATTTATCCTCCTGGTGAAATAAGTTTCTCGTCTCCTCGTTGTTATCAACCCAATCAAATTTTTTCTGTGAGTGGCAAGTTGTCACCTCATAATGTTGAGATGCCTTCTATAAGTCCACTTCAAGTTTGTCCTTCTGTTGTTGGTGTTCCAACAACTCCGTTCGACCCTTCTCCTAAAGATGCCTTTTCAAGCTCTTTGTGGCAGAAGTTGGCTTTTATTCTCCATTCGTTTATTTCAATGATCTATATTCTATTTCTCTCTTCCGGAGGCATTGCGACGTTGTTCTTTTCACCCATCATCTCGTTTTGTCAAAGATCATGTTCTTTTCATGCCTATCCATTTAACAGGAGTGTTGTGCCCTTTTGCTCAAGTTCTTTTCGCCTTATCAAGCCTTGCATCTCTCTTCTACCGGAGTGCTGTCCGAATTTGTTCTTCCCTGTTTCTCTTTTCTAACGGAGTGTTTTCAACTTCGTCCATCTTCGTTGTTTTCTTCTTTAAATTTGTTCAACCTCGCAAGGTTCTTTGGTTTCACTCATTTGTCAAAGAAGCAATTAGTTTTACCTCCTCTCTTCCTTTTCCGTTTCCCTCCGGTGCCATCCTAGATCTCGGGACGAGATCCTCTCATAGTGGTGGAGTGTTGTGACGCCCCAAGACCGGAGCTTCAGATGCCTTCCATGTGTTCCGGGTTTCGCCGTGTGTTTCATTTGTGCCCGCCATTTCATTCGTGCATTGCATCATGTCATCATGTCATCATGTCATAAGTCTTTTGCATCTCACTAAATATATTGCATGGATTTTTGGTCCATTTAAATTGAGGGAATTCACATGGTGATTCTCTTTATAACATATCCTCCCGATATTAGGGAGCTATTATAAATATTTCTATTCTTGTGGAGTTACCGTGATGCACTTGCAATGTAACTCTCAAGTCTTTTCTGCTTCGAGTTGCTCCTCAAACCTTGCCATATATCCGTTCGTCATTTTCCGGAGCTCCACCTAAATTCTCAACATTTTTGGACACTTCCAAAACCTAGTCCTAGTTCAAACCCATTTGAATTAAATTCAAATGACTTTGAATTTACATCTTCCAATCTTGGCCTTTTATATTTTCTCGAAACAAGCGTATTTTTGTGAGTTCGGGAAATTTATCCCCATGTCCAAAAATCTTTTCCTAATCATCTCTTTCTTTTCCTCTCTTTTTGTCTTTTCTGCTAAAGATTTGGAGGGAGAAGAGAGAGCCCAGCAGCCTGGCCGTTTTCCTTCCCATTGGGCCGGCCTCCCAAGGCCCACACCCCAGCTAACCCTAGCGCAGGGAGAGAGCCCATCTCCTCTCCCTCTCGATCCCATATCTCCCTCGACCCCTTCCCGCACCGCCGCCTCTCCCTTCGCCCCTCCCAGTGCTCGATCCCCTCGCGCTTCTCTCGATCCCGCACATCTCCCCCTCCTCCTCTTGCGCCACCAGAGGAGACCCTCTCCTCGATCCTCACTCTCCCCTTGGCGCTGCCATGCCGGCCTGCGACGGCACCGCCGAGCTCCACCAGGACCACGCCGGCCTCTCCTCCTTCCTCGCCGTGCCTCTGCCTTCGGCCACTTCCAGCGAGCAGCTCTCCTCCTTCGTCCATGGCGGCTGCCGCTCCTGCCAAGTCCCTCGTCCGGATCCCTCAAGCCCCGCCGCCTCCTACTGTTTTTCTTCCCTCGCCGGAGCCGCGTCAAGTCACGTTGCTGCCCCGCTTCCCCGTCTTCACCAGCGCATGTCGCCGCCCCGCCACCCGCATGGCTCCAGCCTGCAGCCGCTACTCCCTGCGTCGAGGAGTCGCCGCGCCAAGTCCCTGTGCCAGGCGCCTCCGCCTCTGCTCCACTCCGCCTTGCTGCTCCGACGTGCCTTGTCCTCGTTGCCTTGCCGCTCCATGCCCATCGCTGTACCTCCCCTGCTGCTCCCTGCATCATTCCTAGGGCCGACCCTCTCACCCGCGAGCACTTCCGGCTGCTGCTGTTGTCGCAACGTCCCCGAACAGACGGCTACCTCCATTTGGATTTCGTCAAGTTCCGCTTCAACAAGTGTACCCCTACGTGTTGGTTACCGCACCGGACCGCCAAGTTCGACTACCGCGCGGTTACACCAAGTTCATCTACGTGCGTGTATGACTACAGATCCGGGGTGCGTCTAGTACCTCTCCGAACAAACGTGAATGACTGTCGCAAGAACTGGACCGGAGAGTCCGAAGACCCCAAGTACCACGACACCGATGAAATGAACACCGACGGAACGTGTATGACTACTTCCGTCTCCGAAGAACCGGGTAACGGAACCGTCATGTTCGTCTACCGCCTACATGTACAACTATCGTCGCCGAGATCGCGAGAACCTCTACCATCGACAGAGCATGCGAGAACGACTACTTCCACTACGAACGTCCCGAGAACAACTACTTCCTCTACTTTGCACCGAACGGGAATCGTCCGGTTTGCACACTTCAAAGGTATAACCCCGAGACGACGTCCGTGAACGAATGCTTGCGATGTTTGGGATGCTCATGTTTGCACCGTGTCCAAATTGTCACTCGTTTCCTTGTCGCCAACTCGTGGGACACCCGGAATTCGGGAGCGCCCCACCATCTTTTGCACGCATCCGCACACTTCTCCTTTGCATCGCTATCTCAATCGAGTTACCGGAACCGGAATGCTGCCATGACACCATTTTCGTTATCGTTGCCGTGGCACCCCTTTTGTTTCCGCCATGATGTCAAATGCCTCATCTCTTATCCTGTCAACTTTTAATAAAACTTGCATAAAACTTGAACATGTCATCCGCATCATGTTAACAACATTAAGATGGTTTAAATTGTTGTTTGCATTAATTTACTAATGCATATGGGGATTTACCGGATTTGTTGTTTGCTATATCCGGACCCATTTAAATTGTTTAGATAGATAATCCCTTTATGTTTCACCTCTTGACATGCTTAACAATATTTAATATTGTTGGGTACATAAACGAGATCGAACTAAATAACCTGAATGTGGTGTTCCGTCAATATGCAACTCCGTTGCATATTGAGCTCCACTTAATTTGTAGGGCTGTTTGTGCACTTTGCCATGCCATGCCTCATTAAACCGGACATGCATCATAATTGTTTGCGCATCGTGTCATGCTTATGTGGTGGTTGTTTACCATGATTGTTTGCTTCTTTCCGGTGTTTTCTTCTTCGGGTTGGTTCCGGTAACGTCGCGTTTGTGAGGAGCCATTCATCTACGTCCGTTTGTCTTCTTCATGGACTCGTTCTTGTTCCTTGTGGGATCTCAGGCAAGATTACCGTACCCTCGAAATCACTTCTATCTTTGCTTGCTAGATGCTCGCTCTTTTGCTATGCCTATGCTGCGATACCTACCACTTGCTTATTATGCCACCCATATTGTTGAACCAAGCCTCTAACCCACCTTGTCCTAGCAAACCGTTGATTGGCTATGTTACCGCTTTGCTCAGCCCCTCTTATAGCGTTGTTAGTTGCAGGTGAAGATTGAAGTTTGTTCCTTGTTGGAACATGGAGATGTTGTTCCTTGTTGGAACATGTTTACTTGTTGGGATATCACAATATCTCTTATTTAATTAATGCATCTATATACTTGGTAAAGGGTGGAAGGCTCGGCCTTATGCCTGGTGTTTTGTTCCACTCCTGCCGCCCTAGTTTCCGTCATATCGGTGTTATGTTCCTGGATTTTGCGTTCCTTATGCGGTTGGGTTATAATGGGAACCCCTTGACAGTTCACTTTGAATAAAACTCCTCCAGCAAGGCCCAACCTTGGTTTTACCATTCGCCACCTAGCCTTTTTTCCCTTGGGATTCGCGCATCCCGAGGGTCATCTTATTTTAACCCCCCCGGGCCAGTGCTTGTCTAAGTGTTGGTCCAAAATGGGCAGCCTGCGGGGCCACCTCGGGGAAACTTGAGGGCTGGTTTTACTCGTAGCTTGACCTATCCGGTGTTGCCCTGTGAACGAGATATGTGCAACTCCCATCAGGATGTCGGCACATCGGGCAGCTTTGCTGGACTTGTTTTACCATTGTCGAGGATGTCTTGAAGAACCGAGATACCGAGTCTGATCGGAATATCTCGGGAGGTGGTCTATTCCTTCGTTGACCGTGAGAGCTTGTCATGGGCTAAGTTGGGACACCCCTGCAGGGATTTGAACTTTCGAAAGCCGTGCCCACGGTTATGGGCAGATGGGAATTTGTTAATGTCCGGTTGTAGAAAACCTGAAGTTGACCTTAATTAAAATGCATCAACCGCGTGTGTAACCGTGATGGTCTCTTTCCGGCGGAGTCCGGGAAGTGAACACGGTGTTGGAGTAATGCTTGACGTAGGTTGTCTAGGATCACTTCTTGATCATACATTTATCGACCGTGCTTTGCCTTCTCTTCTCGCTCTCTTTCGCGTATGTTAGCCACCATATATGCTAGTCGCTTGCTGCAGCTCCACCTCATACTTTTACCTTACCCATAAGCTTAAATAGTCTTGATCGCGAGGGTCCGAGATTGCTGAGTCCCCGTGGCTCACGGATACTTCCAAAACCAGCTTGCAGGTGCCGATGAGTCCGTGCAGATGACGCAACCAAGCTCAAGGAGGAGCTCGATGAAGATCTTGTCCTTTGTGTTGTTTCGTTCTAGTTGATCAGTAGTGGAGCCCAGTTGGGGTCGATCGGGGACCTTGTCGCATTTGGGGTTCTTCTTTTATTTTTGTTCTGTAGTCAGACCTTGATTGTATTTGGATGTTGTAATGCTTTACTCATGTATTTGTGTGAAGTGGCGATTGTAAGCCGACTATGTATCTCTTCCCCTTATGTATTACATGGGTTGTGTGAAGATTACCTCACTTGCGACATTGCTTTCAATGCGGTTATGCCTCTAAGTCGTGCTTCGACACGTGGGAGATATAGCCACATCGAGGGCGTTACAATGCGGATGCGTGCAAAAGACGGTGGGGCACTCCTGGATACCGGGTGTCCCATGAGTCGACGATGGTGGCAAGGCAAAAGAGGGGCAACTTGCACCGACAATTCGAGCACGGAGCAAGCACGGGCATCTCATACATCACACATACATTACTTCACGGGCTGCCGTCTCGGCGGTTATACCTTTCGAAGCGTGCGCTATCGGAGCGGTTCGGGTCAAGCGGTGTAGTCGTTCACGATCGTCGTGGGATGTAGTGGTACTCAGCGATGGTAGAGGAAGTGGTTGTTCACGGTTCGTCGTGGGAACTAGTCGTTCTCGTGGCGACGGTAGTCGTTCACGTTCTTAGTCTCATAAGTTTCCGTAGATGTTCAGGGGCACGGCGAGAAACTTGACGTCCATGGAGTCTTCGAGGGTCGACGGTAGTTGTTCTCGTATCGTCGTGGTAATTGGCGATTTCGGAGACGGCGGAAGACGAACTTGGCGGTTCTCGTTGACCTAGTACTTGGCGTTATCTCCGGTTCGGTGATCGTTTTAGGCGTCGGACATTGAGGTCTCCGGCCGTAGTGGTACTTGGTGAAATCCGAAACGGTCTTGGCGTCTTCGTGCGTAGGGGTACTTGGCGTTTTCGTGTGGTACTTGTCGAGCAAGAAGCAAAGTCGTGGTACTTGGGTCGTCGTGGAACTTGGCGCATCATCATGGTACTTGGCAAAATTCTCGGAGAAAAGCTTGAGGGTACGGGTACGGTTTTTGGTGTCTCATCCTTGCTGATCCAAAACAAACACGAGACAAAAGGCCCCTGGTGGGCAGCAGCAAGGCAGGGTGGCACGCGAGCAGCGAAGGAAATGGGCACGGGCCTCGATCACGAAAGTGTTGTCGGGATGCGGCTATCATAGCCACATGAACATGAGCAATATGATGGACACAAACAAGGCAGGAGGAGGCCAACGAGGTGTTGTGCGGTGGTGGCCTCAGGAGGGCCATGGCATGGTGCAGACATGAGGAGGGGGCATCTGCCCGTTCGCGCGCGAGGAAGGAGCACACACAGCAGAGAGGAAGAAGGCTCTACGGCCACCGGAGGCAGAGACGAGGCGTGATGGCTGGAGGCCGGGGACGGCGGACGAAGCAGCAGCGGACAACGGTGGGCATGGGAGGCTCCCTCGTGTGCACCCGCGGCGCTGAAGAAACGAGGCGGTGGAGCTGGGACTCCGGCGACGAGCAAGGTGAGGCAGAGGTCCTGCGGGTGCCTGGGAGACCGGATCTGGCCACGGCTCCACGGTTCAGGTCGGCCGGCGACGAGGCTTGACCGGAGCGGCGGCCTGGTTCCATGGCGTTGGAGTAAGGAGGGAGAGGCCGACGCGAGAGGAAGGAGGCGCGCTGGGAGGAGCCGCGGCGCCTGGGCGACGCTGGTGGCCTCCGGCAGCACCGGACCGAAGGCAGAGGAGGACGTGGGACGCCGGATCGGGAGGCGACAGCTGTGTTCGTCTCTAGCGGCGCGAGCAGGCAACGAGAGAGAGGGCGAGGGAGGAGATGAACGAGGGAAGAAGAGGCTGCGAGGGAGAGATGGGATCGAGAGAGATGGGTGTTCTGGCGGCGCGAGGGAACGAGGAGGAGGGTGAGAGACCGATCGGGATGTAGCCTCGCTCGGGCCTAGGGTTAGGTAGGCAGGCTGGGCCTTAGAGGCCGGCCCAGTAGAGGGGCTGCGCCTAGGGGGAGGGTGCCGGCTGGGCCTAGAAGGAGAATGGGCCTGCTGCTCTCTGTCACTCCTCTCTAATATTCTTTTAAGAGAAAAGAATTAGAGATAAAAAGAAAAGGAGGATTAAGGAAAGGATTTGTGCAAGGGGGCTATTTTCCCGGTCTCACAAAAATGAGTTTGAACTAGGAAAAATAGAAGTGGTCAAGACCGAAAGTTTAAATTCAAACTCATTTGATTTAAGTTCAAATGATTTGAATAGGTAGTGAGGGTTGGGAAGGTCCAAAAATGTTCAGATTTTTGGTGGAGCTCCGGAAAACGACGAAAGAATTTACGGGCAAGGTTCGAGGTCAAGAAGCGAGATAACAAAGGCATGGGGAAAATTTGCAAGTGTGTTTGCGGTAAATCCAAATAGTTGGAATATTTATTATAGCTCTCTAAATATCGAGAGGATATGTTGTAAGGAGAAACACCATGTGAATTCCCTCAGTTTAAATGGATCAAAGATCCATGCCATTTATTTAGTTGAGTTGGAAAAGATTTATGAGATGATGGCATGATGACATGATGCAATGCACATGATGCAAAGGTGAAAGCGATGAACCAAAAAAGTCACACGATGAAACCCGAAAACCCTGGAAGGCAACTGAAGCTCCGTTCTTGGGGCGTCACAATTAACCAAGCCGTCTTCCATGTCACGGCCGGAATGAAGTCGGTTTAGATAGCCCACATGAATCTCACTGGCGGTGAAGCTGGCATAGCTTTCCAAGTCCAATTTCCATTTGCCTTTGTCAGCAGCTGAAAAATTCTCGCTTAGCGTTGTGCTTTGACAAAAACGTAGGGTTGCTTGGCTCAGTATAGCTAATCCTAGTGATTACAACGTCTTCAGCCTCTTCTTCAGAAGGCTTGGTGGGGCTTGGCGGCTTAGTGCTCGGCGGGTCAACGCCCATTGGATCCACTGTGATGTTGAGAATCTTTGGTGGCGGGTCATCGACAGTAGCGTTAGGAGTATGGTGCAAAGCTTCAGATATGGTTTGCTCAGCGTGTTGGGGAACACAGTAATTTCAAAAAAATTCTACGCACACGCAAGATCATGGTGATGCATAGCAACGAGAGGGGACAGTATTGTCTACATATCCTCGTAGACCGTAAGCGGAAGCGTTATGACAACGCGGTTGATGCAGTCGTATGTCTTCACGATCGACCGATCCTAGTACCAAAAGTACGGCACCTCCGCAATCTGCACATGTTCGGCTCGGTAACGTCCCGCGAACTCACGATCTAGCAAAGTGTCGAGGGAGAGCTTCGTCAGCATGACGACGTGATGACGGTGCTGATGATGCTACCGGAACAGGGCTTCGCCTAAGCACCGCTACGATATAACCGAGGTGGATTATGGTGGAGGGGGCACCGCACATGGCTAAGAGATAAATGATCAACTTGTGTGTCTATGGGGTGCCCCCTCCCCCGTATATAAAGGAGTGGAGGAGGGGGGAGGACCGGACCTCTATGGCGCGCCTTGGAGGAGTCCTACTCCTACCCCCTTCCCTAGTTGGACTAGGAGAGAAGGGGGAGAGAGGGAGGAAGGAAAGGGGGCGCCGCCCCTCCTAGTCCAATTCAGACCAGAAGGGGAAGGGCATGCGGCCTGCCCTGGCTGCCTCTCTCTCTCTCCACTAAAGCCAATTAGGGCCCATTTACTCCCCGGGGGGTTCCGGTAACCCCCGGTACTCCGGTATATGCCTGAACTCACTCGGAACCTTTCCGATGTCCAAATATAGGCTTCCAATATATCGATCTTTATGTCTCAACCATTTCGAGACTCCTCGTCATGCCCGTGATCACATCCGGGACTCCGAACAACCTTCGGTTCATCAAAACACATAAACTCATAATACCGATCGTCACCGAACGTTAAGCATGTGGACCCTCGGGTTCGAGAACTATGTAGACATGATCGACACATGTCTCCGGTCAATAACCAATAGCGTAACCTGGATGTTCATATTGGCTCCCACATATTCTACGAAGATCTTTATCGGTCAAACTGCATAATGATATACGTTCTTCCCTTTGTCATCGGTATGTTACTTGCCCGAGATTCGATCGTCGGTATCTCAATACCTAGTTCAATCTCGTTACTAGCAAGTCTCTTTACTCATTCCGTAATGCATCATCCCGCAACTAACTCATTAGTCACATTGCTTGCAAGGCTTATATTGATGTGCATTACCGAGAGGGCCCAGAGATACCTCTCCGACAATCGGAGTGACAAATCCTAATCTCGATCTATGCCAACTCAACAAACACCACCGGAGACACCTGTAGAGAAGCTTTATAATGACCCAGTTACGTTGTGACGTTTGGTAGAACACAAAGGAGTATTCGGGAGTTGCATGATCTCATAGTCATAGGAACATGTATAAGTTATGGAGAAAGCAATAGCAACAAACTAAATGATCACCGTGCTAAGCTAATGGATGGGTCAAGTCAATCATAATTCTCTAATGATGTGATCCCGTTAATCAAATGACAACTCATGTCTATGGTTAGGAAACATAACCATCATTGATTCAACGAGCTAGTCAAGTAGAGGCAAACTAGTGACACTCTGTTTGTCTATATATTCACACATGTACTGAGTTTCTGGCTAATACAATTCTAGCATGAATAATAAACATTTATCATGATATAAGGAAATATAAATAACAGCTTTATTATTGCCTCTAGGGAATATTTCTGATGTGTTTGCCTTCTTCTTGGCGGGTTTATTAGAAGCTTTGGTCTTGTCTCTGGCCTTCTTGGCCGGTTTATCTTGCAACTTCTTGCTCCAGAAAGGAGTGTCAGCCTAAAAAGAAGCAAACCAAGATGAGGAATGTGCAATGCGGTATAAATAATGATTACAGGAAAAATTAGGTTAAAATACTTACGTTTGGAGCCGGATTAAGAGTCCAGAAGGGGTTCAGCCCCGCTTCGCTGCAGGTCTATAAACTTTCATTGAGCAGCATCTTAGTCATGTCATTGATCTCCTTGTCTTCCAGACGTATTCAAGAGTAATGCAGCGGGTCTTTGACATCACTAGTATATTCACACATTAAACCAGACCGGCAGCTCAAAGGTATGATTTTCCAGGCGACCTAGTATCGAACCAGGTCCACTCCAATCAATCCGTTGGCTAGAAAGGCCCTCACCTTTGAGAAGGTAGGCATGTACTTAGCATGTTTGGCAGTGGTGAGCCAGTCTGGAAGTGGATAATTAGGGCTAAGCCGACGGTCGCAAAAACCCGGTAAAGGATTTTCATCAGATGGAGAAATATCCTGACAGTAAAACTAGGTCTGAGTCCAGTCCCTAGGATGACTGGGAAGTGAAGCTGCAGGAAAGATGGCATCTCTTAGCCTTTGGATTGAAATGCCCCCAAGTTCTAAGCAAGGTTCATCTGTAAACTCGGTCTAGCGGTTTAGGTAGTAGTACTCTCGAAAAAGATTGACGTTGGGTTCCTCTTGAAGATAAACTTCACAAAAGACTCGAAATTGGCAGATGTTGGAGATGGAGTTGGGTCCAATATCTTGAGGATGCAGGTTTAAAAAGTGCAACACATCACGAAAGAATTTTGAGCCAGGCAGTGAGAAGCCACGGTTCATGTGGTTAGCAAAGACTATGACCTCGCCTTCCTTCGTCTCAGGTCTCACTTCTGTTCCTCGGGCTTGCCAGTGAATACCAACTTTGGCAGATAGGAAGCCACTTGAACGTATTCCATGAGGGTTTGTTCTGTGATAGTGGAGGTGACCCAATCGCATGAGGTAACAGTCTTGGTCATTTTTTAACAATGAACGCAAGAGAAATATAGTATGGTGGATTAGTGTTAAGAGGAAGAACCGCCCAATGTTTTCAAGGTTCAAGTTTAAGTCAATTGTTTTCATAATAAAGGGCTAGTGATATTCAATTGGTGAGCCGGCTAAGGTTCTGTTGGATCACAGAAGGCTGACGGTTAATCCGCCCAACAAGTAAATGGCGGGTTAAGCAACCTATCAAAGCAGTTGAAATTTAACAAAGTGTTGCACAAACAGGTTCCACAGATCTGTTCTATAATTTTGTATCTACAGTAGGTTCAGAAAACGGGGATAATTGCTAAACCTAAGTATGACAGTGGAAGAACATGCGAACTGGACTTGAATCTTAGGGAGACAGGATGCATCTACGATTGGAAACGGATGCTAAAACGGCTACCGCATAAACTTCATATAACTTTTCAGATTGAACTAAGCATTGGCAAAGAAACCGCGACGAACACCGACGAACCCCGGCGAAGCTGATAAACTAGGCCAATCTAATGTGGATTGGGGATAAAGAGAGAGGAGTACCTGAAGGAAATATGCCCTAGAGGCAATAATAAATTTGTTATTTATATTTCCTTATATCATGATAAATGTTTATTGTTCATGCTAGAATTGTATTAACCGGAAACTTAGTACATGTGTGAATACATAGACAAACAGAGTGTCCCTAGTATGCCTCTACTTGACTAGCTCATTAATCAAAGATGGTTAAGTTTCATAGCCATAGACATGTGTTGTGATTTGATGAACGGGATCACATCATTAGAGAATGATGTGATGGACAAGACCCATCTGTTAGCTTAGCATAATGACCGTTTAGTTTTTCTGCTATTGCTTTCTTCATGACTTATACATGTTCCTCAGACTATGAGAGTATGCAACTCCCGAATACTGGAGGAACACCTTGTGTGCTATCAAACGTCACAACATAACTGGGTGATTATAAAGATGCTCTACAAGTGTCTCCGATGGTGTTTGTTGAGTTGACATAGATCGAGATTAGGATTTGTCACTCTGTGTATCGGAGAGGTATCTCTGGGCCCTCTCGGTAATGCACATCACTATGAGCCTTGCAAGCAATGTGACTAATGAGTTAGTTACGGGATGATGCATTAAGGAATGAGTAAAGAGACTTGCCGGTAATGAGATTGAACTAGGTATGATGATACCGACGATCGAATCTCGGGCAAGTAACATACCGATGACAAAGGGAACAATGTATGTTGTTATGTGGTTTGACCGATAAAGATCTTCGTAGAATATGTAGGAGCCAGTATGAGCATCCAGGTTCCGCTATTGGTTATTGACCGGAAATGTGTCTCAGTCATGTCTACATAGTTCTCGAACCCGTAGGGTCCGCACGCTTAACGTTCGATGACGATTTGTATTATGAGTTTCATGTTTTGATGGACTGAAGTTTGTTTGGAGTCCCGGATGAGATCACGGACATTACGAGGAGTCTCGAAATGATTGAGAAATAAAGATTGATATATTGAAGGTTATGCTTGGACGCCGGAATGGTTTCAGATAGGTTCGAGCATTTTCCGGAGTACCGGGGGGTTACCGGACCCCCCTGGGGTTAATGGGCCTTCATGGGCCCTAGTGGAAGAGAGGAGGCGGCGGCCAGGTAGAGGTGCGCGCCCCCCAAGCCCAATCCGAATTGGGTTGGGGGCGGCCCCCTTTCCTTCTCTCCCTCTCCTCTTTCCCCCCTTCTCCTTGTAGGAATAGGAAAAGGGGGCGAATCCTACTTGGACCGGGAGTCCAAGTAGAACTCCCCCCTTGGCGTGCCACACCTTGGCCGGCCTCCTCCTCCCCCCTTTATATACGTGGTGAGGGGGCACCCCAAAGACACACAAGTTGATCTTTTAGACGTGTGCGGTGCCCCCTCCACAGTTACACACCTCAGACATATCGTTGTAGTGATTAGGCGAAGCTCTGCGTCGATAACTTCATCATCACCGTCATCATGCCGTCGTGCTGACGGAACTGTCCCTTGACCTCAACTGGATCAAGAGTTCGAGGGACGTCATCGAGCTAAACGTGTGCTGATCGCGGAGGTGCCGTGCATTCGGTACTTCGATTGGTTGGATCGTGAAGACGTTCGACTACATCAACCGCGTTACTAAATGCCTCCGCTTTCGGTCTATGAGGGTACGTAGACACACTCTCGCCGTCTCTTAGATATATCTTGCATGATCATAGGTAAATTTTTTGAAATACTGCATACCCCAACAGTGCCATCCGAGCCAGGTCTATGCGTAGATCTTATATGCATGAGTAGAGCAGAAAGAGTTGTGGGCGATAATAGTCATACTGCTTACCAGCAATGTCTTACTTTGATTCAGCGGTATTGTTGGATGAAGCGGCCCAGACCGATAGTACATGACCGTGTTCATGAGACTGGATCTACCGACGTGCTTCGCACACAGGTGGCTAGTGAGTGTCTGTTTCTCCAGCTTTAGTTGAATCGAGTTTGACTACACCCGGTCCTTGTTGAAGGTTAAAACAGCACACTTGACGAAAAATCGTTGTGGTTTTGATGCGTAGGTAAGAACGGTTCTTGCTAGAAGCTCGTAGCAGCCACGTAAAACTTGCAAAAACAAAGTAGAGGACGTCTAACTTGTTTTTGCAGGGCATGTTGTGATGTGATATGGTCAAGACATGATGATATAAATTTTTGTATGAGATGATCATGTTTTGTAATAGTTATCAGCAACTGGCAGGAGCCATATGGTTGTCGCTTTATTGTATGAAATGCAATCACCATGTAATTGCTTTACTTTATCACTAAGCGGTAGCGGTAGTCGTAGACACAATTGTTGGCGAGACGACAACGATGCTACGATGGAGATCAAGGTGTCAAGCCGGTGAAGATGGTGATCATGACGGTACTTTGGAGATGGAGATAAAGGCACAAGATGATGATGGCCATATCATATCACTTATTTTGATTGCATGTGATGTTTATCCTTTATGCATCTTATTTTGCTTAGTACGACAGTAGCATTATAAGATGACCTCTCACTAAATTTCAAGGTATAAGTGTTCTCCCTGAGTATGCACCGTTGCTAAAGTTTGTCGTGTCGAGACACCATGTGATGATAGGGTGTGATAAGCTCTACTTTCACATACAACGGGTGCAAGTCAGTTTAGCACACGCAGAATACTCGGGTTAAACTTGATGAGCCTAGCATATGCAGATATGGCCTCAGAACACTGAGACCGAAAGTTCGAGCGTGAATCATATAGTAGATATGATCAATATAGTGATGTTCACCATTGAAAACTACTCCATCTCACGTGATGATCGGACATGGTTTAGTTGATATGGATCACGTGATCATTTAGATGACTAGAGAGATGTCTATCTAAGTGGGAGTTCTTAAGTAATATGATTAATTAAACTTTAATTTATCATGAACTTAGTACCTAATTGTATTTTGCATGTCTATGTTGTTGTAGATAAATGGCCCGCGCTACTGTTCCTTTGTATTTTAATGCGTTCCTAGAGAAAGCTAAGTTGAAAGATGATGGTAGCAACTACACGGACCGGGTCCGTAACTTGAGCATTATCCTCATTGCTGCATAGAAGAATTACATCTTGGAAGCACAGCTAGGTGCAAAGCCCGCTGCAGGAGCAACACCTTATGTTATGAACGTCTGGCAGAGCAAAGCTGATGACTACTCGATAGTTCAATGTGCCTTGCTTTACGACTTAGAATCGGGACTTCAACGACGTTTTGAACGTCATGGAGCATATGAGATGTTCCAGGAGTTGAAGTTAATATTTCAAGCAAATGCCCGAATTGAGAGATATGAAGTCTCCAATAAGTTCTATAGCTGCAAGATGGAGGAGAATAGTTCTGCCAGTGAACATATACTCAAAATGTCTGGGTACCACAACCACTTGACTCAACTGGGAGTTAATCTTCTAGATGATAGTGTCATTGACAGAGTTCTTCAATCACTGCCACCAAGCTGTAAAAGCTTCATGATGAACTATAATATGCAAGGGATGGATAAGACAATTCCCTAGCTCTTCGCAATGCTAAAGGCTACGGAGGTAGAAATCAAGAAGGAGCATGAAGTGTTGATGCTCAACAAGATGACTAGTTTCAAAAACAAGGGCAAAGGGAAGAAGGGGATCTTCAAGAAGAACGGCAAGCAAGTTGTTGCTCAAGTGAAGAAGCCCAAGTCTGGACCTAAGCCTAAGACTGAGTGCTTCTAGTGCAAAGGGAATGGTCACTGGAAGCGGAACTGCCCCAAGTATTTGGCGGATAAGAAGGATGGCAAAGTAAAAGGTATATTTGATATACATGTTATTGATGTGTACCTTACTAATGCTTGTAGTAGTGCCTAGGTATTTGATACTGGTTCTGTTGCTCATATTTGCAACTCGAAACAGGGGCTACGGATTAAACGAAGATTGGCTAAGGATGAGGTGACGATGCGCGTGGGAATTGGTTCCAAAGTCGATGTGATCACCGTCGGCATGCTACCTATACATCTACCTTCGGGATTAGTATTAGACCTGAATAATTGTTATTTGGTGCCAGCGTTAAGCATGGACATTATATCTGGATCTTGTTTGATGCAAGACGGTTATTCATTTAAATCAGAGAATAATGGTTGTTCTATTTATATGAGTAATATATTTTATGGTCATGCACCCTTGATGAGTGGTCTAGTTTTATTGAATCTCGATAGTAGTGATACACATATTCATAGTATTGAAGCCAAAAGATATAAGTTTAATAATAATAGTGCAACTTATTTGTGGCACTGCCGTTTAGGTCATATTGGTGTAAATCGCATGAAGAAACTCCATATTGATGGGCTTTTGGAATCACTTGATGCTTGCAAACCATGCCTCATGGGCAAGATGACTAAGACTCCGTTCTCTGAAACAATGGAGCGAGCAACAGACTTATTGGAAATAATACATACTGATGTATGCGGTCCAATGAGTGTTGATGCTCGCGGCGGGTATCGTTATTTTCTGACCTTCACAGATGATTTGAGCAGATATGGGTATATCTACTTAATGAAACATAAGTCTGAAACATTTGAAAAGTTCAAAGAATTTCAGAGTGAAGTAGAAAATCATCGTAACAAGAAAATTAAGTTTCTACGATCTCATCGTGGAGGTGAATATTTGATTTATGAGTTTGGTCTTCATTTGTAACAATGCGGAATAGCTTCGCAACTCATGCCACCTGGAACACCACAACATAATGGTGTGTCCGAACGTCGTAACCACACTTTATTAGATATGGTCTAATCTATGATGTCTCTTACTGATTTACCGCTATCGTTTTGGGGTTATGCTTTAGAGACGGCTACATTCACGTTAAATAGGGCACCAACGAAATCCGTTGAGACGACACCATATGAAATGTGGTTTGGAAAGAAACCCAAGTTGTCATTTCTTATAGTTTGGGGCTGCAATGCTTATGTGAAAAAGCTTCAACCTGATAAGCTTGAGCTCAAATCTGAGAAATGTGTCTTCATAGGGTACCCAAAGGAGACTGTTGGGTACACCTTCTATCACAGATCTGAAGGCAAGAAATTCGTTGCTAAGAATGGATCCTTTCTAGAGAAGAAGTTTCTCTCGAAAGAAGTGAGTGGGAGGAAAGTAGAAATTGATGAGGTAATTGTACCTTCTCCCAAATTGGAAATTAGTTCATCACAGAAATCAGTTCTAGTGATTACTACAGCAATTAGTGAGGAAGCTAATGATGATGATCATGAAACTTCAGATCAAGTTACTACTGAACCTCGTAGGTCAACCAGAGTACGATCCACACCAGAGTGGTACGGTAATCCTGTTCTGGAAGTCATGTTACCAGACCATGATGAACCTACGAACTATGAGGAAGCGATGATGAGCCCAAATTCTGCAAAATGTCTTGAGGCCATGAAATCTGAGATGGGATCCATGTATGAGAACAAAGTATGGAGTTTGATTGACTTGCCTGATGACTGGCAAGCAATAGAGAATAAATGGATCTTCAAGAAGAAGACTGACACTGACGGTAATGTTACTGTCTACAAAGCTCGACTGGTTGCGAAAGGTTTCGGACAAGTTCAAGGAGTTGACTACGATGAGACCTTCTCACCCGTAGCGATGCTCAAGTCTGTCCTGATCATGTTAGCAATTGTCGCATTTTATGATTATGAAATTTGGCAATTGGATGTCAAAACTGCATTCCTTAATGCATATCTCACAGAAGAGTTGTATATGATGCAACTAGAAGGTTTTGTCGATCCAAAAGGTGCTAACAAAGTGTGCAAGCTCCAGTGATCCATTTATGGACTGGTGCAACCATCTCGGAGTTGGAATATACACTTTGATAGTGTGATCAAAGCATATTGTTTTATACAGACTTTTGGAGAAGCCTATATTTACAAGAAAGTGAGTGGGAGCTCTGTAGCATTTCTGATATTATATCTGGATGACATATTGTTGATCGGAAATGATACTGAATTTCTGAATAGCATAAAAGGATACTTGAATAAGAACTTTTCAATGAAAGACCTCAGTGAATTTGCTTATATATTGTGCATCAAGATCTATAGAGATAGATGAAGACGCTTAATTGGACTTTCACAAAGCACATACCTTGATAAAGTTTTGAAGAAGTTCAAAATGGACCAGTCAAAGAAAGGGTTCTTTCCTGTGATGCAAGGTGTGAAGGTGAGTCAGACTCAATGCCTGACCACTGCAGAAGATAGAGAGAAAATGAAAGTCATTCCCTATGCATCAGACGTAGGTTCTATCATGTATCCATTGCTGTGTACCAGACCTGATGTGTGCCTTGCTATTAGTTAGCAGGGAGGTACCAAAGTAATCCAGGAGTGGATCACTGGACAGTGGTCAAGAACATCCTGAAATACCTGAAAAGGACTAAGGATATGTTTCTCATTTATGGAGGTGACAAATAGCTTGTCGTAAACGGTTACGTCGATACAAGCTTTGACACTGATCCGGATGACTCTAAGTCACAAACCAGATACGTATTTTTATTGAATGGTGGAGCTGTCAGTTGGTGCAGTTCTAAGCAGAGCGTCGTGGCAGGATCTATGTGTGAAGCGGAGTACATAGCTGCTTCAGAAGCAGCAAATGAAGGAGTCTGGATGAAGGAGTTCATATCCGATCTAGGTGTAATACCTAGTGCATCGGGTCCAATGAAAATCTTTTGTGACAATACTAGTGCAATTGCCTTGGCAAAGGAATCCAGATTTCACAAGAGAACCAAGCACATCAAGAGACGCTTCAATTCCATCTGTGATCAAGTCAAGGAGGGAGACATAGAGATTTGCAATATACATACGGATCTGAATGTTGCAGACCCGTTGACTAAGCCTCTCTCACGAGCAAAACATGATCAACACCAAGACTCCATGGGTGTTAGAATCATTACTATGTAATCTAGATAATTGACTCTAGTGCAAGTGGGAGACTGAAGGAAATATGCCCTAGAGGCAATAATAAATTTGTTATTTATATTTCCTTATATCATGATAAATGTTTATAATTCATGCTAGAATTGTATTAACCGGAAACTTAGTACATGTGTGAATACATAGACCAATAGTGTGTCCCTAGTATGCCTCTACTTGACTAGCTCGTTAATCAAAGATGGTTAAGTTTCCTAGCCGTAGACATGTGTTGTCATTTGATGAACGGGATCACATCATTAGCTTAGCATAATGATCGTTTAGTTTTTCTGCTATTGCTTTCTTCATGACTTATACATGTTCCTCAGACTATGAGATTATGCAACTCCCGAATACTGGAGGAACACCTTGTGTGCTATCAAATGTCACAACGTAATTGGGTGATTATAAAGATGCTCTATAGGTGTCTCTGATGGTGTTTGTTGAGTTGACATAGATCGAGATTAGGATTTGTCACTCTGTGTATCGAAGAGGTATCTCTGGGCCCTATCGGTAATGCACATCACTATGAGCCTTGAAAGCAATGTAACTAATGAGTTAGTTACGGGATGATGCATTACAGAATGAGTAAAGAGACTTTCCGGTAACGAGATTGAACTAGGTATGATGATACCGACGATCGAATCTCGGGCAAGTAATATACCGATGACAAAGGGAACAACGTATGTTGTTATGTAGTTTGACCGATAAAGATCTTCGTAGAATATGTAGGAGCCAATATGAGCATCCAGGTTCCGCTATTGGTTATTGACCAGAGATGTGTCTCGGTCATGTATACATAGTTCTCGAACCCGTAGGGTCCGCACGCTTAACGTTCAATGACGATCGGTATTATGAGTTTTGTGTTTAGATGAACCGAAGTGTGTTCAGAGTCCCGGATGAGATCACGGACATGATGAGGTGTCTCGAAATGGTCAAGACATAAAGATTGATATATTGGAAGGTTATGTTTGTGAAAGCACAAGTGCTCCCTAGGTGGTTTTGATAATTGATGACAACATATCTCTTGTTGGACTAACATTTCGATCTAGCATGTTTCAGATAAGTTCAACAATGGAGTGGCAAGGACTAAAGATTATGGGAACTCCTTCAAGATGCTAAGGACAAAGGATTGGCTAAAGCTTCAAGCTCAAGACTCATCATTTTACATTTTAGTGATCCAAGATCACATTGAGTCTTTAGGAAAAGCCAATACTGTCAAGGAGGGATGAGGTGTTGCTTAATGAGCCTCTTGCTTCATGTGCTTAGTGATATGCTCCAAAACCCTCAGCTACTTTCCCACTTCCACATATGACCTAAACCCTAAGACAAACTCGGTCCTACTGATTCTTCCTATCCGGCGCCACCGAGTTTCACTTGTCATAAGCCACTGCCAAACCCAAATCAGTTCGGTCTCACCGATGGGATCTTGGTCTCACCGAGATGGGCTTGCAAACTCTCTGTTACCCATTGCAATATTCTCGGTCCCACCGAGATATGCGATCGGTTCCACCGAGTTTTGCTTGGCCAAATCTCAGTCTCACTTATTACCCAAATCGGTCCCACCGAGTTTGAGTAATCGGTCAAACCGAGTTTTGGATTTACCCTAACCCTAGCACATCGGTCCCACCGAGTTGATCCAGTCGGTCCCACCGAAATCTCTAACGGTCACTAGGTTTACCTTATCGGTCCGACCGAGTTTGTTGATTCGGTCCCACCGAGATTGGAAAACTATGTATACCCCTCCACCTCCTCTTCATTCGAGGAGAGAGCTATCAGAACGCATACACCATTCCAACTCATATGTTCTGAGAGAGAACCACCTACTCATGTGTTGAGACCAAGATATTCCATTCCTACCATATGAATCTTGATCTCTAGCCTTCCCAAGTTGCTTTCCACTCAAATCTTCTTTCCACCAAATCCAAATCCTATGAGAGAGAGTTGAGTGTTGGGGAGACTATCATTTGAAGCACAAGAGCAAGGAGTTCATTACCTACACACCATTTGTTACTTCTTGGAGAGTGGTGTCTCCTAGATTGGCTAGGTGTCACTTGGGAGCCTCCGACAAGATTGTGGAGTTGAACCAAGGAGTTTGTAAGGGCAAGGAGATCGCCTACTTCGTGAAGATCTACCGCTAGTGAGGCAAGTCCTGTGTGGGCGATGGCCATGGTGGGATAGACAAGGTTGCTTCTTCGTGGACCCTTTGTGGGTGGTTGCTTCTTCGTGGACCCTTCGTGGGTGGTGCCCTGTGTGGACTCTCGCAACCGTTACCCTTTGTGGGTGGAGCCCTGTGTGGACTCGCGCAACCGTTACCCTTTGTGGGTTGAAGTCTCCATCAACGTGGATGCAGGATAGCACCACCTATCCGAACAACGGGAAAAACATCCGTGTCTCAAATTGCGTTTGATCTCTCCAAACCCTTCCCCTTACATTCTTGCAAGTTGCATGCTTTACATTCCGCTGCTCATATACTCTTTGCATGCTTGCTTGATATGTATTGTGTGTGTTAAAATTGTGCCTAAACTCCACTTAAACCAAAAAGCTTAAAAATTGCAACTTTAGCATTAAGTGTCTAACCCCCCCCCCTTTCTAGACACATCTACTTCTAGATCCTACAGTTTGGACACCGAAATGGTTTCGGATAGGTTCGGACATTTTCCAGAGTACCGGGGGGTTAGCGAAACCCCCCCGGGGGGATTAAGGGGCCTTCATGGGCCCTAGTGGAAGAGACGAGGCGGCGACCAGGTGGAGGCGCGTGCCCCCCAAGCCCAATCCGAATTGGGTTAGGGTTTGGGGGGCGGCCCCCCTTTCCTTTTGTCCCTCTCCTCTTTCCCCCCTTCTCCTTGTAGGAATAGGAAAAGGGGCAGCGAATCCTACTCCCCCCTTAGCATGCCACAACTTGGCCGGCCTCCTCCTCCTCCGCCCCTTTATATACGTGGGGAGGGGGCACCCAAAGACACACAAAGTTGATCTGTTAGCCATGTGCAGTGCCCCCCTCCATAGTTACACACATCAGTCGTATCTTTGTAGTACTTAGGCGAAGCCCGGCGTCGGTAACTTCATCATCACCGTCATCATGCCATCATGCTGACGGAACTGTCCCTCAACCTCAACTGGATCAAGAGTTTGAGGGACGTCCTCGAGCTGAACGTGTGCTAATCACGGAGGTGCCGTGCATTCGGTACTTGGATCGGTTGGATCATGAAGACGTTTGACTACATCAACCGCGTTACTAAATGCTTCCGCTTTCGGTCTACGAGGGTATGTAGACACTCTCCCTATGTCGTAACTATGCATCTCCTAGATAGATCTTGCATGATCATAGGTAAATTTTTTGAAATACTGTGTTCCCCAACAGTACTTGTTGGTGTTGTTGAACATCGGAGGGGTGCCGCGATCTCTAGACATAGTCAGGTTGTTGTAGCGGCCTAGGTCGGAGTGGTTGGAGAAGGTCGACGGCGGCGGCGGAACTTGTGCTGCAGCAGTTGATGCGAGGAAGATGGAAAGGAAGAGGCATGGGCAAGGGTAAAAAGTTAAAGAGAGGGCCCCTGTCCCTATTTATAAGGAGGTAAAAGATGGCATCTGCGGAAATCGAGGGGGTAAAATGATTAAGTTAAACAGCGCAAGCGCCTCGATTCTCGGAATGCTCATTAAGATAAGGATTCGTTGAGATATCCTAGGCCTCGTGCGGAATTAATGTGCATGATGTCACGGTAGGTTACAATGATTCTGCTGTGTGATGTCATGGCGAGTTATAGCGGACTGGTGAAGGATCAGTAAAGATACATTTTGCTAATTTGAACAATGGAGATTGATATGAACAAGTTCAAATCAACCTCGGGCCTAATGTTGGGGATATAGCTTCGAGGTGTGACCCGCCCAGGAGGGGCCAGGTTACACCATTGGCGGTTTAACATGAAGAAAGTCCAAGGAGGTCCATGATGCAGCTTGAAGCTACGTCGGTATTTCCCCAAAGAGGAAGGGATGATGCAGCACATCGACGGTAGGTATTTCCCTCAGTGATGAAACCAAGGTTATCGAACCAGTGGGAGAACCAATCAACACTACGTAAACATCACCTGCACCCAAATAACAAATACTCGCAACCCGACATGTAAAAGGGGTTGTCAATCCCTTTCGGGTAGCGGCACCAGAAATTGACAAACGGACGTGAGAGAGTTGTAAATATTGATAGATCGAATGCCAAATAAAATAAATTGCAGCAAGGTATTTTTGTATTTTTGGTTTAATAGATCTGAAAATAAAAGATAAATAAAATAGATCGCAAAGGCAAATAATATGAGAAAGAGACCTGAGGCCGTAGGTTTCACTAGTGGCTTCTCTTGAGAAAAATAGAAAATGATGGGTAAACCAATTATTGTTGGGCAATTGATAGAACATCAAATAATCATGACGATCTCTAGGCAATGATCATTATATAGGCATCACGTCCAAGATTAGTAGACCGACTCCTGCCTACATCTACTACTATTACTCCACACATCGACCGCTATCTAGCATGCATCTAGTATATTATGTTCATGGAGAAACGAAGTAATGCAATAAGAACGATGACATGATGTAGACAATATCTATTTATGTAGAAATAGACCCCATTGTTTTATCCTTAGTAGCAACGATACATACGTGTCGGTTCCCCTTCTGTCACTGGGATCAAGCACCGTAAGATCGAACCCACTACAAAGCACATCTTCCCATTGCAAGATAAATAGATCAAGTTGTCCAAGCAAAACGCAAATATCGGAGAAGAAATACGAGGCTATAAGCAATCATGCATATAAGAGATCAAAGAAACTCAAATAACTTTCATGGATAAAAGAGATAGATCTGCTCATAAACTCAAAGTTCATCAGATCCCAACAAACACACCGCAAAAGAATTACATCATATGGATCTCCAAGAGACCATTGCATTGAGAATCAAACGAGAGAGTGGAAGCCATCTAGCTACTAACTACGGACCCAAAGGTCTACAAAGAACTACTCACACATCATCGGAGAGGCACCAATGGAAGTGGCGAACCCCTCCGTGATGGTGTCTAGATTGGATCTAGTGGTTCTAGACTTTGCGGCGACTCGAATTGATTTTCGTCGACTCCCGTGGGGTTTCTAGAATATTGGGGTATTTATAGAGCAAAGAGGCGGTCCGGGGGGCACCCAACGTGGGCACAACCCACCAGGGTGCGCCTGGGCCTCCAGGCGTGCCTTGGTGGGTTGTGCTCCCCTCGGAGCACCCCCAGGCGCTTCTCCGGCCCATTGTATGCCTTCTAGTCCAAAAATATCCACAAATAGTTTCGCTGCGTTTGGACTCCGTTTGATATTGATTACATGCGATGTAAAAAACATGCAAAAAACAACAATTGGCACTTGGCACTATGTCAATAGGTTAGTACCAAAAAATGATATCAAATGTCTATAAAATGATTATAAAACATCCAAGAATGATAATATAATAGCATGAAACAATCAAAAATTATAGATACGTTGGATGTATCAGCCCAAGAAGAGGTATGAAGACGACGGCTCTTAGGAGGCAGAACTGGTAAGGGCACAAGGTCTGGGCCCGTGAACCGCCATAGGAAGACTTGCTCTATAAGGCATGACTAGTTAGAAACCGAGCCGGTCACACGGTGTGAGCCGGCCGGGACTCTGTAAGCCGCCAGGTCTCTACCTGTGTATATAAAGGTGAGATCCGGCGACGGGTTAACTTAAGAAACAATCAATCGAGAACTAGGTCAAGCGTATTCGCTCCCTTGTAATCGAAACTCAAGCCATACAACTAGAACCAAGACGTAGGCTTTTACCTCATAGAGAGGGGCCAAACCTGGGTAAACTCCTCGTGTCCTTTTGTCCCGTTCAACCCCTTCAAGCTAACCTAGTTGCGATGGCTCCACACCTAAGTCTTTTCACTAGGGCATCTGCCATGACAAGTCCATGACAATGATTGTTTTTGAAAAATTGTTGGCATTTATGGTTTGTAGTCTCAAAAAGGGTTGGGGAGATACCATTCTGGTCATATTATATCATGATTTTTTGACAAACTATTGGAATTTGAGATATTTTATTATTGCTCCATAGTTGATTATGCCATTGATATGAGTGAATATAGTTTCTAAGAGTCGTCATTTGCATAGTTAGTTATGATCTTTGCTGAAAAGTTGGGTATTATTTAAGCATATATATATATAGACACAAGAACAAAAGAGTTCGTAAAAGTTTTTCTTTATCACTTTCAGTTTGTTAACTGAATTGCTTGAGGACAACCAATGAGATAAGCTTGGGGGAGTTGATACGTCTGCGTCGTATCTACTTTCCAAACACTTTCGTTCTTGTTTTGGACTCTAATTTGCATGATTTGAATGAAACTAACCCGGACTGATGTTGTTTTTAGCAGAATTTCTATGGTGTTGTTTTTGTGCAAAAATAAATGTTCTCATAATTGGACGAAACTTTTTGGAGGTTTTTTATGGAATATATAAAAAATACTGGAGCAAGGACCCACTGGAGGGTGCCCACATGGCTCCGCTGACCCTAATCTGAAGTCTATAAATTCCTATTTTCTGAGAAAAAAATAGGAGAGGAAGTTTGATCATGTTTTACGATACGGAGCCGCCGCAACCTCCTCTTCTTCATCAAGAGGCCAGATCTGGAGTCCATTCAGGGCTCCGAAGAAGGGATCTTATGTCTTCACCATCATCAACCATCCTCCATCACCAATTTCATGATGCTCACTGTCGGGAGTGAGAAATTTCTTCGTAGGCTTGCTGGACTGTGATGGGTTGGATGAGATTCATCATGTAATCGTGTTAGTCTTGTTAGGGCTTGATCCCTAGTATGCACTATGTTCTGAGATTGATGTTGCTATGACTTTGTTATGCTTAATGCTTGTCACTAGGGCCTGAGTGCCATGATTTCAGATCTGAACCCTTTATGTTTTCATGAATATATTTGTGTTCATGATCCGATCTTCCAAGTTGTATGCACCTACTACGTGTTAAGATCTGCATACCCCAAGGTGACAATAATTGGGATTCTTTTCGGTGATTACCGTAGTTTGAGGAGTTCATGTATTCATTATGTGTTAATGCTTTGTTCTGGTTCTCTATTAAAAGGATGCCTTAATATCCCTTAGTTTCCTTATGGACCCAGCTACCATGGGAAGGTAGGACAATAGATGTCATGCAAATTCTTATTATAAGCACGTATGACTATATACGGAATGCATGCCTATATTACATTGATGAATTGGAGCTAGTTCTGTGTCGCCCTAGGTTATGACTGTTATATGATGAATCTTATTGATACATCTCCAACGTATCTATAATTTTTTATTGGTCCATGCTGTCATATTATCATTCTTGGATGTTTTACATTCATTTAATAGCAACTTTATATCATTTTTTGGGACTAACCTGTTGACATAGTGCCCAGTGCCAGTTGCTATTTTTGCTTGTTTTTTACATTGCATAAAATCAATACCAAACGGAGTCCAACCATAGCGAAACTTTTTGGAGAATTTTTCTGGACTAGAAGACACCTAATGGGCCAGAGAAGTACGAGAGGGGGCTCCGAGGGGAGCACAACACACCAGGGCGCGCCCTGGTGGGTTGTGCTCCCCTCGGAGCCCCCCTCTGATACTTCTTTGGCCCAACATGTGTCTTCTGGTCCAGAAAAAATCCCAAAAAAGTCTTGCTGCGTTTGGACTCCGTTTGGTATTTATTTTCTGCGTAGTAAAAAAGAAGCAAAAAAAGCAACTAGGCTGGGCACTATGTCAATAGGTTAGTCCCAAAAAATGATATAAAGTTGCTATCAAATGATTGTAAAACATCCAAGAATGATAATATAGCAGCATGGAACAATAAAAAATTATAGATTCGTTGGAGACGTATCAGCATCCCCAAGCTTAATTCCTTCTCGTCCTCGAGTAGGTAAATGATAAAACCAGAATTTTTGATGTGGAATGTTGCCTAACATGTTCATCACATATTCTTTTCTTTGTAGCATGGACATTTGGACTTTTATATGATTCAAAGCAATAATCTAGTTGATTTCAATACTCAAACATATCAACAAGCAACCATGTCTTTCGAAATATCAACACTAAAGCAAGTTATCCCTAGCCCATTATGCTCAATCATTGATCCATTCATGAAACACACTCGCATATTAGCTACACCCAATGCTCAAGTACGATCATAGTGCCCCTTAGTTAGTACGATCATTGATCCATTCATGAAACACACTCGCATATTAGCTACACTCGCATATTAGCTACACCCAATGCTCAAGTACGATCCATTCATGAAACACACTCGCATATTAGAGAAGATGGAGACTCAAATAAAAATAAAAATTGCATAAAGTAAAAGAAAGGCCCTTCACAGAGGGAAGTAGGGATTTGTAGAGGTGCCAGAGCTCAAAGTGAAAAACATAGAGATAAAAACATTTTGGGTGGCATGCTTTTCCTATCAACAAAAACGATCGAGTAGTTCCCAATACTTTCCATGCTAGATATATCATAGGCGGTTCCCAAACAGAAAATAAAGTGTATTCCTTTTTCCACCATACTTTCACTTTCCATGGCTAGCCGTATCCACGGGTGCCTTCCATACCAACACTTTCCAAGGAATTTATTATTTGACAACATAAAGTAAATTCATTTTTTTATTTAGGGACTAGGCATCCCTAATACCTTTGTCGTACTCTCGTGCAATGAAAAATGTATAAACACTCATCTTGAGAATAACACATCTCGCATGGAAATATATCAGCCACCCCCTACCGTTTCATGAGTGGTACGAGCACACAAAAGAGAAATTTATTTTGAAAATTAGAGATGGCACATACAAATTTGCTTAGAATGGCAAAAAGAATACCACGTATAGGTAGGTATAGTGGACTCATATGGAAAAACTAGTTTAAAGGATTTTGGATGCACAAGTAGTGATCATACTTAGTGCAAAATGAAGGCTAGCAAAAAGATTGAGAAGCATCCAACCAAGAAAAGAAAAAAATCTCATAAGCGAGCATTAAGCATAACTAACACCAAATAATGCACCATAAGTAGGATGTGATTTCATTGCATAACTATTGACTTTCGTGCTTGCATAGGGAATCACAAACCTTAACACCAACATTCTTACTAAAGCATAATTATTTATCAACATGACTCACATATTAAATCATCATATTGCAAAACTATTACAAGGAATCAAGTTTATTTTGTCCAATGATCTTCATGAAAGTTTTTATTATATCCCTCTTGAATATCTATCACTTTGGGACTAATTTCATATGTTCCTTTTGATAGCTCAAACAAATTTAAGTGAAGAACATGAGCATAAAAATTTTCTTCTCTCAAAACAATTTACGTGAAGCAAGAGAGAATTTCTTAAAAAATTACTAACTCTCAAATAAATCTAACTAAAGTATGAGAGCATTTCTTCAAAGATACTAAAGCACACCGTGCTCAAAAAGATATAAGTGAAGCACTAGAGCAATTCCAAAGCTCATAAAGATTTAAGTGAAGCATGGAGAGCAATTCTAACAAGTCATAGCATAATTTTGGCTCTCTCAAATAGGTGTGTCCAGCAAGGATTCATGACTAACAATAAAAAGCAAAAGAATAAAAGACTCATACCATACAAGACGCTCCAAGCAAAACTCATGATATGTGACGAATAAAAATATAGCTCCAAGTAAAATACCGATGGCCGTTAGAAGAAAGAGGGAATCTCACTCGGGCATCCCCAAGCTTAGTTGCTTGCTTCTCTTTAGATAATAGCTTGGGACGCCATGGGAATCCCCAAGCTTAGGCTCTTCTTACTCTGTATTCCTTCATCCATCGTGATCTCTCCCAAAACTTGAAAACTTCAATCACACAAAACTCAACAAAACCTTTGTGAGACCCGTTAGTATAACAAAGCAAATCACCATTATAAGTATTGTTGCAAATCCATTCATATTTTATTTTTGCATTATATCTACTATATTCCAACTTTGATATGGCTTATACCCTCCAATACAAACCATAAATTCATCGAAATAAGCACTCAGTGCAAAGAAAACAGAATCTGTCAAAAAATAGAATAGCCTGTAGCAATCTGAGTACTTCGAATACTTCTGTAACTGAAAAAAATCTAAAAAATTAGGAAAACGTGGGAAATCTGTATATTAATCTTCTACAAAAAGAATCAGTATTTTATCATGCTTTTGTTAAAAGTGAGAATTATTTTCGTGAGTGCAAAAGTTTCTATTTTTCAGAAAATCAAATTAACTATCACCCAACATGATCCCAAAGGCTTTGCTTGGCACAAACACTAACTAAAACACAAAAAACACAATCATAACAGTAGCATAATTGTGCAAACACTCAAGAATAGAAAAAAAGAAAAAAATAAATTTTATTCATTGGGCTGCCTCCCAACAAGCACTATCATTTTAGGCCCCTAACTAGGCATAATGCAAAGATTCAAGTATTGTCATCATTGGTTTTTGCAACTTTTGTAAGGGCCTTTTCCAACCCGGGAGGCTCTTTACGCTTCCCAAGATTTTTAGGAAAAGAGACCATCTTAAGATCCAAAATATCCAAATGCTTATTGCAAAGAGTAATCAAGGTATTCATTCGATTGAGGTTCCCAATGATATGTTTCAGAGGTTCATTGTATTTCTGTAAATCAACCAAGTGTTTATGCAAATCACTCAACTTATCCAAAATTTGGGCTCCTTCTTGAGTAAAAGAAATCCCCTTTTTGATAGGCGGAATTCCCAAAATCCCTTCTAGGATCTCATAAGCGGTATTAGCATCAAGCTCAATAAAATTTCCTTTAGCGGCAAAATCCAAAAGTTGTCTATGATGCAAGGCCAAACCTATATAAAAATTCTGAAGCAACATTTTTGCATCCCCTTTTAGATTGTAAAAGCGATAGGATTCCATCAGCCTATACCAAGCATCTTTCAATTTTTCTCCTTGTCTTTGCTTGAAGTATAAAACCTCAAAATCCGGTGACAAAGGAGGGGTAGTCATGCTGGCCATAGCAACAAGATCACAGGTACAAAGATAGATCTGACAAGACATGGCGAACGAAAAGGAGGGCAAATAAAACGGCAAATTTTTGTGAAGTGGGGGAGAAGAAAATGAGAGGCAAATGGCAAATAATGTAAATTGCAAGGAGATGAGATTTGGGATTAGGAACCTGGTAGATGTTGATGATGTCTCCCCGGCAATTGCGCCAGAAATTCCTTTTGATTGTGGCTTGAACTACATCGGTATTTCCCCAAAAAAGGAAGGGATGATGCAGCACAGCTACGGTAGGTATTTCCCTCAGTGATGAGACCAAGGTTATCGAACCAGTAGGAGAACCATGCAACACCACATAAACAACTTCTGCACACAAAGAACAAATACTTGCAACCCGACGTAAGAGAGGGGTTTTCAATCCCTCATGTGTAAAAAGATAGGTAAAATTGTAGTAGATCTAATAAATAGATCTCGCGAGAACGCGAGCTAAAATAAATAATAATAAATTGCAGCAAGGTATTTTTTGTATTTTTGGATTAATTGATCTGAAAATAAAAGCAAATAAAAATAGATCGTGAAGGCAGATATAATAAAGAAGAGACCCTGGGGCCATAGATTTCACTAGTGGCTTCTCTCAAGAAAAATAGCATACGGTGGGTAAAAAAATTACCATTGGGCAATTGATAGAACTTCAAATAATCATGACGATATCTAGGAAATGATCATTATATAGCCATCATGTACAAGATTAGTAGACCGACTCCTGCCTGCATCTACTACTATTACTCCACACATCGACCACTATCCAGCATGCATCTAGTGTATTAAGTTCATGGAGAAATGGAGTAATGCAATAAGAACAATGGCATGATGTAGACAAGATCTATTTATGTAGAAATATACCTCATCATTTTATCCTTAATAGCAACGATACATACGTGTCGGTTACCCTTCTGTCACTGGGATCAAGCACCGTAAGACCGAACCCATCACAAAGTACCTCTTCCCATGGCAAGAAAAATCGATCTAGTTGGCCTAACTAAACCAAAGATTCAAAGAAGAAATACGACACTATAAGTAATCATGCATATAAGACATCAAAAGACTCAAATAACTTTCATGGATAAAAACACAGATCTGATCATAAACTCAAACTTCATCAGATCCCAACAAACACATCGCAAAAAGAGTTACATCAAATAGATCTCCAAGAGACCATTGTATTGAGAATCAAAAGAGAGAGAGGAAGCCATCTAGCTACTAACTACGGACTCGTAGGTCTACAATGAACTACTCACGCATCATCGGAGAGGCACCAATGAGGATGATGAATCCCTCTATGATGGTGTTTAGATTGGATCTGGTGGTTCTGGAACTTGTGGCGGCTGGAATTGATTTTGGTTGACTCCCCTAGATTTTCTGGAATATTGGGGTATTTATAGAGCAAAGAGGCGGTGTGGGAGGCCACCGAGGTGGGCACAACCCACATGGGCGCGCCTGGGCAGGCACGCCCAGGTGGGTTGTGCTCCCCTCAGAGCCCCTCTAGTACTTCTTTGGCCCAACATGTGTCTTCTGGTCCAGTAAAAATCACCAAAAAGTTTCACTGCGTTTGGACTCCATTTGGTATTGATTTTCTGTGAAGGAAAAAACAAGCAAAAAACAACAGCTGGCACTGGGCATTATGTCAATAGGTTAGTCCCAAAACTGATACAAAGTTACTATAAAATGATTGTAGAACATCCAAGAATGATAATATAACATCATGGAACAATCAAAAATTATAGATACGTTGGAGAGGTATCATGTAACCACGGGCTGAATTTGGCCCACAAGCAAAAAAGGCCAGTAACAGGCTTTAAGTAACCGAATGATGGAAATGAGCCCAAGAATAAATGGGCCTTGAGAAGGTCAAAAGATAACACGGGCTGGAAACAGCCCAATGGATAATGGGCCGTTAATGGGTATAAAGCGATACACTGTTCATTACGGGCCAGTTTCACCACAGGCCGTTAATGGGCCAAGAGTTACAAAGGGCCTCATATGGGTCGAAAGATGTCATGGGCCTGCTACCTCTTGAGCACTGCGTTGGTTTTCCCTTGAAGAGGAAAGGGTGATGCAGCAAAGTAGCGTAAGTATTTCCCTCGGTTTTTGAGAACCAAGGTATCAATCCAGTAGGAGGCCACACGCAAGTCCCTCGTACCTACACAAACAAATAAGAACCTCGCAACCAACGTGATAAAGGGGTTGTCAATCCCTTCACGGTCACTTACGAGAGTGAGATCTGATAGAGATGATAAGATAATATTTTTGGTATTTTTATGATAAAGATTAAAAGTAAAGATTGCAAAATAAAAGGTAATAGAAATAGCTTGTTGACAAAAGATTAATATAATGGAGAATAGACTCGGGGGCCATAGGTTTCACTAGTGGCTTCTCTCAAGATAACATAAGTATTACGGTGGGTGAACAAATTACTGTCGAGCAATTGATAGAAAAGCGAATAATTATGAGAATATCTAGGCATAATCATGTATATAGGCATCATGTCCGTGACAAGTAGAGCGACTCCTGCCTGCATCTACTACTATTACTCCACACATCGACCGCTATCCAGCATGCATCTAGAGTATTAAGTTCATAAGAACAGAGTAATGCATTAGGTAAGATGACATGATGTAGAGGGATAAACTCAAGCAATATGATATAAACCCCATCTCTTTATCCTCGATGGCAACAATACAATATGTGTTGTTTCCCTTGCTATCACTGGGATCGAGCACCGCAAGATTGAACCCAAAGCTAAGCACTTCTCCCATTGCAAGAAAGATCAATCTAGTAGGCCAAACCAAACTGATAATTCGAAGAGACTTGCAAAGATAACCAATCATACATAAAAGATTTTAGAGAATAATCAAATATTGTTTATAGATAGACTTGATCATAAACCCACAATTCATCGGATCTCGACAAACACACCGCAAAAAGAGTTACATCGAATAGATCTCCAAGAAGATCGAGGATAACTTTGTATTGAGATCAAAAGAGAGAGAATAAGGCATCTAGCTAATAACTATGGACCCGAAGGTCTGAAGTAAACTACTCACACATCGTCAGAGGGGCCATGGAGTTGATGTAGAGGCCCTCCGTGATCGATGGCCCCTCCGGTGGAGCTCCGGAAAAGGTCCCAAGATGGGATCTCTTGGGTACAGAAGGTTGCGGTGGTGGAAATAGGGTTTCGTGGTGCTCCTCGATGTTTTCAGGGTATATGAGTATATATAGGAGGAAGAAGTAGGTCGGTTGAGCCACGAGGGGCCCACGAGGGGGAGGGCGTGCCTAGGGGGGTAGGCACGCCCCCTTCCTCGTGGCCTCCTCGGTTGTTTCTTGACGTCCACTCCAAGTCCTCTGGATCACGTTTGTTCCAAAAATCACGCTCCTGAAGGTTTCATTCCATTTGGACTCCGTTTGATATTGCTTTTCTGCGAAACACTGAAATAGGCAAAAAAACAGCAATTTGCATTGGGCCTTGGGTTAATAGGTTAGTCCCAAAAATAATATAAAAGTGTATAATAAAGCCCATTAAACATCCAAAACATAATATATAATAGCATGGAACAATCAAAAATTATAGATACGTTGGAGACGTATCAAGCATTGATAATCCACAAGTATAGGGGATCGCAACAGTTTTCGAGGGTAGAGTATTCAATCCAAAATTAATTGATTCGACACAAGGGGAGCCAAAGAATATTCTCAAGTATTAGCAGCTGAGTTGTCAATTCAACCACACCTGGAAACTTAATATCTGCAGCAAAGTATTTAGTAGCAAAGTAATATGATAGTAGTGATAAGAGTAACAAAAGGTAACAATAGTAAAAGTAATGTTTTTGGTATTTTGTAGTGATGATAGCAATAGCAACGGGAAAGTAAATAAGCGAAGAATAGTATATGGAAAGCTCGTAGGCAATGGATCGGTGATGGAGAATTATGCCGGATGCGGTTCATCATGTAACAGTCATAACCTAGGGTGACACAGAACTAGCTCCAGTTCATTGATATAATGTAGGCATGTATTCCGAATATAGTCATATGTGCTTATGGAAAAGAACTTGCATGACATCTTTTGTCCTACCCTCCCGTGGCAGCGGGGTCCTTACGGAAACTAAGGGATATTAAGGCCTCCTTTTAATAGAGAACACGAACAAAGCATTAACACATGGTGAATACATGAACTCCTCAAACTACGGTCATCACTGGTAAGTATCCCGATTATTGTCACTTCGGGGTTAACGGATCATTACACATAATAGGTGACCGTAGACTTGCAAGATAGGATCAAGAACACTCATATATTGATGAAAACATAATAGGTTCAGATCTGAAATCATGGCACTCGGGCCCTAGTGACAAGCATTAAGCAAAGAAAGTCATAGCAACATCAATCTCAGAACATAGTGGATACTAGGGATGAAACCCTAACAAAACTAACTCCATGATAGATCCCATCCAACCCATCACCGTCCAGCAAGCCTACGATGGAATTACTCACGCACGGCGGTGAGCATCATGAAATTGGTGATGGAGGATGGTTGATGATGACGATGGCGACGGGTTCCCCTCTCCGGAGCCCCGAACGGACTCCACATCAACCCTCCCGAGAGATTTTAGGGCTTGGCACTGGCTCCGTATCGTAAAACGCGATGATTTCTTCTCTCTGATTTTTTTCTCCCCGAAACTCAATATATGGAGGTGGAGTTGGAGTCGGAGAGGCAACATGGGGCCCACGAGGTAGGGGGCGTGCCCCCCACCCTCGTGGAGAGATGGTGGGTGTAACGCCCTCGATGCGGCTATATCTCCCACGTGTCGAAGCACGACTTAGAGGCATAACCGCATTGAAAGCAATGTCGCAAGTGAGGTAATCTTCACACAACCCATGTAATACATAAGGGAAAAAGATACATAGTTGGCTTACAATCGCCACTTCACACAATTACATGAATAAAGCATTACATCACCAGATACAATCAAGGTCCGACTACGGAACCCAAAATAAAATAAGACTACCCCAAATGCTACACAGATCCCCGATCGTCCCAACTGGGCTCCACTACTGATCAACAGGAAACGGAACAACATAACAAACACGATCTTCATTGAGCTCCTCCTTGAGCTCGGTTGCGTCACGTGCACGGTTTCATCGGCACCTGCAAACTGGTTTTGGAAGGAATCTGTGAGTCACGGGGACTCAGCAATCTCACACCCTCACGATCAAGACTATTTAAGCTTATGGGTAGGGAAAAAGGTATGAGGTGGAGCTGCAGCAAGCACTAGCATATATGATGGCTAACTTTACGCAAAAGAGAGCGAGAAGAGAAGGCAAAGCACGGACGAGAATCTATGATCAAGAAGTGATCCTAGACTACTTACGTCAAGCATAACTCCAACGCCGTGTCCACTTCCCGGACTCCGCCGGAAAGAGAACATCACGGCTACACACGCGGTTGATGCATTTTAATTAAGTTAAGTGTCAAGTTTTCTACAACCGGACATTAACAAATTTCCATCTGCCCATAACCGCGGGCACGACTTTCGGAAGTTCATAACCCTGCAGGGGTGTCCCAACTTAGCCCATCACAAGCTCTCATGGTCAACGAAGGATATTCCTTCTCCCAGGAAGACCCGATCAGACTCGGAATCCCGGTTACAAGACATTTCGACAATGGTAAAACAAGAACAGCAAAGCCACCCGAATGTGCCAACAAATCCCGATAGGAGCTGCACATATCTCGTTCTTAGGGCACACCGGATTGTCCAAGGTTCTGGTAGGCCAGCCCAGAGTTGCCCCTAGTGGCCACCGGCAGCTGACAGGTTGGACCAACACTCAGAGGAGCACTAGCCCGGGGGTTTAAATAAAGATGACCCTTGAGTCTGCAGAACCCAAGGGAAAGAAAAGGCTAGGGTGGCAAATGGTAAAACCAATGTTGGGCCTTGCTGGAGGAGTTTTATTCAAGGTGAACTATCAAGGGGTTCCCATTATAACCCAACCGCGTAAGGAACGCAAAATCAAGGAACATAACACCGGTATGACGGAAACTAGGGCGGCAAGAGTGGAACAAAACACCAGGCATAAGGCCGAGCCTTCCACCCTTTACCAAGTATATAGATGCATTAATTAAATAAGAGATATTGTGATATCCCAACAAATCTCCATGTTCCAACAAGGAACAAACTCCAATCTTCACCTGCAACTAGCAACGCTATAAGAGGGGCTGAGCAAAGCGGTAACATAGCCAAACAACGGTTTGCTAGGACAAGGTGGGTTAGAGGCTTGACATGGCAATATGGGAGGCATGATAAAGCATGTGGTAGTTATCGCGGCATAGGCATAGCAATAGAGTGAGCAATTAGTAAGCAAAGATAGAAGTGATTTCGAGGGTATGGTCATCTTGCCTGAGATCCCGCAAGGAAGAAGAACAAGCCCATGAAGAAGATAAACGGACGTAGCCAATGGATCCTCACAAACGCAACGTTACCGGATTACCGAGAAGAAGTAAACTGGAAAGAAAGCAAACAACATAGTAAACAAACATCACATAAGAATGGCACGATGCGCAAACAAGTATGATGCATGCCCGGTTTAAATATGCATGGCATGGCAAAGTGCAACAAACAACACTACAAATTAAGTGGAGCTCAATATGCAACGAGTTGCATATTGACGGAACACCACATCAATTATTTAGTTCACTCCCGGTTATGTACCCAACCAAATTAAATGTTCTTAACATGTCAAGGGGTGAGGCAAATGAAAACTACCTATCTAGGCAAGTTTAAATGAGGCCGGAACAACAAACAACAAGTCCGGAAAATCCTCATGTGCGTATTTATGGATTTGGTACTGTTCTGCCCTAAACCAAATTTTATAGTTGTTAAACATGCAAGATGAGTGCACCATTTTAAACTAGGAAAAATTCTACCCCACTTACATATAAGGTTTGTTACAGACCGAGTTACGATTAAAAAGTTATAAATTAAAACATTTTAGCAAGTTATTTAAGAAAATTTAAACAAACAACATTTTAAGCATTTTAAACATGGATGAAAATGACATATTATGAAACTAGATGAAAAACTAAGCATATCTCATATATAAAACATTTTAATCCGATGCACCAATTGTGAGTTATTAAATGAATGAAGTATGGGGGCTTTTCTGTAAAACTAGCGTTCTCTGGAATAATAGACAAAATAGTCCAGAGGAAAAAACACTATTGGGCTGAAACTGATCACGGGCCCAACAGGAAACAGGCGCGGGGGGGAGGTAACTTACCCTGGGCCAAGGCCCAGGTCCATGGAGTCAGCTGGGCCGCAGGGCTTGTGGTTGGGCCTGATCGGGAGGCCAGCAGGCGACCCACGCGCGAGACGGGCGCAGTCAATGCACGGTCGAGCGCTGTGGCGCGCTGCTCGACCTGAAGCAGGGGATGCAGGGGATCCAGGGCATGCAGGGCGGCAAGGGGCTCCGGGAAGACGGCTGTGGGACGTTAGAAGCAGCAGAAGAGGTCGGGGATGGGGAATCCATGGCGGAGGTAGCGAGATCCGGCGGTCCCCAGCTGGATCTGACGCGAAACTGCGGCGGTGGTGGACTCTGGCAGGACTTCGGTGACGCGAGAAGACAAGGGAGGCCGGAGCTTGCCAAGTCCGACAGCGAGGCGATGAACGGGCGGCGACCAAGCTGGTGAGGCCCGCTCCGGCGACGCTGAAGATCCGCGGCGGCGGTGCTAGGACTCCGGCGAGGAGGAACCGGGCCGAGGCGAGGGGAGCAGGTGCGCGACGTAGAAGAAGACCATCGCCGTAGCCGCGAGTCACAGGGAGGCCTGGCTCCGGCGGGCAGGTGATGGTGATGAGGTGCAGCAGCGCCGCTCGCAAAGCCTCCTCATGGTCGCGGGGTCCTGCAGGAGTTGAGGCTTGCTGCAGGTTCAGTCGCCGGCGACGACGATGCCATGGAGGGAGGAGCAAGCGGGAGGAGCATTGACGATGGTGTGCTCCTCTCCTCTGGATCGAGCGAACCAGGGGCACGGGGACAAGGGGCTCCGCGGGCAGGAGCTGCGGCTGCTGGTGATCTTTTTGGTGGCGCGGAAAACATGGAAGGCGGTCGGGGGCTCTGGTTGGAGGGGGTGGATCGGGATGGATGGTGGTTGGCTCGGTGAGGAAGCCGAGGAGGAGACCAGGTGGGCTGGCGGCGGCGGGCGGAATGGACAGATGGGACATCCTATGATTAGGGTTTGGCTCATATATAGGTAGGGGAATAGGTTAGGAGCTACCGAGTCCCTCCGATCGAAATCAGACAGTCGAGAAAAAATATGTTAGGAAGTCCAAATAACAAAACGGAGACGTTTTGTAGATATTTGGGGATGATCCGGACACAACGGTGGCGACAGTCCGGGTCGGGTTCGGGACAACTTTCGAACGCGCCCGAGGGGCCGATGCACTGTGCAAAGAGGGGTAGGCATGGGCCTAGGTGGACTGTGGCGAGGCTGAGAGGAGATAAGACAGAGAGAGAGGGCTTGACGGCAGTTTCCGGAGACCGAAAACGTCCGACGATAGACCGGCTATATTGCCGCTATAGTTATCCGTTGGGGCGTCAAACGGACTCCGAATGCGATGAAACTTGGCAGGCGGCCTACTGACAACAAAACAACATCGCATGCCAACTTTCAACCCATTCCGAGAACATTTTCCGGCCACTTATAAAATAATATTTCGGGCGTGCCGTGATACGTCTCCAACGTATCTATAATTTTTGATTGCTCCATGCTATATTATCTACTGTTTTGGACTATATTGGGCTTTATTTTCCACTTTTTATATTATTTTTGGGACTAACCTATTAACCGGAGGTCCAGCCCAGAATTGCTGTTTTTACCCTATTTTAGTGTTTCGAAGAAACGGAATATCAAACGGAGTCCAAACGGAATGAAACCTTCGGGAACGTGATTTTCTCACCGAACGTGATCCAGGAGACTTGGACCCTACACCAAGGCATCAGAGAGGCGGTCACGAGGGTGGGGGGCGCCCCCCCCCCTAGGGCGCGCCCCCTGCCTCGTGGGCCCCTCGGTGCTCCATTGACGTACTTCTTCCTCCTATATATACATACATACCCCCAAACGATCAGGACAGGAGCCAAAAACCTAATTCCACCGCCGCAACCTTCTGTATCCACGAGATCCCATCTTGGGGCCTGTTCTGGAGCTCCGCCGGAGAGGGCCGTCTTCACGGAGGGCTTCTACATCATCATAGCCTCTCCGATGAAGTGTGAGTAGTTTACCTCAGACCTTTGGGTCCATAGTTAGTAGCTAGATGGCTTCTTCTCTCTTTTTGGATCTCAATACAAAGTTCTCCCCCTCTCTTGTGGAGATCTATTCGATGTAATCTTCTTTTTGCGGTGTGTTTGTTGAGACCGATGAATTGTGGGTTTATGATCAAGTCTATCTATGAATAATATTTGAATCTTCTCTGAATTCTTTAATGTATGATTGGTTATCTTTGCAAGTCTCTTCGAATTATCCGTTTGGTTTGGCCAACTAGATTGGTAGTTCTTTCCATGGGAGAAGTGCTTAGCTTTGGGTTCGATCTTGCGGTGTCCTTTCCCAGTGACAGAAGGGGCAACAAGGCACGTATTGCATCGTTGCCATCGAGGATAACAAGATGGGGTTTATTTCATATTGCATGAATTTATCTCTCTACATCATGTCATCTTGCTTAAGGCGTTACTCTGTTTTTAACTTAATACTCTAGATGCATGCTGGATAGCGGTCCATGAGTGGAGTAATAGTAGTAGATGCAGAATCGTTTCGGTCTACTTGTCACGGATGTGATGCCTATATACGTGATCATGCCTAGATATTCTTATAACTATGCTCAATTCTGTCAATTGCTCAACAGTAATTTGTTCACCCACTGTAGAATACTTATGCTCTTGAGAGAAGCCACTAGTGAAACCTATGGCCCCCGGGTCTATTCTCATCATATCAATCTCCATCACTTTAATCTTGCTTTGCTTTTTTTACTTTGCATT
The DNA here is from genome assembly GCF_056163025.1 of Triticum urartu. Classification (NCBI taxonomy): domain Eukaryota; kingdom Viridiplantae; phylum Streptophyta; class Magnoliopsida; order Poales; family Poaceae; genus Triticum; species Triticum urartu. The sequence continues at coordinate 401,884,743 of NC_141876.1, forward strand.
TACTTTTCACTTTGCATCTCTATACCAAAAATACCAAAAATATTATATCTATCAGATCTCACTCTCGTAAGTGGCCGTGAAGGGATTGACAACCCCTAATCGCGTTGGTTGCGAGTAGCTATCATTTTGTGCAGGTACGAGCGACTTGAGTGTGGCCTCCTACTGGATTGATACCTTGGTTCTCAAAAACTAAGGGAAATACTTACGCTACTCTGCTGCATCATCCCTTCCTCTTCGGGGAAATCCAATGCAAGCTCAAGAGGTAGCATGCCGCGGGCACGTGCAAGTGTGTCTGGGGGCAGAACGGACAACGGACAGAACTAGGGGAACCCGGGCGAATGCAAGTTTCGAAAACATGATGATGCAATGCACATGATGACATGGCAAGATGCAACACGCAAGCAAATGACATGGCAACGACAGCGAATAACTGGAAGACACCTGGCGCAACGGTCTCGGGGCGTCACAACACTCCACCACTACGAGAGGATCTCGTCCCGAGATCTAGAATGGCACCGGAGAGAAACGGAAGAGAAAGAGAAGCGGTAAAACTAAGTTGCTTCTTTGACAAACGAGTGAAACCAAAGAACCTTGCGAGGTTGAACAAATTGAAAGAAAGTATGCAACGAAGAAGAACAAAGTTGCAAACACTCCGTTAAGAAAGAGGAATAAGAAAGAACCGATTCGGGTAGCACTCCGGTTGAAAAGAGATGAAAGACTTGATAAGATGAAAGAACTTGAAAAGGGGCACGACACTCCGGTTGGATGGATAAGCAAGGAAAAAACATGATCTTGGCAAACAAGATGATAGGACGAAGAGAGCAACGTCACAATGCCTCCGGAATGGAAGAAAAGAAGGTAGATCGTCAGAATAAGAGATCGGAGAAAGAAATGACAACTCTCGCAAATAGAATTGAAAGAGAATGCCTACGAAGAAAAAGTTGAATGGAGTTGTTGGAAAACCAACAATGAAAAGAGTAAGCTTGTTGTGGGCTTATGGAAAACATCTCAAAACTATGAGGTGAAATTCTGCCACTAACGAAAAATAATAGATTGGATTAATATCAACAAGGAGACGAGAAACTTATTTCACTGGGAGGATAAATGAAGAACTTCGGTCATTTATAAGCACCATAATAGTAACAATCCTTAGGGAAGGCTTTATGTGAAATATAACCCAAGATAACTCCAATGAAGAGATCGATGGGTTTAAAATACCTCATTCTTGATAACTTGTGAATCATGAAACACGAAGGAAAATTATCAAGAATGCCATAACACCACCTCAAAAGATAAAGTAAAAAGAATTGCACTCCGGAATGCAAGATGAAGAACACTTGAGCTTGTTTGAAAAGAATCTCAATGAACACTTCGAGAAGGAATTAAATCCTTGATGAACCATTATGTAGAACCTCCATGAAGAACTCCGGTAATAAAATAATGATCAAAAGAAGTGAAGGATGAAGAGAATAAGATCAAAGCCTTGCAATGATTAGATGGAGCTTTGGAATGATATAATTGAAATAACTTTGAGCTCTGCAAAAGAAAGATGGACAACTTGAATCGAGAATTTGATGAACCTCCGGAATAAGGAATTAATCACTTGAGTGAAACAAAGAATAAGAATTACGTTATGGGCATCCTTCACCAATTTAGATTGATGACAAGCAACGGATTGGGCATACTACTTATACTCGTTGAAACGGATTAAGAGAGGTATATCATAAATTTGAGAAGGTCTTCAAGAAACCAGCGGTAGGATTGGAAAGAACGAATGACTTGATACATAACGAAGGAAGAGATCTCTTGAACGAACCACTATAAGAATTGAAAATGAACTAAGTAAAGGGATGAATCACTAGGTAAGAATTGCGAACTGAACGAAGATACTTGAGACAATCTAGATACATGAGAACGAAGGGATCACGAACTGATTAGAGATCACTTGAACGATGCACCGGTAAGATTTGGAGAATGAGAGCTGAAAGCTAGAATGAATAATCCTGAATTGATGGCCTTCAGATAAACAAACTGAAAAGACTCCTGAATTACTCTGGATGGGTGAAAAGAATTCTCATAATCAAAACAATTATGAGGGGATGGCAACAAGCTAGAATCACGAATCTTGAAGAGAATGGAGCAGGATTGAGAGAAAATCTTCTTTGGTCTTCAATTTTTTTGAATTACGACGAGAAATACCACCATGAATTGTTTAGACACTCTGGAAGGATCAAAAGTGAAGAGGTTGAGCCAACGATGAAAAGAAATTGAGAGTTCTTGGAGAAACCATCTGACTGTTGATGAATCATTCTTACGTCAAACATGGAAAAGAATTTGAGAAAAGCTCCGATAAATAAGAAGAGTCGGGTAAGATCCTGGGAAAAGACCTATGGGTTAGGGCCCACTCAAAAGAAACACCATTTAAATGATTTAAAAGAAAGATTGCACCGGTTGAGTTAAATGGCTTGAATAAGATAACAACCTCGAGATAGTTTGAACGAATTGATAATGGAAACTTGAATCTTCAGAGATATCTTCAGCACTTCGGATATGAATAAAGAGAGATGAGCAATTAAGAGGTGCAATAGTATGAGAAAGCATTGAACCGAGGAAATGATATGATCGACAAAGCTTTAATTGAATCTACCGAAGAAGAAAAAGAATGACGAATGATGAACTTGAAGCTCCATTAGAATCTCCACGATAAATCACCGGATCAAAAACTTGAAAGAAAAGGATGAAGAGGCTTCACATGAATAAAATGGATAGTTGATTTAGAAATCTGAGTCCTCGAGGAAAAAGGGTGGGAGGGCGGGAAAAACAAAGGAAACTTGGAGATGGATGAAATAAACAACACTGAGAAGACTTGAGTTGATCTTGCGGATGTTGAAAGATGATAGGATCAGTTGAAGAGGAGCACACCGGTTGAAACGGATTGACATGAGAATCTCGATGATCGAGAAGGATTAGTATTCACATAGGAACATGAGAACACCACTTAGGGAAGGTATGGAATCAACATTTAACTTTGAAGCAACTCGAATACCACAACTCAAAACAAAACAAGGATTGACTTGCAGAATAAGCCGGAACAAACATATGACAGAGATTTCGTCCGAAGTTTTCGTGGTGGGGCCTACATGGGCTCGATCGTACAGCACCATCATGTACAAGGCAGTGCACATGACATACGAAGCGTCCCCGAGTCCACTGCAAAACAAGACCACTGCAAAACCAACCGTGGATAGGCGGACCACTAGACGTCGAACCCCAATTTCATATCATACATCTGTCGGAAAGATATCCTAAGAGCTACTTGAATTCCCACTTATAAACTCCCGAAACTTTCTGGTTATGCAATCAGGTATTGGGGATACAAGGGAAGCATAATATCTCACCCAAACTAGCAAATCCTACATCCAGTTGTATCCATCCTTCAACACATAACCAAGAAACCTTCAGAAATCATTTACCTCAACCTTCGAAAAGCATTTGTTATACGAGTTATGGCAATACTCCCGAACTCCCGCCCCAGTACTGGGTGGCGTCGAGGTTATCTCACCAACAACTGCATAAAAGAGATTTTCAATGTCGGCGAAACTCAGGTATTCCAGAATTGCACCGATAAAATTGTGACCACAACACCTCAGAGCTCAACTCCCCGGGACACTGCCACAACCCCTAAATGTTAGGAGGCACCAAGAACAATGTTCTCATCACAAAACCATTGGAACGATTCCAAGATACCCGTGTGATCCTAAAAAAATTTATTGAAATTTGAGAAGAGAAGAGTCAAAACTCTACGTCAGGATGCCTCACCAGAGCGACGAAGGGACTGAGGAGTAAAAAGAATCCTACTCTCCGATATATATAATCCTAAATAACTCAAAACATTCTTCTACACTCAACAACGCCAGCGATTCGATCAAGCAGGGGGCTCCTAAGTCGGGGAAGGCTCTGATACCAACTTGTAACGCCCTCGATGCGGCTATATCTCCCACGTGTCGAAGCACGACTTAGAGGCATAACCGCATTGAAAGCAATGTCGCAAGTGAGGTAATCTTCACACAACCCATGTAATACATAAGGGAAAAAGATACATAGTTGGCTTACAATAGCCACTTCACACAATTACATGAATAAAGCATTACATCACCAGATACAATCAAGGTCCGACTACGGAACCCAAAATAAAAGAAGACTACCGCAAATGCTACACAGATCCCCGATCGTCCCAACTGGGCTCCACTACTGATCAACTGGAAACGAAACAACATAACAAACATGATCTTCATCGAGCTCCTCCTTGAGCTCGGTTGCGTCAACTGCACGGTTTCATCGGCGCCTGCAAACTGGTTTTGGAAGGAATCTGTGAGTCACGGGGACTCAGCAATCTCACACCCTCGCGATCAAGACTATTTAAGCTTATGGGTAGGGAAAAAGGTATGAGGTGGAGCTGCAGCAAGCACTAGCATATATGATGGCTAACTTACGCAAAAGAGAGCGAGAAGAGAAGGAAAAGCACATTTGAGAATCTATGATCAAGAAGTGATCCTAGACTACTTACGTCAAGCATAACTCCAACGCCGTGTCCACTTCCCGGACTCCACCGGAAAGAGACCATCATGGCTACACACGCAGTTGATGCATTTTAATTAAGTTAAGTGTCAAGTTTTCTACAACCGGACATTAACAAATTCCCATCTGCCCATAACCGCGGGCACGGCTTTCAAAAGTTTATAACCCTGCAGGGATGTCCCAACTTATCCCATCACAAGCTCTCACGGTCAATGAAGGATATTCCTTCTCCCAGGAAGACCCGATCAGACTCGGAATCCCGGTTACAAGACATTTCGACAATGGTAAAACAAGACCAGCAAAGCCACCCGAATGTGCCGACAAATCCCGATAGGAGCTGCACATATCTCGTTCTCAGGGCACACCGGATTGTCCAAGGTTCCGGTAGGCCAGCCCAGAGTTGCCCCTGGTGGCCACCGGCAGCTGACAGGTTGGACCAACACTCAGAGGAACACTGGCCTGGGGGTTTAAATAAAGATGACCCTTGAGTCTGCAGAACCCAAGGGAAAGAAAAGGCTAGGGTGGCAAATGGTAAAACCAATGTTGGGCCTTGCTGGAGGAGTTTTATTCAAGGCGAACTATCAAGGGGTTCCCATTATAACCCAACCGTGTAAGGAACGCAAAATCAAGGAACCTAACACCGGTATGACGGAAACTAGGGCGGCAAGAGTGGAACAAAACACCAGGCATAAGGCCGAGCCTTCCACCCTTTACCAAGTATATAGATGCATTAATTAAATAAGACATATTGTGATATCCCAACAAATCTCCATGTTCCAACAAGGAACAAACTCCAATCTTCACCTGCAACTAGCAACGCTATAAGAGGGGCTGAGCAAAGTGGAAACATAGCCAAACAACGGTTTGTTAGGACAAGGTGGGTTAGAGGCTTAACATGGCAATATGGGAGGCATGATAAATCATCTGGTAGGTATCGCGGCATAGGCATAGCAATAGAGCGAGCAACTAGCAAGCAAAGATAGAAGTGATTTCGAGGGTATGGTCATTGTCGGTGTCAAAACCGGCGGATCTCGGGTAGGGGGTCCCGAACTGTGTGTCTAGGCCGGATGGTAACAGGAGGCAGGGAACACGATGTTTTTCCCAGGTTCGGGCCCTCTCGATGGAGGTAATACCCTACTCATGCTTGATTAATATTGATGATATGGGTAGTACAAGAGTAGATCTACCACGAGATCAAGGAGGCTAAACCCTAGAAGCTAGCCTATGGTATGATTGTTGTATATATTTTCTATCCATCGACTAGCCTGGCCTCGGTTTATATAATGCACCGGAGGCCTAGGATAACAAGAGTCCTAGCCGAATACGCCGGTGGGGTGGAGTCCTTGCCTTGATTGCCAAGTCTTGTGGAATCTTCCTTGTATGCGGCAGCTGTCCGAACTGGCCCATGAGTATACGGCCATGGGGGTCCTCGGCCCAATCTAACAGATCGGGAGACGACGTGGTGAGTACCCCCTAGTCCAGGACACCGTCAGTAGCCCCCTAAACCGGTCTTCAAGTTAGGGACGCTACTCGATTCTTCCGAACTGTTCTTCATCTTCGGTCGCCCGTCTTGAAAACTAGTTCAACAAATCTTCTCATCTTCGATCTTGAGGATCGCCGAAATGCATTCGACGAGTTTACACGTCGGGTATCCGAGGAGCCCCTTTAAGTTTCCGGCCTTTATCAATGCCTTGTTATTTTTATGCCACACCTCGGGTTTGAAGTTGTTCTCGGGCGGCAGCGTCCTCTTGCGTCCGAGCTCCAACGCCGGACTGTATTCGAGGTATCTTTTGCAACCGAGCACCAACGCCGGACCGCTTCCCAGCTCTAATGCCGGAATGTATCCGAGCTCCAATGCCGGACTATGTATCCGAGATCCAACGCAGGACTATATCCGAGGTGTCATAAATCACCTTGGTTCAAAGAAGTTTGAAGGAGTTTAGCCGAGCTTAATGCCGGAAATGCCCTCTATGGAGCAAGCCATTAGCGCCCGAGCTTTATGTCAGGCTGCTTCCGAGGTGGTGCACCACCCCGAATGTGGGCCAATTTTTGTGAATATATTTTATTGGTGCAATTTATTCTCTGCCGAGATATATAGCCAGTAGCCCACAAAGTGTGTATCTGTCTAAAACCCAAGATGCACCTAAAGGATGACGCTGGTCCCAGTAGCCGCTAAGACTCAGGTTGATTTGCAAAATCGGCCTGAGGATCAAGTCGAAGCTCAGCAGAATACCTCGGGACACTAAAAGCGGCGTGCTCAGTCCTCGAGACTCAGGTTGGGTGCGGCCGACCAACCTGAGGATCAAAATCTCCTCGGAAACTATATTGCACATAATATTTTCTGCATTGGACAAGCAATGCAGTAGCCCCCGAGACACTGGTCGGGTGGCAACACCAGATCAGGGGATCGATGTGCCCCTTTAATATTTGTAAATAATAAGCCCGAAGCCCAGTAGCCCCCGAGCCTTAATGCGGGCATGGGTGGCCGAATTAAGGATCAATATCCATCACAAATTATGTGTAATGACTCTATGTATCCAATTACTTTATGTCATTAATGCTCAGATCTGCATTGTACAAAACTTTGTTGACCGACCATCAGCTTCCACCTCCTCGGCCAGTAGCCGAGGAGTGTTTGTCCTACTTTATAAAACCTTTATGAGGGCACAGATTTACAACAAACAAGGCAATCTGGCCATACGGTTTTATAAACAAAGGTACGCAGAGAGTTATATTACTATTTAACAGAAGAAATGTCTTTCAAAGAAAATAGTCCCACTATCGGTTCCTTTCTTTGGGTTGTCATGCTAAGCATGATCATTAAACCTCAGCTCTAATGTAAGAGCAAAATATTGAGGATTTAGTTTGGGAGGCCAGTTAATAGCCCCCGGTAGTGTTCGGTGACAGTTGGGGTCAAGCCGTAAACACTTCGGCCAATGTTATGAACGGCCCGTCATAGTCATCGGATCGCTGACCAGTTTACGCTTATTGTGACAGTCAGTTTTCGGCTTTCTCCACTGAGGTGCTTGACCATGCGAGCTGGAAGCACAATCACAGTGGTTCTCCCTTTGCACACCTAGCCGAACAAAACAGAACGTAGGAGGAAAGCACAGGAGCCGGGCAACCCAACTATTGACCGAACACATAATTCGAAACCGATGCATATATAGCAATATCCGAGAATGTTTTTGCCGAATCCCTAAAGGTGTCCGGCGTTGCACTGCGAGACTAATGCTGGAGAAGCACAAATAGTTTTAAAGTGCCAAAAAGCTTGGAAAACCAAGAAACGTCAGTAAAAACATGACGTCCGAACAATATCAAGTGTTCGGTGCCAATCCAAAAGTTGGTTTGAGAAAAAAGAAGTTCTTCTGTCATGCTTTAACATGATACATCCTATCTCAATACTTCGAGCGGGTCAGCCTACGGCTTCAACCTCCTATCCCGAGGGCGGAGTACTTCTCATCAGGCCAGTTTAGCAAACTAAACTCTAGCGGCTTTGAGAGAGAAATTAGGCTCCCCGGCTAGTGACCGCACACTCGTGTCGAAAAAGGAGTGATAAATAATAATAAAACTTTGCAACGACTAAGAAGAAGAACACTTATTATAAAACGGCTCAAATAAACTTAAGAGCCCCCAAGTGACTTGGGTAGAAGAATGATTAGATGTACCGAAGTACTTATATCATATCTATGTTCAACCGAACTTTAAACGCGTCTTAACCGACCGTCAGCTTCTCCCTCTTCGGTCAAGGACCGAAAAGTGTTATGTACTCTATCGGTCGAGAATATCGACGGTGTTTCCAATAACCAGGCAATCAGGCCACAAGGCTGTAACAGACAAAGCGCGCTCAGGGAACTTATGCTATATTACTGCGAAGAGTAAGAAGCATCTTCAAAGAAAATAGTACCCCCACCGATACCTTTCTTTGGTGCTCATTGTTATTATGAGACTTGTGCAATAGATTTTTTGTACTCATGAGTTCCGTTGTGTGCCGACCATCATTGAATAACTATAAGAGCGCTAGCTTTCGGCTTCACCGAGTCTGAGGTCCGGCTCGGGTGACCCGATCGTGACAATCGCAGAGGTGCTCCCTTTACTCCCTAGCCGAACAATCGGGAACGTAGGGGTAAACACAGGAGCGAGGCAACCCAGCTTGCAAATCGCTTAAGTCAATATGGTGCATATTGTGGCGTAATACACGAACAAGGAACGAAGCCGTACAAGTATAATCATATGCAACAGGAAAAGCTTCATAAAGGAAGCCCTCAAGTAAACGGGGTATTTGAATTTATGCGTCACAAACAAAGTTTGGACAAGGAAATTTTTTAGAAGCAACTTTTTTCCAAAAAAGTATAATGCTTGGTCAAACCGAACGCAAGTTAGAAATTAAAGCTTTGAGCATGAAAGCGACTTAGCTGGTTAATGTGTTCGGTATTGATGACGCGGTCCGAGCTTGATGCGGGGCAAGGTTCCATCCCTCAAGCCGGTCCCGAGGTGGCGGAGCGGAGAGCTTGACATGCCGAAGTGGTGACATAGCACGATGAATGCAGACCGGTAGAGTGATGCCGAAGTCCCCGGATCATTTTCCTATGCACAAAAAATAGTGCAAACCGGAGATAATAGTAATAATGATAATTAAAAAAAATCGTTGCATAATAAATAATTTATGCAAAGTGAGTAATAAAAGAAATATGGCCTGGCGCCGAAGTCAATGTCGATGCAGGGCGTCGGCGTGATGTGCTAAAGGCGTGGCAAAGCCTGAATTCGCAGGTCGGTCCGAGCTCCGAGTGCGGCGTTCGCCGGACTATGTACGGAAACTGACCGAACCACCATGCGACTGTCGTTAATGCGGCCAGCATTTGATAGACCTGGTTTATTTGTTGTAGCAATCTGAAGGAAGGTGATTCCTAAAATTGGGACCCTCTCCGCACACCCATTGCCTGATGGGCGATAAAACGACGGCATGGCAATGCTGGTAAAGGTTGACTCGCCGAGGCAAAGCCCTCGGCCCAGCTAACGTGATGGAGCTGGTCGGCTAGTGACGCCGAAGTGTCCGAAGTAGGTTGATGAAGAGATGGCGAAGCCCCCGGTCCAGCCGAGGTGTCGAAGCCTCGATGTCAGCCGATGAGTCGAAGTAGGTCGGCGTGATGGACACCAGCTTGAAGAAGCAATAGTGTGGCCCTGTCGATGCAGGTCGTGACGTGGTCGATGCCGGCTTGATGAAGCGACCGTGCGGCGATGCCGGTATGCCCGCTCCGTGTAATCCGTGGGGCGGCGATGTTGGTGATGATTTATCCTTCGCGATGCCGGGCTCTTGTTCGGCTTGCCGAGATGATGATCTGAAGAAGTTGGGCTCGGCTCAACAAAGTGACGCCGTGTCTAGCGCAGGTCGGCAGCCGTGGAGTAATATTGCCGGACTGGTTTGACACCCGCATGATGTTGAAGATCATGTTCAAAAGATCTTACAGTTAGTAGGATGTGTTCGGGAACAAAACACAATACCCGTACAAAACTTCCTCCAAAAGGGATGTCCGAAATCCCGTTCATAAAAAAGATGAACTCGGGTCGGATTCGTTTTCGCGTAGAAAACAGATCCAAAAAGTGATGCACTAATAGGAAGGTTTCCGGAGTTTGGACGGTCGGATCGAGCTGAAATTTTGAGAGGTGGTAGATATAGGAATTCCGCAGCTGATCAACGGTTGGATCTTCCAAAGGACATCCGACCTAGAAGCTGGACACCACGCCCTAAACTCATCCAAATTCCCATCCAGATTTGACAAGGCTCCGGTATATCGTGGATTGCCAGAGATTCCTCCATCGAAACTCGACGAAATTTTCCAGGGTTGTTATAGACCCAATTCCGCTCAATTCCACCAAAGCAATCGTCAAAGCGATACTCGAGGATGTGGTGGCACCAGATACGAGTTCGCTGTAAAAAAACAACACGGTCGCTTGAGGGCAATGTTGACGTTGAGCCCCCGAGCTCCATAGATAATTCCTCCATGATCTTGATAGAGATCGGAGTTGATGTTTGATGAAGGCCCTCGTCCGAACATGGTGATACGAACACGGGGCGCAATTCTTGGTCGAACCAAGGTGACCAGTCGAACTGGTGACGAAGACGCCGAAGTCGCAGTTGATCTGCAGGCGAGCCATCGATCCTTTTGTCGATCACACAGCGAAACTCTCAATGAAAGCACCAATGTCGGTGTCAAAACCGGCGGATCTCGGGTAGGGGGTCCCGAACTGTGCGTCTAGGCCGGATGGTAACAGGAGGCAAGGAACACGATGTTTTTACCCAGGTTCGGGCCCTCTCGATGGAGGTAATACCCTACTCCTGCTTGATTAATATTGATGATATGGGTAGTACAAGAGTAGATCTACCACGAGATCAAGGAGGCTAAACCCTAGAAGCTAGCCTATGGTATGATTGTTGTATATATTGTCTATCTATCGACTAGCCTGGCCTCGGTTTATATAATGCACCGGAGGCCTAGGATAACAAGAGTCCTAGCCGAATACGCCGGTGGGGTGGAGTCCTTGCCTTGATTGCCAAGTCTTGTGGAATCTTCCTTGTATGCGGCAGCTGTCCGAACTGGCCCATGAGTATACGGCCATGGGGGTCCTCGGCCCAATCTAACAGATCGGGAGACGACGTGGTGAGTACCCCTAGTCCAGGACACCGCCGGTCATCTTGCCTGAGATCCGCAAGAAAGAAGAACGAGCCCATGAATAAGATAAATGGACGTAGCCAACGGATCCTCACAAACGCAACGTTACCGGATTACCGAGAAGAAGTAAACCGGAAAGAAAGCAAACAACATAGTAAACAAACATCACATAAGAATGGCACGATGCGCAAACAAGTATGATGCATGTCCGGTTTAAATATGCATGGCATGGCAAGTGCAACGAACAACACTACAAATTAAGTGGAGCTCAATATGCAACGAGTTGCATATTGACGGAACACCACATCAATTATTTAGTTCACTCCCGATTATGTACCCAACCAAATTAAATGTTCTTAACATGTCAAGGGGTGAGGCAAATGAAAACTACGTATCTAGGCAAGTTTAAATGAGGCTGGAACAACAAACAACAAGTCCGGAAAATCCTCATGTGCGTATTTATGGATTTGGTACTGTTCTGCCCTAAACCAAATTTTATAGTTGTTAAACATGCAAGATGAGTGCACCATGTTAAACTTGGCAAAACTCTACCCCATTTACATATAAGGTTTGTTACAAACCGAGATACGGTTAAAAAGTTATAAATTAAAACATTTTAGCAAGTTATTTAAGAAAATTTAAACAAACAGCATTTTAAACATGGATGAAAATGACATATTATGAAACTAGATGAAAAACTAAGCATATCTCATATATAAAACATTTTAATCCGATGCACCAATTGTGAGTTATTAAATGAATGAAGTACGTGGGCTTTTCTATAAAACTGGCGTTCTCTGGAATAATAGACAAAATCGTCCAGAGGAAAAAAACACTATTGGGCTGAAACTGATCACGGGCCCAACAGGAAACAGGCGCGGGGGGGGGGAGGTAACTTACCCTGGGCCAAGGCCCAGGTCCATGGAGTCAGTTGGGCCGTGGGGCTTGTGGCTGGGCCTGATCGGGAGGCCAGCAGGCGACCCACGCGCGAGACGGGCGCAGTCAACGCGCGGTCGAGCGTTGTGGCGCGCTGCTCGACCTAAAGCAGGGAATGCAGGGGATGCAGGGCATGCAGGGCGGCGAGGGGCTCCGGGAAGACGGTGGTGGGACGTTAGAATTAGCAGAAGACGTCGGGGATGGGGAATCCATGGCGGAGGCGGCGAGATCCGGCGGTCCCCGGCTGGATCTGATGCGAAACTACGGCGGTGGTGGACTCTGGCAGGACTCCGGTGACGCGAGAAGACAAGGAAGGCCGAAGCTTGCCAAGTCCGACAGCGAGGCGATGAACGGGCGGCGACCAAGCTGGTGAGGCCCGCTCCGGCAACGTTGAAGATCCGCGGTGGCGGTGCTGGGACTCCAGCGAGGAGGAACCGGGCGGAGGCGAGGGGAGCAGGTGCGCGATGTAGAAGAAGACTGTCGCCGTAGCCACGAGTCACAGGGAGGCCTGGCTCCGGCAGGCAGGTGATGGTGACGAGGTGCAGCAGCGCCGCTCGCATAGCCTCCTCATGGTCGCGGGGTCCTGCAAGAGTTGAGGCTTGCTGCAGGTTCAGTCGTCGGTGACGACGACGCCATGGAGGGAGGAGCAAGCGGGAGGAGCATTGACGATGGTGTGCTCCTCTCCTCTGGATCGACCGAACCAGGGGCACGGGGACAAGGGGCTCCACAGGCAGGAGCTGTGGCTGCTCGTGATCTTTTTGGTTTCGCGGAAAACATGGAAGGCAGTCGGAGGCTCTGGTTGGAGGGGGTGGATCGGGATGGATGGTGGTTGGCTCGGTGAGGAAGCCGAGGAGGAGACCAGGTGGGCTGGCGGCGGCGGGCGGAATGGACAGATGGGACATCCTACGATTAGGGTTAGGCTCATATATAGGTAGGGGAAAAGGTTAGGAGCTACCGAGTCCCTCCGATCGAAATCATACGGTCGAGAAAAAATATGTTAGGAAGTCCAAATAACAAAAAGGAGACGTTTTGTAGATGTTTAGGGATGATCCGGACACAACGGTGGCGACAGTCCGGGTCGGGTTCGTGACAACTTTCGGACGCGCGCGAGGGGCCGATGCACTGTGCAAAGAGAGGTAGGCATGGGCCTAGGTGGACTGTGGCGAGACTGAGAGCAGAGAAGAGAGAGAGATAGAGAGAGAGAGAGACAGGGCCCGATGACAGTTTCCGGAGATCGAAAACGTCTGACGATAGACCGGCTATATTGCCGCTATACTTATCCATTGGGGCATTAAACGGACTCCGAATGCGATAAAACATGGCAGGCGGCCTACTGATAACAAAACAACACCGCACGCCAACTTTTAACCCATTTCGAGAACATTTTTCGGCCACTTATAAAATAATATTTCGGACGTGCCGCGGGCGCTTGCAAGTGTCTCTGGGGGCAGAACGGACAACGGACGGAACTGGGGGAACCCGGGCAAATGCAAGTTTCAAAAACATGATGATGCAATGCACATGATGACATGGCAAGATGCGACACGCAAGAAAATGACATGGCAACGACAGCGAATAACTAGAAGACACCTGGCGCAACGGTCTCGTGGCGTCACAGTGGGTCCCCTGGCCTTCATCTTTGGCAGGTATTTTTCTTATTTTTTGAAAAGTGGCTCCGTGAAGTTTCAGGTCATTCCGAGAACGTTTGCTCCTGCACATAAATAACACCATGGTAATTCTGCTGAAAACAGCGTCAGTTCGGGTTAGTTCCATTCAAATCATGCAAGTTAGAGTCCAAAACAAGGGCAAAAGTGTTTGGAAAAGTAGATACGTTGGAGACGTATCAACTCCCCCAAGCTTAAACCTTTGCTTGTCCTCAAGCAATTCAGTTGACAAACTGAAAGTGATAAAGAAAAACTTTTACAAACTCTGTTTGCTCTTGTTGTTGTAAATATGTAAAGCCAGCATTCAAGTTTTCAGCAAAGATTATAACTAACCACATTTGCAATAACACATAGGTCTCAAGTTTACTCATATCAATAGCATAATCAACTAGCGAGCCATAATAATAAATCTCGGATGACAACACTTTGTCAAAACAATCATAATATGATATAACAAGGTGGTATCTCGCTAGCCCTTTCTGAGACTGCAAAACATAAATGCAGAGCACCTTTAAAGACCAAGGACTGACTAGACATTGTAATTCATGGTAAAAGAGATCCAGTCAAGTCATACTCAATGTAAACTAACAGTAATGAATGCAAATGATAGCAGTGCTCTCCAACTGGAGCTTTTTAATAAGAGGATGATGACTCAGCATAAAAGTAAATAGATAGGCCTTTCGCAGAGGGAAGCAGGGATTTGTAGAGGTGCCAGAGCTCGGTTTTGAAATAGAGGTGAATAACATTTTGAGCGGTATGCTTTCATTGTCAACATAACAACCAAGAGATGGCGATATCTTCCATGCTACACACATTATAGGCGGTTCCCAAACAGAATGGTAAAGTTTATACTCCCCCTTCCACCAACAAGCATCAATCCATGGCTTGCTCGAAACAACGAGTGCCTCCAACTAACAAGAGTCCCAGGGGGAGTTTTGTTTGCAATTATTTTGATTTAGTTTGCATAAAGCATGGGACTGGGCATCCCGGTGACCAGCCATTTATCTCGTGAGTGAGGAGCGGAGTCCACTCCTCTTGAGAATAACCCGCCTAACATGGAAGATACAGACAACCCTAGTTGATAGTTGAGCTATTCGAGCATACAAAACAAGATATTTATTTGAAGTTTTAGAGTATGGCACATACAAATTTACTTGGAACGGCGGGTAGATACCATATATAATTAGGTATAGTGAACTCTTATGGAATAACTTTGGGGTTTAAGGGATTGGATGCACAAGCAGTATTCCCGCTTAGTACATGCGAAGGCTAGCAAAAGACTGGGAAGCGACCAGCTAGAGAGCGACAACAGTAAAGAACATGCATTAAAATTAATCAACACTGAGTGCAAGCATGAGTAGGATATAATCCACCATGAACATAAATATCGTGAAGGCTATGTTGATTTTGTTTCAACTACATGTGTGAACATGCGCCAAGTCAAGTCACTTAAATCATTCAGAGGAGGATACCACCCTATCATACCACATCATAACCATCTCAATAGCATGTTGGCACGCAAGGTAAACCATTATGACTCATAGCTAATCAAGCATGACACAAGGAACTATGATCTCTAGTTGTCATTGCAAACATGTTTATTCATAATAGGCTGAATCAGGAACGATGAACTAATCATATTTACAAAAACAAAAGAGGTCGAGTTCATACCAGCTTTTCTCATCTCAGCCAGTCCATCACATAACATCATAATTGCCTTTCACTTGCACGATCGAATGATGTGAATAATAATAGTGCATGTGCATTGGACTAAGCTGGAATCTGCAAGCATTCAATAAACAGGAGAAGACAAGGCGGTATGGGCTCTTTTGTCAGATCAACACACTAAAAAAAAGACACATCCGTGACATTTTGGGCCAAACGAAAAAAAATTATGTCATACATATGATACTTCTATGATGATAATTGTGACAAAACCCGGTATCATCATAGATGTGGTGGGCTCCTACTTCTATGACAAAAAATCATGACAGAAAATGGGCTTTTCATCCTGGGCGGGCCGGAGACATAGCTGCATGACATTCTTTGGGCCGTCCATGACAGAAAAAACCGTGGTAGAAGCGAGGGGGAGGAAAATTTTGGGGAGTTCCCGGTTGCGGTGGGAGGTCGGGGGCCGAGCGATCCGCGTTTCTCTCATACACGTACGCGCGTGTGTGCGAGGCGTTGGCTCTAACTGAACCCGAGCGAGGCATTGGGCTCTAACTAAACCCGAGCGATTGCACTGCAGGCTACACGTTACTGAACCCGAGCGATCGATCGATGGCTGCTAACTGAACCCGATCGAGCGATTCCTTCGCTACTACTGCTAACTGAAGCCGATCGATGTTGCCTCTGGATGAACAGTGAGCTTTGCGGGGGGGTCTGGATGAACAGTTCCCGATGGAGGTGGATGAACAGGACCCCGTGGTGTTGCCTCTGGATGAACAGGACCCCGATCGATCGAGCCGGTTGGGGCTGGATGAACAGGACCCCGTGGAGGGCTGGATGAATAGGACCACCCCGTGGAGGGCAGGATGAACAGTAGACGGTGGAGGGCAGGATGAACAGTAGCCTGTGGAGGGGTGGTTGAACAGGAGCCCGTGGAGAGGGGTGGTTGAACAGTAGCCGGTGGAGTAGCGCGCGGTGGAGGCTGGATGAACAGGAGCCCGTGGATGAACAGTCGCAGGTGGAGGCTGGAGGAGGTCGACGGTGGATGAACAGTAGCTCGTGGAGGCTGCATGGGGTCAACGGTGGAGATGAACAGTATCCCGTGGAGTCCCGTTTTGCGGTACGCTACACCCCTCCCGATGAACAGGACCCCCGTTTCGACCGTAGCGCTCCAACACAAGTCCGTTTCGTCCGTTTTGCGGTACGCCACACCCCTCCCGATCAACAGGACCCCCGTTTCGACCGTAGGAGGTCCGTTTCCTCCGTTTTGCGGTACGCCAGACCCCTCCCGATGAACAGGATCCCGTTTCGAACATGGTCGGTCGAACACAAGGCCATTTCCTCCGTTCTGCGGTACGCCAGGCCTCGTTTCCATCGCCTGTTCCATCCAAGCCCTCCCAATGAACACGACGCATTCCGTTGCCTCCCCATGAACACGACGCATTCTGTTGCCTCCCCATGAACACGACGACGACGCTGTTTCTCCGTTCCGACCCAGCCATGTACACGAGCCCTGGCCGTACGTATGCGCGAGTAGGCGTTCGAGACCCCGCCCGTATGTACACATACATTGCCGTATTTTCTTTCTTGCACCCTGGCCATTGTACGTACGTGTACATGCTACGTGCGCGCCTCTACTATGACACGTGCGCGCCTCTACATCGACCAGTATATATGTACATACACATTCGCGACCAGAATGACAACGCTACGTATGCTTCGACCAGGTGGGTCCCGACTGTCAGGCACTTCCTTGTGTGCGAAGCTGTAGCTGGTGGGTCCCGGCAGTCAGGGGGGCGAATCGTTTTTTTGCCAAGACGCACTTCCTTGCGTGCGAAGGTGTAGCTGGTGGGTCCCAGCAGTCAGGGGGAAACATTTTTTTCGTGAAATACGGTGGCCCGTCCGGTGGGTCCCCGCTGTCAGGTGGAGGAATAATTATTTTGCACGTAATAAGGAGGCACTTCCTTGCTACGACCGTGGACCCAGCTGTCAGCCTCTCCACGTACAGTCCACGTCCGATGGAAGTCGTTCCTTGACCACGTTGACCACGCCGCGCCGAGAGCACCAGGGCGGTGGACGACGGCGAGGCCTAGGAAGGGGACGACAGGGAGCCGGGGAAGACGCAGCAGTTGAAGCCCGCGCGGAGAGGAGTACGAGGGTTCACTGGTTCGGCAGCGGTGTGAGGCTGCCGTCGCCGCAGGGCCTAGCCAGCGGTGGGAATAGTAGGGGCGGTGAGGCCTCCGCGGCAGCACAGCCGGCCACGGGAGGCAGGAGCATGCGGCACGACCGGTGCTGCTTTGGGCGGCTGGAGCAAGAAGACCAGAGGTTGAAGAAGCACTACGACCGTTGGATGGACATCGTACGGTCACTGGAGCTAGAATCGTTCATATTGACTAAAGTTGACAAAGGCCCCCATCCTAGTCAACTTAGTAGGCCCACAAGTCAGCCTCCCGCCATGGTGGGTCCCAGCTAGCAGGGGGAGTATTCATGTTTTTGTGCGCAATAAGGAGGCACTTCCGGTGGGTCCGAGATGACAGCGGGAGGGAACGTTTTTTCGCGAAATACGTTGGCCCGTCCGGTGGGTCCGAGCAGTCAGGGGGGAAACGTTTTTTCGTGAAATAAGGTGGCCCGTCCGGTGGGTCCCTGCTATAAGGTGGAGGAATAGTTATTTTGCGCGTAATAAGGAGGCACTTCCTTGCGGCCGCCTGGACCCTGCTGTCAGCCTCTCCACGTACAGTACTCTTCCGATGGAAGTCGGTCGTTGACGATGTTGACCACGCCGCGCGGAGAGCACCAGGGCGGTGGTCTGGACGACGGCAAGGCCTAGGAAGGGGACGACGCGGAGCTGGGGAAGATGCAGCAGTGGAAGCCCGCGCGAAGAGGAGTATGAGGGTTCACTGGTTCGGCTGCGGTGTGAGGCTGCCGTCACCGCCGAATAACAGGGGGTGTGGGTGAGTGGAGGGATGGCCTGGCCAGCGGTGGGAGTAGTATGGGGGCGGTGAGGCCTCCACGGCAGCACAACCGGCCACGGGAGGCAGGAGCAGGCGGCACGACCGGCGCTGCTTTGGGCGGCTGGACCAAGAAGACCAGAGGTTGAAGAAGCACTACGGCCGTTGGATGGACATCGTACGGTCACTGAAGCTAGAAACGTTTATTATTGACTAAGTTGACAAAGCCCTTGGTACGCTCCAACTTAGTAGGCCCACAGGTCAGCCTCCGAAACGGTGCGCCCCAGATGTCAGGGGGAGGAATCATTTTTTGGGCGGCCGAAGCTAAGAATATCCGAGTTTGAAGAAGAAGCACGACATCTGTTTGATTAGACATCCAACTGCCACTGCTGTTAGAACCGTGTGTTGACTATAATAAGTTGGCAAAGCCTTGCATACATGTCAACTTAATTTTTTTAGGGGACGCGTCACTTAGTAGGCCCACAAGTGTGTGGCAGAGAACTTATAGCCCATTTGCGTTTTGTAAGAATGTACAGTCCATTTTGGAATTCTAATGGAATTTACAACAACCCATTTACAGTTTGTTAAAAGTACAACCCATTTTCTATCTAGGACAATGATTAATAATTTTAACCAACCGTTGAAGACAGAATTCAATAAAATTTCCCACATTTTGATGGGCTCCAAAATATTTTTATCCCGAAATTTCTAGTCAGATTAAATACAAATTTGTATTACCTTCGGCCGGACTCCTGGACTATGAAGATACAAGATTGAAGACTTCGTCCCGTGTCCGGAAGGGACTTTCCTTGGCGTGGAAGGCAAGCTTGGCGATACGGATATGTAGATCTCCTACCATTGTAACCGACTCTGTGTAACCCTAGCCCTCTCCGGTGTCTATATAAACCGGAGAGTTTTAGTCCGTAGGACGAACAACAATCATACCATAGGCTAGCTTCTAGGGTTTAGCCTCTCTGATCTCGTGGTAGATCTACTCTTGTACTACCCATATCATCAATATTAATCAAGCATGACGTAGGGTTTTACCTCCATCAAGAGGGCCCGAACCTGGGTAAAACATCATGTCCCCTGCCTCCTATTACCATCCGACCTAGACACACAGTTCGGGACCCCCTACCCGAGATCCGCCGGTTTTAACACCGATATTGGTGCTTTCTTTGAGAGTTCCTCTATGCCGTCCCCATCAGGAAGGATGCCTCATCCTGTCTTTAAAGATGGCACCGTTGCTAAGGAAGCTTTGGCTGTCGGCCAAACTCTCTGGCTAGGCAGTTTCCTTATGACCGCCTGTTTGGCTGCTGCGCAGACGATGACCTCTCGGGTCATCAAAAGCAATCTTCACATCAGCTCGGAATTCGCCGACCAGCTAGATCCAATGGAGCTCTCTTCCCTAAACGAGCTCTTAGATCGCATCGCTGCCCTGGGAGTCGCTACGGATTACGACCAGATTGGGCCTAAACCCGATCCGAGAGAGATTAACTCTCCCCAGGTCACCCATCATGTTGCCGTGGTAGAGGGACAGTGCGGCGACCCTTCATCTATCTTAAGGACTAGCTATGTCTGGATTCCCGATCCCTCCAAGCCGGATACCCACGGAGGGGAGGATATCACTCAAGACCTGAACTTAAAGTCAGGCGACGGACTAGATTCATTGGGCCGCATCCAAGAATCCCAACGCCCGAGTTCGGAAACTCCCTAGTCCCTGGGTCTCAGATTGGGTGAGGTTTCGGATTTGATTCCACCCACCCACCCGTACATAAGAGATATATCCCAAATTAGGCAAGAGCCCGAAGAAACAGTACATCATTACTGGGCCAGATTCCTCCTGGTTATGAACAGGATAAAGGACTGCCGCGAGGAAGATGCAATTTCATTCTTCTTCAATAATTGCACGGACAAGGGAATCCTCAACGCCATAACTCGCCGTGATATTACATGCTTTGCTGACTTGGCATCCATAGTACGAAAGTACTGTGCGATGGAAAGCACCTAGAAAACCGAAACAAAATTTTGGGACAATCCGGCCTTGAATACAAACCCGGTCCGAAATAAAATGGTGCATCATCGTCAGACACCCGGGTTCAATACCAAAAAGAAAAATCCCTCTACAGGGCACGGAACCGTACTGGAAGGATGGCTTGATGGACCCTATAAAATTCATAGTGCAGAGGGCGCCACACCAACTCACAGCCTTAGAGCATGTTGCATACTCCGGCAGGTGGCAAAAATTGGCGAAGATCTTCTAATTCCAGAAGCCACAGAAAGTCACCCCAGAGAAACCAGTACGGTATTAACAGTCTTCGAGACTTTCGCATCAAATAATATGCGAAAAAGAACACTCCGCGGCCTTGCTGAAGTCTACCAAGTAGCAACAATAAACCCATGGAGTGACACGGCTATTACTTTTAACGCCAGTGACGAACCTAAATTCCGAACAGCCCGAGCACCAGCTGCATTGGTCCTCAGTCCAATAGTGGACGGCTTTCGTCTTACCAAGGTACTTGTCGGTGTCAAAACCGGCGGATCTCGGGTAGGGGGTCCCGAACTGTGCGTCTAGGCCGGATGGTAACAGGAGACAAGGGACACGATGTTTACCCAGGTTTGGGCCCTCTCGATGGAGGTAATACCCTACTCCTGCTTGATTAATATTGATGATATGGGTAGTACAAGAGTAGATCTACCACAAGATCAAGGAGGCTAAACCCTAGAAGCTAGCCTATGGTATGATTGTTGTATATGGAGTTGATTTCCTACGGACTACAACCCTCCGGTTTATATAGACACCGGATAGGGTTAGGGTTACATGGAGTCGGTTACAATGGTAGGAGATCTTGAATATCCGCATCGCCAAGCTTGCCTTCCACGCCAAGGAAAGTCCCATCCGGACACGGGGCGAAGTCTTCAATCTTGTATCTTCATAGTCCAGGAGTCCGGCTGAAGGTACAGTCCGGCTACCCGAACACCCCCTAATCCAGGACTCCCTCAGTAGCCCCTGAACCAGGCTTCAATGATGACGAGTCCGGCGCACAAATTGTCTTCGGCATTGCAAGACGGGTTCCTCCTCCAAGTCCTTCATAGAAGATTGTAAACACCAAGAGTAGTGTCCGGCTCTGCAAAATAAGCTTCCACATGTTGCCATAGAGAGAATAATATTAACACAAATCAAATCTGCTGACGTATTCCGTTGTGCGTCATCACACTACAGCCAAGTCTTTTGCTCGAATCGTTTTCACTTTTCCACCTCAACATGTTTTGCGAGGCAGTTTCCTCGGCACGTCTTGTCAAAGCAGAGATCGTGTACCCCCCTTTTACGGGATTCTCATCAATACGGATGTGGGTAACCCAATCGCGCCACTTATCACGGCGCTTGGGAGGCAAGCGAGTTTTACTAGGCAGGTGGGGACGCACAACCGCATCCGCCCATATAAGGGGACAAGGATCCACCTTTTTACCCACGCCTTCTTCCTCCTTTGCCTATCCATTTCCTGCGCACCCGAGCTCTAGCGCCCAAGCCCGCGCTTACTACCTCAACCTCCTCCAGCAATGTCCAGAGCGGGAGGCAAGTGGATGGTCTCCTCCGTCACGGAGGGCCATGTCAAAAAGCTAAAGAAGGCCGGATACTTGTCCAAGGACATCGCGCACTGGCTTCCCGAGGAGGGGCAGCTTCTCCCTACCCCAAGGCCCCATGAGAGGGTAGTATTCCTTCCCCACTTCCTCCGCGGACTGGGTTTCCCACTCCACCCATTTGTCCGGGGGCTCATGTTCTACTATGGCCTGGATTTCCACGATCTGGCCCCGAACTTCGTCCTCAACATCTCGGCGTTTATCGTCGTGTGCGAGGCTTTCCTCTGCATCCGCCCCCATTTCGGCCTCTGGCTCAAGACCTTCAACGTCAAGCCCAAGGTGGTGCACGGCAGCCAGGCAGAGTGCGGAGGCGCCATGGCGGGCAACATGGCCAACGTCCTATGGCTCGAGGTCTCCTTCGTGGAGACTCTGAAGGGGTGGCAATCATGGTGGTTTTACATCACCGAGCCGCGCGATCCGCAATGGATCGCAGCCCCAGAGTTCCGATCCGGACCCCCCACGCGGCTTATGTCCTGGAAAGAGACGGGCCTGTCGTGGGGTGATGAAAAAGAGGTGACCGGATTGCAGACATGCATCCAGTCCTTGGTGAGCAAGCCGATCAAGCTTGTCAATGTAGTCCAGGTTATGCTCGTCCGCCGGATCCTCCCGTGTCAATAACGGGGCTTTAATCTGTTGGAGTTCGACCCAGCGCAGCACCAAACCCTTAACCGGCTCTTCGACACGACGTATGAAGACGTCTAGAAGGTGCTAACCAAAGGCGTCGAGGCTCCCACATCCGCTTCCGAGGACCGTGGATACAGCTCGCGGCGTCACGCCTGCGAGGTAAGCTATTTTCACCTTTTACAGGATGTTAAGTTTCTCCATAGTTTGACTCTATGTGGGATCTAAACTCCCTCACCTTTGACAGGCTTGGCAGGCACAGTCCGGATCGATTAACTATCCGGATCCCTTGCCCGAAGACCCAGCCCCTGCTCTCCTAGTGAAGCTGCTGGTTCCGGCGCCTTATGTGGTGCCGGAGAAGAAGGCCAAGAAGAAGAAGGCCACGGGGACTCGAAAGAGTACCCGTAATGTGGTGGTGTCGGACTCGTCATCCGACGAGTCCGAGACGCTCTCCTCCCATGAGAACGAGGAGGAGGAAGAAGAACACTCTCCCCCTCCAGCGGGGGGAGGAAAGAAAAGGAAGGCCGCCCCAACGGGGGAGGTCGAAGGGTCCAGGAAGAGGAAGACCCCTCCGCCGAACTACTCCCCCGACGCCGAAGAGGACGAAGAGGAGTGGCCAGATAGGGCCAAGTGTCCGGCGAAATCGTAAGTATTCGGATATCAGAGTAACTCATGACGTTGCTTTGTTGCACAGCCTTCCCTAATGTCGAACATAATTATGCAGCCGCCCCGGGCCGAACTCAACGAGTCGTCGAGCGGCTCCCTGGATTCATCGGACGTGAATTCAGTTCCTCCCGCTGTCTCCCCCCGCACTGCGGATGACGCCGAAGTGGCATCGCAATGAGCTCCCGGGCAGGAGGAGGTGGTCCTGGAGGAGCCGCAAGGTGACCTCCCGGACTCCAGGAGTAAAGGGGACAAGACCCCCAGGGCTCCAAGTCCGGCTTTGTGCCGGACACCGCGCCGGAATCTTCAACAGTTCCGGACCGCGGTAGGCGAACTCCTTCCAAGAGGAGCAAGCCTTCTGAGCCGGCGGCCTCCGTCCAACCGGAGGTGCCGGACAATCTGCTGGAGGTGCTTGACGGCGCCTCCGTCGACGAGGAGCACCGTACTATTATGAGTACGGTGATCCAAAAGGTTCGGTCCGCCAAGAGCGGACTGAGTGAAGCTTGCGCTAGCCTTCTAACAGGCTTCGAGGTAAGTAAAAAATATGTAAGAATATAACCGCATAGACAGTAGCCCCTATTGCTCTGTTTAGCGTTCGGAAAGAAAAGCCGAATAGAGGATCTATTAAATTTCGCAGGAGTCTAAAAACAAAGAGTCAATATGCGTATGCAGGCTTCGCTGCTAGCCACCGCCGCACTGACTGCGGAGGTGGGTGCCCTGAAACAGGGACTCGAGCGGACCGAGCAAGAGCTCGGCCTTGCCAAGCGGCAGCTCGAGGAGAAAGAAGGTAAGAAATACCTTACAGAAAAAGGTGCCTATAGAAAGACGTGATTGCAAAAAATAACAGGATTGTACTGCTTATTGTAGGGGCCACAACTGAGGTGGCGACCCTCAAGCAGGCGCTGTCCGAGGCCGAAAAGAAAGCGGCCGCGGAGTGCACCGAGCGAGAGAAACTTGAGGCCCGTGTCGGCGAGGTGCAGCAAGAGCTTCAGGCTCTCATGAAGAAACATGAGAGTCTGGAGCTTGAGTCAAAGACGCAAGCGTCCGAGCTCGCGGCGGCCCTTGAGACTGCCAAGTCCGAATCCGGAGCTCTCCAGGGGCATTCGCAGATCTTCCCCGCAGCGTATCCGACGCCGTCGCATTCTACCGAGCTGAAGAGGGCAGCTCAACGGAGAAGGTGTTCTGGTCTCAGTATGCTGAGGCCGGAGACCCTGTGCCCTTAAGCGACCAGCTGAAACAGCTGGTCGAGCTCCACAAGGTGGGCGAACAGGCCATGAAGGGCTTCATAGTTCGGCTGTGGCCCGAAGAGGCCCTGCCTGGGAGCTACTTTGGGCTGGTGCGGCGGCTGGTGGAGGCTTGTCCAAGGCTCGAGGTCATCAAGCACTCCATCTGCATCGAAGGTGCCCGTAGGGCCCTTGCCCATGAAAAGGTGCACTGGGGTAAGCTAGACGGCGAGAAGCTTGTTAGGGATGGGCCGCCGCCGGGGAAGGAGCATCGCAAGCCCGAGAACTACTATAAGGATGTTCTTGCGGGTGCCCGCCTTGTGGCGGATGAGTGTACCAAGGATGTAATTTTTGAATGAACTCGCTCGTGTTTATCCTGTGTGCTGAAAACTTGTTCATATGCGCTAAGCAATGCTTATTGAATTTAAAATATTACTTTCTGTGCGGACGTTTATCAAAAATTGGGAGACGGCCAGTCGTCGGCTTCTGCCCCCATGCCACTAGTGCTGGGGTGTTCGGGATAAACCTGAGCGCTCTTTTTCCCATAGTTGGGTCCTTCGAGGGAGGCGCTCAGCACAATGAACCAGGCAATCAGACTATAATGCTTGAACACTCTCACTTAGCCATAGAACTCTATAATTTTAAATTTTGGCTAAGCCCCTAGTTCGGAAGACCGAGTTCGGGGCGCTATCCACTCCTTGGCCGGACAAAGCCAGCTCCTCGCTCGAAGTGGCATAAGCCTTTAGGGACTCGAAAAACCTCTCGAACAGCGACCCGTCTCTTGCCACATCATGACAGTCAGTTTTAGCTTTCTCCACTGAGGTGCTTAACCCAGCTGAACCGGGGCACAATTGCAGTGGTTCTCCTAGTGCTACCTTAGCCGATAGAGACGAACGTAAGGCACCAAAACATAGGAGCCGGGCAAACCCAACTATTGACCCAAATCATGATTCGGAGCCGATGCATATAGTGCTATAAGTTCGGGGTGCCGCACTTGTGAAAGTGTACGGACTTCTCACACCATTATGAGGGGCACTGAAGCCCCTGGCGTGTTTGCCGTACCATGGTGTACGGGTGCAATCATGTCATTTAATAAACATAAATGTGAAAAGAAGATAATGCAAAAAATAGACAAGAAGCTAAGTATTGTTTATAGAGAGGCTATTTATCAAAGCCGAACGATACAAATAGTGCGGTAAGCAAAAGATATTAGACTATTTAGTATGTCCTGACCAGGGGCAGGCCGCGGAATTGTATTTAAAACAGGTATACCGCTCGTAACAGAGACCACCTGGGAGTTCCATAATGCGGCATGGCTTGTCTGCCTCCCTGGAGCTTGCATCGTTTGTGCGGCAGTCGAATTGCTGAATAGGTCGTCCGAAGTATGGAGTCCTGAAAGTAAGAAAAAATTAAAAAAAGAATCCGGCAGCCCCTAGTACGTTTTAAGCCGTGTTTTGAGCATGCCGTTATTGTGCCCCTTCCCCTGTGCCCATGGTATTTCAAGGGCGTAGTTATGTACGCGAGGTACTGGTTTCGCCATGTCGCGAAAGCTGGGGTTGGGGCCGCATTGCTACGCTTGCTTAGAGTGTGCCAGGCGGTCCTGCTGTGGGTTACTCCGGGCGCGCTTGGCAGTGTCTGGCTTTTTAATGGCCGGACTGGAGAATTGCCTGAGAAGGCTACTTTGTACCTCCGCTGCGAGAGCCGCCGTATGCTTCTCCGTACGGAGGGAGCGTTCGGTGTTTCCGTTGACCGTAATTACTCCTCGAGGGCCTGGCATCTTGAGCTTGAGGTATGCGTAGTGCGGCACC
Organism: Triticum urartu; assembly: GCF_056163025.1. NCBI lineage: Eukaryota > Viridiplantae > Streptophyta > Magnoliopsida > Poales > Poaceae > Triticum > Triticum urartu. The sequence continues at coordinate 401,911,165 of NC_141876.1, forward strand.
GCATTGAACTTTGCGAATGCGGTTCGTCCGAGCAGGGCGTGATAGCCACTGCGAAACGGGACTATATCGAAGAATAACTCTTCGCTTCGGAAATTGTCCGGGGATCGGAAGACCACGTCAAGTGTTACTGAGCCTGTACAGTTGGCTTATACACCTGGTATAACGCCTTTAAAGGTCGTTCTTGTGGGCTTAATCCTTGAGGGATCTATGCCCATTTTCCACACTGTATCCTGATAAAGCAGGTTCAGGCTACTGCCGCCGTCCATGAGGACTCTTCTGAGATGAAATCCGTCGATGATTGGGTCGAGAACCAATGTGGCGAAGCCGCCATGACGGATGCTAGTGAGATGGTCCCTTCGATCAAAAGTGATCGGGCAGGAGGACCATGGGTTGAACTTTGGGGCGACTGGCTCCATCGCGTATACGTCCCGTAGCGCACGCTTCCGCTCCCGCTTGGGAATGTGGGTTGCGTATATCATGTTCACCGTCCGCACTTGTGGGGGAAAGCCCTTCTGTCCATTGTTGTTCGGCAGCTTGGGCTCCTCCTCGTCGTCACTGTGCAGCCCCTTGTCTCTGTTTTCGGCCCTTAACTTGCCTGCCTGCTTGAACACCCAACAATCCCTGTTAGTGTGATTGGCTGGCCTTTCGGGGGTGCCATGTATCTGGCACAAGCGATCGAGTATTCGGTCCAAACTGGACGGGCCCTGAATATTCTTTTTGAATGGCTTTTTCCGCTGACCGGATTTATAGCCTTGAATCCGGCATTGACTGCCGTGTCTTCATTGCTGTCGCTGCTAACGCGGCGTTTTTTCTTATTTCGACGTGTCCTGCCACTTTTGTCCTTGGTATCCGAATTACCAGGGTTCTTTGATAAGTTGTTACTGCGAGCTAGCCAGCTGTCTTCTCCCGCACAAAAGCGGGTCATGAGTGTCGTGAGGGCTGCCATGGATTTCAGCTTTTCCTGTCCCAGGTGTCGGGCAATCCACTCATCAAGGATGTTATGCTTGAAGGCTGCTAGGTCCTCTGCGTCCGGACAGTCGACTATCTGGTTTTTCTTTGTTAGGAACCGTGTCCAGAATTGTCTGGCCGATTCTTCTGGCTGCTGAATTATGTGGCTTAAGTCATCGGCATCCGGTGGTCGCACGTAAGTGCCCTAGAAGTTGTCGAGGAATGAGGCTTCCAGGTCCTCCCAAGAACCGATTGAGTCTGCTGGCAAGTTGTTAAGCCAATGTCGGGCCGGTCCTTTAAGTTTGAGCGGGAGGTATTTGATGGCGTGTAGATCATCGCCGCGTGCCATGTGGATGTGAAGGAGATAATCCTCGATCCATACCGCCGGATCTGCTGTGCCATCGTATGATTCGATGTTTACCGGTTTGAAACCCTCTGGGATTTTATGATCCATTACTTCATTCGTGAACCATAGCGGGTGTGCGGCGCCTCTGTACTGGGCTATATCACGACGCAGCTCGGAAGAGCTATGTCTGTTGTGTTCGGCCCGGCCGGATTTGTTGTATCCGGAGTGAAGATCATTGTCACATGCCATAGGGCGCCTACGCGATCCGTAGATCGATCTTGTTTGTCTTGCCTTATCCTCCAGTATGTCTCGTAGGTCTGGCGCATTTTCCCGTGCCTTAGTTGAGCGGCGTCGGGGTATGGCTTGGGTGGAGGGCCGAGAGGCCTCTCTGTCGCGGCCGCGAGGTGGCCCGTCTGCCATGTCATGCGCTGGTGATGTAGGTGCTTCCTCCTCTAATCGGGGTAGCGCCCTACGTTTCGGGTAACTCTTGGAGGGGGGTTCGAGTTCATACTCTTCGGCCGCAAGGACTTCAGTCCATCTGTCAGCTAGCAAATCTTGGGTAGCTCTAAGCTGTTGCTGCTTTTTCTTGAGGCTGCTTGCCGTGGCTAAAAGCCTGCGTTTAAAACGCTCTTGTTCGGCGGGGTCTGATGCTATGACGAATTCGTCGTCATCGAGGCTTGCCTCGTCTTCGGAGGGAGGCGTATGGTTATCATCCTCGACCTCTCGGTCTGCCGCTCTCTCATGAGGGCTGGCTTCTCCATCTTCCTGTGCCGAATCATGCTGAGGTGGGTGTTCTTCGGCGCTATCCGGGGTAGTATTATCTCCCGTGCCGGAATCACCATTTTTTTGCTTTGGTGGGATTTAGAGCGGCGCCGCTGACGCCGGCGCTTTGGCTGTTTCTTGGGGGCGTCATCCCCCACTGTTCCATCGCCATCTCCATCTTTTGGAGTATCCACCATATATATGTCATATGACGAGGTGGCCTTCCAGTGCCCTACAGGTGCTGGTTCCTGTTCGTCTCCTACATCGTCGTCCATGCCGTTGATGTCTTCGGAGCCGAAGTCAAGCATGTCGGTTAAATCATCGACAGTGGCTACAAAGTGGGTGGTGGGTGGGCTTTGAATTTCCTCATCGTCCGTATCCCACCCTCGCTGACCGTAGTCCGGCCAGGGCTCTCCTGATAAAGAGAGAGACTTAAGAGAATTCAGGATGTCGCCAAAAGGCGAATGCTGAAAGATGTCTGCGGCGGTGAACTCCATTATCGGCGCCCAATCGGATTCGATTGGCAGGGGCGCAGGGGGTTCGGAGTCCGGGGAGGAGTCCGGATCCTCGGAGTCACGGGTCGTGCAGAGTGCGGGGCTAGCATTCGGCTCGATCCTTTTGGGATCACAGCCCCCGAGGTGACGTCCAACCGCTCATCCTCGATTGGCGCAATAGGCTCCGAGTTAGGGGTCGGAACCGATGCGTGTACGGCCTCCAGGACACTGTCCGGGGGCAGAGCTAGATCATGCCCCTCGAGATAGTGCAGCGCGCTTGGCCGTGGCTCGAGCCCGTCGAAGATCAAGTCTCCGCGGATGTCAGCCGTGTAGTTTAAGCTTCCAAACCTAACTTGATGGCCAGGGGCGTAGCTTTCGATCTGCTCCAGGTGGCCGAGCGAATTGGCCCGCAGAGCGAAGCCGCCGAAGACGAAGATCTGTCCGGGGAGAAAAGTCTCACCCTGGACCGCATCGTTGTTGATGATCAAAGGAGACTTCGGGCCTAAAGGCGACGACACAGAGGAACTCTCAATGAAAGCACCAATGTCGGTGTCAAAACCGGCGGATCTCGGGTAGGGGGTCCCGAAATGTCCGTCTAGGCCGGATGGTAACAGGAGACAAGGGACACGATGTTTTTACCCAGGTTCGGGCCCTCTCGATGGAGGTAATACCCTACTCCTGCTTGATTAATATTGATGATATGGGTAGTACAAGAGTAGATCTACCACGAGATCAAGGAGGCTAAACCCTAGAAGCTAGCCTATGGTATGATTGTTGTATATGGAGTTGATTGCCTATGGACTACAACCCTCCGGTTTATACAGACACCGGATAGGGTTAGGGTTACATGGAGTCGGTTACAATGGTAGGAGATCTTGAATATCCGCATCGCCAAGCTTGCCTTCCACGCCAAGGAAAGTCCCATCCGGACACGGGGCGAAGTCTTCAATCTTGTATCTTCATAGTCCAGGAGTCTGGCTGAAGGTATAGGCCGGCTACCCGAACACCCCCTAATCCAGGACTCCCTCAGTACTCATGGATGGCGGCAGCGGATTGAACCTCATTTATGAGGAAACCCTTCAAAAAATGGAAATAGACTGGAACCGCATTGAGCGAAGCAGCACAACCTTTAGAGGAATAATCCCCAGTCGGGAAGCGCGCTGTACAGGAAAAATCACACTAGATGTGGTGTTCGGCATGCCGGATAATTACAGGTCCGAAGAGGTCACGTTCCAATTGGCCCCATTCAGTAGCGGATATCACGCTCTGCTAGGGCGGGAAGCATTTACAGTCTTCCAAGCAATACCCCATTACGGGTACATGAAGCTCAAGATGCCCGGGCCTAACGGAATCATCACTCTCGTTAGTGATCCGGACATAGCACTCCATGCCGAAAACAAGACAGCTGCACTGGCCCTCGAGGCGCTATCCGAAGCCCTAGCGGCTGAGGAACTGACTGTGCTGCGCTCCATGGTGAATAGGGACGATGTGATACTCGATAAAAGATCCAAGTCCACCTCCTTTAAACCGGCGGACGAAATAGTCAAATTCCAGGTCCATCCAACGGACCCCAATAAAACAGCTTCCATCAGGGCACAGTTAAACCCTGATGTGGACGCCGCACTACGAGAGTTCCTACGAGAGAACTGGGACATTTTCGCCTAGCACCCTTCAGACATGCCAAGAATCCCACGCAGGCTGGCCGAACACAGCTTAAATATCCTAAAAGGATTCAAGCCAGTCAAACAGGCTCTTCGGCGTTTTTCCAAACCTAAGAGACAGGCCATGGGAGAGGAACTAGCCAAGCTATTGGAGGCCGGATTCATCAAAGATATCAAACATCCGGACTGGCTAGCAAACCTGGTGATGGTACCAAAGAAGGACAAATCCTGGCGCCTGTGCGTTGATTTCAAAGACCTTAACAAGGCTTGCCCAAAGGATCCCTTCCCTCTCCCCCGCATCGATCAAATTATCGATGCTACCGTAGGACACGATTCGTTGTGTTTCCTTGACGCATACTCCGGCTACCATCAAATAAAGATGGCAGAGTCAGACCAAGCCGCAACGGCATTCATCACACCATACGGCCCATTCTGCTTCAACACAATGCCCTTCGGAATCAAAAACACCGGCGCAACATATCAGCGCATGATTCAGACATGTCTGGCAAACCAGATCGGCAAAACAGTGGAGGCATACGTAGATGATGTGGTCGTTAAAACAAGACATGTCAAAACTCTAGTAGACGACTTGAGGCTAACATTCGATAACCTCCGAACATACGACATCAAGCTCAACCCGGAAAAATGCGTTTTCGGCGTTCCAGCCGGAAAGCTCTTGGGCTTCATTGTATCCGGTAGAGGAATTGAAGTAAATCCAACCAAGATCCGAGCTCTGTCACAATTGGATATCCCGAAGGACCTCAAACAAATACAAAAATTAACTGGATGCGTGGCGGCTCTAAGCCGCTTTATCTCCCGCTTAGGAGAAAAGGCCCTACCCCTTTACCGCCTCCTTCGGCGCATCGAACACTTTGAGTGGACGGATGCAGCCACGGCCGGACTCGATGAAATAAAAGCTATCTTGGCAACAAACCCAGTCCTGGCCGCGCCAAACATTGGCGAACCAATGCTATTATACATTGCAGCAACCCATCAGGTTGTAAGCGCAGTGCTCGTCGTCGAACGAGAAACGGACGGACAGAAATTCCCCCTTCGAAAGCCGGTCTATTATGTGTCCACTGTCCTTACTCCGTGCAAGTCACGGTACCCCACTATCAAAAGATTGCGTACGCGGTGTTTGTGGCATCCCGGAAGCTGCGACACTACTTTCAAGAGTGTTCAATAACAGTAGCCTCGGAAGTGCCACTTAACGATATTATAAATAACCGCGACGCGATGGGCCGGATTGCAAAATGGGCCATTGAGATCCTCCCGTTTGACATAACTTACAAGCCACGGTGAGCTATCAAGTCGCAAGTTTTGGCCGACTTTATCGCAGAATGGACGGAGGCCGAACTCCCTAAAGAGTACGGCACATATTCAAACTGGGTCATGCACTTCGACGGCTCCAAAATGTTGGCCGGTCTAGGGGCTGGCATCGTTTTGACGTCCCCCATAGGAGACACAGTTCAATATGTACTCCAAATAATGTACACAGACTCCAACAACGCAGCCGAATATGAGGCCCTTTTACATGGTCTCTGGATGGCAGTATCCATGGGCATTCAACGCCTAGAGGTGCGCGGGGACTCGAACCTCGCAATATCCCAAATAAATGGAGACTTTGATGCCAAGGATCCAAAAATGGCAGCTTATCGCAACGTCGTCCTAAAAATGTTAGCTCGGTTCGAAGGGCTCGAATTTCACCATATAGCCCGGGAAAATAATTAGGCGGCAAATGTCCTGGCACGCATCGGCACAAAACGCGATGTAGTCCCCCCCCCCCCAACATCTTCTTGGAAAGGCTGTTCAAGCCGTCTGTAGTATGGGAAGGGGAACCTGGCAATAGCAGCCCGGACCCAACCGCACTGCCCGACACCGAACACTCTGACACAATTGGAGGCTCTGCCAATGAAATAACACCCTCAGCCCACGTAATAATGGTCGTCATCACCCCGTGGACAGAACCATTCCTCGCCTACCTTACCAGGCAGGAACTCCTTGAGGACCAAAATGAGGCACGCTGCATAGTGCGGCGATCTAAAGCCTATAAAGTCCATGAGGGAGAGCTTTATAAGAAAAGCACTACTGGAGTCCTTCAAAGGTGCATCTCCGAAGAGGAAGGGCAGAACCTCCTGGCTGAAATTCATGCCGGACTCGGCGGACATCACGCTGCAGCTCGGTCCCTTGTAAGCAAGGCCTTCCGTATAGGCTTTTATTGGCCGACGGCCCGAGCAGACGCCCAGGACTTAGTCCAACGATGCGTCGGTTGCCAGCTTTTTGCAAACCAAAGCCATATGCTAGCCACCGCCCTCCAAACTATCCCCATCACTTGGCCCTTCGCGGTCTGGGGGCTTGACATGGTTGGACCCCTTAAAGGCGGAACCCACAAGAAAAAATACTTACTGGTCATGGTGGATAAGTTCACCAAATGGATAGAAGCCAAGCCTGTTAAGACGGGCGAATCCAGACCGGTGATAGACTTTATATCCGGGGTTGTACACCGTTACGACGTCCCCCACAGCATCATCACTGATAACGGCATGAACTTTACGGCCGATGAGGTAAAACTCTGGTGCAAAAACATGGGCATCAAGCTCAATTATGCTTCCGTCTATCACCCACAAACCAACGGCCAGGTCGAACGTGCAAATGGTCTTATCATGAGCGGCATCAAACCCAGATTAGTACGGTCCCTTAAGGAATCTAATACGCACTGGGTAGAGGAGCTCGACTCCGTACTCTGGGGGCTGCGGACCATGCCAAATCGCACCACCGATACACACCATTCTTCATGGTGTACGGCGCAAAGGCAGTTTTGCCCTGCGACATAATTCATGACTCACCTCGAGTGTGCATGTACGAAGAAAGAGAAGCCCAGCTCGATCGGCAGGACAGTTTGGACGCCTTGGAGGAAGAGCGTGACATGGCAAAAGCCTGTTCCGCATTCTATCAACAGCAGGCTCAAAGATACCAAAGCAGAGAAGTACGGGCCAAAAATTACAACGTTGGCGAATTAGTTCTACGCCTGCCGGAGAAGAAAAAGGACAAACTCAAGCCCAAGTGGGAAGGTCCCTTCATAATCGACCAAGTCCTAACTGGTTGAGCGTACCACCTGTGAGATGCATCGGATAACCGACTCGAGCCGAACCCATGGAACGCAGCCCGTCTACGAAGATTCTATGCCTAGCGCCGGACTCTGTGTTCGTCTCCTTCTTCTGTCCATTTTTTATATACTTTCTGTCTTACATTTCTCTCCTTCTCCTCTCTCTCTTATAGCCTTCAAAGGCTCATAAAGTGACACGCTATCCGCGCTCATTAAACCTGGGGGCTTCTTTAAACAGAAGCTTATTTATACGGGCTTCATGCCCAACACATGTGTCACACTTCCGCATGTACCTTTTATTCGCCATTATATGCATCGATATGACTTAAGTTTTGGCCAAGCTGGGTTGCCTGGCTCCTGTGCTTACCCCTATGTTCCCGATTGTTCGGCTAGGTGGTAAAGGGAGCACCTCTGCGATTGTTACTGCCGGGTCAGCCGGATGTGTACCTCAGACTGGGTGAAGCCGAAAGCTAGCGTTCTTAAGGGAATATTCGGTCGGTGAACTAAAGATGATCTTTTCTTTCACTTATTTATCTATACGCCCTAGGATGTTTTTCCTGCGTCTCTTTTCGCAGAATGGACATGCACTTTAGGGCATGCCTCCCAGGGAAAGGAACCCCTAACGGAACTATTCTCCCTGGAAGATGTTTCTTACTAACCATGTAATATAGCATAACTAGTTGGGCACTTGTCTGTTCAAGCACTAATGACCCCTACGCCTGGTCTCCATGCATACCCCGGTTCTTACATAACCGCGAGGGTATTCGGACACACTCCGGACCGTCAGGTCCCGAGGTTGAAGCGAAAAGGTCGGCCATGACAAACGATCTATAATCCGGCTAGAAGGCATTACACATGTCAATTAAAATTACATAGTCAATCTGACTGATTGTATTCCTCTTCAATCCCATCTAACAGGCTGTCTAGTTTACAGTCCTGTTAGGAATACTTTGTGGCCAACTCTACTTGGCCGTATACTGATCTCACAGGGATCTCCTTCCCATCGGGCCCTACAGGTCCGACCTCAGCCATGTGGTTTGGGTCAGCCTTCGTGTACCGCGTCTTCACCATGGCCCAGGCCTCCCTGGCACCTTGACGGCAGGCCGACATCTTCCAGAATCGTAAGCGCCGTTGCGCTCCCTTCAGCTTCTCTACAAGCTCTCCAAGGCCTTCGGGCATGGAGACGGACGGTCACAAGGCCTGGGCGACACCTTGCATCGCCTGCCGAACTCGCTCGTGCAGTTGGGAGAGCCCGGGAAGAAGGTCACCCGTAGAACCGGGCATTTCCTCTGCAGGACGACCTGTCAACATACCTACAGACATTACTCTGTTAGTCGACTTCCTCGCCGAACTCTTTTTTTTCAAAGTTCGTTTAAGCACTTACTATATATGTCGCGTCGAAGCCGCTTATTCTCCTTCACGGAGTCCAACAGCTGGGCACGAACGTCCTTCAGTTCAACGCCTAGCTTGGTGTTGGCACGTTGGAGATCGTTCTTCTCCCGCCTCACCTTTGTCAGCACGCTCTCACCAGCCTTTAGCTGGCGTCGGAGTTGTTGCACTTCCGGATTTAATCCGGCGCCATCTGCAATTTCATTTGTCAGATTTGCACCCACGTCGCACTTCACAAAATACTTATCTTTCGAAGCGTATATTACCAGAGGGGGTCTCCTTGGGCTCCCCTGCCGCGGCTAGTGCGGCCTCAAGTTGGGCTTTGCACTCTTCCAGCTCCTGGGACAGCAGGGTATTCTTTTCTGTAAGAACCTGCATAACAGATGATCCTTAAATCAGTTATTCTAACTGTTTCAAGTCTCGGGGGCTACTGGTATATATATATAATTACCAAAATTTTCTTACCCGTATGTCTTTCACATACTGCTCCGTGGCTCTGGCTAGACCATTTTGAGCGGCACGGAGGTACGCGTCTCCCGAATTGAAGGCATCCAATGCCTCTTGGGAGAAACAAGCATCACGAAGAACAGTCCGGCGACGCCTGTGGTTCATGGCACTCTCCACCTCAGAATTGGTGGCAGACAGCCTGTCCGCATCCTCTGTCGGAGGAGCGTCCGGTGCGCACCTTGTGTTCGCCTCCGCTTCTGGACCAGGCTTTGGAGCCTGGCTGGTGGAGGCGTGATTGGCAACCTCTCCGGATATAGTCCGGCGAGGTCTCTTCATCCTGAAGAAAGCACAAGCGTTAATATGCCTTGAAGGAATAACACCTGGGAATAGGATGGCGCGCTATACGTTTGCGCCGGCGTCTCAGTCCGGACCGCACTTCTTTTCAGCCCGCGGGGCCTCGCCGCCCCTCGTTGTCTAGTCGCCGTAGGCTCGGCCTCTCGTCTCAAGGACCTCCCCTGCAAAACATGGTTGTCATATGGCAGTCAAAAACACGCAAGGACAGATCCCTTTTCAAAGTGCTGGGACTTCGGTCTCAGTTACCTATGAGGCTGGGAGTAACCCTGGGTAATCGACCGTAATGGACACCAAGGCGTTGTCCTTGGTCAATTGATGAAATACCCCATCAATCAGCTCCACCGATAAGACCGGATCCTCTTGAGAGGACGGGTCGAGGGACCTTCCTGGGTCCTCGGGTTGTGGAGGAGGGCTGTTTATTTCTTTAACAGCCTGGCGCAGTTCCTGCGTTGAAGTCGTTAGACTGAATATTTAACAATGGGAATATGAAACGGATGGGCAAGTCAAAGTGACCACTTACCCAGCTAGGGGGATTGTACATAGAAAATCCACCCTGTAGGTTGACGCGGAGAAATTCCTCCTCTTCTCCCTTGTACAAAGTGGACAAGATCTTTAGTAGAGCGGCAGCTGAATCCGGCCCCTTACGGCCGTAGCGGGTGGCGTCGTCCTCCCCATTGAAGTCCCACATGGGGTGGCCTCTATACTGAAGCGGCTGCACCCCCCGCATGATGCATTCGGCCATAACCCCGATCATGGTCAGTCCAGAATGGGCTAACAATCTTATCCGGCCAATCAGGTAAATGACGTCCCTGTCACTTTCCCTCTGAGGGCTCCGTGGACGCCAGCTTAGGCGCTTCTTTAGGGGAGCACTGTCGAACTCAGGGAGGCCGATCCGGACAGGATCCGGCAGCGGGACGTCCTCTATATAAAACCATTCCGAAGGCCAGTCTTTGGGCGCCTTCTTTGGGGTTCCGGATAGATATCCGGTCCCGGCGATGCGCCACACTTCAGCTCCGCCCACTTGATATATTGACCCCCTCCTTAGAGCGGGGCAGAAGGCAGAATAGCCTTTTCCACAGCGCGAAATGAGCCTCGCAGCCCAAAAACAGCTCGCAAAGGGCTATGAAGCCCGCGATATGCAATATGGAGGCAGGCGTGAGGTTATGCAGCTGGAGGCCATAGAACTCCAGAAGCCCCCGGAGAAACGGATGAATTGGAAATCCGAGCCCTCTTATTAAGTAAGGGGCAAGGCAAACCCGCTCTCCTTTGGAGGGATTGGGGGCGCTCTCCGCTTGCTCTCCGCCATTATAGGTGGCAAGTCCGGCTCGAACCGGGACCATATAGGCCGGGGGAGAAATCCCTTGGTCTGGAGCTTCACTAGCTCGCTGTGCGGGATGGAGCACCTCTTCCAATCTTCGGGCTGAGGGCTGGAAGGGAGAGAGGAGGAGTTGCGACGGCTGACCATGATAGAATGGACCTCTATCGGATACGCTCCGTTGAATACTTGCGAAAGGGAGAAGGTGTGGTTTGGATCTAAATCCTCGTCCCCTTAAATAGGCGGCTCATTCGCGCGGCTAGGGGTGTAAATTAAAAAACACCCTGACTTTTCGTATTCGTTTGACACATGCAAAACGGCCATTATTGGGCGTAGAACCAAGGAGCACTACATTTACAAGAAACCGGACACTATTCAACAGGTACACGGAATTTGGAGGAGAACCCGCCTTGCAATGCCGAAGACAATCTGCGTGCCGGACTCATCGTCATTGAAGCCTGGTTCAGGGGCTACTGAGGGAGTCCTAGATTAGGGGGTGTCCGGATGGCCGGACTATACCTTCGGCCGGACTCCTGGACTATGAAGATACAAGATTGAAGACTTCGTCCCGTGTCTGGAAGGGACTTTCCTTGGCGTCGAAGGCAAGCTTGGCGATACGGATATGTAGATCTCCTACCATTGTAACCGACTCTATGTAACCCTAGCCCTCTCCTTTGTCTATATAAACCGGAGAGTTTTAGTCCGTAGGACGAACAACAATCATACCATAGGCTAGCTTCTAGGGTTTAGCCTCTCTGATCTCGTGGTAGATCTACTCTTGTACTACCCATATCATCAATATTAATCAAGCAGGACGTAGGGTTTTACCTCCATCAAGAGGGCCCGAACCTGGGTAAAACATCGTGTCCCCTGCCTCCTGTTACCATCCGACCTAGACGCACAGTTCGGGACCCCCTACCCGAGATCCGCCGGTTTTGACACTGACACTCCCGCTTATATATATACTACTGTAGTATGGACTGAGCTCCGGTGCCTTCACTGCACCTGCTTTTGGCTGTATGACAGGTGAGCCAGCCACATTTTGGGCCCACCTGTCGTAAAACCCTAGCGAAAATTGCACCAACGTGAAAGACGACTGCGTCTCCAATGCAACCAAGGTGAACTGATGATGGATATCATCTTTGTGCGTAACAAGCAAAGAGCACTGATGGAAGACAACTTGTTTTTCGTCGAAAATCGATCAGCTTCACCAGCCGACGCAACCATGAGGCGCAACCATGAGCATCGATAGGTCATCGTGGTGATGCATCATCCATTTGGCATCATGTTTGGGTGAGGCACCTAAGAAGTTCGACAAATCCTCACTGTGGTTTGTTTCTTCTCAGTAATCAAGCTCGAGGAAGGAAGAACCACGTGGCAGAGGACAGTGAGGCGGAACAACAATGGCCATCCAATTTTGTGCAGTTCCACTAAAATTGAGGAAGACATGCCCGGGTATGGAGACACGCATCGCTGTTTCCAAAAATATAAAAAAGGGTTAGCAACGACATCTCAATTGTCAATAAGAATTAATGAAAAGTACACCAACAAACAGAAGCATCATAATTATCTTGATGGGAACTAAACCAGGATACCCGAGAAAAAAGCATTTCTTCATTTAACCAGTGATAGTACTACCACCATATGGACAATGACCGCACAACCACCATGTACTTTTTGTCGAAACAACATGTATACCTCCATCGAGGCATAAATCAGGACAACTTTTTGAGTGGCATTTCCTCTATAATAGTACTAGTAGGTGATGTTGGACCAGCCGACGAACCCTAGCTACTATGCATGGGGAGCTGGGGAGTAGTCGCATAGAAGATAACCCGCACGCAGCGACCTGGGGAGCTGGACCAGTACAAGAAGTTATACCTCGGGTGGGCGAGATGTCGTTTAGGCGGGCGGGCGGGATCTGCCCACACGACGGCAGCGAACAAGGGTGCGGAGGATCTTCGTCCGCGCCAGCGCCAGCTCTGAGAGGACGGTGCGCATCGGCTTCCTCCGTCGCTGACGGCGACAACGTCAACGCTGCACCTCCTCACCTCCCGCAGCGGACGGGATTCGGCCGGATCTGTGACCACCGGTGAGGAGAGAGATAGAGTGGACACTGTCATCTTGTTTTGATATGGAGAGGGTGAGAGAGCGAGACGCGAGAAACTCTATCAAACAACAGGCTATAATGGAGTAAAAAAATCTCTCCATAGCAGTGGTTTTAAATAGAATACGCGCGTTCCCGGAAAAAAGAAACAAAAACTGGCGGACAATTTTTTAAGGGTCTGTCTAGGACACATCTAGATGTGACATAGTTATGTCACATATAAGTTGATGTCCACTCTATTTGTGGTCTTTTCCTAGTTTTTTTTGTTTCTTGTTGCTACATTATATACTTGTGGGAGCTTAGATGTGATATCCTTAAATAACATCTAGATGTGAATTAGACAAACTGATTTTCTAACGTACCAAGAAAGAAAACTCGATCAAAAACACGCCCCTGCTTCCAGGACGCGAGAGTCGTCGCGCACACACACATAGACATAGACATGCATATCCGTGTTTACGTAAAATTCCATTTCCATCTGCATCTCCAATCATATTTGTCCAACTGGCACATTATTTACGCTGTTAATTATATACGCAGCAATATTAACATACAACATCTCTTGTTTGCGCACGTCCGGACCGCTGCCACGGCCGGTCCTCACCAAGCCGAACCCTCTTAATCACCCGCGCGTGCTTCCCGCCCGAAACGGTCAGTGCCTCATTCATGCCCGGCCAGAGCGGACGCGACCTCTCACTAGCGCCGACATTGATTGCGGCATGCCGGCCGAGAGAGCATCGCCTGCGTCGCTTCCGGGTGCACGCGGAGGTCGCAATAGCCGGCTACAACATGCGCGATCTCTTCCAGTAGTAAGTTCTTGGGAGTCCGTGCTACAGCTAGTTGTCCTTCCCCAACTCGTCAATCTCTTCCAATAGTGCTAATACTCCATGGCGCGATCCATCGACAAGTAGGTGGGAAAGTTATGGTATACTACTCGGTTTGCGGTGAGTGGCATGCCGAGCGACCGTGTGGGGTCAAGCCGTGGAGGAGGGTGAGACACAAACACGACAGGCGTGATTTAAACGTTGGTTTTGCTCGATGGCGCGATCCAACGAAACGAAACGTTGGTTTCTATCCGTTTCCATTTTTTCTCCGGAAAAACGGAAACTTTTCCACTCCATTTTCATTCCTATTCCAAGGTTGCCCCGTTACAACATTCCATCAAATACAAAGGAAAACTAACACGCATGCTGATGCATCTCAATGATTCACAGATCATAGCCAATATTTACTTCACAACTAAAGAAAAAAGTTGTGAGAGCGTGTACGATAGAAAAACTACTGATGGGGTCACTACGACTTAAACCCTAAACATGATTTAATTTCCTGGCCAGGTAGAACCTATCGAAGGAAAGACGGCTGGCACCCTCGTATCATATGATGCTTTTATGCAGTTCCACTAAAATCGACCTGAGCATCCCTACTGTCAAAGATATTGAAGAAGTGTGATTAGAATAATAGTACTGGCACTAGTTCATGAGACATAAACTCATCACAAGTAGAAGCCGGTAGAAGTAGAGAAAGATCGACATGGAGATGGAGCTACGGCAGTGGAGCAAGCCGGCTCCAAAAGGAAGATGGACTACCTGGGACGTCGGGCTGTAGCTAGAAGGGCGGTTGGGACGCGGCATCGACCCATACCGCGGTGACCCCCGATTGGGACGCACCGACTGTGGGTTTTCTCCCTCGCCGATGTCGACCGCGTCTACGCAGAACATTGTTCCCTTCCCCCAGTTGCGGGATCAGGCCCGTCGTTCTATGCTTGTGAAGAGAGCAACCTAAGCAAGCAGGCTTGTAGCTTAGGCTCCTGCTAGTGTATATATAGTGGTTTTCTTTTTGTCTCCATATCAACCATTTTATATTGCGTACGTGTCATTCCAGCGTGAAATGATGGTTGCTTCTTCCGACTAACTTACTGTGTGATTTGACTGCTCTTTAGTGGCCCCTACACATACTCCCCTTACGTGTATGCAACAGTCACACGTACACATGGACGCAAAAACGCGCGCGACGCCCTAATGCATGCATGTCCGAGCACACGATAGAACACACACGGTCATGCTCAAGTGCTCAACCTACACGTGCATGCACACACATACTCAGTCAGGGTGAGCTAGTGACCATATGAACACCGGAAAATATATATATTGAGCGCAATGAGCGTATTATGAAGTCCACTGACCGTATTTTTACAAATATACAGTGACAGACAGTGTATTTATCTCGTTTGAAATTAAGCCATATTAACCGGAGAGGAGGCAGCATGGACTAGCATTACTTTGTTGTGTCCCGTCAACTTGCCGAACGAGGAGAAGGTTGCAGGGCGGGAGAAGCTTGCGCGCAGTGGCTTGCAGGACAAGGAGAAACTTTTGACTAATGCAAGCTCTCCCTCCCTCAGTCGGTGGACGTGCAACAGTTAATTCGGTGTCAGATTGCCAGAAGCATACACTATACTACTAGTGCTATTATTGTTCGACTTCCCGAATAGCCAAGCGCAAAGTTTACTAGTACTACTACTATAGTCCATAAAGGTACGTACTATACTAGTACTAGGAACCGGATGGAGGAGCGTCTGCACTCTTATTATAATTTTAAAATGTGATAAAGCAATCTTCAACACATTTGGTTCTCTTTGACGGTTCTCGCATGTGATAATGGAAGTTGATTGCATGGAACACTCGCCATAATTCTCGCTTAATTCTGGCTCATATCCTGTTACAAATAGTAGCGCTCAGTAATATTTCCTCTTTTTTGTTATTGAGCATGTAAACAGGTCAGCAAACCTTGCGGCGCATCTTCGTGCGAACCGTGCTTGCTGCACTTTGAATGTGGCCGAGAGCTGGCTTGATGAAACACCTCGCTTCCTACTTCTTTTTTGCGGGGTACCTCGCTTCCTAATGACCAGTGTCTTGGCTGATCGTCCTAAGAATGCTTATATATGAATAAAGCTCTCTCATTTACCCGCAAAAAATATTAAGCCATATTAAGCGGAAAGGAGGGGGTATGGACTAGCACTACTTTTTGGTGTGTCCCGTCAACTCACAGAACGAGGAGAAGCTTGCAGGACAAGGTGAAGCTCGCTTACGCCTTTTGACTAATGCAACCTACCCTCGGTGGACATGCATCAGTCCATTCGGTGTCAGATTGTCAGAGGCATACACTGTAGTACCCAACATGCGGAGTACCATCATTGTTCGACTTCATGAAGGGGCGAAGAGCCAAGCGTAGTAGTACGCGTACTTGGTTTTGCACCTTCATACTACTCCACCCTCCGTCACAGTTTACAGGGCGCGCTTCATTATGATGCATTTCTCTCAATGCAATTTCCACCACCAGAGAGACTTTAGACGCGTTTGGTATAATGCTCAATTAATTAGGGCGTGGTAACCGCAATCAAGTCCACAATTTTCTCTCCATGTACTGTACTACTACGGAGTGCATGCATGTGTGTACGCATTATTCCCTCTAGTAATAGACGTCGTGCTATAACTACCAATGCTATTTTTCAGGCCGATCGCTAGTCGCCTTGGTCCCATAGATTTTTTTTTCTGAAGCGCGCTGTATAAACAGTGACGGATGGAGTAGTATGAGCGGATTCAAAGAAGAGCGTCTTGATGGTTGCTTCTTCAGAGCAACTTACAGTGGAAAAGGTGGGTCTTATGATTTGACTGCTCATTACTCACTATTAATGCGGCGCAACGACCAGACTGAGTCTCCCATGCGGTTGTGCACTACCCCCTTGGTTCTTAAATATACTCCGGAGTATTTGTCTTTCTAGAGATTTCAACGAGTGACTACTCTCTCAAATATTTGTCTTTTTAGAGATTTCAAATGGACTGGCACATACGGATGTATATAGACATATTTTAGAGTGTAGATTCACTCATTTTGCTCCGTATGTAGTCACTTGTTGAAATCTCTGTTAAGACGAACAGAATATTTAGGAACGGAGGGAGTACACATACGAAGCAAAATGAGTGAATCTACACTCTAAAATATGCCTGTTTGAAATTTGTAAAAAGACAAATATTTAGGAACGAAGGAGTATAATTTTGTGCATGGCACATGGACCCGGATGATGAAGAGGCTTCTGGCAATGCTATCAAGCTTCCATCATTTGTTTACATAATTTACGTACTATACAAATAATTTTCCAGCGACATGAAATTGTACAATGGTGTGAGCTTTCAGCTTTTGTTTCGCGTGTCTTGCCATCGATGCTCTTTCGGAAACAATAAAAAACTAACTTCCTTGCTAATGCATGTCAATTATTAGCAGATCAGAGCTAATAATTACATCACAACTGAAGACAAAGTTGTGAGAAGGTGTTAAATTAAAATTGATCCATGCTTTCATTGGCAGCAACGTCCCCCCAGCTCTGTCTAAATCAACAAAGCATGTTGGGGGAAAAAGTAGATGTCTGGAGCATGCAATATTCCGATCATTTTGTGCAGTTCCACTAAAATAGAGCTGAGCGTCCCTGTTCCAAAGATATCAAGTGTGATTACGATAATAGAGGACTGCTGATGAAACAATAAACACACAAATAGAAGTCGGTCACCTTTGCAGTCTCTCTTAAGACTAACTAGTTGGAGAAGATTAGGCTCGGAGTTGGATGAGGAGGATAGAGCAAAACCAATCTCCCTTTGTGCAGTCGCACTGAAATGTAGAGACGTTGCCCGTGTGACATTTTAGTACAACTACACAAAAAACTCTTAAGAAAAAAGTAATTTGTGCAGTTCACCAAAAGGTCGCAATAGCAACGACGTGAAATGGATAGCCCTGTTTGCAAAAAAGAGGTAGAAAGGAAACAATTACTGGCCAATAACAGTTGATGACACATGCGACGACAAAAAAGAAGCATATTCCTTGTCCTAAGGGAAGATAACAACACGGTTGTGTTTGTCTAAAATGGTGTGAGGACGAGAATGCAATATGGAAAGTATGCCGGACGAGCGACGTTTTGGGCAAAGAACTATGGAAGATCCACATGCAGCGACGTGGGAAAACGGGCAGTGGAGCAAGGCCGGAGGGGATACCTGGAGGTCGTCGGGATGTAACTAGGTGAGCGGCGGCGGGCGGAATCTGCGAGCAGGTGGCGTAGGCCCTGCCGCGCCGGAGCTTGGTCAGAGAGAACGGCATGTACCGCACATCGGGACGTGCTGCCTCGGCGTCGTCGAACGAAGAAATGATGCACTTCCTCCCTTTCCCCCGGCAGACGGGATGCGGCCGGATCAGTGACCAACGGTGAGAGAGAGAGAGGCCACCGCACTCCCTTTCCCCCGGCGGACGGGATGCGGCCGGATCAGTGACCAACGATGAGAGAGAGAGGCCACCGCACTCCCTTTCCCCCGGCGGACGGGATGCGGCCGGATTAGTGACCAACGGTGAGAGAGAGAGAGGCCACCGGAGCCTTGTGTGAGATACTCTGAAGAGCGGACTACCTTTTCCTCCATAAAATTGTTTTATATTCTGTGTACGTGCCATTGAGCGCTATAACTTTATTTAAAAATAACGCGGCAACACATCAAGTCGAACTTTGTTTCGTGCACGCGTGGTACATGACCTCCCTAGGTAAACAACCGCTACAGGCGTTCAAATTAGCACGTGGGCTGCCATTTCGTAAAGAAATGAGCTCCACCGTGTACCTGCGCGGGTGTGGCTGGGCACGAAGCGTGAGTACGTGCACGGTGCACCTATTCTCTTCTTGTATACGTACACCACCTGCGTGGGGTTGTGTGAGAGAGATACAAACCTAGAGAGATATAGTGTGTGGGTTCTTGAGAGTTTTTTTTGGGGGGGGGGGTCAATCAAAAAATTTAACATATGCAATGTGTGTGAAATAGAGTCCTGGATATAACATATATATAGAGGGGGCGATCCACGAGAAGAGAGTGGAGGTATCATAGGCTTGAGGTGTCCATAGAATCGAAGAGAGGGATGATGTGTGTGTGTGTGCGCGCGCGAACGATAAAGAGTGCCATCGAATTTGTGTGTGCCCACGTCAAAGATATAGAGTGGTTGGCCTACTGGAACGTGAGATGGGACATGTGCAGTTTGTCTCTGTGGCATGGATACCTACCTGCAGCGCTCGACTATCGGTGTGTGGTGGGGGAAGAGGGAGGCCCAATTAACTATAGAGGTACAATGGCTGGTATATGTGTGGAGGAGGAGAGAGGCCTACCTCATGTATTAAGGAGTTCGATCTGCCTCATGTATTAAGGGAGATCGATCGACATCCATGCATATGTGCAGGAGATGAATAAGGTTGGGAGAGAGACAGAGCTAGAGTGTTGGAGGGGGTGGTAGTGGAGTTGCTTCTAACAAATGGTGGGATAGGCTTGCTAGACAAATGGAGGGCACGCCCGCAATATCAATAAGAGAGGAGATGGCTGCTTGTTGTCTGTGCATGTGCGTGTGAGAGACGGGTCAGGAGGCATGCACGAATGATGAGGGGGGACAATGTGGCTGTGGTAAGCAGACGAACTACATAGGAAGATCAATCGCCCTTTGTAAGATAAAGGAGAGACATAACTTGTGAGGTACGTCGATCGATGGGGGGGTAGTTAAAGTCGATCTAGGTATATGTTGGGAGATCGATCGGTATACATGCATGTGTGTGTTAGAAGCAAATGAGGCACGAGGAGAAGGATAGAGAGAGAGGGATGCATGTAGGAGGTGGTACGAGAGGCATACTATATCAAGGGGGAGGAGTGTGCGAGTACGAGAACGATGAAAAGAGTGGTGGGAGTGAGGCATGGACGGTGACAAGAGAAGAGGGGAAGCTTGTGTTTCTGCTAGGCACGCCTGGCTAGAGAGGCATATTGATCGATGTGTGCCGTAAAGAAGGAGCTGGGGGGCCTACACACACCGTGGGTGAACGACCTAAAGTGAAAAGACGAATTTGCGCGATGGAGCTAGAGAATGCTGAGGGAGGGTGAGAGGGATGCGGGTGTGTGCATGCACAAGTGAAAGTTAGCGCTAGCTACAAAGATAAGAGGGTTGTGTGGGTGTAAAAGACGAATAGAGATCATATATACTTCATTATAAAAAGAGAATTCGGATATTTGAAGAATTTATCATAGTGTTTCAAACCGACGGATGTGTGAATATATATAACGGTGATACACATGGTGTGGTTATGAACATGGTATACTACATTTAATATGTTTTATCTCTACTCTTATAAAAAACAGAGTTGTTGATGATGGTGTGCCTGCCATCCTGCATTATAGGCCGTCTGATTTATATCTAGCGGATAGCAAGGAAACTATGATGGTTGAAGTTGGCAACAATCATGATTGTAGATTCTTATTGAAATAGAGAAACGAATTCAAATTTAGTTCGAATTGCAGTGGTAGTATAGACATTTGGAATGCACTAAAATGTTGGTATGAGTAGGTTACATGCATTATACAGCAAGCGAAAAAATTTAATCGGACATAACATGGATTCATATTCCCTCCTTCCATCTATATAGGGCGTAATGAGATTTTTAAGACCGCCTGTGGGAGTCCTGGATAAGGGGGTCTCCGGACAGCCGGACTATATCCATTGGCCGGACTGTTAGACTATGAAGATACAGGATTGAAGACTTCGTTGCGTGTCCGGATGGGACTCTACTTGGTGTGGGAGGCAAGCTAGGCAATACGGATATGTGTATCTCCTCCTTTGTAACCGACCTTGTGTAACCCTAACCTCTCCGGTGTCTATATAAACCGGAGGGTTTTAGTCCCCAGGACAACAGACAATCATACCATAGGCTAGCTTCTAGGGTTTAGCCTCTCCGATCTCGTGGTAGATCTACTCTTGTACTACCCATATCATCAATATTAATCAAGCAGGACGTAGGGTTTTACCTCCATCAAGAGGGCCCGAACCTGGGTAAAACATTGTGTCCCCTGCCTCCTGTTACCATCCGCCTTAGACGCTCAGTTCAGGACCCCCTACCCGAGATCTGCCGGTTTTGACACCGACATTGGTGCTTTCATTGAGAGTTCCTCTGTGTCGTCGCCATTAGGCTTGATGGCTCCTACTATCATCGATAGCGATGCAGTCCAGGGTGAGACTTTTCTCCCCGGACAGATCTTTGTGTTTGGTGGCTTTGCACTGCGGGCCAATTCACTTGGCCATTTGGAGCAGCTTGAAAGTTACGCACATGGCCACCAGATCAGGTTTGGAAGCTTAAACTACACGGCCGATATCCGTGGAGACTTGATCTTCGACGGATTCGAGCCTCTGCCTTGTGCGTCACGTGGTCACGATGAGTACGACTTAGCTCTACCATCGGACAGTGTTAAGGAGATCGCATCGGCGGCCGCTCCGACCCTCAATTCGGAGCCAGTTGCACCTTCCGCGAACGGGTGGATGGACCCCGCCACGGAGGCCTTACCCTCAGCGGCGATCGAGCCGAACATCGACCTTACCTTGCATGAGAGCCGTGTTGTTAAACTGCCGGATCCTTCTCCAGCCACGAACTCCGAACCCCCTGCGCCCGTTCCTATCGAATCCGATTGGGCGCCGATCATGGAGTTTAACTCCGCGGATATTTTTCAGCACTCGCCCTTTGGCGACATACCGAACTCATTAAGGTCTCTCTCCTTGTCAGGAGGATCCTGGCCGAACTATGTCCGGCAGGACTGGGATGCGGACGACGAACAAATTCGCGGCCCACCCACCACCCACTTAATAGCCACTGTCGATGACTTAACCGACATGCTCAACTCTGACTCCGAATACATCAACGGTATGGACGACGATGCAGGAGACGAACTGGAACCACTGCCCCCAGGGCACGGGATGCCCACTTCACCACATGACGTATACATGGTGGACACACCAAAGGAAAACGACGAGGAGGAACGGAAGGACGCAACAAAGGGTTGTTCCCTCGAGAAGCAGTCAAAACGGCGGCGTAAGCGCCGCCCCAAATCCCGCCTCGGCAGAAACAACGATCATACAGACCCAACATTAGAGCAGGGGGAACCATTGCCGGACCACGACAACACGGAGAATCAAGCCGAACAACCCGACTCTGTCAAAGATCATAGTCCAGATGATGTCACACCGGACGGACACCCGGAGCAACAGAATGCCCATCAAAGGCTCGTTGCCACCGCAAGGAGTCTAAAAAAGCAGAAGCAGAGGCTCAAGGCTGCGCAAGACACACTCCAAATCAGATGGAGCAAAGTACTCAACACAGCAGCAAAGTACGGCGGTAATCGCCCCACCCAGAGCTATCCGAAGCAGAAGTTGCTACCACAACCAAAAATCAAAACAGCCATCTGACCGGATAGGCGACCTCACGGCCAACATAGAGCGGCAAACAATGCCGCACATAAGCCAATACGCGATCCACGCGAGGACTCGCATCAAAAGGACGGCACAACCAGATCCATCTATGGACCACGTAAGCGCGCTCCAGCATACAACGAAACACAACAAACATCCGAAGAACGCGACACACCCAGATACAGGGGTGCCGCACACCCCCTATGTTTCACCGATGAGGTGCTGGATCATGAATTTCCAGAGGGATTCAAACCCGTAAATATAGAGGCATACGACGGAACAACAGACCCTGGTGTCTGGATTGAGGATTATATCCTCCATATCCATATGGCTCGAGGAGATGACCTCCACGCCATCAAGTATTTACCCCTCAAACTCAAAGGGCCAGCTCGGCACTAGCTTAAGAGCCTCCCCGAAAGTTCCATTGGAAGATGGGAAGAGCTCGAAGATGCTTTTTGGGAAAAATTTCAGGGGACTTACGTCCGACCTCCGGACGCAGACGATTTGAGTCATATAACTCAACAGCCCAGAGAGTCAGCCCAAAAACTTTGGAACAGGTTTCTTAATAAAAAGAACCAAGTAGTCGACTGTCCGGACGCCGAAGCCTTGGCAGCTTTTAAGCATAGCGTCCGTGATGAATGGCTTGCCAGACACCTCGGCCAAGAAAAGCCGAGAACAATGGCAGGATTAACAAGCCTCATGACCCGCTTTTGCGCGGGTGAGGATAGCTGGCTAGCCAGATGCAGCATCAGCGACCCAAGTACATCCGAAGTTAGAGATGGAAACGGGAAATCATAGTGCAACAACAATAACAAACGCCAGAGTAAAGAAGACAGCACGAAGAGCACGGTAGTAAACGCTGGATTTAGAAGCTCTCGGCAAAGTCAACAAAAGCAGCCCTCTAAAGGCGCCAGAGATGAACTGTCCAGCCTAAACAAAATTCTGGACCAAGTATGTCAGATCCATAGCACCCCCGGTAAACCTGCTAATCATACCCACAGAGAATGTTGGGTCTTCAAGCAGTCCGGCAAGCTCAACGCCATACACAGGGGGGAGGATACACCAAGCGAAGACGAGGATGAGCCTCCCAAGCAAGACAATGGGGAACAAAAGAAGTTTCCACCAGAAGTCAAAACGGTCAACTGTTACACGTAATCAAGGGGAGAAACAAAGCGGCACTCCCAGAAAAATATACCCAAGGGCCTATCACCACGGAGTCCTGCCACTGGTCATCTCAACCGATCACTTTCTACCATCGTGATTACTCAGCAAGTATCCGGCGTGCAGGATGGGCTGCCCTGGTATTAAACCCAATAATTGACGGATACCACTTTACACGAGTCCTGATGGACGGTGGCAGCAGTTTAAACCTGATATACCAGGATACAATCCGCGAAATGGGGATAGATCCAACGAAAATTTGCCATAGCAACACTACCTTTAAAGGAGTAACTCCAGGCCCAGGGGCTCACTGCACGGGCTCCCTGCTACTAGAGGTTATATTTGGCTTCCCCGATAACTTCCGTATCGAATATTTAACCTTCCACATTGCTCCGTTCCAAAGTGGCTATCAAGCACTACTTGGATGCGAAGCTTTCGCTCGCTTTAATGCAATACTGCATTACGCTTCCCTCACGCTCAAGATTCCCGGTCCACGTGGCATCATTACAGTGCATGGAAATATTGAGCGATATTTGCGCGCCGAAGAGAGTGCGACTGCCTTGGCAGCCGCACACTAAAAACGGCCTCACCAACTAAAGCATTTGATAGGTCGTCAAGACCACGGACACGGTTAGACGAGTCCGGCGTAGCTATATGTAATTCATACCGGATTGATGGCCACACCCCTATTACAAATACAAGGGGCTCAACGCGCGCAGACAAGTGGCAATTTTTACTTATCTTTAATTATACATGGTTTCTTTAAAAACTACCTTTTTGCACGACAACTTTTCACCTAAGTTCCTCTCTTTTACAGATGACCATCGTGCTACACCCGTCCAGGATACGGCACAACGGAGACACAGGCGCAAACGTGCAGCAGGGACCAGCTCCAAGGATTCTTTTTAGATTAAGACCCTGCGTAAACCTTTTTTACTATCTCTTGTTGATATACATCCCTCGGATTCTCAGTACAAATTGAGAAGGATGCTGACCTCTTGGCATGTGGCCACGTCAGAATAACGCACGTACCCGGACACAAGGGGCTTCTTACAAAGGCACTATTTAGGCCCGATTTATACCATAAAGACCGAATACCTTAGGGAGTGTTCGGCGTCGCGAGTTTGGCCTTATATACATTAGCTCCGAATCATGTCTTTGGTCAAATGTTGGGTTTGCCCGGCTCCTGTGTTTTGGTGCCTTACATTCCGTTCTATCGGCTAAGGCAGCACCAGGAGAACTACTGTGATTGTGCCCTGGTTCATCCGGACGATCACCTCAGTAGAGAAAGCCGAAAACTGACTGTCATGATATAGCGTGAGACTAGTCAACCACTCGATGACCTATCGGAATGTTAGAATTCCTCCGCTTTAACGAAGGGCCGTTTCCCGGCCAGGCATACACGCACCCCGAGTTCGGGAGAGTGCGGAGCCACCAGGGGCTATATAGTAGCCCCACCGTCAAACTCCTATGGCTAAGTGAAAGTGTTAAAGCATCATAGTCCGGTTGCCTCGTTCTGCGCTATCACCTCCTTAATAGGACCAAGACGTCGGGTTAAGTGTGAACATGAGTTTTCTGCGAGCACCTCCGCATTATGTGTGTGGGGGTTGAAGCCGACGACTGCAATCTTTCAGGTTATATACATATATACATAAACGGCCGCACATGAGGCACCATATTACTTTCCGGCAAAAGTATAAATGCAGCCTTACTACATTTCATAAAAACATTGTGTTTACAATGGGGATACATGTCACTCAAACATAATATTCTTCGAGCACTCGGCCTATATCAAACAAGCACCCTCAAGAACCTCTTCAAAATAGTGCTCGGCAGCTACTCGGCCTATGGCCGAACCTTGCACGGCAACAGTGGCAGCATCGATCTCCGCCCAGTATGCCTTGACACGGGCAAAGGCCATCGCGAGCCTTCTATGCACGCCGACCTCTTCATCGCATTGATGCGCGGCACCGCACCAAGGAACTGTTGCACTAAGCTGAAATAGTTGTTCGGCTTCGGTTTCTCCAGCCACAAATGATCTACGACGGACCTCATGCCAAGTCCAGACAACCTATTAAGTTCGGCCCATTCGGCTAGCTGATCAGTCAAGGGAAGCGGACGCTCTGGAACGTTAAATTGCGACCAGAACAGCTTGTCCACTTCACGATCTGTCTGATCTCGGAAGTATTCGACCACATCGACAGCGCTTGCCGCCAAGTCCATATATGCATCTGCCAAACTCCACAGCCGATCCAGAGGGGCATACCGCGGATCTCCGAACTTCCTCTGCAGCAGAAAGGGCTTCCCAGCCGCAATATCCCCGGCTTCGCGCAACTCCTCCTTCTTCGCCCTCATAGCAGAGCGAGTGTCTTTGGTTGCCATCGTGGCCTTTTCAAGGTCCGCTGCCTTCACTCGGTTCTCTTCTTCAAGGAACTGGCAACCGTCGGCAGTGTCTTTTAATTCTACGGCCATCTTGGCCATCTTCTCTTTACTTTCGCAATGCACGGCCTTCTCGGCTCTTAACTCTTCAGCCGCCTTCAAAGCAGCCGCATTACTAACTCTTGCTTGTTCCTTGGCTCGGGCAAGTTCCGCCCGAAGGGTCTCCACGGTGGCAGCTCCGTCAGTAGTCACAACATATTAAAGATACTGGCATCATGCTGCTCTTATTATGTGACATTCACCAGAAAACATTACTTACCCTGTGACTCGTCAAGCCGCTTGTTAACAAGCTCGATGTCGGCGTCTGCCGCATCCAGTTGCCGCCTTAGTTCGGCAAACTCATTAGTCCGGCTAGCCACCGGAGCTTCCACCACCTGCACATAAAGGCAGTACTGGTTATTACCTGGGACTATGATCCTCTATTCGTCGCCGTTCTCGATGATAACCAGAGTCTCAGGGGCTACTATCTACATAGGGCACACCTAACATGTGCGGTACTATCAAAAAGTATATCATTTCACGTACCTCAAAGCCCGTTAGTATACTCATAAAGGCTTCATGTAATCCGCTTTCGGCGGATGAAATTCTTTCCAGCACCTCAGTAGACAAAGCTAAAACTAACTGTCATGATAAGGCGAGAGCTGGTCGCTGTTCGAGAGGTCTCGAGTCCCTAAAGACTTATGCCGCTTAGAGCGAGGAGTCGGCTTTGTCCAGCTTAAGGCGTGTATAGCGCCCCGAATTCGGCCTTCCGAATACTAGGGTGTCGGTGTCAAAATCGGCGGATCTCGGATAGGGGGTCCCGAACTGTGCGTCTAGGCCGGATGGTAACAGGAGATAAGGGACACGATGTTTTTACCCAGGTTCGGGCCCTCTTGATGGAGGTAATACCCTACTCCTGCTTGATTAATATTGATGATATGGGTAGTACAAGAGTAGATCTACCACGAGATCAAGGAGGCTAAACCCTAGAAGCTAGCCTATGGTATGATTGTTGTATATGGAGTTGATTGCCTACGGACTACAACCCTCCGGTTTATATAGACACCGGATAGGGTTAGGGTTACATAGAGTCGGTTACAATGGTAGGAGATCTTGAATATCTGAATCGCCAAGCTTTCCTTCCACGCCAAGGAAAGTCCCATCCGGACACGGAACGAAGTCTTCAATCTTGTATCTTCATAGTCCAGGAGTCCGGCTAAAGGTATAGTCCGGCTACCCAAACACCCCCTAATCCAGGACTCCCTCAGTAGCCCCTAAACCAGGCTTCAATGACGACGAGTCTGGCGCGCAAATTGTCTTCGGCATTGCAAGGCGGGTTCCTCCTCCAAGTCCTTCATAGAAGATTGTAAACACCGAGAGTAGTGTCCGGCTCTGCAAAATAAGCTTCCACATATTGCCATAGAGAGAATAATATTAACACAAATCAAATCTGCTGACATATTCTGCAGTGCGTCATCACACTACAGCCAAGTCCTTCACTCGAATCGTTTTCACTTTTCCACCTCAGCATGTTTTGCGAGGCGGTTTCCTTGGCACGTCTTGTCAAAGCAGAGATCGTGTGCCCCCCTTTTACGGGATTCTCATCAATACGGACGTGGGTAACCCAATCGTGCCCATTAGCATGTTTTCTCGATTAAAGGCGAGTCCCAAACGGTTACGGGGAGGGCTCCTGGTATTCAACCTCTTATAAAGAGACCAGGGCCTTACTCCTTTTCTCCAATCCCAAAACAAGTTCGCCCGTCGCCTCGAGTTCCAACACCCTAGGCTCCAGATTCCGGGCGCCTCAGACCTTCGACAATGTCCGGTTCCGACCTTCAAGGCCGATGGATGCCCTCCTCCATCACGGAGGAGGACGTGCTAAAGTTGAGAGAGGCTAAGTTCTTGACCGCCGAAATTCCGCACAGGTTGCCTGCTCAAAGGCAGGCTATCCCCAGTCCCCAGCCCGGTGAGAGCGTAGTGTTCGTGTCTCACTTCCTTCGGGGGTTAGGCTTCCCGATGGATCCCTTTGTGAGGGGACTGCTGTTTTATTACGGGCTGGAATTCCACGACTTAGCTCCGGAGTCCATCCTCCATATCTCCTCGTTTATCGTTGTATGCGAAGCGTTCCTCCGTGTTACCCCTCACTTCGGATTATGGCTCAAGACTTTCAAAGTGGAGCCGAAGATGATCAAGGGACAGCACGCAGAGTGCGGAGGCGCTGTTATAAGCAAAAATGCTGATGCTCCATGGCCCGAGGGCTCTTTTCAAGAGGAGCTGGGCTTGTGGCAACAAGAGTGGTTTTATATCACCGCTCCCCGGAGTGCCAAGTGGGTGGCGCTTCCTGCCTTTCGCTCGGGTCCCCCACCACGGCTAGCGTCATGGGTTAACAGAGGGTTAGATTGGGGTTTTCCCAAAGACGTGCCCTTGTTACAGGGCCGAATTAAGGATCTCTTGGAAGGAGACCTCAGCTTGGTCAAGGTGACGCAGGTCATGCTGATTCGCCAAATATTGCCCGGCAAATGTCGCCCCCTTCGCCTGTGGGAGTTTAATCCAGAGGGACCGCGAGCTCTCTAGAACTTTATGGGCGCAACGCCTGCGGAGATGTATAGACTGTTCTTCGGATCACAAGAGATGTGTCCGGATTTAACCGAGGACGCAGGCCTAAGCTGCAATCGCCTGGATACTCAAGTAAGCGACCTTGTGCCCAGACCTTCTATCCGTATAATTGTCATAAACTTGCCCCTAAAAGAGCCGTCCTTTTAAACAGGAGTGGATAGCGAAGGCAAAGCTGATCAGGTGTCCGGCTCCCCTTCCCGAAACCAGGCCGGATCCTGTGCTGGTCAGGATGCTGGAGATAATGCCTTTGGAGGGGGAGGACAAGGAAGCTATGGCCTCCTCGAAGGAGGCTGCTCCGAAGGGAGGAACCGACAATTCCTCTCCTAAGGGGAAGAAGAGAGCCACCTCTGACGACCCAGAAACCATGGCCTCGAAGCGGGGGAGAAAATCCTCGTCAGAGGGTCCGACGCCGGGGAGTTCCTCGGCCGGACTACGCCCTCAAGGGGATCAGCCCTCTAGCGAGCCGTAAGTGGAGAAAGATTTTCCTTTTGAGGGATGAGGGAAATCCTTGATTTATATCTGAGAAGATTAACCAAACCTTTACCTTGTAGCTCGGACCTCAACCCTTCTCAGCAGAGCTCGTCTTCGGGGGATCTCCTTCCGGAGATGATGGAGAGCGGGACGCCTCCCCCTGCCGTGCCGCCTAGCGAGGCGGGCGACCCTGAGGTGTCGTCGCGGAGGGTTCCTCCGAATCCGGCAGGGGCGGAAGGTAGCTATGCGGCCCCCCGAGGTTCTCCGCGTCCGGCCTTCGAAAGAGGTCATGGGACGAGCCCGGCACCGTCTGGTGCTCAGCTGGAGGAGCTAAAGATTCTGCTGGGGCGAGCTTCTATCTCAGAGGAGCACCGCACATTGATGGGCACGGTGATTGGAAGGATTTCATCCGCAGAGAGCGGATTGTATGAGGCCGTCAAAAGTTTACTGACGGGTTTCGAGGTGCATTAGATAATGTATACTTTTGTCAGTTGCGTATGAATAAGATGCGCCCTGTGTAGATACTAGCCCCTGAGACTCTGCGCGTCGTCAAGAAATGACGGCACGCGGAGGATCATAATCCCAGGTCTAAGATGTCGCCTTTGAATGTAGGCAGCAGGGTGTCCGGAATCGAGCCGAACTGACGATTTTGCCGAACTAAAGCGGCAACTGGACGTGGCAGATGCCGACATCATGCTTGTCAATAAGCGGCTTGATGAGGCTCAAGGTATGTAATTCCTCGGGCGGCATCAGGTAAGAACAGTTTTATGCCTGTGTCTTACGATGTGTGTGCTTGACGCAGATGGTGCGGCCGCCGTGGAGAGTCTTAGGGCAGAACTTGCCCTAGCTAAAGAACAAGCCAGCGAAAGTGATGCGGCTACCAGGAAAGCCCTTGAAGAGCTGAGAGCCGAACAGGCTGCTCATTGCCGAAGCAAGGAAGAGATGGCCGAGATGGCCGAAAAGTTAAAAAGCGCTACAGACCGTTGTAGACTTCTTGAAAAAGAAGACCAGGAGAAACAGGCGGACTTAGAGAAGGCCGTTGCCAATGCCAAGGACGCGCGCTCTGCGATGAGAGCTGCGAAGGAGGAGCTGCGTCAGGCTGAACAGATTGCGGCTGGAAAGCCCTTTATGCTGCGAAGGAAATTTTGCGATCCGAAGTTTGCTCCATTGGACCGGATGTGGAGTGTGGAGGATACCTATCTGGACTTGGCAGCGAGTGCTGCTGATGCGACCGAACACTTTCGAGATCAGAAAGATCGCGAAGTGGAAAAGCTTTTCTGGTCACAGTTTCACAATCCAGAACGTCCACTGGCAGTGGATGATCGTTTGGCTCAATGGGCCATACTGAATAGGTTGTCTAGACTCGCCATGAAGTACTTCATGGGTCACCTGTGGCCGGGGAGATCGGAGCCGAAGAGTTATCTCAGCTTAGTGCAGCAATTCCTTGACGCGGTGCCGCGTATAAATGCAATGAAGAGGTCAGCATGCATAGAGGGCGCTAGGATGGCTCTTGCCCGTGTTAAGACATACTGGGCAGAGATGGAGACCACCGTTGTTGCGTCCCGAGATTTGGACAAAAGCCGAGTACCCTCCGAGCACTATTTTCAAGAAGTTCTTGAAGGCGCTCGTGTAATAGAGAAGCAGTGCCCGAAAGATGCTATGTTATGATAGCATATGTAATTATAAAGTAATATTTCGATAAACTGTAGTGGCCTTTTTTATACTTGTGCCTCCAAGTATTGGGAACACCTCCTGTGCGGCCGTTTTAAGATATATATATATATATATATATATATATATAAAATCTGAAAGATGGCAGTCGTTGGCTTCAGCCCCCATGCACATAGTGCGGGGGTGCTCGCAGAAGACGCATTTTCACACTTAACCCAATGTCTTGGTCCTACAAAGGAGGTGATAGCGCAGCGGGCCAGGCAACCGGACTATAATGCTTTAACACTTTCACTTAGCCATAGGAGTTTGACAGTGAGACTATTTAGGTAGCTCCTTGGTGGCAACTGCGCTCGTCCGAGTTCGGGGCGCGTATGTGCCTGACCGGGAAGTGGCCCTTAGTTAAAGCAGACGAATCCGATAGATTCTGATAGGTCGTCGAGTGGCTGACCAGTCTCACGCTACATCATGACAGTCAATTTTCGGCTTTCTCTACTGAGGTGCTCGCCCGGCCGAACTGGGGCACAATCGCAGTAGTTCTCCTGGTGCTACCTTAGCCGATAGAGAGGAACGTAAGGTAGCCGAACTCAGGAGCCGGGCAACCCAACATTTGACCAAAGACATGTTTCGGAGCTGATGCATATAATGCCAAAACTCGTGACGCTGAACACTCCCTAAGGTGTTCGGTCTTTATGAGTGCGGGCGAAACAACACTCTTTATTAAAAAAAGCCCCTAGTGTCCAGGTACGTGCAAAAATTCTGACGTGGCCACATGCCAAGACGCCAGCCTCCTCCTTGGTTATATCAGAAAAAACCAGGGGATGTCTAGCAACAAGAGACAGTAAAAAAGGTTTACGCAGGGTCTTAATCTAGAAAGAATCCTTTAGGACGGGTCCCTACTGCACGTCTGCGCCTGTGTCTTCGTTGTGCCGTATCCTGGACGGGCGTCGCACGACGTTCATCTGTAAAAGAGAGGAACTGAGTTGAAAACAGGTCATGCCGAAATTTTTTAAAATAAACAAAGTATAAAGTGAAATATATAAGATTGAGCTTTATTGTCTCTTATGCGTGGAGCCCCTAGTGCGGGGGTATATGGCTTCTAGGCCTGCATCAATGATGATTTTGCACCGAACTCGTCTATCCGCGTTCGTGGTCTTGAATGACCTATTTCAAAGTTTTTTGGCCGGTGAGGCCATTTTGCTGTGGGGCTGTCAAAGCGGCCGCACAGTCCTCCGCTTGGGGAGGCGCACTTTAGTGCTTCCCCTTCAAAGAGATGATGCCTCGTGGATCGGGCATCTTAAGCGTAAGAGATGCATAATGCGGTATTGCGTTAAAGCGAGCGAAAGCTTCACGTCCCAGTAGTGCTTGATAGCGACTTGAGAACGGGACGATATGGAAGGTCAGCTTTTCGCGGCGGAAGTTATCGGCAGAGCCGAATATGACTTCGAGCCGGACAAAACCCATACAATGGGTGTCCGGACCAGGTATTACTCCTTGAAAGGAGGTTTTGCTGTGGCGGATTCTTGCTGGGTTTATCCCCATGTGCTGGATTGTATCCTGATATATCAGGTTTAGTCCACTGCCGCCGTCCATAAGGACATTTGAAAACTGGAGCCCGCCAATTATTGGATTGAGTATCAAGGCAGTCCAGCCTACATTCTTGATATTTCTAGAATAATCTAGCTGATCGAAGATGATCGGTTTTGACAACCAGTGGCAGGACCCTTTGGGGATGGGCCGTGTTGTGCGTACCTTTACGGGCGCCGCACGTTTTGTTATGTGAAGTGAGTTCATTGTTTTTACTTCTTGTGGGAAGTTCTTTTGTTTCCTGGTGCTCTGCTTTTGGGGTTCGTCCTCGTCTTCGCTTGGTGTGTCGAGCCCCTTGTGTTCGGCATTGAGTCTGCCGGATTGTTTGAAAACCCAACAGTCTCTGTGGGTATGGTTAGCAGGCTTCCTGGGAGTACTGTGTATCTGACATATCCTGTCCAGGATTTTATTTAGGTTGGATGGATCGTCCCTGTTATCCTGTGGGGGCGATTTTGCCTGATTTTGTCGTGAGCCTTTGAATCTGGCATTGACTGTCGTGCTCTTCGGAATTTTGTCCTTAGTCCAGCGAAGGTCCTTGTTGCGTCGCGGTTTTCCGTTTCCATCCCTAGTTTCGGATGTACTTGGATCGCTTGGGCTGCACCTTGCCAACCAGCTGTCCTCCCCTGCACAAAAGCGGGTCATGAGGCTTGTTAGTGCAGCCATTGTTCTTGGCTTTTCTTGGCCGAGGTGTCTGGCGAGCCATTCGTCTCGGGCGTTATGCCTGAAAGCTGCTAAGGCTTCAGCATCCAGATAGTCGACTATTTGATTCTTTTTAGTGAGGAATCTATTCCAGAACTGCCGAGCTGATTCTCCGGGTTGTTGAGTTATGTGACTAAGATCGTCTGCATCTGGAGGGCGGACATAGGTCCCTTGAAAGTTTGCTCGGAAAGCATCCTCGAGCTCTTCCCAGCTTCCAATTGTGTTTTCGGGAAGGCTTTTAAGCCAATGCCGGGCTGGCCCTTTAAGCTTAAGGGGTAAATATTTTATGGCGTGGAGATCATCTCCTCTAGCCATGTGTATGTGGAGGATATAATCCTCGATCCAAACTCCAGGGTCTGTTGTTCCATCATATGCCTCTATGTTTACGGGTTTGAATCCCTCCGGAAATTCATAGTCCAGGACCTCATCGGTGAAACATAGGAGGTGTGCGGCGCCCCTGTATTTGGGTGTGCCGGATTCTGATGATGGCTTCATAGCGTTGCTTACGAGAGCTTGCTTTCTTGGCCCATAAATGGACCTGACTGGGCCATGATGCGAATCCTTAAGTGGGTCGCATGCCGATTTAGGTGCGGCGCCGCTTGCCGCTTTATGGGATCGTCTATCCGACCGTGTGGCTTTCTCATTTTTTGAATGCGAGGGCTCTAGGGCCTGTTCGTCGAATTCAGGCAGTAGCCTTCTTTTCGGATAGCTTTTAGTGCAACGACTGTCGCCGTATTTATCTGCGGTATTGATTACTTTGCTCCATCTAATCCGGAGTGCATCCTCCGCTGTTTTTAGCTTTCGCTTCTGCTTTTTTAGGCTGCGTGCAGTTGCAACGAGCCTCTCGTGGAGATTCTTCTGCTCCATAGGTTTATCCGGCGTGAGGTCGTCCGGAATGTCGTTTTCGCCGGAGGCGGGATGTTCGGTTTCTCTATCCGTGTTGCCCTGTTCGGACGGTTGCTCTAAGGCCTGCTTGTCGTCTACCGGCTCGTCCTGCTCTATGGCTGGGTTTTTGTCGAGGCGGGGCTTGGGTCGGCATTTACGCCGACGCTTTGATTGTTTTTTGGGGGGTCGATCTCCCGTCCCATCCCCTTTTTCCTCGTTGTCGCTTCCTTTAAGGGTATCCACCATGTACACATCGTGAGATGAGGTGGCTGTCCAATGCCCTATGGGCGTTGGTTCATCGGTATCTCCTGCATCGTCATCCATGTTGTCGATTTCTCCGGAGTCGAAGTTGAGCACGTCATTTAAATTGTCGACAGTGGCTACCAAGTGGGTGGTGGGTGGGCTTTGAATTTCTTCATCATCCGTATCCCATCCTCGCTGACCGTAGTTCGGCCAGGGCTCTCCTGATAAGGAGAGAGACTTGAGAGAGTTTAGTATATCGCCACAAGGCGAGTGCTGAAAGATGTCTGCGGCGGTGAACTCCATTATCGGCGCCCAATCGGATTCGATCGGTAGGGGCGCGGGGGGTTCGGAGTTCGGAAAGGAGTCCGGATCCTCGGAGTCACGGATCATGCAGTGCGGGGCTAGCGTTCGGCTCGATCGCCTTTGAGATCGAAGCCCTCGAGGTGACGTCCAACCGCTCATCCTCGATTGGCGCAATAGGCTCCGAGTTAGGGGTCGGAACCAATGCGTGTGCGGCCTCCAGGACACTGTCCGGAGGCAGAGCTAGATCATGCCCCTCGAGATAGTGCGGCGCGCTTGGCCGTGGCTCGAACCCGTCGAAGATCAAGTCTCCGCAGATGTCAGCCGTGTAGTTTAGGCTTCCAAACCTAACTTGATGGCCAGGGGCGTAGCTTTCGATCTGCTCCAGGTGGCCGAGCGAATTGGCCCGCAGAGCGAAGCCGCCGAAGACGAAGATCTGTCCGGGGAGAAAAGTCTCGCCCTGGACCGCATCGTTGTTGATGATCAAAGGAGCCATCGGGCCTAAAGGCGACGACACAGAGGAACCCTCAATGAAAGCACCAATGTCGGTGTCAAAACCGGCGGATCTCGGGTAGGGGGTCCCGAACTGTGCGTCTAGGCCAGATGGTAACGGGAGACAAGGGACACGATGTTTTTACCCAGGTTCGGGCCCTCTCGATGGAGGTAATACCCTACTCCTGCTTGACTAATATTGATGATATGGGTAGTACAAGAGTAGATCTACCACGAGATCAAGGAGGCTAAACCCTAGAAGCTAGCCTATGGTATGATTGTTGTATATGGAGTTGATTGCCGATGGACTACAACCCTCCGGTTTATATAGACACCGGATAGGGTTAGGGTTACATAGAGTCGGTTACAATGGTAGGAGATCTTGAATATCCGCATTGCCAAGCTTGCCTTCCACGCCAAGGAAAGTCCCATCCGGACACGGGACGAAGTCTTCAATCTTGTATCTTCATAGTCCAGGAGTCCGGCTGAAGGTATAGTCCGGCTACCCGAACACCCCCTCATCGAGGACTCCCTCATAGGGGCTTCGCCAAAATTTAAAATTGTAGACTTCTATGGCTAAGTGAGAGTGATAAAGCATTATAGTCCGATTGCCTTGTTCATTGTGCTGAGCACCTCCCTTGAAGGACCCAACAATGGGAAAAAGAGTGCTCAGATTTATCCCGAACACCCCAGCACTCAGGGCATGGGGGCAGAAGCCGACGACTGGCCATCTCTCAGATTTAATGAACAGCCGCATAGAAGGTAATATTTGAAATTCAAACAAGAATTGCATAGCGCATATGAACAAAGTTTCATAATACAGGATCACACGAGCAAGTTCATTCAAAAATTACATCCTTCGCACACTCATCTGCCACAAGACGGGCACCCTTCAGGACACCCTCATAATACATTTCGGGGTGGCGATGCTCCTTGCCCTGCGGCGGCCCCTCCTTCACCAGCTTCTCGGCGTCCATCTTGGCCCAGTGCACCTTCGCATGGGCAAAATCCCGGCGGGCACCTTCGATGCAGACGGACCGCTTGATGACTTCCAGCCGGGGGCAGGCATCCACAAGCCGCCTCACCAGGCCGAAGTAGCTGTTGGGAAGGGAGTCGCCAGGCCACATCCAGACTATAAGGCCCCTCATGGCCTGTTCGGCCGCCTTGTGCAGCTCGACCAGTTGCTTCAGCTGGTCGCTCATAGGCATCGGGTGTTCGGTCCCAGTATACTGAGACTAGAACAACTTCTCCGTCGAGCTTCCATCCTCGGCCTGGTAATATTTCACGGCATCTGACACGCTGCGGGGCAAATCTGCGAATGCTCCTGGAGAGCTCTGGACTCGGGTAAGTAACAAGTAATTTACTTTCACATGCTTGCTTTGCATAGTGAATGCCTTACCCGCCGCTATCTTCCTCATCGCCTCAATCTCCTAGAGGGCCTTTTGGGCTTCAGCCTTGGCATGCTTTGTGCTCTCGAGGGCCGCGGCAAGCTCGGACTCTCGTGTCTTTGAGTCAAGCTCCAAAGCCTCGTGCTTCTTCACGAGAGCCTGGAGCTCTTGCTGCACCTCGCCCACCCGTGCCTCTTGTTTTTCCCGCTCGGTGCGCTCCTTGGCCGCTTTGTTTTCGGCCTCGGACAGCGCTTGCTTCAGGGTCGCCACTTCGATCGTGGCCCCTGGCACATCCATGATGATCCTATCATTTTGCAACCGCATCTTATATATATATATATAGACAAGGCATTACTTACCTTTGTTCTCCTCGAGCTGCCTCTTGGCAAGACCGAGCTCTTTCTCGGACCGCTCGAGGTTCTGCTTCAGTGCAGCGACCTCCATAGTCAGTGCGGCAGAGGTCAGCAGCGAAGCCTACATATGCATATAGACATACTTATATTAGACTCTTGCAGATATTATTTGATCCTCTATTCGGCTTTTCTTTGTGAACATCAAACAGAGCATCAGGGGCTACTGCCTATGTGGTAATATTTTCCTATATTTTAAATACTTACCTCAAAGCCTGTTAAAAGGCTAGCACAGGCTTCAGTCAGTCTGCTCTTGGCGGACTGAACCTTCTTGATCACCGCACTCATAATAGTGCGGTGCTCTTCATCGATGGAAGCGCCGCGAAGCGCTCCTAGAAGGTTGTCCGGTGCCTCTGGATGGACAGAGGTCACCGGCACGGGCGGCTTGCCCCTCTTGGAAGGGGGCCGCCTGTCGGAGTCCGGAACCACTGGAGGTTCCAGCGTGGCGTTCGGCTGGGGGCCGAACTTGGAGCCCTTGGGAGTCTTGCTCCCTTCGCGCCTGGAGTTCGGAAGTTCACCTTGAGGCGCCTTCGGAACTACCTCCCCCCGGCTCGGTGCCCCTTGAGACAATACCTCGGCATTTTCCGTAGGGCAAGGGGAGGAGGCGGTTGGAAGTGTATCACTATTCATGTCCGACGAGTACAAGGAACCGTCCACGAGGAAACGTCGATACGGGCTCGGGGCGGACTGCATAATCATATTCAACGTTAGGGGAAGCAGTGCAACATAAGTATGCTATGAGTTACTTTGGTATCCGAATACTTACGACTTCGCCAGGGGGTTGGCCCTGAGTAGCCACTCGTCTTCACCGTTGGCGGTGGTGGTGGAACAGTCCGGAAGGAGAGTCCTTCCCTTCTTGGACCCTTCGACCTCCCCGGTTGGGGCGGCCTTCCTTTTCTTGTCTCCCCTGGCTGGAGGGGGAGAATCTTCATCTTCCTCCTCCTCGTTTTCACGGGAGGAGTGCGTCTCGAAGTTATCAAACGATGTGTCCGATACCACCTGGCGCCGGGAACTCTTTCGGGCTCCTGTGGCCTTCTTCTTGGTCTTCTCCGGCACCTCATAAGGAGCCGGAGTCCGCATCTCCGTCAGGAGAGCGTCTGCAGGGTCTTCGGGCAGAAGGGCCGGACAGTTAATCTGCTCCGATGTCTCCACCCAGTCCTATCAAAGGCATGGGAGCTCAGACCCCGCACATGGTTAAGCTATGGGAAATAAATACCCTACCAGATGTACAGAACTTACCGGATTCGCAGGGCGCTTCGCGCTTAGCCCGCGGTCCTTGGTAATAGAAGGGGGGACCTCGGCGCCCTTGAACAGCACCTTCCAGACGTCCTTATGCGTCGTGTCGAAGAGCTCGCGTAGAGTCTGGTGCTGGGCCGGGTCGAACTCCCATAAGTTGAAAGCCCGTTGTTGACACGGGAGGATCCGGCGGAAGAGCATGACCTGGACTATGTTGACAAGGTTAATTTTCTTGCTTATCATGTTCCGGATACACTTCTGGAGTCCGTCCAGCTCCACCGATGAGCCCCAGGACAGGCCCTTCTCCTTCCAGGAAGTGAGCCGCGTGGGGATTCCGGATCGAAACTCGGGGGCCGCCACCCAGTTGGTGTCGCGCGGCTCAGTGATGTAGAACCACCTCGATTGCCACCCCTTTATGGTCTCCACGAAGGATCCCTCGAGCCATGTAACATTGGGCATTTTGCCCACCATGGCTCCGCCGCATTCCGCTTGTTGGCCGCCAACCACCTTCGGCTTGATATTGAAGGTCTTCGGCCACAGGCTGAAGTGGGGCCAGATGCGGAGGAAAGCCTCGCACACGACGATGAACGCCGAGATGTTGAGGATGAAATTCGGGGCCAGATCATGAAAGTCCAGCCAATAATAGAACATAAGGCCGCGGATAAATGGATGGAGGGAAAACCCCAGTCCGAGGATGAAGTGGGGGAGGAAAACCACCCTTTTTTGAGGTTCCGGGGTAGGGACGATCTGCCCCGCGGCTGGCAGCCGGTGCGTGTTATCCGCGGCTAAGTATCCGGCCCCACGTAGTTTTTTGATGTGTCCCTCCGTGACGGATGAGACCATCCACTTGCCTCCCGCTCTGGACATGTTTGGAGAGAGTTGAGGAGAAGGATGTGGACTTGGGTGCTGGAGCTCGAGTGCGCGAAAATGGATGAGCAAGGAGGAAGAAGGCATGGGTAGAAAAAGGTGAAACCTTATCCCTTTATAAGGGCGGATGAAACTATGCGCCCCCACCAGCCTGGTAAAACTCGCTTATCCCCCAAGCGCCGTAATTGATGGCGCGGTTGGGTTACCCACGTCCATATTGATGGGAATCCCGTAATAAGGGGACACGATCTCTGCTTCGACAAGACGTGCCAAGGAAACCGCCTCGCGAAACATGCTGAGATAGGTTATGAAAAACGATTCGAATAAAGACCTGGCTGTGGTGTGATGCCACGCTAGGGGTACGTCAGCAGATCAGATTTGTGGAAATATTATTCTCTCTACGGTGGTATGTGGAACTTGTTTTGCAGAGCCAGACACGATCCTTGTGTTCAAAATCTTCTATGAAGTATTCGGAGGAGGAACCCGCCTTGCAATGCCGAAGACAATAGGCGCGCCGGACTCATCGTCATTCAAGCCTGGTTCAGGGGCTACTGAGGGAGTCCTGGATTAGGGGGTATCCGGACAGCCGGACTATATCCTTTGGCCAGACTGTTGGACTATGAAGATACAAGATTGAAGACTTCCTCCCGTGTCCGGATGGGACTCTCCTTAGCGTGGAAGGCAAGCTTGGCAATACGGATATGAAGATCTCCTTCCTTGTAACCGACTCTGTGTAACCCTAGCCCCCTCTGGTGTCTATATAAATCGGAGGGTTTTAGTCCATAGGACAACAGACAATCATACCATAGGCTAGCTTCTAGGGTTTAGCCTCTCTGATCTCGTGGTAGATCAACTCTTGTATTACTCATATTATCAAGAATAATCAAGCAGGACGTAGGGTTTTACCTCCATCAAGAGGGCCCGAACCTGGGTAAAACATCGTGTCCCCTGCCTCCTGTTACCATCCGCCTTAGCCGCACAGTTTGGGACCCCCTACCTGAGATCCGCCGGTTTTGACACCGACAAGCATCATCATGAACATTATTATTATTACCACTAGTTTCAGGTTCATTACCAGATTAAGTTTCGGCATCAGAAATAGAAATATCATTTGGATTCTCAGGTGCTTCAACAATAGGATCACTAGGAGCATGCAAAGTCCTATCATTTTTCCTTTTCTTCTTTTCAGAAGGACTAGGTACATCTATGTTATTTCTCTGAGAATCTTGCTCAATTCTCTTAGGGTGGCCTTCAGGATACAAAGGTTCCTGAGTCATTCTACCAGTTCTAGTAGCCACTCTAACAGCATTATCATTATATTTACTATTCAATTCATTGAACAAATCATTTTGAGCTTTAAGTACTTGTTCTACTTGAGTGGTAACCATAGAAGCATGTTTACTAATAAGTTTAAGTTCACCTTTAACATTAGCCATATAATCACCCAAGTGTTCAAGCATATTTGAATTGTATTTCAATTGTCTACCAAAATAAGCATTAAAATCTTCTTGCTTAGCCATAAATTTATCAAACTCATCTAAGCATGGGCTAGCAAACTTAGTAAATGGGATTACAGCTTTATCATATCTATAGAGAGAATTTACCTTTACTACCTGTGTTGGGTTATCAAGACCATGAGTTTCTTCAATAGGTAATGGATTAAGATCATATGTTTCTTCAACAGGAGGTAAATTAAGACCATGTATTTCTTTAATAGGAGGTAAATTCTTAACATCTTCAGCTTTAATACCTTTTTCTTTCATAGATTTCTTTGCCTCTTACATATCTTCAGGACTGAGAAATAGAATACCTCTCTTCTTCGGAGTTGGTTTAGGAATAGGCTCGGGAATTGGATCCAGAGGTGTCCAATTATTTTCATTTGTCAACATATTATTCAATAGAATTTCAGCTTCATCCGGTGTTCTTTCCCTGAAAAAAGAACCAACACAACTATCCAGGTAATCTCTGGAGGCATCGGTTAGTCCATTATAAAAGATATCAAGTATTTCATTTTTCTTAAGAGGATGATCAGGCAAAGCATTAAGTAATTGGAGAAGCCTCCCCCAAGCTTGTGGGAGACTCTCTTCTTCAATTTGCATAAAAT
Organism: Triticum urartu; assembly: GCF_056163025.1. Taxonomy (NCBI): domain Eukaryota; kingdom Viridiplantae; phylum Streptophyta; class Magnoliopsida; order Poales; family Poaceae; genus Triticum; species Triticum urartu. The sequence continues at coordinate 401,951,930 of NC_141876.1, forward strand.
TATATATATCCCTTAAAGCAGCTTGTTTCTTATGAGCAGGGAAATATTTAGTAGAGAAGTAATAAATCATATCCTGGGGACTACGCACACAACCAGGATCAAGAGAATTAAACCATATCTTAGCATCACCCTTTAATGAGAACGGAAATATTTTAAGGATATAAAAGTAACGAGTTCTCTCATCTTTAGTAAACAGGGTAGCTATATCATTTAATTTAGTAAGATGTGCCACAACAGTTTCAGATTCATAACCATGAAAAGGATCAAATTCAACCAAAGTAATTATATCAGGATCAATAGAGAATTCATAATCCTTATCAGTAACAAAGATAGGTGAAGTAGCAAAAGCAGGGTCAGGTTTCATTCTAGCATTTAAAGATTGCTTACTCCATTTAGCTAATAATCTTTTGAGTTCAGTTCTATTTTGGCACGCTAAAATAGCTAAAGAAGCTTCTTGATCAAAGACATAACCCTTAGGAATAACAAGTGATTCTTCATCATCACTTTCATCAGTATCATCAGATTCAATATTTTCAATCTCTCTAGCCCTATCAAGTTGTTCATCAAGAAAATCACTAAGTGGCATAGTAGTATCAGGCATAGAGGTAGTTTCATCATAAGTATCATGCATAGCAGAAGTGGCATCATCAATAACATGCGACATATCAGAACGAATAGCAGAAGCAGGTGTAGGTGTCGCAAACTTAATCATAACAGAAGGTGAATCAAGTGCAGAGCTAGATGGCAGTTCCTTACCTCCCCTCGTAGTTGAGGGGTAGATCTTGGTTTTTGGATCTCTCAAGTTCTTCATAATGATAAGCAGATATATATCCCAAGTGACTCAAAGAATAGAGCTATGCTCCCCGGCAACGGCGCCAGAAAATAGTCTTGATAACCCACAAGTATAGGGGATCGCAACAGTTTTCGAGGGTAGAGTATTCAATCCAAATTTATTGATTCGACACAAGGGGAGCCAAAGAATATTCTCAAGTATTAGCAGCTGAGTTGTCAATTCAACTACACCTGGAAACTTAATATCTGCAGCAAAGTATTTAGTAGCAAAGTAATATGATAGTAGTGATAACGGTAACAAAAGGTAACAATAGTAAAAGTAATGTTTTTGGTATTTTGTAGTGATGATAGCAATAGCAACGGGAAAGTAAATAAGCGAAGAACGATATATGGAAAGCTCGTAGGCAATGGATCGGTGATGGAGAATTATGCCAGCTGCGGTTCATCATGTAACAGTCATAACCTAGGGTGACACAGAACTAGCTCCAGTTCATTGATATAATGTAGGAATGTATTCCGAATATAGTCATACGTGCTTATGGAAAAGAACTTGCATGACATCTTTTGTCCTACCCTCCCGTGGTAGCGGGGTCCTTACGGAAACTAAGGGATATTAAGGCCTCCTTTTAATAGAGAACCGGAACAAAGCATTAACACATGGTGAATACATGAATTCCTCAAACTACGGTCATCACCGGTAAGTATCCCGATTATTGTCACTTCGGGTTAACGGATCATAACACATAATAGGTGACTACAGACATGCAAGATAGGATCAAGAACACTCATATATTGATGAAAACATAATAGGTTCAGATCTGAAATCATGGCACTCGGGCCCTAGTGACAAGCATTAAGCATAGCAAAGTCATAGCAACATCAATCTCAGAACATAGTGGATACTAGGGATCAAACCCTAACAAAACTAACTCGATTACATGATAGATCCCATCCTACCCATCACCGTCCAGCAAGCCTACTATGGAATTACTCACACACAGTGGTGAGCATCATGAAATTGGTGATGGAGGATGGTTGATGATGACGACAGATTCCCCTCTCCGGAGCCCCGAACGGACTCCAGATCAGCCCTCCCGAGAGGTTTTAGGGCTTGGCGGCGGCTCCGTATCGTAAAACGCGATGATTTCTTCTCTCTAATTTTTTTCTCCCCGAAACTCAATATATGGAGGTGGAGTTGGAGTCGGAGAGGCAACAGGGGGCCCACGAGGTAGGGGTGCGCCTAGGGGGCAGGCGCACCCACAACTCTCGTGGAGAGACGGTGGGCCCCCTGGCCTTCATCTTTGGCAGGTATTTTTCTTATTTTCTGAAAAGTGGCTCCGTGAAGTTTCAGGTCATTCCAAGAATGTTTGCTCCTGTACATAAATAACACCATGGTAATTCTGCTGAAAACAGCGTCAGTCCGGGTTAGTTCCATTCAAATCATGCAAGTTAGAGTCCAAAACAAGGGCAAAAGTGTTTGGAAATGTAGATATGTTGGAGACGTATCAAGCATCCCCAAGCTTAATTACTGCTCGTCCTCGAGTATGTAAATGATAAAAACAGAATTTTTGATGTGGAATGCTTTCTAGCATATTCTTCAATGTAATTTTCTTTATTGTGGCATGAATGTTCATATCTGAAAGATTCAAGATAAAAGTTTAGTGTTGACATAAAAATAATAATACTTCAAGCATGCTAACCAAGCAATTATGTCTTATCAAAATAACATAGCCAAAGAAAGCTTATCCCTACAAAATCATATAGTTTGGCCATGCTTCATTTTCGTCGCACAAAATGCTCTCATCATGCACAACCCCGATGACAAGCCAAGCAATCATTTCATACTTAGCCTTTCAAACTCTTTCAACCTTTACGCAATATATGAGCGCGAGCCATGGACATAGCACTATGTGTGGAATAGAATATAATGATTGAGGTTGTGTGAGAAGACAAAAAAGGAGAAAGTCTCACATTGACGCGGCTAATCAATGGGCTATGGAGATGCCCATAGATTGATGTCAATGCAAGGAGTAGGGATTGCCATGCAACGGATGCACTAGAGCTATAAATATATGAAAGCTCATCAAAGAAACTAAGTGGGTGTGCATCCAACTTGCTTGCTCACGAAGACCTAGGGCATTTGAGGAAGCCCATCATTGGAATATACAAGCCAAGTTTTATAATGAAAAATTCCCACTAGTATATGAAAGTGACAAAATAAGAGGCTCTCTATCATGAAGATCATGGTGCTACTTTGAAGCACAAGTGTGGAAAAGGATAGTAGCATTGTCCCTTCTCTCTTTTTCTCTCATTTTATTTATTTATTTGGGCCTTCTTCTCTTTTTTTCTTTTATGGCCTCTTTTTTTTCTTTTTTCTTTTTTTTCGTCCGGAGTCTCATCCTGACGTGTGGGGGAATCATAGTCTCCATCATCCTTTGCTCACTTGGGACAATGCTCTAGTGATGATCATCACACTTTTATTTACTTACAACTTAAGAATTACAGCTCGATACTTAGAACAAAATATGACTATGTGAATGCCTCCGGCGGTGTACCGGGATATGTGATGAATCAAGAGTGACATGTATGAAGAATTAAGCATGGTGGCTTTGCCACAAATACGATGTCAACTACATGATCATGCAAGGCAATATGACAGTGATGATGCGTGTCATAATAAATGGAACGGTGGAAAGTTGCATGGCAATATATCTCGGAATGGCTATGGAATGCCATAAAAGGTAGGTATGGTGGCTGTTTTGAGGAAGATATAAGGAAGCTTATGTGTGATAGAGCGTATCATATCACGGGGTTTGGATGCACCAGCGAAGTTTGCACCAACTCTCAAGGTGAGAAAGGGAAATGCACGGTACGAAGAGGCTAGCAATGATGGAAGGGTGAGAGTGCGTATAATCCATGGACTCGACATTAGTCATAAAGAACTCACATGCTTATTGCAAAAATCTACAAGTCATCAAAACCAAGCACTACGCGCATGCTCCTAGGGGGATAGATTGGTAGGAAAAGACCATCGCTCGTCCCCGACCGCCACTCATAAGGAAAGCAATTAAAGAACACCTCATGCTTCAAATTTGTCACACAACATTTACCATACGTGCATGCTACGGGACATGCAAACTTCAACACAAGTATTTCTCAATTTCACAATTACTCAACTAGCACAACTCTAATATTACCACCTTTATATCCCAAAACAACTATCAAGTATCAAACTTCTCTTAGTTTTTATTGCACGTTCAGGTTTTTATCTTGGATGCCTATCATATTAGGACTAATTTTATAATCAAAGCAAATTACCATGCTGTTCTAAAGGACTCTCAAAATAATATAAGTGAGGCATGAGAGATCAATTATTTCTATAAAATAGAACCACCGCCGTGCTCTAAAAGATATAAGCGAAGCACTAGAACAAAATTATCCAACTCAAAAGATATAAGTGAAGCACATAGAGTATTCTAATGAATTCTGATTCATGTGTGTCTCTCTCAAAAGGTGTGTACAGCAAGGATGATTGTGGTAAACTAAAAAAACAAAGACTCAAATCATACAAGATGCTCCAAGCAAAACACATATCATGTGGTGAATAAAAATATACTCCCTCAGTTCTAAAATAGATGACCCAACTTTGTACTAACTTTGTACTAAAGTTAGCACAAAGTTGAGTCATCTATTTTGGAACGGAGGGAGTAGCTCCAAGTAAAGTTACCGATGGACGAAGGCGAAAGAGGGGATGCCTTCCGGGGCATCCCCAAGCTTAGGCTTTTGGTTTTCCTTGGATTTTACCTTGGGGTTCCTTGGGCATCCCAAATCTTAGGCTATTGCCAGTCCTTGTTCCATAATCCATCAAATCTTTTACCCAAAACTTGAAAACTTCACAACACAAAACTTAAACAGAAAATCTCATGAGCTCTGTTAGTAAAAGAAAACAAACCACCAATTAAGGTACTGTAATGAACTAATTATTTATTTATATTGGTGTTAAACCTATTTTATTCCAACTTTTCTATGGTTCATAAACTCTATTACTAGCCATAGATTCATCAAAATAAGCAAACAACACACGAAAAACAGAATCTGTCAAAAACAGAACAATCTGTAGTAATCTGTAACTAACAAAAACTTCTGGAACCCCCAAAATTCTAAAATAAATTGCTGTAAGTGAGGAATTTATCTATTAATCATCTGCAAAACGAATTAACTAAATATCACTCTCCAGTAAAAAATGGCAGCAAATCTCGTGAGCGCTAAAGTTTCTGTTTTTTACAGCAAGATCGCAACGACTTTCCCCAAGTCTTCCCAAAGGTTCTACTTGGCACAAACATTAATTAAAATCATAAAACCACATCTAAACAGAGGCTATATGAATTATTTATTACTAAACAGAATCAAAAAGCAAGAAACAAAAATAAATTTGGGTTGCCTCCCAACAAGCGCTTTCGTTTAACGCCCCTAGCTAGGCATAAAAGCAAGGATATATCTAGGTATTATCATCTTTGATATGAAATCCATAAGTGGCTCTCATAATAGATTCATAAGTTAATTTAATTTTCTTTCTAGGAAAGTGTTCCATGCCCTTCCTTAACTGAAATTGAAATCTAATATTCCCTTCCTTCATATCAATAATTGCACCAATCGTTCTAAGGAAAGGTCTACCAAGAATAATAGGACATGTAGGATTGCAATCTATATCAAGGACAATGAAATCTATGGGCACATAATTCCTATTTGCAACAATAAGAACATCATTAATTCTTCCCATAGGTTTCTTAATGGTGGAATCCGCAAGATGCAAGTTTAAAGAACAATCATCAAATTCACGAAAACCTAGCAAATCACACAAGGTTTTAGGAATCGTGGAAACACTAGCACCCAAATCATGCAAAGCATAGCATTCATGATCTTTAATTTTAATTTTAATAGTAGGTTCCCACTCATCATAAAGTTTTCTAGGGATAGAAACTTCCAATTCAAGCTTTTCTTCATAAGATTGCATTAAAGCATCAACGATATCTTTAGTAAAAGTTTTATTTTGACTATAAGCATGCGGAGAATTTAGCATGGATTGCAACAAGGAAATACAATCTATCAAAGAGAAATTATCATAATTAAATTCCTTGAAATCCAATATAGTGGGTTCATTGCTATTTAAAGTTTTGACCTCTCCAATCCCACTTTTATCAATTTTTGCATCAAGATTTAAAAACTCCGAATCATTGGGACGCCTTCTAACTAAAGTTGACTCATCTCTAGTCCCATCATTATCAAGATTCATATTGCAAAACAAAGATTTAATAGGAGACACATCAATCACTTCTAGATCTTCATCCTTATTATCATCAAAACTAGAAGAACATGCTTTCACAAAGCAATCTTTTATAGCACGCATCCTAGCGGTTCTTTCTTTTCACTCATCAATGGAAATTCTCATAGCTTTGAGAGACTCATTGATATCATGCTTAGGTGTAATAGATCTAAGTTTCAAAGAATCAACATCGAGAGAAATTAGCCAACTCATCAATCTTAGACAATTTTTCTTCAATCAAAGCATTGAAACTCTTTTGCGGACTAATAAATTCTTTAATATTAGATTCAAAATCAAAGGGCATCTTATTATAATTTCCATAAGAATTGTTGTAGGAATTACCATAATTATTAGAGGGATTACTAGGAAACAGCCTAGGAAAATTACCTCTATACGCGTTATTACCAAAATTGTTCCTTCCAACAAAATTCACATCCATAGATTCATTATTATTCTCAATCAAAGTAGACAAAGGCATATCATTAGGATCAGAAGAAATACTCTTATTAGCAAACAATTTCATAAGTTCATCCATCTTTCTACTCAAAACATTAATCTCTTCAATTGCATGCACCTTTTTACTAGTAGATCTTTCCGTGTGCCATTGAAAATAATTAACCATAATATTATCTAGGAGTTCAGTAGCTTCTCCTAAAGTGATTTCCATAAAAGTGCCTCCCGCGGCCGAATCTAAGAGATTTCTAGAAGAAAAATTCAATCCAGCATAAAAATTTTGTATAATCATCCAAAGATTAAACCATGTGTAGGGCAATTACGTATCATTAATTTCATCCTCTCCCAAGCTTGTGCAACATGTTCATGATCAAGTTGCTTAAAATTCATAATATCGTTTCTAAGAGAGATGATCTTAGCGGGAGGAAAATACTTAGAGATCAAAGCATCTTTGCACTTATTCCATGAATCGATACTATTTTTAGGCGAAGACGCAAACCAAGTTTTAGCATGATCTCTAAGCAAAAACGGGAATAGCTTCAGTTTAACAATATCATTATCCACATCTTTCTTCTTTTGCATATCACACAAATCAACAAAGTTGTTTAGATGGGTAGTGCCATCTTCACTAGGAAGGCCGGAAAACGGATCTTTCATGACAAGATTCAGCAAAGTAGCATTAATTTCACAAGATTCAGCATCGGTAAGAGGAGCAATCGGAGTGCTAATATAATCATTATTGTTGGTATTGGAAAAATCACACAATTTAGTATTATCTTGAGCCATCGTGACAAATAAGCAATCCAACACACAAGCAAACAAGAACCAAACAAAAAGAGACGAACTCGAAAAGAGAAGGCGAGCGGAAAAAGAGGGCGAATAAAACGGCAAGGGTGAAGTGGGGGAGAGGAAAACAAGAGGCAAATGGAAAATAATGTAATGCGAGGGATAAGAGTTTGTGATGGGTACTTGGTATGTCTTGACTTGTGCGTAGACTCCCCGGCAACGGCGCCAGAAATGCTTCTTGCTACCTCTTGAGCACTGCGTTGGTTTTCCCTTGAAGAGGAAAGGGTGATGCAGCAAAGTAGCGTAAGTATTTCCCTCAGTTTTTGATAACCAAGGTATCAATCTAGTAGGAGGCCACACGCAAGTCCCTCGTACCTACACAAACAAATAAGAACCTCGCAACCAACGCGATAAAGGGGTTGTCAATCCCTTCACGGTCACTTACGAGAGTGAGATCTGATAGAGATGATAAGATAATATTTTTGGTATTTTTATGATAAAGATTAAAAGTAAAGATTGCAAAATAAAAGGTAATAGAAATAGCTTGTTGTCGGAAGATTAATATAATGGAGAATAGACTCGGGGGACATAGGTTCCATTAGTGGCTTCTCTCAAGATAGCATAAGTATTATGGTGGGTGAACAAATTACTATCGAGCAATTGATAGAAAAGCGAATAATTATGAGAATATCTAGGCATGATCATGTATATAGGCATCACGTCTGTGACAAGTAGACCGACTCCTGCCTGCATCTACTACTATTACTCCACACATCGACCGCTATCCAGCATGCATCTAGAGTATTAAGTTCATAAGAACAGAGTAACACATTAGGTAAGATGGCATGATGTAGAGGGTTAAACTCAAGCAATATGATATAAACCCCATCTTTTTATCCTCGATGGAAACAATACAATACGTGTTGTTTCCCTTGCAGTCACTGGGATCGAGCACCGCAAGATTGAACCCAAAGCTAAGCACTTCTCCCATTGCAAGAAAGATCAATCTAGTAGGCCAAACCAAACTGATAATTCGAAGAGATTTGCAAAGATAATCAATCATACATAAAAGATTTCAGAGAAGAATCAAATATTGTTCATAGATAGACTTGATCATAAACCCACAATTCATCGAATCTCGACAAACAGCCCGCAAAAAGAGTTACATCGAATAGATCTCCAAGAAGATCGAGGAGAACTTTGTATTGAGATCCAAAGAGAGAGAAGAATCCATCTAGCTAATAACTATGGACCTGAAGGTCTGAAGTAAACTACTCACACATCATCAGAGTGGCCATGGAGTTGATGTAGAGGCCCTCCATGATCGATGCCCCCTCCGGTGGAGCTCTGAAAAAGGCCCCAAGATGGGATCTCTTGGGTACAGAAGGTTGCGGTGGTGGAAATAGGGTTTCGTGGTGCTCCTCGATGTTTTTAGGGTATATGAGTATATATATAGGAGGAAGAAGTAGGCCGGTTGAGCCACGAGGGGCCCACGAGGGGGGAGGGAGCGCCCCCTGCCTCGTGGCCTCCTTGGTTGTTTCTTGACGTCCACTCCAAGTCCTCTGGACCAAGTTGGTTCCAAAAATCACGCTCCCGAAGGTTTCATTCCATTTGGACTCCGTTTGATATTCCTTTTCTAAGAAACACTGAAATAGGCAAAAAAATAGCAATTTGCACTCGGCCTTGGGTTAATAGGTTAGTCCCAAAAATAATATAAAAGTGTATAATAAAGCCCATTAAACATCCAAAACAGAATATATAATAGCATGAAACAATCAAAAATTATAGATACGTTGGATACGTATCAGGGCCATACATGGGCCGGAAGTTACAACGGGTTGCAATCATGTTGGACGGCCAGATGACACTACTGGGCCTAATTCGGATAGGTCGTAACGGGCCGTGAGTTAGCGGGCTGTAAATGGGCTATATGCAAACAGGCCGTTAACACGCTTTCCGTGGGCCGGCCCACTACCTTTTGACCAAGTCAAATGGGCCAGCCTTTTCACCAGAATGGGCCTCTATTGGGTCGTGCCACATGTTGACGTATCATAGGCGCCTCCAGTACAATGAGTGGATGACATCTGTCCCAACGGTGAGCCGACACGTGGTTCCTCTGGCCATCGAGAATTTTACACGTGGAAAATCCCCATTGGTTCGGGCTTTTAACGGGTTATCGGATCCAAAAGTGGACCCGATAGCTTAACGGTGACCCGTTACGGTGGATACCACGTGTCGGTTACCCTTGACAAAAGCACTTCCATGACGCGCCATTTATCGTCATGGAAGTGGAAACTTCTATCATGATAATTTTGCTAATGTCATGGAACACTTCTACAACAACACAGGTATGACTATCTTGATTTTGTCATAAATTCATCATGGATGTACATGCATGACAGAAAACGAGACCTACTGTGACAAACATGTATCATCACGGAAGTGTATTTTTTGTAGTGTTCTCAATCTATTGCTAGCCTTCATTTGTACTAAGCGAAAATACTGTTTGTGCATCCAATTTCCTGAATCCCTAAGTTGTGCCAAATGAGTCCACCATACCTACCTATAAGCGGCATTTACATGTCGTTCCAAGTAAATTTGCATGTGCCAATGCTAATCATTTTAAAAAATCTGTTTTGTATGCCTGTACCGCTAATGAAGCGATAGGGGGTGGTCAATATCTTTCATGCTAGATGGGTTATTCTCAAGATGAGTGTTTATTCACTTGTCATTGCATGAGAAAATGGCAAGGTAGTAGGGATGCCCAGTCCTGAAATGAAAAAAATATAGTAATAAATTCATTGGAAAGTTGAAAGTTTGGAAGGCACCCGTGGATACGGCTAGCCATGGATTGTGAAAGAATGGTGAAAAGGAAATAAACTTTTTTTGGGAACCGCCTGTAATGTGTCCATGTAACGCCCTCGATCCGGCTATATCTCCCACGTGTCGAAGCACGACTTAGAGGCATAACCGCATTGAAAGCAATGTCGCAAGTGAGGTAATCTTCACACAACCCATGTAATACATAAGGGAAAGAGATACATAGTGGGCTTACAATCGCCACTTCACACAATTACATGAATAAAGCATTACATCAACCAGATACAATCAAGGTCCAACTACGGAACCCAAAATAAAAGAAGACTACCCCAAAAGCTACACAGATCCCCGATCGACCCCAACTGGGCTCCACTACTGATCAACTAGAACGAAACAACACAAAGGACAAGATCTTCATCGAGCTCCTCCTTGAGCTTGGTTGCGTCACCTTCTCGGTAACATCGGCACCTGCAAACTGGTTTTGGAAGTATCTGTGAGTCACGGGGACTCAGCAATCTCACACCCTCGCGATCAAGACTATTTAAGCTTATAGGAAGGGTAAAAGGTATGAGGTGGAGCTGCAGCAAGCGACTAGCATATTTGGTGGCTAACAACGCAAATGAGAGCAAGAAGAGAAGGCAAAAGCATGGTCGAACAACAATGATCAAGAAGTGATCCTAGAACAACCTACGTCAAACATAACTTGTCAGGACCGGATTTTCGGGGTATTAATTTCCCAAAAAACGGCCCTTGTGCTCACCAGCCCCAGGATTACTGTTAGCTAATGAGGCACCAACTTGTTACAGAAAACTCCAAGCAAAAACAGGATATGTAGTACAAGACCATTCTGGCCTATGAGCACAACAAATAGTTTTCTAATGGCTGAAGGCGGAAGCGGTTTGCGGGTCACCAGCGTCTATGGGGCTCCATTTCCCACAGGAACAGCTGACCAGGATAACTCCTATCTTCGCGAGGCTGCTATCTCCATTGCGTAGGTTCCGGGGCTGTCATCGCAACGCTCCTCTCCTCGCAAGAAATCTGGCCAAGACAATAGCCAGGGACAAGCCAGTGAGTACTTTGAATGTACTCGCAAACATTACGGACACAGGTATAACATGCCCTAAAATATTCTATGATCACAACGTCAGTCACAAAAATAAAATCCATGATGCACGCAAGCAAGTTATTCACAACACACATGAGTAAAGCAATTAGAGAGTAGAAATAGAATGCCTCAGTCGGGCATCAGAGCGACACCACAGAAAGGGCTTATACATAAAAGAAATAACAAGCCTGCCACAGTCGGACGTCTGTGCGACACCACATAAAGGGCTTATAGGTAATTGAAATAACAAGCATGCCACAGTCGGGCGTCTGAGCGACACCACATAAAGGGCTTATATATAAAAGGAATAACAAACATGCCACAGTCGGGCGTCTAAGCGACACCACATAAAGGGCTTATATATAAAAGGAATAACAAGCATGCCACAGTCGGGCGTCTGAGCGACACCACATAAAGGGCTTATATATATATATAAACATAATCACAGTGAATATCCAGGAGGTAGAACCATCCCAGGAATATTCATTATTTCAATTTATACAAATGGTTAGTCCACAATAATAATAATCATAACCATCATATATCACAAGACATAATCAATGTTCTGGTTTAGTAGTTTCTCCTCCGAAGACCGACACTAAGACCAACACTTGACCCATCCCAGACTGTAGTCCTTAACCATGGACACGGCTATTCGAATAGGTTTAATCTCTGCAGAGGGTGTACTCTTTACCCACTAGCAACGGATTCCTTTAGTCCATCGGGACTAATTCCGTCCACGGTCTTTTGATTGAAAACACACCTGACCGCACACACCAGCCTAACTCACCAGTGTCTGGAATCACCCTTGACACCGGTTAAGTAAAACTCTAAGTGGGGAGGCTACAGCCTCGACTAGCATGGGATCACAAAATTTATACTGCGCGCAAACTAGGGGAGCTACCCCTTCGGCTACAACCGAAATACCCATGCCCCCGGACCAGGTGGCATGCCTACCGGATGCAGCCGGTATCTTCCACCATGGCCTCTCTGTACGGTGTGTGCTAGGAAAGGGGTTGACAACTTACTGAACCGTACCCTACCTATGGTAGGGACAAGTGGTAGTACGAAACAAGTATGGGGGTTACCGGAACAAGACTCGATCTAATGGTCGACTCAGGAGGTTTAGGCATTCCCTGCATGATTAGCATAACAAATATATTTCAATCCAACAGATAGAATCACCACTCATCATACCTCATCATGCCATATCGGACACAACTGCCTCGACGAGGAACTGGAGACAAGCATCGTGTCTACCCAAGACAGAGGCTTTCCCGGTTTCCTTCCGGTAGGTATGAAGGCTATATGAGGGTGACCACTATCACAACATATCAATGTTCAAGAGCACGGTATCATTAACATGCACTTACGAGTAGGATCATATCACCCTAATAAATAATGGACATTTCGAGACACGGTGGTGTTGCAACCAAGTCAAACCACACACGGCAATATTATGCCAGGGTTCAGAATGCTTGCCTTCAAGGTGTGGAGAGGTGAGGTGCTCTCCAAAACTTTTGAAAGTTTTCTTCTCTCTCCAAAAATCCTATTTAAGAAAATTTGAAATCAACACATACTTTCAAAATAGTAAAAAAAATTTGCTTGGAAAATTTTGAAATAAATATGAAAATAAAGTAGACAATATTTGGGAAACAACAGAAAAAGAATCAAGCCATTTGGACTTATATTTAAAAAGTTATAGCCAGTCAAATTATGTTTTTAAAATAAAACAGAAAAAGAAAATGTTTTAAATAGGAATACGCCTTCGGGGCAGGGGAGACGTACTCGAGACTTTACGCTTCCACTGATCCAGCGTGGACTGGCGCGTGGGTCACTGACAGTGGGTCCACGGGGCCCACTGGTCAGGTTTGACCAGTCGCCTCTCCCTCCTCTTCCTCTGCCCGAGTGGAGGCGGGACTCCGGCGATCGACGCCGGCGAATGACGGCTCCTCGAGGGCATCCGAGAGCAGGGATGGACCCGTAAGACCGGGGCGGTCCTCCCGGTGGTCGTTGGGTCAGCGGGGGTGGAGGGAGTCGCCGGCGGCGAGCTCCGCGGCGGAGGAGGCTTCGGGAGCAATGTGGGTTTGGGCTACGGTGGTTCCCGAGCGAGTTTGAGGTGTTGGGTGGCTCCGCGAGATCGAGGGGGAGGGGATGGTGGCACTGGTTGGACGGGGGAGGCTCTGGTTGCGTCGAGCGGAGCCGGAGGGTGGCGGCGGCCGAGCCTACCGGAGATGGGGAAGACGGCCTCCTCCCATCGTTCTCTGGCTGCGGGGGGCACTTGGAGGATGGTATGAGGCTGCCTGAGGGCTTAGACGAGCTCGGGGGCCTCCTTTTATAGTGCAACAAGGTCGGTTCCGATGGTGGCCATGGATAAGATCGTCGGCGACCGCCGTGCTGTAGGGGGCAGGGCGACGTGGCGGCGATGAGCGCTAGCGGACGGCCTTGCGGATGAGGTCGGGCTGTTCCACGAGCGAGTTGGCGCGCTGGTGTGGCTTGGGCGGTGCTGCCATGGCCGGGGCCTGCTGCGGCCGTCAGCTAGCCGCCACGGCCGACCTGACGGCGGCGCTGTGGGGTGCCAGAGGTGGTCAGGGTGGCTCTGCGGTGTAGGAGGAGACGAGGCGCGCTGGCTGCGGTTGGCCAAGGGCCAGAACGGGCGCGGGGTGGGCGGCAGCGAGACGCGGCGGCTCGGTGCACGCGCGTGCAAAACGTGCGCTCTGGGCGCGCCCAGAGCACGCACGCTAGCTGCTCGACGAAATGCCAATGCATGCCACAGAGCTTGGGTGAGGCTGGAAATTAGCAGACCTAGGCTAGGGTCTGCAAGGAGAACAGTGGACAAGCTTGTTGGGTCGGAGGATCAAGCTCACAATGCAAACCAAAAATTCATGCCAAATTTGTCCATGCACTCAAGGTGTTTGCCAGAATGCCAATGGCATCTAGGCAAATTTTGGGGTGGCCCAAATTTCCAGATTGGGGTCTCTTTAGATGATATAGAGGGTGGTGAGGTTAGTTTGCCAAAAGCTCAAACTTGTTAGTGTAAGTTTTGCAAAACTTCAGTTCTGGGTAGAAGGTAAATGGCATGGTTTCATGCACCAAAAATGCTCCAATGAGTCCAACCTCCTGGACTTAAGGGTTTGGTATGGTGTACTACAAGCAGGAGAAAGCTCATGGACACTAGAGCAACATATATTAGGGTTGCAGTACAAATTACCAAGCTGGACCAGAATGGAAATGAGGTTGTTTTACTCAAATTTTACAAAGAATATCAATGGGTTTTTGGATAAAGTTGAATAATACATTCCTATTAATATCCCATAATTTTGGTGGAAGTTTTAAAGAAATATTTAAATAGGTTGCAGTTCAAAATTGCCCACTGGACCAGATTTGAAAACTTGGTGTAGAGCTCAAAATCTCCAATGAACAGAAGATATTTTTGCATAAAAGTGATTTAAAAACATCACATGACATCTCCAAATTTTGGTTGGAATTTTAAATAAATTTATCAAATTGTTGTAGTTCAGAAAGAGCTCCAAACTAATGGAAAATCATTTTAAGGAATAAAGCTCAGAGAGAAATAATTATGCAAGTAAATCCCACTGATAATAGAAGTGTTTTTCTTGCAAGGGCAAACAAGTCCAATAATATATTTGGAAAGTTTCTTCACTTGAGGTAAAAACTCCATAATAATAAGGAGAAGAATGGTCCTGAAACCAAAAGAACATCCAGAAAATAAAAGTTTAAAATTCCTGGCAAAATTTTAATTAATAAAACAAGGTTAAAATTTTGGGATGTCACATAACTCCAACACCGTGTTCACTTCCCGGACTCCGCCGAGAAGAGACCATCACGGTTACACACGCGGTAGATGTATTTTAGTTAAGGTCAACTTCAGGTTTTCTACAACCGGACATTAACAAATTCCCATCTGCCCATAACCGTGGGCACGGCTATCGAAAGTTCAATCCCTGCAGGGGTGTCCCAACTTAGCCCATCACAAGCTCTCACGGTCAACGAAGGATATTCCTTCTAGCGGGAAGACCCGATCAGGCTCGAAATCCCGGTTACAAGACATCCTCGACAATGGTAAAACAAGTCCAGCAACACCGCCCGAATGTGCTGACAAATCCCGATAGGAGCTGCACATATCTCATTCTCAGGGCACACTCAGATGAGCGCTCCATACAACTAAAACCAAACCTCGAGTTTCCCCGAGGGGGCGCTGCACAGGGCTCTAGTTTGGACCAACACTCAGAGGAGCACTGGCCCGGGGGGGTAAAATAATGATGACCCTCAGGAGCAGGACTCCCAAGGGGAAAAAAGGCTAGGTGGCAAATGGTAAAACCAATGTTGGGCATTGCTGGAGGAGTTTTATTCAAGGCGAACTGTCAAGGGGTTCCCATTATAACCCAACCGCGTAAGGAATGCAAAATCCGGGAACATAACACCGATATGACGGAAACTAGGGCGGCAAGAGTGGAACAAAACACCAGGCATAAGGCCGAGCCTTCCACCCTTTACCAAGTATATAGATGCATTAATTAAATAAGAGATATTGTGATATCTCAAAAAAATATCCATGTTCCAACAAGGAACAAACTCCAATCTTCACCTGCAACTAACAACGCTATAAGAGGGGCTGAGCCAAGCGGTAACATAGCCAATCAACGGTTTGCTAGGACAAGGTGGGTTAGAGGCTTGGCTCAACAATATAGGAGGCATGATAAGCAAGTGGTAGGTATCGCAGCGTAGGCATAGCAAAAGAGCGAGAAACTAGCAAGCAAAGATAGAAGTTATTTCGAGGGTATGGTCATCTTGCCTGAAATCCCGCAAGGAAGAAGAACGAGTCCATGAAGAAGACAAACAGACATAGTCGAACGGGTCCTCACAAACGCGACGTTATCGGAACCAACTCGAAGAAGCAACACCGGAAAGAAGCAAACAACATAGTAAACAACCAACACATGAACATGGCATGATGCACAACCAAGTATGATGCAAGTCCGGTTTAATGAGGCATGGCATGGCAAAGTGCAACAAACAACACTACACATTAAGTGGAGATCAACATGCAACGGAGTTGCATATTGAAGAAAACACCACATGACTTATTTAATTCTCTCTCATTTAGGTACCCATCCATTTTAAATGTTGTTAAGCATGTCAAGAGGGTGAAGCATAACAAAACTATACTATCTAAACAATTTAAATGGGGCCGGATATCACAAACAACAAATCCGGTAAAACCCCATATGCATTAGTAATCTAAAGCAAACAACAATTTTAAACATTCTTGGTGATATTATCATGATGCGGATGACATGTACAAGTTTATGCAATTTTTATGAAAATGTTGGCATGAGCATATTATAAAGCATTTGTCATCGTGGCAGAAACAAAAGGGGTGCCATGTCGACGATAACGAAAATGGTGCCATGGCAACGTTCCGGTTCCGGTAACTCGATTGAGATACCGATGCAAAGGAGAAGTGTGCGGATGCGTGCAAAAGATGGTGGGGCACTCCCGGATTCCGGGTGTCCCACGAGACGATGGTAACAAGGCAAAAGAGGGGCAACGTGCATCGACAATTCGGACACGGTTCAAACATGAGCATCTCATACAACTTGCATTCATTCTCGGAAGGTCGTCTCGGCGGTTATACCTTCAAAGCGTGCAAACGGGACGGTTCGAGTTCGTCTCGGGAAGTAGAGGAAGTAGTCGTTCGGCGATGGTAGAAGAAGTAGTGGTACTATTGGTCCTCGCCGATAGTGGTACACGTTCGTTTTAAAGAGGTACTTGACGCATCCGAGGTTTCCGAAGGCGACAGTAGTGGAACTTGGTGAATCCGGGTTCTTCGAAGTTCATCATCGAACTTGGTCAAAAAAACACGGCGTGGGTAGACATTCACTCGACGGTCCTTGGCAACGGTCATCGTACACGGTTCGTAGACATTCGGGTCTTCCGTAGAGGTACTCAACGCACTCCGGGTGTGTGGTCGTACAAAGTTCGTAGATGAACTTGGCGGGTCCTCAACGTCCTGGTACTTGGCATTCGGAGTGGTGGTCATTCGTGTGCCGTAAGTCGTGGTACTTGCCGATCTTGGTGAATCCAAGTGTCTCGGTGGCGGCCATGGTACTCCCTGATTTGGAGGGTCTTGACAACGACAAGAGGGGCCATAGGTTGTGCACGATGGCAGCGAGAGCTTCAGTGGCATGCAGCGCACGGCGGCGATGCTTGGGTTCCATGGAAGGGCACAATGGCAAGCAGGCAACGAGGCAGGGGCGACGTGGGAGGAAGCAGGGGTGCCGGACGCGCGTGGAGAGGCTCGAGGTCGAGCTCCTGGTTCCGGCGAACTCCGAACGGAGCGGCAGGGACCTGTTGGCTTGCTCCGGCGTGGTGGCGAGGATGAGGTACGGGGCCCCGCTGGAAGAAGGAGTGGAGGGGCTCGGGCATGAGCTCCTGCTCGGGGAAGACGACGGGGAGGCAGCAGAGCAGGGTGAGGTCAGCCTGATCCGGAGCTGAATGGCAGCAGGACGGCGGCGGCTGCAGGCATCCATGGCCTTCACGAGGAAGCAGGCGATGCAGCGGGGCGACGAGGATGGACGGCGCCAGCATAGAAGAGGAAGGAGGGCGGCGCTTGGCGTCCCCGGCGATGCGGCGGCCTCCTGGTGATGCAGCGGACTCCTGGTCGCCGTAGAGGAAGCAGAGGGTGGCGCTCGTCGGAGACGGGGAGGCGGCAGCAAGGCGGCGACATGGGGGCCTGTTGGATGGGCACGGGGAGGGAGACACGCGGGGGAGTTCCTTACCCTGGAGCGAGATGGGGCGTGAGCGCCATGGAGGTGAACAGGGACGCGGGCAGCAGAGGGAGGAAGAGATCGAGAGGAGAGGTGGCGCGGCGTACGGGAGAGATGGGATCGAGGAAGGGACTGTTGCGAGCGAGAAAGAGAGATCGAGGGGAGATGGGGATCGCGATGCATGCGCGTGCAACACTCTCCTGGCGGCGCTATGAAGCACGAAGGAGGAGGAGGGGTTCGAGGGAGATGGGCTAGGTTTAGGTGGGAGTTCAGTTGGGCCGGTGCTGGATGGGCCTATAGGCCGACTGAGCTAATGGGACGGCTGGGTGGCCGAGCCCCAGGTAGCTGGTGCTGCTGCTTTTCTATTTCTTCAGACAGGAAAACAAAAAGGAAACAGCAGGAAAAAAAGGAGAGGAACTAGAGAAATATAAAAATATACTCGTGATCCTGAAAATGTGCTCTATTTAACAAAAATGGTTTGGAGATTTTTAAAGGAAGTAAAAATAATTCAAGTTTGAATTAAATTCAAACTTGAACCATTTTAAACCCTAACCAAAACAATTTCAATAGAGATGAAATTTGACATAGAGGCTAGGTGCATGGTATGAGAATATTGAGGCAAAGATGAACATTAAAAGAGAAGGGAGCGAGAAACTTGCCAAAAGAAGGAAGTAGAGGGAAGGAGAAGGTGATGAAGCAAGATTCATGCATGGAACATGCAACAACTTAATATGTATGAAAAACACACAATGCACATGATGACATGATGAAATGCAACATGATGCAAATGACATGGCAACAACAGCGAAAAACAGGAAGACACCTCGCACATCGGTCTCGGGGCGTTACAACACTACACCACTACGGAGACGAGCGACGACAGCTACGAGCCCCTGAGCCGGCGCCGCTCCTGGAGCAGGGCGGACTCGTCAGGCCACCGTCGACTCTGATCTGGATGGGGTTGGCGTCGATGCTTAACGGCCCACTGTTGATGATGGCGTCTTTTGTAAGAATGCGCGTAGTTTGCGTCTCTTCAGGATCTGTTCCCTGCGAGGAACCAAAAATGCGCCCTGTGGGGGCTTGTAAGGTGCATGTGATCCCGTTTTGTTAATATAACCCTTGTCGTAGAATTGCGCGAGTTGCTCATCCCGTCTTAGCTCGGTCCTCCCTTTCGAACCTCACAAGGGCTTGGTGCTCTACGCCGACAGGTCCCAGTCCCAAGGCGGCTTCAGCCGTCGCTGGTATGCCAGGTCGCGATGTCGTGGTCAAGGCCAGGAGGTGAGCGACCCGGAGTCCGGTAAGAGCCCCTGAGTCGCGATGCTCAGGAGGTCCCCTTTGGCGCCCAAGCAGCCGTCGCTTGGTGAGAAAGGAGAGCGGCGTCGCTAACAAGGGATAGCATTAGGTGCGGGGATGGTGCCACGGTAGCTGGTGCTTTTGGGTGATGACTTATCTCGGGGATCAGGGGCCGCTCCCTGGTGTGTCGCCGGGTCCGCGCATTGGCAGGCGCGAGGTTGCTTGGCGAGGTCCTCGTGTGTCTCTCCCCTCTCGCTTTGTCTCCCCTTTCTGCTCTACGTCCTCGGGTCCCGGCCCTCGAGCGAGTCTTAGCCGTCGTTGGTATGCCAGGTCGCGATGCCGTGGTCAAGGCCAGAGGGTGAGGGCTGGAGAGCCAGTAGGAGCCCTGAGTCATGATGCTCAGGCACCCCCCCTTTAACGTGCAAGCAGTTCGCGCGGGCGAGAGCGAAGGAGACACCGCAAGGGCCTCGCCTGACGCAGCTCCTTCGGGAGGTCCTGCAGGTCCATCATAGAAAAAGCAAAGGGTTGCCATGACAATTGACGGTCAGTCGTGGGTTGCTTCCGAGGGGTAGTGAGGCACTGAAGGCTTGACGAGGTGACGCTATGCGGGGCTCCCGCGGCTAGAGCTCAGCCATCCAGGTTTGTCGGTATTGCAGGGACGGACCCATGCGCAAGCGTCGTGCCATTTGGGAGCAGCTTCGTTAGTTGGCGCCAGCTGAGCAGGCAACTGGGTAAAACACATTAGCCGCGAAGGAGTGGATTTGTTCAAAGAGATGTTGGGAATGCGGACATCACTGGGTCAGGCCCGAGCGACTTGGGGGGTCACGCAGCCCGAGGGGCGCCCCCAACAAGGTAAGATAACAACATGGAATAAAAAGGGATACACGCCGCAGGGACGGACCCTCGCGGCCTGGGAATAATGCAGCCCTGGGGGGGGCGCTCCCAGTTGGAAGTGAAACTAGAGAGATGTCACCTGATGACGCTGAAGACGAAGGGGTGTTGGTGTAGCAGACTCGATGGGCTGCGGAAGCCGGTCCTCATGAGCCCCCAGGCCCAGGAGCCTCGGGAGGCTCCCGAGGCACTGGCGGATCCTCGCGGGCCATCTCCACCCCTGCCAGGGCAGCGGAACGCCTGGCCTCTCGTGCCTCCGTGATGCCCCTCATGAGGCGCTGGTACGCGTCAGCCGCGCTCGGCAAGCCGTAAGGCATGCGAACGTAGCTGTGGGGTGGACCTCCGCAGCGCCCCACTCGCGAGGGCCAGAGGCGCTCCAGGGAGGCGACTCGATTGAGCCCTGATATGTCGATGCAGACGCGTAGCCCACCATCCTCGCCTAGATGGGGAGCCACTGCTGGCAGGCGGCGGCCGCCTTTCATGACTCTCGACTCCTGTACCTCCTGAATGACCTTGTTGACGAACTCCTGAGGGTATGGATCTCCTTGCCTTGCTCCTTCTTGAGGGAAACGTGCTTCAAAACACGCCTCCACGTGGTGCCCAAGCGCCTCCCTCGTGACCCTAGCTAGGTCGGTGGCCCTCCAGGGGAGAGCCCCCGAGCCCTGCCTGAGGAGGGCGCCGGGCGCGCTTTCCTATGCGATAGAGGGAGGTTTCCTCTGGGCAGGCACGGGCCTAGAGGGGCCTGCCTCCTGAGTGGTCGGGCCGGACGATGTCTTCTTCTTCTTAGAGGCGGTCTCGGGAGGCCTCCTGCTTCCACGATCCGGGTCTTCCAGTGACGTGGCCTGAAAGGCTCGTTCCAGGGAACACACCGCGTCCTTCTCTTCACAAGGCACCGTGATGACTGCGCCGCTTCCTGGCATCTTGAGGACGTTGTAGCCGTGGTGAGTTACGGCCATGAACTTGGCCAGGGCTGGGTACCCAAGGATGGTGTTGTACGGTAGGCGAATATGGGCGACGTCGAAGTTGATGAGCTCGGTGCGGTAGTTGTCGCATGCCCCGAAGGTGACAGGGAGGCGGACCTGCCCAATCGGGACCGTGGAGCCGTCGGTGATACCGGAGAAAGGCTTGGTTGGCTGAAGCTGGCTGTAGGGCACTTGGAGGTTGTTGAATGTCTCCACGGACAGGACGTTGAGCCCTGCCCCGCCATCGATGAGGGTCTTGGTGACCACCACGTTGCTGATGATTGGGGAGCAAAGCATCGGGAGAACTCCGGCTGTAGCCGCACACTTGAGCTGATCTGCTGAGCTGAACGTGATGGCGCACGCCGACCACCTGAGAGGGCGCGTGGCTTCGAGCCTGGGGAGGACTGCGTTCACTTCGCGGGCAAACTGCTTGAAGATGCATTGAGAGGCTGGGGCTTGTGCTCCGCCCAAGATGCAGGCGATCGCGCGCGGCTCCTGGAAGCCCCGAGCCTCCTCGTCCTGGTGGCGGTCCTCGTTTCTCCTTGGCTGCGGCGGCAGTGGTGGGAGGCCTACGTTGCCTTGCGGGCGATCCTCACGAGGCTGATCCCTCCAGTCTCCCTCGCGAGGCTGATCCCTCCATCCTCTCTTGCGAGGCGGGTCTTGCCAGCGATCCTCGCGAGGTTGGTCGCGCCACCCTTGGCGCGGGCCACGGTCTTCCCAGTGTCCTGCGTTCCTTCCTCCTCCTCGACCGTAGCCCCGGTCACCGCGGTCGGGGCAACGGCCGATCCTTCCTTCTCGCACGGCTCGGAGTTCTTGACATTCGTTGGTGTTGTGGGTGTGGAGGTCGTGGTACACACAGTACCGGCTGCCCTTGGAAGGTTCGGGCTGATCTCTGACCCGCTTGGTGTCTGGTTCTGCCGCGAGCACGGCAGCCCCCTTGCGCTTCACATCCTTGGCCTTGAGCTTCTTCTCTTCTGGGTCTACGGCAGGCAGCTCGAGGCGGGAGAGACGCCCTTCCTCAGCCCTGGCGCACTTGTTCGCCAAGTTGAACAACCCCAAGGAAGTGCACAGGTCTTCATGCATCGCCAGCTCCTCCTTCATCTTGATGTCGTGCACGCCGTCGGAGAAGGCCGAGATGATGGCCTCCTCCGTCACCTTGGGAATCTTGAGGCGTGCGTTGTTGAAGCGCTGGATGTACTTCTGCAGGGTCTCCCCGGGCTGTTGCTTGATGCGGTGCATGTCGCTTACGGCGGGTAGCCGGTCACGAGTGCCTTGGAAGTTGGCGATGAAGCGGGTGCGCATCTCGTCCCAGGAGGAGATTGTGCCTGGAGGCAGGTTTAGGAGCCAGGTGCGGGCCCCGTCCTTGAGTGCCATGGGGAACCAGTTCGCCATGACCTTCTCGTCTCCGTTGGCAGCTTCGATGCCCAGCTCGTAGAGCTGGAGGAACTCCGCAGGGTCGGCCGTGCCGTCGTAGCGAGGAGGCAAGTCTAGCTTGAACTTGCCGGGTCATGTGACGCTGCGAAGTTCGGTGGTGAAGGCGCGGCAGCCTGCTGTGGCCACGGGAGGCCTTGGGTGACGGAGAGCCTGGTCTTGCATGTCCCCACGCGCTGGAGCAGGAGGATGGTCGCGACGTGCTGGAGCAGGGAGCGCCCGGGCAGCTTCTGGCGGGCGTGGGACTTCTTGGCAGCTCTGTTCTTGCCGCGCTGGCACCTGACGGAGCGGGTTTCGCCCGGGGGCCACGCGCCTTGGAGCCGTGGCGTCTTCTTGAGGAGGAGGCGGCCGGGGCGCCGCCGGAGCCTCGTCGCCCGCGCGGGGCAGGGTGCGGTACAGCGGAACGGACGGCGCAGGAGAGCCCCCTGCGGCGCGGACGAGCTCGGCGATGTGGTCGAGCCATTCGTCCTAGATGTCGTCGACGGGACGGTAGCGCAGGAGCTCGTTCGCCGCGATGAGCGCAGCTCGAGCCTCCATGGGTGCGCGGAGCGCGCGGGACGAAGAACCAGCTGGGGTGAGCGAGGGAGTTGTGGTGCGGCCGTCTTGCCGCACGGACGGATGCTGAGACGATGCTTGCTGTTCGTCCCCCGCCGGGCCGGTGGCGGCGTGGATGGCAGGTGACGGGGAACGGCGTGGATGCCCGCCGACAGGGGCCTTCTGGGCGACGCGGGAATTGAGTGCCGCCCGGCACTCGGCGCGGGCCCGACGAGCGTCAGACATGGGTGTGATGGTCGGAGGAGAACGGGGCGGTGGAAGACGAATTCCGGCGCACCCCTACCTGGCGCGCCAAATGTTGGATTTCGAGTTCCGGCAGACCCTTGAGGTTCGAACACTGGGGTGCGCGCGGAGATTTAGCCTCCTACCTACCTGCACCCCTCCGCCATGCTAGGATCTAAAACTACAGAAAGAACAACACAAGAGACACAGGGTTTATACTGGTTCGGGCCACCGTTGTGGTGTAATACCCTACTCCAGTGTGCGGTGTGGTGGATTGTCTCTTGGGCTGATGATGATGGACAATACAAGGAACAACAGCCTCGCGAGGGTCTGTTCTTGGCTAGGGCAATGAACTGCTCGGAGGAGTTCGGTCACCTTTCTCTCTCTCTCTCTCTCTCTCTCTCTCTCTCTTTCTCTGCTTCCTCCAACCGACCGAACCCCCTTGCTATGTGGGTGGCTGGTCCTATTTATAGAGGCCCTGGTCCTCTTCCCAAATATCAAGCGGGAAGGGAGCCAACAATGGCGGGCTAATTTGAAGGGGGACAGCAAGTATCAGCTATCCTGACAAAAGTAGTCTTCGCCTGCGCAAAGCTCTGGTGATGACGCCGTCTTGGGCTCCACGGTGACCTCCATCTCGTAGTCCTCCTGGTCTTGGTCTCGTTGCACCGAAATGGCAACCTTTGCCTGATGCCTCGGTACTCCGCGGCTGCGCTTGCCCCCTTTGCACCAAAGAGGAAAGGAGGACGCTGCGCGGGCTGGCACCCGCCTGGCGCCCTGAGTCGTCATGGCTTGCGTCACGGGCACCTCGTGAGGTACCCCGCCTTGATCTCTCCGCCTCCTCGTGAGCCAGCCTGACGAGGCCGTGCCTGAGGAAGCTCCGCGTCGTCCGCCCCGCGAGGCTTGGCCCCTCGCGAGGGTCTTGGGTTTGTGTTGGTGAAGATGGGCCGAGCTGGGCCCCCCTTTGAGCCACGCCGTAGCCCGCAGGCAGGCAAGTCTGGGGACCCCCGTTCCCAGAACGCCGACAGACGGCGGCGGCTGCAGGCATCCATGGCCTTGATGAGGAAGCAGGCGATGCAGGGCGACGAGGATGGGCGGCGCTGGCGTAGAAGAGGAAGGAGGGCGGCGCTTGGCGTCCCCGGCGATGCGGCGGCCTCCTGGTGATGCAGCGGACTCCTGGTCGCCGTAGAGGAAGCAGAGGGTGGCGCTCGTCAAAGACGGGGAGGCGGTAGCGAGGCGGCGACATGGGGGCCTGTTGGACGGGCGCGGGGAGGGAGACGCGCGGGGGAGTTCCTTACCCTGGAGCGAGATGGGGCGCGAGCGCCATGGAGGTGAACAGGGACGCGGGCAGCAGAGGGAGGAAGAGATCGAGAGGAGAGGTGGCGCGGCGTACGGGAGAGATGGGATCGAGGAAGGGACTACTTCGAGCGAGAAAGAGAGATCGAGGGAAGATGGGGATCGCGATGCGTGCGCGTGCAACGCTCTCCTGGCGGCGCTATGAAGCACGAAGGAGGAGGAGGGGTTCGAGGGAGATGGGCTAGGTTTAGGTGGGAGTTCAGTTGGGCCGGTGCTGGATGGGCCTATAGGCCGACTGAGCTAATGGGACGGCTGGGTGGCCGAGGCCCAGGTAGCTGGTGCTGCTGCTTTTCTATTTCTTCAGACAGAAAAACAAAAAGGAAACAGCAGGAAAAAAAGGAGAGGAACTAGAGAAATATAAAAATATACTCGTGATCCTGAAAATGTGCTCTATTTAACAAAATTGGTTTGGAGATTTTTAAAGGAAGTAAAAATAATTCAAGTTTGAATTAAATTCAAACTTGAACCATTTTAAACCCTAACCAAAACAATTTCAATAGAGATGAAATTTGACATAGAGGCTAGGTGCATGGTGTGAGAATATTGAGGCAAAGATGAACATTAAAAGAGAAGGGAACGAGAAACTTGCCAAAAGAAGGAAGTAGAGGGAAGGAGAAGGTGATGAAGCAAGATTCATGCATGGAACATGCAACAACTTAATATGTATGAAAAACACACAATGCACATGATGACATGATGAAATGCAACATGATGCAAATGACATGGCAACAACAGCGAAAAACAGGAAGACACCTCGCACATCGGTCTCGGGGCGTTACCACACTCCACCACTACGAGAGGATCTCGTCCCGAGATCTAGAATGGCACCAGAGGGAAAACGGAAGAGAAAGAGAAGAGGTAAAACTAAGTTGCTCCTTTGACAAACGAGTCAAACCAAAGAACCTTGCAAAGGTTAAGCCATTTCGAGAAAAGAATACAACGGAGATGACGAAGCTGAAAACGCTCCGTTAGAAAAGAGGAACACGGGAGAACAACTTCGGGCAGCACTCCGATTGAAAAGAAAAGGAATTGAATAAGAACTTGATAAGACGAGAAGATACTTGATGAAATCACAATACACTGCCTCCGTAACCATTGAATGAATGGAACAAGGGGTAAGAAAGATCTCGGACAACACTCCGGTTTAAAAGAGATGAAAAACTTGATAAGATGAAAGAGCTTGAGCAAAGGGACACAACACTCCGGTTAAAAGGATAAGCAAGAACAGAACATGGTCCTGAAAATCCGAGAAGATGGGTTGAGGAGAGCAACATCACAATGCCTCCGGAACGGAAGAATAGAAGATAGATAATTGAAATAGGAGAATTGAGAAGAAAATTCCAACTTCTGCCACAAAAGAGCTTGAAGAGGCATCTTTAGATGAAGGGTCGAACGGAGTTGTTGGAAAAACCAACAACAAAAATAACATGGTTGTAGTGGGCTTATGGAGAACAATGAGGTGAAATTCTGGCACTAACGAAAATAATAGATTGGATTGATATCAACAAGGAGACGAGAAACTTACTCACCGGAAGGATAAATGAAGAACTTGGGTCATTTATAAGCACCATACTTAGCAACATTCCCAATGGAAGGCTTTCGGTGAGATATAAACCAAGATACTCTGACAAAGAGATTGATGGATTGAGAAGAGCTCATGCTCAAAGAAATTGATGGGTTTAACTATCTCATTCCTGACAACTTGCGAATCATGAAACACGAAAGAAATTGTCAAAATGACATAACACCACCTGAAGAGATAAAGTGGAAGGGATTGCACTCTGGATTGCAAGATGAAGAAATCTTGAGCTCCTCTGAAAAGAATCTTGATGAACACTTCGAGAAGGGAATTAAATCCTTGATGAACCATCATGCAGAACAACATGAAGAACTCCGTTAAATGAAAGAATGATCGAACGGAAGGAAAGAGAAGTTGAAAACACAAAGTGAATCCTTCTACCGATTTAGATGGATCTCTGTGACAAGATAATGTGGAAACTTGGAACTCTGGAAAAGATAGATGAAACAATTGGAACCGAGAATTTGATGAGCCTCCGGAATAAGGAATTGAATTCAATCGGAAAAAAACAATAATAAGAATTACATTATGTTTATCCTTCACCAATTAAATTGATGACAAAACAATGGATTTGGCACACTACTTATTGTCGTAGAAAGGATTAAGATAGATATAGCGCAAACTTGGGAAGGTATTCAACGAACCACTGGTAGGATTTAGAAACAACGAATGA
The DNA here is from genome assembly GCF_056163025.1 of Triticum urartu. Classification (NCBI taxonomy): domain Eukaryota; kingdom Viridiplantae; phylum Streptophyta; class Magnoliopsida; order Poales; family Poaceae; genus Triticum; species Triticum urartu. Next base: position 401,978,959 of record NC_141876.1, read on the forward strand.
ATTGATATGATAATGAAGGAAGAGAAATCTTGAATGAAACACCGTAAGAATTGAACATGAAAATAGCAAGAGCACAAATTCACCGGGAAGAATTGGAAAACGAAAGAAGATACTTGAAGGAATTTAGATACAAGAGAAAGAATAGATCACGAGCTGATTAGAGGATATTTGAGCGATGCACCGGTAATATTTGGAGAATGATAGTTGAAAGCTAAGAAAGAATAAATCTGAGATGATGGGCTCCGGATGATCAAACTGAAAAATACTCCTGAATTTGCTCCGGATAGGTGAAAAGAATTCTGATAATCGAAAACAATAAAGAGAGGATGGCCTCGAACTAGAACCACGAATCTCTGAGAGAACGGATAAGATATGGAGGTAAAGATCTTCTTCAGTCTTCAAGTGTTGAGAATGATGACGAGAACCACCACTGAGAATTGTTGAGGCACTCCGGAATTAAAATTGGAAAGGTTGAACCAACGATGAAAAGAATTTGAGAGATCTTAGATAAAGGCATTTGACTGATGATAATTCATTCTTACGTCAAACTTCGAAAGAATTTGAGGATAGCTCCGGGAAAATAAGAAGAGTTAGGTAAGATCCTGGGAAAAGACCTGTGGGTTAGGGCCCACTGAAAGGAAACACCGTTGAAAAATTTAAGAGAGAAAGCACCTGTTGAAATAAATGGCTTGAATGAGGTAACATCCTCGCAAAAGCTGGAACGAAAGCAGAGTGGAAACACGAATCTTCGAGATATCTTCAGCACTCCGGAATAATAGAATAGCGAGAAGTGAATGAATATGAGGAGCACCGGCATGAGAGGGTATTTGAAACGAGGAAAAAGGATATGATCCACAAAGCTTGAATTGAATCCACCGGAAAAGAAAAAAAATGATGAACTTGAGGTTCCGTTAGAATCTTCATGAGAATCACCGGATAAGGATACTGAAAGAAAAGAATGAAGAGACTTCACAAGAATAAAAGGATGCTTGATTAAGAAATCCGAGTCCTTGAGGAAAAAGGGTGGGTGGGCGGGAAAAACAAAGGCAGCTTGGGACGAATGAAGCAAACAACCTTGAGAAGACTTGGAGTTGATCTTACGGAAGTGACAAATGATAGGATCATCTTGAAGAGAATCGCACCGGCTGACAAGGATTGACATGACAAACTCGATGATCGAGAAGGATTAGTATTCCCATAGGAACATGAGAACACCGCTTAGGAAAGGTATGGAATCAACATTTGACATTGAAGCAACTCGAATACCACAACTCAAAACAAAACAAAGGATTGGCTTACGGAATAAGCCAGAACAAACATATGATAGAGATTTCGTCCGAAGTTTTCGTGGTGGGGCCCACACGGGTTCGATCGTACAGCACCATCATGTACAAGGCAGTGCACATGACATACGAAGCGTCCCCGAGTCGGCATAGCCAAGGACTCTTTAAGACACAACGAGACCACTATAAAACCAACCATGAATAGGCGGACCACTAGACGTCGAACCCCAATTTCATATCATACATCTGTCGGAAAGATATCCTAAGAGCTACTTGAATTGCCACTTATAAACTCCCGAAATTTTCCGGTTATGCAATCAGGTGTTGGGGATACAGGGGAAGCGTAATATCTCACCCAAAACTAACAAATCCTACATTCAACTGTATCCATCCTTCAACACATAACCAAGAAACCTTCGGAAATCGTTTACCTCAACCTTCGAAAAACATCAGTTATACGAGTTATGGCAATACTCCCGAACTCCCGCCCCAGTACTGGGTGGCGTCGAGGTTATCTCACCAACAACTGCATAAAAGAGATTTTCGATGTCGGAGAAACTAAACTAAGGTATTCCAGAACTGCAACGATAAAATTATGATGACAACATCTCGGAGCTCAACTCCCTGGGACACTGCCACAACCCCTAAATGACAGGAGGCACCAAGAACAATGTTCTCATCACAAAACCATCGGAACGATTCCAAGATACCCGCGTGATCCTAAATTTTTTTAGTGAAATTTGAGAAGAGAAGAGTCAAAACTCTACATCAGGATGCCTCACCAGAGCGATGAAGGGACTGGGGAGTAAAAAGAAGTCCTAACTCTCTGATATATATAATTCCTAAATGACTCAAAACATTTCTAGACTCAATAACGCCAACGATTCGATCAAGCAGGGGCTCCTAAGGTCGGGGAAGGCTCTGATACCAACTTGTAACGCCCTCGATGCGGCTATATCTCCCACGTGTCGAAGCACGACTTAGAGGCATAACCGCATTGAAAGCAATGTCGCAAGTGAGGTAATCTTCACACAACCCATGTAATACATAAGGGAAAGAGATACATAGTTGGCTTACAATCGCCACTTCACACAATTACATGAATAAAGCATTACATCAACCAGATACAATCAAGGTCCGACTACGGAACCCAAAATAAAAGAAGACTACCCCAAAAGCTACACAGATCCCCGATCGACCCCAACTGGGCTCCACTACTGATCAACTAGAACGAAACAACACAAAGGACAAGATCTTCATCGAGCTCCTCCTTGAGCTTGGTTGCGTCACCTGCTCGGTAACATCGGCACCTGCAAACTGGTTTTGGAAGTATCTGTGAGTCACGGGGACTCAGCAATCTCACACCCTCGCGAACAAGACTATTTAAGCTTATAGGAAGGGTAAAAGGTATGAGGTGGAGCTGCAGCAAGCGACTAGCATATTTGGTGGCTAACAACGCAAATGAGAGCGAGAAGAGAAGGCAAAAGCACGGTCGAACAACTATGATCAAGAAGTGATCCTAGAACAACCTATGTCAAACATAACTCCAACACCGTGTTCACTTCCCGAACTCCGCCGAGAAGAGACCATCACGCTTACACACGCGGTAGATGTATTTTAGTTAAGGTCAACTTCAGGTTTTCTACAACCGTACATTAACAAATTCTCATCTGCCCATAACCGCGGGCACGGCTTTCGAAAGTTCAATCCCTGCAGGGGTGTCCCAACTTAGCCCATCACAAGCTCTCACGGTCAATGAAGGATATTCCTTCTAGCGGGAAGACCCGATCAGGCTCGGAATCCCGGTTACAAGACATCCTCGACAATGGTAAAACAAGTCCAGCAACACCGCCCGAATGTGCCGACAAATCCTGATAGGAGCTGCACATATCTCGTTCTCAGGGCACACTCAGATGAGCGCTTCATACAACTAAAACCAAACCTCGAGTTTCCCCGAGGGGGCGCTGCACAGGGCTCTAGTTTGGACCAACACTCAGAGGAGCACTGGCCCGGGGGGGTAAAATAATGATGACCCTCAGGAGCGCGACTCCCAAGGGGAAAAAGGCTAGGTGGCGAATGGTAAAACCAATGTTGGGCATTGCTGGAGGAGTTTTTTTCAAGGCGAACTGTCAAGGGGTTCCTATTATAACCCAACCGCGTAAGGAACGCAAAATTCGGGAACATAACACCGATATGACGGAAACTAGGGCGGCAAGAGTGGAACAAAACACCAGGCATAAGGCCGAGCCTTCCACCCTTTACCAAGTATATAGATGCATTAATTAAATAAGAGATATTATGATATCCCAACAAAATATCCATGTTCCAACAAGGAACAAACTCCAATCTTCACCTGCAACTAACAACGCTATAAGAGGGGCTGCGCAAAGCAGTAACATAGCCAATCAACGGTTTGCTAGGACAAGGTGGGTTAGAGGCTTGGCTCAACAATATAGGAGGCATGATAAGCAAGTGGTAGGTATCGCAGCATAGGCATAGCAAAAGAGCGAGCAACTAGCAAGCAAAGATAGAAGTTATTTCGAGGGTATGGTCATCTTGCCTGAAATCCCGCAAGGAAGAAGAACGAGTCCATGAAGAAGACATACGGACGTAGTCGAACGAGTCCTCACAAACGTGACGTTATCGGAACCAACTCGAAGAAGCAACACCGGAAAGAAGCAAACAACATAGTAAACAACCAAGACATGAACATGGCATGATGCACAACCAAGTATGATGCAAGTCCGGTTTAATGAGGCATGGCATGGCAAAGTGCAACAAACAACACTACACATTAAGTGGAGATCAACATGCAACGGAGTTGCATATTGAAGAAAACACCACATGACTTATTTAATTCTCTCTCATTTAGGTACCCATCCATTTTAAATGTTGTTAAGCATGTCAAGAGGGTGAAGCATAACAAAACTATACTATCTAAACAATTTAAATGGGGCCGGATATCACAAACAACAAATCCGGTAAAACCCCATATGCATTAGTAATCTAAAGCAAACAACAATTTTAAACATTCTTGGTGATATTATCATGATGCGGATGACATGTACAAGTTTATGCAAGTTTTATGAAAATGTTGGCATGAGCATATTAGGAAGCATTTGTCATCGTGGCAGAAACAAAAGGGGTGCCACGTCGACGATAACGAAAACGGTGCCACGGCAATGTTCCGGTTCCGGTAACTCGATTGAGATACCGATGCAAAGGAGAAGTGTGCGGATGCATGCAAAAGATGGTGGGGCGCTCCCGGATTTCGGGTGTCCCACGAGACGATGGTAACAAGGCAAAAGAGGGGCAACATGCATCGACAATTCGGACACGGTTCGAACATGAGCATCTCATACAACTTGCATTCATTCTCGGAAGGTCGTCTCGGCGGTTATACCTTCAAAGCGTGCAAACGGGACGGTTCGAGTTCGTCGAGGGAAGTAGAGGAAGTAGTCGTTTGGCGATGGTAGAAGAAGTAGTGCTACTATTGGTCCTCGCCGGTAGTGGTACACGTTCGTTTTAAAGAGGTACTTGACGCATCCGAGGTTTCCAAAGGCGACGGTAGTGGAACTTGGTGAATCCGGGTTCTTCGAAGGTCGTCATCGAACTTGGTCAAAAAAACACGGCGTGGGTAGACGTTCACTCGACGGTCCTTGGCAACGGTCATCGTACACGGTTCATAGACGTTTGGGTCTTCCGTAGAGGTACTCAACGCACTCCGGGTGTGTAGTCGTACACGGTTCATAGATGAACTTGGCGGGTCCTCAACGTCCTGGTACTTGGCATTCGGAGCGGTGGTCGTTCGTGTGCCGTAAGTCATGGTACTTGCCGATCTTGGTGAATCCAAGTGTCTCGGTGGTGGCCATGGTACTCCCTGATTTGGAGGGTCTTGACAACGACAAGAGGGGCTAGAGGTTGTGCACGATGGCAGCGAGAGCTTCAGTGGCATGCAGCGCACGGCGGCGATGCTTGGGTTCCATGGAGGGGCACAAAGGCAAGAAGGCAACGAGGCAGGGGCGACGTGGGAGGAAGCAGGGGTGCCGGACGCGCGTGGAGAGGCTCGAGGTCGAGCTCCTGGTTCCGGCAAACTCCGAACGGAGCGGCAGGGACCTGTTGGCTTGCTCCGGCGTGGTGGCGAGGACGAGGTACGGGGCCCCGCTGGAAGAAGGGGTGGAGGGGCTCGGGCATGAGCTCCTACTCGAGGAAGATGACAGGGAGGCAGCAGAGCAAGGTGAGGTCAGCCTGATCCGGAGCTGAATGGCAGCAGGACGGCGGCGGCTGCAGGCATCCATGGCCTTGACGAGGAAGCAGGCGATGCAGCGGGGCGACGAGGATGGACGGCGCAGGGCGTAGAAGAGGAAGGAGGGCAACGCTTGGCGTCCCCGGCGATGCGACGGCCTCCTGGCGATGCAGCGGACTCCTGGTCGCCGTAGAGGAAGCAGAGGGTGGCGCTCGTCGGAGACGGGGAGGCGGCAGCGAGGCAGCGACATGGGGTCCTGTTGGACGGGCGCGGGAAGGGAGACGCGTGGGGGAGTTCCTTACCCTGGAGCAAGATGGGGCGCGAGCGCCATGGAGGTGAACAGCGACGCGGGCAGCAGAGGGAGGAAGAGATCGAGAGGAGAGGTGGCGCGGCGTACGGGAGAGATGGGATCGAGGGAAGGGACTGCTGCGAGCGAGAAAGAGAGATCGAGGGGAGATGGGGATCGAGATGCGTGCGCGTGCAACGCTCTCCCGGCGGCGCTATGAACCACGAAGGAGGAGGGGTTCAAGGGAGATGGGCTAGGTTTAGGTGGGAGTTCAGTTGGGCCGGTGCTGGATGGGCCTATAGGCCGACTGAGCTAATGGGCCGGCTGGGTGGCCGAGGCCCAGGTTGTCGGAGTAAATGGCCATGGGTAGCCTAGCCGGCCTCCCCTGGCACTTCTGAAAAAGTTACGAGCCCGCCCGGCTCTCAAGAATCCAAGACATGGGGCCGCCTTCCCCTAGCTGGCTGCAGCCCAGGCCGGCTTTCGTAAGGCGGTCCGACTTTAGCCCTCATAAGAAGGCCGACTCCAAGAAGCCGGCTCCCCATAAAGCGGTCAGGACCGTACCCACAAAGTTTGCACCCACCTAACGGCGGTGCGACGGGGCGTGGCTACAGTAAAGCCTGCCACCCCCGAATCCCGGAGCATGCCTGGCACAGTGCGCCGTACGGGGTAGGCGTGACCCGTCCGGCACAGCACTGTTGCCATGCTGACTCTGGCATCACCCACGACGGGCCGCCAGCTCGGCCCATCGACGATGGGCCCCTTCGAGCAGAGAGACGCCCGAAGGCGGCCACGTCTCCAACTAGTCGGCCCAAGACAGAGCCGGCTCCCCACAGCCGGCTTGCCGCCTCCCTCGAGGAAGACGCCCCATTAAGGAGACAAGACGCGGTAAGGCTACAGCGATCGCCCGGCGGGCGGCGGTACTGTAGCCGCGCTTACCACGATGAAGCTCACGTCAACAAGATAGAGCCACAGTAACCAGCCGCCAACCAGGCCCTGGGCAATGGGGCCTGCCTGTCGACCAAGGAGCTGGCAGCCGGCGGGACCCACCAGTCGGCGGGCCCCAGCAGCCGGTGCAGAAGCCGGCGAGCGCAGTCACAGACGGCTGGGCCCCGCGCCCAGCCGGATTACCATTGTACCCCCGGGGGTAGGCCTATATAAACCCCCCGGAGCACCCATGCAAAGGGTTGGACCCCCCTGCTAGTTCTAGACACCACCTAAGGAGAAGAAGCAGGCTAGCCGTGCCCTTTCTTCCTCCTTCCCCCAAACAGCTCTAGGAGCGTTGTGTAGCTACTTGATTCATCGAGTGAGCATGCGGAGACCCCGCAGAGCAGCAGTAGGGGTGTTATCTCCACGGAGAGCCCCGAAGCTGGGTAAGATCCGCCGGCGTGCATGTCTTCGCCTTATCCCGCTTCCAGGCACCGGCGATGTCTTACTGGCTCCCACAATGATAAGCCACCCGTTGGCATATGTCGCACCTACCACCCGACATTTGGCGCCCACCGTGGGACCAGGCGCACCGTCGTCCGGAGACCTGTTTTGGACGGGAACCCTCTTCCTCCCCAGCGAGCGTAGCCTGCCCGGCATGCCCGATGGCGCTTGCCACGACGCGCCGCAAGGCGTCACCAGCTTCTGCGCGGCAAGCGGCCTCGCCGATCTCCCCGACGAGACCTTCATCTCCGATGAGCTCGCCTTCGATGCGGGCACTGACCGCCTCGCCAACCTTCTCAGCCAGCTCCATGTCTCCAGCGAGCTCGCTGCGGACCTGGAGTCGGTTGGCTCCACCGACCCGATGCCTGTCGACTCCGACACGGCCTCCTACGACACCTTCCCCACCAACGTCGCGATCTACAACGACCCGCTTCCTCGAGCCGACGGCTGCGATGCTGTCACCGCCGAAGTGATGGTTGTTGGCCACGGCGGCCTGGCCGACGAGAGCGCCCGCGACGCCTCGCGCGCGGCGGCCCGCGACTTGTCCGCTCCTCTCCCGGCCGATGCCGACGACGAAGCACTGGAGGCACGCCACCTCGCTCTCCTCGCAGAGGGCCGGAGGCTGGCCTTCGTAAGACGCCTCACTGAGGCCTACCAGCGCGAAGCTGACCGCGCCGCCTTCGGCACGCCGGCCCCGGGCGGGCCAAGCCGGGCCGGCCTTGTCAAGCAACGCAGCGCCGTCATCGCCGACACGCTGGGAGTCGACCGCCCGGTCTATGCCACTCCGCTCGAGAACTTGCGTGCCGCCCAGGCGGCCGTAGACGAGCTGGATGGCCTGGAGGCTGAAGACCTTCCCCACATGACCCGGCGCATCCAGCAATTGATTGACGCCGCCGCGCAGCGGCACGAAGCCGACGCTCGCGCGGAAAGCCTTCCCCCGCGCCGAGAACACGGCGCGACGTCCCGGACGCCGACTACGAGCAATACCCGCGCACGACGCAAGAAGGAGCCGGCTACCAGCCGCAGCCGGACCTGGATCTCCATCGAGCGGGACGCGGACGGTCATCCCCGAGCCATGGAATGGCAGGGCGACCCGCCTCCGCCTCCGCCCCGTGGAGAGAGATATCCCGCCTCGCCGCCAGTGGCGCACCCGACTCTCAGCGGCCGGCTGGGCCGCCGCGAAGGAATCGGCGAGAACGACGCCCGCCATCGGATCGACCGCCTGGCGCGATCCCTGGCATTGGAAGAAGAAGACGATGTCGACCCGCCTTGTTTTGGCCCCCGCATCCGCGACGAGCCCTTTCCCAAAGGGTTCTCGCTCCCAAGAGACACTCCCAAGTACAACGGCTCCGTGAAGCCGGAAGATTGGTTGATCGACTACTCCACCGCAGTTAGCATAGCCAACGGCAACCGGCGCGTCACCGTGAAGTACGTGCCCCTCATGCTGCAGGGCACGGTGCGGACCTGGCTCAACAGCCTCAAGCCGCGTAGCATCAACAGCTGGCTAGACTTCACAGAAGCCTTCATCCGCAACTTCACCAGCACCTACAAGCGGGCTCCCAAGCCCAGACAGCTCTCCTTGTGCGTACAAGGCCCGGCCGAGTCCACTCGCGATTACCTCACGCGTTGGGCCGAGCTCCGCAACTCCTGTGAAGGGGTGCACGAGGTGCGAGCCATAGAATACTTCACAGCCGGATGCCGAGAAGGCACCCTCCTCAAGCACAAGCTCCTCTGCGACGAGCCGGCTACCCTCGACGAGCTTCTGGACATAGAAGACAAGTACGCCACCGCCGACTCCTCGATGAAGACCGAGCTTCGGGTAGACGCGTCCGGAAAGGTACTCAACCCGGCGCCCAAGACGCCGGCGGGGGATTCCGGCCGACACCCCAACTCGAACGACAACAAGCGCAAGGGCCCCGCGCCGCCTCCCGCCAGCCGGCAGGTGGCCACAGTCGAAGATGCACCACCTGAAGAACGACCGGCGCCCAAGAAGCCCAAGGGCGGCAGGCCGGCTTGGCAGCCCGCCTTCTCCTATGAGCAAACCCTCGACGCCCCTTGCAAGTTCCACAGCGGCGCGAAGCCGTCCAACCATACGACCCGGAAGTGCAATTGGCTCACCCGGATCTCTAAGGGCGAGGGGCTCTTGCCACCTCCGCCTGCCGGCCCGCCGCCTCCGGCCCCGCCGCCTCCAGCTGCTCGGCCCGCAGTCGGAGCCATGCATGACGAGTTCCCTGATGAGCAAGCAACCTACATCGTCTTTACCAACCAGCCCAAAGACCGGCGCAGCAAACGCCGAGAGCACCAGGAAGTCAGCGTGGTCGCTGCCAACCCCGCTGGACACATGCATTGGTCAGAAAAGCCCATCAGCTAGAGCCGGGCCGACCATCCGGAGGTGATGCCATCTCCCGGCTCTTATGCTTTGTTCCTGGAAGCCACCCTTGCAACGGACAGACGCGCCGCCCGCTTCTCCCGTGTGTTGATAGACGGCGGGAGCAGCATCAACATCCTGTATCGTGACACCTAGGAGAAGTTGAACGTCAAGACAAAACAGCTCACGCCCACTCGGACAGTGTTCCACGGCATCGTACCCGGCCTGTCCTACGCCCCCATTGGAAAAATCAAGATTGATGTACTTTTTGGGGACAAGGAGCATTTCCGCTAGGAAGCGATCTGGTTTGAAGTGGTGGACCTGGAGAGCCCTTACCATGCATTACTGGGCCGACCTGCCTTGGCCAAATTCATGGCGGTTCCCCACTATGCGTACCTCAAGATGAAGATACCAAGCACCAAAGGCGTCATCACCGTAGCCGGTGACTACAAGAAGTCCTCCGAGTGCGCAGCGGCCAGCAGCCGGCTGGCCGAGTCCCTTGTGATTGGCGAAGAGAAGAAGATGCTGGACCGAGTCGTGGCCATAGCCGGCAAGCAGTCGGCCGTGTCCCCCGACCCCAAGGAGCATGATGCTCAAGGATCTTTCCAGCCGGCCAAGGAGACGAAGAAGATACCTCTTGACCCCGAGCATCCAGAGAGGTTTGCCGTCATCGGGGCAAACCTAAACAGCAAATAGGAAGGCGAGCTCGCCGATTTCCTCCGTGAGAATCGAGACATCTTTGCGTGGTCCCCTAAGGACATGCCGGGTGTTCCGAGGAAATTCGCCGAGCACAAAATACATGTTCGAGAAGACGCAAAGCCAGTCAGACAACCCCTCCGCCGACTATCGGAGGAGAAACGCAGGATTGTAGGGGAGGAGATAGCCCGGCTCTTGGCGGCCGGCTTTATCATGGAAGTTTTCTTTCCGGAATGGCTCGCCAACCCGGTCCTTGTGCTAAAGAAGAATAACAAGTGGCGCATGTGTATAGACTACACGAGTCTCAACAAGGCCTGCCCCAAAGATCCCTTCGCCCTGCCAAGGATAGACCAAGTGATAGACTCCACAGCCGGATGCGAGCTGTTGAGTTTTTTGGATGATTACTCCGGATACCATCAGATAAAGCTGGATCCGGACGACCGCCTGAAGACCGCCTTCATCACGCCGTTCGGAGCCTTCTGCTACCTGACTATGACATTCGGCTTGAGAAACGCCGGTGCCACTTTTCAGCGTTGCATGCAGAAGTGCCTCCTCAAGCAACTCGGCAGAAACGCTCACGTATACGTGGACGACATCGTGGTGAAGACGGAGAAGCGCGGCACCTTGTTGGGGGACCTTAAGGAAACATTTGAGAACTTACGCCGGTTCCAAATCAAGCTCAACCCCGAGAAATGCGTGTTCGGAGTGCCAGCCGGCCAGCTCCTAGGCTTCCTGGTCTCCGAACGCGGCATCGAGTGCAACCCGGTGAAGATCAAGGCCATCGAGAGAATGGTGATCCCCACCAAGCTTCGAGACATCCGGAAGTTCACCGGGTGCTTGGCCTCCCTGAACCGCTTCATGAGCCGGCTCGGAGAGAAAGCCCTCCCCCTGTACCGCCTCATGAAGAAGAGCACTCACTTCGAGTGGAACGACCAGGCCAACCAAGCTTTTCACGAGCTGAAGAAGATGCTGGCCATGCCGCCTGTCCTTGCGGCGCCGACTAAGAAAGAGCCCATGCTCCTTTACATCGCTGCAACCAGCCGGGTGGTCAGCACCGTCATCGTAGTCCAGCGCCCGGAAGAAGGCCGAGCCCATCCGGTCCAGAGACCGGTGTATTACTTGAGCGAGGTGCTGTCTGCCTCAAAGCAGAACTACCCGCACTACCAAAAGATGTGTTACGGCGTGTACTTCACCGCCAAGAAGCTGAAGCCCTACTTTCAAGAGCATCCCGTCACGGTCGTATGCACTGCCCCGCTAGCCGAGATCATAGGCAGCCGGGATGCATCCGGCCGGGTGGCGAAATGGGCCATCGAGCTGGCCCCATACACGATCTTCTACCAGCCCCGCACTGCCATCAAGTCCCAAGCACTGGCCGACTTCCTCGTCGACTGGGTCGAGACCCAGTACCTGCCGCCGGCTCCCGACTCCACCCATTGGTGCATGCACTTCGACGGGTCCAAGATGCGCACCGGCTTGGGAGCCGGCATCGTCCTTACCTCTCCCAAAGGCGACAAGCTCAGATACACGCTACAGATCCACTTTGTCGCCTCCAACAATGTGGCCGAGTACGAGGCGCTCATACATGGGCTCCGGCTTGCCAAAGAGCTTGGCATTCGCCGGATCCTATGTTATGGCGACTCGGACCTGGTAGTCCAGCAATCATCCGGCAACTCGGTATGGCGTGCCGCACAGCATCATCACCGACAATGGCACCAATTTCGCCAAAGGAGCCTTGGCACGTTTCTGCGCAGCCCAAGGTATCCGGCTAGACTTAGCATCCGTCGCCCACCCGCAGTCAAACGGCCAGGTCGAGCGAGCCAACGGCCTCATCCTCTCCGGCATCAAGCCCCGACTGGTCGTACCTCTGGAGCGTTCAGCCGGCTGTTGGCTCGATGAGCTGCCGGCTGTCCTCTGGAGTCTGCGCACTACACCAAACAAGTCAACCGGCTTCACCCCTTTCTTCCTTGTGTATGGTGCCGAGGCGGTCATCCCAACTGACATCGAATTCGACTCGCCTCGAGTAACCATGTACACGGAAGCGGAGGCCAAGGAAGCACGAGAAGACGGCGTCGACCTGCTGGAAGAAAGCCAGCTGTTAGCCCTCAGCCGGTCTGCAATTTACCAGCAGGGTTTGCGCCGCTACCACAGCCGGAAGGTCAGGCCAAGATCTTTCCAAGAGGGCGACCTTGTGCTCCGGCTGATCCAGCGAACAGCCGGCCAGCACAAGCTCTCAGCCCCTTGGGAAGGCCCTTTCGTCATCAGCAGAGCTCTAGGCAACGACTCCTACTACCTGATCGACGCACAAAAGCCGAAGGCACGCAAGAGAGACGACTCCGGCAAGGAGTCGGAACGGCCATGGAACGCCAACCTCCTTCGAAGATTTAACAGTTGAAAGGCAGTATGTATCACGCTAACTTTTGTATTAAGTACAAAACAATAGGCTCCCCGAGGAGGGCTCGGGGACTGCCGTCCCTTATTTATGAATGAAAAGTATCATGCTTATGACCTTGTCGTATCATTTACTTTTTCCATCCGGCACCGAGTTCGACTAGTCGGCTCGGGGACTGGCCGACTGAAGTTATGTTAGAAGTCCTACCCGCAGTCAGACAAGTAGTGTGCCGGCTCTCAAGCCTTCTCTTGCCAAAGTCGCAGTTCGAAGAACCGGCTGTCCGGCTGGCAAGAGTTAAAGGTAGAAACGACCGCCCACACGAAAAACGGCTAGGGACTAACGGACTAATATAACAAAAGCCGATTTTCTCACACCGCCGACTGGCTACCAAAGTAGCCGGCCGGCCAGTTTCCATTCACTTTACTTTAATCCAAGAAAGCTCAAGTACTTGCCTCCCCAAAGAGGGAAGGCGGCAAAGGAAAAAGCCTAAGGATAAACAAGCATACGCGAATGGAAACCAAACATGCACATGATAATATTTACATAAAATGACCTCCAAGAGGCCAACATTCAACATAGTTTGGATACACCCCCAGTGGGTGGAACTGCGAAAACTTAACAAAGAGTGTTCAAAGACAACAAAGCAGGAAAGATAAAGACGGCAGGTCAAGCTAGCGGAGCGGCCGAAAAGCCAGACTGGTTGGCGGAGGCGGTCGTGCCGGCTGAAGGAGCGGCCGGCTGACGAACTTCGGCTTGGTCGCCGCCTCCCGCAGAGGGCGCACTTCCACGCGCCTCGTTGCTGGCGGCACGGTCGGCCTGAGGTCGGCTGGTTGTTCCACCAGCCGGCTCAACGTCTCCGCCGTCCTCGTCTTCGTCTTCTTGGCCCTCGTCGCTGGAGGCAATCTCCTCCACCGAGTCCTCGCCTACCGCCGGGTTCAGCCCGAACCACTCCTCCGGCTGAGCGACACCGTCATCATCGATTTCGGGTGCGAAAACGCTGATGTCGGTGCACTCGGCGATCGTCGAAGCCCGCTGGGCGATAGCCGGCCTCACTGCCTCCAGCTCCGCGTCGGCCTCCATCCGCCAAGTTCGCAGCTGGTCCAGGCTCAGCCCTGGGTACCAAGCCCGAACGAATTCCAACGCCCGCCCGGCTCCGAGGCGGGCCGCTGACGCTTTCCAAGCCTCGAAGCGACCAACTGCGACTTCCAGCCAGTCGGCAGTTCGGCTTGGAGTGCGGGGGATCGTCTCGCCGGGCCAAAGGGCGGCCAGCACTTGCGCCCTGGCACGTTGGAGCCGGCGAAGCATTCGATGAGCCGGCTGCAACCGTGCCTGGACAGCCAGGGGCTGCTCCTCAAGGGTCCGGTTTGCATCCGGCGCGATGTCGGCCCCCGCTTGCCGGCGCGCCTCGCGATGGGCCTCAATGCTTTGGGCGGCGAAGGCGGAGTAGCCCGGGAAGTAATCTGCAAGAAACAACAAGCAACAGCTCAAGATAAGTCAAAAGACCCAGGCGACAAGGGGCAGGAGGAGGGCCGAGGAAGGCAACTTACCGTCGATCAAGTCTTCAATCCGGCCGAAGCCTTCGTCCAGAGCTCGCCGGGTCTCAGACCAGCTCGCCGCCTCCATCTCATATTCCGCTAGCAAGGTGGCTTCACTTTCCCGCGCCGCCTACAGGGCCGCTTTGTGGCTCTCCTCTTGGTCGGCCAGCTTCTTGGCCAGGCGATCCCGTTCCTGGACCAAGGCAGCGCACTCGGCCTCTTTGGTGTAAAGGGCGGCCTTCGCTTCGCCAAGCTCCTTCCTCAAGTCGGCGTTGGCCCCTGAAGACAAAGAAAAAGAAAAATCAATAAGAAAAGAGTCGTCAAGAAAGATCCGAGCCGACTGCGCAGCAATCAGCCCGGATCTCGGGGACTACACCCAGTGGGTGCGCTGACGCGCCCCCACAGGAGACAGACAAAACCAAGTACTTACTTCGGCTGTCGGCCAGGTCGTCGGTCCGCCGACTCAACTCTAGAGCCTGGGAGTCGAAGGCGGCAGCACGAAGGTTGTGGTATTCCTGAAAATTCAGAAAAAAGCAAAGTAAGAAAGCCGTCGAGAAAGATCCGACCCGACTGCGCAGCAGTCGGCCCGAATCTCGGGGACTGCACCCAGTGGGTGCGCTGATGCGCCCCCACGGAAGAAATCAAGAAAGCAAAGCAGCCAAGAGCGAAGGACTCACCCGGATAGTATTTCGCGTTGACAAAAACTCTTGGTTGAGCTGGTGCAGCAGGGCGGCTTGAGCTTGTAGCCGGCTCCGGAGCCCTTGAGCCGCCGCATCTAGCTCGCCAGTCCCCCCGCTGGGAGTCCACTCGGACACGGCGGTGCTGGCCGCCTCCAGATCTCCTGCCGGCCGGCCTGCGCCTGCGGCTCGGCGCAACTCCGGCGGAGTGGCCTCCCCCCCAGCACGCTAGCCCGTCGCCAGCTGCACCTCGAGGCCGGCTCTGCTCTCCGGCTCACCTCCGGCCGGCTCCTCTGGTGCCGCTGACGATTGACCGCCTTGGCCCGCTCCGGTTGGCGCCGCAGGCGGTGCTCTCCCCGCCAAGACCACGGGGTCCTCCTCCCTCTCCAACAGCGGCGGGTCTTGGATGATCTCCTCCGCCAAGGGCAACGGGGTGTCGGGGGCTATGGCTCGGAGAGGAACGGCGAGCAGCGGAGGCTGGCTGTGCGAGCTTTCCGCCTCCGTCTCCGCGGTAGCCGCTTCCCTCTGGGCCTTGGCTACCGCTTCAGCCTGCTCCTTCGCCGCCTGGGCGGCCGCCTTCTCCGCCGCCTCGCGCTCCTCCCGCGCTTCGCGGGCGTTCCGCTCTATGGCCTCCCTAAGATCGGCGCGGGGGTCCACGCGGCGGGAGCTCGAAGACCCTCCAGCCGGCCCCACGACGGAGCCGCCCGGGCCCCGCTCAAGGAAAAGCGGCGCCCTGTCCAGCAAGCAAGGAAAAGATAAGAAGAAATTCGAAGAAAAAGAGAACGATGACGAGAATGCGGCAAGGCAATTAAAGACTTACCCCGAGACCGCCTGGGGCTGTTTCACGGCCTTGTGGAAGCGGGCCGCCTTCGCGGCCGTCTCCTCCCGCTTTGTCGCCGCGGCGGAAGGCTTGGACTTCTTCGGCCGACTGCCGAAGAGGCCTAGAGCGGCCCGGCGCTTCTGCGCGCCGCCGGCAGCCGGCGCGACAGACAAGCCCGCGCCCTGTTGGTCGGCCGCCGGCTGGCGACGCGGAGCGACTTCGGCTTCGAAATCGTCCGGCCAGTCCTCGAAGCTCGCGGTGAACCTTGAGCCCCCGGGCTCGACACTGTCCCCCACGACGGCGTCTTCCATGGCGGCCGCCCCCAAGTCCGGGTCGTCGACGTCATCCACCGTGCGGTCGGGGGCGTACTAGCGTTCAATCCCTGCCACCCCGGCCGATGGCGCAAGAAGAGGGTTCTGCTCAAAGGACCGACTGGTCAGAAGCCGGCCGTCACGAAGCCGGCTAACGACAAAAAAGAAGATAGAGAGAGAAGCTTATCGTGGGCGGAGGATTGGCGCGAGAATACGGCACCTTGCCGTATTGCTAGTCCCCGGCGAGCTTGCAGTTGGCGATGTAGTTGACCATGAGCGCCACCTCTGCGTGGGGCATTTCCCATGTGCTCAGCCGGCTTGGATCGAAGCGGCCGCTCATCTGACACATCATATGGGGCCGGCTCTGGAGAGGGAGAATCCGGCGCTCCACGAAGGCGGCCACCAAGTCGGCCCCGCGCAGGCCTTCTGACTGAATCATCACCCGAAGCCGGGAGATGGCGGCGTTCCCGGCCGGAGACAACGACCGGGACCGGAAGCTCCACGAGGGCTGCCTCCCAGCCGGCGGGCCGGCTACGTAAGCCGGCAGGTTGATGTAGTCTTCCTGCTCGGCGACGTTCTTCACATAAAAGTAAGATCTCTGCCAGACCTTTACCGACTGGATCAGGGGGATGGGCAGGAACGGATTGTTCTCGCTCGCCCTCCTCATGGCGATGAAGGCTCCGCAGGGGGCGGGCACGCCGGCGACGACTGTGCCGAGCTTGCTCTGGAAGAATTCTCCCCAGAGCTGAGCAGCCCCAAGAAGCCTTCGCAGAGGGAGACGAAGGCCGACAGCAGCATCACCGCATTGGGCGTGAGGTGATGCGGCTGGAGGTTGTAGAAGTCAAGGAAGGAGCGCAGAAACCCGCTCGCCGGGAGGCCGAAGCCGCGCAGGCAGTGCGAACGGAAGACGACCCGCTCGCCCTCCTCAGACGCCGGCGAGATCTCCCTCGCGGGCGCCAGGCGGACCTTTACGCGGTCGGCGCCGGGCAGGCGCCGGGTCTGGCAAAGGAACTCCATGGGGTCTTCATGGACGTTGGAGCCGTCCCAGGAGCTTGACAACGCCATGGGAGCGAGGTGGCGTGGAGACGCGACGGCGCTGAGGCGGGAAGCTGCGGCGGCAGCGAAAGGAAGAAGACGAGGATTAGGAGGAACAGAGCGGGGGGGAGCGCGCGAACCTCTGTCGCTCTCCCTCCTCCCCCTACTTATAGGCTCACGTGGCGGAGCCGAGGAGGCGCGGCGTGGGGAAGCGTGGGGATCAATCGTGCCCACTCCCCACGTCCCGCGATTATCGAGCCTTAACGGCGAGACGAAACTGCCTTGAGAAGGCGAGCGGCCCCTGTGGGCCACGGAAGATCCGCGCCCGGACCAAGGCTCGCGAGTGGCGGGCCCGAGCCTACGGCGGCGTCCCGTCACGCGCGTGCGCACGCAGGATCATGCCGCCACGTGGCCGCGAGAGGGCCCGTGGTCAGCACGCAGGTCCCCTCTCCTCCCGCCTAAGCGGGCTCTCTGAAGTCGGCGTACGCCCGCAAAGCTGGCTCTTCAGGATAGGAAGCTGACCAAGCTTCTCGTCCCCCCGCTCACCTCGGAGCTCGATCAGCTTTGGGGACTACTGTCGGAGTAAATGGCCATGGGTAGCCTAGCCGGCCTCCCCTGGCACTTCTGAAAAAGTTACGAGCCCGCCCGGCTCTCAAGAATCCAAGACATGGGGCCGCCTTCCCCTAGCTGGCTGCAGCCCAGGCCGGCTTTCGGAAGGCGGTCCGACTTTAGCCCTCATGAGAAGGCCGACTCCAAGAAGCCGGCTCCCCATAAAGCGGTCAGGACCATACCCACAAAGTTTGCACCCACCTAATGGCGGTGCGACGGGGCGTGGCTACAGTAAAGCCTGCCACCCCCGAATCCCGGAGCATGCCTGGCACAGTGCGCCGTACGGGGTAGGCGTGACCTGTCCGGCGCAGCACTGTTGCCATGCTGACTCTGGCATCACCCACGACGGGCCGCCAGCTCGGCCCATCGACGGTGGGCCCCTTCGAGCAGAGAGACGCCCGAAGGCGGCCACGTCTCCAACTAGTCGGCCCAAGACAGAGCCGGCTCCCCGCAGCCGGCTTGCCGCCTCCCTCGAGGAAGACGCCCCATTAAGGAGACAAGACGCGGTAAGGCTACAGCGATCGCCCGGCGGGCGGCGGTACTGTAGCCGCGCTTACCACGATGAAGCTCACGTCAACAAGATAGAGCCACAGTAACCAGCCGCCAACCAGGCCCTGGGCAATGGGGCCTGCCTGTCGACCAAGGAGCTGGCAGCCGGCGGGACCCACCAGTCGGCGGGCCCCAGCAGCCGGCGCAGAAGCCGGTGAGCGCAGTCACAGACGGCTGGGCCCCGCGCCCAGCCGGATTACCATTGTACCCCCGGGGGGTAGGCCTATATAAACCCCCCGGAGCACCCATGCAAAGGGTTGGACCCCCTGCTAGTTCTAGACACCACCTAAGGAGAAGAAGCAGGCTAGCCGTGCCCTTTCTTCCTCCTTCCCCCAAACAGCTCTAGGAGCGTTGTGTAGCTACTTGATTCATCGAGTGAGCATGCGGAGACCCCGTAGAGCAGCAGTAGGGGTGTTATCTCCAAGGAGAGCCCCGAAGCTGGGTAAGATCCGCCGGCGTGCATGTCTTCGCCTTATCCCGCTTCCAGGCACCGGCGATGTCTTACTGGCTCCCACAATGATAAGCCACCCGTTGGCATATGTCGCACCTACCACCCGACACAGGTAGCTGGTGCTGCTGCTTTTCTATTTCTTCAGACAGAAAAACAAAAAGGAAAGAGCAGGAAAAAAAGGAGAGGAACTAGAGAAATATAAAAATATACTCGTGATCCTGAAAATGTGCTCTATTTAACAAAATTGGTTTGGAGATTTTTAAAGGAAGTAAAAATAATTCAAGTTTGAATTAAATTCAAACTTGAACCATTTTAAACCCTAACCAAAACAATTTCAATAGAGATGAAATTTGACATAGAGGCTAGGTGCATGGTGTTAGAATATTGAGGCAAAGATGAACATTAAAAGAGAAGGGAACGAGACACTTGCCAAAAGAAGGAAGTAGAGGGAAGGAGAAGGTGATGAAGCAAGATTCTTGCATGGAACATGCAACAACTTAATATGTATGAAAAACACACAATGCACATGATGACATGATGAAATGCAACATGATGCAAATAACATGGCAACAACAGCGAAAAACAAGAAGACACCTGGCACATCGGTCTCGGGGCGTTACAGTCCAGCATGGGAGATATTGAAAACTTTTGGTCGTGAAGTTGATAGGAAAAGCATGCCTCTCTCAAAAATAATTTAATCTATGTTATAAACCTTGAGATCTGGCGCCTCTGTAAATCTCTGCTTCCCTCTGCGAAGGGCCTATCTATTTTGCTTTTATGTAGTTTTTGTTTTTATTTTGAGTCTCCATCTTCTCTTATAAAGCACCAACTAGCACTACTGCAGGATGGTCCAAACGCGACACTACGATCAGAGACCCTTCGACGAAACTGTGTGCGATACCATAATCGCAAATGGTGGTGTAAAAGAACTGTCAAAAAAGGTGCAAAACGTTTGCGATGGAGGAGCTACCAAACACGGTTCAGATTTTAGTTGCGTATGCGATGGAGGGCATACGATTCAGCTCAATGGACTGTTTGCGATGAGGTGGAACAAAAGAAACGAGCAGCCTGATGAAGGCGTGTGCGATATAGAGCATACGGTTCACTCGGAAGAACTGTTTGTGACTAGGCAACAAAAAAAATGGTCTGCCAGATCAAGGTGTGTGTGATACGCAGCAAACAGGTCCGTAATCAGAAATGTTTGCGAAGACCAATAATAACACAGACGATTGCTGCTAATAAGCCTGTGAATTGCTCTGTCTACAGTAGAATAACATGTATATATATATATAACTGAAATAAACATCCAATTACATAAGTGACTATACAGATCATTCGCATGCACCTCAATAAACAATTGGATCCATTCTAAAGTAGGAGAAATGACCGTCTAGTCATCTACTTCTTGTGACGCTCCCGCCACTGCTATGTGGCTCAATCCCTCGTCTGGGTCAGGAAGAAGAGAGTTCCTCATGTCAACGATCCGCCTGTACATCGCGTAGCTTGCGTACGCGTCCATGGCCGCGTACTTGACATGTTGTTCATCCAGTCTCTCATGCCACACATTGTGCCAGGCGTTCTTGTCCTTATTGCTCTCTTCCTTCATCTTCGCGTAGTAGGGGTCGATGATGGCCGAGGTGAGGTCAACCAGGGAGTTCAGTTTGTTTTTGTTGCTGCCCTAGACCTTTTAGTGGTGCTGGATGTTGACAAGATTCGGGCATTTCAAGTCTGAAACCTTAAGCGCTTTTAGATCGTTGGTGGTGTCCACCGTATCGAAACTGTAGTCGGAGTTGTTGATAAACCTGGAGAAACGCTCGCAAGGCCTGGAGGACGTCATGTCACACGCACAACTGGGTGACGGCAACCTTCTGATCGTGCATGGCATGACCGATGGTGTACTCGAGGTCGAAGCCGACCACACGGTACTTGTCCTCGGCAAGGAATTGCTCCATAGTTTGGATGGAGCTCTCCACCGAGACCGAATCATTCGTGTACACTACCGAGAGGGCCTTTGATACGTCTCCAACGTATCTATAATTTTTGATTGCTCCATGCTATATTATCTACTGTTTTGGACTATATTGGGCTTTATTTTCCATTTTTATATTATTTTTGGGACTAACCTATTAACCGGAGGCCCAGCCCAGAATTGTTGTTTTTGCCTATTTCAGTGTTTCGAAGAAACAGAATATCAAACGGAGTCCAAACAGAAAAATTCTTTTTGGAACATGATTTTCTTCTCGGATAAGACCCAGGAGACTTGGACCCTATTCCAAGAAGTATCGGAGGCGGTCACGAGGGTAGAGGGCGCCCCCCCCCCTACAGGGCGCGCCCCCTGCCTCGTGGGCCCCTTGGTGCTCCACCGACGTACTCCTTCCTCCTATATATACCCACGTACCCTCAAACGATCAGAAGAGGAGCCAAAAACCTAATTCCACTGCCGCAACTTTCTATATCCACGAGATCCCATCTTGGGGCCTGTTCCGAAGCTCCGCCGGAGAGGGCCGTCATCACGAAGGGCTTCTACATCATCATAGCCCCTCCGATGAAGTGTGAGTAGTTTACCTCAGACCTTCGGGTCCATAGTTAGTAGCTAGATGGCTTCTTCTCTCTTTTTGGATCTCAATACAATGTTCTCCCCCTCTCTCGTGGAGATCTATTCGATGTAATCTTCTTCTTTTGTGGTGTGTTTGTTGAGACCGATGAATTGTGGGTTTATGATCAAGTCTATCTATGAACAATATTTGAATCTTCTCTGAATTCTTTTATGTATGATTGGTTACCTTTGCAAGTCTCTTCGAATTATCCGTTTGGTTTGGCCAACTAGATTGGTAGTTCTTGCCATGGGAGAAGTGCTTAGCTTTGGGTTCGATCTTGCGGTGTTCTTTCCCAGTGACAGAAGGGGCAGCAAGACATGTATTGTATCGTTGCCATCGAGGATAACAAGATGGGGTTTATTTCATATTGCATGAATTTATCTCTCTACATCATGTCATCTTGCTTAAAGTGTTACTCTATTTTTAACTTAATACTCTAGATGCATGTTGGATAGCGGTCGATGAGTGGAGTAATAGTAGTAGATGCAGAATCGTTTCGATCTACTTGTCACGGACGTGATGCCTATATACATGATCATGCCTAGATATTCTCATAACTATGCTCAATTCTGTCAATTGCTCAACAGTAATTTGTTCACCCACCGTAGAAAACTTATGCTCTCGAGAGAAGCCGCTAGTGAAACCTATGGCCCCCGGGTCTATTCTCATCATATCAATCTCCATCACTTTAATCTTGTTTTGTTTTTACTTTGCCTTTTACTTTTCACTTTGCATCTTTATATCAAAAATACCAAAAATATTATTTATCGGATCTCACTTCCATAAGTAACCGTGAAGGGATTGACAACCCCTAATCGCGTTGGTTGCGTTGAGCTCTTTGTGTTGTGTAGGTACGAGGGACTTGCGCGTGGCCTCCTACTGGATTGATACCTTGGTTCTCAAAAACTGAGGGAAATACTTACGCTACTCTGCTGCATCATCCCTTCCTCTTCGGGGAAAACCAACGCAAGCTCAAGACGTAGCAGCCTTCCCCCTCACGTGGGTGTCCACTACGTGACCCGTGGTGAACTGCTTGCCCTTGTCGTCGTCGGCCGCTGGGAGCGCCATTGGAACCGCTGGATGTCCTCTCTCTATGTGTCCTCGTAGGTGTGCTTATTGTGTCGTGTGAGACAAGAGATGAAGTTAAATGGCCACATGAATAAAAGGGGGCCCGGCGGTGTGGATTCTTGGCGCGTCCGCATGGCAGTTTTTGCAGCGGGTAACTGCATCGTCGCGCCGCGCCCAGCGCAACCGCTTGCACACGAACGTGCGTGATCGTGCGTGATGTCTACTACACAACCTTATTCTTGTAGATGTTGTTGGGCCTCCAAGTGCAGAGGTTTGTAGGACAGTAGCAAATTTCCCTCAAGTGGATGACCTAAGGTTTATCAATCCGTAGGAGGTGTAGGATGAAGATGGTCTCTCTCAAGGAACCCTGCAACCAAATAACAAAGAGTCTCTTGTGCCCCCAACACACCCAACACAATGGTAAATTGTATAGGTGCACTAGTTCGGTGAAGAGATGGTGATACAAGTGCAATATGGATGGTAGATAATAGTTTTTGTAATCTGAAAATATAAAAACAGCAAGGTAACTAATGATAAAAGTGAGCGTAAACGGTATTGCAATGCTAGGAAATAAGGCCTAGGGTTCATACTTTCACTCGTGCAAGTTCTCTCAACAATAATAACATAATTGGATCACATAACTATCCCTCAACATGCAACAAAGAGTCACTCCAAAGTCACTAATAGCGGAGAACAAACGAAGAGATTGTGGTAGGGTACGAAACCACCTCAAAGTTATTCTTTCCAATCAATCCGTTGGGCTATTCCTATAAGTGTCACAAACAGCCCTAGAGTTCGTACTAGAATAACACCTTAAGACACAAATCAACCAAAACCCTAATGTCGCCTAGATACTCCAATGTCACCTCAAGTATCCGTGGGTATGATTATACGATATGCATCACACAATCTCAGATTCATCTATTCAACCAACACATAGAACCTCAAAGAGTGCCCCAAAGTTTCTACCGGAGAATCACGACGAAAACGTGTGCCAACCCCTATGCATAGGTTCATGGGCGGAACCCGCAAGTTGATCACCAAAACATACATCAAGTGAATCACGTGATATCCCATTGTCACCACAGATACGCACGGCAAGACATACATCAAGTGTTCTCAAATCTTTAAAGACTCAATCCAATAAGATAACTTCAAAGGGGAAACTCAATCCATTACAAGAGAGTAGAGGGGGGAGAAAACATCATAGGATCCAAATATAATAGCAAAGCTCACGATACATCAAGATCGTATCACCTCAAGAACACGAGAGAGAGAGAGAGAGAGAGAGAGAGAGAGAGATCAAACACATAGCTACTGGTACATACCCTCAGCCCTGAGGGAGAACTACTCCCTCCTCGTCATGGAGAGCACCGGGATGATGAACATAGCCACCAGAGAAGGATTCCCCCTCTGGGAGGGTGCCAGAACGGGTCTAGATTGGTTTTCGGTGGCTACGGAGGCTTCTGGCGGCGGAACTCCCGATCTATTCTGCTCCTCGATCGTTTTAGGGTATATGGAGATATATAGGAGGAAGAAGTACATCAGGGGAGCCACGAGGGGCCCACGAGGGTGGAGGGCGCGCCCAGGGGGGTGGGCGCACCCCCCTGCCTTGTGGCTTCCTCGTTGCTTTCTTGATGTGGACTCCAAGTCTCCCGGGTTGCTTTCCTTCCAAAAATAAGTTCCGTGAAGTTTCAGGTCAATTGGACTCCGTTTGATTTTCCTTTTCTGCGATACTCTAAAACAAGGTAAAAGCAGAAACTGGCTCTGGGCTCTGGGTTAATAGATTAGTCCCAAAATCATATAAAATAGCATATAAATGCATATAAAACATCCAAGGTTGATAATATAATAGCATGGAACAATCAAAAATTATAGATACGTTGGAGGCGTATCAGCATCCCCAAGCTTAATTCCTGCTCTTCCTCGAGTAGGTAAATGATAAAAACGGAATTTTTGATGTGGAATGCTACCTAACATATTCATCATGTATTTATCTTTATTGTAGCAAGAATATTCAGATCCATATGATTCAAGACAAAAGTTTAATATTGACATGAAAATAATAATACTTCAAGCATACTAAACTAAGCAATCATGTCTTCTCAAAATAACATGGGCAAAGAAAGTTCATCCCTACAAAATCATATAGTTTAGTCATGCTCCATTTTCGTCACACAAGAATGCTCTCATCATGCACAACCCCGATGACAAGCCAAGCAATTGTTTCATACTTTAGTAATCTCAAACCTATAAACTTTCACGCAATATATGAGCGCGAGCCATGGACATAGCACTATGGGTGGAATAGAATATAATGAGGGGGTTATGTGGAGAAGACAAAAAGGAGAAAGTCTCACATCGACGCGGCTAATCAATGGGCTAGGGAGATGCCCATCAATTGATGTCAATGCAAGGAGTAGGGATTGCCATGCAACGGATGCACTAGAGCTATAAATGTATGAAAGCTCAACAAAAGAACTAAGTGGGTGTGCATCCAACTTGCTTGCTCACGAAGACCTAGGGCACTTGAGGAGGCCCATTGTTGGAATATACAAGCCAAGTTCTATAATGAAAATTTCCCACTAGTATATGAAAGTGACAACACAAGAGACTGTCTATCATAAAGATCATGGTGCTACTTTGAAGCACAAGTGTGGAAAAAGGATAGTAGCATTGTCCCTTTTTTTGGCCTTTCCTTTTTTATTTGGCCTTTCTTTTTTATTTTTTTGGGCCTTCCCCTTTTTTATTTTTTTTGGGGACAATGATCTATGAATGATGATCATCACACTTCTATTTACTTACAACTCAAGAATTACAACTCGATACTTAGAACAAGATATGACTCTATATGAATGCCTCCGACGGTGTACCGGGATATGCAATGAACCAAGAGTGACATGTATGAAATAATTATGAATGGTGGGTTTGCCACAAATACTATGTCAACTACATGATCATGCTAAGCAATATGACAATGATGATGTGTGTCATAATAAACGGAATGGTGGAAAGTTGCATGGCAATATATCTTGGAATGGCTATGGAAATGCCATAATAGGTAGGTATGGTGGCTGTTTTGTGGAAGATATAAGGAGGTTTATGTGTGACAGAGTGTATCATATCACGGGGTTTGGATGCACCGGCGAAGTTTGCACCAACTCTCAATGTGAGAAAGGGCAATGCACGGTACCGAAGAGGCTAGCAATGATGGAAGGGTAAGAGTGCGTATAATCCATGGACTCAACATTAGTCATAAAGAACTCATATACTTATTGAAAAAATCTACAAGTCATCAAAAACCAAGCACTACGTGCATGCTCCTAGGGTGATAGATTGGTAGGAAAAGACCATCGCTCGTCCCCGACCGCCACTCATAAGGAAGACAATCAAATAACACCTCATGTTTCAAATTTGTTACACAACGTTTACCATACGTGAATGTACGGGACTTGCAAACTTCAACATAAGTTTTTCTCAAATTCACAACTACCCAACTAGCACAACTTTGATATCACTATCTCCATATCTCAAAACAATCATCAAGTATCAAACTTCTCTTAGTATTCGATGCACTTATATGAAAGTTTTTATTATATCCTTCTTGGATGCCCATCATATTAGGACTAGTTTCATAACCAAAGCAAATTACCATGCTGTTTAGGACTCACAAAATAATATAAGTGAAGCATGAGAGTTCATCTATTTCTATAAAATAAAACCACCACCGTGCTCTAAAAAGATATAAGTGAAGCACTAGAGCAAATGACAAACTACTCCAAAAGATATAAGTGAAGATCAATGAGTAGTCAAACAATTATGCAACTATATGAAGACTCTCTAACATTTAATAATTTCAGATCTTGGTATTTTATTCAAACAGCAAGCAAAAAATGAAATAAAATGACGCTCCAAGCAAAAAACATATCATGTGGCGAATAAAAATATAGCTCCAAGTAAAGTTACCGATGAACGAAGACGAAAGAGGGGATGCCTTCCGGGCAATCCCCAAGCTTAGGCTCTTGGTTGTCCTTGAATATTGCCTTGGGGTGCCTTGGGCATCCCCAAGCTTACGCTCATGCCACTCCTTATTCCATAGTCCATCGAATCTTTACCCAAAACTTGAAAACTTCACAACACAAAACTTAACAGAAAACTCGTAAGCTCCGTTAGCGAAAGAAAACAAAACACCACTTCAAAGTACTATAATGAACTCATTATTTATTTATATTGGTGTTAAACCTACTGTATTCCAACCTATCTATGGTTTATAAACTCTTTTACTAGCCATAGATTCATCAAAATAAGCAAACAACACACGAAAAACAGAACAGTCTGTAGTAATCTGTAACTAACGCAAACTTCTGGAACCCCAAAAATTCTAAAATAAATTGCTGAACGTGAGGAATTTATCTATTAATCATCTACAAAAGGAATTAACTAAATATCACTCTCCAAATAAAAATGGAAGCAATTCTCGTGAGTGCTAAAGTTTCTGTTTTTTACAGCATGATCAACAAGACTTTCCCCAAGTCTTCCCAAAGGTTCTACTTGACACAAACACTAATTAAAAGCATAAAACCACATCTAAACAGAGGCTATATGAATTATTTATTACTAAACAGGAGCAAAAAGCAAGGAACAAAAATAAAATTGGGTTGCCTCCCAACAAGTGCTATCATTTAACGCCCCTAGCTAGGCACGATGATTTCAATGATGCTCACATAAAGGATAAGAATTAGAACATAAAGAGAGCATCATGAAGAATAACACATTTAAGTCTAACCCACTTCCTATGCATAGGGATTTTGTGAGCAAACAACTTATGGGAACAATAATCAACTATCATAGGAAGGCAAAACAAACATAACTTTAAAACTTTAAGCACATAGAGAGGAAACTTGATATTATTGCAATTCATACAAGCATATATTCCTCCCTCATAATAATTTTCAGTAGCGTCATGAATGAATTCAACAATATAACCAGCACTTAAAGCATTCTTTTCATGATCTACAAGCATAGAATTTTTATTACTCTCCACATAAGCAAGATTCTTCTCATTCGGAATAGTGGGAGTATCATAAGAGACTCGAATACTATAAATTGTTTCCACATTAAAAGAGTAATGTTCAGAAAAAGGGTAATCATAATCATGACAAGTTTTATAAATATAATCACTACTTTTTATAGCATAAGTATCATCACAATAATCATCATAGGTAGGAGGCATGCTATCATCATTATAAATTTGCATATCAAAACTTGGGGGACTAAAAATATCGTCATTAAACATAGCTTCCCCAAGCTTGGGACAAAAATTAATTGCAGCAAATATATTCTCAAAAACATCATCTTCATCAAACATAGCATCCCCAAGCTTGGGCCTTTTCATATCATAAGCATAATCACTCTCATCATTAATAGTATGGATAGCACCAATAGTATAGCAATTATCATATTCTTCCAAGCAAGTGCCAACAAGATTTTCAAGATCATAAGAAGTAACATTATCTTCCACAATTATATTTTCATGAGGCATAATAGTAATATGAGCAGCATTATTTGGGAGAGATATCTTTTTACCTCTCTTCCTTTTTCTTTTCTTCTTCTTCACCACATCATGTGTGGGTTCAATCCTCTTTTTGGAGCTCCTTATTAATGAGATTGGTTGAATAGGAGGCTCCTCCTCGTTACCTGATTCATCATAAGAAATAATAGAAGGGTATTGGGAAGTCTCTTCCCTTTTGTTAGTATTCTATTCATCCTCTATTTATTTTATTTTCTTTATGTAATTGGCAATATAAGGATTTTCAATGCAATTCACCGCACAATACATATAAATTTCCTCTAGATCAAAGCCAAGCAGTTTATAACGGGCAAATTCTGGAAGATCCCCAGTTATATGTTTCATTTCTTCGCAACCCATAAGCAAGCTAAGTTCATTATAATGTGCAAGGGAAATCAACTCATCACAATTTTTGGACACGATTAGATCATGAAACAATTTGCATCGGATGGTTAAATGACCACGTTCATTGCAAAGCTCACAAGTATGGCCAAGAAAATTTAAATTTTCAGCACAATCATCTAGCCTTTCTTGCAAAAATTTAGTTTCTAAGTACTTATGCCTCTTGCAATATCTATCTTCCCTATTTGGTGTGTACTTACAAACCCAATGCACTCCACAAAAATTGACATGTTTATAGGAGACATTTTCATCATAACTAGTGCAATCATCATTAGTACCATGGATATTGAAGGAGTTCATACTAACAACATTGCAATCATGCTCGTCATTCAAAGATTTAGTGCCAAACATTTTAATGCATTCTTCTTCTAACACTTTGGCACAATTTTCCTTTCCGTCATACTCATGAAAGATATTAAAAAGATGAAGCGTATGAGGTAGACTCAATTCCATATTTTTTAATTTTCTTTTATAAACTAAACTAGTGCTAAAACAAGAAATTAAAAGGCTCGATTGCAAGATCTAAAGATATACCTTCAAGCACTCACCTCCCCGGCAACGACACCAGAAAAGATCCTGATGTCTACTACACAACCTTCTTCTTGTCGACGTTGTTGGGCCTCCAAGTGCAGAGGTTTGTAGGACAGTAGCAAATTTCCCTCAAGTGGATGACCTAAGGTTTATCAATCCGTAGGAGGCATAGGATGAAGATGGTCTCTCTCAAGCAACTCTGCAACCAAATAACAAAGAGTCTCTTGTGTCCCCAACACACCCAATACAATGATAAATTGTATAGGTGCACTAGTTCGGTGAAGAGATGGTGATACAAGTGCAATATGGATGGTAGATAATAGTTTTTGTAATCTGAAAATATAAAAACAGCAAGGTAACTAATGATAAAAGTGAGCGTAAACGGTATTGCAATGCTAGGAAATAAGGCCTAGGGTTCATACTTTCACTAGTGCAAGTTCTCTCAACAATAATAACATAATTGGATCACATAACTATCCCTCAACATGCAACAAAGAGTCACTCCAAAGTCACTAATAGTGGAGAACAAACGAAGAGATTATGGTAGGGTACGAAACCACCTCAAAGTTATTATTTCCAATCAATCCGTTGGGCTATTCCTATAAGTGTCACAAACAGCCCTAGAGTTCGTACTAGAATAACACCTTAAGACACAAATCAACCAAAACCCTAATGTCACCTAGATACTCCAATGTCACCTCAAGTATCCGTGGGTATGATTATACGATATGCATCACACAATCTCAGATTCATCTATTCAACCAACACATATAACCTCAAAGAGTGCCCCAAAGTTTCTACCGGAGAATCACGACGAAAACGTGTGCCAACCCCTATGCATAGGTTCATGGGCGGAACCCGCAAGTTGATCACCAAAACATACATCAAGTGAATCACGTGATATCCCATTGTCACCACAGATACGCAAGGCAAGACATACATGAAGTGTTCTCAAATCTTTAAAGACTCAATCCGATAAGATAACTTCAAAGGGGAAACTCAATCCATTACAAGAGAGTAGAGGAGGGAGAAAACATCATAGGATCCAAATATAATAGCAAAGCTCGCGATACATCAAGATCGTATCACCTCAAGAACACAAGAGAGAGAGAGAGATCAAACACATAGCTACTGGTACATACACTCAGCCCCGAGGGAGAACTACTC
The DNA here is from genome assembly GCF_056163025.1 of Triticum urartu. Taxonomy (NCBI): domain Eukaryota; kingdom Viridiplantae; phylum Streptophyta; class Magnoliopsida; order Poales; family Poaceae; genus Triticum; species Triticum urartu. The sequence continues at coordinate 402,008,976 of NC_141876.1, forward strand.
CATCCTCGTCATGGAGAGCACCGGGATGATGAAGATAGCCACTGGAGAAGGACTCCCCCTCCGTCAGGGTGCCAGAATGGGTCTAGATTGGTTTTCGGTGGCTACGGAGGCTTCTGGCGGCGGAACTCCCGATCTATTCTGCTCCTCGATCGTTTTAGGGTATATGGAGATATATATAGGAGGAAGAAGTACGTTAGGGGAGCCACGAGGGGCCCAAGAGGGTGGAGGGCGCGCCCAGGGGGTGGGCGCGCCCCCTGCCTCGTGGCTTCCTTGTTGCTTTCTTGACGTGGACTCCAAGTCTCCCGGGTTGCTTTTCTTCCAAAAATAAGTTCCATGAAGTTTCAGGTCAATTGGACTCTGTTTGATTTTCCTTTTCTGCGATGCTCTAAAACAAGGTAAAAACAGAAACTGGTACTGGGCTCTGGGTTAATAGGTTAGTCCCAAAAATCATATAAAATAGCATATAAATGCATATAAAACATCCAAGGTTGATAATATAATAGCATGGAACAATCAAAAATTCTAGATACGTTGGAGACGTATCAGTGCGCCGGCCCCAAACACTGGCAACGCGCGTGGAGGGACGAGGGAAGAGCACCCGGAGGGACGCGAGAGTAGAGCGTGCGCGGCAGGACGCGAGCAGAGCGCGCCGCGGCCGCCTGAACCGCAAGCAACCACACGCATAGAGCAGTTGAACAGGCAGGAAATGGTCGCCTACAAGCCGGCCGACAGTTGCGTCGCTACGTAGAGAGCGACCATGTGCTACCACCTCTGTCTAGTATATAGTCTCCTTTATATTCTGTGCCATATTTTGCACTCAAATTTAACCAACAAAATGTTAATGCATGTTTTAAAAATTATATAATTGGAAACTATGTTCAAATACAAATCCAACTATATAATCTTTGGCGACATGCATTCGTATTTTGTTAGTTAAATCATACTTATAAACCAGGACGGTGGTATAGTAGGTAATTAGATCGCAAACATTTTTTATTAACTGTATGTGTACGTGGCCTTTCGTCCTTCTCTCGCATGTATTGTCACCCCGCTGTCGCAGACGGCTTATAGCGCAAGCTTGCGCAGCGCGCGGGGGCGTTCTTTTGGCCAAACGATGGCGCCAATGAATCGTCGGTGAGCCCGTTCCCGCGCAACCTCGCAGGTTCCCGTGCAAGCTTCCCGCCCCGCTCGGTGAAATCCCCCAAAATCCAAATGCTTATCGGCCTGCTATAAAAACCCTCACGGCCGGCGAGTCCTGCGTCGCATTTTCCCCTCCCTCCTTGTAGCTTATCTTGTCTGCTTCTCCCACAATCGCCAATGGCACCGGTCCGTCATCGTCGCCCAGCCACTTCGCCGTCATCAGAGGACAGCTCCAGCTGGGAGGTTACACCGCAGCAACGGTGCAATCCCCGGCGTAGTGTAGTGCGCGTGGCGTCCCTGTTGGGTGTGCGCGGAACACCCACCACAGGCTCCGCCGCCGATGCCCGTCGGCAGCTGTTGCCGGCCGCCATTGCAGCCACACCACCGTCGAAAGCCAGAGCAATCGCACGCTCCGTCGCCGCGGCCCGAAGGCCGCGGTGGCCGTCGTGGCCGCCACCCCACTGCCGGCCACTGTGGCCATCACCTGCTCCGCCACCGCGGCCCGAAAGCGGGAGGCGGTGGTTGTCGGTGTCAAAACCGGCAGATCTCGAGTAGGGGGTCCCGAACTGTGCGTCTAAGGCGGATGGTAACAGGAGGCATGGGACACGATGTTTACCCAGGTTCAGGCCCTCTTGATGGAGGTAATACCCTACGTCCTGCTTGATTGATATTGATGATATGAGTATTACAAGAGTTGATCTACCACGAGATCGTAGAGGCTAAACCCTAGAAGCTAGCCTATGGTATGATTGTATGTTGTCCTACGGACTAAACCCTCTGGTTTATATAGACACCGGAGGGGGCTAGGGTTACACAGAGTCAGTTACAAGGGAGGAGATCTACATACCCATATTGCCAAGCTTACCTTCCACGCCAAGGAAAGTCCCATCCGGACACGGGACGAAGTCTTCAATCTTGTATCTTCATAGTCCAACAGTCCGGCCAAAGGATATAGTCTGGCTGTCCGGAGACCCCCTAATCCAGGACTCCCTCAGTAGCCCCTGAACCAGGCTTCAATGATGATGAGTCTGGCGCGCAGTTTTGTCTTCGGCATTGCAAGGCGGGTTCCTCCTCCGAATACTCCATGGAAGATTTTGAACACAAGGATAGTGTCCGGCTCTGCAAAACAAGTTCCACATACCACCGTAGAGAGAATAATATTTCCACAAATCTAATCTGCTGACATGTTTTGACAGCATGACATCACGTCATGGCCCGGCCATTATTCGAACCATTTTTCTCAACCAGCACTGCACATATCGCGAGGCGGTTTTCTTGACACGTCTTGTCAAAGGAGAGATCGTGCCCCCCTTATTACGGGATTCTCATCAATACGGACGTGGGTAACCCAACCGTGCATGTTGGTATGACTCCTCAATTTTAGGCAAGTCCCAAACGGCCACGAGGGGGACGCTTGATATTCACCCTCTTTATAAAGAGGCCAAGGCCTGTCCTTTTTTTTCCCTCTCATGCTCAATCGAATCCTTCCCCCGCCTCGAGTCCCAACACCCAAGGCTCAGGTCAGGCGCTTCGGGCCTTCAACCATGTTCGGATCGAACCTCCAAGGTCAGTGGATGCCTTTCTCTGTCACAGAGGAGGACATCAAGAAGCTGAGAGAGGCCAGGTATCTAACCGCCGAAATCTCGCACAGGCTGCCCGCCCGAGGGCAGGTCATCCCCACTCCCGAACCCAACGAGAGTGTGGTGTTCATCTCTCACTTCCTCTGAGGGCTAGGCCTCGCTCTGGATCCCTTTGTTAGGGGGCTCATGTTCTATTATGGGCTGGATTTCCATGATCTTGCCCCGGATTCCCTCCTTCACATCTTGTCGTTCATCATCGTGTGTGAGGCCTTCCTCCGCATTACCCCACACTTCGGCTTGTGGCTCAAGACCTTTAATATGAAGCCAAAGATGATCGAGGGGCGGCACGCAGAGTGCGGAGGTGCCGTAATAAGCGAAAGCGCTGGGGCTCCATGGCCAGAGGGTTCCTTCCCGGAGGTATCCAGCTTGTGGCAGCGGGAGTGGTTCTATATCACAGCTCCCTGGAGTTCCAAGTGGGTAGCCACCCCTGCCTTTCGCTCAGGCCCCCCACCGCAACTGACGTCATGGATCAACAAGGGGCTGAACTGGGGGCTAGTGAATGATGTGCCGATATTGCAGAGTTGCATCCGAGATCTCCTTGAGAGAGATGTCAGCCTGGTCAAGGTAATGCAAGTCATGCTAGTTCGTCGAGTCCAGCCTTGCAAACGTCGACCCCTCCATATGTGGGAATTCAACCCAGAAGGACCGCAAACTATTCAGCACTTCCTCGGCATGACGCTCGAAGAGATGTACAAATTGTTCTTCGGACCCCAAATAGAGTGTCTGGACACCACCGAGGATGCGGGTCTGAGTTGTAATCGCCCTGATACCCAAGTAAGTAATCCCATGGCCGAACACGCTGTCTTTCTATTTATCATAACATCATTATGAAAAGTCGCTCTTTGACCAGGAATGGATAACAAAGGCAAAGATGATCAGGTGTTCGGCCCCCCTTCCCAAAGGCTTGGCCAATCCAGTACTAGACAGAATGCTCGAGCTAGCGCCGTATCAGGCGCCCTCAAAGGAAGATAAAGGGGGGAACAAAGAGGCTGAAAGCGAGCCTCACTCACTATTTGTCCAAACTGGGGGAGTTAGCGCCTCCGCGAAGGAGGATAACCAGGGAGAAGAATCTGACATTCCCTCTCCCCAAGGAAGGAAGAGGGACACCTCTGAAGACCCAAAAACAAAGGTTTTCAAACGGGGGAAGAAATCTTCGCCAGAGGGTCCCGTCTTGGAGGGTACTCTTGCCGCACAGTGCCCGCAAGGGGATCAGCCCTCGACCGAGCTGTAAGTAAACAAAAAGTACTTATTAGTGAAAATATCCTACCTTACTTCTAAAGACAGTAACCGAAGCTTATATCTTGTAGTTCGGATCGTAGCCCTTCTCGATAGAGTTCGTCTTCAGGGAATCTTATTCCGGAGATGATGGAGAGCGAAACACCTCCCCCTGCCACCCCGCCTCATGAGGCGGGCGACCCTGAAGTGTCGTCGCGGAGGGTTTCTCCTGATCCGCCAAGGCCAGAGGGTAATCCTTTGGCCACCCGGAATCCTCGGTATTCGGCTCCTAAAGAGAGCAATAGAAAGAGTCTGGAACCGTACAGTGTGCGGTTGGACGCACTGAAGGATCTTCTGGACCAAGCGGCCATCTCAAAAGCGCATCATACGCTAATGGGTACGGTAATTGAAAGGATTTCATCCGCCGAAAGCGGGTTGCATGAAGCTTTTATGAGTCTGCTGAAAGGCTTTGAGGTACGTGAAATAGTGTATGTTTTTTACAGTACCGCGCACGTTGCCGTCAAAAACGGCAGCAAACGGAGGATCATATTCCCAGGTAATAACCAGACCGCCTTTATGTGCAGGTGGCTGAAGGTCCGGTGGCTAGCCGGACTGATGAGTTTGCCGAGCTAAAGCAGCTGCTTGATGCGGCAGATGCCGACATCGTGCTTGTCAACAAGCGGCTTGACGAGGCACGGGGTAAGTGATTTCTCCGGTGATAAACACATAGTAAGAGGAGCATGATGCCAGTATCTTTAATATGTTGTGACCGCAAATGGAGCTACCACCGTGGAGACCCTTCGAGCGGAACTTGCCCGAGCCAAGGAACAAGCAAGGAATAGCGATGCGGCCACTCTAAAGGCGGTTGAAGAGCTAAGGGCCGAACAGGCCGCGCATTGTCAGAGCAAGGAAAGAATAGCCAAGATGGCCGTTGAGTTGAAATATGCCGCTGACCGTTACTAGCTTCTTGAAAAAGAAAGCCGAGCGAAGGCGACGGACCTGGAGAAGGCCATGGTAGCAGCCAAGGAAGCCCGCTCCAAAATCAGAGCGACGAAGGAGGAACTGCATCAAGTTGCAGATATTGCGGCTGGGAAGCCTTTTTTGTTGCAGACTAAGTTCGGAGATCCGAAGTATGCTCCTCTTGATCAACTATGGAGTTCTGCAGACGCATACGTGGATTTGGCAGCAAGTGCTACTGATGCGGCCGAGTTCTTCAAGGATCAAAAAGATCGTGAAGTGGAGAAGCTGTTCTGGTCACAGTTCCATGCTCCAGTGCGTCAGCTGTTGTTGAATGAGCGAATGTCCGAGTGGGCCGAGCTCCATAGGTTGTCCGGACTTGCCATGAGGTCTGTTGTGGATCATCTGTGGCCAGAAGGGCCAAGGCCAAATAGTTACTTTAGTTTAGTGCAACAATTCCTTGGTGTTGTGCCACACATCGACGCTATAAAGAGGTCGGCGTGCATAGAGGGTGCGCGGATGGCACTTGCCCGTGTCAAGACATACTGGGAAGATATGGAGGCCACCTCTATTGCAACACAGGGTTCGGCCGTGGGCCGAGTAGCTGTCGAGCACTACTTTGAAGAGGTCCTTAAAGGCGCTCGTTCGATAGAGGCGCAATGCTCGAAGAATATTATGTTCTAGTGACATGTATTCCCATTGTAAAAACAATGTTTTATTGAATTATAAAGGTTGTGTTTATACTTTTGCCTGAAAGTATTATGATGCCTCCTGTGCGGCCGTTTATGTATATATGTATATAACCTGAAAGATTGCAGTCGTCGGCTTCAGCCCCCACGAACATAATGTGGGGGTGTTCGCAAAAAAACGTGTATTCACACTTGATCCAACGTCTTGGTCCATGAAGGAGGTGGTAGCATAGCGAACGAGGCAATCGGACTATATTGCTTTAACACTTTCACTTAGCCATAGGAGTTTGACGGTGGGACTACTATATAGCCCCTGGTACTTCTGCGCTCGTCCGAATACGGGGCGCGTACGTACATGACCGGGAAACGGCCCTTCGTTAATGTGGAGGAATCCCGAAGATTCCACTAAGTCATCGAGTGGTTGACCAGTCTCGCGCTTTATCATGACAGTCAGTTTTCGGCTTTCTCTACTGAGGTGCTCATCCGGATAAACCAAGGCACAATCGCAGTAGTTCTCCCAGTGCTACCTTAGCCGATATAGCGGAACGTAAGGTACCAAAACATGGGAGCCGGGCAAACCCAACATTTGACCAAATACATGATTCGGAGCTGATGCATATAAGGCCAAACTCACGACGCTGAACACTCCCTGAGGTATTCAGTCTTTATAACATATGTCGGGCTGAACAATGCCCTTAATAATAAACCCCAAGTGTCCAGGTACGTGCAATATCCTGACGTGGCCACATGCCAAGAACGTCAGTATCCTTCTCGGTTGTATTGAGTATCCGGAGGATGTGAACAACAAGAGACAGTAAAAAAGGTTTACGCAGGGTCTTAATCTGAAAAGAAACCTTTGAGCGAGTCCTACTACACGTCAACACCCGTGTCTACGTTGTGCCGTGTCCTGGACGGGTGTAGCACGATTGTCATCTGTAAAAGAGAAGAACTTAGGTGAAAGTTGTCGTGCCAGAAAATTGGTTATTATCAGTAAACCATTAAAATTCAAGATAAGTCAAGTTGAACCGAACTAGCCCTGATTACACGCGGGAAGCCCCTGGTACCATCTATGAGGGTTTAACCATCAAACCAATCACATGTGTATGTAGTGATGCGCTGGAATTGTCTAACCGTGTCCGTGGTCTTGACGACCTGTCATTTATTCTGGTTGGTGAGGCCGTCTAGTGCTCGGCTGTTAAAGCCGCCGCACATTCTTCTGCGTGTAGAGAACACTCAATATTTCCACTAACTGTGATGGTGCCACGTGGACCGGGCATCTTAAGCTTGAGAGAAGCGTATGCGGTATTGCATTAAAATGAGCGAAAGCCGCTCTTCCGAGTAGTGCTTGATAGCCACTTCAGAATGGAGCGATGTAGAAAGTTAACTTTTTGCTTCGGAAGTTGTTGGGAGAACCGAATACAACCTCTAGTAATAGAGAGCCCGTACAGCGGGCCTATGGGCCTGGTATTACTCCCTTGAAGGTAGTATTACTGTGGCTTATTTTTGTTGGGTCTATCCCCATTTTGTGGACTTTGTCCTGATATATCAGATTTAGACCACTGCCGCCGTCCATAAGGACTCGTGTGAGATGGTATCCATTTATTATTGGGTCTAACACCAAGGCAGCCAATCCTTCATGCCGGATGCTTGTCGCGTGATCCCCGCGATCAAAAGTGGTCGGGTGGGCCAACCAAGGGTTGAACCTAGGGGTGACGGGCTCTATGGCGCGTATGTCTTGGAGTGCATGTTTGCTTCTCCTCTTCGTCACGTGGATCATGTTTACTGTTTTAACCTCTGGTGGGAATTTTTCTGTCCTCCAGTGCTTTGCTGGCGAGGTTCATCCTCGTCTTCGCTTGGTGTCTTCCCCCCCCCCTTGTGTTCGCCGTTTAGCTTACCGGCCTGCTTGAAGACCCAGTATTCTCTGTGGGTCTGATTTGCAGGTTTATCGGGGGTGCCATGAATCTGACATAGTTTGTCAAGAATCATGTTTAGGCCAGACGGTCCATCTCTGCTGCCTTTGAAAGGCTTTTTCCGCTGACCTGGCCGAGAGCCCCTAAATCTGGCGTTGACCGTCGTATTATCTGGGCTGACTTCTTTATTTCGACGCTTGTTTTTACTGCGTCGTGGTTTTCCATTGCCACCCCTGACTTCAGATGTGCTTGGTTCGCTGGTGCTACTGCGGGCTAACCAGCTATCTTCGCCCGCGCAAAAGCGGGTCATGAGGCTTGTCAGGGCTGCCATTGTTCTCGGTTTTTCTTGGCCGAGGTGTCTGGCGAGCCATTCGTCTCGGACGTTGTGCTTGAAAGCTGCTAAGGCTTCGGCATCCGGACAGTCGACGATTTGGTTCTTCTTGGTGAGAAACTTGTTCCAAAGCTTTTGGACTGACTCTCCGGGCTGTTAAATTATATGACTTAAATCGTCTGCATCCGGAGGTCGGACATAGGTCCCTTGAAAATTAGCCTGAAAAGCGTCCTCGAGCTCATCCCAACTTCCAATTGAATTTTTGGGGAGGCTTTTCAGCCAGTGCCGAACTGGTCCTTTAAGCTTGAGGGGAAAGTACTTGATGGCATGGAGATCATCTCCACGAGCCATGTGGATATGGAGTATAAAGTCCTCAATCCAGACCCCCAGGGTCTGTGGTCCCATCGTACGCCTCTATGTTCACTGGTTTGAATCCTTCTGGGAATTCGTGATCCAGCACCTCATCAGTGAAACATAGGGGGTGTGCGGCAATCCTGTATTTGGATGTATCATGGCGTTCGGACGGTTGTAGTATTCAATTTTGATTTTGTGCCAGAGCACGCTTCCTAGATCCATAGATGGATCTGGTCATACTGGATTTTTGGCGCAAGTCCTCACGTAGATCGTGTGTTGACTTATGTGCGACCTTGTTAGCCGCTCTATCGCGGTCACAAGGTGGTTGATCCCGCCAGTTGGCCATTTTATTTTTCAGCTGTATGGGCTCTAAGGCCTCATCGTTGAATTCGGGTAACAGCTTACGCTTTGGATAGCTCTTTGTGTGGTAACCTACACCATACTTTTCTTCGTTGTCGAGCACTTTGTTCCACCTGCTGTTGAGCGTATTCTATTCGGCCTTAAGCCTTTGCTTCTGCTTCTTCAGACTCCTCGCTGTGGCAATAAGCCTTCTACGGAGGTTCTCGTGCTCCAAGTTCGTTTCTGGGATGATGTGTGCATCTTCATCCGGACTGTTTTCCTCCCCAGAGGGGTTTTGATGAGGTTTATTCTCGGCATCATCGTGTTCGGACGTCGGATCCGTACTGTGTTCGCCATTTGCAGCTTCATCGTGCTCTGCCGCCAGGGCAATGTGGTCGTCGTTTCCTCTAGAGTCGATTGGAGTGTTATTTTCTCTTGCGCTGTTATCGCTGTTTTTGCCGAGGCGCGATTTGGAGCGGCGCCTACGCTGACGCTTTGTTTGCTTCTTGGAGGGGTCATCCTCCGCTGTCTCCTCTCGTTCCTCATCATTGTTTTCTTTGGGTGTATCCACCATGTATATGTCATGTGATGAAGTGGCAGTCCAGCGCCCTGTGGGCGGTGGTTCCTGTTCGTCTCCCGCATCATCGTCCATACCATCGATGTCTTCGGAGTCGAAATCTAGCATGTCGGTTAAATCATTGACAGTGGCTACTCAGTGGGTCGTGGGTGGGCAGCGAATTTCTTCGTCGTCTGCATCCCATTCTAGCCGGACATAGTTCGGCCAAGGTTCTCCTGACAAGGAGAGAGACTTTAATGAATTTAGCACATCGCCGAATGGCGAGTGCTGAAAGATATCTGCGGAGGTGAACTCAATGATCGGCGCCCAATCGGATTCGATAGGCATGGATGCACGCGGCTCGGAGTCCATGGTCGGAGACGAATCCAGCGGTTCGGCAACACAACTCTCGTAAGGGGTGAAGTCAGTATCCGGCTCCATCGCCACTGAGAGTGCGGCCTCCATGGCGGGGTCCATCCCTCCGTCGTCGGATGGCGCAATTTGCTCCGGATTGAAGGCCGGAGTAGTTGCAGATGCGATCTCCTGAACACAGTCCGACGACAGAGTTACGTCATGCTCGTCGTGATTGTGCAGCGCACCTGACATGGGCTCGAATCCGTCGAAGATCAAGTCTCCGCGGATGTCGGCAGTGTAGTTTAAGTTTTCGAACCTGACCTAAGGGCCAGGGGCGTAGCTCTCGATCTGCTCCAGATGGCCAAGCGAATTAGCCCGCAGTGCGAAGCCGCCGAATACGAAGATCTGTCCGGGGAGGAAAACCTCACCCTGGACCACATCGTTACCGATGATCGAAGGGGGCATCGAGCCTTATGGTAACGGCACAGTGGAACTGTCAATGAAAGCACCAATGTCGGTGTCAAAACCGGCAGATCTCGGGTAGGGGGTCCCGAACTGTGCGTCTAAGGCGGATGGTAACAGGAGGCAGGGGACACGATGTTTACCCAGGTTCGGGCCCTCTTGATGGAGGTAATACCCTACATCCTGCTTGATTGATATTGATGATATGAGTATTACAAGAGTTGATATACCACGAGATCGTAGAGGCTAAACCCTAGAAGCTAGCCTATGATATGATTGTATGTTGTCCTACGGACTAAAGCCTCCGGTTTATATAGACATCGGAGGGGGCTAGGGTTACACAGAGTCGGTTACAGGGAGGAGATCTACATATCCGTATTGCCAAGCTTGCCTTCCACGCCAAGGAAAGTCCCATTCGGACACGGGACAAAGTCTTCAATCTTGTATCTTCATAGTCCAACAGTCCGGCCAAAGGATATAGTCCGGCTGTCCGGGGACCCCCTAATCCAGGACTCCCTCAATGGTCGTGGCCGCCACCCCGTCGTCGGCCGCCGTGGCCGCCAGCCCACCGTCGACCACTGGGGTCATCACCCGCTCTGCCACCACCGCTCGAAGGCGGGAGGCAGAGGTGGATGCTCGCACGTGCTTCAGCGACCTTGCGCGCTACACCGAGTTCCTGCAGGAGGAGGGGGAGCGCCTCTTCGAGCACGCAAAGAGCCTTACTGCTGTCGTGGCCATAGCACACGCCGCCTTAGAGGCGAGGAATTAGGAGATCTATGAGGAGAACCACCGCTTTAAGAGGGGTCGTCTGGAGCGGCAGATGGCGTTCGAGGTGAGCATCGCCGAAGCCGCAACAGCGGCAGACACCATATTGCGGTTGCCCAGCTCGTCGGTAGGCTCCTCCTCCTCCGCCTCTTACTGAGCGTGCTCGACAGAGGAGAAGCAGCCGAAAGTAGTACAAAGCCCCTCCGAAGTAGTAGTATTAGTATTTAGGGGTTATTTTGTTTAGTTCATCTGACTATAGAGGTGGTGGAACTGTACAACGTACTTAAAATTAGCTAGTATATACAGTTAAACTAGCTATTTCAGTACATGGTTGGCAACAATTGGGGAAAAGTTTGGTTGGTTCAGCTGTCGAGTTGAACTGTTTGTATAAATTAAGAAACAACTGATTAATCTATGAATGAAATCTATACTTAATTAATAAATCTTAGTTACAAAAATTAGATACTGCTAGTGATTTTTAGCTCCATATTTTGACAAATCGCAGTGTTACAAGTATTGACAAATCTTACCAAATTGTTTGTACGTGGTTGCACACAGGTCATTCAAAACAACCGTTTGCGTTGAAGGGATGCACAAATCCCGCGTTGCTCTCACTTTGCATACGGGCGTTCTATCTAAAACGTTTGCGATCAAGAGCAGCAGAAATCCTGCTCGGCACATTTTCACTTGGCTTCCTGAGGAAGCTGTCGATTTGCATACGGGTGTTCTAACTAAAATATTTGCGATGATTGTTTTATATTAAAAAAAGCAAATTCAACTGCGGTTTGGGCACCATTAATGGAGAGGATGCAAGCAAGGCGGGCGGCCATGGAAGTCAAAGGGCTCGCTTCCTGTGCAGCGTACAGCTCGCACGCTTCCCGGTGAGCCTGCGCATTCGAGGACAACTTGCACGCCTCTCGGTCAGCCTGCGCACCGGACAACGCTCGCACGCCTCCCGTTCAGTCAAGGTCAATCAGCTGTCTGCACGTCACCTTCTACATCCATTAAAACCAAGACACGTGGCGCCACATTAATGGTTAACAGAACGCACACGGTTTGAATTATACAAACGTTTGAGATATTAAAGTGGCAGCTATTTTTCAAAATGCCTTTGTTGGCTATCATTATTCGAGTGTGCCTTCTCTCAAAATGGACACAAAAAATACCATAGCATGTCAGGTGCTATTCCATGATAGCATGCCAAGTTTCATGAATTTCAGACGAGTTTTGGATTTACTAGAATTTAAAAACTAGGCATCATAATGTTTTGCTGGCAATCAACGGTGCCCTGGTGTTTGAAATTCATTCCCATTTCTTGCATGGGACCTAAGCATGCACCGAAGGACACGGATTTGATTTTTCAACCAATTTATATGCACCGGGGCATGTGCATGTAGTTAAAATTTTAATTATGCACATAAATGCATTGAAAACTCAGTTAATGCATAAAAATGTCCAAACGAACCCCAAAAAATCATTAAAATTCACATAACACTCCTGTTGTTCTATGTTGACACGAGAAAAAAATTGAAAGCAATAAGAGAGAATGGATATCGTTTCGTCCCCAAAGGTGGGACGTTCCCTATCGAAATCCATCATGCTTGTTGTGAGAAGCTCCGGTTTGTGAGAAGCATATACCCAAACCTACCCCAAATGGGACAATTTTTTACCATGGCATGTTGATGCCACTCCATGGTAGCATGCAAAGTTTCACGAATTTCAGACGGGTTTTGGATTTACTAGAATTTAAAAACCAGGCATCTCAATGTTTTGCCGGCAATCAACGGTGCCCTGATGTTTGAAATTCATTCTCATTTCTTGCATGGGACCTAAGTATGCACCCCCAAGGACACAGATTTGATTTTTCAATCAATTTATATGCACTGGAGCATGTGCATGTAGTTCAAATTTGAATTATGCACACAAATGCATTGAAAACTCAGTTAATGCATAAAAATGTCCAAACGAACCCCGAAAAATCACAAAAATTCACACAACACTCCAGTTGTTCTATGTTGACATGAGAAAAAAATTTGAAATCAATAAGAGGCAATGGATATCGTTTCGTGCCCAAAGGTGGGACGTTCCCTACCGAAAAGCATCATACTTGTTGTGAGAAGCTCCGGTTTATGAGAAGCATATACCCAAACCTGCCCCAAATGGGACAAATTTTTTACCACGACATGTTGATGCCGCTCCACGATAGCATGCCAAGTTTCATGAATTTCAGACGGGTTTTGGATTTACTAGAATTTAAAGACCAAGCATCTCAATGTTTTGCCGGCAATCAACGGTGCCCTAGTGTTTGAAATTCATTCGCATTTCTTGCATGGGACCTAAGCATGCAACCAAGGACACAGATTTGATTTTTCAACCAATTTATATGCGCTAGAGCATGTGCATGTAGTTCAAATTTGAATTATGCACATAAATTCATTGAAAACTTAGTTAATGCATAAAAATGTCCAAACGAACCCCAAAAAATCACAAAAATTCACAAAATACTCATGTTGTTCTATGTTGACACGAGAAAAAAAATTGAAATCAATAAGAGGCAATGGATATCGCTCCGTCCCAAAAGGTGGGACGTTCCCTACCGAAAACCTTCATGCTTGTTGTGAGAAGCTCCGGTTTGTGAGAAGCATATACCCAAACCTGCCCCAAATGGGAAAAAAAATTTACCACGGCATGTTGATGCCGCTCCATGATAGCCTGCCATGTTTCATGAATTTCAAACGGGTTTTGGATTTACTAGAATTTAAAAACCAGGCATCTCAATGTTTTGCCGGCAATCAATGGTGCCCTGGTGTTTGAAATTCATTCCCATTTCTTACATGGGACCTAAGCATGCAACCAAGGACACATATTTGATTTTTCAACCAATTTATATGCGCTGGAGCATGTGCATGTAGTTCAAATTTGAATTATGCACATAAATGCATTGAAACTCAGTTAATGCATAAAATGTCCAAACGAACCCCGAAGAATCACAAAAATTCACACAACACTCCTATTGTTCTATGTTGACATGAGAAAAAATTTGAAAGCAATAAAAAGCAATGGATATTGTTTCGTCCCCAAAGGTGGGACGTTTCCTATCGAGAACCATCATGCTTGTTGTGAGAAGCTCTAGTTTGTGAGAAGCATATACCCAAACCTGCCCCAAATGGGACAATTTTTTTACCACGGCATGTTGATGCCGCTCCATGATAGCATGCCAAGTTTCATGAATTTTAGACGAGTTTTGGATTTACTAGAATTTAAAACCAGGCATCTCAATGTTTTGCCGGCAATCAACGGTGCCCTGGTGTTTGAAATTCATTCCCATTTCTTGCATGGGACCTAAGCATGCACCCAAGGACACAGATTTGATTTTTCAACCAATTTATATGCACTGGAGCATGTGCATGTAGTTTAATTTTTAATTGTGCACCTGAAATTGCTAGAAAACCAATTTAATGTATAAAATGTTCAAACGAACCCTGAATAATTCCAATTCTTTTACGACACACATATAGTTGTATGTTCACTTCAGATAAAAGGTCTAGCAATTCAAACACCGTCCATTGTCGTTGTGACCCCATTATGTAATTCAAATCAAGATGAAAAATGAAGTAGATCGCACACAGTTTATTATCAGCAACCGTGTGAGATGCAGCACAAAATATCCTAGAGCACCGTCAGTGTATAGTACTCCTATGGCTTACGCGAGAAGGTGTGTCGGCTACAGTCCACAGCCGGCGTCTCAAGCACACTAGCTCGCTCCCCAAATATCATTTCACTGTTCAATCGTCACCGGTGAAAGATGGGCACATGGACCCGCGTCATGAGGGCAACTTCGGTGGCCCACTCCGGCGAGAGCGTGGCCGCAGCTGCCATCCTCGTGCTAACAATGTGCATGAGCGTGGCCGCAATTTGCGACCGAGCGGCAAAGGCAGCCCAAACGGCCGATGTTGCTTCTCAGGTGGCGGCATCAACATCTGCCTCGGGGTTAGCAACTGGCGAGAGCGGCACAACAGTTGTCCGTGCCGCGGCGGCGGCCTTAGCCCTGATGGAGGCCGCCCACGACCATGTCGAGGCCGCCCACGCCCAGCTCCTGGCGATCATCACACAAATCGAACAAAGCTTCTCCGACAATGGTCGGCAACCCACAACTAAAGAGCTGGCAATCGCCGAGAGCGTTCGAGCAACCATCCATTCCTCCACCGCATACCTTGCGACGATGGAGCCCATCCAAGCCCAGATCGCATCCGCCCACGTCCAGCTCGTGGCGGCCTTTTCCAAAGAGATGGCTGACGCAGATGGAGAGATGCTTGCCGAGTATGGTGCGATGGATGCCATGGAGCCCCTTTCCCAGGAGACCGTCGGGCGCGAGCTGGACATGGAGGTGGCGGCGGAGATCGACGAGCATCAGCCATAGTAGTACTCTTTGTTTTGTTTAATTAAGAGCACTGGTCTTTAATTTGTTTGAGTAATGTTTAGGTAAGCTAGCTCTGTTTAATTGCTGAACTTGCTCGATTAAGAAGTGTAGGTGTGTTGTAGTCTCCTTTGTGTACCCAAATTATGCAATGACGTGGATGACCACTATAACCATGGAAATTCGAACCAAAAATTTTGACGTTCAAACTCATCACACATGGGTGAAGCTATCTGAATCGTTTGTGATGTCCACATATCGTACACATTTCTAAATAAGGGACCGTGTCTGATGACACTTTGTGCACCAGTTTTTTGGCTGAAGCGATTCCAAATTTTCGGCTTCTGCAGAAATATCTATCTCCCCGCCCCTCCCCCTTACCAAAAGCCACATTTCCCCTGTTTCCGCCTTCCTTTCCAAGTTGAAACCTTCACTCCTTGCTTGCAGCGCCGCCTTCTCGTTGGCGACCCTCCTTCATGCTGCTCGGCCTCGTCTATCCAGTCAGGTAATCCACACCCGACCTCCATCCTCCTCCTCCTCCTTCCACATCCCACATGCCTTGACCGTCGGCGCGAGCGTGACACCTTCCACCCAAATCACCGACCCCTCCATCAAATAAGCACAACCCTAAGCCATGGTGTACGCAGTATAGCCAGGATCTCAAGGAGCATTTGGCAACGGAGAAGCAAATCGCAGCCGCACACGCGGATGAGGTCGCGATGGCTGCCATTCGTGCCGACCCCCAGATCTTGGAGGACCACCTTGCCATTTGCTAGCTACGCTGGTTAAGCATGCTCAGTTTACCCATTGCGTGTGCTGCTCCTGCTTTTCCTTCACAAATTCTAGTGAATTGTGCTATCTAATTTTACCATGCAATCTGTTGCTCTAGTGTATATGTTCTATATGTCGTGCAGTGTGGTGCTCACTTATTAACTGTTTTGTTAATTAGTTGCCGTCTTCAGTTAATTGTTTGGTTCAATTCTGCAAATGTGATGTTCAATTCTTCAGGCTGCAATTTTGTATTGTCTTCCATGTGAGAAATAAATTGAATTTATCTTTACAACATACATGAGAAACGAATACAATTGCTATATTTCCAAGTTGTCAAGCATGCTTGGTTTGGTTATACATTGTGCAATGTGGTGCTCAGTTAACGTTTGGTTCATTTGTGTTGTGATGTTTAGTTAACTGTTTGGTTCAATTCTGCAATGCGTGTTCAATAGTTGTGGGTGCATTCTGTAATTATATACCATGTGAGGAATAAATTGAATTTGGTTGTAGTAAATACATGAGAAACAAATACAATTTCTACAATTGGCTGTAGTTAACTGTTTCGTTAACTATCTGATCTTCTATTAGGAGTATGTTATATTGTGCAATGTGGTGCTCAGTTAATGTTTGGTTCATTTGTTGTGGTGTTTAGTTAACTGCTTGGTTCAATTCTGCAATGTGATGTCCAATTGTCGTGGGTAGAATTTTGTATTGTTGTGCATGTGAGGAATAAATCGAATTTGACTGCACTTAATACATGAGAAATATATACAAGTGCTATATTTCCTAGTTATTAATCATGCTTGGTTTGGGTAAATGGATTTTCCATGTGGCTTTAATTAATCTGATGAATCTGCAATGTGCTTATTTTGCACCAACATATTTTACTGATAGCATGCAAACCCTTACTTAACCTGATGACTAACTACCTTATATGTGTTGCAGGGAAACAATGGGAAGCACTGAGGTTTACAATCGAGGTTAGCACGTGCATTGTCCGTTCTCTAATAGCACATTATTAACAATTTGGTCTTGCACATGTAGATCCTGCTGTCAGAGGTTTTGACCCACTGTTCGACCCTTTTTGCATATGGGGAAATGAGTTGTCCATGAATATCAATCAAATCAAGAAACTCATAAAGATTGTTAGGAGAAAGAAATTAGCGACAAAAACAACAAGATCTTTGTCTGCACAATGAAGAAGACATCAGCTCACTACAAGATGGTACTAACTATTATACCTTGCCTTTTTTATTCCTTTGCCCCATTTCCAATATAGAGAAGATATTTATGCACATCCTTGTTTTCAGGCCTTTCCAAACAGTTCACTCATGATTACCTTTCAAACCACCTCTATGGTCAGGAGGCAAGGAAGGTATTCATACAACACCCACGGTTCAATATTGAAGTGTTACTGAAGAGGACGAAGGACAGACGGTCAATCATCCACAGGCACTGGCCTAAAGTTGCAAAGACCTTCAACATGAATGAAGGCTCAATATTCGCCTTCCGCTTCAGCAGTTTTCTAGATGAGATGCATCTGTCTATATACCGTCTATGATGCTAATTTTGAAAGGTTATACATGTTGCATGTGGAACTTGCTGCTGGTGCAGTTGTGTAATGGGGTAGCTGAGTGCTGAAGCTATATCATGTTGTACTCTGATATATTTAAATTATGAAATTCTACTTCCTAAATATGGAAATGAAATATATTGTGTGCTTAATATGAAATGTCAATTAGATTAATAAATGGATTATGAATAATCGGATAATTAGCCTGCTAATGGCGAATTAGCCTGGTAGTTGGGTTTTGCTATTCCAAACGGTTGTTGAAAAAATACCGTGGGCGATGACCTCAGGCAACGCACACAGTTTTTAGGAATAAATCGTGTCGGATCAATGAACAATCACACACGACTTTCTCTTAAAAACTGTTTGCGTTAGGCCACCTTGCGCAAACATTTACCACATAAAAACTGTGTGTGATGGACAACCTTTGCCACACAGTTTCTTCTACGGACCGTGTGTGATACATTCAATAACGCAAACGATTTAACGGGAATTTTTTTTGTGATGTACCTGTGAATGAAAACGTTTTCCTTGGAGCGACTGTGTGGGATGTACATACGAACGAAAACATTTGGCGGGGACTAACTGTGTGGGATGTACTTGCGACCGGAAACAATGTCGCCGTATAATTGTATTTTTTTAGCTCTACGGTACGTATTTTCATATTTGAGCGCTCGCCGATCGCACACGATCTTATTTTGCCGAGCGTGCGTGCCAGGAGGGCATATCCCCGACGGTTTCTGGGTCGTGTGGGAAGGACCCTCCTATCGCCCACACTCACTTGGCAACAGTTTCAAATGCCGTCGCGGAAAGGGATTAAAAACCGTTTGTTTAGGACCGACGCGCACCAGTGTGGAGAGCATTATTGTCAGACTTGTGCATTGGGTGCAGTTAATATTAAGTGTGTTTCATGAATGGATCCATGACTGGGCATAATGTGCTAGGGATAACTTTCTTTAGCGCTGATATTTTGGAAGACATGGTTGCTTGTTGGTATGCTTGAATATTTATATTTTCATGTCAAAGCATAGACTATTGGTTTGAATCACTCAAGTCCAAATATCCATGCCACAAAGAAAAGATTATATGATGAATATGATAAGTAGCATTTCACATCAAAAAATTCTTTTTTTATCATTTACCTACTCGAGGATGAGCAGGAATTAAGCATGCGGATGCTTGATACGTCTCCAACATATCAATTTTTTATTCTTCCATGCTATTATAGTATCAATCTTGGATGCTTTATATGCATTTACAAGCAATTATATACCATTTTTCGGGACTGACCTATTAAGTTAGTGCCTAGTGCCAGTTGTCGTTTTTGCCGGTTTTTGGTTTTTAGAATATTAGTACTAAACAAAGTCCAAATTCCATGAAACTTTTTAGAGATTTTTTTCTGGACATAAGAGAACCTGGAAGCTTCTAGAGAGGACCAACGGATGGAGCAGTGTCCCATGAGGCACCAGGGCGTGCCCAGGGGGCGCACCCTGGTGGCTCGTGGGGCCTACGTGGCTCCGTTTAACCTAACTCTGCCTCTATAAATTCTCTAAACTCGGGAAACCAGAGACCCGTCCAAAATACTTTTTCCGCCACCGCAAGTTCCTGTTCTCACGAGATCCCATCTGGAGGCCTTTTCCGGCACTCTGCGGGAGGGGGGGTCAATCATGAAGGGGCTCTACATCAACCTTGTTGCCCTTCCGATAATGTGTGAGTAGTTTACCATAGACCTATGAGTCCATAGTTACCTACGGGTCCATAGTTAGTAGCTAGATGTCTCTCTCTAAGATCTTAAATACAATGTTCTCCTCGATGTTCTTGGAGTTCTATTCGATGTAATCACTTTTTGTGGTGTGTTTGCTCGAATGCGATGAATTGTGAGTTTATGATCAGATTCTCCATGAATATTATTTGAGTTTCCTCTGAACTCTTTTATGCATGATTATTATAGCTCTGTATTTCTCTCAGATCGATATATTTGGTTTGCTCAACTATATTGATTTTTCTTGCAATGGGAGAGGTGATTTGTGATAGGTTTGATCTTGCAGTGCTCAATCCCAGTGATAGAAGGGGACATGACACGTATTTGTATCATTGCCATTAAGGATAAAAAGATGGGGTCTATTCATGCGTGAGTTTCCTTTGTCTACATGATGTCATCTTGCTTAAGGCGTTACTCCGTTCTTTATGAACTTAATACTCTAGATGCATGCTGGATAGTGGTCGATATGTGGAGTAATAGTAGTAGATGCAGAATCATTTTGGTCTACTTGTCTCGGACATGATGCCTATATACATGATCACTGCCTTGAATATCGTCATGATTATTTGCTTTTCTATTAATTGGCCAACAGTAATTTGTTTACCCACTGCATGCTAGTTTCTAGTGAAAACTATGGCCACAGGGTCTACTTTTATCATATGTTAAAATCCTAAAAATATCTTGCTTCAATTTTACTTTATTTATTTTATTTTGTATTTTTGTTCGATCTATCTATCAATTACTACACAATTTAATCTTGCAAGTAACCACCGAGGGGTTGACAACCCCTTGTTCGTGTTGGGGGCAAGGATTTGTTATTTTGTGTATAGGTGCTGCTAACGAGGTGTTGCATGGTTCTCCTACTAGCTTGATAACATTGGTTCTTAACTAAGGGAAATACTTATCTCTACTGTACTGCATGATCCCCTCCTCTTCGGGGAAATCCCAACGCAACTCACAAATAGCAGAGGCCAGGCTATAAGACCTCCTAGGAGCCCCCCAAAGAGGGGGCCGGCTCATTCCACACACACGCACACGCAAGGAGAAGAGGGAAAGCTAGCTCCTTCTTCCTCCTCCACCCAAACAGCTCAAGGAGCACCATTGTAATCCTCTTGTGATCCTCATAGTAGATCCGGTAGGACCAAGGGTGTTACCACCCACGGAGGTCCCCGAACCTGGCTACATCTCATGTCGCGCGCTGCTTATCCCCAATCTTGCCTACGGAACCCACTGTCGTCCTTCAGCCCCAACCACGTTCGATAAGCTTGCCCATGGCATCTGCCGTGAGCACACCATGAGACTACGCCTCTCCCTCATTGCATATGATAAGTATCTACCGTGTTATATTCAATTGCCTATGGACAATCTTTCTCTTCGTGTTACAAAAAGCTCTCTACTAAACAACTAACTTTTATTGCCTTGCAAATTACTCCTATTTTTATTCTATCTAAGTACTTCTAGTTTTATTCTTGCAAACTTATCCTCTTACACCTACGAAGTAGTTTTATTCTTGTTCTAGGTAAAGCGAATGTTAAGTGTGCGTAGAGTTGCATTGGTGGTCGATAGAACTTGAAGAGAATATTAATTCTACCTTTAGCTCCTCATTGGGTTCGACACTCTAATTTATTCAAAAGGGATACAAACGACCCCCCATACTTGTGGGTTATCAGGTACCGGCTTATCAACCATCTAGTATTTGGTGGAGCTTCTCTTCAGCGGGTACCCCATCTTCAACATGTAACTTACTCCCACACACAGACACACATGCACACCTACATACTTAATAGGCTATGTCCCGTGCTGGCAATTGAAAGTGTTAGTGTGCATGTGTTCTCTATCATCATCATGCAGGATCATAAGGACCTCACTTTTTCTGGAAAGTGATTTTCAACCAAGACACTTGTTCAAAAAATATACCAACAACTTCAAATTCCTGGCAGAATCAACATTATCTTAAATCAACAAAATGGTATTATGAGCAAATTGTATAATGGCCACCCCTTTATATATAAGGTGAGGTATCAAACCTACAAACTTCCGAATGTCTTGAGCCATCTTCACCATTTTCTAAAGACAATTTGCACTGATATTAAAGAGGAAAGGAGACAAGGGGTCACCTACTCACCTTGCCTCACCCCTTTTAAGCTGCCAAAATTCTTACCAACAATATCATTAACTTAACACCGAGAGTCCCCCTTTAAGCATAGTATGGAACCACCACATCCAACTATCATTAAACCCTCTTTCTCTCACGCTATAAAAAAGTAAATTCCAGTTTACCTTGTCATAGACTTTTCAAAATCCAGCGTCAAAACAACCCCTTGTTGCTTTTTCCTCCTTGGCTCATGTAATATTTCATGTCAAAACATGACTCCATCCATAATATTTCTCCCTCTAATGAAGGAACTCTGGGTTATAGAGATAAGTTTACCCGTAAAAAGGTTTAACTCTATCAACCATAGCTTTTGGGTATTTTTTATAAACAGAGGCAAAATGACAAATTGGTCTGTATCTCTAAACAATATATGCATCTGCTCCATTTGGAATAAGAGTTATAATAGCAAAATTTATTCTGCTCAGGTCTACCTTTCCAACACGAAATTAATGGAAGCACACCATAATATCATCTTTGATAAAGTGCCAATATGCTTGATAGAATTCAATAGGAAACCCATCACACCTTGTTGCTCTATCCTTTTTCATACCATCAATCACTTTTTTTAATTTCTTCCCCACTAAAAGGTTTGTTGAGTTCCATATTATCTTCCTCTCACAGTTTCTCATGTTTAGTCCACACATCACTTCTTAATCTACAACTAAAACCTTCAGTAGGTCAAGAAAGCTCATTGTAATAGTTGGAAGCATGATCAACAAGACCGGTGGTCCCTTGAATCACAAATTATCCATTATTTAGAAAATAAATGTGCTTTTATCCTGCTACCATTAACAATTACTCCGTCTGTTCCTAAATATTTGTCTTTCTAGAGATTTCAACAAATGACTACATATGGAGCAAAATGAGTGAATCTACACTCTAAAATATGTCTATATACATTCGTATGTGGTAGTCCATTTGATATCTCTAAAAAGACAAGTATTTAGGAACGGAGGGAGTATATGGAAGTAACAAGTATTATTGTCTCCCTCAAGGAACCAATCCTCTCAAGATCTCTTGTGTCAGTAGCCTTCTTCTTCCTCGAGAGACTTACAAATAGAGCTCTGGCCGAAATTTTTCATGGCTGGCAAGGGGCTAAATTTCTTCCAAGATTTCCATGTCTTTAGCTCATCAGTTAGATATTTATTATTTTCAGGATCTGATCTCTTAAATTCCTCTCCCATCCTTTCTGATATTCCCCTTTTTATTTTCTCGCCCACGCTGCCCGCTCGCTCACCCACGCTGCCCGCTTTCTCACCAACTATTCATAGAGTACGTGGACGCAGCGAGCCTGCCAAGCACCCCGCTCGTCCTTTATATGTTCGATTTGCTCATACTCTTGAGTTTTTTTGCATGACATCCAGACTGTCCTCAGCAACAATAGATTCATTCCATATATTTTCCCACTAAGTTCTTTTTTTTGCGGGAGTTTTTCCCACAAAGTTCATGAAACCCTTTCACAAAATCCAACTAGGTTCAAATCTAAAGGGATAAAGTATTGTTGCTAATCTCATTATCTCCCACTAGTAAGTATGCACGTGCAACGCACGTCTTAATTGTCATCTAATAATTATTAAAATAGTTTATCATCTACTCCCTCCGTCCCATAATATAAGATCGTTTTTGAAGCTAACATAGCTTGAAAAACGTTCTTATATTATGGGACAGAGGGAGTACTATACATGTATTATTACTGATAATAATTTTTTTGGGATGGAAACACAGCTAAATGACGAACAAATAAAGGGCATGCAAATAAGTTCAAGATCAATAAATTTATGTAACATATGATGCTAGTACCTAGTAATTAGTTATAAGCTATTTTTGTAGCCATATCATCTTGATTCTACCCTCTGCCCCATCATAAAAATTGACATCACACATGGCTGCAACAATTTCAACATGATGAGAGTCAAATACGTTGCCTCTCCTGTCTCACACATGCCCTTGTTTCATCATATCATAGAAGAAAAACAGTTTCGTTATCAGTAAGATTGAAAAGAGTCAAGCCATATAGCAAATGGACAAGCTGATTTCTTCATCATGAAATTTTATGATTTGAAATAGTTACTAAATATGTAATGTTTAGTCCAGCAGCCAAATGTGCTTATACCCCTCAGTTGTATACATTTTTGCTTCACTCATGGTTCAGTGCCATGATGTCATAAAACATATATTAGAAAAATTCGAATACATATATGTAGTAATGCAGCGTGTGCGAAGATGGATTCATGCATAATTAACAGATACCCAAAGCAATTATGAAAAAACATGAAAGGACGGATTAACCATTGTTACATCCCAAATTAGTGAGAATATTTGTAAATTGTAGAAGAAAAAGGTACAACTATCAAAATAAAACAAAACTTGAATCTTGGTTCATTAAAAAGTAACTTACCCTACAGTCTAATCACAGAACAACACATAAGTAAACAACTTGTTGTTTTCTAAAGAGGATGAATTTCATTGGCAGCATGTCTGAACTATCATAAGAAAATTAGTCTGAACTCCTAAAATTTGTTACTCAAGAAATCATCTGCAGGCCCTTGAAATTTTGCTATGCATTTTTTGGAAGAGAAGAGCACTATACCATATCCGCAGTACTGTGCAATAGTTTGTTTCTTGAGCCTAAACAAAAGCAAAACTTCCTCTAGACACTTGCCTGATGTAAGAGGGGAAGAAACTTTCATAATTTCAAAATCGAGGACAATTCACACTTGCCTTTTTTTGCAAACAAAGGGATTGTCTATGTAGGCGGATTGGTGGAGACATCTTTGAAGAAAAACTCACCTCTATTTTTTTTACACAAAATGAAACTGACCGTGCACCTTAAATATGTGCAAGCTAGTTGTGTATTTCATCGATTGTTCAAGGAGAAGGCATCGAGGAAGGAACCTCCCTGATGATAATACAACCTAGTCAGTCAGAAGATAATTCTTTTTTTATTTGGACAAGCCGCACTCACTTACAATTTCTCTGGTGAGTCACTGTCAACACGGAGTATGTGTATACAGTATTAACGAAAGAAAAACAATCTGGTCACTTCCCCACCGCCCCCTCGCATCTCCTTGCTGTTCCCCATTCTCCCGTGGTCGCCCCTGCTCCTCCTCCCCTTAATGTCAAATCCGGCCGCGGAACTGGCCGTCGGAGGCGTGGGAATCGCACACCCCTGCTCTTCCCTGCTCCTTCATCGAATCCGGTCGCCGAAGTGACCGAGACGGTGCTCGAGCTCGACATGCTCGCCCGGACGCCGAGGCTCCTCCCTCCTCCTGATTTAGTAAACATCGCCGCCGCCGCCATGAGCCTCTCCACCCTCTCCCGCGCTCGTCCCAGTTCCAGGTTACTCTATCTCTCCGACCCCACCGCCTGCTCCTCCCCGTTAATTTGGTTCGTCAACAGGTGCATCACCTCACTCCGTGCAATGTTCGGACCCCTAGGGTTATCTGCTCGGGGGCCATGGCGTGTTCCGCGCGGTGCTGCCTTCGCCGCCGCCGCCGCCCGGTGGTGAGGGCGCTGGCTTGTGTCTCGTGGGTCGCTGCCTGACTTCCAGTCTGGGGAGACGGGCTTCATTGGCCAATAAATAGGGACGGGAAGGTCCGAGACTGGAGGTCCCTGCTCGCAAACTCGCAATCCCGGCAGCTATTCTACTACCAATCGAAAAAGAGTAAGCTTTCTTCCTAGTTTTGGGTTTCCTTTAATCCGCTTATTAGTTGGTGGCTGTGTTGACGATGCGATCCTTAATGGTTCAGTTTCATGAAGGAGAAGAAGAAGGCGCCGAAAGGGAATGGGAGCAACAAGTCTGAATGGACGGGTATGTTTTGATTGTGAGTTGCATTGCACTCTATTTTTATAGTTTGGGAAATCCTTGGGGTTGCCTATGGAACGTTTCCTTGATGTGATGGTTGGGCATATTTGTTTACTAAATCAAAGTTCCAGTTTACCTTCATCGGCAACTCTAAATATTTCTTACACGTCTTACCACAAGCATATATACTTCAAAAACATTTATTCTAAACCGGTTCATGATAGATCAACAAAACCTCATTGACGCTCTCACCTAATAGGATATCTACATGAAAGAAGAATATCGCATAACTGCATAGTTCCAACAAGAAGACATTCAAATGCACCATTTTACACTCTGGAATCAGGAAGTGCAACTTCTTTAGTGTTTAGAATGGATCAGGTTACATGTTTTGTTTTCAGTTTTAAATAAATAGTAAGCTTGCAAGTGCAACGCATGTATTATCATGTGAAAACAATTAGCATTCATCATACAAAGATAATATATCAATAAAATGATGAAAATACATTGATGTACCAACATAAGAGAGGCAATAGAGATGTTTAAAAATGTTGTAACACACCAAAAAAAATTACTCGGACTAAAACCCTAGTGAACATATTGCCAAACCTTTGTATTCAAGTTTTTCCTATCAAATAGGTAATGCCGAGAACCAATTTTTTTGTAATTACACACATGGGAAATTCGCAAAGAAGCACATCATTCATCGTAATCAACTCCATATTATTAGGGAAAATCTAAAAGGCTTGAAACATAAACCAATGCATCTATCCACAAAATAAGCTCTGCTTCATGACACCGACCAATGATTACAAAGAATTGTTATGATCACACTAATAGGGCATCTTGCAATATAACAGAAAATCATTCAAGTCTATCATGTATATTTAGGAAAAAAGCAAATATTGCAGTAACTTTTTGTGATGAAGTAATACAAAAGAGGTTCTGGAACATACTCCTTGGCTTCTTCTAAGGCTCAGTAGAAGCATGCTTGCTTGCATTCATTGCAATCAACCTTCCACTCAAATCCTTTTAACCAGAAAGGAGCTTGCTGCCCCAAACGAGCAGTAACAAACACTTTTCTGTTGGGAAATGTTTCACCCTGAAATATAATCTTAAGGAATCACTTTCATAGCAGAATTTTGTGTTCTAGTTTGATGAGGGATGCATTAGTTAAAATTTCAAAACAAGCTATTTCAGTTACACCAGTGTTCCATATTTTACTGTACTACTATTTTTTGCTATGTACTTTATTATAACGGTTTCCTTCACATACTTCCAGTTTGCAACTTCGGTTATACTAATGTTACAAACACAAACAAATAAAAATGCTTGGTTGTACTTGAATTTTGTGTTGTTGTCCCTCCTTTTTCATTTATCTAAACTGCAATGGACTCCATTATAAACACTGAAGCAGTGTACAAAGCTATCACTGAAGCACTATATAAAGCTATCACATTGCTATTCCATTTTTGCTGAAGTGTTTTTTCAACCACAACTTAGTTCTGTACTTCTTGTTAAAAATATCCACCCGGTGATTTTTTTATATCTTCATAATAATACCTATCCTCTAATTGCTGGTGCGCTGTAGTGAGATTCAAATTTGGAGCAATACATCTTGCCCAGTTTCACCTGTGGAAACCCTCTTTTAAGGTCAAGATCCCTACAAAGATCAAAATGATAGAAGGTCCGGTGTGCTGGCGCTAATGCAGAGCGTGGCGCAGATGGGCTGGGTCCTCGGCCCATCGTCCTCATTGCCTGCGCCTACATCACCTACTACATCGTTGTCCTCATCTCCGACTACTACCGCTCGCCGGAACCCATCCATGGCAAACGAAACTATACACATGTACATGGACGCCGTTCGCTCCTGCCTCGGTAACAAATAATCCTGAATTAACTTCTCCTGGCATGTATGGATGGACATTGGCAGCATGCATGCATGTCTGTTGTTAGGCAGAATAAATGGGTCTCACACTCTTGATCATGTCCATGCAGGGCCTAGAGATGTAGCTGTGTGTGGCAATGCACAGTACACAGTTGTCTATGCATCACAGTTGGCACGGGCATCATGTAAGCACAGACAGTTTTACTATTTAAGCCTCTTTTGCTTCTGAATATCTGTAAATATTTTGTTCATAAAAGTCATGGACTGAAAGAAGTTCCTTGCCTTGAGAGTGTAGGTCTGTGGTGCCCAGCAACTGCCGCCATTAAAAGGGCCACGACGCAAACTGCAGCAGGATGGGGCGATGTACCTGGTGATGTTCCGCCTTGCCGAGGTCGTCCTCTCATAGTTCCCGGGCCTGGAGATCGGCCACCTTTGTCTCCATCATCGCCGTTATCATGTCCTTCACCTACTCCTTCATCGCGTTCTTCCTGAGTGTGCGGCCTGCGCGCAAGGATAGGCCAGTGGCGGTGTACAGCCACTTGCATCGGTCGGCGGCCAAACGAAGGAGCGGTGGGTGGTGACCTGTGCATAAGGAGAGGCCGGCCAGCGGCGGCGGGGGCGGAGGCCAACACAGATCAATGGTGACAAGGGAAAAAGAGGCAAGGCAAGCGTCGGCGGTGGCGGAGGAGGAGGGTCAGGCGGCGACCCTCGAGGGAGTAGGAGCATCCGGCGGGCAGAGGCAGGTGGCATGCGTCGCGGGGTAGTTGTTTTGAGGCGATCTGATTGCGATCAGTTTTCTGTTTTCATGGCTTGCATGATCGCTTGCAGAGGTGGGACGGCAGAGTTTTCTTCCGCCGAGGAAAATTGCTAAGCGCAGTTTTGCCTGAGGGTTAGTCTAATCTTAATGGTTAGATCTAATTAAGTAATCTGATCGTGAGGTTGTAATTGGTCCATGATATTTTGTGTAGCTTAGGCTAGGTGCACTTAGCAATGAATATGTTTGCTTGTTTAATAGTAGTATAGATAACGTCCATTACACCAACATAAACATCCATGTACATATACGATGTAGTAGTATACGCACAAACCACACGCATCTTTCGGCTGCTCCTTCAATACGATGCTATCACAAACGCAAACGGTGGGTTTTGGGTGTCCTTGTGGCTCTGACCATAAAATCACGATCAAATCGATGTGCAGATAATTTTTCCACCAATTGACCTGCAATTACTGGGGTTTTAGAGTTTGGTGTTTGAATTTGTTGAAACATAATTTACCTACAAGTTCAAGGTTCTGTACTATGAACTACTCATTCCTTTTCAGTTTACAGAGCTTAATTCAAAAATCTCACCAACCAAGGTAGATGATGAGTGGTGGAATACTTTTTATAGTTTGCAAAAACACACAATTAATGCTTTTGTTTTTCTCAAAAAATTATGTTTACCAATGTATTAATTGCAATACATGCATGCATAAAGTATATGTATTGATCAATTTTCTTTTAATACTTGCATGTAATGATTTAATATATTTTGGAATCTGAACATGTGACGGGGAACAACCAAATTGAGTCTTATAAAATGAAAAAACTAAAATTTTAAGATAAGATCTATAAACCGGAAAAGAGAGAGTATGAATCTAATTGCTGCTTAAGGCTAGCCATAGTGGGCGTAACTTAGGTACTACCTCTCTCTCAGTTTACAGGGCGTGCGCGTGTCCCTAGGTCGTCAATTTGACCAACCTAATACACGTCATATATTACAAAAAATATATCAATATAAACTTCAGATGTTCTATTTTCAAACCGTATAATTTTTGTGTTATATAGTTTATATTAAGGTGATAAAATTGACAATCTAGGTATACGCATAGGACTTGTAAACTGAAACGGAGGTAGTAGTAACATAGCACATCCTAAGAAAAAATTGCTTATGTGGCATGGAGTTAATAATGAGAAAAAAGATGCTTGTGGTAATATAATATGTTACTGTAACATAACACACCCCGAGGTAAAATGAGTCTATATCTCAATTAAGGAAGACTTGCATGTTATCATCCATATGTTACTACCTACTATAAAGATACTAACATAGACTAGTAACATATGCATGCACTAGTCCAAGCTACTCACCACTATGCCAACCTAAGTTTAGTCATTCTACACAGAATAATGCTAATTACTCAACATTCTCCTTGCCGGATATTCTCCATCGCATGTGCTTTAAATTTGAATGATGCAATCCCCAATACTGTATTATTGTTACTATTCATTTCAATATTTCGTCGGAATTGTCAATCAGATTTCTTAAACAAAAAAGAAATCAGCGCGCGCAAAAGCGGAGTACGTTTCCTACCTATAATTCCCCGGAAGGGCGTTATGGTAAATTCTCCCGACGCGTCCCACCGACCGACGGCCTCCTTTTGAAACCGCAAGCGCACTCCACGGGTACACAAAACACCAGGCCAGTGGCGGGACAGTAAATAAGTGCAATACCCAGTGTCAGTTCCTCAACTGGCCCTCAGTCATTTAAACCCCGCATTCCGCAGTTGTGCCTTTTCCTGGCGTCCATTCCCCCACTCGCTGCTGCAACTGCAACTGCCCCCAGCGAAAAAAGGAGTGACTCACGGAACAAAAATTCTCCATCACTTCCGAGCCCTCGATCCAGTCGGCGCGGCGCCGGATCGAATGCGGGAGGCGGAGGCCGCCGCCGCTTGATCTGGTGAGGCATTCGTCTCCCTGCCTTAGTTTTCTCGGGTGTTTTTGCTGCGGTCTCCTCGGACCTGGGTGGGGGTGGCTTGCTTGAGCTCGAAGCTTGAGGCAGTGGGTCGGTGAGCGGGCGTTGTCTACTCCAGAATCTGGATCCGCCTTCTTCCGTTCTGTTTTTTGGCGAGCCATAGGAGCCAGGAATCAGTGGAGTTGGCCTGCCTGGATCTCTAGGGCTTTGGATTTTTGTCTGCGAGGGATTTTGGGGTTTTGGATCCGGGAGCCCCCGCGGGCTCCAAACTTTCGATCGCTTAGAAACCCTCCATTTCGGATTCAATGCGTCCAGTGCTTAGTTTGGTAGCTCTGATGATGAAGGATCTGCACTGATGGTACTAGAATTTTGTCTTTTGGGTTTGAATTGTATCTGCTTTTCTGCTTCTCTGATCTATGAATCTGATTGCGTTAACTAAGGAAATTGAGGCATACTACACTCGTACCACATGCTATTTTACCGCTATAGAAGCCTATAAGTTTGTCTGTGCTGTGGGAACATAATCGAGCGGAATGAATGACTTAGGTGTGGAGTTGGTTCGGTGATACATGCACAATCAGTTTGCTCTATGCTTGGTTGGTACCCTCATGCTGAAAAGTAACCTGCATATTTGGGCATGGAACATTTAATCACTTATTATTATAGATGTTGACATATTAGCGTTTCTGACCTTGGCAGTAGCATTATCTCTCTTCTTTGTTATCTGTTTCCTTTTGCAAGGTTGGTGACGTTTCTGCTGATATTCCCGTTGTCAGGTATTTGAAGTGGACAAGGAGCAGATACGATCTATAGAGGGTTGCTGTGCTTGTCGTTGTGGGCAAAATGGAGGGGAGAGTTGCTGGCGACGTGGAGCTTGATTCTGCAGTGTTCCAAGTGTCATTGACCAAGAACAGGTGAAGCACTCTGTTCACCGTGATTGAGCTTATGAAGTGTGCTTCAGATTTTCGTCGCTGCATTTGGCTGAAAACTGTTTCATGGATATGCCATATTGAGTCTTTTATGATTCACAATCTCTGATATAAATTCTGACCCGCCCAGTATTGTGAAACCTTTCCTTCATCAGGTATGAGGCAATTGCTTGTAATGGAGAGAGTGCCGAATCAGTAGCATCTGGTCCTTTCGACCAACTAGTCCTGCACTTGGAAGATGCCAAAAATTTCCAATCACGTTCATCAAGTGGCTCTTTTAAGCTGTTATTGGCTGGGGATGCAAAAGGCTCTACCTGGTTCACAAAATCCACCTTAGAGAGGTCTTTCACCTTAACCTTTTTCTAGTTACTTGTGTTTTTTATAGTTGTAATCGTAACTAAATTGAACATCCCTACCAGATTTCTACATATCATAAATTCGCCTGATGCATCCAAAACGGCGAATGGGATTTTACAGGAAATGTCTCAGCTGGAGGAAACTAGAAAGTTTCATGATTATCTACAGTCCAAGGTATCATAATTTTGTCCCAAAAGAAGTAAAACAAATTTTCTGTGCTAAGTTTGCTTGCACATTTAAGTTCAGTTCTTATCTAGAAAAACAGCAGACGCCGTAAATAACAAAATCCATTTTTTATGCAGGAACAACAAAATCTTATGGGTGGTGCTTTGACAGGTACATTCAAAGAAAGTCTTGCTTCTTCCATTGTTCTTTGTACTCGAAAGCCATCACAACCTTTCAGCATGTATGGCTGTATGCAATATGGCTTTTGTCTCCTTTTTATGAAGCCTATCTAATCAAATTTTGGATTCACTTTACCATTTTAGTGCTATGAGTGATGGACTTAATAACAGTTTAGTTCTACTCTTAGAGCCTGTTACTCATTCCCTGGTTGAAATCACATTTTTTGTCAAGCATAACACTCAAATGGTTGATGAATCACAGTACTTCATTGGTGACTTTAGTTGGTTCCTTGACTATTTAGTTGGTGACTTTGTTGGTGCATTGTGTTTTGATATCTTTAAGACTTTGTTGGTGCATTGAGGCCATTGACATATTTTCCTTGGTCCATCCATTTTGTTTGCTTGTGTCCATAGATAACGAATCCTACTATCGTACCCATGATTCTTTGCCTATCACTAGAAGAAATTAGCTGCCTGCTGCAAATTCTAGAAATTATCTATCTGTCAAAGACGTGAAAACATAATAAAAATTGCTGTCTTGCACTCACACGTGATTTATATAGGCAAATGCATTTTGGCAGACACTATTTGCTCTAATTGGATAAGTTCAACCCTTCTTTTGACTTAAAAAAATCGGAACCCGAGGCATTTGGTCTGACATAAAATGTTTTGATGCTCTAAAATATTATCTTTGGGTTTGTTGAAAATGTTCACACTTCACATTTCTGCATGCGCGTCAATGCAAATGAAAACACTCTATTAAAAAAATTGAGCACTAAAACCTATAGGTAACTGTTTTTAGTTTTGACTTAGTACAAGCAATTTCTATGGATGGCAAGGGATTTCTTTACAGAATGTCTTATTCTGGCTAATGTTGGTAGAGTGCTCAGTTTATGATGATATTCTAATTTGCAGGTGGTCTCTCCAGCACCGTTGGCAAACCACAGCAGGTAATTTCCATTTGTGCAAAACTTCTGATGGCTTTATGTTTTTGTGCATTTTTATGTTTTGTTTGCTCACATTTTAGTTCTCAAAATTACTTTCAGGGAAATATTGGCCCAAACTCCTCAGTGGCTACAAAGTAAAGCCTTTTCTTTTTCCTTTTTCTGTCACTATTTTTTCCCATCTATTAGTTGACATTTTCTATAACTAAATGTTGAAGGAACGAGTTACTTCGAGCACTGGATTTGAGGCTATCAGCACTGAAAGAAGAAATCTTGGTATTATTGAGTCGAGCAGTTGGCTCTAAGTTGTTGAATAAAGAAGTATCAGATTTGTCTGGTTTTGTTCAGCATTTTGGGACATCAGAGTTTAGGTATGCTGCAAAAATCACTACAAACTTATCCTCCCACACACACACACACGCACACAATCAGATCATTTCTACAAGGTCATTCCATTGTACTTTTTTTTGTGTGATACAAGAAGCTAATTGTCATCATTTCTCGTTTTGCTTTAGTTGGTTGGTGAGGTGCCTACTGTTGATCCGGGATTGCCAGCCCTCTGTGCTACCCCCACACCAAGCTTCTACTGCTGAGAGAAAGGATGATGCACTTGAGACTCGTGATATCAGTTCCCAAACCAATATCCAAAGGCCTATCACCAGTAATGTTTCCCCAGCAAAGCTTGCACAAGTTGAACGTAAAATGTCAATGGAAAGCGACGATTCCTCTGAGTCCACCGATGAAGATGAAGCTGTTGTTGAAAGAAGCCGCCCCCTTATGAGATCTGCTTCTCCTAGGAGGTCTGCTTCTCCAATGCGAAGGGTTCAAATTGGGAGATCAGGATCTCGTAGGTCAACGCCAATTGCCATCAAGAGCCTAAGTTACTTCCCTCCTAGCCAGAGAGTTGCTTTGGATAAAGATGATGAAAGCAGCTGCAATGGTGAAACAGACCAGCCGCCAAGGAGATCCGACAATAATGTAAGAAGAATGAGCGTGCAAGATGCGATTAGCCTTTTCGAGAAGAAGCAGAAGGGTGAGAATCTGGATTCTGAAAGTAAGAAAGCCGGCTTGGTCGCGACCAAATCTGTACTGCGTCGGTGGAGTTCAGGAATGGGTGACTCTTTGAACAGCAATACATCGGGAGAAAAGACCTCAGATTCTACCTCTCAAAGCAAATCTAACAATATGGCATCTGATGCAGAGAAGAATGAAGCTGAATTACAGGCTGAGACAGATGCAGCGCCAAACAGTGTAGTTGCACCTGAGGCAGGAAGTTACGATGCTGATGGCCATGGCATCACAGTGTCGGACATGGAAAATGTGGTCTCATCCCACACTAACATTTCTGCTGAACAAACACATTCTGGGCAGGAGTCAAACAGTGATAGGGCAATGGCCTCTGCTGAGTGGAATCGCCAGAAGGAAGCCGAACTTAATCAGATGTTAATGAAAATGATGGAGGTCATGCCTGGGAAGTTTGCAGGCGCCAATGTAACTGCTACCGGGCTCATTTCTGCAAGTGAGAAGAAAGGCGGACTTCAAAGAGAGAAGCGAGACACGAAGGTTCGAACAGAGAAAGGTGTAACGCGACCAGCAAAGGAGACGAGCACCAAGCTCTTGAAGGAATCCGTTGGGCAGAACAGAGCAGCAGTTACCCCCAAGACTAGCATCATAACAGAGAAGCGCAACTCACCTATTCCACAAAGGGCAAGGAGAAATTCATCACCTCCAGTCTTGCCAAAGGAAGTGATCTCAAAGACACCAGCAAAAAAAAGTTCCCCCAAACCATCACCTGCACCAGCTACCCGTAGTTCATGGTCAGGATCTTTGAC
The DNA here is from genome assembly GCF_056163025.1 of Triticum urartu. Taxonomy (NCBI): domain Eukaryota; kingdom Viridiplantae; phylum Streptophyta; class Magnoliopsida; order Poales; family Poaceae; genus Triticum; species Triticum urartu. The sequence goes on from NC_141876.1 coordinate 402,043,197, forward strand.
TAAAGCAACTAGTAGTACTGCACAGAAAACTAAAAACTCTCCTGGAGCAGTTTCAACATCGACACCAACTAGCCGGAGAAGGACCGCGACAGCATCCTTGGCACCTCAGCCGATTTCAAAGGTGGAGAAACCCCTTCCAGCAGTGAAGAACAAGAAGGAACCTGTGACTGCGACAAAGCCAGCCATTAAGGGGCAGGAAGATAAGAAGACAAGGACAGCAACAAAGCCGAGCAGAGTGGCAAAAAGTTCACCTGCATCAGAAGAAAAATCAAGTGCAATGACAAAGTCAGGCATGTATAACAAGGTCCCAAAGAAAAGCAGTGTTGTACCAGTAGAACCCAAACCCGTGAAGAAAGCCACTGGGATTAGTCAAGGTGTTGGTTCTGGTGCTGTTAAGAGTAAAGTGCCGCAGCTTGGTGATTCTTCAAAGGGCAGTGGAATTGTTACCCGTGCGGAAGATAAGGAGCAATCTCCTGTGACAACCGAGCCAACTACCAAGGTACCAGAGGCTGATCTTGCTCAACCAGCACATGATGTTGATGAAAATTTAGAAATTTCGATCGATAATGACTTACATGTTGAAAAAACAGAAAACCCGGGCTCGAGTTTAAGCGCAGCCGAAATGGGCCCCAGTGACCAGGTTGAGCCCTCTGTCGTTGAGGTCAAACCTCTTGACGAGGACATGGACATCTCATCAGCTGCCTGGGTTGAAGTGGATCATCAAGAAGTTACTGATGTGGGTGAAAGCGTGACAGGCGAGGATGTCACCTCGCCAGCAATTGAACCATTGCCGTCATCAAGCCCAAGAATCCGTCATTCGTTGTCACAAATGTTGCAAGCAGATAGCAACGAACCAGAAATAATCGAGTGGGGAAATGCTGAAAACCCACCCGCAATAGTTTTTCATAAAGATTCTCCAAAAGGATTCAAGAGACTTCTTAAATTTGCTCGGAAAAACAAAGGAGACAACAACACTAATGGTTTGGCCAGCCCATCTGTGGTTTCTGATGGAGAGGATGAACAAGAAGAATCCGGTGCTGGTGACGGTGTAAATTCCAGCAGGAGAACTTTTGATGGTTCCAAGACTAATAGCATCTTATCAGGTACTTCTACAGCCATAATTCAGCGGGAGCTTCTCATCCTACATGCTGTAGTTTTCAAGCAGAAAGCATCTCATACTTTAGTGCTTGAGGCTCTCAGTATTTTACATCTAAAGTTCCTTCCAAGATGGTCATACACAGCGCGCCGCAACGTAACATCGACAATATGATAGCGCAAAGTGAATCTACATAAACATAACCGTTATGTGTTTCTATGAAATACACGTAGTTATTCATTTTCCTATGAATAAAATTGCAGATCTACCTTGTCGAATCTAAACCTCTTGTTTTTCAGCTCAATCAACGGCCAGCAGCTTCAATGCCACAGGCTCGGATAGGCTACGGGACAGGCCTGGAGCTGCACCGTCAACTAAAGGCTAGTTCCTTTTACCCAAACAAAATTATGGTCACTTGTATCTACTCCCTCCGTTCGGAATTACTTGTCGTAGAAATGGATGTATCTAGATGTATGTTAGTTCTAGATACATCCATATCCGAGACAAGTAATTCGGAACAGAGGGAGTACTAGAGTTGAGTAGACGTGAAAGCACCACTAATACATTTGTTTGTGCCTCTTTGTACTTGCAGCAGCATCAAGGTCATTCTTCTCCCTCTCAAACTTCCGGAGCAGCAAAACCAACGAGTCAAAGCTTCGATAGATAGCATGCGTTGTTATACGTTAGATGTAAAAATGGATTGAGGTGACTGATTGTTGAGAACGGAGCCAGGTTGTTTGTGTCCGGTTCTGCTTTCCTGCTCTTCGATATTAGCTTCTCCTTAGCGGTCCGCATATCATTACTTTGCTCATGTCTTGCTGTACATCTTTTAAGTATTTTTCTGAGTTGTTTTAGATGACCGGTATGTTATCTTGACTGGTACTACTATTTTTCTTTTTTGCGGGTGATCTTGACTGATGACTGCTGCAAAAGAAAAAAAACAGATTTAACTGCATCCAGCTAGTTGGTTATATCAGGCAGCTTGACTAGAACTGATTGATGATCTACTGTTGGTGTCGCGAACCTCTGGGATTTTTAAAGCTAAAACTCTGAAGGCGACTTCTTGTTCCAAGTTCTCATTTAGCTACGTATTTGGCGTAAAAAAATAATTCTCACTGAATTTGGAGCGTGCCAAGCAATCATCCTGAAAACGCTGCATGATTACAAAGGTCAGAAGCGCTCTCCCAACAAACCTAAACCCAGGAAAAAGAGGCACAAAATAGATACTCCTACTACATACGGGTACGGTATCACCACACACGGACGGATTCAGATACAGAAGTGGACATCAATTCAAAGAAAGAAAGAAAATGGTGGTACATGGGTGGACATTTATTTACTAGGTAGACATAAGCATGGCTGCGCCAATCACAGAAAGGGAAGGGGAACGGCAGATGACGGATTCAGAAGGGAACCGGCGAGACTTGGATGAGAGTTGGCTCATAGTGACGAGGGGCCTCGAAACCATGGAGGTTGATGAGTGTCGCCGCGACGTTAGCGAGCCCGGCATCCGGAAGGTCCTCCCGGAATGTAGCCCCTGGCGCAAGCCCTGGACCTCCGATGGCGATGGGGACCTGCAGCCGGGTTCAGTAAGACGATGAGAACGGGACACTCAGTCGTGCTCGTGCATATAGATATACATAGCACCGGGCGTCTGATGATGAAATGTGCACTCACTGGATTCAGTGTGTGTGAGGTAAGGGGCTGCACATTCCCGTCTTTGTCGCGAATCGGTTTCCCGGATTTGTCTCTTTTCACCATGTCCTCGGCATTGCCATGGTCAGCGGTGACCACGAAGATGCCACCTACTTGTTCAATGGCGTCAAGAATAATCTTGACGGCTTCATCAGCGGCCTTGCACCCAGCGATGGTGGCTTCAAGGTCACCTGTGTGCCCAACCATGTCTGCATTCGGGATGTTTACCCGTACCTACAAAACCACCACATCACTCTGTTTTACTACTCACCGTAGTTGCCAATTAACAGTTACGAATGAGTATCTCATTTGTCTACTTGCACATGCATATGCATATGCATGGATTTATGCTTGAGGAGGATCTCATTGTGCCAAGTACCTGATCAAATTTGCCACTGAGGATGGCATCCCGTGCCTTCTCTGCAACTTCCACGGCCTTCATTCTTGGCTGTACATTAAAGGGTATACCAGTGTCACTGGGAATTTCTTCGTACCTTTCCAGGTTTGGGTTGAAGTAGCCCGACCGATTCCCGTTCCAGAAAAAGGTGACATGACCAAATTTCACTGTCTCGCTACAGGTCAAAACCACAAGACATGCTCAAGTACCAGAATGTTCAGAGATAGAAGCTCTTTATACAGCACAAAAGTATGTACCTGCAAGCGTAGGTGCGTACGCCATTGTGCGCCAGGTACTCGCCGGACGTCCTCTCTATCTCCGGGGGAGCAACAAGGTAATGACTTGGGAGCTTTAGTTCGCCGTCATACTGAAGCATACCGGCGTAGCGAATCCTCGGGAATCTGACACGGTCGAATTTGTCCAAGTCCTCGTACTCTAGCGCCTTTGCGAGCATCACCATTCGATCAGCTCTGAAGTTAAATGTCACAACAGCGTCTCCATCCACTATGGGCCCAACAGGTTTTCCGCTTTCATCGACGACGACGAACGGGGGTAAATACTGGTCGTTGGCCTTGGGATCATCATCCCTCAGCTTCTTCACGGCTTCAAGGGCACTTGGAAACTTGTGTGGGGCTTCACCAAGAACCTGGGCATCCCAGCCACGCTTCACAACTTGCCAATCATTCTGCATAACAACAAGAAATACAAAGTTATAACTGCAGTATCTCGCAAAAAAGAAGTTATAATTGCAGTATTGCTGCTGCAGGGTACATCCCTGAAGAAACACACAATTTTTTGAAGTAGGATAGGATAGGAGAGATCACCTCATAGCGGTCCATTGTAACATACATCCTGCCTCCACCAGATGCAATCCTTGCATCAACACCCTTCTCCTGTAGCTTAGCCAGATCATTCTCAAGCGTTTCCACGAATGTGACACTGCTTCCATCCAATACGTCGCGACCGTCGGTAAGGATATGAACCCGTATCCTCTTCGCTCCATGTTCACTAGCCCCCTTCAGAAGCAGCTGCCACAGCCAAATCATTCACATCAGCCTGGAACTACACTGCAGAATGAACTCTGCTTAGAAGAAAAATGGTGTAACCTGCAGCTGATCGATCCTTGAATGCACGCCCCCATCGCTCAGCAAACCAATGAGGTGCAAAGTACCGGTGTCAAAAGACTGCTGGATGTACTTAAAACCCTCCCCCTCATATATCTTCCCAGAGTCAAGCGCCAAATCCACCAGTTTTGCACTGCACGTTGTGCACAAATGATCACTAACTTTTGCTTAATAAGTAGCTTCACCAAGGTAGTTGTACTGAAATTAACTTGGTCGCTTTGGTCATACATGACTGTTGTCCTTATGCTAGCACTAACCCGCACACACCATCGCAAAGCACGCAGACCCGCACACTCCCTCGCCTACTTAACACCATCACATTTTGTCCCGCCCGAGTAACCGGAACAAGTACGGTTACAATGTCAATCGCAAGGATTAAACCAAGGTGTATATGAACGACCACTAGGTCACATGCCTCCATTTGTTCATACATTATACCAGCATAGAAAGCCAACATACAAGTTCAATATCTAAAATGACTAAAGTCGGCAACAAACCTACACACACAACGCATAGTGTATTCAAATTTCTTTACAAAGTGTTTATTATAATTATTACTAGCATAGTAAGTATCCCTTTTACATAGTTTATTATCACTATTACTACTATAGTGTCACTGGCTTTGATAACAATTAGGAAGATCCCAAAAACAAAGTAGTAGAAAAAGAACACAAAATTGAAATGTCAGGCTGGTAGGACTAGGGTTCCTACCGGCTCTACTGCGAAGGTTGTAGGGGCAAGGAGGGAGTGGACGCGGCGAGGAACGGGCGCGCCGGCGGCAGGGCGCCGTCGCGGCTAGGGTTGAGGGCGGCGGCGGCTTGGCTGCGGCGGCTAGGGTTTCCGGCTCCTCTAGAAGCCGGGCAACAAAAGATAATAATAGTCTTTATTGCTTGCCTCAAAACGATGCCTTACATGAGTATTTATAACTTTAGCCTAAGATAACTTTCCTAAGATAACTTGCCTAAGATAACTGTTGGAAATATGCCCTAGAGGCAATAATAAATTAGTTATTATTATATTTCCTTGTTCATGATAATCGTTTATTATCCATGCTATAATTGTATTGACAGGAAACTCAGATACATGTGTGGATACATAGACAACACCATGTCCCTAGTAAGCCTCTAGCTGACTAGCTCGTTGATCAATAGATGGTTATGGTTTCCTGACCATGGACATTGGATGTCGTTGATAACGGGATCACATCATTAGGAGAATGATGTGATGGACAAGACCCAATCCTAAGCATAGCACAAGATCGTGTAGTTCGTATGCTAAAGCTTTTCTAATGTCAAGTATCATTTCCTTAAACCATGAGATTGTGCAACTCCCGGATACCGTAGGAGTGCTTTGGGTGTGCCAAACGTCACAACGTAACTGGGTGGCTATAAAGGTACACTACGGGTATCTCCGAAAGTGTCTGTTGGGTTGGCACGAATCGAGACTGGGATTTGTCACTCCGTGTAAACGGAGAGGTATCTCTGGGCCCACTCGGTAGGACATCATCATATGCGCAATGTGACCAAGGAGTTGATCACGGGATGATGTGTTACGGAACGAGTAAAAGAGACTTGTCGGTAACGAGATTGAACAAGGTATCGGGATACCGACGATCGAATCTCGGGCAAGTAGCATACCGATAGACAAAGGGAATTGTATACGGGATTGATTAAGTCCTTGACATCGTGGTTCATCCGATGAGATCATCGTGGAACATGTGGGAGCCAACATGGGTATCCAGATCCCGCTGTTGGTTATTGACCGGAGAGTCGTCTCGGTCATGTCTGCATGTCTCCCGAACCCGTAGGGTCTACGCACTTAAGGTTCGGTGACGCTAGGGTTATAGAGATATTAGTATGCGGTAACCCGAAAGTTGTTCGGAGTCCCGGATGAGATCCCGGACGTCACGAGGAGTTCCGGAATGGTCCGGAGGTAAAGAATTATATATAGGAAGTGCTATTTCGGCCATCGGGACAAGTTTCGGGGTCACCGGTATTGTACCGGGACCATCGGAAGGGTCCCGGGGGTCCACCGGGTGGGGCCACCTGCCCCGGGGGGCCACATGGGCTGTAGGGGTTGTGCCTTGGCCTATATGGGCCAAGGGCACCAGCCCCAAGAGGCCCATGCGCCAAGAGAAGAGAAAAAGGGGAGAGTCCTAAAGGGGGAAGGCACCTCCGAGGTGCCTTGGGGAGGATGGACTCCTCCCCACCCTTGGTCGCACCCTTCCTTGGAGGAAGGGGCAAGGGCTGCGCCTCCCCCTCTCTCTTGGCCCTATATATAGTGGGGAAAAGGAGGAGCAAACCAATCTAAGGCCTGGCGCCTCCCTCTCCCTCCCGTGACACATCTTCCTCCTCCCGCAGTGCTTAGCGAAGCCCTGTTGGAATCCCGCTACTTCCACCACGCCGTCGTGCTGCTGGATCTCCATCAACCTCTCCCTCCTCCTTGCTGGATCAAGGCATGGGAGACGTCTCCGTTCCGTACGTGTGTTGAACGCGGAGGTGCTGTCCGTTCGGCGCTAGGATCATCGGTGATTTGAATCACGACGAGTACGACTCCATCAACCCCGTTCTCTTGAACGCTTCCGCGCGCGATCTACAAGGGTATGTAGATCCACTCCTCCCTCGTTGCTAGATGACTCCATAGATTGATCTTGGTGACACGTAGGAAAATTTTGAATTTATGCTACGTTCCCCAACAATAACTTGTGGGCCAAGCCCCTAATACTAATGCTCGGTGGGCCTCTTCCTAGAATAGACCAAGCCGGTCATAACATCTCTCCCCGCCTGCGCAAACAGCTCGTCCTCGAGCTGAAAGTCTGGATAGTGTTGACGGAAATCTTCACGCTGCTCCCAAGTAGCCTCCTCCTCCGGAAGGCCCGCCCACTGAATTAGGACGAACCAGACGCCACGACGGAGCTGGGCCTGCAACACCTTTGCTGGCTCTGGAAGAATGCGACCATCGGCGGTTGGAGGAAGCGCCGGAGGAGCCGCCGGTGGCTCTCCATGAAAAGGCTTGAGCAGCCCCACATGGAACACGTCGTGGATGCGGGCGCGGGCTGGAAGCTGAAGACGATAGGCCACCTTCCCAATGCGCTCCACGACAGGGAAGGGCCCGGCGTAGCGAGGGCCAAGCTTGCGCTTCGCGCGCGGGTCCAGTGACTGCGTAGAGCGGTGGAGAAGACGCAGCCACACCCAGTCACCCACTGCGAACTCCGCCTCGCGATGATGATCGTCGTAGTAGTGCTTGGCCGTCTGCTTGGCCTGAAGGAGACGCTGACGGACCTCAGCCAGCATCTCATCACGGGTGCGGATAAGGTCACCCGCAATCGCCGTCCGAGCCGTCTCCGGGTTGACCGGAAGTATAGGCGGGGGTGGTCGACCATAGACCACCTCAAATGGCGTCGCGCGCAGGGCGGAGTGATAAGAAGTGTTGTAGCAGTACTCCGCCCAAGAGAGCCAGTCCACCCAAGCGCGAGGCTGATCACCTGTCACACAACGCAAATACATGGCAATGACCTTGTTAACCACCTCAGACTGACCGTCCGTCTGAGGATGGAACGCCGTACTCAGGCGGAGCTGGACACCCGCCATCCTGAAGAGGTCGCGCCAGACATGGCCCGTGAAGACTGGGTCCCGATCACTGACGATCGACGTCGGGAACCCGTGTAGACGGACTATGCCGTCGAAGAAGGCCCGGGCCACGGATGCCGCCGTGTATGGATGGCCCAGCGCGATGAAGTGGGCGTACTTAGAGAAGCGATCGACCACCGTGAGGATGACTGACTTGCCCCCCACCTTGGGAAGGCCCTCGATGAAGTCCAAGGAGATATCCGCCCAAACATGAGACGGCACCTCCAAGGGCTCAAGGAGCCCCGCCGGCCTCAGGGTCTCTGTCTTGTTGCGCTGGCAAGTCTGACAAGACCGAACCCAGTCGCGGACCAGCGCACAATCGCCAGGAATGTAGAAGTCGGCGCGAAGATGATGGAGGGTTTTCTGCACACCCTCATGGCCCGCCGAGTGGGCGAGCTGCAACACCTGGTGACGGAGATCATCATGCGCCGGAACAAAGATCCGGCGCCCATGGAGGAGCAGTCCGTCAGAGAAGCGCCATGGCTCCTCCAAGTCGCCGGCCGCGAGCTGCTGCTGAAGAAGTGCGGCGTCATTTGCCGTCGCAGTGGCGCGTCGAATGTCGGTGAAGAGACCGAACGATGGCCCGGAGCGGATGCACAAGGCCGTCCCAGCGGACGCGTCGGCGGATGGCGCGAGGTCGGAATCGCGATGGGACAGCGCGTCGGCCACGGTGTTAAGACGACCCGGCCGATACTCGACAGAGAAGTCGAAGCCGAAGAGCTTGCTGATCCACTGGTGCTGCGGGACGGTCGACAGCCGTTGATCCAGCAAGAACTTCAGGCTGTAGTGGTCCGTGCGAATGTGGAAGGTCCGCCCCCACAAGTATGGCCGCCAATGACGTACGGCCTGGACGAGGCCAATGAGCTCCCGCTCGTAGGCTGCCAACTTAAGATGGCGCGGAGCGAAAGGCCGGCTGAAGAAAGCGAGGGGCCCATCGCCCTGATGAAGTACGGCGCCGAACCCGGCGCCCGAGGCGTCACAGTCCACCACGAACGGCCGGGCGAAGTCGGGCATCTGGAGGACGGGGCCTGTCGTGAGGGCCCCCTTGAGGGCCTCGAACGCCGTCGTCGCCTCGTCGTCCCAGGCGAAGGCGTCGCGGCGAAGCAACCGCGTGAGGGGCGCCGCGATGAGTCCGAACTCCCGGATAAATTTCCGGTAGTAGCCGGCGAGTCCGAGGAACCCGCGGAGAGCCCGCGGCGAGTGAGGCGTCGGCCAGGCGGAGACGGCCGCCACCTTATCGGCGTCCATAGCCACCCCGTCGGCCGAGATGACATGGCCGAGGTAGGCGACGGTAGGCGTCCCGAACGAGCACTTCGAGCGCTTAAGGTGGAGGTGGTGCGCCCGAAGCTCGTTGAGGACGATGGCGACGTGCTGGAGATGTTCGTCCCAGGTGGCGCTGTAGATAAGGATGTCATCAAAGAAAACAAGCACAAACCGCCGTAAGTAGGGTCGAAGGACGTCGTTCATCAGGGCCTGGAACGTCGCCGGGGCGTTGGCGAGGCCGAAAGGCATCACCAAGAACTCGAAGTGGCCATGGTGGGTGCGAAACGCCGTCTTGGCGATGTCGTCCGGATGCATGCGCACCTGATGATAGCCCGACCGGAGATCGAGCTTGGTGAAGAAGCGTGCCCCATGGAGCTCATCCAAGAGCTCGTCGACCACCGGTATAGGGAACTTGTCCTTGAGCGTGAGTGCGTTGAGGGCGCGGTAGTCGATGCAGAAGCGCCATGTGCCGTCTGACTTACGGACGAGAAGCACCGGCGCCGTGAAGGGCGACGTGGAGATCCGGATGATGCCTGCGGCGAGCATCAGGGCACACTGGCGCTCCAACTCATCCTTCTGCAGCTGGGGGTAGCGGTAGGGTCGCACCGCCACCGGAGTGGAGCCTGGTACGAGGTGAATATGATGGTCGTACACCCGAGCAGGCGGAAGACCCCGCGGATCGTTGAAGAGGTCGCTGTGCTGCTGCAGAAGAGAATCCAGCAGGGGGTGCTCGGCCTCCGAGGACGCGGCAGCCAGCTGGAGGTGTGGCACGACAGGCGCGGCGCCCCCAATGCCCTCCCACCGGATGCGGCGGCCCTGCCGCCAGAATGTCATCGTGAGCGCGTCGAAATCCCACAGGATGGGGCCGAGGGTCCGGAAAAAGTCCACCCCGAGGATGAAGTCGAAGCAGCCCAGATCGATCCCAGCACAGGTGATGGAGAAGTGTTCGCCGCCGATGGAGATGGGAACGTCGCGGGCTAGCCCATGACACCGGAGGCAATCGCCGTTCGCCACTGTGATCCTAGGGATACCAAATTGGTAGGACTAGGGTTCCTACCGGCTCTACTGCGAAGGTTGCAGGGGCAAGGAGGGAGTGGACGCGGCGAGGAACGGGCGCGACGGCGGCAGGGCGCCGTCGCGGCTAGGGTTGAGGGCGGTGGCGGCTTGGCTGCGGCGGCTAGGGTCGGCTCCTCTAGAAGCCGGGCAACAAAAGATAATAATAGTCTTTATTGCTTGCCTCAAAATGATGCCTTACATGAGTATTTATAACTTTAGCCTAAGATAACTTTCCTAAGATAACTTGCCTAAGATAACTTGTGGGCCAAGCCCCTAATACTAATGCCCGGTGGGCCTCTTCCTAGAATAGACCAAGCCGGTTATAACACAGGCCCACTCGAATCCTACACGAATGAATGTGTACCAAAAAATGATCGATTGTATTGTAAGAAAATAAAGGATTCTTTCCAAGATGTTTGAGCAAACATAAAAGTTTCTTTGAAATGTTACGCAAGGAAATCACTGAGAAAATGCTTGATAGGATTCAATACTACTACAAATCAAACAACCCACGTAGGGAAATTCCTACAAATCTCATGTGTATTCTCCCGAGGCGAGTACTCCCCGACTCTCTTTGGAAATAAGTAGCACCCGACTCCTCTTTGGCAATAAATAACTCGCAAATAGAAATTTCAATAAACAATCCTAAGGAGTGAAATTCCTTAAAACACCTATGAAAAACCTTTGAATCAAAGAGGTCCTAAGGAGTAAGATAGCCACCTTTAAGAGATAAATAAACAAGTGTCCTTATATGGCTTCCACAAATTTTTCATAACACACTGCAAATCTTATTATTCTAGTACTCACTCTGTCCGAAATTAACTGTAGCGTATCTACACACCGAAACACATGTAGATACACTCATAACACTCATTTCAGAGACAGTTAATTCCGGACGGAGGTTGTACTAGCAATAATACTACACCTACGAAAGATGTTACGTAACCTTCCTCCTAATCCTCTCCCCCCCCCCCCCCCCCCCCCCCCAAAAAAAAATTCAACAAGGGTGGGGCCGGCCTCCCCTCTTACCTCCAATCAAAAATTGCCAACTGGCCAATCCCCCATAAACCGGGTTAGGATCGTCTGCAGTACTGTATGATGCAGTACTATCATTGCCGTGTGGACCCGGCCCATATGTCATCCGCACTACAGCACCGTATAGTACTGTAGAGGATCTCAACCCCCGTAAACCATACTTAGGGCCTCTTTGATTTGCAGGATTATAAAAACATGGGAATAGGAAAAACATAGGATTGGAATGTCATGCTCATCTCAATCCTATAGGGTTTTAGATTGTTTGAGTATCATAGGAAAAACAAAGGATTCTTTCAAAGAGGTTTGAGTGGATGCTAGAAATCCTATGAGAAGTAGTACAAAAAATTCCTTTGGAAAAAATTCCTATAGGATTCAATCCTATGAATCAAACAATCAACATAGGAAAAATTCCTACGGATACCAATCCTTTAAAATTCCTATGCAAATCCTTTGAATCAAAGGAGCCCTTAATTGGCCGTGGATGTAGCATTGGGAGCATTACCCCCGGGCATATATCTGGCCGGCTCCAAGCGCATTGTGGCCGACCTCGCTGTTCCCCATGTCATCATCCGTAGGCAGCCCCACGGCCGTGCCGTGAGCTTTGATCAGCCTCCACCTCTCCGGAGCACCCTGCCATGCCATGCAACCACACAAGCAAAGGATCTCCATCCGCATGTAGGAACCGAACCGGAACCGATGAAGCAGCGTGAGAGAAGAGAAGAGAGACGCAGGTACCTTCTTGAGGGCGTCGAGGGTGGGGGTGTCGGCGACGTGGATGCAGTTGAAGGGGTCGGGCGGCGCCTCGCCCCATCCGTCCAGCACCACCACGCCCACCACCTTCCGTTTCCCCAGCCTCCCGTGTTCAGCCAGCCCCCACGGCCTCTCCTCCTCCGCCCCCGGCCTGCGCGCCATCTTGCCTCGGGCCTGTGTGATCAACACTCGCGTCCTGAAGCAGCGCGCCGAAACAGGGCAAGTGCTTTGCTGGGTTCTGGCCTTCTGAGAGAAGCGGTGGAGAGATTGCCGAGTTTTTGTTTGTAGGAATCGGCCATGCTTGTTTTCTCTCGAAGGGTCTGGGCGCCACGAGGCAGCTGGGAGAGGCACAAGTGTATAGACCTGAGGAGCTGGTCCGCTCATGAACCTACCTGACAGTACGATGCTGACACATGGCCCCGGTCAAATTCAAAAAAGAAGAAGAAGAAGAAGAAGAAGAAAAGATTTCCATGCCAGTTAATTATAGATTTTTTTTAAAACTATGATATATTATATAGCATTTTCGAGAACTATAGCAGTAATGCAAAAAAACCAAAACTAGTAGCCCGTCGGGCAGGTGTGGGCCGAAGTGGCACTTTTCGGTCGCAGCTTGGCCGAAATGGGCTTTTCGGCCCGCGGTTGACCGAAGATATGCCTAGCTGGGCCGAAAACCGAGTGTCGGTGGAAGTATGGCCGAAAATAGTAGCTTCGGCCTGGGGCCGACCGAAGTGGGCCTTTTCGGCCAGGCAGCGGCCGAAGTACTTTTCAGCCACGCATCGACCGAAAAGTGCCGGATAAGGCACCGCGCGGCGTCTCCTTCCTCTCGCCTGTTCGCCTCTGTTCTTCTTTCTCTCTCTCGTTTCTTTGTACCTCACCACCCCTAGCTGATCTCCTCCGTTTGTCACCCATTTTCACATCTAAGCCACTGAATCGGTAGATCGTAGCAATCTCAAACGGCCTATGGTGTTTTTTTTTGCTATGGGATAGTTTTCTGTGCGTTTGGGGAGGAGTAGACATGGTGGGGAGGAGGAGCCATGGTGGGGAGGAGGAGATGCGGTTGGGCAGGAGGTGTTGATGAGGAGGAGCAGCAGCTGTGGAGGAGGAGGTGCGGCTTGGGGGTGACTGGAGTTGAAGCTCCGGTCGTCGAGGGGGCGGCGGTGGTGCTGTCGTTGTTCAGTGGTGCAAGCACCTCCGCTAAGGTATAATCATCTCCTCACAAATTTTCTCTGAGTTGCATAGTTTAGTTAGCGTAGATAAATTATATTGCGAATTGTAGTGTTAATTTGTATGTGGTGCATTTTAGCGGAGTAATAATTGTGTTAGTGTAGCAGAATAATAATGATTGTGTTAGTTTAGCGGATAATAAAAATTGTGTTAGTGTTAATTTGTATGTGGTGGCATTTTAGCGGATTTTAGTTAGTGTAGCGGATAATATTAGTGTTCGTTGTGATTAATGAGAAGATGGCAATGTCTGACAGGTGAAAATGTCCGAATCAGTAAATCTGAATGTTTACTACGGCGCTGGTAATGTTTGATATAATGAGTTGGGGGTTGATCTTAGCGAGTTAAAAAATGGCGTCATGACACTAGCAGACCCGGACAGACTGGACATTAGACAATTGAAGTACTGGTTGACAACTAGTTTCGGGCTGGATCCTGAAGTATGTTTCGTCAGTATTCATGCATTGTGGACCAAATCTTGTAAAAATGTCAAGTGGGAGTTGATGCCGGTAGATAGGAGCCAGCATTGGTTGCCCTTGTTAAGACGGTGCCGAGACTGAAGAATCCACCCATATGCACTTGTGCAACCTGTGCCGAAGGAGGAGAATACCATACAACTCCACAGGGGGTATGAACCCGGCCAAGGCAGTGAAGTGGCTAACGAGATTGTTTTATCCGGATCACAGCCACAAGATGTGGATGCTAGCCAACATGAGAAAGAGTCAGACTACGTGCCACACAATGTTTGTGGTCCTGATACTAGGCAGAGTAGCCAGTCGATAATATTAGCTGGTTTTGGTATTGCTGATGGGGATGAGGAAGGGGATGAAATGTAGAGGGTGATGGAGGAAGAGGACGAGGATGGATTGGTGGAGGAACTGGATTCTGAAAATTCTGAGGATGAAGTGGAGGTACCGATTCCTTCTGCATGGGAGCAGGACATATCCACCGGCCTTACGGTCAACGATGGCCATGAGACTCCATGGCAGTATAATCTGAACCAAGTACAGATAGGGGCTATGTTTGATACAAAGAAAAAAATGAAGTATGCGGTGATAAAGTGGGCTATGTCTATGCAGAGGGTTTTCCGGACACACATATCAAGTCCAGCAAACTATACCGTGAAATGTGTTGTAACAGGTTGTCCTGGGAAGGTGCACGGGCACGTGCTGAAGTATGACATCCACTGGGTTGTCACCATTGTCGTCCCACATAATTGTGTGAGGAAGAACCTGCTGGTGAAGCATCCGAACCTGACTTCAAGTCTTATTGCGCAACTTATGTATACTGAGATAGTAGAGAAGAAAGATATGGAAGCAAAGCACATCCAGACAGCAGTGAAGGTCAGATGGAATTATGTCATTCCTTATGGGAAGGCTTGGAGGGCTAAGCAGAAGGCTATGGAGGAAAGGTTTGGGACGTTCTTCGACTCATATGATAATGTTGTCCGTCTCCTGGGCATACTAGAGGAGAGGAATCCCGGCACTTATGTGAACGTACAACACATGAGGTTGCTGAGTATACCAGATTTTAAGGTGTTGAAACGAGTGTTCTTCTCTTTTGCTATGTGCATCGAAACTTTCCGGCATTGTCCTCCTGTTATGTTTGTGGATGGTACATTCTTGACCGGTCAGTATAGAGGGCAAATCCTGACTGCTATTGGTGTGGACGGGAACAATCAAATCATCCCACTTGCCATGGCATTTGTGGAGGGTGAGAACTTTCTCAGCTGGGTATGGTTCTTCCGCCAAGTGAAAATTGCCATCGTGAAGGACCGACCAAACGTGTGTGTCATTCATGACAGACATGCTGGTATATTGAAGGCCGTGAAGACACTTCGTAATCCAACAGATGACGAACCAACACCTTGGAGGGACTTGCAGAGCCGGTGGTGCATGCGCCATCTTGGGGCTAATTTTTTCTCATAGTTCAAGAACAAGCGGTTGATGAACTTGTTCAAAAAATTATGCAACCAGAGCCAGCAGCGCAAATACGAATTTATTTGGTCAAAACTAGATGAGTTTACTAAGAAGCAGGTCCGTGCGAGGAAGAAAATGGAAGAAGATCAGGTTAAATTAGCAGCACTCATCGCGGAGCTAGAGGAGCCAGTAGGTCTTTGTGACTTGCCAGCAATTGACCCTCCTAATACTAAGAGAAATAAGGGAAGGGCAATAAAGAATTTTTCTGAGTGGATAGAGAAAGAGCCTCCAATGAATTGGTCTTTGCTGCATGACACACATGGAGCTAGGTATGGCCACATGACAACCAATCTTGCAGAGGTGTATAACTTTGTGCTGAGAGGGAATAGAGCATTGCCACTCACAGCAATTGTGGAGGCTGTATTCCATGGCACTTTGAGATATTTTAGAGAAAGGCACGAGTTAGCAAAGAAGCATATTGAAGATAATCAGAACACACCTTATTGTAGCCGTGTCATGGAATACATGGCAAAGAAGATAGAGAAAGCAAAGAAGCACACTGTCAGACTCATAGGGAATCAAGAAAGGAGGTATGAGGTTCAGCTTCCTACCGATGGTTTTGGTTCTGAAAATGAGATGAAGACACACGAGGTAAAAATTGGAACGGAATTTTATCCAACGTGTGAGTGTACATGCAACAAACCGAAGTTGTTGCACCTACCTTGCTCTCATGTGTTGGCTGCCTGTGGCCAGATTGAGTTGGTTGCTATATCCTTCGTGTCCCCATACTATTTAAAAGAGGCAGTGCTCAACACCTGGACAGGCCAGATGACAGGGTTTAGAGTCGTCGGCAATTTCAACAAGGTAAACGACGGTGAGAGAGTATACATCCCGCATCCAGACCTTCGGCGAACAAGTAGGGGCAGACGAAAGGCCCGTCGCATCCGGAACGATATGGACCAGTCTGAAGCTGGTGGAGCAACCAGACAATGTTTGTTATGCGCGGCTTATGGGCATATGATGAAATATTGTCCCAACCTGAACAAAGATGGTGCTTTCGCATCGACGAGTGCTTCCACATCGACGGCTGCGACAACAAGAGAAAGAGGCAGACGTGGTCGTGGCAGTCGAGGCCGAAGGGGCGGACGAGGAAGAAATAACTCACAAGCTATATAATGTGTCGTAGTGGGTTTTAATATGTAATATGTCAGGACTATGTTTTAATTTGTAATATGTCAGGACTATGTTTTAATTTGTAATATGTCAGGACTATGTTTTAATTTGTAATATGTCAGGACTATGTTTTAATTTGTAATATGTCAGGACTATGTTTTAATATGTAATATGTTAGGACTATGTTTTAATTCGTAATATGTCAGGACTATGTTATAATTTGTAATATGTCGTACTATGTTTTATTTGCATCTGAGATTTGTTGTTTGAATTGCAGATATGTCTTCGTATCCGTTGCTTAATGGTAACATCGATAGAAAGCACCGGAGCGCCCTTACGGAAGCGGGCAACAACTTAGACGTGTTGGTCACTCGTACCCCAAAGACTAACTGGCTGATACACGATTCATGGGTTGATAGGTATGTGTGCATATAATGGAGTCTATATAATGACTTACTATATTTGACATACTTTTCATAACCTCTAACAATCTCTTTATTTTGTAGGTTAAGTTGGGCTGGACTTCTACCCTCGGCACGATTGGTTGAGGGTACATTGGATGAGTGGATTGATAGTCCGGACTTAGATGAGGCAGGTGAACCATTGCAGTTACACAAGAGGCAAGTGAAACGTTTCTCTTATGACAAGTCACTCCTTACCTGCTTAGTAGATAGATGGAGACCAGAGACACATACGTTTCACTTTCCCTGGGGAGAGATGGCGCCTACTTTACAGGATGTGTCTTACTTGTTGGGATTACCTCTGGCCGGTGCTGCCATAGGTCCCTTAGAGGCAGAATCTGTTGGAAATATGCCCTAGAGGCAATAATAAATTAGTTATTATTATATTTCCTTGTTCATGATAATCGTTTATTATCCATGCTAGAATTGTATTGATAGGAAACTCAGATACATGTGTGGATACATAGACAACACCATGTCCCTAGTAAGCCTCTAGTTGACTAGCTCATTGATCAATAGATGGTTACGGTTTCCTGACCATGGATATTGGATGTCGTTGATAACGGGATCACATCATTAGGAGAATGATGTGATGGACAAGACCCAATCCTAAGCCTAGCACAAGATCATGTAGTTCGTATGCTAAAGCTTTTCTAATGTCAAGTATCATTTCCTTAGACCATGAGATTGTGCAACTCCCGGATACCGTAGGAATGCTTTGGGTGTACCAAACGTCACAACGTAACTGGGTGACTATAAAGGTACACTACAGGTATCTCCGAAAGTGTCTGTTGGGTTGGCACGAATCGAGACTGGGATTTGTCACTCCGTGTAAACGGAGAGGTATCTCTGGGCCCACTCGGTAGGACATCATCATAATGTGCACAATGTGATCAAGGAGTTGATCACGGGATGATGTGTTACGGAACGAGTAAAAGAGACTTGCCGGTAACGAGATTGAACAAGGTATCGGGATACCGACGATCGAATCTCGGGCAAGTATCGTACCGATAGACAAAGGGAATTGTATACGGGATTGATTAAGTCCTTGACATCGTGGTTCATCCGATGAGATCATCGTGGAACATGTGGGAGCCAACATGGGTATCCAGATCCCGCTGTTGGTTATTGACCGGAGAATGTCTCGGTCATGTCTGCATGTCTCCCGAACCCGTAGGGTCTACACACTTAAGGTTCGATGACGCTAGGGTTATAAAGGAAGCTTGTATGTGGTTACCGAATGTTGTTCGGAGTCCCGGATGAGATCCCGGACGTCACGAGGAGTTCCGGAATGGTCCGGAGGTAAAGATTTATATATAGGAAGTCCTATTTCGGCCATCGGGATAAGTTTCGGGGTCATCGGTATTGTACCGGGACCACCGGAAGGGTCCCGGGGGCCCACCGGGTGGGGCCACCTATCCCGGAGGGTCCCATGGGCTGAAGTGGGAAGGGATCCAGCCCAAAGTGGGCTGGGGCGCCACTTCCCTTATGGCCCATGCGCCTAGGGTGAAGGGGGAACCCTAAGGAAGAGTCCCAAGGAGGGAAGGCACCTCCTAGGTGCCTTGGGGGGGAGGGAAACCTCCCCTGGCCGCCGCCCCCTAGGAGATTGGATCTCCTAGGGCTGGCGCACCCCCCCTTGGGCTCCCTATATATAGTGAGGGTAGGAGGGCCTCTTGAGACACCCCTTATGCCTTTGGTGCAGCCCCTCCCTCTCTCCCAAGTTCTTCTCCTCTCCCGTGGTGCTTGGCGAAGCCCTATAGGATTGCCACGCTCCTCCACCACCACCACGCCGTTGTGCTGCTGCTGGATGGAGTCTTCCTCAACCTCTCCCTCTCTCCTTGCTGGATCAAGGCATGGGAGACGTCACCGGGCTGACGTGTGTTGAACGCGGAGGTGCCGTGCGTTCGGCACTTGATCATCGGTGATTTGGATCACGACGAGTACGACTCCATCAACCCCGTTCACCTGAACGCTTCCGCTTAGCGATCTACAAGGGTATGTAGATGCACTCTCCTTCCCCTCGTTGCTGGTTTCTCCATAGATAGATCTTGGTGACACGTAGGAAAATTTTGAATTTATGCTACGTTCCCCAACAGTGGCATCATGAGCTAGGTCTATGCGTAGTTTCTATGCACGAGTAGAACACAAAGTAGTTGTGGGCATTGATTTTGTTCAATATGCTTGCCGTTACTAGTCTTATCTTGATTCGGCGGCATCGTGGGATGAAGCGGCCCGGACCAACCTTACACGTACTCTTACGTGAGACCGGTTCCACCGACTGACATGCACTAGTTGCATTAGGTGGCTGGCGGGTGTCTGTCTCTCCCACTTTAGTCGGATCGGATTCGATGAAAAGGGTCCTTATGAAGGGTAAATAGCAATTGGCATATCACGTTGTGGTCTTTGCGTAGGTAAGAAACGTTCTTGCTAGAAACCCATAGCAGCCACGTAAAACATGCAAACAACAATTAGAGGACGTCTAACTTGTTTTTGCAGGGTATGCTATGTGATGTGATGTGGCCAAAAGGATGTGATGAATGATATATGTGATGTATGAGATTGATCATGTTCTTGTAATAGGAATCACGACTTGCATGTCAATGAGTATGACAACCGGCAGGAGCCATAGGAGTTGTCTTAATTTATTTATGACCTGCGTGTCAACATAAACGTCATGTAATTACTTTACTTTATTGCTAACCGTTAGCTGTAGTAGTAGAAGTAATAGATGACGTGACAACTTCATGGAGACACGATGATGGAGATCATGATGATGGAGATCATGGTGTCATGCCGGTGACGATGATGATCATGGAGCCCCAAGATGGAGATCAAAGGAGCTATATGATATTGGCCATATCATGTCACTATTATTTGATTGCATGTGATGTTTATCATGTTTATACATCTTATTTGCTTAGAACGACGGTAGTAAATAAGATGATCTCTCATTAAAATTTCAAGAAAGTGTTCCCCCTAACTATGCACCGTTGCGACAGTTCGTAGTTTCGAAGCACCACGTGATGATCGGGTGTATAGATTCTTACGTTCGAATACAACGGGTGTTGACGAGCCTAGCATGTACAGACATGGCCTCGGAACACATGCAAACACTTAGGTTGACTTGACGAGCCTAGCATGTACAGACATGGCCTCGGAACACAGAAGACCGAAAGGTCGAGCATGAGTCGTGTGGTAGATACGATCAACATGAAGATGTTCACCGACGTTGGCTAGTCCGTCTCACGTGATGATCGGACACGGCCTAGTTGACTCGGATCATGTAATCACTTAGATGACTAGAGGGATGTCTATCTGAGTGAGAGTTCATAAGATGAACTTAATTATCCTGAACATAGTCAAAAGATCTTTGCAAATTATGTCGTAGCTCGCGCTTCAGTTCTACTGTTTAGATATGTTCCTAGAGAAAATTTAGTTGAAAGTTGATAGTAGCAATTATGCGGACTAGGTCCGTAAACCGAGGATTGTCCTCATTGCTTCATAGAAGGCTTATGTCCTTAATGCACCGCTCAGTGTGCTGAACCTCGAACGTTGTCTATGGATGTTGCGAACATCTGACATACACATTTTGATAACTACGTGATAGTTCAGTTAAACGGTTTAGAGTTGAGGCACCGAAGACGGTTTTTGAAATGTTGCGAAACATATGAGATGTTTCGAGGGCTGAAATTGGGATTTCAGGCTCGTGCCCACGTCAAGAGGTACAAGACCTCCGACGATTTTCTTAGCCTGCAAACTAAGGGAGAAAAGCTCAATTGTTGAGCTTGTGCTCAGATTGTCTGAGTACAACAATCATTTGAATCGAGTGGGAGTTGATCTTCCAGATGAGATAGTGATGTTTCTCCGAAGTCATTACCACCAAGCTGCTAGAGCTTTGTGTTGAACTATAATATATCAGGGATATATATGATGATCCTTGAGATATTCGCGATGTTTGACACCGCGAAAGTAGAAATCAAGAAGGAGCATCAATTGTTGATGGTTGGTGAAACCACTAGTTTCAAGAATTGCAAGGGAACAAAGGGATACTTCATGAAACGGCAATTCAACTGCTGCTCTAGTGAAGAAACCCAAGGTTGAACCCAAACCCGAGACTGAGTGCTTCTGTAATAAGGGGAACGGCCACTGGAGCAGAATTACCCTAGATACTTGGTAGATGAGAAGGCTGGCAAGGTTGATAGAAGTATATTGGATATACATTGTGTTGATGTGTACTTTACTAGTACTCCTAGTAGCACCAGGGTATTAGATACCGGTTCGGTTGCTAAGGGTTAGTAACTCGAAATAAAAGCTACGGAATAAACGGAGACTAGCTAAAGGTGAGCTGACGATATGTGTTAGAAGTATTTCCAATGTTGATATGATCAAGCATCGTATGCTCCCTCTACCATCGAGATTGGTATTAAAACCTAAATAATTGTTATTTGGTGTTTGCGTTGAGCATAGACATGACTGGATTATGTCTATCGCAATACGGTTATTCATTTAAGGAGAATAATGGTTACTCTGTTTATTTGAATAATACCTTCAATGGTCTTGCACCTAAAATGAATGGTTCATTAAATCTCGATCATAGTGATACACATGTTCATGCCAAAAGATATGAGATAGTAATGATAGTACCACCTACTTGTGGCACTGCCACTTAAGTCATATCGGTATAAAACGCATGAAGAAGCTCCATGTTGATGGATCTTTGGACTCACTCATTTTTGAAAAGTTTGAGACATGCAAACCATGTCTATTGGTGTATATGCATAAAGAAACTCCATGCAAATGGACCATTTGGACTCACTTGATTTTTCACTTGAGACATGCAAATCATACCACATGGGCAAGATGACTGAAAGCCTCGGTTTCAGTAAAATGGAACTAGAAAGCAACTTGTTGGAAGTAATACATTTTGATGTGTGCAGTCCAATGAGTGCTGAGGCATGTAGTGGATATCGTTATGTTCTTACTTCACAGATGATTTGAGTAGATGTTGAGTATATTTACTTGATGAATCACGAGTCTGAATTATTGAAAGGTTCAAGTAATTTCAGGGTGAAGTTGAAAGATCGTCGTGACAAGAGGATAAAAGATCTATGATATGATCATAGAGATGAATATCTGAATTACGAGTTTGGCACAGAATTAAGACATTGTGGAAATTGTTTCACAACTAATACAGCCTGGAACACCATAGTGTGATGGTGTGTCCGAACATCATAACTGCACCCTATTGGATATGATGCATACCATGATGTTTCTTATCGAATTACCACGATAGTTTATGGGTTAGGCATTAGAGACAACCACATTCACTTTAAATAGGGCACCACGTAATTCCGATGAGATGACACCGTATGAACTATGGTTTAGAGAAACCTAAGCTGTCATTTCTTAAAAGTTTGGGGCTGCGACGCTTATGTGAAAAAGTTTCAGGCTGATAAGCTCGAACCCAAAGCGGATAAATGCATCTTCATAGGACACCCAAAACAGTTGGGTATACCTCCTGTCTCAGATCCGAAAGCAATAAGGGATTGTTTCTAGAATCGGGTCCTTTCTCGAGAAAAATTTTCTCTCGAAAGAATTGAGTGGGAGGATGGTGGAGACTTGATGTGGTTATTGAACCGTCACTTCAACTAGTGTATAGCAGGGCACAAAGAGTTGTTCCTGTGGCACCTACACCAATTGAAGTGGAAGCTTATGATAGTGATCATGAAACTTCAGATCAAGTCACTCCCAAACCTCGTGGGATGACAAGGATGCGTACTACTTCAGAGTGGTACGTAATCCTGTCTTAGAAGTCATGTTGCTAGACAACAATGAACCTACGAGCTATGAAGAAGCGATGGTGGGCCTGGATTCCGATAAATGGCTCAAGGCCATAAAATCCGAGAGAGGATCCATGTATGAAAACAAAGTGTAGACTTTGGAAGAACTACTTGATGGTCGTAAGGCTGTTGAGTACAGATGGATTTTAAAAGGAAGACAGACAATGATGGTAAGTGTCACCATTGAGAAGGCTCGACTTGTCGTTAAGGTGTTTCCCGACAAGTTCAAGGAGTTGACTACGGTGAGATTTTCTCACTCGTAGCGATGCTGAGAGTCTGTTGGAATTATATTAGCGATTACTGCATTATTTATGAAATCTTGTAGATAGGATGTCGAAACATTGTTTCCTCGACGATTTCCTTGAGGAAAGGTTGTATGTGATACAACCGGAAGGTTTTGTCAATCCTGAAAGATGCTAATAAGTATGCAAAGCTCCAGCTATCCTTCTGAGGACTGGAGTAAGCATCTCGGAGTTGGAATGTATGCTTTGATGAGATGATCAAAGATTTGGGTGTATACAAAGTTTATGAGAAACTTGTATTTCCAAAGAAGTGAGTGGGAGCACTATAGAATTTCTGATGAATATATGTTGTTGACATATTTTTTTGATCAGAAATGACGTAGAATTTCTGGAAATCATATAGGGTTATTTGGAAAGTGTTTTTCAATGGAAAGCCTGGATTAAGCTACTTGAGAATTGAGCATCAAGATCTATAAGGATAGATCAAAACGCTTAATGGAACTTTCAAATGAGCACATACCTTGACATGATCTTGAAGGTGTTCAAGATGGACGAGTCAAAGAAGGAGTTCTTGCCTGAGTTGTAAGGTACGAAGTTAAGACTTAAAGCTCGACCACGGCAGAATAGAGAGAAAGGACGAAGGTCGTCCCCTATGCTTAAGACGTAGGCTCTACAGTATGCTATGCTGTGTACCGCACCTGAAGTGTGCCTTGCCATGAGTCAGTCAAGGGGTACAAGAGTGATCCATGAATGGATCACAGGACAGCGGTCAAAGTTATCCTTAGTAACTAGTGGACTAAGGAATTTTCTCGATTATGGAGGTGGTAAAAGAGTTCGTCGTAAAGGGTTACGTCGATGCAAGCTTAACACCTATCCGGATAGCTCTGAGTAGTGATACCGGATACGTATAATGGAGCAACAATTTAGAATAGCTCCAAGTAGAACAGTTATTTGGAATAACTCCAAATAGAGCGTGATAGCTGCATCTAGGAGATGACATAGAGATTTGTAAAGCGCACACGAATCTGAAAGGTTCAGACCCGTTGACTAAAACCTCTCTCACAAGCAACATGATCAAACCCAGAACTCATTGAGTGTTAATCACATAGTGATGTGAACTAGATTATTGACTCTAGTAAACTCTTTGGGTGTTAGTCACATGGGGATGTGACCTTGAGTGTTAATCACATGGCGATGTGAACTAGATTATTGACTCTAGTGCAAGTGGGAGACTGTCGGAAATATGCCCTAGAGGCAATAATAAATTAGTTATTATTATATTTCCTTGTTCATGATAATCGTTTATTATCCATGCTAGAATTGTATTGATAGGAAACTCAGATACATGTGTGGATACATAGACAACACCATGTCCCTAGTAAGCCTCTAGTTGACTAGCTCGTTGATCAATAGATGGTTACGGTTTCCTGACCATGGATATTGGATGTCGTTGATAACGGGATCACATCATTAGGAGAATGATGTGATGGACAAGACCCAATCCTAAGCCTAGCACAAGATCATGTAGTTCGTATGCTAAAGCTTTTCTAATGTCAAGTATCATTTCCTTAGACCATAAGATTGTGCAACTCCCGGATACCGTAGGAATGCTTTGGGTGTACCAAACGTCACAACGTAACTGGGTGACTATAAAGGTACACTACAGGTATCTCCGAAAGTGTCTGTTGGGTTGGCACAAATTGAGACTGGGATTTGTCACTCCGTGTAAACGGAGAGGTATCTCTGGGCCCACTCGGTAGGACATCATCATAATGTGCACAATGTGATCAAGGAGTTGATCACGAGATGATGTGTTACGGAACGAGTAAAAGAGACTTGCCGGTAACGAGATTGAACAAGGTATCGGGATACCGACGATCGAATCTCGGGCAAGTATCGTACCGCTAGACAAAGGGAATTGTATACGGGATTGATTAAGTCCTTGACATCGTGGTTCATCCGATGAGATCATTGTGGAACATGTGGGAGCCAACATGGGTATCCAGATCCCGCTGTTGGTTATTGACCGGAGAACGTCTCGGTCATGTCTGCATGTCTCCCGAACCCGTAGGGTCTACACACTTAAGGTTCGATGATGCTAGGGTTATAAAGGAAGCTTGTATGTGGTTACCGAATGTTGTTCGGAGTCCCGGATGAGATCCCAGACGTCACGAGGAGTTCCGGAATGGTCCGGAGGTAAAGATTTATATATAGGAAGTCCTATTTCGGCCATCGGGACAAGTTTCGGGGTCATCGCTATTGTATCGGGACCACCGGAAGGGTCCCGGGGGCCCACCGGGTGGGGCCACCTATCCCGGAGGGTCCCATGGGCTGAAGTGGGAAGGGATCCAGCCCAAAGTGGGCTGGGGCGCCACTTCCCTTATGGCCCATGCGCCTAGGGTGAAGGGGGAACCCTAAGGAAGAGTCCCAAGGAGGGAAGGCACCTCCTAGGTGCCTTGGGGGGGAGGGAAACCTCCCCTGGCCGCCGCCCCCTAGGAGATTGGATCTCCTAGGGCTGGCGCACCCCCCCTTGGGCTCCCTATATATAGTGAGGGTAGGAGGGCCTCTTGAGACACCCCTTATGCCTTTGGTGCAGCCCCTCCCTCTCTCCCAAGTTCTTCTCCTCTCCCGTGGTGCTTGGCGAAGCCCTGCATGATTGCCACGCTCCTCCACCACCACCACGCCGTTGTGCTGCTGCTGGATGGAGTCTTCCTCAACCTCTCCTTCTCTCCTTGCTGGATCAAGGCATGGGAGACGTCACCGGGCTGTACGTGTGTTGAACGCGGAGGTGCCGTGCGTTCGGCACTTGATCATCGGTGATTTGGATCACGACGAGTACGACTCCATCAACCCCGTTCACCTGAACACTTCCGCTTAGCGATCTACAAGGGTATGTAGATGCACTCTCCTTCCCCTCGTTGCTGGTTTCTCCATAGATAGATCTTGGTGACACGTAGGAAAATTTTGAATTTATGCTACGTTCCCGAACAGAATCTGGGTGGCAAGCAGCGATGCAGACCCATTTTTTGGCTGCGGTCCCGACTGCTAGGGCCATAGACAATGATCCTCATGGACCTCTTTTTAGATGGTTGAGCCAGTTTCAGGTAACCATCACGGCCACTTAAACAAATGTTGTTTTTTAGTTGTCCGATGTTCATACAATTATTACGTTTCTATGTAGATTGTCTCGTTAGGATATCCCGACGTTCAGTTGTCGGAGGCACAGATTGACCGGCCCCTAGAGGCATATATTCTTTGGCTGTTCGGCAATATGATGTTTACGGAGAACCACGTGACCACTGTCGATGCACGACTCATCGGTATTGCACGAGAGATAGCTGACGCACGT
Source organism: Triticum urartu (assembly GCF_056163025.1). Classification (NCBI taxonomy): domain Eukaryota; kingdom Viridiplantae; phylum Streptophyta; class Magnoliopsida; order Poales; family Poaceae; genus Triticum; species Triticum urartu. Next base: position 402,069,447 of record NC_141876.1, read on the forward strand.
TGCCCTGCGAATATTCTACAGAGGAGTTTTGGTTCTGCTGTGTTAGCGGCTACGTATAGAGGCCTGTGCAAAGCTTGCTTGTTGAAGTCTAGAAAATCTAGTCTTGTTGGATGTCCATTATTGTTGCAGCTCTGGTCATACGAGAGATTCCCTATTGGACGACCCTATGTCTACGTTGATAAACCTTTTGGTTTGGAGGACTTAGCTGGGACTTATGTGCCTGCTATCGGCGACTTACCTACTATGGGATCTGTTTGGACACGGCGAGAGGTACTTTTATATTAAGTAACAATTAATTCAATTATTTCTTGCCATTCAATAGTATTACTAATGCTTATTTGTTGTCATGCACAGAGACAGTTTGCGCATACTCAGGTTAGGGGATGCTACCCGTCCTTCATGGCGCAGTTTGATAGTTTGCACGAGGATCAAGTTATTTGGGAGCCATACTCGCCTCAGGCTATATCATCGAGGTACCCAGTTGAGATTTCTGGATTGTGCACTAGAGATCGGCACTTTTGGATGACCAAGGCCAAGTTGGTGTTCGACGTGACGGTTGAGGAGATGTCTCTTCATAGGGTGATGAGACAGTTCGGTCTATATCAAGAGCCCGAGATTCTAGATATTCCACACTTGCCAGAACACGTGCACAAGTAAGTACTAATACTATTTTAGTTGTCAGCTCTGCATTCATAATATACCTAATCATGTATTGCGCATGTCAATCTCAGGGATAGTCGCCTAGGAAGAAACAAGTACATGGCTTATTGGCTTAAGAGCATTACCCCTTATGTTGACGAATGGACTACCGCTACGACAAATATCTGGGGTGAGGTTCAGCCCTTTAACTGGGAAATGTTCAGGTTGTATCTGCAGCGTTACCGGCATACAATGAGGATCTACTTGGTTCCATCAGCTGCTCCTGATCAGATCGAAGCCCCTCTCACCAGCGATATGTACCCAACTGCCTCTATTGTGGGAACCAGACACCACGCGGTAAATGCCTTGGTTCTCATATGTTAAGTCTTTTGTTAATCTAGACATATTCGCTTGGTTGTCTATTCGTGGTGTCTATCATACAACGAGGATATAATTGGTTAACTCTTTGTGTACAGGGTGACTTGACAGTACAGGCGCGAGAGGAGGTTTCCGCTTTAATGCGGCGCTTTCAGAGGGGAGAAACTATACCACCGCGAGAGGGCGTCTCATGGTTGAGGCGTCTTGATGACAAGCTACGCGGGATTTACGCAGCTGTTATGTGTAGACGGACTTCGGATGTTGCACTTCCTCCTCCAGCACATCGTCTGCCACGTCCCTCTGTACAGCATTCAGAACCACGACCCTCTGTGCACCGTTCAGAACCACGACCCTCTGTGCACCGTGTAGAACCTCATCCTTCACAGCCAGGGAGCTCTTCCTGGCATGAGCCACCTCCTACACATCCAGGGAGCTCTTCCTGGCATGAGCCACCTCCTTCACAGCTGAAAGGATCGATATGGTTGACTAGAGGGGGGGGTGAATAGGCAACTACCAATTTTTAGCTTTTCTTTACCAAATTAAACTTTGCATCAAAGTAGGTTGTCTAGATGTGCAACTAGGTGAGCAGCCTATATGATGCAATACAACAAGCATACAAGCAAGCAAGGGTAGAAACAATAAAGAGCTTGCACAAGTAAAGGTAAGAGATAACCAAGAGTGGATCCGGTGGAGACGAGGATGTGTTACCGAAGTTCCTTCCTTTGAGGGGAAGTACATCTCCGTTGGAGCGGTGTGGAGGCACAATACTCCCCAAGAAGCCACTAGGGCCACCGTATTCTCCTCACGCCCTCACACAATGCGAGATGCCATGATTCCACTATTGGTGCCCTTGAAGGCGGCGACCGAACCTTTACAAACAAGGTTGGGGCAATCTCCACAACTTAATCAGAGGCTCCCAACAAGACCACGAAGCTTCACCACAATGGAATATGGCTCCAAGGTGACCTCAACCGTCTAGGGTGCTCAAACACCCAAGAGTAACAAGATCCACTAGGGATGAGTGGGGGAATTGAAAATCCCTTGGTGGAAGTGTAGATCGGGGCCTTCTCAACCACTCCCGAGCAAATCAAAAAATTTGATTGGCTAGAGAGATAGATCGGGCAGAAATGAAGCTTGGAGTATTTAATGGAGCTTGAGCAATAAATGGAGCTTGGGGGAGGAACAGGTAGGTGAGAAGGAGGAAGAGGACTCCCTTTTATAGTGGGGGCAACAATCCCATTGCCCCCCACCAACCAGCCCTGCACAGGGCGGTACTACCGCTGAGAGGGGGCGGTACTACCGGCAGGCGATGGTACTGCCGCGCCAACCAGCAATACTGCCGCACTGAGGAGACTTAGTAGGGAACGGACCCAAATGCGGTACTACCGCGGTGGTAGGGAGGTACTACCGCTCCTGGAACGGTACTAGCGCCACTACAACCGTGACTAGTGCCGCAAAACCCGACATGAGAAAAAGACCTCTCGAATCGAGGCGGTAGGAGCCAAACTACACAGCGGTACTACCGCTGGGGCGCGCGCGAGAGAGAGAAGGGATCTCTCAAATAAGCTGAGGACCAGCGGAGGTGCCAGGCCCCCAGCGGTACTACTGCTGTGGAGCCACGGCGGTACTACCGCTGCGAAGCGGTACTGCCGCTTGTGGCTTCTCAGCGGTACTACCGCTGGGTGCGCGGTACTGCCGCTTAGACCTAGACAGAACAAGGAAGAGAGGAGAGATCTCTTCAATGGACAGGAAAAGCTCAAAGGGTGAGAAGCTGATGTGTACGTGATGATTCCACCCAAGCAAAACCCCAGCAGACCCCCTCTTGATAGTACGGTGCCCTCTACGCAACTAGTCCACCTAGAAAGAAACGAAAGAGCTACACCGTCTTGAAATACACTCCGAGGGGAAGAAAGCGTCTCGTGCCAGGGGAGAATCTGAGAATAATTCAACGCACAAGATTAGTCTGCAAACATGTTGTCATCAATCACCAAAACTACCTTGAGAGAGATATGCCGTAACAATCTCCCCCTTTTTGGTGGATTGATGACAACAAGGGATTTGCACAAGGAAAAGAATTAAAACGAATAAAACTAAGAACTACAAAATATAGACGGGCTCCCCCAAAATGTGTGCACCAAGATAAGGCACGACACACGCATTCGGATCAACACTCCCCCTATATTTTATAGTCCAACAACACTAAGCACAAGATATATGAGAGAAGAGAATAAACAGGACAAGCATGCATCTCAATATAAACTACAGTACTCTGAAGTGACATAAGTAATAAGGTAGCGATAGGGAGCATATGTCTTACACCATATGACTAGGACTTAGGTCTCACACCAAACCAAACCAAAGAAGGAACACACAAGAAAACACAAGACGACTCAAAGCATGACACAAGAAGCAAATCCCTACACTCTCTCCCCCTTTGGCAGCGAGACACCAAAAAGGGCATAGAGTGACACTACGACTCCAGGTGATGGGAGGGGAAGGTCTCGAACATCACATCTCTGCATCTTCATCGTGGGTCGAAAACTGCTCGGCATCGGAGTCGGTCCAGTGGCAATTCTGATGAATCCAGTCCTCCTCTCTAGTGATCTGACCCTCAGACCCACTGACAACAGTTGCTCCCATCTGACGCATGAGCTCCTTGTGGCGCGTCCTGGCGTGCTTCTCCGCCACATGAGTCATGTACTGACCATGAGACTCCATGCAGAAAAGCTTCTTCATCTTGCGCTTAAGCTTCTGTGCCCACGACGGTTCTGCACTAGAGGGGCCAAAGTTTTCCTCATGATCATCAGTAGCAGCCTCACCCTCGGTCCCCATGGCAGCAACAGCAGCAGCAGCATCAGCAGACGGACCTCCTGTGGCAGCAGTAGCAGATGGACCCCCTATGTGAGGCGCTGTCCAGTTGTCCTTCTTCCTCAGACGCTTGATCTCATGAGACACCAAGTCTCCAGTCTCTAGCAACACTCTGGGATAAGTCTGTTCCCAGGCCCTCTCAATGAGCCTCATGATGAATGGACCATAGATAGGACACTTGCGCTCAGACACGGCAGATAGAAGTTCAGACCACATGACATGAGAGATATCCAGGCTCTCTCCAGTGCTTGCTTCCTTCTCATGCTGACAGAAAAGGAGCATGTCCACGAGGTAAGAGTGGACCATATCCAGATTCCCGATCCGAGGGAAGAGAGTCTCACGGAATATGCGATGAAGAATGTCCAGATACGGAGACATCTCATAGGTCTTCTTCTGAGTGACTGGGTGAACCTTCACAGTGCAGTAGGGCCAAAGGGCTTGCTTGTGGGTGGATGTAGCATTGCGGTGAGGACGGAAACCGACAGGAGTCTCAAGCCTGGTATCCACCACATCAAGTAACTCCATGAAGGCCTTCCACTTGACAGAAAGCATCTTGCCATTGGTCATCCATGTCAGAGTCCTGTCGACATCCGTCCCAATGTGGACGGTGGCATAGAATTGAGCCACCAAATCCGCATCGAAATCCTTATTGAATTGCATGATCCTGAGAATGTTTAGCTGAGTGCACATCTGAAGAGCTTCGCCAAAGTACTCCGGATCCTTCTGTTGGAAATATGCCCTAGAGGCAATAATAAAATGATTATTATTATATTTCCTTGTTCATGATAATCGTTTATTATCCATGCTAGAATTGTATTGATAGGAAACTCAGATACATGTGTGGATACATAGACAACACCATGTCCCTAGTAAGCCTCTAGTTGACTAGCTCGTTGATCAATAGATGGTTACGGTTTCCTGACCATGGACATTGGATGTCGTTGATAACGGGATCACATCATTAGGAGAATGATGTGATGGACAAGACCCAATCCTAAGCCTAGCACAAGATCATGTAGTTCGTATGCTAAAGCTTTTCTAATGTCAAGTATCATTTCCTTAGACCATGAGATTGTGCAACTCCCGGATACCGTAGGAATGCTTTGGGTGTACCAAACGTCACAACGTAACTGGGTGACTATAAAGGTACACTATAGGTATCTCCGAAAGTGTCTGTTGGGTTGGCACGAATCGAGACTGGGATTTGTCACTCCGTGTAAACGGAGAGGTATCTCTGGGCCCACTCGGTAGGACATCATCATAATGTGCACAATGTGATCAAGGAGTTGATCACGGGATGATGTGTTACGGAACGAGTAAAAGAGACTTGCCGGTAACGAGATTGAACAAGGTATCGGGATACCGACGATCGAATCTCGGGCAAGTATCGTACCGATAGACAAAGGGAATTGTATACGGGACTGATTAAGTCCTTGACATCGTGGTTCATCCGATGAGATCATCGTGGAACATGTGGGAGCCAACATGGGTATCCAGATCCTGCTGTTGGTTATTGACCGGAGAACGTCTCGATCATGTTTGCATGACTCCCGAACCCGTAGGGTCTACACACTTAAGGTTCGATGACGCTAGGGTTATAAAGGAAGCTTGTATGTGGTTACCGAATGTTGTTCGGAGTCCCGGATGAGATCCCGGACGTCACGAGGAGTTCCGGAATGGTCCGGAGGTAAAGATTTATATATAGGAAGTCCTATTTCGGCCATCGGGACAAGTTTCGGGGTCATCGGTATTGTACCGGGACCACCGGAAGGGTCCCGGGGGCCCACCGGGTGGGGCCACCTATCCCGGAGGGTCCCATGGGATGAAGTGGGAAGGGATCCAGCCCAAAGTGGGCTGGGGTGCCACTTCCCTTATGGCCCATGCGCCTAGGGTGAAGGGGGAACCCTAAGGAAGAGTCCCAAGGAGGGAAGGCACCTCCTAGGTGCCTTGGGGGGGAGGGAAACCTCCCCTGGCCGCCGCCCCCTAGGAGATTGGATCTCCTAGGGCTGGCGCACCCCCCCCTTGGGCTCCCTATATATAGTGAGGGTAGGAGGGCCTCTTGAGACACACCTTATGCCTTTGGTGCAGCCCCTCCCTCTCTCCTAAGTCCTTCTCCTCTCCCGTGGTGCTTGGCGAAGCCCTGCAGGATTGCCACGCTCCTCCACCACCACCACGCCATTGTGCTGCTGCTGGATGGAGTCTTCCTCAACCTCTCCCTCTCTCCTTGCTGGATCAAGGCATGGGAGACGTCACCGGGCTGACGTGTGTTGAACGCGGAGGTGCCGTCCGTTCGACACTTGGTCATCGGTGATTTGGATCACGACGAGTACGACTCCATCAACCCCGTTCACTTGAACGCTTCCGCTTAGCGATCTACAAGGGTATGTAGATGCACTCTCCTTCCCCTCGTTGCTAGTCTCTCCATAGATAGATCTTGGTGACACGTAGGAAAATTTTGAATTTCTGCTACGTTCCCCAACAGTGGCATCATGAGCTAGGTCTATGCGTAGTTACTATGCACGAGTAGAACACAAAGTAGTTGTGGGCGTTGATTTTGTTCAATATGCTTACCGTTACTAGTCCAATCTTGATTCGGCGGCATTGTGGGATGAAGCGGCCCAGACCAACCTTACACGTACGCTTACGTGAGACCGGTTCCACCGACAAACATGCACTAGTTGCATAAGGTGGCTGGCGGGTGTCTGTCTCTCCCACTTTAGTCAGATCGGATTCGATGAAAAGGGTCCTTATGAAGGGTAAATAGCAATTGGCATATCACGTTGTGGTTTTGCATAGGTAAGAAACGTTCTTGCTAGAAACCCATAGCAGCCACGTAAAACATGCAAACAACAATTAGTGGACATCTAACTTGTTTTTGCAGGGTATGCTATGTGATGTGATATGGCCAAAAGGATGTGATGAATGATATATGTGATGTATGAGATTGATCATGTTCTTGTAATAGGAATCACGACTTGCATGTCGATGAGTATCACAACCGGCAGGAGCCATAGGAGTTGTCTTAATTTATTTATGACCTGCGTGTCAACATAAACGTCATGTAATTACTTTACTTTATTGCTAACCGTTAGCTGTAGTAGTAGAAGTAATAGATGACGTGACAACTTCATGGAGACACGATGATGGAGATCATGATGATGGAGATCATGGTGTCATGCCGGTGACGATGATGATCATGGAGCCCCAAGATGGAGATCAAAGGAGCTATATGATATTGGCCATATCATGTCACTATTATTTGATTGCATGTGATGTTTATCATGTTTATACATCTTATTTGCTTAGAACGACGGTAGTAAATAAGATGATCTCTCATTAAAATTTCAAGAAAGTGTTCCCCCTAACTGTGCACCGTTGCGACAGTTCGTAGTTTCAAAGCACCACGTGATGATCGGGTGTATAGATTCTTACGTTCGAATACAACGGGTGTTGACGAGCCTAGCATGTACAGACATGGCCTCGGAACACATGCAAACACTTAGGTTGACTTGACGAGCCTAGCATGTACAGACATGGCCTCGGAACACAGAAGACCGAAAGGTCGAGCATGAGTCGTGTGGTAGATACGATCAACATGAAGATGTTCACCGACGTTGGCTAGTCCGTCTCACGTGATGATCGGACACGGCCTAGTTGACTCGGATCATGTAATCACTTAGATGACTAGAGGGATGTCTATCTGAGTGGGAGTTCATAAGATGAACTTAATTATCCTGAACATAGTCAAAAGGTCTTCTCAAATTATGTCGTAGCTCGCGCTTCAGTTCTACTGTTTAGATATGTTCCTAGAGAAAATTTAGTTGAAAGTTGATAGTAGTAATTATGCGGACTAGGTCCGTAAACTGAGGATTGTCCTCATTGCTTCATAGAAGGCTTATGTCCTTAATGCACCGCTCAGTGTGCTGAACCTCGAACGTTGTCTGTGGATGTTGCGAACATCTGACATACACGTTTTGATAACTACGTGATAGTTCAGTTAAACGGTTTAGAATTGAGGCACCGAAGACGTTTTGAAACGTCGCGAAACATATGAGATGTTTCGAGGGCTGAAATTGGGATTTCAGACTCGTGCCCACGTCAAGAGGTATAAGACCTCCGACGATTTTCTTAGCCTGCAAACTAAGGAGAAAAGCTCAATTGTTGAGCTTGTGCTCAGATTGTCTGAGTACAACAATCGCTTGAATCGAGTGGGAGTTGATCTTCCAGATGAGATAGTGATGTTTCTCCAAAGTCATTGCCACCAAGCTGCTAGAGCTTCGTGATGAACTATAATATATCAGGGACATATATGATGATCCTTGAGATATTCACGATGTTGGACACCAAAGTAGAAATCAAGAAGGAGCATCAATTGTTGATGGTTGGTGAAACCACTAGTTTCAAGAAGGGCAAGGGCAAGAAGGGATACTTCATGAAACGGCAATTCAGCTGCTGCTCTGGTGAAGAAACCCAAGGTTGAACCCAAACCCGAGACTAAGTGCTTCTGTAATAAGGGGAACAACCACTGGAGCAGAATTACCCTAGATACTTGGTAGATGAGAAGGCTGGCAAGGTCGATAGAAGTATATAGGTTATACATTGTGTTGGTGTGTACTTTACTAGTACTCCTAGTAGCACCAGGGTATTAGATACCGGTTCGGTTGCTAAGGGTTAGTAACTCGAAACAAAAGCTACGGAATAAACGGAGACTAGCTAAAGGTGAGCTGACGATATATGTTGGAAGTATTTCCAATGTTGATATGATCAAGCATCGCACGCTCCCTCTACCATCGAGATTGGTGTTTGCGTTGAGCATAGACATGATTGGATTATGTCTATCGCAATACGGTTATTCATTTAAGGAGAATAACGGTTACTCTGTTTATTTGAATAATACCTTCAATGGTCTTGCACCTAAAATGAATGGTTTATTGAATCTCGATCGTAGTGATACACATGTTCATGTCAAAAGATAGTAATGATAGTACCACCTACTTGTGGCACTGCCACGTAAGTCATATCGGTATAAAACGCATGAAGAAGCTCCATGTTGATGGATCTTTGGACTCACTCATTTTTGAAAGGATTGAGACATGCGAACCATGTTTGTTGGTAGATATGCATGAAGAAACTCTATACAGATGGATCGTTTGGACTCACTTGATTTTGAATCACTTGAGACATGCAAATCATACCACATGGGCAAGATGACTGAAAGCCTCGTTTTCAGTAAAATGGAACTAGAAAGCAACTTGTTGGAAGTAATACATTTTGATGTGTGCAGTCCAATGAGTGCTGAGGCATGTAGTGGATATCGTTATGTTCTTACTTCACAGATGACTTGAGTAGATGTTGAGTATATTTACTTGATGAATCACGAGTCTGAATTATTGAAAGGTTCAAGTAATTTCAGGGTGAAGTTGAAAGATCGTCGTGACAAGAGGATAAAAGATCTATGATATGATCATAGAGATGAATATCTGAATTACGAGTTTGGCACAGAATTAAGACATTGTGGAAATTGTTTCACAACTAATACAGCCTGGAACACCATAGTGTGATGGTGTGTTCGAACATCATAACTGCACCCTATTGGATATGATGCATACCATGATGTCTCTTATCGAATTACCACGATAGTTTATGGGTTAGGCATTAAAGACAACCACATTCACTTTAAATAGGGCACCACGTAATTCCGATGAGATGACACCGTATGAACTATGGTTTAGAGAAACCTAAGCTGTCATTTCTTAAAAGTTTGGGGCTGCGACGCTTATGTGAAAAAGTTTCAGGCTGATAAGCTCGAACCCAAAGCGGATAAATGCATCTTCATAGGACACCCAAAACAGTTGGGTATACCTCCTGTCTCAGATCCGAAAGCAATAAGGGATTGTTTCTAGAATCGGGTCCTTTCTCGAGGAAAAGTTTCTCTCGAAAGAATTGAGTGGGAGGATGGTGGAGACTTGATGAGGTTATTGAACCGTCTCTTCAACTAGTGTGTGGCAGGGCACAGGAAGTTGTTCTTGTGGCACCTACACCAATTGAAGTGGAAGCTTATGATAGTGATCATGAAACTTCAGATCAAGTCACTACCAAACCTCGTGGGATGACAAGGATGCGTACTACTTCAGAGTGGTACGTAATCCTGTCTTGGAAGTCATGTTGCTAGACAACAATGAACCTACGAGCTATGGAGAAGCGATGGTGGGCCTGGATTCCGATAAATGGCTCAAGGCCATAAAATCCGAGAGAGGATCCATGTATGAAAACAAAGTGTAGACTTTGGAAGAACTACTTGATGGTCGTAAGGCTGTTGAGTACAGATGGATTTTAAAAGGAAGACAGACAATGATGGTAAGTGTCACCATTGAGAAGGCTCGACTTGTCGTTAAGGTGTTTCCCGACAAGTTCAAGGAGTTGACTACGGTGAGATTTTCTCACTCGTAGCGATGCTAAGAGTCTGTTGGAATTATATTAGCGATTACTTCATTATTTATGAAATCTTGCAGATAGGATGTCAAAACATTGTTTCCTCGACGATTTTCTTGAGGAAAGGTTGTATGTGATACAACCGGAAGGTTTTGTCAATCCTGAAAGATGCTAATAAGTATGCAAAGCTCCAGCAATCCTTCTAAGGACTGGAGTAAGCATCTCGGAGTTGGAATGTATGCTTTGATGAGATGATCAAAGATTTTGGGTGTACACAAAGTTTATGAGAAACTTGTATTTCCAAAGAGGTGAGTGGGAGCACTATAGAATTTCTGATGAATATATGTTGTTGACATATTGTTGATCAGAAATGACGTAGAATTTCTGGGAAGCATATAGGGTTATTTGAAAGTGTTTTTCAATGGAAAGCCTGGATTAAGCTATTTGAACATTGAGCATCAAGATCTATAAGCATAGATCAAAATTCTTAATGGTACTTTCAAATGAGCACATACCTTGACATGATCTTGAAGGTGTTCAAGATGGATCAGTCAAAGAAGGAGTTCTTGCCTGAGTTGTAAGGTATGGAGTTAAGACTTAAAGCTCGACCATGGCAGAATAGAGAGAAAGGACGAAGGTCGTCCCCTATGCTTAAGACATAGGCTCTACAGTATGCTATGCTGTGTACCGCACCTGAAGTGTGCCTTGCCATGAGTCATCAAGGGGTACAAGAGTGATCCAAGAATGGATCACAAGACAGCGGTCAAAGTTATCCTTAGTAACTAGTGGACTAAGGAATTTTCTCGATTATGGAGGTGGTAAAACAGTTCGTCGTAAAGGGTTATGCCGATGCAAACTTTGACACTAATCCAGATTATTCTAAGTAGTAAACTGGATTCGTATAGTAGAACAGTTATTTGGAATAGCTCCAAATGTAGCGTAGTAGTTGCATCTACAAAATGACATAAGAAATTTGTGAAGTACATACGGATCTGAAAGATTCAGACCCGTTGACTAAAACCTCTCTCACAAGCAAAACATGATCAAACCCAGAACTCATTGAGTCTTAATCACATGATGATGTGAACTAGTTTAGTGACACTAGTAAACTCTTTGGATGTTGGTCACATGGCGATGTGACCTGTGAGTGTTAATCACATGGCGATGTGAACTAGATTATTGACTCTAGTGCAAGTGGGAGACTGTTGGAAATATGCCCTAGAGGCAATAATAAAATGATTATTATTATATTTCCTTGTTCATGATAATCGTTTATTATCCATGCTAGAATTGTATTGATAGGAAACTCAGATACATGTGTGGATACATAGACAACACCATGTCCCTAGTAAGCCTCTAGTTGACTAGCTCGTTGATCAATAGATGGTTACGGTTTCCTGACCATGGACATTGGATGTCGTTGATAACGGGATCACATCATTAGGAGAATGATGTGATGGACAAGACCCAATCCTAAGCCTAGCACAAGATCATGTAGTTCGTATGCTAAAGCTTTTCTAATGTCAAGTATCATTTCCTTAGACCATGAGATTGTGCAACTCCCGGATACCGTAGGAATGCTTTGGGTGTACCAAACGTCACAACGTAACTGGGTGACTATAAAGGTACACTACAGGTATCTCCGAAAGTGTCTGTTGGGTTGGCACGAATCGAGACTGGGATTTGTCACTCCGTGTAAACGGAGAGGTATCTCTGGGCCCACTCGGTAGGACATCATCATAATGTGCACAATGTGATCAAGGAGTTGATCACGGGATGATGTGTTACGGAACGAGTAAAAGAGACTTGCCGGTAACGAGATTGAACAAGGTATCGGGATACCGACGATCGAATCTCGGGCAAGTATCGTACCGATAGACAAAGGGAATTGTATACGGGATTGATTAAGTCCTTGACATCGTGGTTCATCCGATGAGATCATCGTGGAACATGTGGGAGCCAACATGGGTATCCAGATCCCGCTGTTGGTTATTGACCGGAGAACGTCTCGGTCATGTCTGCATGTCTCCCGAACCCGTAGGGTCTACACACTTAAGGTTCGATGACGCTAGGGTTATAAAGGAAGCTTGTATGTGGTTACCGAATGTTGTTCGGAGTCCCGGATGAGATCTCGGACGTCACGAGGAGTTCCGGAATGGTCCGGAGGTAAAGATTTATATATAGGAAGTCCTATTTCGGCCATCGGGACAAGTTTCGGGGTCATCGGTATTGTACCGGGACCATCGGAAGGGTCCCGGGGGCCCACCGGGTGGGGCCACCTATCCCGGAGGGTCCCATGGGATGAAGTGGGAAGGGATCCAGCCCAAAGTGGGCTGGGGTGCCACTTCCCTTATGGCCCATGCGCCTAGGGTGAAGGGGGAACCCTAAGGAAGAGTCCCAAGGAGGGAAGGCACCTCCTAGGTGCCTTGGGGGGGAGGGAAACCTCCCCTGGCCGCCGCCCCCTAGGAGATTGGATCTCCTAGGGCTGGCGCACCCCCCCTTGGGCTCCCTATATATAGTGAGGGTAGGAGGGCCTCTTGAGACACACCTTATGCCTTTGGTGCAGCCCCTCCCTCTCTCCTAAGTCCTTCTCCTCTCCCGTGGTGCTTGGCGAAGCCCTGCAGGATTGCCACGCTCCTCCACCACCACCACGCCGTTGTGCTGCTGCTGGATGGAGTCTTCCTCAACCTCTCCCTCTCTCCTTGCTGGATCAAGGCATGGGAGACGTCACCGGGCTGTACGTGTGTTGAACGCGGAGGTGCCGTCCGTTCGACACTTGGTCATCGGTGATTTGGATCACGACGAGTACGACTGCATCAACCCCGTTCACTTGAACGCTTCTGCTTAGCGATCTACAAGGGTATGTAGATGCACTCTCCTTCCCCTCGTTGCTAGTCTCTCAATAGATAGATCTTGGTGACACGTAGGAAAATTTTGAATTTCTGCTACGTTCCCCAACACCTTCTCCATAGCATCAGTGTCAATGGAGCGAACATCAACAAAAATATTCTTCTTGGCCTTGATCACATCAAAGTAGATGGCAAACTGAAAACGGTTCTAGAACGGGCGGTTGACCAAAGTGGGTTCTTGGTCCTCCGCATAGGGGTTGCGGCGACGCTTCTCCCAAAAATCCTTGTTGGTCATCTCAGTCACAGTCTTCCCTTTTGGCTTGTTGGCGGCTCGCTTCGATTGCTGAGGAGGTGGAGGAACACTTGCAGAAGCACTTGCTGGAGGCGGTTGGGTGCTCGAGGAACCACCGGCAGGCTCTGAGGTGCGGTAGCGTTTTGATGTGGCATGCAAGGGGTTGATACGGCGACCTTGCTGCTCGGAACGGTCATCACCTGGAGCCAAACACAAGAACAACGTGAAACAACCAGAAAGAACGAGCATAAGCCAACAAACACAACAAAAAGATCAAGGTAAGGCAGGAGAATGATGGAAATTGGCATGCAGCGGTAGTACCGTGACCTGCCCGCGGTAGTACCGCCCCAAAGGGAGCGGTAGTACCGCTCTAGGTCAAGCGGTAGTACCGCTCCAAAGGGAGCGGTAGTACGGCTTGAGGCAGATAAACAGCAGTTTCATAGCACGAGACAGTGAAACAGTGGTTTCCTACTACCGTGGTCAGATCCGGCACTACCGGCCTACCAAATTCAAAAATAATCCTACCAAACTCTAATTTAGAAAGTCTAGTTGCCTTCTCCAACCAACTCATGCCTAGATTTCGCCAAAAATCTAGAGATGCAACCACCATTGCCCCTAAGAAACAAGAACTAAAAGGAGACAAAACGAAAGAAGGAACGGGGGCAATACCGGCATCCATGGCAAGAGGACGAGGTGGGGATCGACTCCACCAAAGGAAATGGAGAGGGACGCCCTGGAGACGGAGATCCGCCGGAGCCCTCCCGCGACAAGAGGAGGCTGGAGAGAGGAAGAGACAAGAGGGGCGAAGTGAATGGGTATGGGGGAGAAGAAACCTCCCCCTGCCTCGACTTAACCCTCAGGTCCCGTCCCTCAGCGGTAGTACTGCGCTGGGGGGCGGTAGTACCACTTATAAGCGGTAGTACCGCGCACCACCAGCGGTAGTACCGCCCAGCACGCCACGGCAACTAAACAGACACGGCTTTAGCTCGACGAAACGACAAAAACGGCAAGAGAGAAACAACAAAGCACAACAGCAAATGACCAAGACACACCTCTTCAAAAGAGGGCGGTGGCCGAGGCCACCTATGTTTGAGTCAAAAGGTATGGCACCACGAAGATTTTAACCTTGGGCCCATGACCAAAACTCGTCTTTGAAGCACAAGTGCCATCAACAATGGCTAAGGTGAAAGACTTGATCAATTTATGCATAATGGGGGGAGGGAGAGTTCATTGAGAGAACAACACTCCCCCTATGTCCATGCCTACACCTAAACTAGACAACAAGTTGAGCGTGATAGGGTGTGCGCGAGTTCAAGCAACATTGCTCGAATCAATGATATTTAGCTCATGCCTTAACTCGCGAAATCTTGCTTCATCCAAGGGCTTCGTGAAGATATCTGCAAGGTTATCATGAGTGTTGACGTAGTTGAGCTCGATCTCTCCTTGCCTAATGTGATCCCAGATGAAGTGATACCGGATCTCAATATGCTTCGTCTTGAAGTGTTGCACCGGGTTGAGAGAGATCTTGATGGCACTTTCATTGTCACACCAAAGAGGCACTTTGTCACAAGTGACACCGTAATCCTTTAAAGTTTGCCTCATCCATAAGAGTTGTGCACAACAACTACCGGCTGCCACATACTCCGCTTCGGTGGACGAGAGAGACACACAACTTTACTATTTGGAAGACCAACTTACCAAAGAGCAACCAAGGAATTGGCACCCTCCGGAAGTGGACTTCCTATCCACTTTGTCTCCCGCCCTATCGGAATCCGAGTACCCTACAAGCTTGAAGTTTGATCCTCTTGGGTACCATAAGCCAAAGTTTGGGGTATGAGCCAAATATCGAAAGATTCGTTTGACCGCCACATAGTGACTTTCCTTAGGTGCGGCTTGAAACCGTGCACAAATTCCCACACTCAATATGATGTCCGGTCTAGATGCACAAAGGTAAAGCAAGGATCCAATCATGGAACGATATACCTTTTGATCCACCACTTTACCATTGGGATCTAAGTCAAGTTGGCACTTGGTGGGCATTGGAGTGGAAGCCGGCTTGACGTCACTTAGCTTGAATCTCTTGAGCATGTCTTGAGTGTATTTGGATTGATTTATGAAAGTTCCTTCTCTTCTTTGCTTCACTTCGAACCCTAGAAAGAACTTCAACTCTCCCATGGAGGACATCTCGAACTTTGAGGTCATGAGAGCGGCAAATTCCTCATTGAAAGCTTTGTTAGGAGAACCAAAGATAATATCATCAACATATAATTGGCACACAAACAACTCTCCTTTGACCTTCTTAGTAAAAAGAGTGGGGTCGATTATCCCAACTTCAAAACCACGGTCTTGTAACAACTCGGTAAGGTGGTCATACCACGCATGTGGGGCTTGTTTAAGGCCATAGAGTGCCTTATCGAGATGATACACATGATCGGGAAAGTAGGGATCCTCGAACCCGGGGGGTTGCTTGACTAAACCAATTCATTAATGGGACCATTAAGAAAAGCACTCTTCACATCCATTTATTGTAACTTAAAGTTATGATGAGAAGCATATGCAATCAACATGCAAATGGATTCAAGACGAGCAACGGGAGCAAAGGTTTCACCGTAGTCGATACCCTCGACTTGGGAGTAGCCTTGTGCTACCAAACGAGCCTTGTTGCGAATGATAATCCCATGGGAATCTTGCTTGTTCTTGAATATCCACTTGGTTCCAATGACATTATGGTTCCCCGTTGTCCTTGGCACCAATCTCCATACTTTGTTGCGCTCGAAGTTGTTGAGTTCTTCGTGCATGGCATTGAGCCAATCCGGATCTTCTAGCGCCTCATAGACCTTGTGGGGCTCCACACAAGAGACAAACGCGTGATGCTCACAATAATTTGCTAATTGTCTACGAGTGCTTACCCCCTTTCTTAAGCTTCCAAGCACATTCGTCATGAGATGATCCTTGGTGGAGAGCTTGGAAGCAACCTTGGCGGCACGACGCTCTAATTCCTCCTCGATGGTGAGTTGAGGAGCGGTTACTTGATCATCTTGAGTGCCGTCATGAACTCGTTCTTGATCTTGAACTTGCTCGGGGGAGAGAACTTGACCTTGGGAATCACTTGGTGTGTCAACACCGTCTTGAGTATGATCTTGCCCTTGGTCTTGTTCATGAGGTTGAGGGCCTTCACTTTGTTCTTCGGAAGCGTGTGGGCCTTGGGTTGGTGATGGCTCCACTTGAGTGGAGCATTGTCCTTCTCCTTCGGCCACAAGGGGTTCCTCAATGGGTAGGATGAAACCAACACCCATTCTTCTTATGGCTTGAGGAGGAATTTCATCACCTACATCACAAGTGCCACTTTGCTCCACTTGGGAGCCATTATTCTCATCAAACTCCACGTTACACGTCTCCTCAATAAGTCCCGTGGATTTATTGAGGACACGGTAAGCATGAGAGTTTGTAGCATAACCAACAAATATGCCCTCATAAGCTCTAGCCTCAAATTTAGAACACCGAACACCTTTCTTGAGAATGAAACACTTACACCCGAATACCTGGAAGTACTTGAGGTTGGGCTTGTTACCGGTGAGTATCTCATATGGGGTCTTGTTCAAGCCCTTGCAGAGGTAGAGCCGATTGGATGCATGACACGCGGTGTTGATGGCTTCGGCCCAAAAGTTGTATGGAGACTTGAACTCCGCCATCATGGTCCTTGCCGCATCCATAAACGTCCGGTTCTTCCTCTCCGCGACACCGTTTTGTTGAGGGGTGTATGGTGCGGAATATTGATGCTTGATTCCCTCATCACTAAGAAATTCATCCAAGGTGTAGTTCTTGAACTCGGTGCCGTTGTCACTTCTTATTGTCAAGATCTTTGAATTGTGTTGACGTTGTGCTTCATTTGCAAAGTCAATGACGGTTTGTTGGGTCTCGCTCTTCCTCTTGAAGAAATACACCCATGTGTACCTTGAGTAGTCATCCACAATCACCAAGCAATACTTCCTACCTCCAAGACTATCGAAGGATGGGGGCCCAAAAAGATCCATGTGAAGGAACTCCAAGGGCCTCTTTGAATAAATGATAGTCGTGGGAGGGTGAGCCTTCTCATGTAGCTTTCCTTCGATACAGGCACTGCAAGCACGATCTTTAACAAAGCTAACATTCATTAGTCCACGGACATGGTCCCCCTTGAGAAGACTTTGCAAAGATCTCATATTGACATGGGCTAAATGGCGATGCCAAAGCCATCCCACATCAACTTTAGCCATTAGGCATGTCGCGGTCTTAGTGGGTCGCTCCGAAAAGTTAATCACATATAGACCATTCTCGACATGCCCAACAAAATCTACTTTAAGAGTCTTGCTCCACAAGAGGGCCACGGTATCGATATCAAAGAAAGTGGCAAAGCCCATGATTGCAAGTTGACGAACGGAAAGTAAATTGTATGCAAGGGACTCAACAAGCATGACCTTCTCGATCGTGAGATCATGAGAGATGACCACCTTGCCAAGTCCCAATACCTTAGAGGATGAGGCGTCACCCCACTCGACATTGGTGGGCATAGATGGAACTTTGTGCACGTCCACCACCAAGTCCTTGCTTCCGGTCATATGATTTGTAGCTCCGCTATCGAGCAACCATGATCCACCACCGGAAGCAAACACCTACAAGAGATCAATGCTTGGTTTTAGGTACCCATTTTGTAATGGGTCCTTTGATGTTAGTAACAAGGGTCTTAGGAACCCAAATAGACCATTCAATGTACTCATGAAGAGAACCAACAAATTTGGCATAAACATGCCCATCACTAGCACGGCATAACACATAAGAAGGATTAAAATCGTCGGCTTTGTTGGGAGGGATGACATTGCCCTTCTTGACATTGTTCTTCTTCTTCTCCTCGGGGGCACTCTCTCCCTCCCTCACAAAGGTTTGCATGAGGGGAGGAGGTCGTTTGGTCTTGTCATTCTTCTTCTTGTTCTTGGAGTCGGGCACGTACCCAACCCCTTCCTTGGCCACACCTCCCTTTTGGTTGATCAAGAGATCGTTGAGGTTCTTCTTGCCTTGTATGCAAGTCGCAAGACCTCTCTCAAGTTGCTCCTTCAACTTAGCATTTTCCTCAACAAGATGTATATGCTCACAACACGGGTTAGTAGCATTTGCATTATCAATTAAAACCATATGAGGAAAAGTTGCTTTCTCCTTAGTTAGCTTCACTTGGAGTTGATCATGAGACTCCTTGAGACTAGCGTGAATACCCTTCAAGGTCTTGTGGGCCTTGTCAAGTATATCAAACTCCTCTTTGAGTCTAGCAAGATCAACCCCGAGTTTGGCCTTCTCGGAATTTAGCACACGAGAAACAATGAGGGCATGATCATCATCTTTCTTTAACTTAGCATGATCAACGTTGTGTGACTCCTCAAGAGCCAAACGAAGACCATGCTCTTCCTCAAGAGCATTGGAAATATCCGAAATCTCATCGGCATAGTCACGACTATGCCCTTCCATCTTAGAGATGGTGTCTTCATGAGCCTCGATCATGTCATTGGCCTCACCAAGTTGTTCCAAGAGAGCAACAAAGTGCTTCTTGGATTTTCCCTTGAGTTTGCCCATAAAAGCCTCAAACTCGCTAGCCTCCACATTAGCTCCCTCAAGTTCATTAATGCTATCTGTTTGGGAAGGATGATTAATGATGGTAGTTTTGATGTTGGAGGTTACCTTGTTGGTGGCTTTAGCCATGAGGCACTTGGCGGTGATGCTCTCGTTGGGTGAGTCGAAGAGAGACACCCGTGACATTGTTGCAATGGCAATGGAGGCCATGGCAACCGACTCATCATCTTCATCATCGTCATCATCCTCATTGTACTCTTCTTGCACAACCAAAGCAATGGGAGGAGTCTTCTTGGTGAAGTTGTTCTTGTTGGAGAACGACTTGGCCTTGTCCTTTCGGATGAGTTTGCCACCATTGTCTTCCCTCTTCTCATACGGGCATTCCGCAACGAAATGACTCACGTTGCCGCAATTGTAGCAAGTTCTTACACGTTGCTTGCCCCTTGTGCCACTCGAGTTGTTTTTGCTAAAGTTGGGCCTCGAGTTTTTCTTGCTCCAAAATTGCCTTGAAGCAAGTGCCATGTGTTCATGATATGCATACTTCGTATCTTCGGGGTTGCTCTCCTCTTCTTCCTCTTCTTCTTCTTCCACGGTGAGCTTGGCCTTCAATGCAAGGTTAGGCTTCTTTGCCCGTTGAGAACGGAGCACCGCATTGTCGGCGGTCTTGTCCAAAATGTTCATGGCCACAAACTCATCCAACACTTCGCTTGAGGTCAAAGTGTGGAAGTCCGGTCTTTGACGAATGATGGAGGACATGGCCTTGTGGTAGGGCATCATTGCCTTGAGGAATTTGCGCTTGATCCAATTGTCATCCGTGTCCTTGCTCCCGTGATCTCGTGGTGAGACCGCGAGTTTGGTTACTCTCCGATAAAGCTCACGAGGTTCTTCATCTTCCTTCATTGCAAACTCATCGGCCTCATCTTGTACCACTTCATAGTTGGAGCGTTGAATGCTTGCGCTTCCCCGGTAGAGAGACACGACACAATGCCATGCATCTTTGGCCAAGGCGAAGGGACGAAGATGAGGTAGGTCTGCGGGTGGAATTGCATCTTGAATGATGAAGAGAGCATTCTCATTGAATTGATTGTCCGTGGCTTCTCGAGGAGTGAAGTTGCTTGGATCATGTGGATAGAAACCTTCTTCAATGATTCTCCAAAGGTTAGTGTTCACATGATTTAAATGACGTTTAAAGCGGTAAACCCAAGAATCAAAATCCTCATTTTTCACAATCTTAGGGGGAGGACCGGCATGATTCAAATGAGTGGAAGGAACCGGTCCACCATAAACAAGTGGTGGTTCCACATGGGCAAAAATGTCGGTGCCATTCTTACCACTAGAAGAAGGAGCCTTTTCACTACTAGCTTCCCCCTTGTCGGGGATAGCATCCGTCACCTTGTTGGCGGGGTCACCCACTTTCAATGGTGCGGTGGATAGTTTAAGCCCCTCAAGAAATTTAGTAAACATGCTTTCAACTTCGGTCGTCATGGAGGTTTTCGATGTCTCCAAGGTTGGGGCAATCTCCACAACTTAATCGGAGGCTCCCAACAAGACCACGAAGCTTCACCACAATGGAATATGGCTCCGAGGTGACCTCAACCGTCTAGGGTGCTCAAACACCCAAGAGTAACAAGATCCGCTAGGGATGAGTGGGGGAATCGAAAACCCCTTGGTGGAAGTGTAGATCGGGGCCTTCTCAACCACTCCCGAGCAAATCAACAAATTTGATTGGCTAGAGATAGATCGGGCGGAAATGAAGCTTGGGGTATTTAATGGAGCTTGAGCAATAAATGGAGTTTGGGGGAGGAAGAGGTAGGTGAGAAGGAGGAAGGGGACTCCCTTTTATAGTGGGGGCAACAATCTCGTTGCCCCCCACCAACCAGCCCCGCACAGGGCGGTACTACCGCTGAGAGGGGGCGGTACTACCGCCAGGCGACGGTACTGCCGCGCCAACCAGCGGTACTGCCGTGCTGAGGAGACTTAGTAGGGAACGGACCCAAATGCGGTACTACCATGGTGGTAGGGCGGTACTACCGCTCCTGGAACGGTACTACCGCCACTACAACCGTGACTAGTGCCGCAAAACCCGACACGAGAACAAGACCTCTTGAATCGAGGCGGTAGGAGCCAAACTACCCAGCGGTACTACCGCTGGGGCGCGCGAGAGAGAGAAGGGATCTCTCAAATAAGCTGAGGACCAGCGGAGGTGCCAGGACCCCATCGGTACTACTGCTGTGGAGCCACGGCGGTACTACCGCTGCGAAGCGGTACTGCCGCTTGTGGCTTCTCAGCGGTACTACCGCTGGGTGCGCGGTACTGCCGCTTAGACCTAGACAGAACAAGGAAGAGAGGAGAGATCTCTTCAATGGACAGGAAAAGCTCAGAGGGTGAGAAGCTGATGTGTACGTGATGATTCCACCCAAGCAAAACCCTAGCGGACCCCCTCTTGATAGTATGGTGCCCTCTACGCAACTAGTCCACCTAGAAAGAAACGAAAGAGCTACACCGTCTTGAAATACACTCCGAGGGGAAGAAAGAGTCTCGTGCTAGGGGAGAATCTGAGAATAATTCAACGCACAAGATTAGTCCGCAAACATGTTGTCATCAATCACCAAAACTACCTTGAGAGAGATATGCCGTAACAACAGCCAGGGAGCTCTTCCTGGCATGAGCCACCTCCTTCACAGCTAGGGAGCGCTTACTGGCATCAGCAGATGAATCTAGGTAACACTACTTGTCGTGGTTCTGAGTCTGACAGTAGTGTAGGGGGTAAGTATGGAGAGGCAAGATCTTAGCTACGGAGAAGTTGTAAGCACGCAAGGTTTACGAGTTCAGGCCCTTCTCGGAGGAAGTAATAGCCCTACGTCTCGGAGCCCGGAGGCGGTCGACTGGATTATGCGTGTATGAATTACAGGGGTGCGAACCCTTGTCTCGGAGGAGGGGGGTGGCTTATATAGAGTGCGCCAAGACCCCAGCCAGCCCACGTTACAAAGGGTTCAATGTACATTAAGGCAGCGCGTTACTAGTAACGCTAGTAATAAAGTACTATGATGACCATAAAAGCTACTTAATAACCGACCGTTAGCATGCGGAGTGCCTTTAGGTCTCCTGACTGTCGAGTGGCTTGGTCTTGGTCGAGTGGTTGCTTCTTGGTCGAGTATCTTCGAGTCTGTCGAGTGGAACACCTCCAAGTCGATTGAAAGATGATTTCTTCTGGAGATGTCCTTGGGTAGGTCAGTTTGGACAGATCCATGCCCCTACCCTAGGTACATAGCTTCATCATTAGCCCCCAAATGGATCGAGGTTTGAGTGGGAAAGGGATTGAGCACTTCTCCGACTCATTTTTCATGCCGTGAGCATTTCTTGTTTCGGATCAATGAACCTGAGCGATGGCAGCGACTTCCTTTCCAGTCGCCTTGATCCATTCTTAGGTTTTTGTCGAGTGAGTTTCTTTACTTGAAAGGCTCCGAGTGACGGTGCGGAGGAGATCTTTGGTCTGACAAGTTGTTCCGCTGCCCGCAGATTTCGTGGGATCCGAATTTTGGAAGCGCGCGGGACGGGGGAGGCCGCAGTAATCAGATGGGATAGAGCAGAGCCGCCTCGATCCCCGCGCCACCTTTTTCGCCACGTATCGCGCGCGCGATTGTTACGGGATTTGACAGAACCGCCCGGGCCAACCAGTCAGCCACTCGGAAGCGGCCTCATATAAGGCGTTGGACCGGGGTCTCCCGAACAGTGCATCCCCATTATCTCTTCTTCTCTTCACGCTCCTCTGCTGCGCTCGCTCTCGCCCTCGCGCCACCGTTTCGTACGCGTCTCGCCGGCGATGATGGGGAAGGAGAAGACGGCGGCTCTGGAGCGGGAAAAGAAGGCGACGGCAAGGTCGAAGGGGAAGGCGACCAGTTGGGGCGGATCCTCCTCGCGAACCGGCCTGCCGAAGGGCTAGATCCAGGGCGACTGGATCCACTCGAAGCTCACCCAAGAAGACCTCGACGACCTGGCCGAGGGAGGGCTGATCCCCTATGACTCGGTGCGGCTTCCGGGGAAGGAATCCGAGCCGCAACCCCGGGAGGGTGAGCGCGTTCTTCTTGCCACCCACATCGACCGTGGATTTTCCTTGCCTCCTCACCCTTTCTTTCGAGGATTTCTGAACTTCTTTGGGGCACAACTCCACCATTTTACTCCCAACACAATCGTTTATCTCGTCGCTTTCATTTCTTTGTGTTAGAATTTCCTGGGTTGCCGATCTCACTAGGGTCTTTTCAAGCATATTTTCACTTGTCGCTCCCAAACAGTGAAAAAGGCTAATCCGAGTGATGAGAGGACTCAAGTGATCCAGATGTGTGGGGGTCTTGGTATCCAGATGAGAGGGAAAAGCTCCTTTCCGGCCATGATTCTTCCCGACTCAGTTCGCGGATGGCAGTCGACCTGGTTTTACTGTAAAGACCAGTCGACGCCAGGGCAGTCAACTGGCCTCCCTCCCTTTACCATGGACCGAGTGAGGAAACCATCCCCTTTGAAGGTGCTCCCGGAGGAGAAAGCGCAGGTGAGGGTGCTGGTCGAGCGAGTGGTCCAGCTTATCCGTGACGGGTTCACCGGTATGGATCTCTTGGAGGTCTTCCTTCAGCGGCGCATCCAGCCTCTTCAAGCCCGAGACCATCCGATGTGGATGTATTCGGGTCTTGAAGACTCCACTCGGATTCACCCGGAGGAGGTCGATGATGACACACTGGAGAAGTGGCTGTCAGGCATTACCGGAAACAAGGATAACCCCAGGGGAGCCAGGAGAGTTCCCCCATTCGACCAGTCTCATGCACCAGAGAAGGTCTGATTCTGAGTTTTTGCTTGTAATCTGAATTCACTTGCGCAGCTGCCTATACTGCGTTGACTGACTTTGTTCTCCCTGCTTTCTTTCAGGCCATTATTGAAATGTATTCAATGCCCAACGGAGAGCAAGAGCAAGCTCTGGAAGGCGAGGCGAGTGGCGGCGACAGTGGCGAGTGGACTTCCGACGGTGAAGGGGATGGAGGAAGCGACGACTCAAGCGATGGAGAAGAAGTCGAGTCGCCCCCTCGTAGGGAGAGGCGATCCAAGCTTGACCAAGAACGACTGAGCGCCCGCGAAAAGGCAACTGCTCAGGCTGGTCAGTCTTCGAAGTGTCCTCGGATCTCTTCACCAACCCCGACTGAGAAGGCGCCAAAGCACCCCAAAGTTGCAGAGCCGAAGACTCGGAAGGCGTTGTCGAAGATCAAGATTGACATCCCCGTCGCTTTGCGTGAGTGTCTCTCTTTGTATTCACTCGATGCTCCGCGCTGTTTGTTTTTCTTGTTTTAACTGGACGAACTTTGGAACCGTCAGCGCTGCCACTTCCGGGACCTCAGCTTATAGGGACGATGATGAGGTGATGGAGGATGCGGTCACTTCTAATCTGGGTATGATTTCTGCCATACTGTCTTTGTTCGGTCAATTCAACTGCAATGTGCATCATTGGGTGACGTGATTTTGGCAATTGAACTTTGCACAGCTCCCAACATTATTGACCTCCCCGATGATGATGAAGAGCCCGAGAGGTCTTTGACGAGGAAGAATAGGCAAGCTCCTGCAAGCGAGGCACTACAGTCGACGCCGAGGGCGGAACCAGTCGTTCAGGACACTGGCGACGCCAATCGGGGTTCTGTTACCTTCGCCGTGCCACTGTCGAGTGCCTTGCCTTCTTCGTCGACTACTCAGGCCCCTGTCGACCCACCTTCAGTTTTTGCGACCCATCATGTCCCAAAAGACAAAGTGAATGCTGCCAGGGAAGCTATACGCCAGGCGGGCGTCATGATGGAGAAGATGAAGATGGTGCGGGACGCCAGTCAGGCTGCCTACGATGCCAGCTCGGCTCTCCAAAGCAACGTTCAGGTTAGTTGGTCGCCGCTTGTTCTGTTAGGATATGATATCTGAAGACTCTTTCTGAAAATCTTTGCTCTGAAAATCTTTGCGTTAGTACACCCACTGGGTGCGTTGATTGAACTTTGAATTAGTGAGGGCACGCTGAGTGCACCCACTGGGTGTAGTCCTCGAGACTACGGTGGACTACGGGCAGTCGACTGTAGTCTTTGTATTTTGTCGAGTGTAAACCGAACTGATAGTTTGTCTCTTCCACTCGGTCTGGTCGAGTGGGGTCAGAACCGGTGGGGGCACGCCAAGTGCACCCACTGGGTGTAGTCCCCGAGACCGCGGTCGACTGCTGGCAGTCGACTGTGGTCTGAGTTCTTTCTCTCTTCTTTCTTTTTTTACTCCCTGCACTCGACTCCGGTGGGCCGGTTGAGTGGGATCAGAACCGGTGGGGCCACGCAAAGTGCACCCACTGGGTGTAGTCCCCGAGGCTATGGTGGACTGCGGGCAGTCGACCGTAGCCTTAGTACTTATTGACTTTGTTGTTTTTCGCTGTAAAAATAACTTCTCCCCTTTGATTTCAGAAATCTTATGATCTTGGAGCTTGTTTTGCTGACTTGGAGAAACAGTAGATCCAACTGAACCTTGACTTGGAGCTGGCCAAGAAAGAGCTGCAAGGGTCAAGGACGACGCCACTGGTAAAACGAATTTGTCGACTGGTCTGTCTTAGGCTTGAGTTCCCTTCTGCTCTTTCTGAATCAGGCATCATTTCTTTGTAGAAAAACTGAGAGAAGCTCTGGAGAAGAAGGATCAGGATTTGGATGCTGCTCGAAAGGAGGCTGACGACAGAACCGCTCTAGCTGAACAGAAACTGGCTTCGGTCGGCCAGTTGGAAGAAGAGAATACCAGGCTGAAATCTGCTCTGAATGATGCCAACAAGGAGTGCTCGCGCTGGAAGAAGGAGAATCTCATCCTGGGCGAGAAGATGGAAAGCATTGCTCGCAGGAGGGACGATCTGGAGAGCTATCTGAGGAGCCTTGCCAAGAAGTTGTTCATCAAGCTTGAAGGTGCACATTTTGTTCTGACTGATTTTTTTATGTCGACTCAGTGTACGAAAATTGACTTATCCTTGGATCGTGAATGCAGAGTTTTACCAGAACTTCGAGGAGGAGACTGGGCGGATTGAGCCAGGTTTGGACCCAATCAATTCTCCCGTAAAAGATGAAACTGCCATGAATCTGCTCCGACTGGAATCCCGCATCGACGGTGTCGTGGACTACTTGGCTCGACTAAAGGTCGCCATGTCGCGGATCGACCCAGCACTTTGGCCAGAGACCACGCCCCAGAATGATCTCGAGTCCCTGATGACTCGACTTAACGAAATCCCTGATCGAGTGCAGGAGTGGAAGAAATCTTCTGCCCGGTGTGGAGCTGATGTGGCCCTGTCTCTGGTTCGCGTCCATTGCAAGGAGGTGCGTCAAGATAAGCTAGCGGCAATCAAGTTCGCCAACACCCAGAAGCATGACTTCCGATCTTTTATGGAGACTTTCATCGCTGCAGCCACTCGGATCGCCGACGGCGTCGACCTAGACGAGTTCGTCGAGCCTGCTAGTCCTCCTCCCGCGGAGTGAACAAACTTTTATGCCTCACCTTAAATTTGCCTCGGGATGCCGAGTGGTTTTTGTAACCGTTAAACTCTTTCGGGCTGAAAGCCCGAGCACTTCGATCTGTGGTCCGGAACCTTTAGGGTTTATCTGAACTTGGTTTATCGTTAAATATCTTCATGAATCCCCCGTCGAGTGGGAATCGTTCTTCATTCGAGACAACTTTTGTATTTGTGGCGCAGCTCCGAAGGAGAAGGTGGTAGTCGACCTGCATCTTGTTACTGCAGAGCGGGACGGAGCGCACATTGTATTTGTGGCGAAGCTCTCAAGGAAAAGGTGGCAGTCGACCTGCACCTCGTTACTGCAGAGCAGGATGGAGCGCACATTGTATTTGTGGCGAAGCTCTCATGGAGAAGGTGGCAGTCGACCTGCACCTCGTCGTCCTTGAGGATTCAGATGTATTTCATACTTAGGCGAGTACTGGACTGCAGCTAAGCCTCCAAGTGGGAGGCTGGCTCACCACTCGGTAGGATTTTCAGATACTTAGGCGAGTACTGGACTGCAGCTAAGCCCCCGAGTGGGAGGATTGCTCTCCACTCAGTAGGATTTTTTCAAACTTAGGCGAGTGCCGGACTGCAGCGAAGTCTCCAAGCGAGAGAACTTAGGCGAGTACTGGACTGCAGCTAAGCCCCCGAGTGGGAGGATTGCTCTCCACTCGGTAGTATTTTTTCAAACTTAGGCGAGTGCCGGACTGCAGCTAAGTCTCCAAGCGAGAGAACTTAGGCGAGTACTGGACTGCAGCTAAGCCCCCGAGTGGGAGGATTGCTCTCCACTCGGTAGGATTTTTTCAAACTTAGGCGAGTGCCGGACTGCAGCTAAGTCTCCAAGTGAGAGAATCTTAGGCGAGTACTGGACTGCAGCTAAGCCCCCGAGTGGGAGGATTGCTCTCCACTCGGTAGGATTTTTTCAAACTTAGGCGAGTGCCGGACTGCAGCTAAGTCTCCAAGTGAGAGAACTTAGGCGAGTACTGGACTGCAGCTAAGCCCCCGAGTGGGAGGATTGCTCTCCACTCGGTAGGATTTTTTCAAACTTAGGCGAGTGCCGGACTGCAGCTAAGTCTCCAAGTGAGAGAACTTAGGCGAGTACTGGACTGCAGCTAAGCCCCCGAGTGGGAGGAGTGCTCTCCACTCGGTAGGATTTTTTCAAACTTAGGCGAGTGCCGGACTGCAGCTAAGTCTCCAAGTGAGAGAACTTAGGCGAGTACTGGACTGCAGCTAAGCCCCCGAGTGGGAGGATTGCTCTCCACTCGGTAGGATTTTTTCAAACTTAGGCGAGTGCCGGACTGCAACTAAGTCTCCAAGTGAGAGAACTTAGGCGAGTACTGGACTGCAGCTAAGCCCCCGAGTGGGAGGATTGCTCTCCACTCGGTAGGATTTTTTCAAACTTAGGCGAGTGCCGGACTGCAGCTAAGTCTCCAAGTGAGAGAATCTTAGGCGAGTACTGGATTGCAGCTAAGCCGCCGAGTGGGAGGATTGCTCTCCACTCGATAGGATTTTTTAAATACTTAGGCGAAATGGATTCACAGCTAAGCCCCCGAGTGGGAGGCTGGCTCGCCACTCGGTAGGAAATTATTTTTACAAACTTAGGCAAAGCGGATTCGCAGCTAAGCCACCCACTGGGGGATTTCTCACGTAAACAAAAACAATAATAATCACTGGGAAAATTATAACGCTCTTGTCTTTGATAAATAAACTACAGGAGTTTTTTCTTATTACATCTCATCCGAGTGAGAATTCAAGTATAAAAGGAGCGGAGGAGCTCCGCATTCCAGGCTCGCGGCTCATCAATCTGGCGATCGACATTGTAGAGGTGGTATGCTCCATTGTGGAGGACTCTGGTGACTATGAAGGGGCCTTCCCAAGTAGGAGCGAGTTTGTGTGGTTTCTGCTGATCCACTCGGAGGACTAAGTCTCCTTCTTGGAATGCTCGACTCTTCACGTTTCTGGCATGGAATCGACGCAAGTCTTGCTAATAGATGGTCGATCGGATCATGGCCATTTCTCTTTCTTCTTCCAGGAGGTCGACTGCGTCCTGCCGGGCTTGTTCTGCTTCATCTTCAGAGTAGAGCTTGACTCGGGGAGCGTTGTGAAGCAGGTCACTCGGCAAGACTGCCTCGGCTCCGTAGACCAGAAAGAATGGGGTTCTTCCGGTCGATCGGTTCGGGGTTGTCCTCAATCCCCAAAGGACTGATGGAAGCTCGTCGACCCATGCACCTGCTGCGTGCTTGAGATCGCGCATCAATCGGGGTTTCAGTCCTTTGAGAATTAGGCCGTTTGCCCTTTCTGCTTGCCCATTCGACTGGGGGTGAGCGACCGAAGCATAGTCGACCCGAGTGCCCTGAGAGGCGCAAAAGGCCCTGAATTTGTCGGAATCGAAGTTTGACCCATTGTCAGTGATGATGCTGTGCGGAACTCCATATCTGAATATCAACTCTCTGATGAAACTGATAGCAGTGCAAGCATCAAGATTCTTGATAGGCTTAGCTTAAATCCATTTGGTGAACTTGTCGACTGCTACCAGTACATGAGTGAAGCCGCTCCTACCCGTTCTCAGTGGTCCAACCATGTCCAGCCCCCAAACAGCGAAGGGCCAGACGAGTGGAATGGTTTTCAGGGCTGATGCGGGCTTGTGCGACATATTGGAGTAATACTGACATCCTTCACATTTGTCGACTATCTCTTTTGCCATTTCATTGGCTCTTGGCCAGTAGAATCCCGCTCGGTATGCTTTAGCCACAATGGTCCGAGAGGACGCATGATGACCACAGGTCCCCGAGTGGATATCATCAAGGATCATCTGACCTTCTTCTGGTGTAATACACTTCTGGCTGACCCCAGTCGCGCTTTCTCTATATAACTGTCCCTTTATGACTGTAAAGGCCTTGGATCGGCGGAATCATATTGCTCCTCGGGGGCGCCTATCATCCTGTTGTCGAGGCGCATACGACCCGCTCCTCGGGGGAAGGGTGGGCACTCGACGTCGATCATCACAATCGAATCGGTGATCATATTGCTCATGGTTCCCATACTGATTACGCCGGTCCCCACGTCCTTCACGCCTCGGGGGAGATCTTGGGCTATGAGCCGACTGGACTGTGTCCGCGGCAACGGATCTGCTGTGAATCCTGTTCCGCGACTGAGAAACAGCGGAATTCTGGTCTCCTGCTGCCCGGAGTAACGCTCTGATCTACAGCAAGCCTCTGCCAGCCTCCGACTGGGAAGGCTGAATCGACTCTGCTATACGGGCTGCAGCTGCTAAATTCTGAATCGGAGTTCGATATACCTGCGGGGGCGGGAAGAGCTGACGTCGACTGGATTCGGGAACCCGTTGTCGCGCACGCTCGTCGAGTGCTCGCTGGAGGTTCTCCAGTCGAGTGCGCTCGGCCAAGTTTGCCAGGCGCGTGTCTTCCAAGGCACGAGCCTCGGGGGTTTCTCCAACGATAGGAGTGTGCAGTGCATCCATGTTCCGGCGGCGAAGTTCTTCTCTCTGCAGCGACATGAGAGGCTCAGGAAGATATTCCTCATGGGGACGCGACGGGTCGCCTCCACCCGCGCCTCCGTCGGTGCGGGGAAAGCAGGGAGGACTGGGCGGTCCATCGACCATCAGAACCTCCGCCGCCGGATCGCTGCTGTCGCCCTCTGATGCGGTCTCTACGGAGCCAGTCGACAGGTCGAACAGGCCGTAGAGGGATTCGTCGGGCTCGATCACCGTGACTTGAGGGGTGGTCGACTGGCGTGCCACCGCGTGTCTCACCCACCGCTGAAGTCTCGACCGACCGGAGCGCTTGCGCCGGCGGGAAACAGGGAAGGAGGACAACACAGGAGCCGACCGGTAGGGGGTCGATGGTTGCCGCAGGAGAACGCCGCGGACGCACGCGCTAAAGTGCGTTGCCCCGCGGACAGGGAGTGCGTCCACGTCGAGCGGAGCCTCCTGAAGCCAAGCGGAGTCGTCGGCGATGAACGTGAGCGCGCCGAGACGGATCTCGCGGCCCTCCGCCGAAAACCATGATGATTCGGGTCGGAAAAGATCGCAACTCCTCCAACAAAACGCTAAAACACCCGCCCCACGGTGGGCGCCAACTGTCGTGGTTCTGAGTCTGACAGTAGTGTAGGGGGTAAGTATGGATAGGCAAGATCTTAGCTATGGAGAAGTTGTAAGCATGCAAGGTTTACGAGTTCAGGCCCTTCTCAGAGGAAGTAATAGCCCTACGTCTCGGAGCCCGGAGGCGGTCGACTGGATTATGCGTGTATGAATTACAAGGGTGCGAACCCTTGTCTCGGAGGAGGGGGTGGCTTATATAGAGTGCGCCAGGACCCCAGCCAACCCACGTTACAAAGGGTTCAATGTACATTAAGGCAGGGCGTTACTGGTAACGCTAGTAATAAAGTGCTATGATGACCATAAAAGCTACTTAATAACCGACCGGTAGCATGCGGAGTGCCTTTAGTCCTCCTGACCGTCGAGTGGCTTGGTCTTGGCCGAGTGGTTGCTTCTTGGTCGAGTATCTTCGAGTCTGTCGAGTGGAACACCTCCAAGTCGATTGAAAGATGATTTCTTCTGGAGATGTCCTTGGGTAGGTCAGTTTGGACAGGTCCATGCCCCTACCCTAGGTACATAGCTTCATCACTACTCACTACATTCTTTTGAACAGTGTAGTAATCGTTCTTGCATTCTCAGCAGTCACTGATGCTTACTGGTGGTGCTTCGTTCATGCATTTGTATCAATTTTACATGTTTTACTTTACCGCAGGCGGCAACCAGTCGCAATCGTTCAAACATTCAGAGCAGTCACCGATCCTTAGTGGTGGTGCTTCGTACTTTGAGGGCGACCGCGAGGATGATGACCAAGCTACAAACATTTATGGCTTCTCGCAGACAGTGTTTCACACTCCACCACCACCACCGACGCAGGAGACACAGACCGTGACAGATGAGGTTAACTATGGTCGTGGTTATCGCGAGCCTCGTCCACCGCCTCAGCGCTTATCGCCTTCTGGTCCTCGCCCGAGGAAAACCCAGACTCGTCGCCGTCCCCCGCAGTGATATGATTATCTATCTATGTATGACTCATTATCTATGTTAGTTTCAGACTATTCGCAGCTGTGTGTCAGTATTTATGTATGAGACATGCTTCATGTATGTGTTACTATCGCACTTGCTTCTATGTGATCAGGAGACATATATTGTTTTATGTATGCGAGAGACATATTACTATTAATTCACATTCTTATTCCAGTTACATTTCCAAATAGACTACAACCGATAATTAAAATACAAGTACATCTGAATTAAACGGTGCAGCTGAACTTGTGCAATACATCTTACATACTACAAAATGAAATTCAGATAGAACATAATGCCCTACAATAATACAATACAAACTAATAATGCAAATACACATGAATGAAATGGTACAACAGGAATACATCTTACATACTACATGAAGTCATCATCGTCATCCTCCGTTGATGCAGCCCTCTTGCCCTTCGACGTTGCAGTCCTCTTGCCCTTCGTCGATGTAGAACTCTTGCCCTTCGTCGATGCAGAACTCTTGCCCTTCGAGGATGCAGAACTCTTGCCTTTAGACGATGCAGAACTCTTGCCCTTCGACGATGTAGAACCCGGAAGCGGCGACATGAAGATATCATCGTCGTCCTCGCTCTCCTTAGTCCATAAAAATGGATGCTTTTCTGCAGTCCTTCTGAAAGTTTCACTCTTCGGCTCCACCACCTTCTTCCACCTTTCATGCAACCTAATAAGTTCTTTACGTACCTCCTCATAGGTCCTTTCAGGCCACCCAGACCTACGTAATTCGTGAGCCAACTCATTCATTATGGTGTCACTACCGGTGAGTTCATCCCATGGAACTATCCTATTGTCCATCCTGAAATCGGTAGCTAGACTCAGCAGAGTGCTGCTCATCTCAGGGTGAAAACTACGATCAAATGGATAATGGGACATCTCGACTACACTACACTGGAATGCTTATCCACCTCCACCGGAAGGGGGTTTTATAGATACAGAGGAGAAAATGGCGGGAAAGAATAACCGCGGTATGGCGGGAAAGGGTTGGCGGGAAACGGGTGGCGGGAACATATGGCGGGAAGGGGTTGGCGGGAAACGGGTGGCGAGAAAATACATTTCAGCCTAATGTATGAGCCATGCAACTTCGGCCTACACGAGACCAAAAAGTACTTTTCGGCCTAGGCTTGACCAAAAAGTCTATTTCGGCCTACACCTGACCGAAAAGTGCCTTTTCGGCCAGGACCCCACCACTTCGGACAAGAGAGGGCCGAAAACTCTACTTCGGCCTAACTGTGGCCGAAAAGTCCTATTTCGGCCAAGAGCCGACGGGCTACTACTTTTGATTTTTATGAAAATCATGCTATAGTTTCCGAAAATGCTATAAAATATATCATAGTTTTGAAAAAAATCTTAATTATAGAGCAAAGTGGGTACTTTATTTATTTGGGAAATGCCAAAAGCTAGTACGTATTGAGTATCACGGGTCCTTATAAATACACCCTTATAAAAAAGGTTTGTTAGGGCACATCTAGATGACTCAAACAAATTAAAAAGAAAAACAAAAAAGACAAAAGAAAATGCTTGCGTAAATCTTTGTATAAAATCAACTACGTATGACTTAGGTGTGCAATACTTAGATGTGTAATACAGAAATCACTTTATGTCAAATTTCAGAAAAATGTTAATCATGCATTTTGAAAAAGGTTAAATATTTTTTTAACGTATACGAAAAATGTACAACGTGTGTGAAGGAAAGTTGACATAAAATATATGTTTTTAAAAAGTTAACCATGGAATGAAAAAACATATACAGAAGAATTATTGCTGATGTATAAAAAAGTGTACTGTGTATGGAAACAGGTAGATATAAAAAATAAAATAGATATTTTCAAAAATTTAGTCATGCAGTTGATTTTTTTGAAATGTGTATATAAAATTGTTCCTGGTGTGTCAGACAAATGTCAAAATTTATGTTTTGAAAAGGTATTAATAATGTATTTGATAAATGTTAAAACATATATAAGAATTGTTTATATGCATAAAAAATGTATAATGTGCACGAAAAATAAAATAGGCATCAAAACATATATTTGAATAAATATTGATCATGTATTTGAAAAATATTAAACATGTATTAAAAATTGTACTTGGTATATATGAAAACTGTAGACTTGTGTATTTGAAAAAGTGTTGGCCATGTATTAAAAAAATGTCCAAAACATGTATTAAAAGGAAAGTAAACATTGTGTATTTGAAAAAAATGTTCAACGTGTATAAAGAAAGTTTCACATGCACACTAAAAATGTATATTGTGTACCGAGGAAGAGTAGGCATGTGTTCCAAAAAAAACCAATAAAAACCGACAAAGCAATAAAAATGAAAACGAAGAAAACGAAGGAAAATGAAGAAAGAAACAAAGAAAGTAAAGTTGTACGAAGAAAGAAAGATAAATGAAAGAAACCACCAAAAAACAAAGAAAACCAGTGAAAAATAAAGAATACACAGTTAAGACTAAGAAAAAATAGAAACCAAAGAAAAGTGGAGAGAAAACAAAAGAAACTGAAAGGAAAACGGAAGAAGAAGAAGAACAAAAAGCCCCGGAGAAAACGAGGCAGAGCAAACCTATAACCAACGAACCTACACTGATGGGCCGGCCCATATTCACGCACCCTTCAGCGAGTTTAGCTTCCACCTCGCGTCAGATGGATATAGCTCTCGCGGGCAAGCAGGGGCCTGGCCCCTGCCAACGATTGAGAAATTCTAACAGTCATCGTAATTAGGGGGCAATTAGTTAACGAGTGCTTCTTTGGGAGCCTCGCAACGATCAGCACCACTTGGCGCACTCTCAGCCATTCGTCACGTGTCGCGTTTTGGACGTTTTTTTAAATTTTATTTTTTTATTTTTCCGTACGCGTTTTCGGCTTTTTAAACGGTTTTTTTTTCGACGTTTTGGTTTTTCCCCGGTCTTTCTTAGCTTTTTGATAAAAAAAAAATTAAATTTTTTTCGCGAAAAAATGTATTTTCTTTTTTTCCTTTCGTGAAAGTCATGGTTTTTCTTCCGCGAGAGGCAGGGTTGTGCTTTAGCGAGAGTCACGGCCGTGCCTCTCGGAAACGGAAAAGAAAACGCGTTTTTTATTTTTTTTTCTTTCGCGAGAGTCACGGTTTTGCTTCGCGAGACGCACGGTTGTGCTTTCGCGAGAGTCACGGCCGTGCCTCTCGGAAACGGAAAAGAAAACGCGTTTTTTTTTCGCGAGAGTCACGGTTTTGCTTTCGCAAGACGCACGATTGTGCTTTCGCGAGAATCATGGCCGTGCCTCTCGGAAAGGGAAAAACAAAGAGGCACGGTTGTGCTTACGCGAAAGTCACGACCATGCCTCTCGGAAAGGGAAAAAAATAAGCGTTTTCTGTTTTTTTTTCTTTCGCGAGAGTCACGGTTTTGCTTTCGCGAGAGGCACGGTTGTGTTTTCACGAGAGTCACGGCCGTGCCTCTCGGAAACGAAAAAAAAACGTGTTTTCCGTTTTTTTCCTTACACGAGAGTCACGGTTTTGCTTCCACGAGAGGCACGGTTGTGATTTTGCGAGAGGCACGGGCGTGCCTCTTTCGGAAAGGGAAAAAACCGTGTTCGCGGTTTGTTTTCGCCCAGTTTTTTTCGTTCGGTTTTTTCGTGAAAAAAAAGTTCATCAAAACTTATCAACATGGGATCTAATTTCGAAAATCTCGACACGAGGAATCCAACGATAAAAACGGTTGAGATTTGGATGCACGATTTAAAAGATAAAACGTTTTGAATAAACGGATCTACGAAAAAAAGGAAAACTCCCAGGTTGCGACAAATAACGCGCTGGATGTGTGCCGTTTGTCTCGACCTGAGAAAGTGAAGTGTTTTTTGCACTCTTTAATTAATGATTTCGCCATAATTATCGACAGAATTACTATTTTTAGAAACATCAACAGAATTACTAACAGCCAAAGAGGACCTCGCGCAGAATTACTAGCACTTCGCTCCCACAGGGTCCTCTTCGGCTTGTAGGTCGTTAAATAGCGGCCTAGCGTGCACCCCCCCTCCCCCCTCATCGATCCTCGTTACATACACTTGGGTCGGCTATTCTAGATCCTTTCCAGTTTTGGGAAGGTTCTAGAATATTCCTAGATTGGGTTTTTATTTTCATTTTGTGTTTTTTCCTTCAGGTTTTTTTGCTTCTTCCATTTTGATTCATTCCTTTTGTTTTCATTTTCTTGATTCATTTTTCAGGTATTATTTTTATTTTTATTTTATGATTTCTTTTAAATTTTCGAACATCATCCAAATTCGTAAAACAAGTGATTTTTTCCCTAAATTAATGAACATTTTTTAAAAATGTGTAAATAGTTTTTAAAATCTTGAATATTTTTTAAATTTGTCATTTTTTTAGAACTCATGAGCATTTTTTAAAATTTGGGAACAACGTTTGAAATTCATGAAGATTTTCTTTTGCTTTGATGAGTATCTTTGGAAATGCAGGAACTGTTTTCAAATAAATGAATATTTTTTGAATAAGTGAACATTTTTGAATCAAGTTTTTTTAATTTGGGAACAATTTTTTTATGTTTGCGGACTTTTTATTTTATTTTTCATGATCCTTTTTGGTGATGGGTGCGTGTCTGCCGGAGCAACTACTGAAGGCTTACCCCTTGCGGGGTTCCTACAAGGATCCCTTTGTTATCATGCGAGAGCATCAAGTGGTGCGTCCAACTGTCACCACGTGTCGTGTGCTGGACGCTTCTTCTAGATTTTTTTTTCTACGCATTTTCGTATTTTATATGATTTTTTTGGCTTTTTGGTTTTCACCTGGTTTTTCTATCTTTTGGCGCCATTTTTTTAGAACCTTAATTGTGCTTCTTGAAAAAGAAAATAAAAATTGTGCTTCACATTTACTTCTTGTGAAAATAGTACAAATTAGCTTTCGTGAGAAGCACATCTGTGCTTCTTGGAAGAGGAAAAATATGAACACACGAGACGGACCATCATGACTAGCTATTCTTGTTCCTTTCCGCCTATGTCTTTTATTCTTTTATTAGATGAGCTTTTAGATTTTGCTCAAAAATAAAAGATGAGCTTTTAGCACTTAACATTATTTTTAGGTAGTATGATCCAAACCCTGCTCCTGGTTTGCTGAGACTTTTTGATTCATGCAAATCAGTGTTGCGCTTGAGCCTGTCAATCCAGTTCACCCGTTGACGCCACTGATGTCTTCTTCTGCTATTACTTGTGGGTAACATGGCGTGCATGTCGCTTGGTATTATGGTATCGTATGGTGGCGTCAATTGAACATTTCAAGCGGCAAGCGTTTACGTTAATAGTTTAAAGCTTCTCTTTTCAATGGTTCAATACTTAAATTTTATTAGTTTTGGTTGAGTAGATTTACATTTGTACCCTAAAATTTCTAGACCTTAAATGTTTCGCCTCATATAAGAATGGATTGTGATAACTGTCAACCGTGTGGCAGATTGCAAAAAGTACCACACTACCCCTTCTCTTCGATCCACCACGTCCCAAAAGAACCCCCTGCACAGTTAAAAAATAGGCCTGACAAGGGGATCGAACCCACACCCGCCCTTACTAAATGTAACCACAACAACCACCTAGGCTAGCTCCCTTTGTTGATTCTAATAAATTTACATCCTAGTTGAATCTTCTTGAAATGAGATTGCACAAAAAAAAAGACAATCATTAACTACAAAAAATCCAAAACGGCAGCCTCAGTTTCCGGGTTTAAGACTATGCACCCTAGTTCTATCATTTTTTCTGCACGTTTCACACTGGTTCACAGAAATGATCATGCCATACCCTTCTTTCAGATGTATATTACCACAGTGTTTTCACGTAAGTTATCAACTATGTGGGTTGTATATTACCATGCTATTTACATAGAAATTACTGAGGTGTGTTTTTTTAACAACTTTTTTCTCCCCTGGTCAAATTTAAGGCGGTATCGTGCATAAGTTATCAGATATGTGTTCGTATTTTACCGTGCTATTTTCACATAAGTTACCAAGGGTACTGTTTTTTTAAATAATTTTCCCTTTAGTCAAATTTGGATATTGGCTTTTAATAATTTTCCCCTTGGTCAAATTTACCACGGTGTTTGTAAGTAAGTTATCGGGTATGCGGTTCATTTATTACCGTGTTATTTTCACATAAATTACCGGGGGTATATTTTGTTTTCCAATAACCTTTTTCCCCCTTGGTCGAAGTTACCACAGTGGTTATATGTACATTATGGGGTATGTAGTTCATACATTACGGTGTTATTTTTCACATAAGTTATTAGGAGTATGTTTTTCAACAACTTGTTCCCCTCTTTGGACAGAGTTACCGTGGTCTGTAAGTTATCAAGTATGTGGTTCGTATATTATCATGCTATTTTTATACAAGCTATCAGGATATATTTTTTTCAAAAACTTTTTTCAACAAAAAAAATTACTTTTGTATGTTTCAAGCAAAAAATTCCTCGGGTCAAAAGTTACAGCAGTGTTCTGAACTTAAGTTATCACGCCTATGATGCCTATATTACCATGCTATTTACACATCAGTTACAGGGGTATGTTTTTCAACAACATTGCTCCACCGGGTGTCAAACTTACCGTGTTTTTTATACCTAAGTTATCATGCCTGCATTACGTAAATTATCGTGTTGTTTACACTGAAGGTACGGGAGGCAAAAAAAGGTTTCCCAATCTTCTCCCCATGCACTAGACACTGAAGGTATCATGTCTGTGGTGTGTTAAATTACAATGCTATTTAGGAAGGAGTTATCGGTGTATGTTTCAAATATTTTTTCCCCGAGTTGAAGTTAACAGGGCACGTGGTATTTTAACTTACCAGCCATGCGGTGCGAAATTACCATGCTACTTTCGCAGGAATTACCGGGGTATGTTCCAGCACCCGGTCAAAAGTTACAGGCCCGGGTAACTTAGCAGCCCCTCAGGCCATCATGTAGAAAAACTCCTTGCAATAAGTTCTTTGATAATCACTAGGGTGGAATGAGTTATCTACGGGTTGATTCCATAAGTTTTTGATTCACTAACTCCACCAATGTACAACTACATGGATTGATGAATCTCAGCACAAGCATGATGTAGCTGACCTGGTTAGTGCGGTCAGAGTTTCCCATTGACCAGGCTAGGTCCTCGGTCGATGCACCATGTCAGCACCATGAAGGACATGCCGGACGCAACCACACCCAGAATTTAGGTAAAGTCAATCAAAGCCGATCAATGGCACGCCATGTTGTGCATACTGTAGTAGCAATTCAGAAGCACGATGGTTGGTTGGTTTCTTATGGAGTAGAGGAAAGTGAGGATCTGGAACCTGCTAGAGATGATCCAGCCGACGAGGCTGCGCTACACGCCGAGGCCGACAACAATGGCCTGGAGGAAGCTGAAGGCCACACCTATGTAGAAGGTGAGCACCATGGCGCCGTCGAGCTAGACGGGCATGCTGGCGAGCTTGGTGGCGCCGATGGTTGCCCTGAGGTTGAGTGACTCGGAGTGGGTGACTACGACGAGCACGAAGGAACATTGGGGGATGGCCATCCGGCAGCTGGAGAAGCCCCTATTCATGAGGCTCCCCGTCACCATAAAGAGAAATGTGGTTTATCTGGTTGAGACAATACAAGTTATCGGTCGAAACAAATACAAGTTATTGGGCTAACACATCATAAATTATCATGCTAAAATGAAGTTACCATGAAAAAAATAGAATGAGTTAAACATGCTGACAAGTGTGAAACGTGGTGACACTTCATAGTTATCAAGCTGTCATATTAAGTTATCAGGCTCAGTTTGAATAATTAATCGGGTTGAAAGTAAAGCGGACCGAATTAAATATGCTGACACCGTATAATTTATCAGGCTCAATTTGCATAATTAATCGGTTTGAAAGTAAAAAAAACGTTGAAAGCAGATTGCAAATATGCTGACACAGTATAATTTATTAGGCTATAACAGTGTGATCTATCAGTTAGAAATTGTTCAAGTTACCATGTTAAAAAAATAGAATGAGTTAAATAGGCTAACAAAGTGGTTCTTATCATGCTGACACACTAGAATTTATTTCATGCTGACATACTATAAATTATCAGGTTCAAGCTGCATAAGTCATCAAGTCAAAGTAAAATATAAGTGTTGAAACCAGTTAGAGTTAAACATTTTGATACATCACAAGTTATCAGGCTGACATATTATAAGTTTATAACTTAACTTATCAGCTCAAGTTGCTTAAGTTATCTGGTTAAAGTAAAAAATCAAGTATTCAAAATGGTTCGAGTTAAAATGCTGTCATGATATAATTTATCAAGCTAAATCAATATGAATTATCAGGTAGAAACAATTGAAATTACTATGCTGAAAAATAAAATGAGTTAAACAGGTTAGCAAAGTGAGTGTTGTCATGCTGACACGCTAGAAGTGACCAAGCTGACATAGTGTAAGTTACTGAGATGCATAAGGTTCAGACATTAGACTTCCTCTGAACAAAATACTCCTCATGCCAAGTGGTCCCAAGGCCAAGAACAGAAGGAAACTTAAGTACATGAATGGTTAGATCAAGATCAATGGCACCATGTTTGTGCTGCTCTCGGAAGGTCTCGAAGCCCTTTCACGATATGTAGTTGAACCTGTGCACGTCGATATCGATCCCAAAGTAGTTCAATCCCTACTTCATAATAAGTAGACATATGCACATGTTTCAATCAGGATTAGGGTGCGTCAGGAAATATATGAATTTCGGCATGTTGATGGAGATGTAAGGAAGCATGAATGGTCAGTATAGCTTGTAGAATTTGTGCTGGGGTATAGACAACACTGACTTCTGGTTGTAGGTCTGCACAAGCCTCCCGTCGGCTGCACTAAGCTGCGGGTCTTGGGGTTCACAATGTCCGCAGAATTTTCAGCCTCTCTGTGTAGGGCACGTTGTTGTCCACCGGGAACCGCTTGATCTTCTCCATTTCCTAATTAATAACACTCTACATAACTAAGTACTTACCAGAAACTTGTATGAGGCACTGAAAATGTTTAGCTTATGAAATGTAATCAATTTGGCTCACCTTGATGATGTCCTTAAGCTGAGGATAAATCTCTGTGTCGAAGCAATCAGATATCTTGACCAGGATTACGCTTTCACTGTCGTTCTCGCCAAACATGGTAGTAGAATAGGTAGGCAATTGTACAGATCAGCTAACTTGGTAAGTTTCAGATTTAACAAATCAATACTGCTTGGATAAGTAGTTCATAATGTTCGCAACTCCCACAGGTAAACATAATCCATACATAACAAGGTGAGTAGTGTGGAGAAATGTTAGATGAAACAGTGCTTTCAGATGGCCGAGGGGACTGACTGACCACACACCGAATCAATTCGGCACAGCCTTGCCGGCACGGTGACCACCACCAGCAGCAGGAGCAACACCGCCCGTCGCGCCCATTCCCAGTCCACGACGGACATTGGACAGAGTCCGCCTCGGCTGGCTAGTCGCCGGCGCGTGGTTGGCTCGCGGCGGGACGCAGGAGGTAGAGGGGGCGGCGCACAATGCCTGGTGTGGGTAGGGGGAGGGGGAGTGTGGGCGGCGCGGGGAGGCGGAAATAGGAGCCTCCCGGTGGTGGCGCGGTGGTGGGCGAGCGACCATGGTGGCGCGCGAGCTTGCCGGTGGCTGGGATGGGGATCGGAGCGAGGTCAGGGGAGAGAGCGAAGCAAAATTGGTTTTCTCATGAGGGTGGGGTTCAATCTGTTTGGTGTGTTTTTTTTTCTGCGTACCGCTTCAATCATGTGATCGTGATCCGACGTCTCCCAGTTAGTGTGGCAGTTTTGCAAACTGTCACAGGGTTGCCAAATACATTTTTCGTTATCTAAAACTGTGGGCTCTAGCAGGTAGGAGAGGTGTAGCTCATATTTGTGTGTAGTCGAGTAGTGCGCTGCTCTAGTGGGGCTTGCTGCTCATGGGTTGGGGTGAGACTGTGAGAGTTGTTGTATCTTTACTGTGAATTAGGGGCAGTATGGGTACTCTCAAGAGAAAAGCACATCAACACGGCTTCCTCGAGAAAACGTGGGAGAAAGATGGTTTTCCGTCCTTCGAGAGTGAATGTATGCGAATGCTCACAACACGAATTTCTGGTCTCCTTCCGGAAGATGCGCGCCGGGAAAAGCCGAGGGTATTCCTGGAAACTTAAGAATCATAGATCCTGAAGCTACAACTAGACGAACGGTGAGTCTATGGTGACCGAGTCGTTTGAACTAGCTGCATTTCCTGCACGTTTCCATACAATACTTTGTTTTGAACCGCTACATTGCGTGATAGTTGGTTCTCAGTGTTGAGCGGTGCATGCAAGTCGGCTTTACTTAAAACCTGCAACAAGTCTAGCGCAAAACAACTTCCAGTATGTATGCCAGATAATAAAAGGAGATTTTTTTTGAACCGGGCTTTACCCCTTTCCATTGTATAGAACGAAAATACAACCAGTTCCAAACAGAGAAAACAGGAGGAGGGAAAGAGGTAGAGCGAGTTCCCGCACTACCAAGAAACCCACCGCACTCGCTCGCCATCGAAACGAATGCTGCGGGGCGAAAACCTGAGTAGCACGAATATAAAGTCTATCCTATTACAAGCACCAAAGATCAAGCTAAATCGATCATAAAGTTTTTGCCAGTCTGGTCGGGAGCATCTCCAGGTAGAAACGCCACAGGTAAACTGCTCGAGCCATCCATCTTCTTCAACTGCAGCACCTTGAAAGCATCAGGCGTCCTGGATCGTTTGTTTGGTGGCGTCGCACATCTTCATCAGCTGCATTGTGCTAGCCCTGATCATCTCCGCACCCGTACGCAGCTCCCTGGCGGCATCCCCTTGCTGTAAACCTGTCCAGTATAATAGAAAGGAGCACAGAGAAAACACAATCTCAAAAGGAGTCTTGATTTGTTTTTTTTCAAAAGTGGCCCGATTGTGCGCCAACCATATAGCCCAACAGGTGGCCGCCAGGCCCACCGTGTAAAAAGACTTCTTCCCAGGAAGAAATTTGTGACACCACACGAAATATTGCCAGTAGTTTTTGAAGCACTTGTCAGTGCCCAGCACACCCAGATGGATCGCCATACTACGCTGGTCACAGGGCAAGTAAAAAAGAGATGTTGGGCTGTCTCCAGCCCTTTACACAAGGAGCAACACGGGTTTCCTAGCCATTTTCTTTTTTATGACTTGCCTCGTAAGTACCGCGTCTTGTGATAATTGCCAGAGAAAGATTTTGATTTTCAGAGGGATTTTGGCTCTCCAAATCCACTTGTAATGGCATCCACTAAGAGGTCTCTCCAGCATCTTGTAAACTGATTTGGTCGTGAACTTGCCGTTTTGGTTTAGGCTCCAAAAAACTCGATCACTTTTCTTAGTCAGAGGGATGTTTTTAATAGCAGTGCGCAGGGCTTCCCACTATTCAGACATCTCAGGGGTAAGCCTACGCCTGAAAATAGAAGTGGACTCAAGCTCATCTCTCTTGTCCAGGGTGCTATCCGGACGGTTGCATTCTCAAACAAACGTGGGTATTGATCCTGCAATGGGGTCAGCCCATTCATTGGATCTTTCCAC
This sequence comes from Triticum urartu, assembly GCF_056163025.1. Classification (NCBI taxonomy): domain Eukaryota; kingdom Viridiplantae; phylum Streptophyta; class Magnoliopsida; order Poales; family Poaceae; genus Triticum; species Triticum urartu. Next base: position 402,112,679 of record NC_141876.1, read on the forward strand.
ACTCTAGTTAAGTTTCCAGCCCCAATCTTAATTTTCCTGCCCATCATATAGATGTCTTTCACTTTAAGCAGGTTTTTCCAGCAAGGCGAATCAGAGAACCTGGGGGTAACGTCAGCAACATATTTGTTGCGGAGATATCTGGCACGGACAATTTCTTGCCACAACCCATTCTGGGTCTCTAACTTCCACCACCATTTAACCATGAGACTAATATTTTGTTTCCGGAGGTCTTTTATGCCTAAGCCCCCTTTGTCTCTGGATCTACAAATCCTATTGCACTTGATAAGATAGTATCTTTTCTTTTTGTTACACCCTTGCCAAAAGAAATGGTGTCTGTGTTTGTCTAGCCTTTCAATGAAGGTTTTATTCATCAGCCACATCGACATGTGGTAAAGGGAGAGCTGTGTGACAACCGAATCAAGCAGGGTATGTCTCCCCCCCATCGAGGCAGCATTGCCAATCCAGGCATCGAACCTTTTCAAGTATTTGCTAACAATGAATTCCCAATCAGAGGTTTTCAGGTTAGCATAGCTGACAGGCATGCCTAGGTATTTAAGTGGAAAACTGCCAACCTCACAATCAAATATCTCAGCATATTTATTGACAACAGTCTCGTCTTCACCTACAGTAAGAATTTCGCTCTTCTGAAAGTTAACTTTCGGGCCATACATCATCTCAAACATGTACATCAACAACTTCAGGTTGATTGCTTTGTCAATGTCATCCTCTATGCAGATGATGGTGTCATCTGCATATTGAAGGATCGCCACTCCATCAGGGATAAGATCGGAAGCTAAGCCTACTATCAGCTTATTTTTCTGAGCATTTTTAATCATTTTGGTGAGGCACTCAGCAGCCAGGTTGAATAAAAAGGGAGAGTGGGGGTCTCCATGGCGGACCCCTTTTTTACTTTGAAAATATGGGCCAACACTGCTATTAAGTTTAATATACTAACAGCAACTCTTCTATAGGCCACACGGTACATCCAGTGGAGGTGATTACTGTTCGTTTCCCGTTAAGACTTTGGCCGTCCCTTGTGCTCGTGCAGCAACTCTTCCTCCTGCTGATTGTAAGGTCGCTTTCACTTTTCGTGTGCCCTATCCCATGCAACTGATGAGCCAAGCCAACGTCCGCACTCCGGACTGTACTACACGGGAGGCAGAAAGTTGATTTCGAATCCAATGATAATGATGGTTTGCTTTGTAGCTTCTATCAACTTTGCTTTGCGAGATTTGATATTGTAGAATATGTGAATTGCACGATGTAGTGCTCTTCGTGCATAGGCACGTATATATGAGTACAAAGGTGGGCCACGGACCTCAACTATACAAGGACTAGGAGGCGGGCCCAATACACAGTATACACAGATCATATATACTCAACACCCCCCGCAGTCGAAGCGGCACCGCGGCTGATGCAAAGACTAGACCAGAACTCCTCAAATGACGCCGTAGGCAGGCCCTTGGTCATGATATCGGCAAGTTGTTGGGAAGTAGGGACGTGTAAAACACGAATATGGCCAAGGGCCACCTATTCCCGAACAAAATGAATATCCAACTCAATATGCTTGGTCCGTCGATGATGCACCGGGTTAGCGGAGAGGTAGACCGCCGAAACGTTGTCGCAGTAGACCACCGTGTCACGGTCAACAGGGCAAGAGAGCTCCTGAAGCAGCTGGCGAAGCCACGAACACTCGGCGACGGCGTTGGCCACCGCACGATACTCAGCCTCAGCACTGGAACGAGAGACCGTAGGCTGCCGCTTGGACGACCACGAGATAAGTGAGGGTCCAAGGTAGACACAATACCCCGAAGTGGAGCGACGAGTGTCAGGGCAGCCCGCCCTGTCTGCATCGGAGTAGGCGGTGAGGGCGGTGTCGGCGGAGGCGTGAAGCGTGACGCCAAGGTCCATAGTGCCACAGATATAGCGGAGAACCCGCTTGACGGCAGCCCAGTGAACGTCTCGAGGAGCATGCATATGAAGACACACCTCCTGCACGGCATACTAGATCTCTGGTCGAGTCAGAGTGAGGTACTGGAGAGCACCAACGATAGAACGATAGAAAGTAGCATCCAAAGCAGGAGAACCATCCGTGGCAGAAAGTTTGGCCTTCGTATCAACAGGCGTAACGGCGGGCTTGCAATTAAGCATGCCAGCGCGCTCCAGGAGCTCATGAGCGTACTTCCGCTGATGAAGGAAGAAGCCATCCGGACGGCGCACCACCTTGACACCGAGGAAGTAGTGCAAAGGACCCAAGTCCTTGATGGCGAACTCAACGCGAAGATGAGCCGTGAGCTGACTGAGGAGACCAGCCGTACATGTCGTCAGGATGATGTCGTCAACATAGAGCAGCAAGTAGGCCGTGTCAGAGCCCTGATGATAGACGAAGAGCGAGGCGTCCGAGCGGGTAGAGCGGAACCCAAACTGGTGAAGAAACGCCGCGATGCGCTGGTACCAAGCGCGCGGAGCCTGCTTGAGTCCGTACAAGGACCGCGAAAGCAGGCACACGTGGTCGGGAAGTGCCAGGTCAACAAATCCGGTGGGCTGCTGGCAGAAGACCTGCTCCTCGAGGTGACCATGGAGGAAGGCGTTGGAGACGTCCATCTGATGCACCGGCCAAGCACGGGAGACCGCAAGGTGGAGAACCGTGCGTATCGTACCGGGCTTGACGACCGGAGCGAAGGTGTCGGTGAAGTCGATGCCAGCACGCTGTCGGAAGCCAGGAATGACCCATCGCGCTTTATAGCGACAAGGGTACCATCAGACGGAGCTTGTGTTTAAAGACCCACTTCCCGGTAATCACGTTGGCGTGCCGGGGACGGGGAACAAGCTGCCACGTCCGGTTGCGCAGCAGGGCGTCACACTCCTCTTGCATCACAGTCATCCAGAGCGGGTCACGAAGAGAGGCTCGAACGAAGGACGAAAAAGGCGACGGCTCAGAGGTGGATGCCGCATGGACGTAGTCATCCGAGGCGTAGCGCGAGCTTGGGCGAAAAACGCCCTTACGGGCACCGGTGACCGGACCGGCCACAGGCGCCGAGGGGGCCGCAGGCGCCGGTGGTGCCGCGGGTGCCGAGCGGGCCGTAGGGGCTGCGGGCGCCATCGCCGGGGGGCGCGCCTCAAACCCAGGGGGTGGGCCAAGAGAGGCGCGCGAGCGCCCTGTGGGAGGAGGCGAGGAGCCCGCGTCACCGGTGGCGGGAGGAACAACCGGGGGTACCTGGTGAAACAGAAACACATGCTCATCAAAGTAAACGTGCCGGGAAGTGAACACACGGTGGGAGACGGGATCGTAGCACCGATATCCCTTGGAGGTAGAGGGGTAGCCGATGAAGATGCAAGCGACAGAACGAGGTGCGAGCTTGTGAGGAGCGGAGTCGGCAATGCTAGGATAGCAAAGGCACCCGAATATACGCAAACCATCATAAGAGGGTGGCGTACCGAACAGGAGGTGATGAGGTGCAAAATTCCACCGTGGTTGGCAGGGTCGAATGTTAAGGAGAAGGGATGCAGTAGCAAGCGCGTCCGGCCAGAAGCGAGGCGACACGTTAGTATGAAACAGGAGCGTGCGAACGCAGTCGTTCAGAGTGCGAAGGACGCGTTCGGCTCGACCGTTCTGCTGGGAAGTGTACGGGCATGTGAGGCGCAAAACTGTGCCATGATGCGACAAAAAGGTGCGGAAGGCGAGGTTGTCGAACTCTTTGAAACGCAAGGATGGGGCGCCCAAACTGTGTGCGGACATAGGAGTAAAAAGCCGTCAAGGTGAAGAATGAATCTGACTTTCTGCGCAAAGGAAAAGTCCACACGTAATGAGAATAATCATCAAAAATGATTAGATAATATAAATAGCCCAAATTATTAGGAACTGGAGAGGTCCACACATCGCTATGAATCAACTGAAAAGAAAAAGAAACAATAGTGGTGGAATTATTAAACGGCAGACGAACATGTTTGCCGACTCGACAGGCATGACAAGTGTGATCCTCAATCTTAGTGGAACTGAAACTGAAACTCTTAAGAATATGACGAAGTGTGACGGAGTTGGGATGATCCAAGCGAGCGTGCCAGAGATCGACGCCAACGAAGAGAGCCACCGGTGCGGCGGTGGTGGAAGAAGATGGATGCACCGGATAAAGCTCGTCGGGGCTGTCACAGCGGTGGAGTACCATCCTGATTCGAGCGTCCTTGACACAAAAACCAATGCCGTCAAATTCAACAGTAACAGGATTTTCACGAGTGAAACATTAACAGAAACAAAGTTCTTAATAAGATCAGGAGACACAAGTATGTTAGACAAAGATAAATGTGTGAAAGTAGAAGGAAAAGAAGTGTGCCCAACATGTGTGATAGAAAGTGTGGAACCATCGCCGACAATGATGCGGCGGTCGGTGGAGACAGGAGTGAAAGAGGCAAAGTTAACAGGATGAGCAAACATGTGAGCCGTAGCACCGGTGTCCATGTACCAAGCAGCATCGTCAGTGTAGTTGTTCGGCGTAGGAACGGTATGTAGCGCGGTGTCCCAGGGCGCCGGCGACAGGGCCGGCAAGGAGGACGGAGACGCCACGGGGAAACCGTAGCCGCCGCTCATATACGGCGGTGGGTACTCTCCATACAGCTGCGGAGCCACGAAGTACGTATGATGCGCTGGCGGGCGCGGCACGAGAAGCATTGGTGCAGGAACGACACCAATCCATGGCTGCTGCAGGTGCTGGACGCCATCTGGCTGCTGCCCAGCGGGCGAGTGCTGACCCGCTGATGAACCCCACCAACACCCGGTAGACCCGTACATGGGCGGAGCCCCGTATGTCCCGTACGTAGAATACTCGTACGTGGGAACATGCTGAGGTGGCGCCGACGATGGGGCGACGATGGACTGGCCGGAGAGCGCCGGCGGTGGCGGGGCCGCGCTGTAGGACACACGCGGCGGAGCTGCGCCAGAGGGCCCGTAACGAAACTGGCCAGAGTGCGCTGACGGCGATGGGGCCGCGCTGTAGGACGCGGGCGGTAGAGCCGCGTCAGAGGACAACATCGGCAGGATGGCAGAGGCGACGACTGACGGGCCGGACGCGAAAGACGTGACAGACGATATGGCCCCGGCGGCAGCAGCGGCTTCGGGTGCAACGACGGCTGGCGAGGCGCTCGCGGACAGGAAGCTGGATGGATTTATCCTTTGACGTGAAGCAAGCTAGCTAGCTATGCTCCTGGATCGATTCTTCAGGCACGTATAATACTAGTACATGCAGTCACACAACTCGGCGGAACTCCAACACATGATCGAGCGGGCGCATGTGATGGCGATCGGGCATGCGTGCGCTTGAGCGGGAGCAACAGCTGGCGGGCGAGAGCGCAGGCGGGTAGGGATCGGGCAGGGCTAGCCGGCGGCCGGCGCAGAGGGCGTGCGAGCGGCGGCGACGGCTGGGTGGCGGCGGCGATGCGGAGGAGACACGCGGCGGTGGCGGCGACGGCCGATGCGGGAGGCGCGCAGACGGCGGCGGCTGGGTGGCGGCAGCGGCGGCGACGGCGTGGAGGAGACGTGCGGCGGCGGCGGAAAGCTAGGGTTAGAACCCGTAAACTGATACCACGTAGAATATGTGAATTGCATGATGTATTACTCTTCGTGCATAGGTACGTATATATGAGTACAAAAATGAGTCATGGACCTATATTATACATGAATTAGGAGACGGGCTCAATACACAGTATAAACAGATCATATATACTCAATAGATATGGCCGGAAATAATGGAATAAAGAGATTTTATTAGTATTTATTATTTTGAATCCAATAATAGTGCCTCAGCTTGGCAGTGCCTCAGCCGTCCCTTCCGTTTCTCTTCCAGAGCGCCTGCCACCGCTAGATGATCCCTAGAACGCATGACATGCCATGCGTTACGAGCAGGCCAATCAATGGCTCGAGTTATCTTGATCTCGAAGCCGCACACACCCGCTCCTGGGGCAGTTTAGTTTTGTTTAATGACGCGGGCGAGCGGGGTCACATGGAGAGCACACGTACGACTAAGGCCTGGGCGTCCATTGGAAGTGGCCCTGATGAGGGCATCTCTGTCGCATGCGATGATGCAGGTGGGTGACCCACCATTCATTCACCCAAAGCACGACCTGGCAACTAGCATGCCTGCAGCATCCTGCCCCGTTCCTGACGCTGTTGTTTCCTCGAACCAATTTTGTGATTGTGCGTGCTTCCAGATTTTTTTGATTTTATTTACGAGGAGCGTTTCGACATTTTAGCTGTCGCCGCTTCGTGTACAGTGTACTACTGCTGGTGAAATAAACAAAGGAAGTAAGTGACGTGGTGTTTTTGAGCTTGAGCTCGGGTGAACAAGAAATCTTCAAAAAATGGAAACAAATTCAAGAACATTTGATTTTTCTTTGTGCAAGCATTGACAAATGTTTTGGGTGCTCACAAAATTTCATCATGAAATGACATTCATGCAAGTGGTGGCAAATTTTTTTTGATGTTCCAGAATTGTTGTATTCTAAAAACATTTTGAAGTGCTGATTTTTTTTATACGACTTCCACAAGTGTCATTTCATGACGGAATTTTGCAAGCACTAGATTTTTCTTCCAATTTTCCCGGATTTTACTGTTCATGGCGAGCTCAAATGAGCTCACGAGCAGAAGATGACTTTCGGGAAGTAAGGACATTTCCAACACTGACCACCAAAATGGACACAATATCCATTCGTGGACTGAATTATGTGGGAGTAGGCCATCCAACCGCGCTCGCACACATTTCAAATCGAATTTCAGCAAACCGGACGAATTACATGCAACCCAAATAATTTTTTATATAAACGAGACAAAAATCTTTACATTTCGGACATACTTCTGCAAAACTATAGAAGACTATGCAATTCTAACCAAGTATAAATGATCGCCGGCCACGGCGACGCCCATTTCTCACGACATTCTTTCCATGTCTGGCAGCCCAGCTCATCGGGTGGCTGTAAGCCCCGGGAATTGAAGCTTCAGCAGGAGGGGAAGAATAGTAGTAGCCTCCGCAAAGATCAGGGCAAGCACACCGGCTGTGAGGCCTGACAAGATGTTGGCGGTGGCCTTCCTGGGACCGAAGCGACTGTTGCCTCCCATGTTCTACTCTTCCTCGCTGTCAACTGTGGCTGTCATTGATGGTGTCCTGGGCTATGGGGTGCTAACCACGTCGGCCCCCAATCACGGGTAGGTTGAGGATCCCCCAAACTATCAACCAGTGGGCCTACCTGCTAGGCCCCATGGCGTACTCAAGATGGAATCCTCCGAAGACTTGGCTCATACTTCAAGGCACGTTTGAATTTTTGGTATATTTATCCCTTGATGTAACATACCTACATGTAACCCTAGGTACCCTCGGTGCCTATATAAGCCGAGGGGTTTAGTCCATAGGGTTAGAGACATTCACATACGATCTCGAGGTAGATCATCATGTACTTTGTACCCCATCCACAATCAATACAACATAAGCAGGATGTAGGGTTTTATCTCTTCGAGAGGGCCCGAACCTGGGTAAAACAATAGGCCCCTCTTTGTCATGTTACTATCTAGCCAAGATCACGAGCTCGGGACCCTCTACCCGAGATCCGCCGGATTTAACCTCGACATTGATGGTCCATACAGATCTCGTTGTGTGATCAAAGGGGTTTGATGGCATCATCTTCGGCGATCAGATCCACATCGACGATCCCGATATCTATCCTAGATCAACCTCGAGAAACCTCACCAGGGAAGCCGATGTTAGATCGGTTTGGAACAAACTTTTATCCCCCACATGCCGCTTACTGCCCCAATAATTCAGGAGCAACTGACATCTGGGATCTAGCTCTCGTCGTACAAAAAACAAAAGAAACAGTTCGACAGTTCTATATGTGATTCTTGTTCATAAAGAACAAAATCTTAGATTGCCTAGATGGGGAGGCCATAGCGGCATTCCGGCACAACTGTTACGATGAAGGAATCGAAAAACTATGGCACGACAATGCCTTAGAACGTTTATCGAGCTATCCGATATAGTAACAAGATACTGTGTCATGGAGGATGTCTGGTTGGCCAATCAACATTACCGGAATCCAAGGCAGGAAGAACCTGATACAGGCAAGGATAGAGATGCTCGCATCATAACCGACGCCCAAAGTGCTCCAGTCCCGATGGATCCGATGATCAGCCAACACATAAGAGAAAACAACCAGACAAGGGACCCAAATCGATGCTAAACACGATACTGGATGAACCATCCACAATTCACTCTATCTCCTCGGGCAAACCGCCAACACATAGGCTTCGAACATGTTGGATCATCAGGCAAGTAGCAAGGGGAGAAGTGGAGCTCCTCATTGATAACCCACAAGTATAGGGGATCAATTGTAGCTTTTTGATAAATAAGAGTGTCCCAACGAGGAGCTAAAGGTAGAATTTATATTCTCTTCAAGTTCTACCGACCACCGGTACAACTCTACGCACACTTAACATTCGCTTTACCTAGAACAAGTATGAAACTATTTTGTAGGTGTGATGCTAGAACTACTTTGAAAGAATAAAATTAGGAGTACTTTGCGTGATAATAAAAGTTAGTTGTTTAGTAGAAAGATTTTTATAACATAAGAGAAGTATTTTGTCCCTAGGGAATGGATAATTAGACCGGTAATCATTATTGCAATTTTATATGAGGGAGAGGCATGAGCGAACATAATTTCCGTACTTGGATCATATGCACTTATGATTGGAACTCTAGCAAGCATCCGCAACTACCAAAGATCATTAAAGTAAAACCCAACCATAGCACTAAGTATCAAGTCCTCTTTACTCCCATACGCAACATCTCCCTTACTCGGGTATGTGTTTCCGTCACTCACGCCCCCCACTATAAGCGAATTATGAACGTATTGCAACACTCTACAATGGTAATCCCACACGCCTGCGCGACACAGAGGGCAACATAGGACATCACCAAAATAAAACATACAACTCAAACTAATCACGATCATCAATCAACCCATAGGACAAAACGAATCTACTGAAACATCATATGATGGCAACATATCATTGGATAATAATATGTGGCACAAAGCACCATGTTTAAGTAGAGATTACAACGGGGAGAAGAGGTGTTACACCGCTGCATAGAGGGGGGAGAGTTGGTGATGATGGCGGCGAAGTTGTTGGTGTAGATCGCCATCACAATGATTGCTCCGACGGCGTTCCGGTGCCACCGCGAGAGAGGGGGAGAGAGACCCCTCCTGTAACATCCCAAAATTCTAAATTTTGGAATGTTATAATAAATAGATAGATTTGATTGTTTGCTTTGTTAGTTGTGTGATTGATTGACTGAAAGTGAGTGAATTCGAAACTTTTTGAAAGTTAAATGACAGGGAATAAAATGACTTTCCCAAACTTTCATTTTGCTTTTATGATCTCTGTGAATTCAAATTTTTTTCATCACAAAAGCCTGGAGAGAAGCTGACATGACTTCTTCCATTTATTTAAATGAAAAGGGGTGTTGAAAATATTTGTTCATTTGAAAATATTTCCAAAACTTTATGCAACTCAATGATTTTCACGAGAGGAGATAAAATGACTTCTTCAAATTATGAAATATGAGTTGGGAGTTTAAAAGGATTAAATTTAAAATCCTTTTGAAATTATTTTCAATTTGGAGTTATTTGGGTTTTATTCAAATTATTTTTCTCCAAAAATAAAATACATGGAAAATAGGGTAACATGATTCCCTACATCAGAAATTTGGAGATAAATAAGTTTGAAATCATTTAGGTATTTTTTAAAATGATTTTATTTGGATTTTAGTAGGGCAGAAGTACTCTTTGAATTATCTGAATTTTGTGTGAATTTTATTTAATGCTAGGAAAATGTTCATGTTGTAGAAAATATTTTTCTGAAAATTTGGATATATTATATGCCTATAGTTTATTTTATTTTATTTGTGTTTCTTTGTATTTTTGTTATCTGTAAAAAGTGTTTTTTAAAAAAATCTCTTCTCCTGTACTGGGCCGGCCCAGCCGAGCCAGCCCAGCCGGCCCAAGTCGCCGCCGCCTCCCTCCTCCCATGCGCGACCGGGACTCCTCCCAGAGTCCGGCGCCGCCACGCCACCGGTCGCCCCTCGCCCACGGCAGGCCTCGCCTCCCGCGCCTATAAATAGCGCCGCCCGGAGCCCCGCGCCGCCCCCTCTCTTCCCCGCATCGCGCCGCCGCCGTTGCTGCAGTGCCCCGCCTCTCACGCCGCCTCGCCGGGCTTCGCCGCCGCCGCTTCATGCTCCGCCCGCCGCCGCAGCTAGCGCCGCTGCCGCTCCTTACCGTCGCCCCAAAGCCGCAGCCGTCGCTGCGCCTCGCCACCGCGCCACCCCTCGCCTCGCCTTCGCTCGCCGTCGAAGCCGCCGGCGAGATCCGCCGTAACCGCCGCCGTCGCCGCCTCGTCGGAGAGCCACCAGAAAACCGCCACCGCTGCCGGTTTATTTCGCCCAAGCCGGTAAAAGCCGCCGCTTTTTCTTATGGTTAAAAAAACCCTAGATCGGTTTTCTACAGAAAACCTAGATCTGATTTTTAACGTTTAGTTCCGTAGTGAGCGTTCACTAGTTATGCCTTTGGAGTGAACGGTTTTCGTCGGTTTGGTTTCTGTAGCGAACGTTCGTTAGATAGTTTTTTTTTTCTTTTTTTCTGTTTAATAAATTCGGCCAGGGACCCGTATGTAATTAGTTTCTTTATAGTTTAGTCCCTGATCTTTAGTCTATCACTACTTTTTACTCGTTAGTCCAAATCCAACGAAACCAACGCTCACGTCTTCCTTATGATCCCCTCTATCCAGTAATCCAACTGAAACATGTTTTTGAAAGTTTAAAATTTGAATTCAACCAGATTTGTATTTAAACTTCATTTGATCGTAACTTGAGTTTCGTAACTCCGTTTGAGTTGATTCCTTTTGCCAATCGAAGCTCTTGACCTAAACTTTCTGATAAGGCCAAATTTATATAATTTTGGTGTTGTTAGAAATTGTTTTACGTTGCAATAGTTATTTGCTTGGTTTTGATGTTTTTCGAATCGTTTTCTTCGTTCTTTCTGATCTTTTGAGTGATTGCTTATGTATGGTTACTATTGCTTGTTTAGGATAGATTGACCGGAGTGTGACGAGTAGCGCTATCAAGAGTTTTGAGTGTGAATCATCTTTATCAACATTGCAGGCAAGTTCACACTTTGATCATACCTCTTACTACCCAGTTTTTATTGCATTAGATCAATCCTCAAACAATTGCATGGTTAGGATCTGAATTAAATTGTGGGTTGGGAAGTAGTTGAGGTACTACCTATTCACCTGTTTATTATCAAACCCTTGGGAGTTACTTTCACGTATTGCTTATATTGCTATGCATGCTCGTAGATGTGGTTTGGGTGAGTGAAATCCATGACAGATGTGAGATTCTTAATTAATGGTTTACTTAAGGTGGCAACTTAAATACACATCTGGGTGGATTGAGGCACCTGGGTATTCCAGCGATTGCCTGTTTAGGCACCTGGGTATTCCAGGGATTGCCTGTTTTTCTTTATGGACCGCCACCCAGGCTCAAAGGGATCATGAGACTATTCATACTAGAAACTTCCGTGTGTAGCCACAAGCTACTATGGGCTCTAGCATAGTTGACTAAGTCGTGCGAACTCTTACAGTGGTAGACTAGAAGATGTAGGGGAAAGTAGGTGTAACGGTCTACCCGATCGTAAGGTGCTAGCGCTTCTAAAAGACTATGTTTCGGTCATCCGTTTCTCAAACACCATGTAGTGTGAGAAACCAAACGGAGGCGATCGAGTCTTGTGGGGAAAAGTGCACAAATCTCTGCAGTGTTGGAAATATGCCCTAGAGGCAATAATAAATTGATTATTATTATATTTCCTTGTTCATGATAATCGTTTATTATCCATGCTATTGTATTGATAGGAAACTCAGATACATGTGTGGATACATAGACAACACCATGTCCCTAGTAAGCCTCTAGTTGACTAGCTCGTTGATCAATAGATGGTTATGGTTTCCTGACCATGGACATTGGATGTCATTGATAACGGGATCACATCATTAGGAGAATGATGTGATGGACAAGACCCAATCCTAAGCCTAGCACAAGATCATGTAGTTCGTATGCTAAAGCTTTTCTAATGTCAAGTGTCATTTCCTTAGACCATGAGATTGTGCAACTCCCGGATACCGTAGGAGTGCTTTGGGTGTACCAAACGTCACAACGTAACTGGGTGACTATAAAGGTGCACTACGGGTATCTCCGAAAGTGTCTGTTGGGTTGGCACGAATCGAGACTGGGATTTGTCACTCCGTGTAAACGGAGAGGTATCTCTGGGCCCACTCGGTAGGACATCATCATATGCGCAATGTGACCAAGGAGTTGATCACGGGATGATGTGTTACGGAACGAGTAAAGAGACTTGCCGGTAACGAGATTGAACAAGGTATAAAGATACCGACGATCGAATCTCGGGCAAGTATCATACCGCTAGACAAAGGGAATTGAATACGGGATTGATTAAGTCCTTGACATCGTGGTTCATCCGATGAGATCATCATGGAACATGTGGGAGCCAACATGGGTATCCAGATCCTGCTGTTGGTTATTGACCGGAGAACGTCTCGGTCATGTCTGCATGTCTCCCGAACCCGTAGGGTCTATACACTTAAGGTTCAATGACGCTAGGGTTATAAAGGAAGTTTGTATGTGGTTGCCAAATGTTGTTTGGAGTCCCGGATGAGATCCCGGACGTCACGAGGAGTTCCGGAATGGTCCGGAGGTAAAGATTTATATATGGGAAGTCCTGTTTTGGTTACCGGAAGAGTTTTGGGGTTTATCGGTAATGTACCGGGACCACCGGGAGGGTCCCGGGGGTCCACCAAGTGGGGCCACCAGCCCCGGAGGGCTGCATGGGCCAAGTGTGGGAAGGGACCAGCCCCAGGTGGGCTGGTGCGCCCCCCACAAGGGCCCTAGGCGCATGGAAGAGTGGGAAGGGGGCAAACCCTAAAGGGGATGGGCCTTAGGGCCCATCTAGTGGCGCCTCCCTCCCATCTCCCCTCTTGGCCGCCACCCTTGTCCCCATCTAGGGCTGCCGCCCCCCTAGGGGTGGGAACCCTAGAGGGGGCGCAGCCCCTCCCCTTCCCTATATAAATAGAGGCATTGGGCTGCCCACAATAGGCGATGAAGTCTCTCGTTGGTGCAGCCCTGCATCTCTCTCTCTCCCTCCTCTTCTGTGGTGCTTGGCGAAGCCCTGCAGGATTGCCACGCCACTCCACCATCACCACGCCGTTGTGCTGCTGTTGGATGGAGTCTTCCTCAACCTCTCCCTCTCTCCTTGCTGGATCAAGGCTTGGGAGACGTCACCGGGCTGTACGTGTGTTGAACGCAGAGGTGCCGTGCGTTCGGCACTTGGTCATTGGTGATTTGAATCACGACGAGTACGACTCCATCAACCCTGTTCTCTTGAACGCTTTCGCGCGCGATCTACAAGGGTATGTAGATCCACTCCTCCCTCGTTGCTAGATGACTCCATAGATTGATCTTGGTGACACGTAGGAAAATTTTGAATTTATGCTACGTTCCCCAACAGTGGCATCATGAGCTAGGTCTATTGCGTAGATTCTATGCACGAGTAGAACACAAAGTAGTTGTGGGCGTTGATTTTGTTCAATATGCTTGCCGTTACTAGTCTTATCTTGATTCGGCGGCATCGTGGGATGAAGCGGCCCGGACCAACCTTACACGTACACTTACGTGAGACCGGTTCCACCGTCAAACATGCACTAGTTGCATAAGGTGGCTGGCGGGTGTCTGTCTCTCCCACTTCAGTCGGATCGGATTCGATGAACATGGTCCTTATGAAGGGTAAATAGCAATTGGCATATCACGTTGTGGTCTTTGCGTAGGTAAGAAACGTTCTTGCTAGAAACCCATAGCAGCCATGTAAAACATGCAACAACAATTAGAGGACGTCTAACTTGTTTTTGCAGGGTATGCTATGTGATGTGATATGGCCAAAGGATGTGATGAATGATATATGTGATGTATGAGATTGATCATGTTCTTGTAATAGGAATCACGACTTGCATGTCGATGAGTATGACAACCGGCAGGAGCCATAGGAGTTGTCTTTATTTATTCATGACCTGCATGTCAACATAAACGTCATGTAATTACTTTAATTTATTGCTAAACGTTAGCTGTAGTAGTAGAAGTAATAGATGACGTGACAACTTCAAGAAGACACGATGATGGAGATCATGATGATGGAGATCATGGTGTCATGCCGGTGACGATGATGATCATGGAGCCCCGAAGATGGAGATCAAAATGAGCAATATGATATTGGCCATATCATGTCACTATTTGATTGCATGTGATGTTTATCATGTTTATACATCTTATTTGCTTAGAACGACGGTAGTAAATAAGATGATCCCTCATAACAATTTCAAGAAGTGTTCTCCCCTAACTGTGCACCGTTCCTAAAGTTCGTCGTTTCTAAGCACGCCGTGATGATCGGGTGTGATGGATCCTTGCGTTCACATACAACGGGTGTTGACGAGCCTAGCATGTACAGACATGGCCTCGGAACAGATGCAAAACACTTAGGGTTAACTTGACGAGCCTAGCATGTACAGACATGGCCTCGGAACACAGAAGACCGAAAGGTCGAGCATGAGTCGTATAGAAGATACGATCAACATGAAGATGTTCACCGTCGTTGACTAGTCCGTCTCACGTGATGACCGGACACGGCCTAGTTGACTCGGATCATGTAATCACTTAGATGACTAGAGGGATGTCTATCTGAGTGGGAGTTCATAAGATGAACTTAATTATCCTGAACATAGTTAAAAGGATTTTGCAAATTATGTCATAGCTCACGCTATAGTTCTACTGTTTAGATATGTTCCTAGAGAAAAATTAGTTGAAAGTTGATAGTAGCAATTATGCGGACTAGGTCCGTAAACCGAGGATTGTCCTCATTGCTTCATAGAAGGCTTATGTCCTTAATGCACCGCTCAGTGTGCTGAACCTCGAACGTCGTCTATGGATGTTGCGAACATCTGACATACACGTTTTGATGACTACATGATAGTTCAGTTAAATGGTTTAGAATTGAAGCACCAAAGATGTTTTGAAACGTCGCGAAACATATGAGATGGTTTGAGGGCTGAAATTGGGATTTCAAGCTCGTGCCCACGTCAAGAGGTATAAGACCTCCGACGATTTTCTTAGCCTACAAAACTAAGGAGAAGAGCTTAATTGTTGAGCTTGTGCTCAGATTGTCTGAGTACAACAATCGCTTGAATCAAGTGGGAGTTGATCTTCCAGTTGAGATAATGATGTTTCTCCGAAGTCATTACCACCAAGCTGCTAGAGTTTCATGTTGAACTATAATATATCAGGGATATATATGATGATCCTTCAGATATTCGCGATGTTTGACACCGCGAAAGTAGAAATCAAGAAGGAGCATCAATTGTTGATGGTTGGTGAAACCACTAGTTTCAAGAAGGGCAAGGGCAAAAAGGGATGCTTCATGAAACGGCAATTCAGCTGCTGCTCTAGTGAAGAAACCCAAGGTCGAACCCAAACCCGAGACTGAGTGCTTCTGTAATAAGGGAACAGCCACTGGAGCAGAATTACCCTAGATACTTGGTAGATGAGAAGGCTGGCAAGGTCGATAGAAGTATATTGGATATAAATTTTTGTTAATATGTACTTTACTAGTACTCCTAGTAGCACCAGGGTGTTAGATACCGGTTCGGTTACTAAGTGTTAGTAACTTGAAATAAAAGCTGCGGAATAAACGGAGACTAGCTAAAGGTCAGCTGACGATATGTGTTGGAAGTGTTTCCAATGTTGATATGATCAAGCATCGCACGCTCCCTCTACCATCGAGATTGGTGTTTGTGTTAAGCATAGACATGATTGGATTATGTCTATCACAATACGATTGTTCATTTAAGGAGAATAACGGTTACTCTGTTTATTTGAATAATACCTTCAATGGTCTTACACCTAAAATGAATGGTTTATTGAATCTCGATCGTAGTGATATACATGTTCATGCCAAAAGATAGTAATGATAGTACCACCTACTTGTGGCACTGCCACGTAAGTCATATCGGTATAAAATGCATGAAGAAACTCCATGCAAATGGACCGTTTTGACTCACTTGATCTTGAATCACTTGAGACATGCAAATCATACCACATGGGCAAGATGACTGAAAGCCTCGATTTCAGTAAAATGGAACTAGAAAGCAAATTGTTGGAAGTAATACATTTTGATGTGTGCAGTCCAATGAGTGCTGAGGCATGTAGTGGATATCGTTATGTTCTTTCTTCACAAATGATTTGAGTAGATGTTGAGTATATTTACTTGATGAATCACGAGTCTGAATTATTGAAAGGTTCAAGTGATTTTAGGGTGAAGTTGAAAGATCGTCGTAGCAAGAGGATAAAAGATCTATGATATGATCATAAAGATGAATATCTGAGTTACGAGTTTGGCACAAAATTAAGACATTGTGGAAATCATTTCACAACTAATACAGCCTGGAACACCATAGTGTGATGGTGTGTCCGAACATCATAACTGCACCCTATTGGATATGATGCATACCATGATGTCTCTTATCAAATTACCACAATATTTTATGGGTTAAGCATTAGAGACAACCACATTCACTTTAAATAGGGCACCACGTAATTCCGATGAGATGACACCGTATGAACTATGGTTTAGAGAAACCTAAGCTGTCATTTCTTAAAAGTTTGGGGCTGCGACGCTTATGTGAAAAAGTTTCAGGCTGATAAGCTCGAACCCAAAGCGGATAAATGCATCCTCATAGGACACCCAAAACAGTTGGGTATACCTCCTGTCTCAGATCCGAAAGCAATAAGGGATTGTTTCTAGAATCGGGTCCTTTCTCGAGGAAAAGTTTCTCTCGAAAGAATTGAGTGGGAGGATGGTGGAGACTTGATGAGGTTATTGAACCGTCACTACAACTGGTATGTAGCAGGGCACAGGAAGTTGTTCCTGTGGCACCTACACCAATTGGAGTGGAAGCTTATGATAGTGATCATGAAACTTCAGATCAAGTCACTACCAAACCTCGTGGGATGACAAGGATGCATACTACTTCAGAGTGGTACGTAATCCTATCTTGGAAGTCATGTTGCTAGACAACGATGAACCTACGAGGTATGGAGAAGCGATGGTGGGCCTGGATTCCGATAAATGGGTTGAGGCCATATAATCCGAGAGAGGATCCATGTATGAAAACAAAGTGTAGACTTTGGAAGAACTACTTGATGGTCGTAAGGCTGTTGAGTGTAGATGGATTTTAAAAGGAAGACGGACAATGATGGTAAATGTCACCATTAAGAAAGCTCGACTTGTCGTTAAGATGTTTTCCGACAAGTTCAAGGAGTTGACTACGATGAGACTTTCTCACTCGTAGCGATGCTAAGAGTCTGTTGGAATATTAGCAATTACTGCATTATTTATGAAATCTTGCAGATAGGATGTCAAAACATTGTTTCCTCGACGATTTTCTTGAGGAAAGGTTGTATGTGATACAACCGAAAGGTTTTGTCAATCCTGAAAAGATGCTAATAAGTATGCAAAGCTCCAGCAATCCTTCTGAGGACTGGAGTAAGCATCTCGGAGTTGGAATGTATGCTTTGATGATATGATCAAAGATTTTGGGTGTATACAAAGTTTATGAGAAACTGGTATTTCCAAAGAAGTGAGTGGGAGCACTATAGAATTTCTGATGAATATATGTTGTTGATCGGAAATGACGTAGAATTTCTGGAAAGCATATAGGGTTATTTGGAAAGTGTTTTTCAATGGAAAGCCTGGATTAAGCTACTTGAGCATTGAGCATCAAGATCTATAAGGATAGATCAAAATGCTTAATGGTACTTTCAAATGAGCACATACCTTGACATGATCTTGAAGGTGTTCAAGATGGATCAGTCAAAGAAGGAGTTCTTGCCTGAGTTGTAAGGTATGAAGTTAAGACTTAAAGCTCGACCACAGCAGAATAGAGAGAAAAGACGAAGGTCGTCCCCTATGCTTAAGACGTAGGCTCTACAGTATGCTATGCTGTGTACCGCACCTGAAGTGTGCCTTGCCATGAGTCAGTCAAGGGGTACAAGAGTGATCCAAGAATGGATCACAGGACAGCGGTCAAAGTTATCCTTAGTAACTAGTGGACTAAGGAATTTTCTCGGTTATGGAGGTGGTAAAAAGAGTTCGTCGTAAAGGGTTACGTCGATGCAAGCTTAACACCTATCCGGATAGCTCTGAGTAGAGATACCGGATGCATATAATGGAGCAACAATTTAGAATAGCTCCAAGTAGAACAGTTATTTGGAATAGCTCCAAATAGAGCGTGGTAGCTACATCTAGGAGATGACATAGAGATTTGTAAAGCACACACGGATCTGAAAGGTTCAGACCCGTTGACTAAAACCTCTCTCACAAGCAACATGATCAAACCTAAAACTCATTGAGTGTTAATCACATAGTGATGTGAACTAGACTACTGACTCTAGTAAACTCTTGGGTGTTAGTCACATGGCGATGTGACCTGTGAATGTTAATCACATGGCGATGTGAACTAGATTATTGACTCTAGTGCAAGTGGGAGACTGTTGGAAATATGCCCTAGAGGCAATAATAAATTGATTATTATTATATTTCCTTGTTCATGATAATCGTTTATTATCCATGCTATAATTGTATTGATAGGAAACTCAGATACATGTGTGGATACATAGACAACACCATGTCCCTAGTAAGCCTCTAGTTGACTAGCTCGTTGATCAATAGATGGTTATGGTTTCCTGACCATGGACATTGGATGTCATTGATAACGGGATCACATCATTAGGAGAATGATGTGATGGACAAGACCCAATCCTAAGCCTAGCACAAGATCATGTAGTTCGTATGCTAAAGCTTTTCTAATGTCAAGTGTCATTTCCTTAGACCATGAGATTGTGCAACTCCCGGATACCGTAGGAGTGCTTTGGGTGTACCAAACGTCACAACGTAACTGGGTGACTATAAAGGTGCACTACGGGTATCTCCGAAAGTGTCTGTTGGGTTGGCACGAATCGAGACTGGGATTTGTCACTCCGTGTAAACGGAGAGGTATCTCTGGGCCCACTCGGTAGGACATCATCATATGCGCAATGTGACCAAGGAGTTGATCACGGGATGATGTGTTACGGAACGAGTAAAGAGACTTGCCGGTAACGAGATTGAACAAGGTATAAAGATACCGACGATCGAATCTCGGGCAAGTATCATACCGCTAGACAAAGGGAATTGAATACGGGATTGATTAAGTCCTTGACATCGTGGTTCATCCGATGAGATCATCGTGGAACATGTGGGAGCCAACATGGATATCCAGATCCTGCTGTTGGTTATTGACCGGAGAACATCTCGGTCATGTCTGCATGTCTCCCGAACCCGTAGGGTCTATACACTTAAGGTTCAATGACGCTAGGGTTATAAAGGAAGTTTGTATGTGGTTGCCAAATGTTGTTCGGAGTCCCGGATGAGATCCCGGACGTCATGAGGAGTTCCGGAATGGTCCGGAGGTAAAGATTTATATATGGGAAGTCCTGTTTTGGTTACCGGAAGAGTTTCGTGGTTTATCGGTAATGTACCGGGACCACCGGGAGGGTCCCGGGGGTCCACCAAGTGGGGCCACCAGCCCCGGAGGGCTGCATGGGCCAAGTGTGGGAAGGGACCAGCCCCAGGTGGGCTGGTGCGCCCCCCACAAGGGCCCTAGGCGCATGGAAGAGTGGGAAGGGGGCAAACCCTAAAGGGGATGGGCCTTAGGGCCCATCTAGTGGCGCCTCCCTCCCATCTCCCCTCTTGGCCGCCACCCTTGTCCCCATCTAGGGCTGCCGCCCCCCTAGGGGTGGGAACCCTAGAGGGGGCGCAGCCCCTCCCCTTCCCTATATAAATAGAGGCATTGGGCTGCCCACAATAGGCGATGAAGTCTCTCGTTGGTGCAGCCCTGCATCTCTCTCTCTCCCTCCTCTTCTGTGGTGCTTGGCGAAGCCCTGCAGGATTGCCACGCCACTCCACCATCACCACGCCGTTGTGCTGCTGTTGGATGGAGTCTTCCTCAACCTCTCCCTCTCTCCTTGCTGGATCAAGGCTTGGGAGACGTCACCGGGCTGTACGTGTGTTGAACGCAGAGGTGCCGTGCGTTCGGCACTTGGTCATTGGTGATTTGAATCACGACGAGTACGACTCCATCAACCCCGTTCTCTTGAACGCTTTCGCGCGCGATCTACAAGGGTATGTAGATCCACTCCTCCCTCGTTGCTAGATGACTCCATAGATTGATCTTGGTGACACGTAGGAAAATTTTGAATTTATGCTACGTTCCCCAACATGCAGAGTGTATAAACTAATCATGATTAGCCGTGTCCCTGGTTATGGACGTCTTGAGTATCCAGTACTTGGATTATCATGTGAATCTCATCATGTGACTTTAATTAATTTTGTTGGGTTTTAATGATAATGCTTAATTGGGATTGAGAGGGTGTCTACACTCTCAATGTTTAACAACCACCATGATAGTTAAATAAAATTTATTCCTTTGCAGTAGGGAAAAATTGGCTTTTCGTAAAAACCTTATAACCATAGAGCTTTCCACCAGCCATATATGCATGTAGTGATAGCCATTATTCATCATTGCTGTACAGTGTGAATTTGCCAGTACATTCAATGTACTGACCCTTTGTGGCTGCAACGTCTCATGTTGCAGGATTCTTACGATGAGTAAGTGATACGTTAGGGTTACGATTTCTACACTCAAATTTGCCGTTGGTGTTGATGGGAATCCACAACCTTGTTACTCTCGATATTTGGATTGAGCTAATAGTATTTACGTTACTTTATACATGTGATTTACCTCTGTTATAAATCCTCGAGTACTGTGTGTGTCAGCATACCGATCCAGGGATGACACTTAAGCACAGAGACTTGATCCATTCGGGTCAGGTCGCTACAAGATGGTATCAGAGCACATGTTGACTGTAGGACGTGGCCCTAGAAACTGGCAAGCCCATAGGAAAGATTTTTCTCTAAAACTTTACTTTTCAAAAAGATCTTTTACCTCTCTTCTCTTCTGAGCTTATTCAAATATCCCCTTTTAGTGAGACCATACCCCTTTTTCCCTTTTGACCACATGAAGATTCGACTGATGAGATCACTCCAAGAAGTACAAGATATTGGACAACTGAGACCATTCGGAATGAAGAGGATTTTACCATACATTATAATAATGGAAACTACAACGGTTGAAGACTCCGAAGACTAGGAGAATTTGAAGGCCCTGTAGAATTTTCCAGATTTGTATGACCTAGGAAGGCACCCCTTGAGGAACTTGGCAGACTATTGAAGCTGTCAATACCCGAGATCAATGTGTATCGGAGGAAGACCGGAACATGGAACTCAAAGTTCTGTCAGGGAAAACACTAAGGCGGGAGATATCAACTATGGAGAGATAGCTCATGGAAATGACAAGAGCAGAACCACGACTATCCATGAGGTTATCGCCCGCTTATGATATTTTCACCGCGCTGAGTTAAGCATGCATATGCATGGAAGGATTGGATGGTAGAAGGCTGATGGAGCACCTATCAGCAAGAGATGAAGTTTTAACCTAGGCCGGTGTATCACCATAATCTGGAGTAATACATCAAGAAGTTTAAGATGGACTTGTAGGAAGTCATATTTGACAAGGAGGCCATTCGTGAAGAACTTAGGACCCAGAAGCTGAAGTAGCCAAATTGGAGGAACAAAACCTCGAGATACCGGAGATTTGTCAGGAACTAAAGGACAGTAGGACCATGGATCATGCCAAGGGTGTTGAAACCCAGAAGTTTGGAATGCAACTCCAGAAATATTAAAGGATGTCACTAGAGACTTCGCGTCAACAGAAATCTGGCAGAGGAACTTGACAAGCATGATCAGAAGAAGCCATCAGAGACATGAACAAGACCTGAAGAGTCTGGCGACATTGAAGATTTATTGACCTTTAGAAGACCAAACCCCTGTTATATACCTACGTTAGATGCGACGATTGTGAGCTGCCATTTGTTTGATGTTTTTCGACAGCCACAATAAAATCTGTCTTTTCAAAACTGTTGTTTGCATTGTGTGTATCCCTCTCTATCTCTCTTATCTCACCCCAAACCCATGGACCCAATAGAGGATGAATGAAGATGAGCTTGTATTTTCTGGACCGATGAGTCAATTGGAGACGGACCAATGGATTCAGAACATGGAGGATCACATGAAGAATAACCCTATAGTCGGAAAGGATATGACCCAGCATGCTCTTCAGTGCTTTGAAAGAGGTGCTACTACTTGGTGGAGGATGTACCAAACCATCAATGGATGGCAAGGAGTAACCACTTGGAAAGAATTTAAGTTGACTCTGCCAAAGTCTCGGCTTGTGTCCCAGAAGTTGAAGCCTTATGGAAAGGATATGAAGAAACCTTGTGCATGCAAGAGTTGTGGAGAAATAGGACACACCCATAAAGAACACAAGGATGAATTCCCTAATTGTGAAGGAAGTCACCCAGTTGAATAATGCCCAACTAGGCAGATTACTTGTTTCTGGTGTGAAGGGACTACCCACTATCCTGCTCAGTGTCGCATTTACCCCATGGTACAACGAACCATCCAGCAGAATAAAGAAGTAATGAAAGGAGCCCTCATGGAAATTTTAGAAGAAGCTGTGATGAAGGAAGAGATGGAGGACACACCTAAAGAAGACCCGAGTAAACCCTGCACTAAGTCTTGCTATTCATGTGGAGAAGAAGGACACATCTCCCAAAATTGTTTGAATGGGGATCTAGTAGAATTCCCGACAGAGGAAGTAGAATATGACCCACAGGAAATAGAAGCCCTGATTGGAATGGAAAAGTCCAGGAAGAGAAACCGATTGGAGCCCAGGAGGTACTTGATTCATATCACCTGTTACAGGTGCAAGGAGTCAGGGTACTACCTCAACAGTTGCCCAAAAAGTAAACCTCGATACTTGTAAGAAGTAATATGTTTTAGTTGTAATGGAGCAAGGCACTTTGCCAGAGAATGCCCCAAGGAGAAGGAAACCTGTGCTAGATAGTTGAGTTTGCAACAAAAGAAATGGAGTAGTAGAAGTGAGAACATTTTCTTTTATATTGAGGTGTTGATTTGAGACATGTAATGGAAAAGCGAGAGATTGTAATCATTCGAGAATGAATAAAGTTAGCATCGTTGGTACTGATATGGATTTTATGAGTTTTTACTCTATGAAGAAGAATTTTGGCCATTTTGAGGATATGAGAAATATGGTCTATGGAAGATTTGTGCATTTTAAGGGTGGTAGTACCCTGTAAGAACCGTTGACCCCTGGAAAAGATAAGGATACTCCACTGAGTGGATTTCGGACAAAATGAATTCGAGTTTTGTCTTGATATGTGTGATACCCCAAGAGTGTGTGGGATGAAGTTGGAGACCGTCAGTTGTTTGGACCAAATGTGATCAAGGAGTCAGAAGAGAATGTTAAGTTTGTTCGAGATAGACTGAAGGTAGCTCAGTCCAGGCAGAAGTGTTATGCAGACTCAAAAACTCAAGGAGGTACTCTATGAAATTGGAGACAGAGCATGTCTTCGTGTGTCCCCTCTGCGAGGAGTTAAATGATTTGGAGTTAAGGGACAGTTAGCTCCGAGATTTGTAGGACCATATCGAGTTTTGGAGCATATGGGAGAAGTGGCCAACAAGTTGGAGTCACCCGAAGGACTGCCAGGCGTTCATGATGTGTTTCACGTTTCCCAGTTGAAGAAGTGCCATGCAGAGATGGCCAATATTACCCTGTGAGAACGCTTGACCCTGGAAAGGATAATGATATTCCATGAAGTTGACTATGGACTTCATGAGTATAAATTTTATCTCGGTATGTGGGATATCCCACGAGGATGAAGAGATGAATTACTATTGGATATAAAGGAGGTATGATGTTAGAAATATGGATCAATGGAAATTCCATGATGAGTCTGAGTAATCGTGCATGTCCTAGTTTGGTGCCAATAGAAGGAAGGAAGGCAGTACAATTGGATGGATTTAAGAATACTAAGAAGTTGGAAGTTGGAATAATGATCAGTTTCCCCTAGGATGAGCTCAAGGATTACAAGTAATGAGATGGGCCATAGCCCACAGGCCCCAGGACCTGCCAAGGAGCAAGCACACTCTTGCTGAAGGAAAAATCCTGGAAGAGATTGCGACCTTACCCATAGACGATTTTATAGGAGTAACGCAAAACCCGAGAGTTGTGAAGAAACGATAGATGTTTGTTCGGCTTGCAGAATCTATGGATATATCCGAACTTGGTTCATCGACAAGAGAAATTCTGCAATGCTTGTGAGGATGACCAAGTGTTAGAATGCGAGATTCGCTAAACCGTATATAGGGTAATGATTTGGGTGCGGGATGGATTGATCACCATACCGACTTACTCTTATTATTCGCCTTGCTATATGGGATGGTAAATCTGAGTGACTTACCTATAGTAGAGAGATGACGACATTAAACCTTGTTTAAACCTTAGAATGGTATAGCATTTCCCTTTCACAAGGCAGCTTTTGCCAACCGTAGGTGATACAATGAGGATCAAGCAGACCCATTTCCTACAGGAGAAACCATAATTGGATGATATCGATAGTTGTTTAGTATTGGCGCCAGACCCGTCAGCTAAGAAGACCCAGTCTCCGGACAACCTTACCAAGAAAAAGGACAAAAGAATTGAGGAAAAGGTTATGCCGTTACAAGAAGAGCCCAGAGAAGGAATTATCCTGAAGATTTGAGAAGACCGACACTGTCAAGAATAAGGATGAAGGGTATGAGTTTTTTTGGTGGAACCATAACCATCCTTCTAAGGGTGGTAGCACCCGAGACCCCGGAGACGATCGATGGATTTTGATAAGACCCCCAAACCCAACCTATTTCTTTCTAGCCTCTCCGAATCTCGAGGACGAGATTCATTTTAAGGGTGGTAGGTTTGTAACATCCCAAAATTCTAAATTTTGTAATGTTATAATAAATAGATAGATTTGATTGTTTGCTTGTTTGTTGTGTGATTGATTGACTGAAAGTGAGTGCATTCGAAACTTTTTGAAAGTTAAATGACAGGGAATAAAATGACTTTCCCAAACTTTCACTTTGCTTTTATGATCCCCGTGAATTCAAATTCTTTTCATCACAAAACCTTGGAGAGAAGATGATATGACTTCTTCCATTTATTTAAATGAAAAGGGGTGTTGAAAATATTTGAATTTCATTTGAAAATATTTCCAAAACTTTATGCAACTCAATGATTTTCACGAGAGAAGATAAAATGACTTCTTCAAATTATGAAATAAGAGTTGGGAGTTTAAAAGGATCAAATTTGAAATCCTTTTGAAATTATTTTCAATTTGGAGTTATTTGGGTTTTATTATTTTTCTCCAAAAATAAAATACATGGAAAATAGGGTAACATGATTTCCTACATCAAAAAATTGGAGATAAATAAGTTTGAAATCATTTAGGTATTTTTTAAAATGATTTTGTTTGGATTTTAGTAGGGCAGGAGTACTCTTTGAATTATCTGAATTTTGTGTGAATTTTATTTAATGCTAGGAAAATGTTCATGTTGTAGAAAATCTTTTTCTGAAAATTTGGATATATTATATGCCTATAGTTTATTTTATTTTATTTGTGTTTCTTTGTATTTTTGTTGTCTGTAAAAAAATGTTTTTTAAAAAAAATCTCTTCTCCCGTACTGGGCCGGCCCAGCCGAGCCAGCCCAGCCGGCCCAAGTCGCCGCCGCCTCCCTCCTCCCGTGCGCGACCGGGACTCCTCCCAGAGTCCGGCGCCGCCACGCCGCCGGTCGCCCCTCGCCCACGGCAGGCCTCGCCTCCCGTGCCTATAAATAGCGCCGCCCAGAGCCCCACGCCGCCCCCTCTCGTCCCCGCATCGCGCCGCCGCCGCTGCAGTGCCCCGCCTCTCGCACCGCCTCGCCGGGCTTCGCCGCCGCCGCTGCACGCTCCGCCCGCCGCCGCAGCTAGCGCCGCTGCCACTCCCTGCCGCCGGCCCAAAGCCGCAGCCGTCGCCGCGCCTCGCCACCGCCCCGCCCCGCGCCACCCCTCCCCTCGCCTCCGCTCACCGTCGAAGCCGCCGGCGAGATCCGCCGTAACCGCCGCCGTCGCCGCCTCGTCGGAGAGCCACCGGAAAACCGCCACCGCTGCCGGTTTATTTCGCCCGAGCCGGTAAAAGCTGCCGCTTTTTCTTACGGTTAGAAAAACCCTAGATCGGTTTTCTACACAAACCTAGATCTGATTTTTTACGTTTAGTTCTGTAGTGAGCGTTCACTAGTTATGCCTTTGGAGTGAACGGTTTTCGTCGGTTTGGTTTCTGTAGCGAACATTCGTTAGATAGTTTTTTCTGTTTAATAAATTCGGCCAAGGACCCGTATGTAATTAGTTTCTTTACAGTTTAGTCCCTGATCTTCAGTCTATCACTACTTTTTACTCGTTAGTCCAAATCCAACGAAACCAACGCTCACGTCTTCGTTATGACCCCCCTCTATCCAGTAATCCAACTCAAACATGTTTTTGAAAGTTAAAAATTTGAATTCAACCAGATTTGTATTTAAACTTCGTTTGATCGTAACTTGAGTTTCCTAGCTGCGTTTGAGTTGATTCCTTTTGCCAATCGAAGCTTTTGACCTAAACTTTCTGATAAGGCCAAATTTATATAATTTTGGTACTGTTAGAAATTGTTTTACGTTGCAAGAGTTATTTTCTTGGTTTGGATGTTTTCCGAATCGTTTTCTTTGTTCTTTCCGATCTTTTGAGTGATTGCTTATGTGTGGTTACTATTGCTTGTTTACGATAGGTTGACCAGAGTGTGACGAGTAGCGCTATCAAGATTTTTGAGTGCGAATCATCTTAATCAACATTGCAGGCAAGTTCACACTTTGATCATACCTTTTACTACCCAGTTTTTATTGCATTAGATCAATCCTCAAACAATTGCATGGTTAGGATCCGAATTAAATTGTGGGTTGGGAAGTAGTTGAGGTAGTACCTATTCACCTGTTTATTATCAAACCCTTGAGATTTACTTTCACGTATTGCTTATATTGCTGTGCTATGCTCATAAACGTGGTTTGGGTGAGTGAAATCCATGACAGATGTGAGATTGTTAATTAATGATTTACTTAAGGTGGCAACTTAAATACACATCTGGGTGGATTGAGGCACCTGGATATTCCAGCGATTGCCTGTTTAGGCACCTGGGTATTCCAGCGATTGCCTGTTTTTCTTTATGGACCGGCACCCAGGCTCAAAGGGATCATGAGATTATTCATACTAGAAACTTCTGTGTGCAGCCACAAGCTACTATGGGCTCTAACATAGTTGACTAAGTCGTGCAAACTCTTACAGTGGTAGACTAGCAGATGTAGGGGAAAGTAGGTGTAACGGTCTACCCGATCGTAAGGTGCTAGCGCTTCTGAAAGGCTATGTCTCGGTCATCCGTTTCTCAAACACCATGTAGTGCGAGAAACCAAACGGAGGCGATCGAGTTTTGTGGGGAAAAGTGCACAAACCTCTGCAGAGTGTATAAACTAATCATGATTAGTCGTGTCCCCGGTTATGGACGGCTTGAGTATCTAGTACTTGGATTATCATGTGAATCTCATCATGTGACTTTAATTAATTTTGGTGGGTTTTAATGATGATGCTTAATTGGGATTGAGAGGGTGTGTACACTCTCAATGTTTAACAACCACCATGATAGTTAAATAAAATTTATCCCTTTGCGGTAGGGAAAAATTGGCTTTTCGCAAAAACCTTATAACCATAGAGCTTTCCACCAGCCATATATGCATGTAGTGATAGCCATTATTCATCATTGCTCTACAGTGTGAATTTGCCAGTACATTCAATGTACTGACCCTTTGTGGCTGCAACGTCTCATGTTGCAGGATTCTTACGACGAGTAAGTGATACGTTGGGGTTACGATTTATACACTCAAATTTGCCGTTGGTGTTGTGGGAATCCACAACCTTGTTACTTCCGCTATTTGGATTGAGGTAATAGTATTTACGTTACTTTATATATGTGATTTACCTTTGTTATAAATCCTCGAGTACTGTGTGTGTCAGCATACCGATCCAGGGATGACACTTAAGCACAGAGACTTGATCCATTCGGGTCAGGTCGCTACACCTCCTTATTCTTACTTGGCCTCCCCCTAGATGGGAGGAGAGTTCCCCCTCTAGTCCATGGTCGCCATGATGGCGGAGGGGCAGGAGCCCCTCCGAGAATGGATCTCTCTCTCTGGCTTTTTCTTTCACGTTCCTCTTTTCTGGCCGAAAACCATTTCTTAAATTCCCGGAGATCCGTAACTCCAATTGGGCTGTAATTTTAACACATTTTTTCCAGATATTATCTTTCTTGCGACGAAAGAAGGGGGTCAACCAACTTACGAGGGGCTCATGAGGTACCACGGCGCGCCATACCCCCCTGGGCACGCCTGGTGCCTCATGGGGCCCTCGAGCACCGTATTGTGTTGATTATTCTTCCCAAAAATCACATTTATTCCAAAATAAATCTTCGTAAATTTTTATAGCACTTGGACCTCATTTGATATGGATCTGTGAAACAAAAAACATGCAACAAATAGGAACTGACACTAGGCACTGGATCAATATGTTAGTCCCAAAAATATTAAAAAATGTTCCAAATGTATATGAAATTGTAGAATATTGGCTTGAAACAATAAAAAATTATAGATATGTCAGAGACGTATCAGCATCCCGAAGCTTAATTCCTGCTCGTCCTCGAGTAGGTAAATGATAAAAAATATATATTTTATGTGGAATGCTACCTAGCATAATCTCGATCATATAATCTAATCATGGCATGAATATTAAGACACGAGTGATTCAAAGCAATAGTCTATAATTTGATATAAAGACATCAATACTCAGGCATCCCAATAGAAAATCATGCATTTCAGAATAAAAATGCTAAAGAACGCTATTCCTACAAAATCATATAGTCTTGTCACGCTCCATCTTCTTAACACAAAGTATTCATCATGCACAACCCTGATGACAAGCCGCGCAATTGGTTCATACCTTTTAGCGCGCTTCAGCGTTTTCAACCCCCACGCAATACATGAGTGCAAGTCATGGATATAGCACTATGGGTGGAATAAAATACGGTGGTAGAGATTAATATGGAGAAGACAAAAGGGAAGAAAGTCTCACATCGACGCGGCTAATCAACAGGCTATGGAGATTCCCATCAATGGATATTAATGTGAGGAGTAGGGATTTCCATGCAATGGATGCACTAAGAGCTATAAGTGTACGAAATCTCATCATGAAACTAAGTGGGTGTGCACTTGAACTTCCACTTGCATCTGCTCCGTCCAGTGCAGCGGCAACGGAACTAGCACTTACACCGGCAACAGACTAGGCTGCAGTTCGCATTACATATACCAAAGTCCTTACAAAGCGACATCTCCAGCTTCTTGGTAAGCATTAACATCCTAAGTGCTTTGTTCTTTTTTCTTTCCATGTTGTTTCACGTTATTCACTATGTTGATCTAACTATTTGTGTATGTCTTCTTGTTTGCAAATAGAGAATTCCTAGAGCAATGAGGCAGTCGTTCAATAATCTGGGTGACCGTGGCCAAGTTTCTCTTACCATGCGCAACCTTGGTGTGAATGAACCTGCGCAACAGACTGAAAGTAGAAAGGATGGTCGCATGATGATTGATACTAAAGGATGGTCAAGATTCAAAACTCGATCAAATCTTGAAGTTGGGGATGATGTCAGAATCGAAGTTTCTCCGCAAGGGCAGCTAGTCCTAATCAACTTTGAAATTCTTCAGTAGCAGCACACTGTCGAACTCATTTATCCTCTCAGAGCTTTTGATGTAATATGGCATGGTGAAACAAGTGTCCCATGTGTATAAGTAGTACTAGCATTTATCACGTAGGACATCATGAAAGAACTGCAACTCTGATCGCTGGCTAGGAACTGTCGTTTGATTTCAGTCTAACAGCTGTCGTGCTTTATTTAATTTTCTGTCTACGCCTTGCTGCCGCATCTAAAACCAGAGTAGTCCCGATCGTAGGCTATACTTACCCGATGAAATGCGCTGAGTTAGAACACATGGGCCCCCAGACATGCAGGACCACCGACTTGTTGCCCAAAGTCCAGACCTGTCAGCCTAGCTGAGTATTTTATTCTCATTTGAACCCCATATTATGTATATATATTCCCCTTAATTTTTCTTATGTATAAAGTTTTGATATAAAATATTTTCATATTTCCTTACAGAGGGAGTATCTCTCTATCAAAAATATATTTATGTGTAACTAGTTACTCCTGCCTTTCTACTTCATTTCGTTGATATGCGGGACATCCAGCAACCAGGTCCACGTGCCATGCACCAAATTAGAGTGCACAACTACACATTAGACTCACCCCAGTTGCAGTGCCGCAGTAATACCCAATGAGCCATCAAATCACAAAACGCCAGCTTTCCAGCAGTAGTAGTAAGCTAGATGGACGAAGCAAAAATAATTCACTCGACTTGAATCCCCTTCTCACTCATCTGCTTTTTCAGAGAAAACCACCTCTTGGATATTGCTTAGGGTTTTCTCATGGAGAACCATGTATGAATTCTTCATCCATCCCTGGTAGATCCTAGTCCCTTGGTCGTGGTAATCCTGGGATGGCAACCGCCGCCGTTGATGCATTTTTCTTCCTACTGAATCTAGTGTGTTTCATTTGAAGTGCCCAAAGAGCGAGGACCCTATAGGTTTTTGCACCCTTGGTGAGATGCCAGACTTGTTCCTTCTCGTCCTAACAGATGATTTCAAAAAGCGCATGGTATGTTCCTAGAATCCTCTTTTCTATCCGGGAGGGTTGGGGGTTTTGAACATGCTGTAGACTAATTTGGAAATTTGGATTGCTATATTTGGATAAAGTTACTAGTACCATGCTCAACACTGGTGTGAAAGAGGAAATTATTTCTAGATTTGGATAGCGAATAAATTGTGTTCTCATATTATTTTTCCTGTAGTGCATCCCTTGCTCTGCCAGAACACATGTACTCAAGAAGGTCGGCATGTCCATAATTGAATACACCAGCATAATGGTCACATTGGAGACATGCCATGGATATAAGTTCATAGTTGGGTTCATTAACCATGAAGATCGCTCCTTTTTTATGGCCAAACTTGGATAAACTTTGTCAAGTGTTACAGACTGAAAGTTGGCACACGAATTGTAAGTGCATCTAGTGCCCCTTAGTGATTTTGGTGTATTGAAGACTTATAGGTTAAGAAACTAATGTGTTTGTGAGTGTACACAGGTCTTATAAGTCTCCGAGGAGTCTGATATATCCAAAGAATGTCGACCCCTAAAAATGAATGTCTTCATCTGAAGACTTCGTGGTTTTCTTGAAGACTATGAAAATAAGGAAATTGGTGTGACCTTGAAGATATTGATGCGAGGACTACGAAGTGTGAAGACTTTTGTTTTCATAGTTTCATTTCCTTCCTTTGAGTCATAGGAAACACTACACCGTTAAAAGGAGTCGAAGTAATACTAAGGAAAAAAATTCCAAGTGATTCTCATCTCAAAGCCTATACAATCCCAGTCCTTCGAGAGAAGCCTTTGGAAATCTCTTGTAGTTCAGTGAATTTATTTAGTGACAGAGACTTAGTTCTTCCAGTCTCTGGGGAATTTGTTCCGACCAAGGAGTTAGGAATTCGCCAGTGCGAATTGCCTATAGTGATGAACATGATAGTCCTAAGGAATTTCATGGTTCGAATTCCCAACCGTTGATGTGCTTCGCGCCAGCTGTCCAGATACCTTATCCACATAACGGTCATATCATTATGGGCATTTATGTCTTATCATGTTGGGTTGCACCTTGGCTATAAATAGCCGCCCCCACAACCACTAGTTGGTTGGCTGCTCAGAGAGAGATTAACAAGTGTCATTTAGAGCATCCCATCCTCCGAGGACTTTGAGACAAAATCATCAGTGAGGAAAAACCCAAAATCCCCAACACCTAAAACCCAAAGTGATTGAGCATCACTACAGAGATTGTTCCTGTGTGGAGCCGACTCTTTTTACCTTTTAAGACTGTGCATCTTCCAGACGGTTAGGCGTCATGGTCTTGAGCATTGAAGAGGAATTGTGGATCATTGGGTGTCCGAGTTTGTGAAGGTTTGGAAGTCTACCTTGAAGACTTACCACGAGTGATTGGGCGAGGTCTATGCGACCTTAGCTCAAAGTCAATATAGTAAGGACTATGTGTCCTTTGGTTTAAATACCAAGCCGCTCCAATCAAACATACAATTGTCACATCAGTTGGAACTGGTCTACCAAATCACTGTCTTCACCGAGCTACTGGTTCTATTTCCTCAACCTGTTCAATTCCTCATTTACTTGTTGATGAAATTGATCATTACTGTTTGAAGCCTTTCTCAATTTCCTCAACCCAAATTCTTCAGTTACCTTGTCTTCTGCCTGCTTATCCTATTTACTCGCTACTTGTGCTCTGTGTATGCTTTATCTCATGTTGATGACTATGTTACTGCCATGTTATGCTTGCACTTGAGTACTTTATCCACTGCTTGTATTTCATCACTTAGCAAATTATTCAATGATGAATTTGTAAAAATCTCCTATTCACCCCCTCTAGTCGATATAATGAACTTTCAGTTGGTATCATAGCAAGGTACTCCCTTGTTCTGTGTGATTTTGGTTTAACCACCTAGATTTTTAGTTATGTCGACTGCAAGCGTAATCAAGGTCTCGGCTGGATGTCCTACCTTCGATGGGACAGAATACCCCTATTGGAAGAACAAGAAGCGCATGCATCTTGAGGCAATTGGTAATGATCTCTAGTACATTGTGGAAAATCACGTCCCCTCCATCAAAGTCTTCACGCCAATTTCTTCAAACTATGTACTTACACTTCAATTATTTTTACTCCCATTGGAACCTAACCAATTTTCCATCAATCACCAAAAAGGGGGAGATTGTAAGTGCATCTAGTGCCGCCTTAGTGGTTTGGGAGTATTGACGACAAATAGGTTGAGGAACTAATGAGTTTGTGTGTATACACAGGAGACAGAGTCCCAGAAGATTTGGTTTAACACATGGAAGACGACCCCTAAAAATGAATTTCTTCAAGTGAAGAATTTGATGATGAAATTGGTACGACCTTTGAAGAAATTGAGGTGAAGACTTTGAAGCTTGAAGACTTTGTTTTCATAGTTTCTTTTCTTCTTATTTGACTCATAGGAAAAATCGTACTGTCAAAGGGGGTCTAGGTGAAACATATTTCAAATTTCCAAGGTGATGCTCAAACCCATTCAAACCTATACACGAAAGTCGCTTTGAGCGAAGCCTTTGGAAATCTCCAGTATAGCTGACGCAATTGCTAGCGATAGTGACAAAGTTCATCTGGTCGTTGATTAATTTGGTCATGCTGAGGAGTTAGGAGTTCGCCAGTGCGATCTGCCTAAAATTGAGGAAATTGAGTGCCCCAATGAATTTGAGAGTTCAAATTCCGACTGTTGCTGCGCCACATGCCATCTGTCGAGTGGATCCTTATCCCGACAACGGTCGAATCAGAGAAGGGCATTTATGACATTCCATGTCGGGTGGCCCCTGGCTATAAATAGCCCCCCCACAACCAATTGTTGGTTGGCTGCTCTGAGAGAACTTGACACTTGTCATAAGAGAGCAACCCACTGGTACATCAAGGTGCTATACAAACGGTTTTTAGCCCCTTTCCGCGACGGCATTTTGAACAGTCGCTAAGTGAGTGTGTGCGATTGGGGGGTCTTTCCCACACAACCCAGAAACCATCGGGGATAGAGAGCCTTGATGCATACAGTTGTCTCTATAAAACTGTTTCTGATATCTCGAATATCCCAAACGCTTCATCCTTGCAACTCATTTGTGCTCACATTGCCATCGCAGTCGGTATTCTGTGGTGCTACATTTACGATGCGCGGCCCATCACAAACGGTTCACGATTATAGAATGTGTACGATAAGCAGACAATCACACACATTCACTTTTCCAGAACCGTATGTGATAACTAATTAAGAAGATTAGCTAATCGTCATACGAGTGTCGGATAGGATTACAAAATGTCGGACCGTTGTAAGATCGCCGTACATGATAACTATCGCACACACTATTTTGTGATGCAATGTTTATGATGCGTACCACATCAAAAATAGTTCATGGCTGCAAATCGTGTACGATAAGGCAACTATCACAAACGTTTAGTTTGCCCGCACCGTTTGTGATATTGTCTGACATAGCACATACTTTGCAAACAGCAACTGTGTGCATGTTCGCACATGTTTCCTCTCTGTGAACCGTGTCGGATTATGGTGTATATCACAAACATTTGTGTTTTACCGACCGTGCGCGCCATAATGACCTGCAGAGGGTAATTTCACTGTAATTTAATTGCTGCTATTTCAAATTGTACCAGATTTGAATTTGAAAATATGTTATAGCTTTATTCATATCCATCAGGTTCAAACAACCAATGCATTATTCGATTCACATGTACATATGTTCAAGAACTACATAAGCACCAAATAAAGAATGATGAACCACAGTTGTATACTTGTAGTATTAAAGACGGTAAAGAAAGAGGCGAAATACATTCTGGTTGCTGAACAAGGTGAAACAGAATGCCCATATTGTGCCCTCCTCCATGCAGAAGGCACGCATGACTCTAGTCCAACCCCTTGTGATGGCCGACCGCCCATCCTTCATTGTCTTTGTTAACACATCTATATAATCATCGTGTTCTGGTAGAAATACTTTAACCATTGCATGCCCACCAATCATGTAGTTTGAGATGTAACCTTGAGTAATCTGCTTTGGGAACCATTGCAAAGGAAAAAAAGATTCACACATTGTCATCTAACACAACTCATTATGGGCAGTAAAAAGAAAGCTGCAGAGTTCTTACTTACCATCCTGCAGTTTACTGTTGTCTTGGATAAACTGTAAACAAATAGTTTAATTGCCATCTTTTGACCCATTTTACTAACAATCTTTATTAGCTTCCTCACTTGATGTTGGTTCATCAATATCTCATTGCTCCATAAGTAGAAAGGGTCGAAGCGCGGATCTTTACCAATGACATATGTACCTAAAAGCACCAAGTTAATATTAGAAACTAAACATCAATTGCACAATGATGTAGTACAACACTCGCTCTGTCCCATTATATAATATCTTATAACATCTAATATACTCACATATTAGATGAATTAACATCTTATATTATGGGCCGGAGGGAGTTTATTACATTTTTACAAATTATCGGCTGATTAACTGCTGTTGTATCCATGGGTTAGAGTTAGTTTGAGATAGTTTGGGCTCAAATAACCATAAAGTATATCCAAACATGAGGGCTAGGTTGAGCTAGTTGCATCTAACCCACCAAAAAAACTATCCCACCCAAGAGGTGCTAATTGGAGCTAGTTCTCCTAGTGCATTTATTGTCAATCTAACCATGTCATCCAAACACATCTTTGGCTAGATTTAGTTCAGGGTTAGTCATGAACTAGAAACTAACTCTAACCTCAAGCTAAGTTAGAGTATCCAAACAGGGTTGTGTTGTTGTTGTTGTTGTTGTTGTTGTTGTTTGCTGCTGCTCTTCTATGTATATCTAGACATCATCAGAACATTAAGGGAACACCCTTCCTTGTTGCTATATATAGCCCAGGATTGCATATTTAGACATTCAGTACAGTGCATGTTGCTATGTAGCCTCAGATATATTACATATGGCCCTAGTTAACCTAACGATAAATGGGTTACAAATATATTCAGTTGAAAGTCCGATTCACCCATTAGTCCCTTATCAGCCCCCGGCCTATATGGTACCAGCTACCGATATCCTGGACAATGAGTATATATAAGCCATGGGATGAAACTAACCTCGATGGAAAACATCAATCGTTCCCAAAATTGTCATGTGTAAGTACATCGAGAGGCATGTTAAGCACAACAGGCTAAACATCAACCAAATATATCCATGGCAGACAAAATAATCTCCAAAAGATAGCTTCAATGTGCAGGTTTAAGCATGCTAGTAAAGCAAAACAAGTGGGAAGGTGTGTTAACTGCAACATGCCTAACATTTAACAAGGAAACATAGTCATTCAAACTCGTATTGTGCCGGTCTAAGTACACTAGTTGTTGTTAAATAAAAATGGAAAGGCGTGTTAACTACAACATGCAACAACCAAATGTAGTCATTCATAGGGTATTGTTGAAACTGGTATTGATGAAATTGAACTGCAAAGTTCATACTTGCACATATAGAACATCACGTTGTGAATAACTGGAATAAACAAGGCATACTATGAACAACCAAACATAGCATTTGAAACTACACATATCCTAACTACAAAGAACCAAACAACCAAAAACTTTAAAAGAGGCATATGCTAGCTATAACAGGCTTAACAACAAGAAAATATATGCATTCCTATCGGTATGTTTAAAACTGGTATTGACGAAAATGTACTGCACAGTAAATAGTTACACATATAGAGAATCACATTGTGAACAATTGAAATGAACAAGGCATACTGCAAACAACCAAATATAGCAATTAAAACTGGACATATTCTCACTACACTGCAAAAGGGACTCGACAAAACAAATCATGCCCCCCTGTGAAGAGGCATGGCAAAACAAATCATGGGTTTCCTCACTTTTCATAGATGGGCTCGTTCTCGTGGAAATAGCATGGACCCTGAGTGCGCTCCATGTTGTCGCAGATGGGCTCCTTCGCCTTGGAAGAGCACGACTGTAGGGTGCCCTCCCTGATGTCGCAGATGGGCTCTTTCCCCTTGGAAGAGAAGATGGGCTCTTTCCCCTTGGAAGAGCCAGAGAGAGTGCCCTCCTCGTGGTCTTAGTCGATGAGGTCTGGCTTGGAAGCTGTGGATCCCAAGCCAGCGTCACAGAACATGTCCTTCAGAAATGACAAAAGGGGCTCGATGGCGATGTAGGATGGCAAATTCTTGACAACGAGCCAGAGGAGATCAGCGGCGGAGCCATGGATGAGAAAGACGGCTGTTGAACTCGGGGGGTTGGGGGTGGGCCACTTAACCCATGACATGGCCCGCGTCAGGCCCTCGCTGTCGATGACCTCGATGTCATAGCCGGCGTCTGCGACATACCCGCATACTCTAGCCCACTGATTGAGTGCGTACGGCCAGTAATGGTCGTCAGCTTCCTCGGCGGCCACCTTGGTGACGTCAGGCGAAGAGGCCGCGATACACCTCTTTTGGGCTACTCGCTCCTCGAGCTCCACGTAAGCATAGCCAGGCTTAGGCTACGACGCTCTGGAGTGGGGGATGGGGATCTATGGGAAAGGGGGCATTTGGTAGGTGTCATCTAAGAAACTCAGGGCGTCCTGGGTACGGATATCGGTGGGTAAGCTGCATGGGAAAACCGGTAGATGTTGACAATGGAGGCCTTACGGCGGCGGCGCCCTTGCTAGGGTTCTGTGCGAGGGAGGGGTTGTGATGGTGGTGGGGGGGGGGGGTGTGCGCGCACACACGCATGCACCTGAGGAGTTTTTGGGGTGTGTGTGGAGGGGCGGTGTTTGAGGAAATGATGCGGCTACTGAAAATTATACACGGGAGTAAAATGTCGGGGCCATTGAAAATTTGGATGAAGGTGCATCGCACATGGTCTAGAAATAACAATCGTGTGTTATGAAACAGAAAAACCCTCGAGCTGGGTAGATATTTTTTAGGGATACAGGCGGGAGTGGGTGTCGGTGTCAAAACCGGCGGATCTCGAGTCGGGGGTCCCGAACTGTGCGTCCAAGGTTGATGGTAACAGGAGACAGGGGACATGATGTTTACCCAGGTTCGGGCCCTCTCTATGGAGGTAATACCCTACTTCCTACTTGATTGATCTTGATGAATATGAGTATTACAAGAGTTGATCTACCTCGAGATCGTAATGGCTAAAACCCTAGAAGTTTATCCTATATGATTATGATTGTCTCTACAGACTAACCCCTCCGGTTTATATAGACACCAAAGGGGATTAGGGTTATACAAAGTCGGTTACAGAGAAAGGAATCTTCATATCCGAACGCCAAGCTTGCCATCCACGCCAATGAGAGTTCCATCCAGACACGGGTGAGAGTCTTCAGTCTTGTTTCTTCATAGCCCATCAGTCCAGCCCATGCCCAACAGGTCGGACCCCCAAGGACCCCTTAGTCCAGGACTCCCTTAGTAGCCCCCGAACCAGGCTTCAATGACGAGGTATCCGTCGCGCAGACTGTCTTCGGCATTGCAAGGCGGGTTCCCCTTCTGATTACTTCAAAGTCCATGACCCAAAGAGCAATATTCGGCTTTCCATTTAATGTCGCGCCCATCGGCTTCCATGCCTTCCTGACTTCAGCTTCCACGTGTCGAGCGAATATACGAGAGGGCGGGGTATTTTTGCACATATCACCCCGACCATACAAGAAAGACGCCTATATAGAGAGATTAGATCTGAGATCCATTCCACGCCCCGCAAAAAATTCCTCAGAGCTCGCTAGGAGGAACCACTCCAACATGGCTAGTGCTCCCAGCTCTTCCTCTCGTCCCCACGGCTCCGAAAAAGGTGATTGGGAGAGATGTTCCGTATCTCACGGTCAGCTGATGAAGCTGCAAAAACAGGGCTTTCTCTCCCCCCCCCCCCCCCGCGGATCTAGTCCCGGTCCGAGTAGGATCGACGTCCTTCAACGGCGGGGTTCAGGCGGAGAATTTTCCCAATCCATCCAGGGGGAACGAGTGTGTTTCATTCCCTAATTACTAAGAGGCGTCGGATTTCCAATCCACCCATTCCTTCGAGGACTTCTGGAGTATTATGGCCTCCAATTGCACAATTTTACTCATGCCTCCATCCTGCACATTGCGGGTTACGTTGCTCTTTGTAAGCTATTCCTGGGCTGTGAGGCCCATTTTGAATTATGGAGGAAACTGTTCTGCCTCGTCCCTCGTAACCAAGGGGGATCAATATTCTAAGTGGGAGGAGCCGAGGTATGGTGCATCGCCAGGACCGGATACCTGTCTCACATGCTGAAGAAGGCATCCGAAGAGTGGCCTTCCGAATGGTTCTATATTGACGACGTCGCTCTTCCTGACCCAGTC
Source organism: Triticum urartu (assembly GCF_056163025.1). NCBI lineage: Eukaryota > Viridiplantae > Streptophyta > Magnoliopsida > Poales > Poaceae > Triticum > Triticum urartu. The sequence continues at coordinate 402,152,031 of NC_141876.1, forward strand.
AGAATGGGTCTTCCCTAATTTTCAAGCGCTCCATTGAAGAAACGCCACAGCTGGCACCCTCGGAGCCTCGAGGAGGAGGATAGCACGGAAGTCAGTCAATTGATGGGTAAGATTAAGATGCTCGCCCAGTCCGGATTATCAATAAGTGAGGTAATGGTGATTTCTATAGTGCGGGGGGTCCAACCACTCCAATAGAGAGGGCTTCCCATGTGGCACTATAATGGGGAAGATGACGCCTCACGCTGCGATCGGAAGGGTCTGAAAACCCCAGCCGCTTTGGCCAAAATATTGGCCGAACTGTAAAAAGGGGAAAAGGAAGAGTTCACTCATCTCCAATGTCGAGATGGATTTTCCATGTATAATCCTCCTAGATGGGTAAGTTCCAATCCCATCATTTTACTCAATCTTCTCCCTGAATCATTTCTAATGGATAGTAACCTATCCACTCACAACAGGAATGGCGGAAGGCTACCGAGGGGACCTATAGCCCCGCCCCCCCCCCCCAGCCGGAGGATCACAACCGGGACCTTGACCCCGGATTCTAAGAAGATCCAGACATATTTGTGGAGCTTGAGAATGGAGTATTCTACCAGACGAGCTATGATGGTACGAAAGTGCCCATCATTGCCGATTATCCCGGCCTCCTTCCGGCTTCGCATGTAAGTAATTTTAAGCGACACCTTCTTCAAAAGAGCTTCCTTATTATGCCTCACCCATCGCACTATTTCGTGCTCCAAAGGGGAGGCGCTCGACGCCGCAACGTGCTCCAGAAGCATCTCTGAGGAGAGCGGTGCCCGCGTCGAGCACATCTTCGAAGAGAAAGGCAAACGATAATACGACAGAACCTTCATCAAAGAGGTAAGGCTTATGCCTCCTGGTCACCGCATCAAATCGTGATGTCATCCGCCGCATTCTATCAGGAAAGGTATCTGCCAGACTATGTCTAGGGATCCTGCCGGTCGTGCCTCCACTAGTCAGGTTCCAGACCCTGCCCTAAGGACGGGGGCTAACACGGGAGTGGCGCCGGACTGTCCTTCCGCAGAGGATTCGGAGGATATGTCTGTCACGAACTCTGAAGTGGAGAGCGCCATGAATCATCGTCGTCGGAGGGCCGCTCTCCATGACCCCGGCTTTTCAAAGGAGGCATTCGATGCCTTCAGCTTGGCCGATGCATACATCTGAGCTGCTCAGGATGGACTTGCCAGAGCCACGGACCAACATCTGAAAGATATGCGGGTAAGTGTAGATTTAATAATCATATACTAGTAGCCCCCGAGACTTAAAGCAGTTGATACAACTGATTTAAGGATCATTGTATAATCAGGCACTTATGGAGAAGAATAGCCTGCTGTCTCAAGAGCCGGAAAAGTGCCAGACTCAGCTAACTGCGGCTACCGTCAAATTGGAAAAATCCAAGGAGGCACCACCTGCTAATGCTTCTCCCCATCAGAAAAAACTATAATCATATACCAGTTATATTAATACTGTTGTGTTTCCGCTGACAGCATCGCTAGAGAAGCTGAGAGAGAAATTGATGGTCGCCTAGGCTGGTGAACAAGAGGCCAAAAGGCAACATGCGGCAGGCGAGCGTGTGCTGACGCGGGTCAGGGAGGAAAAGAACAAGCTACATGATTCCCATACCCAACTGGCCGAAGAACTAAAAGATGTTCGAGCCCATCTAGCTGACGCCGTCAAGGAGAATAGGAGGCTACAAGTCGGCATATTTAGTATGCTTTTCAAACTTGCCTCCCTATCGTTCGGCGATGGCAGGAAGTGACAGATTTATGTCTGCAGGTATGCTGACTGGCGTCCCGAAGAGGAGATGTCCGGATCTCAAGGCGACTTGCTACAAGAGCTGTCCCAGATGCACGAGCGAGTTTGGCAAGCAATGCAGAGTGTTGCCAAGGCTTTATGGCCATCCGCCTCTCCTCCAGGAGGTATGATGGAGCTCGTGGAGCTATTCAAAGGGCACGGCAGTGTATTCAATTATGGAAGATAACAGCCTGCTGGGAAGGTGCGCGAGAGGCCTGGGCCATGGTAAAAACACGGTATACCAAGCTTGATCCAAATCATATGGCCCGGGTGAGACCTCTAGGGCCGGATGGGAAAGAAATTCCCGTTAATTTGGTATATGACCAAGTAGAAGTAGCCGCTAAATATTCCCAACAGGATTGTAAGCTAGACAGCCTGTTAGACGGTATAGAGGAGGACATTTTTGAGTCCAAGTGACTATGTACTTTCATTGACATATTTGTCCCTAGCCGATTGTAAAACGATTGTCATGGCCGACCTTTTCGCTTCGACCTCTAGACCCGAAGGTGCAGAGTGTTTCTGAATACCTGAGCGGCAAAATAGACCGGGGTATGCATGGAAACCAGGCGCAGGGGTCATAGCTGCTTGAACAGACAAGTTGTATTCGACTAGCTATGTTATATTACATTGTGATTGTAAGAAACATCTTCCAAAGAGAATAGTTCCGTTAAGGATTCCTTTCCTCGGGTGTACATGCGTTAATGTGGATGTCCGAACTGTGATTGAAAAGATCACAGTATATGTAACATCTGGGGGTTCATAGTGGGAGGAATATAAAAACATCTTTAGTCTGCCGACCGAATATTCCCTTGAAACGCTAGCTTTCAGCTTCACCCAGTCTGAGCTACACATCCGGATGACCCGACAGTAGCAATCACAGAGGTGCTCCCTTTATGCCCTAGCCAAACTAACGAGAACGTAGGGCATAAGCACAGGAGCCAGGCAACCCAGCTTGGCCAAAACTTAAGTCATATCGATGCATATAATGGCAAAAAAAGGTACATATGAGGAGAAAACGCATATGTGATGAGCTTGATGCTAAAAAAATAACAATAATAAGATTTTGTGCAAGAAGCCCCCAGGTATAATGGACGTTTACATTTAAAGATGTGTACGTCTGATACGTCTCCAACGTATCTATAATTTTTGATTGCTCCATGCTATATTATCTACTGTTTTGGACTATATTGGGCTTTATTTTCCATTTTTATATTATTTTTGGGACTAACCTATTAACCGGAGGCCCGACCCAGAATTGCTGTTTTTTTGCCTATTTCAGTGTTTCGAAGAAACGGAATATCAAACGGAGTCCAAACGGAATGAAACCTTCAGGAACGTGATTTTCTCACCGAACATGATCCAGGAGAATTGGACCCTACGCCAAGGCATCAAAGAGGCGGTCACGAGGGTGGGGGGCGCCCCCCCTAGGGCGCGCCCCCTGCCTCGTGGGCCCCTCGAAGCTCCACCGACGTACTCCTTCCTCTTATATATACCTACGTACCCCCAAACGATCAGAACAGGAGCCAAAAACCTAATTCCACCGCCACAACTGTCTGTATCCATGAGATCCCATCTTGGGGCCTGTTCCGGAGCTCCGCCGGAGAGGGCCGTCATCGCAGAGGGCTTCTACATCATCGTAGCCTCTCCGATGAAGTGTGAGTAGTTTACCTCAGACCTTCGGGTCCATAGTTAATAGCTAGATGGCTTCTTCTCTCTTTTTGGATCTCAATACAAAGTTCTTCCCCTCTCTTGTGGAGATCTATTCGATGTAATCTTCTTTTTGTGGTGTGTTTGTTGAGACCGATGAATTGTGGGTTTATGATCAAGTCTATCTATGAATAATATTTGAATCTTCTCTGAATTCTTTTATGTATGATTGGTTATCTTTGCAAGTCTCTTCGAATTATCCGTTTGGTTTGGCCAACTAGATTGGTAGTTCTTGCCATGGGAGAAGTGCTTAGCTTTGGGTTCGATCTTGCGGTGTCCCTTCCCAGTGACAGAAGGGGCAGTAAGGCACGTATTGCATCGTTGCCATCGAGGATAACATGATGGGGTTTATTTCATATTGCATGAATTTATCTCTCTACATCATGTCATCTTTCTTAAGGCGTTACTCTGTTTTTAACTTAATACTCTAGATGCATGCTGGATAGCGGTCGATGAGTGGAGTAATAGTAGTAGATGCAGAATCGTTTCGGTCTACTTGTCACAGACGTGATGCCTATATACATGATCATGCCTAGACATTATCATAACTATGCTCAATTCTGTCAATTGCTCAAGAATAATTTGTTCACCCACCGTAGAATACTTATGCTCTTGAGAGAAGCCACTAGTGAAACCTATGGCCCCCGGGTCTATTCTCATCATATCAATCTCCATCACTTTAATCTTGCTTTGCTTTTTACTTTGCTTTTACTTTTTCACTTTGCATCTCTATACCAAAAATACCAAAAATATTATATCTATCATATCTCACTCTCGTAAGTGACCGTGAAGGAATTGACAACCCCTAATTGCGTTCGTTGCGAGTAGTTATCATTTTGTGCAGGTACGAGGGACTTGAGCGTGGCCTCCTACTGGATTGATACCTTGGTTTTCAAAAACTGAGGGAAATACTTACGCTACTCTGCTGCATCATCCCTTCCTCTTCGGGGAAAACCAACGCAAGCTCAAGACGTAGAAAGAAGGATTTCTGGCGCCGTTGCCGGGGAGTCTACGCAAAAAGTCAACATACCAAGTACCCATCACAATCCCTATCTGTTGCATTACATTATTTGCCATTTGCCTCTCGTTTTCCTCTCCCCCACTTCACCCTTGCTGTTTTATTCGCCCTCTCTCTCTCTCTCTATCCTCCCTCTCTATTTGCCTCTTTTGCCCGTTTGCTCTTGTTTGCTCGTGTGCTAGTTTGCTTGCTTGTCGTTATGTCTGAAATTGGGGAAGTTATCGCCAATATGGGCGATAACAATAGCATGGAAAATTCTGATGCTCGTGCTGAAGAACCCCCTACCTACCATACAAAAAGATTTCGAATCGGTAGTGGTAATATTATTGGAAAAGGAGTTATTCAAGATTTCTTTACTTGTGCCGGTGCTTTCCCCTCTATGGGCGGTTATATTCTTCATAGAACTAGTAGTCTTGCGGATGCTATTGCCATGCTTATCGTTGAACTTGAAAGGCAATTTATGCATATGCACCCATCTATACAAAGAATTTTCCTAGAATTTTCTAATATCGAGCATTCTTCTATTAAGTGTGCCGCTACTATCTTCTTGGCTCATGAATTTAGATTTATAATAAAAGAAGCCAAAGAAATATTTGCGCACTATAGGGTGGACGCTGGTCATCCTCCCATAGAATCTATCCTCTTCGATCAAGAAGAAATTATGCGCTTTCAATCTCCTGACTATGTTGCTTTTAATGAAAACCTTAGAAAAAAAGGTGCCAATCAATATTTTAATTGATAGAATCTCTGAACTTAATGATGATTTGGCTATTCGAAATAATGAGCTAGGATGCTCTCTTGAGTCTAGGCTCACAAGGTTCTGTCAAAAGAATGCTTATAATGATGAATTGGTTGTACAATACGAAGGGCCGAAAGAGGAACCTATACCTCCTAAAATTGATCTTGGGGACTTTTGTCCTATTAAATTGAGCCCTTTTGATTACTTTTGCTTGCCTCAAATAAAACTTGCTGCTGAACGTAGAGTATATGAAATGAGTTTCACCAATCTATCCTATTACTACGGCACAACCTAGATCTATCCTCGCTTTTATGCCTAGCTAGGGGCGTTAAACGATAGTGCTTGTTGGGAGGCAACCCAATTTCATTTTTATTCCTTGCTTTTTTCTCCTGCTTAGTAATAAATACATTATTTAGCCTCTGTTTTGGTTGTTTTTGTGTGTTTAATTAGTGTTTGTGCCAAGTAGGACCGTTGGGAAGACTTGGGGAAAGTCTTGTTGAACTTGCTGTAAAAAACAGAAACTTTAGCGCTCACGAGAACTGCTTTCATTTTTATTTGAAGAGTGATATTTAGTTAATTCTTTTTGCAGATGATTAATACATAAATTCCTCACGTCCAGAAATTTATTTTAGAATTTTTAGGGTTCCAGATATTGCGCTAGCTACAGATTACTACAGACTGTTCTGTTTTTCAAAGATTCTGTTTTTCATGTGTTGTTTGCTTATTTTGATGAATCTATGGTTAGTAAAATAGTTTATAATCCATAGAGAAGTTGGAATACAGTAGGTTTAACACCCATATAAATAAAGAATGAGTTCATTACAGTACCTTGAAGTGGTCTTTTGTTTTCTTTCGCTAACGGAGCTCATGAGTTTTGTACTTTAAGTTTTGTGTTGTGAAGTTTTCAAGTTTTGGGTGAATTCTTTTGATGTATTATGGAACAAGGAGTGGCAAGAGACTAAGCTTTGGGATGACCATGCACCCCCAAGATAATCCAAGGACACCAAAAAGTCAAAGCTTGGGGATGCCCCGGAAGGCATCCCCTCTTTCGTCGACTTCCATCGGTAATTTACTTGGAGCTATATTTTTATTCACCAACATGATATGTGTTTTGCTTGGAGCGTCTTGTATTATTTGTGCCTTTGTGTCTTAGTATTCCAAAATCATCCTTGATGTACACACCTTTTGAGAGAGCCATACATGAATTAAAATTTGATAGAATACTCTATGTGCTTCACTTATATCTTTTGAGCTATGTAGTTTTGCTCTATGTGCTTCACTTATATCTTTTGAGCGTTATAATTTTGCTCTATGTGCTTCACTTAGATCTTTTAGAGAATGGTGGTGGATTTGTTTTAAAGAAACTATTGATCTCTCATGCTTGACTTAAATTATTTTGAGAGTCTCCTAATAGCATGGTAATTTGCTTAATAATAATATGCTTGGTATTCAAGATTTGTGAAACTTTCTTTTGAGTGTGTTGAATACTAAGAAAATATTGAAGCATGATAATTGTTTTGAGATATGGAGGTGATAATATTAAAGTCATGCTAGTTGAGTAGTTGTGAATTTAAAGAATACTTGTGTTAAAGTTTGTGATTCCCGTAGCATGCACGTATGGTGAACCGTTATGTGATGAAGTCGGAGCATGATTTATTTATTGATTGTCTTCCTTATGAGTGGCGGTCGGGGACGAGCGATGGTATTTTCCTACCAATCTATCCCCCTAGGAGCATGCACGTAATACTTTGCCTTGATAACTTTTAGATTTTTGCAATAAGTATATGAGTTCTTTATGACTAATGTTGAGTCCATGGATTATACGCACTCTCACCCTTCCACCTTTGCTAGCCTCTCTAATACCACGCACCTTTCGCCGGTATCATACACCCACCATATACCTTCCTCAAAACAGCCACCATACCTACCTATCATGGCCTTTCCATATCCATTCCGAGATATACTGCCATGCAACTTTCCACCGTTCTGTTTATCATGACACATTCATAATTGTCATATTGCATATCCCGGTACACCGCCAGAGGCATTCATATAGAGTCATATTTTGTTCTAAGTATCGAGTTGTAATTGTTGAGTTGTAAGAAAAAATAAAAGTGTGATGATCATCATTATTAGAGCATTGTCTCAGTGAGGAAATAATGATGGAGACTATGATTCCCCCATAAGTCGGGATGAGACTCCGGACGAAAAATAAAATAAAAAAAGGAGGCCAAAGAAGCCCAAATAAAAAAAGAGGCCATAAAAAAGAGAAAAGGCCCAAATAAAAATAAAAAAATAAAAAAAATAAAAAAAATGAGAGAAAAAGAGAGAATGGACAATGTTACTATCCTCTTACCACACTTGTGCTTCAAAGTAGCACCATGATCTTCATAGTAGAGAGTCTCTCATGTTATCACTTTCATATACTAGTGGGAATCTTTCATTATAGAACTTGGCTTGTATATTCCAATGATGGGCTTCCTCAAATTGCCCTAGGTCTTCATGAGCAAGCAAGTTGGATGCACACCCACTTAGTTTCTTTTTGAGCTTTCATATACTTATAGCTCAAGTGCATCCGTTGCATGGCAATCCCAACTCATTCACATTGATATCTATTGATGGGCATCTCCATAGCCCGTTGATACGCCTAGTTGATGTGAGACTATCTTCTCCTTTTTGTCTTCTCCACAACCACCATTCTATTCCACCTGTAGTGCTATATCCATGGCTCACGCTCATGCATTGCGTGAAGATTGAAAAAGTTTTGAAAAATTTAGAGTATGAAACAATTGCTTGGCTTGTCATAGGGGTTGTGCATGATTTGAATACTTTGTGTGGTGAAGATAGAGCATAGCCAGACTATATGATTTCCTAAGGATAACTTTCTTTGGCCATGATATTTTGAGAAGACATAATTGCTTTGTTAGTATGCTTGAAGTATTATTATTTTTATGTCAATATAAACTTTTGTCTTGAATCTTTTGAATCTGAATATTCATATCACAATTAAGAAGATTTGCATTGAAATTATGCCAAGTAGCACTCTGCATAAAAAATTCTCCTTTTATCATTTACCTACTCGAGGACGAGTAGGAATTAAGCTTGGGGATGCCTGATACGTCTCCAACGTCTCTATAATTTTTGATTGCTCCATGCTATATTATCTACTGTTTTGGACTATATTGGGCTTTATTTTCCACTTTTATATTATTTTTGGGACTAACCTATTAACCGGAGGCCCAGCCTAGAATTGCTGTTTTTTTGCCTATTTCAGTGTTTCGAAGAAACGGAGTCCAAACGGAATGAAACCTTCGGGAACGTGATTTTCTCACCGAACGTGATCCAGGAGACTTGGACCCTACGCCAAGGCATTAGAGAGGCGATCACGAGGGTGGGGGCGCCCCCTAGGGCGCGCCCCCCTGCCTCGTGGGCCCCTTGGAGCTCCACCGATGTACTCCTTCCTCCTATATATACCTACGTACCCCAAAACGATCAGAACAGGAGCCAAAAACCTAATTTCACCACCACAACTTTCTGTATCCACGAGATCCCATCTTGGGGCCTGTTTCGGAGCTCTGCCGGAGAGGGCCGTCATCGCGGAGGGCTTCTACATCATCATAGCCTCTCCCATGAAGTGTGAGTAGTTTACCTCAGACCTTCGGGTCCATAGTTAGTAGCTAGATGGCTTCTTCTCTCTTTTTGGATCTCAATACAAAGTTCTCCCCATCTCTTGTGGAGATCTATTCGATGTAATCTTCTTTTTGCGGTGTGTTTGTTGAGACCGATGAATTGTGGGTTTATGATCAAGTCTATCTATGAATAATATTTGAATCTTCTCTGAATTCTTTTATGTATGATTGGTTATCTTTGCAAGTCTCTTCGAATTATCCGTTTGGTTTGGCCAACTAGATTGGTAGTTCTTGCCATGGGAGAAGTGCTTAGCTTTGGGTTCGATCTTGCGGTGTCCTTTCCCAGTGACAGAAGGGGCAGCAAGGCACGGATGTTGCCATCAAGGATAACAAGATGGGGTTTATTTCATATTGCATGAATTTATCTCTCTACATCATGTCATCTTGCTTAAGGCGTTACTCTGTTTTTAACTTAATACTCTAGATGCATGCTGGATAGCGGTCGATGAGTGGAGTAATAGTAGTATATGCATAATCCTTTCGGTCTACTTGTCACGGATGTGATGCCTATATACATGATCATGCTTAGATATTCTCATAACTATGCTCAATTCTGTCAATTGCTCAACAGTAATTTGTTCACCCACCGTAGAATACTTATGCTCTTGAGAGAAGCCACTAGTGAAACCTATGCCCCCGGGTCTATTCTCATCATATGAATCTCCATCACTTTAATCTTGCTTTGCTTTTTTACTTTGCTTTTAATTTTTCACTTTGCATCTCTATACCAAAAATACCAAAAATATTATATCTATCAGATCTCACTCTCGTAAGTGATTGTGAAGGGATTGACAACCCCTAATCGCGTTGGTTGCGAGTAGCTATCATTTTGTGCAGGTACGAGGGACTTGAGCGTGGCCTCCTACTGGATTGATACCTTGGTTCTAAAAAACTGAGGGAAATACTTACGCTACTCTGCTGCATTATCCCTTCCTCTTCGGGGAAAACCAACGCAAGCTCAAGACGTAGCAACATCATATGTGCATGTTTTGGCCGTACGAAAGCTTTAAGGCTAAAAAAGGAAAAAGCAAAAAGAGAGGAGAAAAAATAATGGAGACAATAGGGAGAAGGAGACGAACGAAGAGTTCTGCGCTAGGCATAGAATCTTCGGAGTCTGGCCGCGTTCCAGGGGTTCGGCTCTAGGCGATTGTCTGATGCATCACACAGGCGGTACGCTCCTCCAGTGAGAATTCGTCAATGATGAAGGGACCCTCCCACTTGGGCTTGAGTTTGTCCTTTTTCTTCTCCGGCAAGTGAAGAACGAGTTCGCCAACATTATAAGTCTTGGCCTGCACTTCTCTGCTTTGATATCTGTGGGCCTGCTGTTGATAAAATGCGGAACGGGCTTTTGCAACGTCGCGCTCCTCCTCCAGGGCATCTAAGTTGTCCTGCGGATCAAGCTCGGCCTCTCTCTCTTCGTACATGCGCACTCGAGGTGAGTCATGAATAATGTCACAGGGTAACACAACCTCTACACCGTACACCATGAATAAAGGTGTATATTCGGTAGTTCGATTGGGCATGGTCCGCAGCCCCCAGAGTACGGAGTCGAGCTCCTCAACCCAGTGCTTGTCTGATTCTTTCAAAGACCGCACTAGTCTGGGTTTAATGCCGCTCATAATAAGGCCATTTGCTCATTTGACTTGGCCATTTGTTTGCGAATGATAGACGGAGGCGTAATCGAGCTTAATGCCTAGATTAGCATACCAGGCTTTCACCTCATCGGCTGTGAAATTGGAGTCGTTAATGGTGATGATGCTGTGTGGAATACCATAACGGTGCACAACACCGAATATGAAGTCTATCACTGGTTCGGCTTCGGCCATTTTAACTGGTTTGGCCTCTATCCACTTACTGAATTTATCCACCATGCCCAACAAATAATTTTTCTTATGGTTTCCTCCTTTAAGGGGTCCGACCATGTGAAGCCCCCAAACCGCGAAAGGCCAAGTGATGGGGATTGTTTGTAGAGCAGTGGGTGGCATATGGCTTTGGTTGGCGAAAAGCTGGCATCCGACGCAACGTTGGACAAGGTCCTGTGCATCTGCTCGGGCCGTCGGCCAATAGAAACCTATACGGAAGGCCTTGCTTACAAGGGCCCGAGCTGCGGCATGGTGACCACCAAGACCGGCATGAATTTTAGCCAAGAGCTGCCGCCCCTCTTCCTCGGAGATACATCTTTGAAGTACTCCGGTAGTGCTTTTCTTGTAGATCTCTCCTTCATGGACCTTGTAGGCTTTCGAACACCTAACAATGTAGCGAGCCTCATTCTGATCCTCAGGGAGCTCTCGCCTATTAAAGTAGGCCAAGAAGGGTTTGATCCATGGGGCAATGACTGCCATGATAAGATGGGCCGATGGTGTTATTTTGGTGGCTGAGCCTCCGATGATATCAGTGTGTTCGGAATCTGTGGTTATGGTCAGATCCGGACTGGTGTTGCCGCTCTCCCCTTGCCACACCATGGATGGCTTAGAAAGCCTTTCCAGAAAGATGTTAGGTGGGACGGGGTCACGCTTGGCGCCGATGCGAGCAAGGACATCCACCGCCTGATTACTTTCTCGAGCCACATGGTGAAACTCGAGCCCCTCGAATCGAGCCGACATTTTGAGAACAGCGTTACGGTAAGCCGCCATCTTCGGATCTTTGGCATCGAAATCTCCATTTATTTGAGATATTGCGAGGTTCGAGTCCCCGCGCACTTCCAGGCATTGTATGCCCATGGAGACAGCCATCCGAAGACCATGCAATAAGGCCTCGTATTCCGCTGCATTGTTGGAGTCTGTGTAAAATATTTGGAGTACGTACTGAACTGCCCCTAAGACCGACAACATTTTACAACCATCGAAGTGCATGACCCAGTTGGAATATGTGTCGTACTCTTTAGGGAGTTCGGCCTCTGTCCATTCGGCGATGAAGTCCGCCAGTACTTGCGATTTGATGGCCTGGCGTGGCTTATATGTTATGTCAAATGGAAGGAGCTCAATGGCCCACTTGGCAATTCGGCCCGTGGCGTCGCGGATGTTTATTATGTCATTTAGTGGTACTTTGGAAGCCACCATGATCGAACACTCTTGGAAATAGTGTCGTAGCTTCTGGGATGCCATGAAGACCACGTATGCTATCTTTTGATAATGAGGGTACCGGGATTTGCATGGAGTTAGGACAGTGGATACGTAGTATACCGGCTTCTGGAGCGGGAATTTGTGTCCGTCCTCCTCTCGCTCGATGACGAGTACTGCGCTCACCACCTGGTGTGTTGCAGAGATGTATAATAACATTGGTTCACCGACGCTTGGCGCGGCCAGGATTGGGTTGCTCGCAAAAAGAGCCTTTATTTCTTCCAATCCGGTCGTTGCCGCATCCGTCCACTCAAAGTGGTCGGTGCGTCGGAGAAGTCGATAAAGTGCCAATGCTTTTTCTCCTAGTCTGGAGATAAAGCGGCTTAAAGCTGCCACGCATCTAGCTAGTTTTTGGACCTGTTTAAGGTCTGATGTAGCCAATTGTGATAAAGCTTGGATTTTGGCTGGATTTTCCTCGATTCCTCTACTGGAAACAATGAAGCCCAGCAGTTTTCCAGAGGGAACGCCGAAAACACATTTTTCCGGATTGAGGTTAATGTCATATGTCCGGAGATTATCGAATGTGAGGCGTAAGTCGTCTATTAATCACTCGATGTGCTTAGTATTGATGACGACGTCGTCCATATATGCTTCAACTGTCTTGCCAATTTGTTTCTCCAGGCATGTTTCAATCATGCGTTGGTAGGTGGTGCCGGTGTTTTTAAGCCCAAAGGGCATAGTGTTGAAGCAGAAAGGCCCGTATGGGGTAATGAATGCCGTTGCGGCTTGGTTGGATTCCTTCATTTTAATTTGATGGTATCTGGAATATGCGTCAAGGAAACACGGTGAGTCATGTCCTGCAGTGACATCAATAATTTGATTGATGCGGGGGAGGGGGGAGGGATCCTTAGGGCAAGCTTTGTTGAGGTCTTTGAAATCGACGAACAGGCGCCAGGATTTATCCTTCTTTGGCACCATCACCAGGTTTCTAGCCAGTCCGGGTGTTTTATTTCTTCGATGAATCCGGCCTTAATTAACTTGGCTAGCTCCTCCCCCATAGCTTGTCGTTTGGGTTCGTAAAAGTGCCGCGGTGTTTGCTTGACCGGCTTATATCCCTTCAATATATTGAGGTTGTGCTCAGCTAACCTGTGTGGGATTCCTGGCATATCAGAAGGATGCCAGGCGAATATGTCCCAGTTCTCGCGTAGGAATGCTCGTAGTGCGGCGTCCACCATTGGGTCCAGCTGTGCCCCGATGGAGGCTGTCTTCTTTGGGTCCGTCGGGTGGACTTGAAATTTGACTATTTTGTCTGCTGGTGTGAAGGAGGTGGATTTGGAGCGCTTATCAAGGATTACGTCATCCCTATCCACCGTCGAGTGCAGCGCAGTTAACTCTTCGGCCGCGAGGGCCTCAGATAGTGCCTCGAGGGCCAGGGATGCTGTTTTGTTTTCGGTGCGGAGGGCTATATCCAGATCACTAGTGATAGTGATAATACATTGAGCCCGGGCATCTTGAGTTTCATATACCTGTAATGAGGTATGGCTTGGAAGTGTGTGAATGCATCTCGCCCCAATAGGGCGTGGTATCCACTGTTGAAAGGGGCCACTTGGAAGGTTATCTCTTCGGACCGATAGTTCTCCGGTGTGCCGAATACCACGTCAAGTGTAATTTTTCCTGCGCATCATACCTCCCGACTGGGAATGATTCCTCGGAAGGTTGTGCTACTTTGCTCGATACAGCTCCTATCTATTTCCATTTTATTGAGTGTATCCTCGTAGATGAGGTTTAGTCCGCTGCCGCCATCCATGAGCACTTTGGTGAGCCGAAAGCCGTCCACAATTGGATTGAGAACCAGGGCGGCTGGTGCCCGGGTTGTCCGCAATTTTGGTTCGTCACTGGCATTGAAAGTTATGGGTGTGTCCTTCCAGGGGTGTATTGCTGTGACTCGGCAGACTTTGGCGAGGTCGCTGAGGGCCCTTTTGCGCCGATTGTTTGAAGCGAAAGTCTCAAAGACTGTCAATACCCTGAGGTGCTCGCCTTCCACGGGGTGTTGCTCTGAGGTATTTTTGGTGAGGATATCCTCGCCACTCTTGGCCACCTGCCGCAGTATCCAACATGCTCTAAGGCTGTGGGTAGGTATGGTATCCGGTGTTGTGTGTATTTTGCATGGCCTATCGAGCCATCCCTCTAAAATAGTTCCGCGCCTCGTAATGGGTTTAGATTTCTTTGCTGCTATGTCAGACGCCCCGTGAGGGTGCATCCTTTTTGCCTGGACAAAGGGTTGAGTGGAAACTGGTGGTTCCCAGCGAGCTGCTTGAGTTTTCCAGGCGCTTTCCATTGCGCAATACTTCTGTACTTTGGTTGCCAAGTCCGTCAAGTGTAACACGTGACAGCGGTTGATGGCGTTGAGGATTCCTTCATCCGTACAATTACTACGGAATATTGAGATTGCGTCTTTGTCGCGGCAATCCTTAATCTTGTCCTTGATAAGGAGGAATCTATCCCAAAAGTGATGGACTGTTTCCAGAGACTGCTGCCGTAGATATGTGAGATCGCGTATATCTGGGTGGGTGGATTTAAATCCGAATACTGACCCAATTTGGGATCCAGAGTTTGAGAAATTTCCGAGCTTGATAGTTCGGGCTCCGGGAGATCGACCGATTTTTCAAGTCTACTGTCTGATTCCGGGTTCGGAGAGCAAGGCATGCCATTCCGCAGACAGGTATCTAGCTCTTCGAGCTCGGAGATCCGAACATAGTTTGTCCTCAGTATAGAGGTAGAGTTGTTGTTTTGCTCCTCTACTACTGCTTTCTGATGGGTGATCGGTGGAGATTTGATTTATCTCTGATCGGGTTTAAGCCCAATCCGATCGTAGTCTGTAGCGACCCCCAAGGCGGCGATGCGATCCAGGAGTTCCTTCAAGGACAACAATTCTGCTGGATCCATCCGTTTGGAGTATTCGGAGTCAATTTGGAGGAGATTTTCGATGACTCGAGAAGTCATCGTCGGCTCACCGGCCGAACTGGCGGTCATGATGAAGCCACCCAGCCAGAGGGTTTGGCCTGGGGCACGAGCTCCTTTGTCGGTGATATTGTCCTTGATCACAAGGCGAGCCATCAAACCTGACTTCGATGTCATAGTGGAACTCTCAATGAAAGCACCAATGTCGGTGTCAAAACCGGCGGATCTCGGGTAGGGGGTCCCGAACTGTGCGTCCAAGGTTGATGGTAACAGGAGACAGGGGACACGATGTTTACCCAGGTTCATGCCCTCTCTATGGAGGTAATACCCTACTTCCTGCTTGATTGATCTTGATGAATACGAGTATTACAAGAGTTGATCTACCTCGAGATCGTAATGGCTAAAACCCTAGAAGTCTAGCCTATATGATTATGATTGTCTCTACGGACTAACGCCCCCGGTTTATATAGACACCAGAGGGGACTAGGGTTATACAAAGTCGGTTACAGAGAAAGGAATCTTCATATCCGAACACCAAGCTTGCCATCCACGCCAAGGAGAGTCCCATCCAGACACGGGTGAGAGTCTTAGGTCTTGTTTCTTCATAGCCCATCAGTCCGGCCCATGCCCAACAGGTCGTACACCCGAGGCCCCTTAGTCCAGGACTCCCTCAACGGGAACAACAAACATCACACACGGTCGAAACATAATAACCGTGTGTTATCAAACAAAAAAACCTATAGGCGGATAGATATTTTTGAGAGCGGAAGCCTCATGGAGCCCAATGTACTGTGCTGATGTGTGTGACAGGGGCACCGGCATGGCACATGGTTAGTGTGAGTGAACCGTGTATGTTGCACCATCCGACTTGTCTAATTTTCATAACTGGCAAAAACAACACTGGAAATGGTCAGAACACGATAACTTTCATGGATACCAAATATATGTATGAAAAGGGTGGTTCAATGTTCAAATACCAAATGCAAAACTTCAACGTGGCACCTATCTCACAAAAGCACACAATATTGCTTGTTCCCCCTCGTGTCGGCAGGAGGGGAATCCTAAGCTATGAACGCATGCCCGCCCCCATGAAGGTTCACCTAGCAAAGTGCGAAGTAGCAGTCCCCCATCACACACACACACACACACACACACTTTTAGTCGGCGGGAGAGGGCATATCACCAAGATGTATCATAAAACGGACCAAGAATAATCGACTGTGGTCGTACAACCTCTCTCTTGTTGTTGGTCAAAGTGATGTCCGTCCATGTGACCCCTGAGATGGGCTAGCTCGCCAATAATCACGCAAGTAGCTAGTCCCCGAAGACAACCATTTCCTGCATGTGGCCCAAACATATGTATGAAGTGTTGATGTTTGATTACATAATGGAACAACTTTGCTGTGGCACCGTGCTTTGGAACCAGAAATCCCCAGATGGAGCGAGGGTTAGTTGATGACGCATATGTATGTCACACCACACTTCGAGCCGATGACGGGGATTCATGCATGCGTGCATAGTATGCGTTCAAACTTAGGTCTAAATCTCACCATGACCTACTACGATAACACTAACCAAAGGAAGAATCCACCATCGTAACCTATCTCGTTGTCGGTCAAAGTGATCATGGATGTTCACGCGCGCCCACGAATATATAGGCTTGTCGCCGGTAACCACGTGAGAGAGTGTACCATTCGAAGACAACAACTACATTCATATGTATGTATGGAGGTGATGTGTGCATGCATGTTTGAATACCATTCATAACATTGATTTGGCGCATGCGTCGAAAATTGTACAGTCCCCACACAGAGCGAGATCGGTTCATGACATGTCCTGGTACTGGCCACTTTGACTCGATGGGAGGGATTCATGCATGCACATGCATGTGTGCTCAAATGATGTCATATCATCCCAGAGAATTACCTATATACCGTAATACAAACCAAAAAATAACCTCCTCCTAAGTCAAATTAACCTCTCTCGTTGTCAAGCAAAGTAGTGATGGACCAAGTGGGTCCATAGATGGAAAGCATCGATACCGCTGATAATCGCATGAGTGGGTGCCAGAGGACAACCACCATCAGTTTGCAGGTAGGCCAACCATATGTTGAATACCCACAATGCATAACTTTGATGTGGCACATGCCTCGAAAACCATAAAGTCTCCACACAGAGCGAGTTTCATGAAGTGTACTACATATGATGGTCCCCTTCCCCCTCTTCGACACATACTATATGCTCCTAGCGTAATACAAACCAAAAAGAATCCTCCTTGATGGTGAAATTAATTAACCTCTCCCGATGTAGGTCAAAGTGATGCATGCATCAACGGCAACCTCGCGGGCCCACAGGTGGAAGCGTCACACGTGAGTGTCCTAGGATAACCACCGCCTGCATGCATGTGGCCCAAAGAGGTGTTGTGTGATGTTTTAATAGCCAATGCACAACTTTGATGTGGCACATGCCTCGGAAACCGAAAAGTCCCGACACTGAGTGAGGTGTGTTCACGGACGCGTACGTAGTATATATGCCAATCCCGTCCCACCTCTTCGACGCGTACTATGTACTCCCACCATAACACAAACAAAAAAGATTCTACCTTTCTGGTCAAATTAACCTCTCTGCCGGCTGTTGGTCGAAGTGATGGACGATGACCTCGCCGACCCACAGAAAGCGTCACACACGAGTGAGTGTAGTGTAGGACAACCACCGACTGCATGTGGCCAAAACATGTATGTATGAAAGGGTTGTGTAATGTTTCAAATAACAAATTCACGACTTCGATGTGGCACCCGCCTCACAAAACGGCCAACCCACACGGTGGCTCATGACTCATAGTGTACTGCCGACCCCCACCCCAGACGCGCGCGCGCACACACACAACGCATCCACCGCAACTACAATGCATGTTAAATTTTCCCACGGTGAACATATGTTACCAAAGGAGGGACGTTTTAATTTGAAAAAAAACAGAGATCATTAAGACGTTTTAGTACATTGATTGATTTTCTAGGGGTATAATGTGCAAAAATCAAATCTGAGCTACATGCACACATGACAGTGCACCTAAATGGATTGGAAAACTCATGTGTCTCGCTGGGTGCATGTTTACTCCCCGTGCAAGAAATTTTAAACATTGAGAATCTTGATTTTTAAAATCTAGTACATCCAAAACTTATTTGAAATTCTTGAAGCTTATCGTGTTGTCATATGGACACCAATACACAGTGGCATTGTACTTTTTTTTATCAAATTTGAGACAAGTGATGTAATCTTTATCTTCTTATAAACGGGAGATTATTAATAATTGGGAACCAATATCACAGACGGATTATTTATTCAAACCGTGGGCGTTAGACCAACAATGGATACATGCCATGCTTCAGTTAAGCAATAAAGCGGCAACATTAATCATTAAAATAGAAAAACAATATACGTGCCGCCACGTGACCCGTGTGCCGTGGGAGCAGGCGTGAGTTGATGGGACGCATGCGAGCAGTCTGCTGCGCAGGCAGACCGGGAGGCGTGTGTGCAAGTGTGTGAATTGACGGGAGGCGTGCTTGCTATGCAGTGTCATCGGGAGGCATGCGAGTAGCTGTGTGAAATGACGGTATGCATGCCAGCCGTCCGATGCGCATGCTCACCAGGAGACGAGCCAGCGGTTTGACCGCCACCTATCTCTCTCCCACTACTCCATATTAATGGTGCACCCAAGAGGCCGCACTCCCCATACTTGCCACACACACAATCCTCTCTCTCTCTCTGACTGCATCCTCGCCACTGCTCTCAGTCCGCAAAGCCATCACTGTATGAGGATGCCGTCGAAGCGCCCCATCTGAGGGAGTGGCGATGCCGGGGCTGCTAAAGCACCGGAGCATGGCGTGGAGATGGCGATAGAGGTTGCCGTCACCGCCAGCGAGGTATCGCTACACCCTAACGTCGTCGACGACGTTGTGCTTCCACAGTCGGAGCCGGAGGTCCACACCGACTCCGTTGACGACTCGGGCAACGACTCCGGCGACGACGGAGAACCGGTTAGTCATCTATACCCATTTATGTGTCAAATACATCATAGGGTTTCTCTAGTTACTCCTGCCTCCCCCCTTTTGGAATAGAAACCCTATGGTTATGTTCTCCCAATCCATGAAATCTAAGTAAGTTTCGTTAGATCCATGTAGTGTATTGATTGTTTGAATGGTACAAATGATAAGTGATTCGTTATTTCATCTGTGCAAATGATTTCTGCTAATAATCCGACTAGGTTTAGTGTTCGTGCTAATAATTCCGAGCCAGGTCTTGACAATTGATTTTGAATGACCTACATATATTTTTGTGCCATTATTTTCTTCAAGATTGGCATGCACATAGACGATTGTGCTTAAAATTGAACCATAATCTCAGGATATGTCTAAAAAATAGCCATAAATTCCTAATCCTACTTTACAATATGTAAACATTGATTTGATGCCAAATTTTGGTAACTGCCAAATGTTCGCTAGAGATTACTTTGAATTCCAAATTTGACTCCACATTTTTTACTGTATGTATAGGTGCTATTTGACGATGTCGACAGCGAGGATGAAGATGGCCAGAGGAGGTACAAGAGGAAAATCCTCAGGGGGCTTTATGCGGGAATGCATAACAGGCGTATTAGGACCTGGAACTGGGGCTATCGATGCCCATTTTGCAACCAAAAGCTTCATGAGGCGCATCGAAGTATTCTGGCGCATGAAAGAGAACGAGCCATTGGCTCCTTCAAGCATAAGTATTATTGCAGGGTGGCACATGCCGCGTATGCCGAGTACCTAGAGAAGCTTCAAGATCATGCTCGCAGATGAGATGAGATGTGAGATTGAACTATGTATCGCTATGTAGTGTCTGAATTATAAATGCGCTTGAGTATGCTTATTGACGGTTGAACTATATACTTATGGTTGTACTATGCATGTGTATACTTATTATCTATGCCTGAGTATGATTGTTCTAAGTTTACTTATGTCTAAATGTGGGATATGGATGCAATAGTTTGGTTGATGGAATCTACCTCCGTCCTGGTTTATTGGCCCCCTTTGTAATTTGTGTTAAATTTTGACCAAAGATTTAACTAAAAAATGTTAGTGCAGGTCAGCAAACATAGTGTTCAATGATATAATTTTTGGTAACATGCATAAACATTTGTTAGTTAAATCTTTGGTCAAAATTTGGCACAAATTACGAAGGGGACCAATAAACCAGGATAGAGGTAGTACGTCAATCACACACGGTTCCCAAATTGGAACTGTGTGCAATGGCTTTCATTTTCCTAGTTATGTCAATCACACACGATTGACTCTAGCAAACCGTTGCCTCGGAAACTCTTTGTGGGACAAAAAATCTCGCCACCCAATTCAAAAAACAAAAAAGAAAACCCTCACCATCCCCATGTCACAAAAACCCTCACCCCACCCGCCACCCCCTCCGGTCCCCATTCACACCTGCACAAGCTCCTCCGCGACTCTGCATGGCACCGCCTATCACCGCGGCAACCACTTAGCTCGTCACCTGTCGCCGTCGCCAGGCTACCGGCAAACCCCACCGCATTTCGCCACTTCTGCTTGCCGCCGCCTATCACCATCGACTTTCTCGATGCTGCTTGCGGTCTACCCAGCTCCGCCCAATTGGGAAATCTGCTGTATTGAGGGTTTTTTCTCATGGACAACAAGGTAACTAAGATATTATCTCATCTTTCATCCCAGTTCATCTGCCTCCTTTAATCACCCAACTGAAATCGCTGTGGATTCATTTTTATTCGAGCTGATTTGAGGGTTTTCTTTCATTCATAGAGTGTACAGTACGCGAACACATCAGGACTTTGCGGCCCCTGTTAGACATCCATCGAGTTCCATCTCACCGTACCAGATAACCTGATGATGCACGTGGTATGTTCAATATCACCCTAAATCTGTTGGCATGGCCTACTTTCCTGGACATATACTCTATATTACTACATTTGGATAAAAGGTGCCACAGGTGGCATATACGTCAAAGGGGATTTTTTTTCCTATTCTTGATTGAATCAAGGGGTTGGGCATACGAGGACCTCTAACAATGGTTAGGCACGAAGGAAGGTGAAAGGGACATCTATAAGATGGCCAAGATTCGAGAGAGGAAGACGAGGGATATTGGCCGAGTCAAATGCATCAAGGACGGAGCAGGCCAACTCTTGGTGAAGGACGAGGAGATTAAGCATATATGGCGGGAGTACTTCGACAAGCTGTTCAATGGGGAGAATGAGAGTTCTACCATTGAACCGGACGACTCATTTGATGAGACCATCATGCGTTTTGTGCGGCGAATCCAGGAGTCTGAGGTCAAGGAGGCTTTAAAAATGACGAAAGGAGGCAAGGCGTTGGGCCTTGATTGTATCCCCATTGAGGTGTGGAAAGGTATCGGGAACATAGAGATAGTATGGCTAACCAAGCTTTTCAACCTCATTTTTTGGGCAAACAAGATGCCAGAAGAATGGAGACGGAGTATATTAGTACCAAATCTTCAAGAACAAGGGGGATGTTCAGAGTTATACTAATTACCGTGGAATTAAGCTGACGAGCCATACAATGAAGCTATGGGAGAGAGTCATTGAGCACCGCTTAAGAAGAATTCCAAGCATGACCAAAAATCAGTTTGGTTTCATGCCTGGGAGGTCAACCATGGAAGCTATTTTCTTGGTACGACAACTTATGGAGAGATATAGGGAGCAAAAGAAGGACTTGCATATGGTGTTCATTGACTTGGAGAAGGCCTATGGTAAGATACCGCGGAATGTCATGTGGTGGGCCTTGGAGAAACACAAAGTCCCAGCAAAGTACATTACCCTCATTAAGGACATGTACGATAATGTTGTGATAATTGTTCGAACAAGTAATGTCACATTGATGACTTCCCGATTAAGATAGGACTGCATCAGGGGTCAGCTTTGAGCCCTTATATTTTTGCATTGGTGATGTATGAGGTCATAAGGGATATACAAGGAGATATCCCATGGTGTATGCTCTTTGCAGATGATGTGGTGCTAGCTGACGATAGTCAGACGGGGGTAAACATGAAGTTAGAGTTATGGAGAAAAACCTTGGAATCGAAAGGGTTTAGGCTTAGTAGAACTAAAACCGAGTACATGATGTGCAATTTTAGTACTACTAGGTGTGAGGAGGAGGAGGTTAGCCTTGATGGTCAGGTGGTACCTCAGAAGGACACCTTTCGATATTTGGGGTCAATGCTGCAGGAGGATGGGGGTATTGATGAAGATTTGAACCATCGAATCAAAGCCGGATGGATGAAGTGGCGCCAAGCTTCTGGCATTCTCTGTGACAAGAGAGTGCAACAAAAGCTAAAAGGCAAGTTCTATAGGATGGCGTTTCGACCCACAATGTTGTATGGCGCTGAGTGTTGGCCAACTAAAAGGCGACATGTTCAATAGTTAGGTGTGGTGGAGATACGTATGTTGAGATGGATGTGTGGCCACACGAGGAAGGATCGGGTCCGGAATGATGATATACGAGATAGAGTTGAGGTAGCACGAATTGAAGAGAAGCTTGTCTAACATCGTCTAAGATGGTTTGGGCATATTCAGCGTAGGCCTCCAGAACATCCAATGCATAGCGGACGGCTAAAGCATGCAGAGAATGTCAAGAGAGAGCGGGGTAGACCAAATTTGACATGGGAGGAGTCCGTTAAGAGAGACCTGAAGGATTGGAGTATCACCAAAGAGCTAGCTATGGACAGGGGTGCATGGAAGATTGCTATCCATGTGCCAGAGCGATGAGTTGGTTATGAGATCTTATGGGTTTCACTTCAAGCCTACCCCAACTTGTTTGGGACTAAAGGCTAATGATGTATTGTTCTTTTGATTACTCTCATATTTCCATGACATCATGGTTACCCTATCTGTTTAATTATAGATTTTTGTCCTTTGATTTCAACTACTATACAGTTCTTCTAATTTTTCCCATATTTGCATGTTACCGTATTCTTTAACAATCCTACCATTTTATTCAGCATGTCCCTTGCTATGCAACATCTGTAGTACACAATCTTGCCCTTTACGTAAATCAAGACTACAGGGATGTCATACTGAACACAAACCATGGATTTACAATCTTGCTTCTGTAAGACTTGATGAAGGTGGTCGCTCCTATTTTGCCACGGGCATTTGGACAGAAATTTCTAAGTTTTATGTACTGAAAGCTGGCACTAAAATTGCACTGCACATAAAAGAGGTTGGTCATGAGATATATGCTAACTTCGCCGACGATATCATCCGTCCAGACTTTGTTCAAAGTAAGTGTTCTTTTCAAGTATCCGCATGTTGACTTACCCAGCAATATAAAAGGAATTGTGTAGTATTTAAGCAACGAATTGTTATTCCATTTTCTTACTCTCTTCCTACCTACTAACTTCTAGCTACCAATACACTTTTCTACTGCCCTGTTTTAACTAAATATTCCCTGTATTCCCACTTCTTTCAGAAAGCACCGCTGACGAGGATACTCTAGAGGTGGAGAATGGGGCTGCCAACAAGCGGAGGCGGGTCGAGCAAGAATCGCAAGCGACTCCAGCAGGCCTAGACTTCATCAGCAGCCGCCCCGATGATATGTTGATAGTCATCATCTCCCTCCTCCCAATCAAATATGGGGCATGGACAACCGTCCTTTCCCGGCGGTGGCGCCCCCTATGGCACTCCACCCCCGACGACCTCATCGACACCCACGAGCTCTGCCATGGCTGTCGCAAAAGTTTGCATGCATTCTCTCAGATCCTCGGCAGTCAGCATAGCCCAACCAGAGGCCTTACAATGGGCAAGTTATGTTCCAACGACAAGGACCGAGCCAAGCTTGACGAGTGGTTCTGATCCCCTGCCCTAGATTAGCTCGAGGAGCTCACTTTTGATGATGGGCATATGCGCTCGCTGCCAACGTCTGCACTTCGCCTCGCACCCACGTTGTGCGTCGCCAAGTTCATGAAGTGACATTCCCCCCTTAATGACATGCCCGCTATTATTGTACCATGACTGAAGCACCTCGAGATCGTCGCCGTCTGCCTCCCAAATAGTGACATGCAGTGCCTTCTCTGTGGTTGTACTGCACTCGAGTACCTTCGTATTTAGGTGATCAATGGGTTGAGTAGATTCCACATCACCTCCATGACTCTCCGGACTATTTATGTGTGTTGTTGGTGCTGCAACAAGACATCACAAAATGTGTACCACGGTATGGTCACAGAGGACACACCTTCACTTGAGAGATTACTTGTAGTTGATCAAGAAGGTCCAACAAGAATCAATGTCATTTCTGCACCAAAATTGACACTAGTGGGCTACTCGTGTGACAAATACTTTGAACTTGTTATTGGATCCACACCCGCTCAGATACAACAGTCGCCTTCTACCTCTCCTTCTTGAAATTAACATTATTTCTAATTTTGAGGATGTATGTTCGTCTGTCATCTAGAAAATGATTCCGACAAGCTTGACCCCGAACCTGCGCACAGTGAAGGTCTTGGCACTAGAATATATCGGCCCCAACCTGGACCAAGTTGTCAGTTTCCCGAGATGCTTTCCGTGCCTGGAAAAGCTATATATCGAGGTGATGTTCCTTTCCTGTTAAATGTTAACCATAAGGGATTCAATTTTTGACACCTTTTCCCAAGTTTACAATGAGAATGTACTACGATTTCTAAAGGAAATTTGGAGGATTTCAGTACATACATGTCCCCCTCCCATATTGGTTTCTTGATCCATATGGTTACAATCCATAAGAATTTCTCGTTTGGATTACTAGTTTTCTTAGGGAATTTTTCATCCACTCCAACCTCTTGTGAAGAAGGCTACATTTTTCTAGATTTTAATCAAATGCCCATGTTAATCATGTTGAATCGAAGATGGTAGGTTAGTGCATTTTACAAATCCATCAAACCAAATAGGCCTGTAGTAGTGTCCAAAACTTCATGTAGGCACTAACTTTTTCTTATTTTGCAGACAAGATTAGGCCCGGTGGTGGATAATGTGATACAATATAACAATCACATCGAATGCCTAGATCTGCATCTCTCCAAAATTACTTTGAACTCATACCGAGGGACTTTACCGGAGATTATATTCGCCAGGCTCTTTGTTGTCAGAGTAAGGGTGCTGAAGGTAATGACGTTTGCCCTACATTTATTTCACAAAAACGAATGGTTTGTTGATTAGCGCCGGCGGCTGCAACAGAATGGAATAGGCCCCGTAAAAGCTGAATTTCATTTTGGAACTTCAGATCATAGAGTAATCGAAGTCATTGTGTCAACCCCATACATGACTTCTCAGTGGCTGATCCCTTTGCAAAAATTATGAGGTTTCAAAACCAGTCTTACAAGTGGTAATATTAGTTTGAACCTATCTTATATCCATGTTCAGCGGGTCAGCGAGGGCGTTTGCAGTTGATGAGATTAATTTCATTTCTAATATCAGTTTGAACCTTGTAATATTCAAATTTGAGCCATATAACTCTGGAATTTGAACCTTGTAATATTTCGAGCTTTTGTGATACAATTGTTGAAATGGAATCGTATGAGACTCGTATATTGGTAGTACTATTTTGACCTTAATATGCAATGGACTTAGATTTTATTAACCATTCTCGAATGTGTTTTCCTTGTCGATCTTATCGCAAACGATATGAATAGCTAACTCGATTGCGATCTTCGACATTATTGCACACAATTGGTTTCTTCAACCGTGTGCCCTGTAGAATGCATAATTAATTATCGCACTCGAGTGTCCATCATCACCCTGCTCTGTAACTTTGACCTCATCACCCACGGGTAAACTTATGATCGAAGTCATTCCACACACTTTGTTTTTACAAAGCTTTTTTTCAATAAACGCCCACAATTTGCCCCTCTTCTAGCCAACGCGTGGCCAAACTAGCTGGGCGAGAAGCTTGCACGGTAAACTGCACGGTTGCGTAGGAACAGGCTCAAGGACGATACATTTGGCACCTCTTCGAGCCCACGCAGGGTCAAACAAAACGCGTGCGGGGTTCTCAACACTACTAGGTGTTGGGGATACTACTACTGGACGTAAACCGGCCAGGAGTGGCCGGGTTAACTCTATGAGGATTAGAAGCCCAGGAAGACAAAGGATGGTGGCGCTTTATGATGGCCCAAGGCCCAAAGGCGGGTTAAGGCCTGTAGACGTAAACCGACATTATCATGTAACTTGTATTGTAAGAAAGGAGGAATAGAGACCGAGTTGGACACGTTGATGATCCAGCCTCGGGACTCTGTAAACTGACGCGCGTCGACCTATGTATATAAAGGGACGACCCGGCGGCGGTTGAGGGACAACACACAACAACTCGAGAGCCAGGCAAAGCGGATTCGCTCCCGGGTCATCGAAACCCTAGCAATTCCATCACAACTGGAGTAGGCTTTTACCTTCATCGTAAGGGGCCGAACCAGTATAAAACTCTCGCGTCCCTTGTCCGATTTAACCCCTTTAAGCTAACCCGTAGCAATGGCTCCACGATAGATGTCCTTGCCGGGCGGGAAGCTTGCACAATAAACTGCGCGGTTGCATAGGAACAGGCTCAAGGACGATACATTTGGCACCTCTTCGAGCCCACGCATGGTCAAACAAAACGCGTGCTGGGTTCTCAACACTACTAGGGAAAACCTTATACACAAAATCTTAGCAGCAGCGCGGTATAGGGGAAGGCGCTACTGCTAATTAGCGGTAGCGCGGGAAGAAAACAAGCTCTACTGCTACTCACTTAGCAGTAGCACGGCTCGGTGGAACCACGCTGCTACTAAAATCGATCGACAGTTCCCGCCACCCTAGGTTTAGCAGTAGCGCGGTCTTGCTAACCGCGCTACTGATAAAGTAATAGTAGTAGTGCGCTTTTTTTGGGTGGCGCTACTGCTAATTTTTAAACTAGTCACATGGCGGGCCCCGCTTAGCAGGAGCGTGTGTGCCGAAAGCGCGCTACTGCTATGTTATTAGCAGTAGCGCGGTTTACGTCCAGCGCTACTGCTAAGCCGCAGCATATACCACATTTTCCCACCCCTCCCCCATCCTCTCTTCCTCACTTTCCCCTACCTCCCACCTCCTCTCTCCCTCATTTTGCTTCTTCCTCACTACTTCTCCCCCATTACTCTCCTTCTTCTACCTACCTTTCTCTCTCTTTATTACTCCTAGCTAACTTACACCACCTCCATTAATGCATCTCCTTTCTCTTTTTCCTTCCCCTCCACTAGTTGAAATTGTCTCCTCCCAAATTAGCTAGCTAGTAGATGTAGCATTTAGTGAAGTGACCTATGTACCCCCTAACAAGATCTAGCCTTGTCAAGAACATCTTTGTCCACTTTTGATCTCCCTGCTACATCATCATCTCCACCGTGTGCTCGATCTCGAGATAGGTGATTAAAATTTATGCTTTTTGCAAGAATGGAAATATGTGTATGTGTGTGCGATATGACATAATCGGTCGATATGATGGAAATTGTGTGTGTGGCTTGAGTTGATGCTGAATTGTGCTTGTGAGTTGCCTATGTTTTGCCGAAATGTTGATTTATTTCCATTTCGGCGAATTCCGGGCAAACTCTAGATCTATATGTCCTACTTTTAGGGAAGGTCATGCTGAATTTTTGTATGACTTTGATGCATGCATGCATTTTTATAATAAATTTGTTTATTATTACCGTGCAGGTGTTCATGATGGTCAGTGGAATGATGGTGGACAGGTGGTTGCGGTCGGCGGTGCAGGACATGAAAGAAAATAACCTGACAGAGGTTTTATGTTCGTGTCGAAGATGCAAAGGTATAGTTTGGCTCGACGCCTATGACGATGGTCATGTCGAAGCGTGCCTGCTCATGACTAGTTTCATGGATGGCTATACTCGGTGGATAATTGAAGATGAGGATGATGATGTTGAGGACGCCGACGGGGCAGGCAATGATGACAAGGGGCAATACGAAGAGATGATCGATAATGGCGGCAGGGAAGAGGCCGGACATGGCGGTGGAGAAGGGGCCAGACATGGTGGAGGAGAAGGGGCTGGACATGGCGGCGGAGAAGGGGCCGGACATGGTGGCGGAGAGAATGTGGACTCCACACCGCAGAGTTCGTCGGTACTAAGTTCAATCGTGCGGGAACCTCATGTTCAAGCACTGCTTCGCAAGGAGACGAGTACTGAGAGAGCTGCTTCTAGAGAGGAGGCTAAGCTGCAGCAACTGGTGGTAGACTCAAACACTCCATTGTATGATGGTTGCAATCCTGAGGTGACCCGCTTGAGTTCCACGCTCCAACTCCTGAAGACGAAGGCTAAAAATCTTCCCGCGGGGAATCTATGTCCTACTAGTGTGGATGAGGACAAGAAGATCGCGTGCCCTAATCTACCGCACGTTAGATACCATGCATGCATCAACGATTGCGTAATTTATCGGAAGGAGCACATGAAAAAAACAAGTTGTCCGGTGTGCAATGCTTCTCGATACAAGAAGGCCGGGAAGAAATCTCCCCAGAAAGTTGTGTGGTACTTACCGATCACTCCCCGTCTCCAGCGGTATTTCGTAGATCCCAAGGATGCAAAGCATCTTTCTTGGGCCCGAATGGCCATTGGGGCCTTCACACTTTGCGTCATGTCCACAACTTACTCCGGCCTATATTCGCCCCAAATTTTAGTTGGGCCTTTTGTGGACCCAGCGCTTAGATTGGCCCAGGTAGCGTTGGGCCATTAACAGGCTGAATATTCTACTGGCCTGTTACGGCCTAGAAGAAACCATGGGCCTTTAGCAGGCCGAAATGCATGTTCGGCCTCAATTTTCAATAGTCGTCGACGGGCCTTCAGCAGGCTGAAATGTAGACTGGGCCTTTTTTGGCCTAGTTATATGACGGGTCGTTACCAGGCCGAAACATATCTTGGGCCTTAGCTGGCCCACTGATATCATGGGCCTTTAAGAGGCCGAAAGCTTAGTACATGCATCAACGGGCCGAATTATACAACATGCCTTAACAGGCCCAAAGTCACGTTGGGCTGAACTGTTGCCACCTTTATCACGGGCCGTTAGTGGGCTGGATGTCGCGGCGGACCATATATGGCCCATGGGCAACACGGGCCATTCCCAGGCCGAAAGACACACCGGGCTGAAATGGGCCCATGTCTACATCGGGCCTCTAACAGGCACAAATTCACTGGGCTGTAATTGGGCCCAAATATTCGGCGAACAATTAACGGGCTAGATCTGGCTTCGGGCCGTAAATGCGCCTTTATTAAATATGCCGTTATTGGCTGGCCCACTAGTACATGAGTAAGTACTACGGGCCTTTGACTGGGCCGGCCTTTTTAACCTATATGGTCCACTGTTGGGCCCTGCCACGTGTCGACGTATCATAGGCATGTCTCCTCCAATGGACGGGTGACATCTGGCCCACCGAGGAGCAGACACGTGTTTCCTCCGGCCAATGAGAATTTTACACGTGGAAAATCACCATTGGTCCGGGTGGTTAACGGGTTATCGGATCCAAAACCAGACCCGATAGCTTAACAGCGAGCCGTTATGGTGGATGCCACGTGTCGGTCACCCTTGACGAAAGCACTTCTATGACGCGTGATTTATCGTCATGGAAGTGGACACTTCCGTGATGATAATTTTGGTAATGTCATGGAACACTTCTACAACAGCATAGGTATGACTATCTTGATTCTGTCATAACATCATCATGGATGTACATGCATGATAGAAAACGTGACCTACTGTGACAAACACGTATCATCACAGAAGTGCCTTTTTTTGTAGTGTTTATCATATTTACCTTCGAGATCTATTTTTATTCGCTTTTATTTTCATCTATATTAATTCAAAAACCCAAAAATACCTTGCTGCAATTTTTATTTATTTATTTTATCCCGCGTTCCCGCGAGATCTATTTGTCCAATCTACTACAATTCTATCTATCTTTTTACCCGGGAGGGATTGACAACCCCTCTTTTGCGTCGGGTTGCAAGTATTTGTTCTTTGTATGCAAATACCGTTTACGTAGTGTTGTGTGGTTCTCCTACTGGTTCGATAACCTTGGTCTCATCACTGAGGGAAATACCTAGCGTAGCTGTGCTGCATCATCCCTTTCTCTTTGGGGAAATACCGACGTAGTTCAAGCCGCATCAGCACTCAGCTCACGGATTCCATAGGTGACATTTGGGTAATCTATGCACAGGGGTTCATGCACATTTCTGTCTTTGTTTCTCCGCTAGAAATCTTGGGTCACTCTTTGAAGTTCTTTGCGTTGGATTGAGTATTATGAATCTGAAGTTGTTTGATGCATATCGTATAATCAACTCATGGATACTCATGGTGACATTAGAGTTGGTTTATGTGTATCATATGGTGTTATTTTAGTACAAACTTGTAACACCCCGGATATGATTTACCTATTATGTGATCCAACTCTTGCCGTTTCCGGCGTTAAGTTATTTTATTTTCTTGGGTTCGGGTTTTTGTCTCCGTGTGTTGTTATCGTTGTCATGCATCTCATATCATGTCATCATGTGCATTGCATTTGCATACGTGTTCATCTCATGCATCCGAGCATTTTCCACGTTGTCCGTTTTGCATTCCGGCGCTCCGTTCTCCTCCGGTGGTCATGTCTACCTTTCTTTCGTGTGTGGGGGTTAAACATTTCCGGATTGGACCGAGACTTGCCAAGCGGCCTTGGTTTACTACCGGTAGACCGCCTGTCAAGTTTCGTACCATTTGGACTTCGTTTGATACTCCAACGGTTAACCGAGGGACCGAAAAGGCCTCGTGTGTGATGTTGCCCAACATCCCTCCAATTTGGCCCAAAACCCACCAAAACCCTCTCCATCATCTAGAGCGTTCGATCACGATCGTGTGGCCGAAAACCGCACCTCATTTGGACTCTCCTAGCTCCTCCTATGCCTATAAATTGGTCCTCCCCTGAAATCCTCGCGCAAACCCTAGTCCCCTTGGTCTCCACGCGCCGGCGGACATTTTTCTGTCCGGCCGGACACGGCCGAATCCACCGCCGCCGCTGCCACGTGTCCTTCTCCCGTTGGTCGCCGCCCGTGCCCACATTGCCGCGTCGTGCGGGCCCGCAAGGCCCGTGGCCAGCCTTCCCATCGCCGACCGGGCCCGAGGCCATCGCCTCCCTTCCGCCCGAGGCCAGCGCCTCTCCTCCCCGCGCCGGCGAGCTTCGCCACTGGCCCGGCACAACTCCGGCGACCTGGCCCCGAGCCACCGGAGCCACTCGTCGACCCCGCCGCGCCGACCATCGCCGCCCCGCCGCCCCGACCATCGCCGCCCCGCCGCGCCGACCATCGCCGCCCGGCGCCGCTCCGCCCCGGGCTTCCTCTCCTTCCCCGGCGACCCCAACTCCGGCAGCCAACTCCGTCTCCGGCAAGTCCGACGATGAACCTCGAAGTCTGCGCCGCTGCTACAGTACCCGGCCGGATCTAGATCTGGAATTGCCTCGGTTGACTTTTTGCCCCGAAACCCTAACTATTTTGCTATGTTCGCCGTGTCGTAACTTTGCATCCGTAGCTCCGTTTTGGGCATATAGCATATCAAAATGTTCATCTCAGAGAGTACCTCATTTCATCTCATTGCATCATTTTCATTTGAGTTCATCTTGATGCCCGAAATGCTGTTGGAAGAATGCTATTTGAGATAATTGTCAGATCTGCTGCTCCAACTAGATATTTGTCATTTTTGCCATGATTATTGTGTGCATGGTATGCCCCTGAGCTCTACATGAGTTTTGTTATATGCTCTGCCATCTTTCCAGAGGTGCAACCCACGTATTTTTGTGATGTGTGTGGTGACTAGCACAAGCTTGCAAAGTGGTGCATTCGTTAATGCTGATTTCAGGGACTTAGCAATTCCACTAAGTCCTTGATCTGTTTATCCCAATATGCCTTATGTTCATGTTGTTTCCTAGTGATCCGTGCCTCTTTTGAGGATGGTCAGTAAGGATGTTTTGTTAATCTTGTAGTTCTCTATCCATCCATGTCTTTGTTTGCAATTATGGAGCACCCTAGCTTGAGTCAATCGAGCTCTACTTTTGCTATTTCGTGAATCTAGCAGATTGTCTACTTGTTAACGATTTTGCCGAGGATGTTGTAGTTGATCCGTGCATGCTATGTTATTGTTCTTGCCATGTATAGCTTGTATAATGTGTTTTATTGATGGGTGTATGCTTAGATTGTCATGACGTTCTCTGTAGTGAGTGCATCGAGCTCGTAAACATGCCTACTGGATATCTGTTTTGCATGCTCCAGTTTTTCTCTAAGTCTGTGAACTGATTATGTTTTTGCCATGTTCACATGCTTGCAAATGTATTTTCTGATCCATTTTGGCTCAAGGTCACTAAGGGACTTTTGTTAAGCTCTTTGAGTATCTCCATGCCATGCTATACTTTGCCATGTTCAGGTCCTGTAGCATATAGTTTTCATGCTCCAAAGTGTGCTACCTGATCTGAGATTCCAGACAAGTGTTAATTTCACTAAGTCTGAAATCTGGTTGTCAAATGCATTTTTGCCATGCTTGTTTGAACCTGTTAATGGTTGAATTGGACGTAGCTCAGTGTTCCTCTTTTGTTAAGCATCATGAATGGATCCCAGCCATGTATTTTGTTGCCATGTTTGAGTGATGTAGCATGTTCATCTTGTTGCATTTAGATGGCTACGTGCTGTATATCGCAGACCGATGCCATATTTGAATTGCTTGCCATTTCCAAACCGTAACTCCGATTCCGGCGTTCTTTATATCGTTTTCAAGCAATTTCATCTCAAATTTCCAGTGGCACACTTGGAATTCCAAGTTGAGTCCAGGTTCATTCATTCCTTGTCAAATCTTGCATATGCATCACATATCGCATCCCGCATAGCATACCATGTTTGCATCATGTTGTTTGAGTTTGCACGTGGTTGATTGTGTTCCGTTTGCTTGTTTGTCTTGTTTGGGTAGAGCCGGGAGACGAGTTAGCTAACGAGGAGCCTGTTGAGTTTGCTTTCGAGGATCCAGTCAACTCTGACAACTTTGCAGGCAAGATGATCATACCCTCGAAATCACTACTATCTTTGCTTTGCTAAATGCTCGCTCTTTTGCTATGCCTATGCTACGATGCCTACCACTTGCTTATCGTGCCTCCCAAATTGCCATGTCAAACCTCTAACCCACCATGTCCTAGCGAACCGTTGATTGGCTATGTTACCGCTTTGCTCAGCCCCTCTTATAGCGTTACTAGTTGCAGGTGAAGATTGGAGACCGTTCCTTGTTGGAACATTATTTACTTGTTGGGATATCATAATATTATCTTGTTATCTTAATGCATCTATATACTTGGTAAAGGGTGGAAGGCTCGGCCCCTTGTGACCGCCCTAGTTTCCGTCATATCAGTGTTATGTTCCCGGATTTTGCGTTCCTTACGTGGTTGGGTGATAATGGGAACCCCTTGATAGTTCGCCTTGATTAAAGCTTTTCTAGCAATGCCCAACCTTAGTTTTACCATTTGCCACCTAGCCTATTTTTCCCTTGGGTTTCCGGAGCCCGAGGGTCATCTTATTTACACCCCCCGGGCCAGTGCTCCTCTGAGTGTTGGTCCACCTGTCAGCTGCCGGTGGCCACCAGGGGAAACTCTGGGCTGGCCTACCCATACCTAAGACAATCTGAGTGTGCCCTGAGAACGAGATATGTGAAGCTCCTATCAGGATTTGTCGGCACATTCAGGCGGTGTTGCTGGATTTGTTTTAACTTGTCGAAGTGTCTTGTAGAACCGGGATGCCAAGTCTGATCGGAATGTCTCGGGAGAAGGTCTATTCCTTCGTTGACCGTGAGAGCTTGTCATGGGCTAAGTTGGGACTCCCTTGCAGGGATTTGAACTTTCGAAAGCCGTGCCCGCGGTTATGGGCAGATGGGAATTTGTTAATGTCCGGTTGTAGATAACTTGAACCTTAATTTAATTAAAATGAATCAACGGTGTGAGTTACCGTGATGGTCTCTTCTCAGCGGAGTCCGGGAAGTGAACACGGTGTTGGAGTAATGCTTGCCTGCTACGTCTCGAGCTAGCGTTGGTTTTCCCCGAAGAGGAGGGGGTGATGCATCACAGTAGCGTAATTATTTCCCTCAGTTTTTGAGAACCAAGGTATCAATCCAGTAGGAGGTCACGCGCAAGTCCCTCGTACCTGCACAAAACGGTAGCAACTCGCAACCAACGCTTAGGGGTTGTCAATCCCTTCACGGTCACTTACGAGAGTGAGATCTGATTGAGATAATATTTTTGGTATTTTTGGTATAAAGATGCAAAGTGAAAAGTAAAAGCAAAACAAGTAAAATAAAGTAATGGAGATTGATATGATGAGAATAGACCCGGGGGCCATAGGTTTCACTAGTGGCTTCTCTCAACAGCATAGATATTCTACGGTGGGTGAACAAATTACTGTTGAGCAATTGATAGAATTGAGCATAGTTATGAGGTTATCTAGGTATGATCATGTATATAGGCATCACGTCCGTGACAAGTAGACCGCCTCCTGTCTGCATCTACTACTATTACTCCACTCATCGACCGCTATCCAGCATGCATCTAGAGTATTAAGTTAAAAACAGAGTAACGCCTTAAGCAAGATGACATGATGTAGAGGAATAAATTCATGCAATATGATAAATACCCCATATTGTTATCCTCGATGGCAACAATACAATACGTGCCTTGCAACTCTTTCTGTCACTGAGTAAGGACACCACAAGATTGAACCCAAAGCTAAGCACTTCTACTTGCAAAGATAACTCAATCATACATAAAAGAATTCAGAGAAGATTCAAATATTATTCATAGATAAGTTGGATCATAAACCCACAATTCATTGGTCTCAACAAACACACCGCAAAAAGAAGATTACATCGAATAGATCTCCGCGAGAGAGGGGGAGAACATTGTATTGAGATCCAAAAAGAGAGAAGAAGCCATCTAGCTACTAGCTATGGACCCGGAGGTCTGAAGTAAACTACTCACACTTCATCGGAAGGGCTATGGTGTTGATGTAGAAGCCCTCCGTGATGGATGCCCTCTCCGGCAGAGCTCCGGAACAGGCCCCAAGATGGGATCTCATGGATACAGGAAGTTGCGGCGGTGGAATTAGGTTTTTGGCTCCCTCTGGTCTAATGGGGGTACGTAGGTATATATAGGAGGAAGGAGCACGTCGGTGGAGCTCCGAGGGGCCCACGAGGCAGGGGGCGCGCCCAGGGGGGGCGCCCTCCACCCTCTTGACCTTCTCGGAAACTTCTTGGAGTAGGGTCCAAGTCTCCTGGATCATGTTCGGTGAGAAGATCACGTTCCCGAAGGTTTCATTCCGTTTGGACTCCGTTTGATATTCTGTTTCCCCGAAATACTGAAATAGGCAAAAAACAGCAATTCTGGGCTGGGCCTCCGGTTAATAGGTTAGTCCCAAAAATAATATAAAAGTGGAAAATAAAGCCCAATATAGTCCAAAATAGTAGATAAAGTAGCATGGAGCAATAAAAAATTATAGATACGTTGGAGACGTATCAGGCATCCCCAAGCTTAATTCCTGCTCGTCCTTGAGTAGGTAAATGATAAAAAGAGAATTTTTGATGCGGAGTGATACTTTGGCATAATTTCAATGTAAATATTCTTAATCATGGTATGAATATTCAGATCCGAAAGGTTCAAGACAAAAGTTCATATTGACATAAAAATGATAATACTTCAAGCATACTAATCAAACAATTATGTCATCTCAAAATAACATGGCCAAAGGAAGTTCATCCCTACAAAATCATATAGTTAGGCTATGCTTCATTTTCGTCACACAAAGATGTTCCCAACTTCTATACCCCCGATGACAAGCCAAGCAATTGTTTCATACTCAAATAATCTCAAACTTTTTCAACCTTCACGCAACACATGAGCGCGAGCCATGGACATAGCACTATGGGTGGTATAGAATATGATGATGGGGATTGTGTGGAGAAGACAAAAAAGGAGAAAGTCTCACATCAACGAGGCTAATCAATGAGCTATGGAGATGCCCATCAATTGATGTTAATGCAAGGAGTAGGGATTTCCATGCAACGGATGCACTAGAGCTAAGAATGCTCAACAAAAGAAAACTAGTGGGTGTGCATCCAACTTGCTTGCTCATGAAGACCTAGGGCATTTTGAGGAAGCCCATCGTTGGAATATACAAGCCAAGTTCTATAATGAAAAATCCCCACTAGTATGAACAAGACGACTTATGAGACTCACTATATGAAATCATGGTGCTACTTTGAAGCACAATATATGAGACTCACTACATGAAGAACAAGGTGCTACTTTGAAGCACAAGTGTGGAAAAAGAGATAGTAGCATTGCCCTTTTTATTTTCTCTCTTTTTTTGGCCTTTTTTTTCTTTTTGGCCTTTCTCTCCCTTTTTTTGATTGGGCAATGCTCTAATAATGATGATCATCACACTTCTATTGATTACAACATAATGATTACAACTCGATACTAGAACAAGATATGACTCTATATGAATGCCTCCGGCGGTGTACCGGGATGGTACAATGAATCAAGAGTGACATGTATGAAAAATAATGCATGGTGGCTTTGCCACAAATACGATGTCAACTACAAGATCATGCAATGGCAATATGACAAAAGTAAAGCATGTCAGATGATGATGATGATGATGATGATGGAAGTTGCATGGCAATATATCTTGGAATGGTTATGGAAATGCCATGATAGGTAGGTATGGTGGCTGTTTTGAGGAAGATATAGGGAGGTTTATGTGTGAAAGAGCGTATCATATCACGGGGTTTGGATGCACCGGCGAAGTTTGCACCAACTCTCAATGTGAGAAAGGGCAATGCATGGTACCGAAGAGGCTAGCAAATGGCGGAAAGGTAAAAGTGCGTATAATCCATGGACTCAACATTAGTCAAAAGAACTCATATACTTATTGCAAAAATTTAGAAGTCATCAAAAATCAAGTACTACGCGCATGCTCCTAGGGGGATAGATTGGTAGGAAAAGACCATCGCTCGTCCCCGACCGCCACTCATAAGGATGCACAAGCCAGGTACACTTCATGCTTCAAATTTGTTACACAACTTTAACCACACGTGCATGCTACGGGACTTGCTAACTTCAACACAAGTATTTCTCAAATTCACAACTACTCAACTAGCACGACTATGATATTATCACCTCCATATCTCAAAACAATTATCAAGCATCAAACTTATCTTAGTATTCAACCCACTAAAAAGAAAGTTTCACATATCTTGAATACCAAGTATATTAACATTAAGCAAATTACCATGCTATTAACGACTCTGAAAATAATCTAAGTGAAGCATGAGAGATCAAGTTTCTTTAAAAAAAACCACCACCATGCTCTAAAAGATCTAAGTGAAGCACTAGAGCAAAAATTATCACGCTCAAAAAGATATAAGTGAAGCACATAGAGTAAACTATCAAGCTCAAAAGATATAAGTGAAGCACATAGAGTATTCTAACAAATTTCAATTCATACATGGCTCTCTCAAAAGGTGTGTACAGCAAGGATGATTGTGGTAGACTAACAAGCAAAGACACAAATAATTCAAGACGCTCGAAGCAAAACACATATCATGTGGTGAATAAAAATATAGCTCCAAGTAAATTACCGATGGAAGTGGACGAAAGAGGGGATGCCTTCCGGGGCATCCCCAAGCTTTGACTTTTTGGTGTCCTTGGATTATCTTGGGTGTGCCATGGGCATCCCCAAGCTTAGGCTCTTGCCACTCCTTGTTCCATAATCCATCAAAAGAATTCACCCAAAACTTGAAAACTTCACAACACAAAACTCAATAGAAATCTCGTGAGCTCCGTTAGAGAAAGAAAACAAAAGACTACTTTAAGGTACTGTAGTGAACTTATTCTTTATTTGTATTGGTGTTAAACCTACTGTATTCCAACTTCTCTATGGTTTATAAACTATTTTACTAGCCATAGATTCATCAAAATAAGCAAACAACACACGCAAAACAGAATCTGTCATAAACAGAACAGTCTGTAGTAATCTGTTACTAACGCAAACTTCTGGAACCCAAAAAATTCTACAAAAATTAGACGACCTGGGAAATTTGTTTATTGATTAGAAGAAATTGGAATCACTATTTTATCACGTTCTGGTGATTTTTGACAATTCGGGCACTGAGCGCAAAGATTCTGGAAATTACAGCAAGATCAAATAACTATCTTCCAAGAAGATCTAATAGGTTTAACTTGGCACAAACACTAATTAAAAGATAAAACCACATCTAAACAGAATCTAGATGGATTATTTATTCCTAAACAGAACCAAAAACAAAAAACACAAAATAAAATTGGGTTGCCTCCCAACAAGCGCTATCGTTTAACGCCCCTAGCTAGGCATAAAAGCAAGGATAGATCTAGGTATTGCCATCTTTGGTAGGCAATCCATAAGTGGCTCTCATGATAGATTCATATGGTAATTTTATTTTCTTGCTATGAAAGTGTTCCATGCCCTTCTTTAAGGGAAATTGGAATTTAATATTCCCTTCCTTCATATCAATAATTGCACCAATCGTTCTAAGGAAAGGTCTACCAAGAATAATAGGACATGAAGGATTGCAATCTATATCAAGAACGATAAAATCTACGGGCACATAATTCCTATTTGCAACAATAAGAACATCATTAATTCTTCCCATAGGCTTTTTAATAGTGAAATCCGCAAGATGCAAGTTTAGAGAGCAATCATCAAAGTCACGGAAATCTAGCAAATCACACAAAGCTTTGGGGATAGTAGAGACACTAGCACCCAAATCACACAAAGCATAAAACTCGTAATTTTTAATTTTAATCTTAATTGTAGGTTCCCACTCATCATGGAGTTTTCTAGGGATAGTAACTTTCAACTCAAGCTTTTCTTCATAAGATTGCATTAAGGCGTCAACAATGTGTTCGGTAAAGGCCTTATTTCGACTATAAGCATGAGGAGAATTTAACACGGATTGCAACAAGGAAATACAATCAATTAAAGAGCAGTTTTCATAGTTGAATTCCTTGAGATCCAAAATAGTGGGTTTAGCAATATCTAGATTTTTATTTTTTTTCAATCCCTTTTTTATCAATTTCATCATCAGGATCTAAAAACTCAGAATTCTTAGAACGCCTTCTAGGTAAGGGAAGACCATAATCAGATTCATCAAGATTCACATTGCAAAACAACAATTTAATAGGGGACACATCAATAACTTTCAGATCTTCATCTTGATTTTCATAGGAATTCGGTTTAGCGGCCATCTTATTGACTAAGGTGGCTTGCATATCCGAAATTTCAGCGGTCATTTTTTCAAGATGAGCAATTTGGGCTCTTACACCATCAAATTCTTTGGACATATCATCGAGCTCTTTATTCATATAACTCATAAAACTCCTTTGTTCTTAAGCTCATTTCTAAAGAAATTATTATGCTCAAATTGCAAGACCATAAACTTCCTGACATTGTTTTCGATATCTTCTAGCCTTTTAAGGTGAAGATCACCAAAATTTGGTAAGGCCATCGTGATGAACAAGCAAGCAAACTAACACACGAGCAAACAAAAGGCAAAGGGAAAGAGAGGGCGAATAAAACGGCAAGGGTGAAGTGGGGGAGAGGAAAACGAGAGGCAAATGGCAAATAATGTAATGCGAGAGATAGAGATTGTGATGGGTACTTGGTATGTTGAC
Source organism: Triticum urartu (assembly GCF_056163025.1). Taxonomy (NCBI): domain Eukaryota; kingdom Viridiplantae; phylum Streptophyta; class Magnoliopsida; order Poales; family Poaceae; genus Triticum; species Triticum urartu. Next base: position 402,191,795 of record NC_141876.1, read on the forward strand.
TTTTGCGTAGGTTTCCCCGGCAACGGCACCAGAAATGGCTCATTGACGGGAGAGTAAATCTTGACTTGACTTGGCGTAGGCCTCCCCAGCAACGGCGCCAGAAATCCTTATTGCTACGTCTCGAGCTAGCGTTGGTTTTCCCCGAAGAGGAGGGGGTGATGCAGCACAGTAGCGTAAGTATTTCCCTCAGTTTTTGAGAACCAAGGTATCAATCCAGTAGGAGGTCACACGCAAGTCCCTCATACCTGCACAAAATGGTAGCAACTCGCAACCAACACTTAGGGGTTGTCAATCCCTTCACGGTCACTTACGAGAGTGAGATCTGATAGAGATAATATTTTTGGTATTTTTGGTATAAAGATGCAAAGTGAAAAGTAAAAGCAAAACAAGTAAAATAAAGTAATGGAGATTGATATGATGAGAATAGACCCGGGGTCCATAGGTTTCACTAGTGGCTTCTCTCAAGAGCATAGATATTCTACGGTGGGTGAACAAATTACTGTTGAGCAACTGATAGAATTGAGCATAGTTATGAGGTTATCTAAGTATGATCATGTATATAGGCATCACGTCCATGACAAGTAGACCGACTCCTGCCTGCATCTACTACTATTACTCCACTCATCGACCGCTATCCAGCATGCATCTAGAGTATTAAGTTAAAAACAGAGTAACGCCTTAAGCAAGATGACATGATGTAGAGGAATAAATTCATGCAATATGATAAATACCCCATCTTGTTATCCTCGATGGCAAAAATACAATACGTGCCTTGCAACTCTTTCTGTCACTGAGTAAGGACACCGCAAGATTGAACCCAAAGCTAAGCACTTCTCCCATTGCAAGAACTACCAATCTAGTTGGCCAAACCAAACGGATAATTCGAAGAAACTTGCAAAGATAACTCAAACATACATAAAAGAATTCAGAGAAGATTCAAATATTATTCATAGATAAGTTGGATCATAAACCACAATTCATCGGTCTCAACAAACACACCGCAAAAAGAAGATTACATCGAATAGATCTCCACGAGAGAGGGGGAGAACATTGTATTGAGATCCAAAAAGAGAGAAGAAGCCATCTAGCTACTAGCTATGGACCCGAAGGTCTAAAGTAAACTACTCACACTTCATCGGAAGGGCTATGGTGTTGATGTAGAAGCCCTCCGTGATGGATGTCCTCTCCGGTGGAGCTCCGGAACAGGCCCCAAGATGGGATCTCGTGGATACAGGAAGTTGCGGCGGTGGAATTAGGTTTTTGGCTCCCTCTGGTCTAATGGGGGTATGTAGGTATATATAGGAGGAAGGAGCACGTCGGTGGAGCTCCGAGGGGCCCACGAGGCAGGGGGGCGCGCCCAGGGGGCGCCCTCCACCCTCGTGACCTCCCCGGAAACTTCTTGGAGTAGGGTCCAAGTCTCCTGGATCACATTCGGTGAGAAGATCACGTTCCCGAAGGTTTCATTCCGCTTGGACTCCGTTTGATATTCCGTTTCCTCGAAATACTGAAATAGGCAAAAAAACAGCAATTCTGGGCTGGGCCTCCGGTTAATAGGTTAGTCCCAAAAATAATATAAAAATGGAAAATAAAGCCCAATATAGTCCAAAATAGTAGATAAAGTAGCATGGAGCAATCAAAAATTATAGATACGTTGGAGATGTATCATTGCCGCAGGTTATTCTCTAGTTATTCGCTCGCGCTTTGCCTTCCCTTCTCGCTCTCTTTTGCGAACAGGTTAGCCACCATTTATGCTAGCCGCTTGCTGCAGCTCCACATATTTACCTTGCCTTACCTTTAAGCTTAAATAGTCCTGATCGCGAGGGTGCGAGATTGCTGAGTCCCTGTGGCTCACAGATTACTTCCAAACCAGATGCAGGGCCTGATGACTCCGTTCCAGATGACGCGCTTGAGCTCAAGTGGGAGTTCGACGAGGACTCACGCCGTTACTATGTGTCTTTCCCTGATGATCAGTAGTGGTGCCTAGTTGGGGTGATCGGGACCGTGTCGCATGTTGGGTTGATCTTTATTTTGGCGCCGTAGTCGGGCCATGAGTGTTTGGTTGATGTAATGCTATTCATGTACTTTGATTGACGTGGCGAGTGTAAGCCAACTATGTATCTCCCCTTTTATTATCTATATTACATGGGATGTTGTGAAGATTGCCTAACTTGCGACATTGCTTTCAATGCGGTTATGCCTCTAACTCGTGCCTCGACACGTGGGAGATATAGCCGCATCGAGGGCGTTATAAGTTGGTATCAGAGCCTTCCCCGACCTTAGGAGCCCCCACTATTTGATCATTTTTAGCAGCCGAGTTGTGTCTAGAAAAATGTTTTGAGTCATTTAGGAATTATATATTGGTGAGTTTAGGAGTTCTTTTTACTCCCCAGTCTCCTCATCGCTCTGGTAAGGCATCCTAACGTAGAGTTTTGAATCTTCTCTTCTCAAATTTCACTAAAAAAAATTTAGGATCACGCGGGTATCTTGGAATCGTTCCGATGGTTTTGTGACGAGAACATTGTTCTTGGTGCCTCCTGTCTTTAGGGGTTGTGGCAGTGTCCTGGGGAGTTGAGCTCCGAGGTGTTGTTGTCACAATTTTATCATTGCAGTTCTGGAATACCTGAGTTTAGTACGCCGACATTGAAAATCTCTTTTATGCAGTTCATTGGTGAGATAACCTCGACGCCACCCAGTACTGGGGCGGGAGTTCGGGAGTATCGCCATAACTTGTATCACGGATGCTTTTCGAAGGTTGAGGTAGATGGTTTCCGAAGTTTTTCTCGGTTATGTGTTGAAGGATGGATACAGCTGGATGTAGGATTTGCTAGATTTGGGTGAGATATTATGCTTCCCCTGTATCCCCAACACCTGATTGCATAACCAGAAAGGTTCGGGAGTTTCATAGGTGGGAATTCTTGTAGCTCTAGTTCTTCTTCCACGGACATTGGTTTGAGATTGGGATTTCTTACCGAGTATTCGTTCTTGATCCGTACCTTGTTGATTTATTCCTCTACCTAAATTCTAAGTGGCTTCTCAATTTATGGATATGTGACCATTTCAAGTGGAATGCATTCGTTCTTATGTTCGGATGTGAAGACTATATGTTGCAATTTCAACCCGTTGGATTCAGCTTCATTTTATCTGTCAATATGCTAATGGTTGTCACCCTCTTCAGGATGGCTCCCGCTAAGAGCACCAATCAGAATCAGAATCAGGATCCGCCACCACCTCCACCTCCTCCGGAGGCATGGCAAGCTGTGATGGCCGCAACCAATGCAAACACACAGTTGATCATGCAAATTCTTCAAGAGCGCAATCAAGCGAACCAAGGCAACCAAGGTAACCATCAGAATCACTTTGCTACACTCAACCAGTTCCTTGCTAACGGGCCAAAGACTTTCAGCAATTGTGTTGAGGCAACTGGTGCTGACGATTGGCTCATGGATCTGTGCAAGCATTTCGAGTGCAGTAACATCAGGCCTGAGGACTTTGTCAAGTTCGCTTCCTTCCAACTCAAAGACCAAGCTGCAGAATGGTTCCGTCAAGACTTCAAAGCTCATCATATTCCTCAGAGTGTGGTTGAAAGCAAACGTGAGGAATTCTGCAACCTGAAGCAAGGCTCTTTGTCTGTCTATGACTACAACAAGTTGTTTCAGAAGCTCGCCCGCTTTGCTAAGCAGGACGTCCCTGACGAGAAGAGCATGATATACCAGTTCAGGGGTGGTCTCAGAGAAGAAATCCAGCTAGCTCTTGTTCTCTTTGAGCCCTTGAGGTACGATGAGTTCTACAACATGGCATTGAAGCAAGAGGCCGCTCAACTGAGGTGTGATGCTTCCAAGAAGTGAGTCAGAGACACTACTCCTTCTTCCTCTACTCAAGTGGCCAAGCAGCAGAAGTATTGGCTTCCTCCTCCTCCGTTCCGTCAGCCGTATCAGCAGAAGAGCAAAGGTGGCAGTGGATCTTCCAACCCACCCAACCCTGGCTTTCAGAACAAGACTTCGTCTCAAGCTCCAAGATCGAGTGCTCCATATCACCGTCCACTTTTAGAGGTCACGTGCAACAAGTGCCAACAGAAGGGTCACTATGCCAACAAATGCTTCAACTAGAGGCGTCTCCCTCCTCCTCCTCCTGTGAGATCGACAAGTACAGCTATGGTCAAGCATAACCCCAAGCACGCCAAGGTTAACTTGATGAATGCAGCTCAGGCAGAGGACTCGTCAGATGTCATCATGGGTAACCTTCCTGTTAACGATATTCCAGCTAAAGTTCTTTTTGACACCGGTGCATCGCATTGTTTCATTTCAAGACCGTTTACATCTAAGCATGGGTTGGCCTTGCAAATTTTGCCTAGTCCATTAGGAGTTGTCTCTCCCGGTAGGCGCATGCATGCTAACTCCATTGCTCGGATGTTACTATCACTTTGGGTGGCTACAAATTTCTATCTTCTCCTACGGTTCTTGGTGACTCGGATATTGATCTTATTCTCGGAATGGATTGGCTCTCTAAGCACAAGGCGCATCTTGATTGTGCCTCCAGGCAGATTCAATTGACTCATTCGTCTAAGGATGTAATTGTCTTTGCCGCTCGTGATGATACCATCCGTCTGTTTTCTCTCAATGAGAAGGGTGAACTGGATGCTATCTCGCAAATTCCAGTCGTTTGCGAATATCAAGACATCTTTCTAGAAGAGCTTCCAGGAATGCCTCCGCACCGGCCAGTTGAATTCGTCATCGATCTTGAGCCTGGCACGGAACCTGTGTGCAAGCGTCCTTACAAGCTCGGACCTAAAGAGTTGAAGGAGCTGAAGAAGCAACTTGATATTCAAGAGAGAATGGGCCTCATCCGATCTAGTTCTTCTCCGTGGGGTTGTGGTGTTCTTTTTGTGAAGAAGAAGAAGGATGGAACGGACCGGCTTTGTGTTGATTACCGTCCTTTGAACAAGAAGACCATCAAGAACAAATACCCACTTCCCAACATCAACGAGTTGTTCAGACAACTCAAAGGTGCCCAAGTATTCTCCAAGCTTGATCTCCGTATGGGTTATCATCAGATTCGAATACGTGAGCAAGATATTCCCAAGACGGCTTTCAGGACAAGCTATGGTTCATATGAATACAATGTCATGTCTTTTGGCGTCGTCAACGCTCCTCCGAATTTCTCTCGCATGATGAACTTCATCTTCAATGCCTACACCAATGACTTCGTTTTGGTCTATCTCGACGACATTCTGGTCTTTTTGAAGAACAAGGAAGATCATGCCAAGCACTTACGTTTGCTACTCGATAAGCTCAGGGAACACCAGTTCTACGCCAAGTTCTCCAAGTGCGAATTTTGGCTCGATGAGGTTCTTTATCTTGGTCATATCATCTCTGCCAAGGGCATTGCGGTGAATCCTGAGAAGGTGTCTGCAATTGTGAATTGGGAACCACCTCAGAACGTGAAGCAACTCCGTAGCTTCCTCGGTCTCGCAAGCTACTGTCGAAGATTCGTTGAAAACTTTTCTAAGATCACGAAGCCTCTCTCAAATCTTCTCCAGAAGCACGTCAAGTACGTTTGGTCTCCGGAATGTGACATCGCTTTCAACACTTTGAAAGAGAAATTGGTCACTGCTCCAGTTCTGACTCCTCCTGATGAATCCAAACCGTACGAGGTCTTTTGTGATGCCTCTCTCCAAGGTCTTGGCGCAGTGTTGATGCAAGAGAAGAAAGTTTTGGCTTATACCTCTCGCCAGTTGAAGCCCAACGAGAAGAACTACCCCACTCATGACCTCGAGTTGGCGGCAGTTGTGCATGCTCTTTTGACTTGGAGACATCTCTTATTGGTAAGAAAAGTGGACATCTTCACTGACCACAAGAGTCTCAAGTACATCTTCACTTAGCCTAATCTCAACCTCAGGCAAACTCGATGGGTCGAAATGATTCAAGAGTATAATCCGAGTATCGAGTATACTCCAGGCAAGGCCAATGTGATTGCTGACGCATTGAGCAGGAAGGCTTATTGCAACAGTCTGATTCTCAAGCCTTATCAACCCGAGCTTTGTGAAGCTTTCTGCAAACTTAATCTGCAAGTTGTTTCTCAAGGTTTCCTCGCCAACCTTCAAGTCTCTCCTACCTTGGAAGACCAGATTCACCAAGCCCAGCTCCTTGATGCTATGGTGAAAAAGGTGAAGATTGGGATGGCCAAGAGTCAACCCAAGTACAAGTGCTACCGCCTTGATGACAAGGATACTCTCTTCTTGGAGGATCGTATTGTTGTGCCCAAAGGTGACCTTCGTAAAGTGATCATGAACGAGGCTCACAATTCTCTCCTCTCCATCCACCCTGGGAGCACGAAGATGTATCAGGACCTCAAGCAGGCTTATTGGTGGACACGAATGAAGCACGAGATTGCTCAGTTCGTGAATGAATGTGATGTCTGCAGAAGAGTGAAGGCATAACACCAAAGGCCAGCTGGTCTCCTCCAACCTCTGGCCATTCTAGAATGGAAGTTTGACCACATTGAGATGGACTTCGTGACTGGGTTTCCAAAGTCCAAACGTGGCAATGATGCTATATTCGTTGTCATCGACAAACTCACTAAAGTGGCTCACTTTCTGCCCATCAAAGAGTCAATCACTGCAGCTGAATTGGCGGAACTCTATACCTCTCGAATTGTCTCTCCGCACGGTATTCCACAAGTGATCTCTTCATACCGTGGCAGCATCTTTACCTCCAAGTTTTGGGATTCTTTTCAGAAGGCCATGGGCACCAACATCCGCTTCAGCACAGCTTTCCATCCTCAAACTAGCGGTCAAGTCGAGCATGTCAACCAGATTCTTGAAGATATGCTCAGGGCTTGTGTGATCTTCTTCAGCATGAAGTGGGAGGATTGTCTTCCATATGCTGAATTCTCCTACAACAACAGTTTTCAAGTAAGTTCGGGCAAGGCCCCATTTGAAATTCTGTATGGCAGGAAGTGCCATACCCCTCTCAATTGGTCTGAAACCGTGAACGTCAACTGTTGGATAATGACTTAATCACAGAGGCACAGGAAATGTGCAAAGTCATTCGAGATAACCTCAAGGCAGCCCAATCCCGCCAGAAGAGCTACTATGGTAGTAAGCACCGTGATTTGGCCTTCGAGATCGGGGATCATGTTTACCTCCGCGTCTCTCCTATGAAAGGTACTCGTCGCTTCGGTATCAAAGGGAAGCTTGCCCCTAGATACGTGGGACCTTTCAAGATCGTCAGCAAGAGAGGCGATCTCGCCTATCAACTCGAGCTTCCTTCAAACTTTGCAAATGTGCATGACATGTTCCATGTCTCTCAGCTTTGAAAGTGCTTCAAGACTCCTGACCGCACCGTCAACTTCGAGGACATTGAGCTCCAAGAAGATCTGTCTTATCGTGAGCACCCTGTTGCTATTCTTGAAGAGACTAAACGCAGGACTTGCAACAAGTCAATCAAATTCCTCAAAGTCAAGTGGTCACCCCATTCTGACCGTGAAGCTACCTGGGAACGCGAGGATCACCTCTGTTCTGAGCACCCGGCGTTCTTTCAGTCCTAGATCTCGGGACGAGATCCTTTCATAGTGGTGGAGTGTTGTAACACCCCAGATATGATTTACCTATTATGTAATCCAACTCTTGCCGTTTCCGGCGTTAAGTTATTTTATTTTCTCGAGTTCGGGTTTTTGTCTCCGTGTGTTGTTATCGTTGTCATGCATCTCATATCATGTCATCATGTGCATTGCATTTGCATACGTGTTCGTCTCATGCATCCGAGCATTTTCCCCGTTGTCCGTTTTGCATTCCGGCGCTCCGTTCTCCTCCAGTGGTCATTTCTACCTTTCTTTCGAGTGTGGGGGTTAAACATTTCCGGATTGGACCGAGACTTGCCAAGCGGCCTTGGTTTACTACCGGTAGACCGCCTGTCAAGTTTCGTACCATTTGGACTTCGTTTGATGCTCCAACGGTTAACCGAGGGACCGAAAAGGCCTCGTGTGTGATGTAGCCCAACATCCCTCCAATTTGGCCCAAAACCCACCAAAACCCTCTCCATCATCTAGAGCGTTCGATCACGATCGCGTGGCCGAAAACCGCACCTCATTTGGACTCTCCTAGCTCCTCCTATGCCTATAAATAGGTCCTCCCCCGAAATCCTCGCGCAAACCCTAGTCCCCTTGGTCTCCACGCGCCGGCGGACATTTTTCTGTCCGGCCGGACACGTCCGAATCCACCGCCGCCGCTGCCACGTGTCCTTCTCCCGTTGGTCGCCGCCCGTGCCCACATTGCCGCGTCGCGCAGGCCCGCAAGTCCCGTGGCCGGCCCTCCCATCGCCGACCGGGCCCGAGGCCATCGCCTCCCTTCCGCCCGAGGCCAGCGCCTCTCCTCCCCGCGCCGGCGAGCTTCGCCACCGGCCCGGCACAACTCCGGCGACCTGGCCCCAAGCCACCAGAGCCACTCGTCGACCCCGCCGCGCCGACCATCGCCACCCCGCCGCGCCGACCATCGCCGCCCGGCGCCGCTCCGCCCTGGGCTTCCTCTCCTTCCCCGGGCTTCCTCTCCTTCCTCTCCTTACCCGGCCGGATCTAAATCTGGAATTGCCTCGGTTGACTTTTTGCCCCGAAACCCTAACTATTTTGCTATGTTCGTCGTGTCGTAACTTTGCATCCGTAGCTCCGTTTTGGGCATATAGCATATCAAAATGTTCATCTCAGAGAGTACCTCATTTCATCTCATTGCATCATTTTCATTTGAGTTCATCTTGATGCCCGAAATGCTGTTGGAAGAATGCTATTTGAGATAATTGTCAGATCTGCTGCTCCAACTAGATATTTGTCATTTTTGCCATGATTATTGTGTGCATGATATGCCCCTGAGCTCTACATGAGTTTTGTTATATGCTCTGCCATCTTTCCAGAGGTGCAACCCACGTATTTTTGTGATGTGTGTGGTGACTAGCACAAGCTTGCAAAGTGGTGCATTCGTTAATGCTGATTTCAGGGACTTAGCAATTCCACTAAGTCCTTGATCTGTTTATCCCAATATGCCTTATGTTCATGTTGTTTCCTAGTGATCCGTGCCTCTTTTGAGGATGGTCAGTAAGGATGTTTTGTTAATCTTGTAGTTCTCTATCCATCCATGTCTTTGTTTGCAATTATGGAGCACCCTAGCTTGAGTCAATCGAGCTCTACTTTTGCTATTTCGTGAATCTAGCAGATTGTCTACTTGTTAGCGATTTTGCCGAGGATGTTGTAGTTGATCCGTGCATGCTATGTTATTGTTCTTGCCATGTCTAGCTTGTATAATGTGTTTTATTGATGGGTGTATGCTTAGATTGTCATGACATTCTCTGTAGTGAGTGCATCGAGCTCGTAAACATGCCTACTGGATATCTGTTTTGCATGCTCCAGTTTTTCTCTAAGTCTGTGAACTGATTATGTTTTTGCCATGTTCACATGCTTGCAAATGTATTTTCTGATCCCTTTTGGCTCAAGGTCACTAAGGGACTTTTGTTAAGCTCTTTGAGTATCTCCATGCCATGCTATACTTTGCCATGTTCAGGTCCTGTAGCATATAGTTTTCATGCTCCAAAGTGTGCTACCTGATCTGAGATTCCAGACAAGTGTTAATTTCACTAAGTCTGAAATCTGGTTGTCAAATGCATTTTTGCCATGCTTGTTTGAACCTGTTAATGGTTGAATTGGACATAGCTCAGTGTTCCTCTTTTGTTAAGAATCATGAATGGATCCCAGCCATGTATTTTGTTGCCATGTTTGAGTGATGTAGCATGTTCATCTTGTTGCATTTAGATGGCTACGTGCTGTATATCGCAGACCGATGCCATATTTGAATTGCTTGCCATTTCCAAACCGTAACTCCGATTCCGGCGTTCTTTATATCGTTTTCAAGTGATTTCATCTCAAATTTCCAGTGGCACACTTGGAATTCCAAGTTGAGGTCAGGTTCATTCATTCCTTGTCTAATCTTGCATATGCATCACATATCGCATCCCGCATAGCATACCATGTTTGCATCATGTTGTTTGAGTTTGCACGTGGTTGATTGTGTTCCGTTTGCTTGTTTGTCTTGTTTGGGTAGAGCCGGGAGACGAGTTCGCTAACGAGGAGCCTGTTGAGTTTGCTTTCGAGGATCCAGTCAACTCTGACAACTTTGCAGGCAAGATGATCATACCCTCGAAATCACTACTATCTTTGCTTTGCTAGATGCTCGCTCTTTTGCTATGCCTATGCTACGATGCCTACCACTTGCTTATCATGCCTCCCAAATTGCCATGTCAAACCTCTAACCCACCATGTCCTAGCGAACCGTTGATTGGCTATGTTACCGCTTTGCTCAGCCCCTCTTATAGCGTTACTAGTTGCAGGTGAAGATTGGAGACCGTTCCTTGTGGGAACATTATTTACTTGTTGGGATATCATAATATTATCTTGTTATCTTAATGCATCTATATACTTGGTAAAGGGTGGAAGGCTCGGCCTCTCGCCTCATGTTTTGTTCCACTCTTGCCGCCCTAGTTTCCGTCATACCGGTGTTATGTTCCCGGATTTTGCGTTCCTTACGCGGTTGGGTGATAATGGGAACCCCTTGATAGTTCGCCTTGATTAAAGATTTTCCAGCAATGCCCAACCTTGGTTTTACCATTTGCCACCTAGCCTCTTTTTCCCTTGGGTTTCCGGAGCCCGAGGGTCATCTTTTTACACCCCCCGGGCCAGTGCTCCTCTGAGTGTTGGTCCACCTGTCAGCTGCCGGTGGCCACCAGGGGAAACTCTGGGCTGGCCTACCCGTACCTAAGACAATCTAAGTGTGCCCTGAGAACGAGATATGTGCAGCTCCTATCGGGATTTGTCAGCACATTCGGGCGGTGTTGCTGGATTTGTTTTAACTTGTCGAAGTGTCTTGTAGAACCGGGATGCCGAGTCTGATCGGAATGTCTCGGGAGAAGGTCTATTCCTTTGTTGACCGTGAGAGCTTGTTATGGGCAGATGGGAATTTGTTAATGTCCGATTGTAGATAACTTGAACCTTAACTTAATTAAAATGAATCAACGGTGTGAGTTACCGTGATGGTCTCTTCTCGGCGGAGTCCGGGAAGTGAACACGGTGTTGGAGTAATACTTGCCGCAGGTTATTCTCTAGTTATTTGCTCGCGCTTTGCCTTCTCTTCTCGCTCTCTTTTGCGAACAGGTTAGCCACCATATATGCTAGCCGCTTGCTGCAGCTCCACATATTTACCTTGCCTTACCTTTAAGCTTAAATAGTCCTGATCGCGAGGGTGCGAGATTGCTGAGTCCATGTGGCTCACAGATTACTTCCAAACCAGATGCAGGGCCTGATGACTCCATTCCAGATGACGCGCTTGAGCTCAAGTGGGAGTTCGACAAGGACTCATGTCGTTACTATGTGTCTTTCCCTGATGATCAGTAGTGGTGCCCAGTTGGGGCGATCGGGACCGTGTCGCATGTTGGGTTTATCTTTTATTTTGGCGCCGTAGTCGGGCCATGAGTGTTTGGTTGGTGTAATGCTATTCATGTACTTTGATTGACGTGGCGAGTGTAAGCCAACTATGTATCTCCCCTTTTATTATCTATATTACATGGGATGTTGTGAAGATTGCCTAACTTGCGACATTGCTTTCAATGCGGTTATGCCTCTAAGTCGTGCCTCGACACGTGGGAGATATAGCCGCATCGAGGGCGTTACAGAACTCTTGGGTTGTTTGTGACACTTATAGGAATAGCTCGATAGATCGATCGGAAAGGATTACTTTGAGGTGGATTCGTACCCTACAAATAATTTCATCTTATGTTCTCTGCTAGATAAGAACTTTGGAGTGATTCTTTATCACACATTGAGGGATTGCCATATGATGTAACTATGTTAGCATTGTTAAGAGACTGCACTAGTGAAAGTATGTACCCTAGGCCTTGTTTTCGAGCATTGCAATACCGTTTCTACTCACTTTTGTTATTTGCTACCTTCCTATTTTTTATTGTTCCTATTACAAAATTCAATATCTACTATCATTACTACACTTGTATCACCATCTCTTCGCCAAACTAGTGCACCTATACAATTTACCATTGTATCTGGTGTGTTGGGACACAAGAGACTCTTTGTTATTTGTTTGCAGAGTTGTTCGAGCGAGGCCATCTTCATCATACGCTTCCCACGGATTGATAAACCTTAGGTCATCCACTTGAGGGAAATTTGCTACTATCCTACAAAACTCTACAGATGGAGGCCCAACACGAGTCTACAAGAACAAGTTGTGTTGTAGATGTCATGTACACATACGTACAACCACGCTGTAGAAAATATGACCGCTTATGTACATACGAGTGTGGTGTCGAACGCGTAGAATGACGGCGTCCTGTTCATCGGCAGCCAATCGGCTGGGTCGGAACAAATAAACAGCGTCGTGTTCATCGGGAGGCAAACGACTAGGTCGGAATCCGTCATGTTCAACGGGAGGCAACCGTCTTGGATGAACACGCGAAACATGGTCTCGCATACCGTAAAACGGAGAAAACGGCCTTCTGTTCGACTATCTATGGTCGAAACAGGATCCTGTTCATCGGGAGGGGTCTGGCGTACCGCAAAACGGAGAAAACAGACTTTAGTTCAATGGCCTTCCATCGAAACGGGGTCCTGTTCATCAGGAGGGGTGTGGCGTATGATACGTCTCCATCGTATCTACAATTTTCGATTGTTTCATGCCAATATTATACAACTTTCACATATTTTTGGCAACTTTTTATATGATTTATTGGACTAACCTATTGATCCAGTGCCCAGTGCCAGTTCCTGTTTTTGCATGTTTTTGTCTCGCAAAAATCCATATCAAACGAAGTCCAAATGCAATAAAATTTTACGGAGAATTATTTTGAATATATGTGATTTTGGGGAGTTGGAATCACCACAGACGGAGGCCCACACAACCCACAAGACACCAGGGTGTGCCCCAGGCCCCTGGTGCGTGGTGGTGGGTTGTGCCCTCCTCGAATGTCGGTTGGAGCTCTACTTTGGGCGCAAGGAAACTTATACTCGAAAAAAACATCGTGTTAAAATCTCAGCGCAATCAGAGTTATAGATCTCCCGGAATATAAGAAACGGTTTTCGGCCAGATCTGGGGAGCGCGAAACAGAAGAGAACATAGGGGGAGATCCAATCTCGGAGGGGCTCCCGCCCCTCCGCCGCCATGGAGGCCATGGACCACAGGGGTAAACCTCTTCCCATCTAGGGGGGAGGCCAAGGAAGAATAAGAAGAAGGAGGGGGGCTCTCTCGCCGTCGCTCCCGACAACGCCGGAGTGCCGCTGGGGCAAGGGTCGTGACGGTGATCTACATCAACAATCTTGCTACCGTCAACACCAACTCTCTCTCCCCCTCTATGCAGCAGTGTAACACCCCTTCTCCCCGCTGTAATCTCTACTTAAACATGGTGCTCAACTCCATATATTATTTCCCAATGATATTTGCCTATCCTATGATGTTTGAGTAGATCTGTTTTGTCCTGTGGGTTAATCATGATCTTGGTTGGTATGATTGTATATTTTATTATTGGTGCTGTCCTACGGTGCCCTCCGTCTCACGCACACATGAGGGGCCCCCACAATAGGTTGTTGCAATATGTTCATGGTTTGCTTATTGTCAGTGTTGCGGGGGTGACAGCAGCCTAAACACGGATAAGTGGGTTATGGCGTATGGAAGTAAAGAGGACTTGATACTTAATGCTCTGGTTGGGTTTCACCACCCTAATGATCTTTAGTAGTTGCGGATGCTTGCTAGAGTTCCAATCATAAGTGCATATGATTCAAGTAGAGAAAGTATGTTAGCTCATGCCTCTCCCTCATCTAAAATTGCAAGAATGATTACCGATACTTGTTATCGATTGCCTAGGGACAAATGACTTTCTTGTTGACACAAGATACCCACTTTTATTACCTTGGAATTTATTCGTAGTTTTATTCTCACAAAGTACTCGTAGTTTTATCCTTGCAAAATAGTTTCATACATGTTTCCGGTAAAGCAAATGTCAAGTGTGCGTAGAGTTGTATCGATGGTCGCTAGAACTTGAGGGAATATTTGTTCTACCTTTAGCTCCTCATTGGGTTCAACACTCTAATTTATTGAAGAAGGCTACAAAAGATCCCCTATACTTGTGGGCTATCAGCGTACCGCAAAATGGAGGAAACAGACTTCTCTTCGAGCGCCTACAGTCGAAACGAGGTCCTGATCATCAGGATGGGTGTGGCATACAGCAAAACGGGACTCCACAGGCTACTGTTTATCCACCGTCTACTACCTCGCTCCAGCCTCCATGGGCCACCGTTCATCCATGGCCGACTTCCTCCAGCCTCCATCGGTTACTATTCATCCAGCCTCCACTGGCTATTATCCATCGAGCCTCCACGGGGTCCTGTCCATCCACCCCCAATCGGCTGGGGTGTGGTGATGACCCAAAAGTATAGGGGATCTATTGTAGTCGTTTCGATAAGTAAGAGTGTCGAACCCAATGAGGAGCAGAAGGAAATGACAAGCGGTTTTCAGCAAGGTATTCTCTGCAAGCACTGAAATTGTCGGTGACAGATAGTTGTATGATGAGATAATTCGTAACGGGTAACAAGTTACAAAAGTAAACGAGGTGCAACAAGGTGGACAAATCCTTTTTGTAGCAAAGGACAATCCTAGACGAACTCTTATATAAAGCAAAGCGCTCCCGAGGACACATGGGAATTACTGTCAAGCTAGTTTTCATCATGCTCATATGATTCGTGTTCGTTACTTTGATAATTTGTTATGGGGTGGACCGGTGCTTGGGTGCTGCCCTTCCTTGGACAAGCCTCCCACTTATGATTAACCCCACTCACAAGCATCCGCAACTATGAAAGAAGAATTAATATAGATCTAACCATAGCATGAAACATATGATCCAAATCAGCCACTTACGAAGCAACGCATAAACTAGGGTTTAAGCTTCTGTCAATCTAGCAACCCATCATCTACTTATTACTTCCCAATGCCTTCCCCTAGGCCCAAATCATGGTGAAGTGTCATGTGGTCGACGTTCACATAACACCACTAGAGGAGAGACAACATACATCTCATCAAAATATTGAATGAATACCAAATTCACATGATTACTTATTACAAGACTTCTCCCATGTCCCCAGGAACAAACATAACTACTCACAAAGCATATTCATGTTCATAATCAGTGGAGTATTAATTATCATTAAGGATCTGAACATATGATCTTCCACCAAATAAACCAATTAGCATCAACTACAAGTAGTAATCCACACTACTAGCAACCCACATGTACCAATCTGAGGTTTTGTGACAAAGATCAGATACATGAGATGAACTAGGGTTTGAGAGGAGATGGTGTTGGTGAAGATGTTGATGGAGATTGAACCCCTCTCAATGAGAGGATCTTTGGTGATGACGATGGCTTCGATTTCCCCCTCCCGGAGGGGGTTTTCCCCGGCAGAACAACTCCGTTGGAGCCCTAGATTGGTTCTGCCCAAATTCCGCCTCGAGACGGTGGCACTTCATCCCGAAAGCTCCCTTCTGATTTTTTCCAGGTCAAAACACACCTTATAGCAGAAGATGGGCGTCGGGGGCCTGCCAGGTGGCCCACAAGACCGGAGGGCGCCCCTAGTGGGGTAGGGCACGCCCTCCACCCTTGTGGATGGCATGTGGCCCCCTTCTGGTGCTTTCTTCGCCCAATATTTTATATATATTCCAAAATATTCTCCGTGAAGTTTCAGGACTTTTGGAGTTGCGCGGAATAGGTCTCTAATATTTGCTCCTTTTCCAGTCCAGAATTCCAGCTACCGGCATTCTCCCTCTTCATCTAAACCTTATAAAATAAGAGAGAAAAGGCATAAGTATTGTGATATAATGTGTAATAATAGCCCATAATGCAATAAATATCTATAAAAGCATGATGCAAAATGGACGTATCAATGCCCCCAAGCTTAGACCTCGCTTGTCCGCAAGAGAAAACTGAAATCGAAAATATGTCCACATGTTTAGAGATAGAGGTGTCGATAAAATAAAATACGGAAATGAGGGCAGCATGATTATCTTTAGGACAGCAACGTATATTGTCATATAATTCCTTACGCTAAAGTAACAATCCGTTCACAAGATAAAGTATGAATCAGAAACTTCATTGAAAACTAACAAACTATGATCTCAGTCATCGAAGAAATTGCAATTTATCATAACATCAGAAAGAGTCAATTATAAGAGCTTTTCAGCAAGTCCACATACTCAACTATCATTTAGTCTTTCACAATTGCTAACACTCACACGATACTTATGTGTTCAAAGCTTCAATCAGACACAGCGAAAGATATGGCTTATAGTTTCGCTTCCCAACCTTTTACCTCAAGGGTAATGTCAACATTAATACTTTATGATAACCTATATATATCCGGATCTCTCCAACACATAGTGCTTGCCATAGGAAAAAGTGTAAAAAGGAAAGGTGAAGATCACCATGACTCTTGTATAAGGGTAGAAGATAAAAGTAAAAGATAGGCCCTTCGCAGAGGGAAGCAGAGGTTGCCATGCACTTTTATGGTTGGATGCACAAAATGTTAATGCAAAAGAACGTCACTTTATATTGCTGCTTGTGATAAAGAACTTTATCATGTAGTCCGTCGCTTTTATTTCTTCCATATCAAAAGTTCGTGTAAAGCCTATTTCCTTCACACTAATAGATCATACATATGTAGAGAGAAATTTGTATTGCTTGCACCGATGACAACTTACTTGAAGGATCTTACTCAATCCATACGTTGGTATGGTGGACTCTCATGGCAAAACTGGTTTAAGGGATGTTTGGGAGCACAAGTAGTATCTCTACTTGGCGCAAAGAATTTGGCTAGCATGAGAGGGAAAGGCATGCTCAACATGTTGGAGGATCCATGACAATATGACTTCTATTTAGATATAAGCAAACATAACTCATTATGTTGTCTTCCTTGTCCAACATCAACTTCTTAGCATGTCAAATTTTAATGAGTGCTCACAATTACAAAAGATGTCCAATATAGTATATTTATATGTGAAGCCCCTCTTTCTTTATTACTTCCTATTAATTGCAACAATGACCAAAACTATGTTTGTCAATTCTCAACAAATTTTATTCATCATACTCTTTATATGTGAAGTCATTACTTTCCATAAGATCAATATATGATCTTTTTATTTATTTCTTTTATTTAATTCCCTCAATATCATAGCAAGAAAGTAAAGCCCTTAGCTCAAAACTACTTTTTATTATATATGACTCAAGGACTCGATTACATAGATAGAACTCAAAACAACACTCAAGGCTAGATCATACTAAAACTTTATTCTACTAGATCAAGATATAACCAAAAGGATCGAACTAAGGAAAACGATAAAGATAAAAGTGTGATGGTGATACGATACCGGGGCACCTCCCCCAAGCTTGGCACTTGCCAAGGGGAGTGCCCATACCCATGTATTTAGGTCTCTTTCTTCGGAGGTGGTGATGTGATATTCTTGGCGATGATGCCCCTTAGGATGTGATTCTCTTCCTCGAGCTTATTATTTTGCTGCTTAAGATCCATTACCTCCTTGTGGAGTTTACCCGTGACGGCTAGAGCTCCATTCACCCATGGATGTTTCATAGCTGCGGGGGGAAAAGCAACACTCCTTTTCATATTTTCATTAGAGAGAAATTTAACATTGGGAGGGATGATCGAATTTGGTATTGCTGAGCTCTGAAGTTCCTCCAGCATGAATCTAGTTTGAAGACGAGAGGCAACTTCTTGATCCTCATCCATGGCATCCACCCTTTTCAAGTCGGCCTCCATCTCTTCCTCCATTAATGTCCCAAAGTGGTCAGCTTCGTTGTATGCTCTTGGGCCCGATGTCGGGTGAGAGACACGACTCTCCTCGACTGACTCTTGCGAGGACATCTTGCTCCAAATTTGCTGCAGAAACAAATCAAAACAAAAAGTGGGGATTTTGTCGTGGTACAGTGGTCAAAACCTTCGGGAGATTACATAGTGAATTTTTACTGACCAAAAGAAGTATTGTGCAAGAAAACGGAGTCCGGAGGGCACACAAAGTGGTCACAAGGCAAGGGCGCGCCCTCCACCCTTATGCATGCCTCGTGCGCTCTTTGCACTACTTTTAGTTTTCCTGATTTTTTAAATATTCCAAAACGGAGAAAATTTGCTATTAGAACTATTTTGGAGTCAGTTTACTTACCATACCACATACCTATTCCTTTTCGGAGTCTGAAACATTTTGGAAAGTATCCCTTATGTACTCCTCCGGTGTTGGTATCAATTATATTGGTCTCAACATTTTTGGGAGAACCTGTGATATAATGTTTGATTCTTTGACCGTTTACCACCTTCGGATTTGTGCCTTCGACATTGTTGATTTTGATGGCACCGGAACGATAGACTTCCTCGATAATGTAAGGACCTTCCCATTTAGAGAGAAGTTTTCTTGCAAAAAATCTTAAACGAGAGTTGTATAGCAAAACATGGTCACCTACATTAAACTCACGCTTTTGTATCCTTTTGTCATGCCATCTTTTAACCTTTCTTTAAACAACTTGGCATTCTCATAGGCTTGGGTTCTCCATTCATCAAGTGAGCTAATGTCAAATAACCTCTTCTCAGCGACAAGTTTGAAGTCATAATTGAGCTCTTTAATAGCCCAATATGCCTTATGTTCTAATTCAAGAGGTAAGTGACATGCTTTTCCATAAACCATTTTATACGGAGACATACCCATAGGAATTTTATAAGCAGTTCTATAAGCCCACAATGCATCATCAAGTATCTTAGACCAATTCTTTCTAGATCTATTAACAGTCTTTTGCAAATTCAATTTAATCTCACTATTGCTCAATCCTACTTGACCACTAGAATGAGGATGATATGAAGATGCAATTCTATGGTTAACATCATACTTAGCAAGCATTTTACGGAAAGCACCATGAATAAAATGTGAACCACCATCAGTCATTAAATATCTAGGGACTCCAAACCTTAGAAAAATAACTTCTTTAAGCATCTTAATAGAAGTGTTATGATCAGCACTACTAGTTGGAATAGCTTCTACCCACTTAGTAACGTGATCAACAACAACTAAAATATGTGTATACCCATTAGAGGAAGGAAAAGGTCCCATATAATCAAAGCCCCAAACATCAAATGGTTCAATAATAAGTGAATAATTCATAGGCATTTCCTGACGTCTACTAATATTACCAATTCCTTGGCATTCATCACAAGACAAGATAAACTTACGAGCATCCTTGAAGAGAGTAGGCCAATAAAAACCAGATTGCAATACCTTGTGTGCAGTTCTATCTCCAGTGTGGTGTCCTCCGTATGACTCGGAGTGGCACATGCATAGGATCTATTCCTGTTCATGCTTAGGTACCCAATGTCTAATAACACCATCTACTCCTTCTTTATAAAGGTGTGGGTCATCCCAAAAGTAATGTCTTAAATCATAGAAAAACTTTTTCTTTTGCTGGTATGTGAAACTAGGTGGTACAAATTTAGCAACAATGTAATTAGCATAATCAGCATGCCAAGGAGTATTGCTAGAAGAATTTATGACAGCTAATTGTTCATCGGGAAAGCTATGATCAATAGGCAGTGGGTCATCAAGAATATTTTCTAACCTAAACAAGTTGTCAGCAGCGGGGTTCTCAGCTCACTTTCTATCGATAATATGCAAATCAAATTCTTGTAACAAGAGAACCCATCTAATAAGTCTAGATTTAGCATCTTTCTTTTCCATAATATATTTAATAGCAGCATGATCAGTGTGAACAGTTACTTTGGAATCAACAATATAAGATCTGAACTTATCACAAGAAAAAAACAATTGTTAAAATTTCTTTTTCAGTAGCAGCATAATTTCTCTGGGCACTATCTAGACTTTTACTAGCATAATGAATGAAATTCAATTTCTTATCAACTCTTTGTCCTAGAAAAGCACCAACAACATAATCACTAGCATCACACATAATTTCAAAGGGTAAATTCCAATCAGGCGGCTGAACAATAGGTGCAGAAATCAAGGCTTTCTTAAGTATTTCAAATGATTCTACACAATCATCATAAAAAACAAAAGTAACATCTTTTTTGCAAGAGATTAGTGAGAGGCCTAGAAATTTTAGAGAAGTCTTTAATAAACCTCCTATAGAAACCGTCATGACCAAGCAAACTTCTTATACCTGTGATATCTTTAGGACACGACATCTTTTCAATAGCATCTACTTTAGCTTTATCAACTTCAATACTTCTTTCAGAAATTTTATGCCCCAACAACACAATACCTTCATTAACCATAAAGTGGCACTTCTCACAATTCAAGACAAGATTAGTTTCTTCACATCTCTGCAAAACTTGATCAAGGTTGCTTAAGCAATCATCAAAAGAAGTTTCGTAAACGGAGAAATCACCCATGAAAACCTCAACAATCCTTTCACAAAAGTCAGAGAGTATAGCAGTCATACATCTTTGAAAGGTAGCAGGTGCATTGCATAAACCAAAAGGCATATGTCTATAAGCGAAAGTACCGAAAGGGCAAGTAAACGTGGCCTTTTCCTGATCATCTTTTGACACAGGTATTTGAGAGAAACCAGAATAACCATCTAGAAAGCAAAAATGTGTAAGTTTGGATAATCTTTCTAGCATTTGATCAATAAAAGGTAGAGGGTAACGATATTTCTTAGTAGCTTTGTTCAATTTACGAAAAACAATTACCATTCTATAACCTCTAACAATTCTTTGTGGAATCAATTCATTCTTACCATTAGGAACAACAGTAATACCTCCCTTCTTAGGGACACAATGAACGGGACTCACCCATCTACTATCAGCAACAGGATAAATTATACCTTCTCCAGAAGCTTTAGTATTTCATTTCTTACCACTTCTTTCATTTTGGGATTTCGTTGGTGATCAACAACTGGTTTAGCATCAGGCTCCAAATTAATTTTGTGCTGACATAGAGTGGGACTAATGCCCTTAAGATCATCAAGAGTATATCCAATAGCGGCACAGTGCTTCTTCAAAGTTTTCAATAATTTTTTTTCTTCATGCTCTGAAAGGTTAACACTAATAATAACATGATATATCTTCTTTTCATCAAGCTAAGCATATTTCAAAGTATCAAGTAATTGTTTAAGCTCAAACACAGGATCACCCTTGGGTGCAGGAGGATCCACAAGGATTTCAACACGCAAATTGTGTTTCAAAACAGGCCCTTGAATAAAGAATATTTCATCCATTTCCCTTCTTTCATTCGTAAACATACCATTTTCATGGTCTAGCAAATATTGTTCTAAAGGATCAGTAGGAGGTACGGCAATAGAAGCAAGACCAATAATTTCATCCTTGATAGGCAATTCTTTATCATGGGGTTGTCTATGAAATTTAGAGAAATTAAAATCATGAGATATATCCCCTAAACCAACAGTAACAATATCTTTCTCAGAGTCTATCTTAGCATTAACAGTATTCAAGAAAGGTCTACCAAATATAATGAGACATAAATCATCTTGTGGGGAAGCAAGAACAAGAAAATCACTAGGGTATTTTATTTTCCCACACAAGACTTCAACATCTCTAACAATCCCAATTGGCGATATAGTATCTCTATTAGCAAGCTTAATAGTGACATCAATATCTTCTATCTCAGCAGGTGCAATATCATTCATAATTTCTTTATATAAAGTAAAAGGAATTGCACTCACACTAGCACCCACATCACATAAGCCATGATAACAATGATCTCCTATTTTAACAGAAACAACAGGCATGCCAACAACGGGTCTATGTTTATCTTTCATATCAGGTTTAACAATTCTAGCAGCTTCATCACAGAAATAAATAACATGCCCATCAATATTATCGACAAAGAGATCTTTAACCATAGCAATACTAGGTTCAACTTTAATTTGTTCAGGGGGTGTAGGTGTTCTAGCATAACTCTTATGAACCATAGTTGAAGCTTTGGTATGATCCTTTATTCTAATAGGAAAAGGTGGTTTCTCAATGTAAGCAGTAGGAACAATAGGATCAACATTATAAGTAATAGTTTCTTCTTCAACTTTAATAGGTTCTACTACTTTCAGTTCAATGGGAGGATTATATTTAAACCACTTCTCCTTAGGGAGATCACATGAGTAGCAAATGATTCACAAAAAGAATCTACTATCTCAGAGCCAAGTACATATTTAGTGCTAAATTCATGAAAAGCATCGTTATCCATAAAAGATTTAACACAATCAAACTTAAGGTTTATACCTGATCCCTTACCTTCGTCGAGTTCCCAATCTTTAGAGTTGCGTTTAATTCTTTCCAATAAATCCCATTTGAATTCATTATCCTTCTTCACATAAGAACCAGTACAAGAAGTATCAAGTATGGATCAATCATTATGAGAAAGCCGAGCATAATTTTTTTAATAATGATTTCTCTTGAGAGCTCATGATTGGGGCATGAATATAACATTGACTTAAGCCTCCCCCAATCTTGAGCGATACTTTCTCCTTCATGAGGCCAAAAATTTTATATATAGTTCCGATCACGATGAACCAGATGCATAGGATAAAACTTCTGATGAAATTCCAATTTCAATCGGTTGTAGTTTCATGATCCAATATCATCACCTAGCCTATACCATGTCAATGACTTTCCCTTCAAACATAAAGGGAATACCTTCTTCTTTACAACATCCTTGGGCATACCTGCAAGCTTAAATAATCCACAAACAACATCCACATAGATTAGGTGCATATTGGGATGTAAAGTTCCATCTCCTGCATAAGGATTAGCTAGCAGTTTCTTTATCATACCCGAAGGAAT
Source organism: Triticum urartu (assembly GCF_056163025.1). Lineage (NCBI taxonomy): Eukaryota > Viridiplantae > Streptophyta > Magnoliopsida > Poales > Poaceae > Triticum > Triticum urartu. Next base: position 402,214,688 of record NC_141876.1, read on the forward strand.
TTCATAATAAATATTTTCAGTAGGTGTAGTAGGTTGAGGAGAAATTCTTTGCTCTTCCAGTCGAGGTGAAGATACCCCGAACAAGCCCCTCAAAGGATTATTTTCCATAGTAACAAGTGACAGTAAATTTTAGCACACTATATAAATGTTTCCTTAGCAAAGGCACTTCACTCCCCGGCAACGGCGCCAGAAAAGAGTCTTGATGACCCACAAGTATAGGGGATCTACCGTCGACCTTTCGATAAGTAAGAGTGTCGAACCCAATGAGGAGCAGAAGGAAATGACAAGCGGTTTTCAGCAAGGTATTCCTTGAAAGCACTAAAATTATTATTTTTTGACTAGGTAAGCACTAAAATTATCGGTGACAGATAGTTATACGATGAGATAATTCGTAACGGGTAACAAGTAATGAAAGTGAACAAGGTTCAGCAAGGTGGACCAATCCTTTTTCTAGCAAAGGACAAGCCTGGACGAACTCTTATATAAAGCAAAGCGCTCCCGAGGACACATGGGAATTACTGTCAACCTAGTTTTCATCATGCTCATATGATTCATGTTCGTTACTTTGATAATTTGATATGTGGGTGGACCGGTGATTGGGTGTTGCCCTTCCTTGGACAAGCCTCCCACTTATTATTAACCCCTCTCGCAAGTATCCGCAACTACGAAAGAAGAATTAAGATAAATCTAACCATAGCATGAAACATATGGATCCAAATCAGCCCCTTACGAAGCAACGCATAAACTAGGGTTTAAGCTTCTATCACTCTAGCAACCCACTTCCCAATGCCTTCCCCTAGGCCCAAATCATGGTGAAGTGTCATGTAGTCGACGTTCACATAACACCACTACAGGAGAGACAACATACATCTTATCAAAATATCGAAAGAATACAAATTCACATGATTACTTATAACAAGACATCTCCCATATCCTCAAGAACAAACATAACTACTCACAAAGCATATTCATGTTCATAATCAGAGGCGTATTAATTATCATTAAGGATCTGAACATATGATCTTCCACCAAATAAACCAATTAGCATCAACTACAAGGAGTAATCAACACTACTAGCAACCCACATGTACCAATCTGAGGTTTTGAGACAAAGATCGGATACAAGAGATGAACTAGGGTTTGAGAGGAGATGGTGCTGGTGAACATGTTGATGGAGATTGACCCCCTCCCGATGACAGGATCGTTGGTGATGACGATGGCTTTGATTTCCCCCTCCCGAAGGGAAGTTTCCTCGGCAGAACAGCTCCACCGTAGCCCTATATTGGTTCTGCCCAAGTTCCGCCTCGAGACGGCGGCGCTTCGTCCCGAAAGCTTCCTTCTGATTTTTTTTCCAGGTCAAAACACACCTTATAGCAGAAGATGGGCGTCGGGGGCCTGCCAGGTGGCCCACAAGACCGGAGGGCGGCCCCAGGGGGGTAGGGCGCGCCCTCCACCCTTGTGGATGGCAGGTGGCCCCTCTCTGGTGCTTTCTTCGCCCAATATTTTTTATATATTCCAAAAACATTCTCCATGAAGTTTCAGGACTTTTGGAGCTGTGGAGAATAGGTCTCTAATATTTGCTCCTTTTCAAGTCCAGAATTCCAGCTGTCGGCATTCTCCCTCTTCATGTAAACCTTATAAAATAAGATAGAAAAGGCATAAGTCTTATGATATAATGTGTAATAACAGCCCATAATGCAATAAATATCAATATAAAAGCATGATGCGAAATGGACGTATCATGTGGCAGCCTCCTCGGGGTCCTGTTCATCCAGCGGCAACCATTGGGTCGTGTTCATCCAACCTCCACCAAGAACTGTTCATCCATAGCCAACCAACCACTTAGGTCGACTCACCACGTTTCAACTTGTTCAACATATTGCATGGGCAGCAGCAACGGTCATTGTTCATGGAGAGGCAAGCCAACACCGGCTGACTACGTCTCGCACGTGGGCTCAATCGGCTTCAGTAAGCAGCAGCAGCGATCGATCGACCAGATTCAGTAAGCAGTGAAGGAATCACTTGGGTTCAGTTAGCAGCCAAGGGATTGATCGGCTTAAATATGTTGTGGGATCGATCGCTTGGGTTGTGTTAGCGAATGCCTCACACACACGCATATGAGAGAAATGTGCAAACCACACTGCATCGCTCGGCCCCGACCACCCACCGTAACCAGGAACTCCTCGAAATTTTCCTCGCCCTCACTTCTACCACGAATTTTTACGTCATGGACGGCCCAAAGAATTTCATGAGGTGCATCTCTGGCCCGCCCAAGACGTAATGCCCATTTTCTGTTTTAATTTTTTGTAATAGAAGTAGGAGTCCACCATATCTATGATGATACGTGTTTTTGTCATAATTATCGTCATCGAAGTGTCATAACCATGACATTTTTTTGTTCGGGCCATAATGTCACGGATGTGTCTTTTTTTGTAGTGCAAACAAATCACTATCAAGAAAGAAACCCCAACTTTCTTGCCTCTGACGTCACCCCCCCCCCTCGCGGGTGACACGGGAGGTCTCAGCTATCACCGCCTAGCCGTCCCCCAGCGCTCACCTACCCCTTCGTTGTTTCCTGTGATCGGCTTCGGGCAAAGCCCGTGTGTGCAATGGCGGCGGAGGGCCTCTACTCCCTCCCCTAGATCCACGGGCGGCGTGGGTGCCTAGATCCACAGGGTGTGGCCCTCCCGATGGTGCGGCGATTCCCGACGGCGACGGGCTTGCGGCGGTGCACGGGCGCCCAGATCCATGGGGTGTTGGCCTTTCGGCAGTGTGGCGGCTCTCGGCAATGGTAGGCGTGGGCCGTGCGGCGTCAGATCTCGTCGATCCGGTCATCGCGAAGGAATCTGGACCTGGGGCGGCGGCCCCGGTATGCATGGTGACAACGCCCTCGGCTGGCGCCGCTTGCAGGAGGTGAGTGTTGGTAAACGTTGCATGGAGAACAATTTTTTTCTACGCACACGCAATGATCTATCCATGGAGATGCATAGCAACGAGGGGTAGACTGTGTCTATGTACCCTCGTAGACCGTAAGGGGAAGCGTTTCACAATGCGGTTTATGTAGTCGAACTTTCTTCGCGATCCGATCATGATCCAACCGATCTAGTGCCGAACGGACGGCACCTCTGATTTTAGCACACGTGTGGCTCGATGACGTCTCCTCCTTCTTGATCTAGCAAGCGAGATAGGATAAGTAGATGGGATCACAACCAACACGACGCCATGGTGGTGGAGTACCGACAGCGCTTCGCTAAGCGTCGCCGGGACGAGGCGGTGGAACTATGGAGTAACGAGAGAGAGAGAGGGGCGCCAAGGGCTTGGTGTGTCCTCTTGGGGTGCCCCCTCCCCTCTATATATAGGAGGAGGGGTGTGGGAAACAGCCCCTCGAAGCCCTAGGGTGCAGCTAAGGGGGAGAGGACTTGGACTCCAAGTCCAATCCTATTCCTACTAGGACGCCTTCCTTTTTTTACCTTCCCTAGCCACATGGGCTTTTGAGGACTTGGTGCGCCTAGCCCAATAAGACCAGGGAACCTCCTTGCGGACCATGCCAGCCCTAGGATCGTGGTGGACCCACTTGTGGACTTCCGGACCCCTCCAGAATCCTCTGGAACCTTCTAGAAGCTTCCCAGTACAATACCGAAAAATCTGCACTTTTTTCTGGGACCCACAATATGACTTCCCATATATAAATCTTTACCTCTCGACCATTTCGAGACTCCTCGTGACATCCAGGACCTCATCTGGGACTCCGAATAACATTTTGTTACCACTCATCAAATATCCCAGAACTACTCTAGCATCAACGAACGTTAAGCGTGCGACCATGCGGGTTTGGGAATTATGTAGTCATGACCGAGACACCTCTCCGTTCAATAACCAATAGCGGGACCTGGATGCCCATATTGATTCCTACATATTCCACGAAGATCTTTTATCGGTTGAACCTTTATGACAACATACATAATTCCCTTTGTCTATCGGTATGTCACTTGCCCGAGATTCGATCGTCGGTATCTCTATGCCTAGTTCAATCTCGCTACCGGCAACTCTCTTTACTCGTTCCGTAATACATCACCTTGTGACTAACTCCTTAGTCATTGGCTTGCAAGCTTATGATGTGTATTACCGAGAGGGCCCAGAGATACCTCTCCGATACTTGGAGTGACAAATCATAATCTCGATCTATGCCAACTCAACAAACACCTTCAAAGATACCTGTAGAGCATATTTATGATCACCCAGTTACGTTTTGATGTTTGATAGCACGCAAGGTATTCCTTCGGTATTCGGGAGTTGCATAATCTCATAGTTGAAGGAATATGTATTTGACATGAAGAAAGCAATAGCAATAAACTAAATGATCATTATGCTAAGCTAACGGATGGGTCTTGTCCACCACATCATTCTCCTAATGATGTGATCCTGTTATCAAATGACAACACACGTCTATGGTTAGGAAACCTTAACCATCTTTGATCAACGAGCTAGTGTAGTAGAGGCTTAATTACTAGGCACACGGTATTTGTTTATGTATTCACACATGTATTTAGGTTTCTGATCAATACAATTATAGAATGAATATTAAACCTTTATCATGAATAAGGAAATATAAAATAACAACTTTATTATTGCCTCTAGGGCATATTTTCTTCAGTCTCCCACTTGCACTAGAGTCAATAATCTAGTTCACATCGCCATGTGAATAACACCCATAGTTCACATCGCCATGTGATTAATACCCAAAAGGTTTACTAGAGTCAATAATCTAGTTCACATCGCCATGTGATTAACACCCTAAGAGTAATAAGGTGTGATCATGTTTTGCTTGTGAGATAGGTTTAGTCAACGGCTCTGCCACATTCAGATCCGTATGTATTTTGCAAATTTCTATGTCTACAATGCTCTACATCGAGCTACTCTAGCTAATTGCTCCCACTTTCAATATGTCCAGAATGAGACTAAGAGTCATCTGAATTGGTGTCAAAGCTTGCATCGACGTAATCCTTTACGACGAACTCTTTATCACCTCCATAATCGAGAAACATTTCCTTAGTCTTCTAAGGATAATTTTAACCGCTCTCTAGTGATCCACTCATGGATCAGTATTGTACCCCCTTGCAAAACTCATGGCAAGGTACACAATAGGTCTGGTACACAGCATGGCATACTTTATAGAATCTATGGCTGAGGCATAGGGAATGACTTTCATTCTCTCTCTATCTTCTGTCGTGGTTGGGCTTTGAGTCTTACTCAATTTCACACCTCGCAATACAGGCAAGAACTCTTTCTTTGACTGATTTATTTTGAACTTCTTCAAAACTTTGCCAAGGTATGTACTTTGTGGAAGTCCTATTAAGCGTCTCGATCTATCCCTATAGATTTTGATGCCTAATATGTAAGCAGCTTCACCGAGGTCTTTCATTGAAAAATTCTTATTCAAGTATCCTTTTATGCTATCCATAAATTCTATATCATTTCCAATCAACAATATGTCATCCACACATATACTAGAAATTCTACAGAGCTCCCACTCACTTTCTTGTAAATACAGGCATCACCGTAAGTCTGTATAAAACCATATGCTTTGATCACCTCATCAAAGTGCATATTCCAACTCCGAGATGCTCGCACCAGTCCATAGATGGATCGCTGGAGCTTGCACACTGCGTTAGCACCTTTAGGATCGACAAAACCTTCTAGTTGCATCATATACAACTCTTCTTTAAGATATCCATTAAGGAATGCAGTTTTTACATCCATTTGCCAGATTTCATAACCATAAAATGCAGTAATTGCTAACATGATTCGGACGGACTTAAGCATTGCTACGAGTGAGAAAGTCTCATTGTAGTCAACTCCTTGAACTTGTCGAAAACCTTTTGCGACAAGTCGAGCTTTGTAGATAGTGACATTACTATTAGCATCAGTCTTCTTCTTAAAGATCCATTTATTCTCAATGGTTTGCCGATCATCGGGCAAGTCCACCAAAGTCCACACTTTATTATTATACATGGATCCTATCTCAGATTTCATGGCCTCAAGCCATCTGTCGGAATCCGGGCTCATCATAGCTTCTTCATATTTCATAGATTCACCATGGTCTAGTAACATGACTTCCAGGACAGGATTACCGTACCACTCTGGTGCGGATCATGCTCCCTACGAGGTTCAGTAATAACTTGATCTGAAGTTTCAAGATCATTATCCTTTGCTTCCTCTCTAGTTGGTGTAGGCATCACGGGAATGGTTTTCTCTGATGTGCTACTTTCCAATTCGAGAGAAGGTATAATTACCTCATCAAGTTCTACTTTCCTCCCACTCAGTTCTTTCGAGAGAAACTCCTTCTCTAGAAAGGATCCATTCTTAGCAACAAAGAATTTTGCCTTTCGATCTGTGGTAGAAGGTGTACCCAATGGTTTCCTTAGGGTATCCTATGAAGACGCACTTCTCCGCTTTGGGTTCGAGCTTATCATGCTGAAAACCTTTTGACATAAGCGTCACTTCCCCAAACTTATAAGAAATGACAGCTTAGGTTTCTTGCCAAACCACAGTTCATACTGTGTCTGAAGGGAATATGCCCTAGAGGCAATAATAGAGTTATTGTTTATATTTCCTTATATCATTATAAATGTTTATTATTCATGCTAGAATTGTATTAACCGGAAACTTAGTACATGTGTGAATACATAGACAAACAGAGTGTCCATAGTATGCCTCTACTTGACTAGATCCTTAATCAAAGATGGTTAAGTTTCCTGACCATAGACATGTGTTGTCATTTGATGAACGGGATCACATCATTAGAGAATGATGTGATGGACAAGACCCATCTGTTAGCTTAGCATTATGATCATTTAGTTTCATTTCTATTGCTTTCTTCATGACTTATAGATATTCCTCTGACTATAAGATTATGCAACTCCCGAATATCGGAGGAACACCTTGTGTGCTATCAAACATCACAACGTAACTGGGTGATTATAAAGATGCTCTATAGGTGTCTCCGAAGGTGTTTGTTGGGTTGGCATAGATCAAGATTGGGATTTTTCACTCCATGTATCAGAGAGGTATCTCTGGGCCCTCTCGGTAATGCACATCACTATAAGCCTTGCAAGCAATGTGATTAATGAGTTAGTTTTAGGATGATGCATTACGGAACGAGTAAAGAGACTTGCTGGCAACGAGATTGAACTAGGTATGATGATACCGACGAACGAATCTCGGGCAACTAACATACCGATGACAAATGGAATGACGTATGTTGTTATGCAGTTTGACCGATAAAGATCTTCGTAGAATATGTAGGAACCAATATGAGCATCCAAGTTCCGCTATTGGTTATTGACCGGAGATGTGTCTCGGTCATGTCTACATAGTTCTCAAACCAGTAGGGTCCGCACGCTTAACGTTTGATGACGATTTGTATTATGAGTTATGTGTTTTGGTGACCGAAGTTTATTCAGAGTCCCGAATGAGATCACGGACATGACGAGGAGTCTCAAAATGGTCGAGAGGTAAAGATTCATATATTGGAAGGTAGTATTCGGGCATCGGAACGGTTCTGAGTGATTCGGGTATTTTTCTGGAGTACCGAGGGGTTACTGGAACCCCCCCCCCCCCGGGGAAGTGTTGGGCCTACATGGGCCTAAGGGAGAGAGAGAGAGGGAAGCCCGTGGGGGGGTGGCGCGCCCCTCTCCTAAGGAGTCCGAATAGGAAAAGGAGGAGGGGGCGCGGCCCCCCTTTCCCTTTCCCTCTCCTTCCTTTTCCCTTCGGTAGAAGAAAGGAAAAAGGGGGGCCGAATCCTACTCCTAGTAGGACTCCCCCCATGGCGCGTTCCCCCTTGGCCGGCCTCCTCCTCCCCTCCTTTATATACGGGGGTGGGGCACCCCAAAGGCACACCAATAGTTCTCTTAGCCGTGTGCGGTGCCCCCCACCACAGTTTACTCCTCCGGTCATAGCGTCATAGTGCTTAGGCGAAGCCCTGCGCGGATCACATGACCACGTTCATCAGACCGGTTCTACCGATGTGCTTTGCACACAGGTGGCTGGCGGGTGTCTATTTCTCCAACTTTATTTGAATCGAATTTGACTACGACTGGTCCTTCTTGAAGGTTAAAACAGCACAGTTGACGAAAAATCATTGTGGTTTTGATGCGTAGGTAAGAATGGTTCTTGCTAGAAGCCCGTAGCAGCCACGTAAAACTTGCAACAACAAAGTAGAGGACATCTAACTTGTTTTTGCAGGGCATGTTCTAATGTGATATGGTTAAGACGTGATGAGATATAAATTGTTGTATGAGATGATCATGTTTTGTAAAAGTTATCGGCAACTGCCAGGAGCCTTATGGCTGTCGCTTTATTGTATGAAATGCAACCGCCATGTAATTGCTTTACTTTATCACTAAGCGGTAGCGATAGTCATAGAAGCAATAGTTGGCGAGACGACAACGACGCTATGATGGAGATCAAGGTGTCAAGCCGGTGACGATGGGGATCATGATGGTGCTTTGGAGATGGAGATCAAAGGCACAAGATGATGATGGCCATATCATGTCACATGTTTTGATTGCATGTGATGTTTATCTTTTATGCATCTTATTTTGCTTAGTACGGCGGTAGCATTATAAGATGATCCCTCACTAAATTTTAAGGTACAAGTATTCTCCGTGCACCGTTGCTATAGTTCGTCATGCCGAGACACCACATGAAGATCGGGTGTGATAAGCTCTACGTTCACATACAACGGGTGTAAGCATGTTTTGCACGTGCAGAATACTCGGGTTAAACTTGACGAGCCTAGCATATGCAGATATGGCCTCGAAACACTAAGATCGAAAGGTCGATCGTGAATCATATAGTAGATATGATCAACATAGAGATGTTCACCATTGAAAACTACTCCATCTCACGTGATGATCGGACATGGTTTAGTTGATATGGATCACGTGATCATTTAGATGACTAGAGGGATGTCTATCTAAGTAGGAGTTCTTAAGTAATATGATTGATTGAACTTTAATTTATCATGAACTTAGTCCTCATAGTTTTTGCATATCTATGTTATTGTAGATCAATGGCCCGTGCTACCATTCCCTTGAATTTTAATGCGTTCCTAGAGAAAGCTAAGTTGAAAGATGATGGTAGCAACTACACGGACTGGGTCCGTAACTTGAGGATTATCCTCATTGCTACACAGAAGAATTACATCCTGGAAGCACTGCTAGGTGCAAGACCCGCTGCAGGAGCAACTCCGGACGTTATGAACGTCTGGCAGAGCAAAACTGATGACTACTCAATAGTTCGGTGTGCCATGCTTTACGGCTTAGAATTGGGACTTCAAAGACGTTTTGAATGTCATGGAGCATATGAGATGTTCCAGGAGTTGAAGTTAATATTTCAAGCAAATGCCCGAGTTGAGAGATATGAAGTCTCCAACAAGTTCTATAGCTGCAAGATGGAGGAGAATAGTTCTGTCAGTGAACACATACTCAGAATGTCTGGGTACCATAACCACTTGACTCAGCTGGGAGTTAATCTTCCTGATGATAGTGTCATTGACAGAGTTCTTCAATCACTGCCACCAAGCTATAAAGGCTTCGTGATGCACTATAATATGCAAGGGATCGAAAAGACAATTCCCGAGCTCTTCGCGATGCTAAAGGTTGTGGAGGTACAAATCAAGGAGCATGAAGTGTTGATGGTTAACAAGACCACTAGTTTCAAGAAAAAGGGCAAAGGGAAGAAGGGGAACTTCAAGAAGAATAGCAAGCAAGTTGTTGCTCAAGGGAAGAAGCCCAAGTCTGGACCTAAGCCTGAAACTGAGTGCTTCTACTTCAAAGGGACTGGTCACTTGAAGCGGAACTGCCCCAAGTATTTGGCAGATAAGAAGGATGGCAAAGTGAAAGGTATATTTGATATACATGTTATTGATGTGTACCTTACTAATGCTCGTAGTAGCGCTTGGGTATTTGATACTGGTTATGTTGCTCATATTTGCAACTCGAAACAGGGGCTACGTATTAAACAAAGATTGGCTAAGGACGAGGTGACGATGCGCGTCGGAAATGGTTCCAAGGTTGATGCGATTGCCTTCGGCACGCTATCTCTACATCTACCGTCGGGAGTAGTTTTAGACCTGAATAATTGTTATTTGGTGCCAGCGTTGAGCATGAACATTAAATCTGGATCTTGTTTGATGTGAGACGGTTATTCATTTAAATCAGAGAATAATGGTTGTTCTATTTATATGAGTAATATCTTTTATGGTCATGCACCCTTGATGAGTGATCTATTTTTGTTGAATCTCGATCGTAATGATACACATAATCATAATATTGAAGCCAAAAGATGCAAAGTTAATAATGATAGCGCAACTTATTTATGGCACTGTCGTTTAGGTCATATTGGTGTAAAGCACATGAAGAAACTCCATGCTGATGGACTTTTGGAATCACTTGATTACGAATCACTTGATGCTTGTGAACCATGCCTCATGGGCAAGATGACTAAGACTCCGTTCTCCGGAACTATGGAGCAAGCCACTAAGTTATTGGAAATAATACATACTAATGTGTGCGGTCCAATGAGTATTGAGGCTCGCGGGGGGTATCGTTATTTTCTGACCTTCACAGATATTTGAGCAGAAATGGGTATATCCACTTAATGAAACATAAGTCCGAAACATTTGAAAAGTTTAAAGAATTTTAGAGTGAAGTGGAAAATCATCGTAACAAGAAATAAAGTTTCTACGATCTGATCGCGGAGGCGAATATTTGAGTTACGAGTTTGGTCTTCATTTAAAACAATGTGGAATAGTTTCGCAACTCGCGCCACCTGGAACACCACAGCGTAATGGTGTGTCCGAACGTCGTAATCGTACTTTATTAGATATGGTGTGATCTATGATGTCTCTTACCGATTTACCACTATCGTTTTGGGGTTATGCTTTACAGACGGCTGCATTCACATTAAATAGGGCACCATCTAAATCCGTTGAGACGACATCATATGACCTATGGTTTGGCAAGAAACCTAAGCTGTCGTTTCTTAAAGTTTGGGGCTGCGATGCTTATGTGAAAAAGCTTCAACCTGATAAGCTTGAACCCACATTGGAGAAATGCGTCTTCAAAGGATACCCAAAGGAAACTGTTGGGTACACCTTCTATCACATATCCGAAGGCAAGATATTCATCGCTAAGAATGGATCCTTTCTAGAGAAGGAGTTTCTCTCAAAAGAAGTTAGTGGGAGGAAAGTAGAACCTGATGAGGTAATTGTACATTTTCCCGAATTGGAAAGTAGTTCATCATAGAAATCAGTTCCAGTGATTCCTACACCAATTAGTGAGGAAGTTAAACTGATGATCATGAAACTTCAGATCAAGTTACTATAGAACCTCGTAGGTTAACCAGAGTATGGTTCGCGCCAGAGTGGTACGGTAATCATGTTCTGGAAGTCATGTTACTAGACCATGACGAACCTACGAACTATGAGGAAGCGATGATGAGCCCAGATTCTGCGAAATGGCTTGTGGCCATGAAATCTGAGATGGGATCCATGTATGAGCACAAAGTGTGGACTTTGGTTGCCTTACCCGAAGATCGGCAAGCCATAGAGAATAAACGGATCTTCAGGAAGAAGATTGACACTGACGATAATGTTACTGTCTACAAAGCTTGACTCGTTGCGAAAGGTTTTCGACAAGTTCAAGGAGTTGACTACGATGAGACCTTCTCACCCGTAGTGATGCTTAAGTCTGTCCGAATCATGTTATCAATTGCCGCATTTTATGATTATGAAATTTGGCAAATGGATGTCGAAGCTGCATTCCTTAATGGATTTCTTAAAGAAGAGTTGTATATGATGCAACCAGAAGGTTTTGTCGATCCTAAAGGTACTAACAAAGTGTGCAAGCTCCGGCGATCCATTTATGGACTGGTGCAAGCCTCTCGGAGTTGGAATATACACTTTGATAGTGTGATCAAGGCATATGGTTTTATACAAACTTTTGGAGAAGCCTGTATTTACAAGAAAGTGAGTGGGAGCTCTGTAGCATTTCTAATATTATATGTGGATGACATATTGTTGATTGGAAATAATACAGAATTTCTGGATAGCATAAAAGGATACTTGAATAAGAGTTTATCAATGAAAGACCTCGGTGAAGCTGCTTATATATTGGGCATCAGGATCTATAGAGATAGATCAAGACGCTTAATTGGACTTTCACAAAGCACATACCTTGATAAAGTTTTGAATAAGTTCAAAATGGATCAATCAAAGAAAGGGTTCTTGCATGTGTTACGAGGTGTGAAGTTGAGTCAGACTCAATGCCCGACCACTGCAGAAGATAGAGAGAAAATGAAAGTCATTCCCTATGCTTCAGCCATAGGTTCTATTAGGTATGCAATGTTGTGTACCAAACCTGATGTGTGCCTTGCTATAAGTTTAGCAGGGAGGTACCAAAGTAATCCAGGAGTGGATCACTGGACAGCGGTCAAGAACATCCTGAAATACCTGAAGAGGACAAAGGATATGTTTCTTGTTTATGTAGGTGACAAAGAGCTTGTCGTAAATGGTTACGTCGATGCAAGCTTTGACACTGATCCGGATGACTCAAAGTCGCAAACCGTATATGTATTTATATTGAATGCTGGAGCTGTAAGTTGGTGCAGTTCCAAGCAGAGCGTCGTGGCGGGATCTACGTGTGAAGCGGAGTACACAGCTACTTCTGAAGCAGCAAATGAAGGAGTCTGGATGAAGGAGTTCATATCCCATCTAGGTGTAATACCTAGTGCGTCCGCGGTCAAGTCAAGGAGGGAGACATAGAGATTTGCAAGATACATACGGATCTGAATGTTGCAGACCCATTGACTAAGCCTCTACCACGAGCAAAACATGATCAGCACCAAGACTCCATGGGTTTTAGAATCATTACTATGTAATCTAGATTATTGACTCTAGTGCAACTGGGAGACTGAAGGGAATATGCCCTAGAGGCAATAACAAGGTTGTTATTTATATTTCCTTATATCATGATAAATGTTTATTATTCATGCTAGATTTGTATTAACCGGAAACTTAGTACATGTGTGAATACATAGACAAACAAAGTATCCCTAGTATGCCTCTACTTGACTAGCTCGTTAATCAAAGATGGTTAAGTTTCCTGACCATAGAAATGTGTTGTAATTTGATGAACGGGATCACATCATTAGAGAATGATGTGATGGACAAGACTCATCCGTTAGCTTAGCATTATGATCGTTTAGTTTTATTACTATTGCTTTCTTCATGACTTACACATATTCCTCTGACTATGAGATTATGCAACTCCCGAATACCGAAAGAACACCTTGTGTGCTATCAAACATCACAACGTAACTGGGTGATTATAAAGATGCTCTACAGGTGTCTCCGAAGGTGTTTGTTGGGTTGGCATAGATCAAGATTGGGATTTGTCACTCCGTGTATCGGAGAGGTATCTCTAGGCCCTCTCGGTAATGCACATCACTATAAGCCTTGCAAGCAATGTGACTAATGAGTTAGTTGCAGGATGATGCATTACGGAACGAGTAAAGAGACTTGCCGGCAACAAGATTGAACTGGGTATGATGATACCGATGATCGAATCTCGGGCAAGTAACATACCGATGACAAAGGGAATGACGTATGTTGTTATGCGGTTTGACTGTCGTGGTTCTAAGCCTGACAGTAATGTAGGGGGGTAGGTATGGAGAGGCAAGATCTTAGCTATGGAGAAGTTGTAAGCACACGAGGTTTACGAGTTCAGGTCCTTCTCGGAGGAAGTAATAGCCCTACGTCTCGGAGCCCGGAGGCGATCGACTGGATTACGCGTGTATGAATTACAGGGGTGCGAACCCTTCACACTGAGGAGGGGGAGGCTTATATAGAGTTCGCTGGGCCCCTCCGGCCCTCAGTTGTGCAGGGTCTTAAATACATTAAGGTCGGGCGTTACTGGTAACGCCTCTAATAAAGTGCTATGATGACCATAAAGGCTACTTAATAACCGACCGTTAGCATGCAGAGTGCCTTTAGGTCTCCTGGCGGTCGAGTGATTGGACCTTGGTCGAGTGATTACTTCTTGGTCGAGTGTCTTCGAGTCTGTCGAGTGAAACACCTTCAAGTCGATTGAAAGGTGATTTCTTCTTGAGATGTCCTTGGGTAGGGCAGCTGGGACAGGTCCATGACCCTACCCTAGGTACATAGCTTCATCATTAGCCCCCGAATGGATCGAGGTTTGAGTGGGGAAGGAGTTGAGCACTTCTCCGACTCATTTTTCATGCTATGAGCATATCTTGTTTCGGATCAATGAACCTGAGTGATGACAGCAACTTCCTTTTCAGTCGCCTTGATCCATTCTTAGTTTTTTGTCGAGTGAGTTTCTTTACTTGAGAGGCTCCGAGTGACGGTGTGGAGGAGATATTCAGTCTGACAAGTTATTCTGCTGCCCGCAGATTTCGCGGGATCCGAATTTTGGGAAGCGTGCGGGACGGGGAAGGCCGCAGTAATCGGATGGGATAGGGAGGAGCCGCCTCGATCCCCGCGCCACCTTTTTCGCCACGTATCGCGCACGCGATTGTTACGGGATTTTACAGGACCGCCCGGGCCTACCATTCAGCCACTCGGAAGCGGCCTCATATAAGGCGTTGGACCGGGGTCTCTTGAACAATGCGTCCCCATTATCTCTTCTCCTCTTCAGCCTCCTTCATCGCGCTCGCTCTCGCCCCAGCACCACCGCTCCATACACGTCTCGCCGACGATGATGGGGAAGGAGAAGACGGCGGCTCTGGAGCGGGTGAAGAAAGCGACGGCAAAGGCGAAGGGGAAGGTGACCAGTCAGGGTGGATCTTCCTCGAGGACCGGCCTACCGAAGGGCTGGATCCGCTCGACGATCACCCAAGAGGATCTCGATGACCTAGCCGAAGGAGGGCTGATCCCCCATGAATCGGCGCGGCTTCCGGGGAAGGAATCCGAGCCGCAACCTCGGGAGGGTGAGCGCGTTCTCCTTGCCACCCACGTCGACCGTGGATTTTCCTTGCCTCCTCACCCTTTCTTTCGGGGATTTCTGAACTTCTTTGGGGCGCAACTCCACCACTTCACTCCCAACACAATCGTTTATCTCGCCGCTTTCATTTCTTTGTGCAAGAATTTCCTGGGTTGCCGGCCTCATTGGGGTCTTTTCAAGCACATTTTCACTTGTCGCTCTCAGACGGTGAAAAAGGCCAATCCGAGTGACGAGAGAACTCAAGTGATTCAGATGTGCGGGGGTCTTGGTGTTCAGATGAGAGGGAAAAGTTCCTTTCCGGCCATGATTCTTCCCGACTCGGTTCGCGGATGGCAGTCGACCTGGTTTTACTGCAAAGACCAGTCGACGCCAGGGCAGTCGACCGGCCTCCCTCCTTTTACCATGGACCGAGTGAGGAAACCCTCCTCTTTGAAGGTGCTCCCGGAGGAGAAGGCGTAGGTGAGGGTGCTGGTCGAGCGAGTGGTCCAGCTTTCCGTGACAGGGTCACCGGTATGGATCTCTTGGAGGTCTTCCTTCAGCGGCGCATCCAGCCTCTTCAAGCTCGAGACCATCCGATGTGGATGTATTCGGGTCTTGACGACTCCACTCGGATTCACCCAGAGGAGGTCGACGATGACACATTGGAGAAGTGGCTGTCGGGCATGACCGGAAAGAAGGACAACCCCAGGGGAGCCAGGAGAGTTCCTCCATTCGACCAGTCCCATGTACCAGAGAAGGTCCGATTCTGAGCTTTTGATTGTAATCTGAATTCACTCGCGCAGCCGTCTATACCGTGTCGACTGACTTTATTCTTCCTGCTTTCTTTCAGGCCCTTATCGAAATGTATTCAATGCCCAACGGAGAGCAAGAGCAAGATCTGGAAGGCGAGGCGAGCGGCGGCGACAGTGGCTAATGGACTTCTGACGATGAAGGGGACGGAGAAAACGACGACTCAAGTGACGAAGAAGAAGTCGAGTCGCCTCCTCACAGGGAGAGGCGATCCAAGCTTGACCAAGAATGACCGAGCGCCTGCGAAAAGGTGACTGCTCAGGCTGGTCAGTCTTCAAAGCGTCCTCGGATCTCTTCACCAACCCCGACCGAAAAAGCACCAAAGCATCCCAAAGTTGCGGAGCCGAAGACTCGGAAGGCGTTGCCGAAGATTAAGATTGACATCCCCGTCGCTTCCGCGTGAGTGTCTCCCTTTGTATTCACTCGACGCCCCGCGCCTTTTATTTTTCTTGTTTTAACCAAACGAACTTTGGAACTGGCAGTGCTGCTACTTCCGGGACCTCAGCTTACAGGGACGAGGATGAGGTAATGGAGGATGTGGTCACTTCCAATCTGGGTATGATTTCTGCCATTCTATCTTCTCAACTGCAATGTGCACCATTGGGTGATGTGATTTTGGCGATTGAACTTTGCACGGCTCCCAACATTATTGACCTCCTCGATGATGATGAAGAGCCCGAGAGGCCTTTGATGAGGAAGAATAGGCAAGCTCCTGCAAGCAAGGTGCCACAGTCGATGCCGAGGGCGGAACCAGTCGTTCAGGACACTAGCGACGCCAATCGGGGTTCTGTTACCTTCGTCGTGCCACTGTCGAGTGCCTTGCCTTCTTCGTCGACTGCTCAGGCCCCTGTCGACCCACCTTCAGTTTTTGCGACCCATCATGTCCCAGAGGATGAAGTGAATGCTGCCAAGGAAGCTATACGCCAGGCGGGCATCATGATGGAGAAGATGAAGATGGTGCGGGACGCTAGTCAGGCCGCCAACAACACCAGCTCGGCTCTCCAAAGCAACGTTCAGGTTAGTTGGTCACCGCTTGTTCTGTTAGGATATGCTATCTGAAGACTCTTTCCGAAAATCTTTGCATCTGTACACCCACTGGGTGCGTCGATTGAATTTTTGAACTAGTGGGGGCACGCTGAGTGCACCCATTGGGTGTAGTCCCCGAGACTACGGTGGACTGCTGGCAGTCGACTGTAGTCTTTTTATTTTGTCGAGTGTAAACCGAACTGGTAGTTTGTCTCTTCCACTCGGTCTTGTCGAGTGGGATCAGAACCGGTGGGGGCACGCCAAGTGCACCCACTGGGTGTAGTCCCCGAGACCGCGGTCGACTGCTGGCAGTTGACTGTGGTCTGAGTTCTTCTTTCTCTCCCCCTCTTTTTTTTACTTCCTGCACTCGACTTCGGCGGGCCGGTCGAGTGGGATCAGAGCCGGTGGGGGCACGCAAAGTGCACCCACTGGGTGTAGTCCCCGAGACTATGGTGGACTGCGGGCAGTCGACCGTAGTCTTAGTACTTATTGTCTTTGTCGTTTTTCGCTGTAAAATAACTTCTCCTCTTTGATTGCAGAAATCTTATGATCTTGGAGCTCGCTTTGCTGACTTGGAGAAACGGCAGATCCAACTGAACCTTGACTTGGAGCTGGCCAAGACAGAGCTGCAAAAGGCCAAGGACGGCGCCAATGGTAAGACGAGTTTGTCGACTGGTTTGTCTTAGGCTTGAGTACCCTTCTGCTCTTTCTGAATCAAGCATCATTTCTTTGCAGAAAAACTGAGAGAAGCTCTGGCGAAGAAGGATCAGGATTTGGCTGCTGCTCGAAAGGAAGCTGACGACAGGACCGCTCTGGCTGAACAGAAACTGGCTTCGATCGGCCAGTTGGAAGAAGAGAATACCAAGATGAAATCTGCTCTGAACGGAGCCAACAAGGAGTGCACACGCTTGAAGAAGGACAATCTCAACCTGTACGAGAAGATGGAAGGCATCGCTCGCAGGAGCGATGATCTGGAAAGCTATCTGAGGAGCCTTGCCAAGAAGTTATTCATCAAGCTTGAAGGTACACATTTTGTTCCGACTGATTTTTTCGTCGACTCAGCGTACGAAAATTGACTTATCCTTGGATCGTGAATGCAGAGTTTTGCCAGAACTTCGAGGAGGAGACTGGACGGATTGAGCCAGGTTTGGACCCAATCAATTCTCCCGTGAAAGATGAAACTGCCATGAATCTGCTCTGACTGGAATCCCGCATCGACGGTGTTGTGGACTACTTGGCTCGACTGAAGGTCGCCACGTCACGGATCGACCCGGCACTTTGGCCAGAGGCCACGCTCCAGAATGATCTTGAGTCTCTGATGACTCGACTTAACGAGATCCCTGACCGAGTGCAGGAGTGGAAGAAATCTTCTGCCCGGTGTGGTGCTGATGTGGCTCTGTCTTTGGTTCGTGTCCATTGCAAGGAGGTGCGACAAGATAAGCTGGCAGCAATCAAGGTCGCCAACACCCAGAAGCATGACTTCCGATCTTTTATGGAGACTTTCATCGCTGCAGCCACTCGGATCGTCGACGGCGTCGACCTAGACGAGTTCGTCGAGCCTGCCAGTCCTCCTCCCGTGGAGTGAACAAACTTTTATGCCTCACCTTAAATTTGTCTCGGAATGCCGAGTGGTTTTTGTAACCGTTAAACTCTTTTGGGCTGAATGCCTGAGCACTTCGATCTGTGGTCCAGAACCTTTAGGATTTATCTGAACTTGGTTTATCGTTGAATATCTTCATGAATCCTCTGTCGAGTGGAAATCATTCTTCACTCGAGACAACTTTTGTATTTGTGGCGCGGCCCCGAAGGAGAAGGTAGCAGTCGACCTGCACCTCGTTGTCCTTGCGGCTCGGCGATGGAGCGCATGTTGTATTTGTGACGAAGCTCCCAAGGAGAAGGCGGCAGTCGACCTGCACATCATCGTCCTTGCGGAGTGGGATGGAGCGCACGTTGTATTTGTGGCGAAGCTCCCAAGGAGAAGGTGGCAGTCGACCTGCACCTCATCGTCCTTGTGGGTTGGCGATGGAGCGTACGTCGTATTTGTGGCGAAGCTCCCAAGGAGAAGGCGGCAGTCGACCTGCACCTCGTCGTCCTTGCGGAGTGGGATGGAGCGCACGTTGTATTTGTGGCGAAGCTCCTAAGGAGAAGGTGGCAGTCAACCTGCACCTCGTCGTCCTTGAGGATTGAGATGTGTTTCGTACTTAGGCGAGTACTGGACTGCAGCTAAGCCCCCGAGTGGGAGGATTGCTCACCACTCGGTAGGATTTTTCAAACATAGGCGAGTACTGGACTGCAGCTAAGCCCCCGAGTGGGAGGATCGCTCACCACTCGGTAGGATTTTTCAAATTAGGCGAGTACTGGACTGCAGCTAAGCCCCCGAGTGGGAGGATCGCTCACCACTCGGTAGGATTTTTCAAACTTAGGCGAGTACTGGACTGCAGCTAAGCCCCCGAGTGGGAGGATCGCTCACCACTCGGTAGGATTTTTCAAACTTAGGCGAGTACAGGACTGCAGCTAAGCCCCCGAGTGGGAGGGTCGCTCACCACTCGGTAGGATTTTTCAAACTTAGGCGAGTACTGGACTGCAGCTAAGCCCCCGAGTGGGAGGGTTGCTCACCACTCGGTAGGATTTTTCAAACTTAGGCGAGTACAGGACTGCAGCTAAGCCCCCGAGTGGGAGGGTCGCTCACCACTCGGTAGGATTTTTCAAACTTAGGCGAGTACTGGACTGCAGCTAAGCCCCCGAGTGGGAGGGTCGCTCACCACTTGGTAGGATTTTTCAAACTTAGGCGAGTACTGGACTGCAGCTAAGCCCCCGAGTGGGAGGATCGCTCACCACTCGGTAGGATTTTCAAATACTTAGGCGAGTACTGTACTGCAGCTAAGCCCCCGAGTGGGAGGCTGGCTCACCACTCGGTAGGATTTTCAAATACTTAGGCGAGTACTGGACTGTAGCTAAGCCCCCGAGTGGGAGGCTGGCTCACGACTCGGTAGGATTTTCAAATACTTAGGCGAGTACTGGACTGCAGCTAAGCCCCCGAGTGGGAGGCTGGCTCACCACTCGGTAGGATTTTCAAATACTTAGGCGAGTACTGGACTGCAGCTAAGCCCCCGAGTGGGAGGCTGGCTCACCACTCGATAGGATTTTCAAATACTTAGGCGAGTACTGGACTGCAGCTAAGCCCCCGAGTGGGAGGCTGGCTCACCACTCGGTAGGATTTTCAAATACTTAGGCGAGTACTGGACTGCAGCTAAGCCCCCGAGTGGGAGGCTGGCTCACGACTCGGTAGGATTTTCAAATACTTAGGCGAGTACTGGACTGCAGCTAAGCCCCCGAGTGGGAGGCTGGCTCACCACTCGGTAGGATTTTCAAATACTTAGGCAAGTACTGGACTGCAGCTAAGCCCCTGAGTGGAAGGCTGGCTCACCACTCAGTAGGATTTTCAAATACTTAGGCGAAACGGGTTCGCAGCTAAGCCCCAGAGTGGGAGGCTGGCTCACCACTCGGTAGGAAATTATTTTTACAAACTTAGGCGAAAGGGATTCGCAGCTAAGCCACCCACTGGGGAATTTCTCACGCAAACAAAAACAATAACAATCACTGGGAAAATTATAACGCTCTTGTCTTTGATAAATAAACTACAGGAGTTTTTCTTATTACATCTCATCCGAGTGAGAATTCAAGTATAAAAGGGGCGGAGGAGCTCCGCATTCCAGGCTCGTGGCTCATCAATCTAGCGATCGACATTATAGAGGTGGTACGCTCCATTGTGGAGGACTCTGGTGACTATGAAGGGGCCTTCCCAGGTAGGAGCGAGTTTGTGTGGTTTCTGCTGATCCACTCGGAGGACTAAGTCTCCTTCTTGGAAGGCTCGACTCTTCACATTTCTGGCATGGAATCTACGCAAGTCTTGGTGATAGATGGTCGATCGGATCATCAGAACCTCCGCCGCCGGATCACTGCTGTCGCACTCGGATGCGGTCTCTGCGAAGCCAGTCGACAGGTCGAACAGGCCGTAGAGGGATTCGTCGGGCTCGATCGCCGCGACTTGAGGGGTGGCCGACTGGCGTGCCACCGCGTGTCTCACCCACCGCTGAAGTCTCGGCCGACCGGAGCGCTTGCGCCGGCGGGAAACAGGGAGGGAGGACAGCACAGGAGCCGACCGATAGTGGATCGACGGTTGCCGCAAGAGGACGCCGCAGACGCACACGTGAAAGTGCGTTGCCCCACGGACAGGGAGTGCGTCCACGTCGAGCGGAGCCTCTTGAAGCCAAGCGGAGTCGTCGGCGATGAACGTGAGCGCGCCGAGACGGATCTCGCGGCCCTCCACCAAAACTCCGCCAGAAACCATGATGATTTGGATCGAAAAAGATCGCAACTCCTCCAACAAATCGCTAAAACACCTGCCCCACGGTGGGCGCCAACTGTTGTGGTTCTAAGCCTGACAGTAATGTAGGGGGGTAGGTATGGAGAGGCAAGATCTTAGCTATGGAGAAGTTGTAAGCACACGAGGTTTACGAGTTCAGGTCCTTCTCGGAGGAAGTAATAGCCCTACGTCTCGGAGCCCGGAGGCGGTCGACTGGATTATGCGTTTATGAATTACAGGGGTGCGAACCCTTTACACTGAGGAGGGGGGAGGCTTATATAGAGTTCGCCGACCCCCTCCGGCCCTCAGTTGTGCAAGGTCTTAAATACATTAAGGTCGGGCGTTACTGGTAACGCCTCTAATAAAGTGCTATGATGACCATAAAGGCTACTTAATAACCGACCGTTAGCGTGCGGAGTGCCTTTAGGTCTCCTGGCCGTCGAGTGATTGGACCTTGGTCGAGTGATTACGTCTTGGTCGAGTGTCTTCGAGTCTGTCGAGTGAAACACCTTCAAGTCGATTGAAAGGTGATTTCTTCTTGAGATGTCCTTGGGTAGGGCAGCTGGGACAGGTCCATGACCCTACCCTAGGTACGTAGCTTCATCATTGACCGATAAAGATCTTCATAGAATATGTAGGAACCAATATGGGCATCCAGGTTACGCTATTGGTTATTGACCCGAGATGTGTCTTGTTCATGTCTACATAGTTTGCGAACCCGTAGGGTCCGCACGCTTAACGTTCAATGACGATTTGTATTATGAGTTATTTGTTTGGTGACCGAAGTTTGTTCAGAGTTTCGGCTGAGATCATGGACATGACGAGGAGTCTCGAAATAGTTGATAGGTAAAGATTCATATATTGGAAGGTAGTATTCGGGCATCGGAATGGTTCTGAGTGATTCGATTATTTTTCCGGAGTACCGAGGGGTTACCGGAACCCCCCAGGGAAGTGTTGGGCCTACATGGGCCTAAGGGATAGAGAGCGAAGCCCGCGGGGGGTGGCGCCCCCCCCTCCTAAGCAGTCCGAATAGGACAAGAAGGAGGGGGCGCGTCCCCCCTTTCCCTTTCCCTCTCCCTCTCCTTCCTTTTCCCTCCGGTGGAAGAAAGGAAAAAGGGGGCCGAATCCTACTCCTAGTAGGACTCCCCCCATTGCGCGTGCCCCCTTGGCCGGCCTTCTCCTCCCCTCCCCTCCTTTATATACGGGGGTGGGGGCACCCCAAAGGCACACCAATAGTTCTCTTAGCCGTGTGCGGTGCCCCCCTCCATAGTTTACTCCTCCGGTCATAGCGTCATAGTGCTTAGGCGAAGCCCTACGCGGATCACATCACCATCACTGTCACCACGCCGTCATGCTGACGGAACTGTCCCTCGACCCTCTGCTGGATCAAGAGTTCGAGGGACATCATCGAGCTGAACGTGTGCTGAACACGAAGGTGACGTATGTTCGGTACTTGGATAGGTTGGATCGTTAAGACGTTCGAGTACATCAACCACGGTAACCTAACGCTTCCGCTTTCGGTCTATGAGGGTACGTGGACACACTCTCCCCCTCTTGTTGCTATGCATCTCCTAGATAGATCTTGCGTGATCGTAGGAATTTTTTTGAAATTGCATGCTACGTTACCCAATAGTGTCATCTCAACGGATTTATATGGTGCCCTATTTAACGTGAATGCGACTGTCTCTAATGCATAACGCCAAAGCGATAGTGGCAAATCGGTAAGAGGCATCATAGAACGCACCATATCTAATAAAGTACGGTTACGACGTTCAGACACACCATTACGCTGTGGTGTTCAGGTGGCGTGAGTTGTGAAACTATTCCGCATTGTTTTATATGAAGGCCAAACTCGTAACTCAAATATTTGCCTTCGCGATCAGATCGTAGAAACTTTATTTTCTTATTACGTTGATTCTCCACTTTACTCTGAATTTTTTTGAACTTTTCAAATGTTTCAGACTTATATTTCATTAAGTAGATATACCCATATCTGCTCAAATCATCTATGAAGGCCAGAAAATAATGATACCCGCTGCATGCTTCAATACTCATTGGACCACATACATCGGTATGTATTACTTCCAATAAGTCATTGGCTCGCTCCATTGTTCCGGAGAACGGAGTTTCAGTCATCTTGCCCATGAGGCATGGTTCGCAAGTATCAAATGATTCATAATCAAGTGATTCCAAAAGACCATCTGCATGGAGTTTCTTCATGCGCTTTATACCAATATGACCTAAACAACAGTGCCACAAATATGTTGCACTATCATATCAACTTTGCATCTTTTGGCATCAATATTATGAATATGTGTATCACTATGATCGAGATTCAATAAACCATTTACATTGGGTGTATGACCATAGAAGGTTTTATTCATGTAAACAGAACAACAATTATTCTCTGACTTAAATGAATAACCGTATTGCAATAAACATGATCCAATCATATTCATGCTCAACGCAAATACCAAATAACATTTATTTAGGTTCAACACTAATCTCGAAGGTAGAGGGAGTGTGCGATGGTGATCTTATCAACCTTGGAATCACTTCCAACACACATCATCACCTCACCCTTAACTAGTCTATATTCAGCCTGCAACTCCTGTTTTGAGTTACTAATCTTAGCAACTGAACTAGTATCAAATACCCAGGGGCTAGTACGAACACTAGTAAGGTACACATCAATAATCTGTATATCAAATATACCTTTGTTCACTTTGCCATCCTTATTAACCGCCAAGTATTTGGGGCAGTTTCTCTTCCAATGACCATTCCCTTTGCAGTGAAAGCACTCAGTTTCATGCTTGGGTCCATCTTTGGCCTTCTTCACGTGAGTGGCAACTTGCTTGCCATTCTTCTTGAAGTTCCCTTTCTTTCCCTCACCCTTTTTCTTGAAACTAGTGGTCTTGTTAACCATCAACACTTGATGCTCTTTCTTGATTTCTATCTTCGCCGATTTCAGCATCGCGAAGAGCTTGGGAATCGTTTTTGTCATCCCTTGCATATTATAGTTCATCACGAAGTTCTAGTAGCTTGGGGATAGTGACTAGAGAACTTTGTCAATCACTATCTTATATGGAATATTCACTCCCACTTGATTCAAGTAATTGTAGTACCCATACATTCGGAGCACATGCTCACTGGTTGAGCTATTCTCCTCCATCTTGTAGGCAAAGTACTTGTCAGAGGTCTCATACCTCTTGACACGGGCATGAGTCTGAAATACCAATTTCATCTCTTGGAACATCTCATATGCTCTATGGCATTCAAAATGTTTTTGAAGTCCCAGCTGTAAGCCGTAAAGCATGGTGCAAAAAACTATCAAGTAGTCATCATATCAAGCCCGCCAGACGTTCATAACGTCTGCATCTGCTCCTGCAATAGGTCTGTCACCTAGTGGTGCATCAAGGACATAATTCTTCTGTGCAGCAATGAGGATAATCCTCAGATCATGGATCCAGTCCGCATCATTTCTACTACCATCTTCCACTTATTTTTCTCTAGGAACATATCAAAAATATATAGGAGCTATATCGCGAGCTATTGATCCAACATAGATATGCAAAACTATCAAGACTAAGTTCATGATAAATTAAGTTCAATTAATCAAATTACTAATGAACTCCCACTTAAATAGACATCCCTCCAGTCATCTAAGTGATACGTGATCTAAATCAACTAACCCATGTTCGATCATCACGTGAGATGGGGTAGTCATCAATGGTGAACATCTCTATGTTGATCATATCTACTATATGATTCATGTTTAACCTTTCTGTTGGGGAACGTAGCAGTAATTCAAAAACTTTCCTACATGTCACCAAGATCAATCTAGGATATACTACCGACGAGAGAGAGAGGGAGGGAGGTGTATCTTCATACCCTTGAAGATCGCAATGCGGAAGCGTTACAAGAACGCGGTTGGTGGAGTCGTACACACGGCGATTCAGTTCGCGGTCGATTTCGATCTAAGCGCCGAACAACGGCGCCTCCACGTTCAACACACGTACAGCCCGGGGACGTATCCTCCTTCTTGATCCAGCAAGGGGAGAGGAGAAGTTGAGGAAAACTCCGACAGTACGACGGCGTGGTGGTGATGGAGCTTGTGGTTCTCCGGCAGGGCTTCGCCAAGCGCTACGGAGGAGGAGGAGGTGTAGGAGAGGGGGAGGGGCTGCGCAGGGGAAGGGTTTGGCTACCCTCTCTCTCCCTCACTATATATAGGGGGAAGGGGGAGGAGGAGGCGCCCTAGGGTTTCCCTAGGGTAGGGGCGGCGGCCATAGGGGAAACCCTAGATGGGTTTGGGCGCCCTCACCCCTAGGAAACTTGCCCCTCAAGCCGGGAGGGGTGGCTGCCCTAGGGGAGGCGCCCCCACCTCTCCAGATTACGTGAGATGGGGTGGGAGGGGCGCTCAGCCCCTTAGTGGGCTGATGTGCCCCCTCCCCTTGGCCCATAAGGCCCCCCAACACTTGTCGGGGCCTCCGAAACCCCTTTCGGACACGCTGGTCGTCACCCGGTACCCCCGGAACAATTCCCGACTCCAATACCCTTCGTCCAATATATCGATCTTCACCTCCGGACCATTCCGGAACTCCTCGTCACGTCCGAGATCTCATCCGGGACTCCGAACAACCTTCGGTAACCACATACTATTTCCCATAACAACTATAGCGTCACCGAACCTTAAGTGTGTAGACCCTACGGGTTCGAGAACCATGCAGACATGACCGAGACATCTCTTCGGCCAATAACCAATAGCGGGATCTGGATACCCATATTGGCTCCCACATGTTCCACGATGATCTCATCAGATGAACCACAATGTCGCGGATTCAATCAATCCCGTATACAATTCCCTTTGTCTATCGGTATGTTACTTGCCCGAGATTCGATCGTCGGTATCCCCATACCTCGTTCAATCTTGTTGTTGGCAAGTCTCTTTACTCGTTCCGTAATGCATGATCCTGTGGCTAACTCCTTAGTCACATTGAGCTCATTATGATGATGCATTACCGAGTGGGCCCAGAGATACCTCTCCGTCATAGGGAGTGACAAATCCTAGTCTCGATTCGTGCCAACCCAGCAGACACTTTCAGAGATACATGTAATGCACCTTTATAGCCACCCAGTTATGTTGTGACGTTTGGTACACCCAAAGCATTCCTACGGTATCCGGGAGTTGCACAATCTCATGGTCTAAGGAAATGATACTTGACATTAGAAAAGCTTTATCAAACGAACTACACGATCTTGTGCTACGCTTAAGATTGGGTCTTGTCCATCACATCATTCTCCTAATGATGTGATCCCGTTGTCAATGACATCCAATGTCCATGGTCAGGAAACCATGACCATCTATTGATCAACGAGCTAGTCAACTAGAGGCTTACTAGGGCCATATTACGATCTATGTATTCACACATGTATTATGGTTTTCGGTTAATACAATTATAGCATGAACAATAGACCATTATCATGAACAAGGAAATATAATAATAACCATGTTATTATTGCCTCTAGGGCATATTTCCAACAGTCTCCCACTTGCACTAGAGTCAATAATCTAGTTCACATAGTTATGTGATTAACACTCATAGTTCACATCACCATGTGACTAACACCCGAAGAGTTTACTAGAGTCAATAATCTAGTTCACATCGCCATGTGATTAACACCCAAGAGTTTACTAGAGTCAATAATCTAGTTCACATCACCATGTGATTAACACTCAATAAGTTCTAGGGTTTGATCATGTTATGCTTACGAGAGAAGTGTCAATCAACGGGTCTACAACATTCAGATCCGTGTGTTCTTCGCAAATCTCGATTTCACATTGTAGATGTTGCTACTATGCTCCACTTGGAGCTATTCCAAATGGTTGCTCCACTATACGTATCCGGTTTGCTACTCAGAGTCATCCGGATAGGTGTTAAAGCTTGCATCGACGTAACCCTTTACGCCGAACTCTTTATCACCTCCATAACCGAGAAACATTTCCTTATTCCTAAGGACAATTTTGACCGCTGTCCAATGATCCACTCCTGGATCACTCTTGTACCCCCTTTCCAGACACGTGGCAAGGCACATCGCGGTACATAGCATGGCATATCGTATAGAGCCTATGCTAAGGCATAGGGGATGACTTTTGTCCTTTCTCTTTCTTCTGCCATGGTCAAGCTTCAAGTCTTAACTTCACACCTCACAACTCAGGCAAGAACTCCTTCTTTGACTGATCCATCTTGAACTCCTTCAAGATCATGTCAAGTTATGTGCTCTGTGAAAGTCTTATCAGGCGTCTTGATCTATATCTATAGATCTTCATACCCAACATGTAAGC
Organism: Triticum urartu; assembly: GCF_056163025.1. NCBI lineage: Eukaryota > Viridiplantae > Streptophyta > Magnoliopsida > Poales > Poaceae > Triticum > Triticum urartu. The sequence continues at coordinate 402,242,238 of NC_141876.1, forward strand.
AGTTTTACACATGTCTTCCTTTGAAAAACTCCATTCAAACAACCCTTTATGCTTTCTAGAAATTCTACATCATTTCCGATCAACAATATGTCATCCATATATACCTCTCAGAAATGTTGTAGTGCTCCCACTCACTTTCTTGCAAATACAAGTTTCTTGCAAACTTTGTATAAACCCAAATGTGTTGATCGCCTCATCAAAACGTATGTTCCAACTCCGAGATGCTTGCTCCAGTCCATAGAAGGATCGCTGGAGTTTGCATACCTTTTAGCATCCTTAGGATTGACAAAAACCTTTTGGTTGTATCACATACAACCTTTCCTCATGGAAACCGTTAAGGAAACTTTGTTTTGACATCCATCTGCCTGATTTCGTAAATGAAAATGTAGAAACTGCTAACATAGTTCTAACAGACTTTAGCATCGCTACGATCGAGAGGGTCTCATCATAGTCAACTCCTTGAACTTGTCGGAAATTTCTTTGAGACAAGTCAAGCTTCACAAATGGTGACATTACCACCGCGCGCGTCAACAATCATCGGACCGCACACATCAGCATGTATGATTTCCAACAAGTCACTTGCTCGTTCCATTGTTCCAAAGAACGGGGTTTTAGTCATCTTGCCAAAGAGGCATGGTTCGCATGTGTCAAGTGATTCAAAATAAAGTGACTTCAAAAGTCCATTAGCATGGAGGTTCTTTCATGCGCTTTACACCAATATGACCTAAGCGGCAGTGCCACATGAAAGTGGTACTATCATTATCAACTCTACATCTTTTGGCATCAATGTTATGAACTTGTGTATAACTACGGCCGGGATTCAATAAACCATTCACATTGGGTGCATGACCATAGAAGGTATTATTCATGTAAACGGAATAACCATTATTCTCTGACTTGAATGAATAATCGTATTGCAATAAACATGATCTAATCATGTTCATGCTCAACACAGACACCAATGCAAACAACATTTATCTAGGTTCAACACTAATCCCGAAGGTAGAGGGAGCGTGCGGTGGTGATCACATCAACCTTGGAAACACTTCAACACACATCGTCACCTCGCCCTTAGCTAGTCTCCTTTAATTCCGTAGCTTTGTTTCGAGTTACCAATATTAGCAACTGAACCGGTATCTAATACCCAGGTGCTACTAGGAGTACTAGTAAGATACACATCAATAACACACATATATCAAATATACTTTTGTTGAAGTTGACAACCTTCTTATCTACCAAGTATTTGAGGTAGTTCTGCTACCAGTGACCGTTTCCCTAATAGAAACACTTTGTCTGGGGTTTGGGTTCTTGGGTTTCTTCACTGGAGTGGCAACTGGCTTGCCATTCAAGAAGTTTCCCTTCTTGCCCTTCTTTGAAACCAGTGCTCTTGTTAACCATCAACACTTGATGCTCCTTCTTGATTTCTACCTTTACGGCCTTAAGCACGACGAACAGCTCCGGGATTATCTTCCCTTGCATGTTATAGTTCATCACGAAACTCTAGTAGCTTGGTGATAGCGACTAGAGAACTTTTGTCAATCACTCTCTTATCTGGAAGATTAACTCCCACTTGATTCAAGTGATTGAAGTACCCAGACATTCTGAGCACATGCTCACTGGCTGAGCTATTCTCCCCCATCTTGTAGGCAAAGGTCTTGTCAGAGGTCTCAACCTCTCAACACAGGCATGAGCCTGAAATACCAATTTCATCTCTTCGAACATCTCATATGTTCTATGGCGTTCAAAACGCTTTTGGAGCTCCGACTCTAAGCCGTAAAGCATGGCGCATGATATGTCTCCCACGTATCTATAATTTTTGATTGTTCCATGCTATATTATATTCTGTTTTGGACATTATTGGGCTTTATTGTACACTTTTATATTATTTTTGGGACTAACCTATTAACTGGAGGCCCAGCCCAGAATTGCTGTTTTTGCCTATTTCGGAGTTTTGCGGAAAAAAATATCAAACGGAGTCCAAACGGAATGAAACCTTCGGGAACGTGATTTTTGGAACGAACGTGATCCAGAGGACTTGGACCCTACGTCAAGAAAGCTACCAGGAAGGCACGAGGTAGGGGGCGCGCCTACCCCCCAGGCGCGCCATCCACCCTCGTGGGGCCCATGTTGCTCCCCCGACGTACTTCTTCCTCCTATATATACCTATGTACCCCCAAACTACCAGATACAAAGCCAAAAACCTAATTCCACCGCCGCAACCTTCTGTACCCGTGAGATCCCATCTTGGGGCCTTTTCCGGAGCTCCGCCGGAGACGGCATTGATCACAGAGGGCTTCTACATCAACACCATAGCCTCTCCGGTGATGTGTGAGTAGTTTACCTCAGACCTTCGGGTCCATAGTTATTAGCTAGATGGCTTCTTCTCTCTCTTTGGATCTCAATACAAAGTTCTCCATGATTCTCGTGTAGATCTATTCGATGTAATCTTCTTTCGCGGTGTGTTTGTTGAGACCGGTGAATTGTGGGTTTATGATCAAATTTATCTATGAACAATATCCGAATCTTCTCTGAATTCTTTTATGTATGATTGGTTAACTTTGCAAGTCTCTTCGAATTATTAGTTTGGTTTGGCCTACTAGATTGATCTTTCTTGCAATGGGAGAAGTGCTTAGCTTTGGGTTCAATCTTGCGGTGTCCTTTCCCAGTGACAGTAGGGGCAGCAAGGCACGCATTGTATTGTTGCCATCGAGGATCACAAGATGGGGTTTATATCATATTACATGAGTTTATCCCTCTACATCATGTGATCTTACTTAAAGCGTTACTCTGTTCCTTTGAACTTAATACTCTAGATGCATGCTGGATAGCGGTCGATGTGTGGAGTAATAGTAGTAGATGCAGGCAGGAGTCAGTCTACTTGTCTTGGACATGATGCCTATATACATGATCATACCTAGATATTCTCATAACTATGCTCAATTCTGTTAATTGCTCAACAGTAATTTGTTTACCCACCGTAATACTTATGCTCTCGAGAGAAGCCACTAGTGAAACCTATGGCCCCCGGGTCTATTTTCCATCATATTAATCTCCCGTCAACAAGCTATTTCTGGTGCCGTTTTTATTTCGCTTTATTTACTTTGCATATTTATCATAAAAATACCAAAAATATTATCTTATCATATCTATCAGATCTCACTTTCGTAAGTGACCGTGAAGGGATTGACAACCCTTTATTGTGTTGGTTGCGAGGATTTTATTTGTTTGTGTATGTGCGAGGGACTCGTGCGTGGCCTCCTACTGGATTGATACCTTGGTTCTCAAAAACTGAGGAAAATACTTACGCTACTTTGCTGCATCACCCTTTCCTCTTCAAGGGAAAACCAACGCAGTGCTCAAGAGGTGGTAAGAAGGATTTCTGGCGCCGTTGCCGGGGAGTCTACACAAAAGTCAACATACCAAGTACCCATCACAAACCCTTATCTCCCACATTACATTATTTGGCATTTGCCTCTCGTTTTCCTCTCCCCCACTTCACCCTTGCCATTTTATTCGCCCTCTCTCTTTTCCGTTCGCCTCTTTTTTGCTCGCTTCTTGTTTGCTCGTGTGTTGGATCGCTTGCTTGTCACGATGGCTCAAGATAATACCAAATTGTGTGACTTTACTAATACCAACAACAATGATTTTCTTAGCACTCCGATTGCTCCTCTTACCGATACTGAATCTTGTGAAATTAATGTCGCTTTGTTGAATCTTGTCATGAAAGATCAATTCGCCGGCCTTCCTAGTGAAGATGCTGCTACCCATCTTAATAGCTGTGTTGATTTGTGTGATATGCAAAAGAATAAAGATGTGGACAATGATATTGTTAAATTGAATCTATTTCCTTTTTCACTTAGAGATCGTGCTAAAGCTTGGTTTTCGTCTTTGCCTAAAAATAGTATTGATTCTTGGAATAAGTGCAAAGATGCTTTTATCTCTAAATATTTTCCTCCCGTTAAGATCATCCCTCTTAGAAACGATATCATGATTTTTAAGCAACTTGATCATGAACATGTTGCACAAGCTTGGAAGCGAATGAAATTAATGATACGTAATTGCACTACACATGGTTTGAATTGTGGATGATTATACAAAAAATTTATGCTAGATTAAATTTTGCTTCTAGAAATCTTTTAGATTCGGCCGCGGGAGGCACTTTTATGGAAATCACTTTAGGAGAAGCTACTAAACTCATAGATAATATTATGGTTAATTATTCTCAATGGCACACTGAAAGATCTACTAATAAGAAAGTGCATGCGATAGAAGAAATTAATGTTTTGAGTGGAAAGGTGGATGAACTCGTGAAATTATTTGCTAATAAAAGTGTTTCTTCTTATCCTAATGATATGCCTTTGTCTACTTTGATTGAGAATAATAATGAATCTATGGATGTGAATTTTATTGGTAGTAATAATTTTGGTAACAACGTGTATATAGGAAACTTTAATCCTAGGCCGTATCCTAGTAATTCCTCTAATAATTATGGTAATTCCTACAACAATTCTTATGGAAATTTTAATAAGATGCCCTCTGAATTTGAGACTAGTGTTAAGGAGTTTATGAATTCGCAAAAGAATTTCAATGCTTTGCTTGAAGAAAAATTGCTTAAAGTTGATGAATTGGCTAGGAACATTGATAGAATTTCTCTTGATGTTGATTCTTTGAAACTTAGATCTATTCCACCTAAGCATGATATCAATGAGTCTCTCAAGGCCATGAGAATTTCCATTGATGAGTGCAAAGAAAGAACCGCTAGGATGCGTGCTAAGAAAGATTGTTTCGCGAAAGCGTGTTCTTCTAGTTTCTATGAAAATAAAGATGTAGATCTAAAAGTTATTGATGTGTCCCCTATTAAATCTTTGTTTTGCAATATGAATCTTGATAATGATGGGACTGAATATGATCCACCTTTACCTAGAAGGCGTTCCAAAAATTCGGAGTTTTTAGATCTTGATGCAAAAATTGGTAGAAGTGGGATTGAAGAGATCAAAACCCTAGATATTAATGAACCCACTACCTTGGATTTAAAGGATTTTAATTATGATCATTGCTCTTTGATATATTGTACTTCCTTGTTGCAATCCATGCTAAATTCTCCACATGCTTATAGTCAAAATAAAGCCTTTACCAAACATATCGTTGATGCTTTGATGCAATCTTATGAAGAAAAACTTGAGTTGGAAGTTTCTATCCCTAGAAAACTTTATGATGAGTGGGAACCTACTATTAAAATTAAAATTAAAGATCATGAATGCTATGCTTTGTGTGATTTGGGTGCTAGTGTTTCCATGATTCCAAAGACTTTGTGTGATTTGCTAGTTTCCGTGATTTTGATGATTGCTCTTTAAATTTGCACCTTGCGGATTCCATCATTAAGAAACCTATGGGAAGAATTAATGATGTTCTTATTTTTGCAAATAGGAATTATGTGCCCGTAGATTTCATTGTTCTTGATATAGATTGCAATCTTTCATGTCCTATTATTCTTGGTAGACCTTTCCTTTGAACGATTGGTGCAATTATTGATATGAAGGAATGGAATATTAGATTCCAATTTCCGTTAAGGAAAGGCATGGAACACTTACATAGAAAGAAAATAAAATTACCTTATGAATCTATTATGAGAGCCACTTATGGATTGCCTACCAAAGATGGCAATACCTAGATCTATCTTCGCTTTTATGCCTAGCTAGGGGCGTTAAACAATAGCGCTTGTTGGGAAGCAACCCAATTTTATTTTTATTCCTTGATTTTTGATCTTGTTTAGTAATAAATAATTTATCTATCCTCTGTTTTGGTTGTGTTTTTTGTGTTTAATTAGTGTTTGTGCCAAGTAGAACCGTTGGGAAGGCTTGGGGAAAGTCTTTTTGATCTTGCTGTAAAAAACAGAAACTTTAGCACTCACGATAATTGCTGCCTTTTTTATTTGGAAAGTGCTATTTATTTAATTCTTTTTGAATATGATTAATAGATAAATTCCTCACGTCCATAAATTTATTTTAGAATTTTTGGGATTCCAGAAGTTTGCGTTAGCTACAGATTACTATAGACTGTTCTGTTTTTGACAGATTCTGTTTTTCGTGTGTTGTTTGCTTAATTTGATGAGTCTATTGCTAGTAAAATAGTTTACAAACCATAGAGAAGTTGGAATAAAGTAGGTTTAACACCAATATAAATAAATAATGAGTTAATTACAGTACCTTGAAGTGGTGTTTTTTTTTCTTTCGCTAACGGAGCTCACGAGATTTTCTATTTTGAGTTTTGTGTTGTGAAGTTTTCAAGTTTTGGGTTAAGTTTTGATGGATTATGGAACAAGGAGTGGCAAGATACTAAGCTTGGGGATGCCCATGGCACCCCAAGGTAAAATTCAAGGACACCCAAAAGCCTAAGCTTGGGGATGCCCCGGAAGGCAACCCCTCTTTCGTCTTCGTCTATCGGTAACTTTACTTGGAGCTATATTTTTATTCACCACATGATATGTGTTTTGCTTGGAGCATCTTGTATTATTTGAGTCTTTGCTTTTTAGTTTACCACAATCATCCTTGCTGTACATACCTTTTGAGAGAGACTCACATGATTTGAAAATTATTAGAATACTCTATGTGCTTCACTTATATCTTTTGACCTATATAGTTTTTTCTCTAGTGCTTCACTTATATCTTTTAGAGCATGGTGGTAGATTTGTTTTATAGAAACAATTGTTATCTCATCCTTCACTTATATTATTTTGAGAGTCCTACAAAACAGCATGGTAATTTGCTTTAATTATGATAGGCATTCAAGATTAGTAAAAAAATCTTATGAGTGTGTTGAATACTATGAGAAGTTTGATACTTGATAATTGTTTTGAGATATGGAGATGGTGATATTAGAGTCATGCTAGTTGAGTAGTTGTGAATTTGAGGAATACTTGTGTTGAAGTTTGTGATTCCCGTAGCATGCATGTATGGTGAACCGTTATGTGACGAAATCGGAGCATGATTTATTTATTGATTGTCTTCCTTATGAGTGGCGGTCGGGGATGAGCGATGGTCTTTTCCTACCAATCTATCCCCCTAGGAGCATGCACGTAATACTTTGTTTCGATAACTAATAGATTTTTGCAATAAGTATGTGAGTTCTTTATGACTAATGTTGAGTCCATGGATTATACGCACTCTCACCCTTCCACCATTGCTAGCCTCTCTAATACCGCGCACTTTTCGCCGTTATCATATACCCACCATATACCTTCCTCAAAACAGCCACCATACCTACCTATTATGGCATTTCCATAGCCATTCCGAGATATATTGCCATGCAACTTTCCACCGTTCCATTTACTATGACACGCTCCATCATTGTCATATTGCTTTGCATGATCATGTAGTTGACATTGTATTTGTGGCAAAGCCACCGTTCATAATTCTGTCATACATGTCACTCTTGATTCATTGCATATCCCGGTATACCGCAGGAGGCATTCACATAGAGTCATATTTTGTTCTAAGTATTGAGTTGTAATTGTTGAGTTGTAAGTAAATAAAAGTGTGATGATCATCATTTTTAGAGCATTGTCCCAAGTGTTGAAAGGATGATGGAGACTATGATTCCCCCACAAGTCGGGATGAGACTCCGGACTAAATAAAAAAAGAAGAGGCCATAAAAAAAGAGAAAAGGCCCCAAAAAAGAAGAAGGGGCAATGCTACTATCCTTTTACCACACTTGTGCTTCAAAGTAGCACCATGATCTTTATGATAGAGAGTCTCCTATGATATCACTTTCATATACTAGTGGGAATTTTTCATTATAGAACTTGGCTTGTATATTCCAATGATGGGCTTCCTCAAAATGCTCTAGGTCTTCATGAGCAAGCGAGCTAGATGCACACCCACTTAGTTCATTTTGTTGATCTTTCATATACTTATAGCTCTAGTGCATCCGTTGCATGGCAATCCCTACTCAGTCACATTGATATCTATTAATGGGCATCTCCATAGCCCATTGATATGCCTAGTTGATGTGAGACTATCTTCTCTTTTTTGTATTCTCCACAACCACCATTCTATTCCACATATAGTGCTATGTCCATGGCTCACGCTCATGTATTGCGTGAAGATTGAAAAAGTTTGAGAACACCAAAAGTATGAAACAATTGCTTGGCTTGGCATCGGGGTTGTGCTGGATTTAAATACTTTGTGTGGTGAAGATAGAGCATAGCCAGACTATATGATTTTGTAGGGAGAACTTTCTTTGGCCATGTTATTTTGAGAAGACATAATTGCTTAGTTAGTATGCTTGAAGTATTATTATTTTTATGTCAATATTAAACTTTTGTCTTGAATCTTTCGGATCTGAATATTCATACCACAATTAAGATAATTACATTGAAATTATGCCAAGTAGCATTCCACATCAAAAATTCTGTTTTTATCATTTACCTACTCGAGGACGAGCAGGAATTAAGCTTGGGGATGCTTGATATGTCTCCAACGTATCTATAATTTTTTATTGTTCCATGCTATATTATATTCTGTTTTGGACATTATTGGGCTTTATTATACACTTTTATATTATTTTTGGGACTAACCTATTAACCGGAGGCCCAGCCCAGAAGTGTTGTTTTTTGCCTATTTCAGAGTTTCGCAGAAAAAGAATATCAAACGGAGTCCAAACGGAATGAATCCTTCGGTAACGTGATTTTTGGAACGAACGTGATCCAGAGGAGTTGGACCCTACGTCAAGAAAGCTACCAGGAAGACACGAGGTAGGGGGGTGCGCCTACCCCCCCCCCCCCCAGGTGCGCCCTCCACTCTCGTGGGGGCCATGTTGCTCCACCGACGTACTTCTTCCTCCTATATATACCTGCATACCCCCAAACTACCAGATACGGAGCCAAAAACCTAATTCCACCACCGCAACCTTCTGTACCCGTGAGATCCCATCTTGGGGCCTTTCCCGGAGCTCCGCCGGAGGGGGCATCGATCACGGAGGGCTTCTACATCAACACCATAGCCTCTCCGATGATGTGTGAGTAGTTTACCTTAGACCTTCGGGTCCATAGTTATTAGCTAGATGGCTTCTTCTCTCTTTGGATCTCAATACAAAGTTCTCCACGATTCTCGTGGAGATCTATTCGATGTAATCTTCTTTTGCGGTGTGTTTGTTGAGACCGATGAATTGTGGGTTTATGATCAAGTTTATCTATGAACAATATTCGAATCTTCTCTGAATTCTTTTATGTATGATTGGTTATCTTTGCAAGTCTCTTCGAATTATCAGTTTGGTTTGGCCTACTAGATTGATCTTTCTTGCAATGGGAGAAGTGCTTAGCTTTGGGTTCAATCTTGCGGTGTCCTTTCCCAGTGACAATAGGGGCGGCAAGGCACGTATTGTATTGTTTTTTTTAAGATCATCATGTATTGTATTGTTGCCATCGAGGATAACAAGATGGGGTTTATATCATATTGCATGAGTTTACCCCTCTGCATCATGTCATCTTACTTAAAGCGATACTCTGTTCCTTTGAACTTAATACTCTAGATGCATGCTGGATAGCGGTCGATGTGTGGAGTAATAGTAGTAGATGCAGACAGGAGTCGGTCTACTTGTCTCAGACGTGATGCCTATATACATGATCATACCTAGATATTCTCATAACTATGCTCAATTCTGTCAATTGCTCAACAGTAATTTGTTTACCCACCGTAATACTTATGCTCTCGAGAGAAGCCACTAGTGAAACCTATGGCTCCCGGGTCTATTTTCCATCATATTAATCTCCCGCCAACAGGCTATTTCTGGTGCCGTTTTTATTTCGCTTTATTTACTTTGCATCTTTATCACAAAAATACCAAAAATATTATCTTATCATATCTATCAGATCTCACTTTCGTAAGTGACCGTGAAGGGATTGACAACCCCTTTATTGCGTTGGTTGCGAGGATTTTATTTGTTTGTGTAGGTGCAAGGGACTCATGCGTGTCCTCCTACTGGATTGATACCTTGGTTATCAAAAACTGAGGGAAATATTTACGCTACTTTGCTGCATCACCCTTTCCTCTTCAAGGGAAAACCAACGCAGTGCTCAAGAGGTAGCAGCGCACTAAACTATCAGGTAGTCATCAGAACATGTCTACCAGATGTTCGCAACATCCACAGACGATGCCAGAGGGGTTGGCACACTGAGCGGTGCATCAAGGATAGAAGCCTTCTGTGTAGCAGTGAGGACAATCCTCAGACTACGGCCCTAGTCCGCACAATTGCTTACAATATCTTTCAACTTAGTCTTTCTCTAGGAACGTATTAAAACAAAGAGCTAAAGCGCGAGCTATTAATCCACAACATAATTTGCAAAGACAATTTAGACTATGTTCATGATAATTAAGTTCATCTAATCAAATTATTCAATGAACTCCCACTCAGATAGACATCCCTCTAGTCATCTAAGTGATACATGATCCGAATCGACAAGGCCATGTCCGATCATCACATGAGACGGACTAGTCATCAACGGTGAACATCTCCATGTTGATCGTATCTTCTATACGACTCATGTTCGACCGTTCGGTCTTCCGTGTTCCGAGGCCATGTCTGTACATGCTAGGCTCGTCAAGTCAACCTAAGTGTGTTGCGTGTGTAAATCTGGCTTACACCCGTTGTATGCGAACGTTAGAATCTATCACACCCGATCATCACGTGGTGCTTTGAAACAAGGAACCTTCGCAACGATGCATAGTTAGGGGGAACACTTTCTTGAAATTTTAGTGAAGGATCATCTTATTTATGCTACCGTCGTTCTAAGCAAATAAGATGTAAACATGACAAACATCACATGCAAATCATAAAGTGACATGATATGGCCAATATCATCTTGCGCCTTTGATCTCCATCTTTGAGGCGCGGCATGAACACCATCATCACCGGCATGACACCATGATCTGTTTCGCCAACTATTACTTCTACTACTATGGCTAACGTTTAGCAATAAAGTAAAGTAATTACATGGCGTTTTCATTGACACGCAGGTCATAAATAAATTAAGACAACTCCTATGGCTCCTGCTGGTTGTCATACTCATCCACATGCAAGTCGTGATTCCTATTACAACAACATGATCAATCTCATACATCACATATATCATTCATCACATCCTTTTGGCCATATCACATCACATAGCAAAACCCTGCAAAAACAAGTTAGACGTCCTCTAATTGTTGTTGCATGTTTTACGTGGCTGCTATGGGTTTCTAGCAAGAACGTTTCTTACCTACACAAAACCACAATGGTGATATGCCAATTGCTATTTACCCTTCATAAGGACCCTTTTCATCGAATCCGATCCGACGAAAGTGGGAGAGACAGACACCTGCCAGCCACCTTATGCATCAACTGCATGTCAGTCGGTGGAACCAGTCTCACGTAAGCATACGTGAAAGGTCGGTCCAGGCCGCTTCATCCCACAATGTCGCCGGATCAAGATAAGACTAGTAACGGTAAGCAAATTGAACAAATCATGGCCCACAACTGCTTTGTGTTCTACTCGTGCATACAATCTACGCATAGACCTAGCTCATGATGCCACTATTGGGGAACGTAGCAGTAATTCAAAAAAATTCCTATGTGTCACCAAGATCAATATAGGAGATACTAGCAATGAGAGAGAGGGAGGTGTATCTTCATACCCTTGAAGATCGCAATGCGGAAGCGTTACAAGAACGCGGTTGGTGGAGTCGTACACGCAGCGATTCAGATCGCGGTCGATTCTGATCTAAGCGCCGAACAACGGCGCCTCCGCGTTCAACACACGTACAGCCCGGGGACGTCTCCTCCTTCTTGATCCAGCAAGGGGAGAGGAGAAGTTGAGGGAAAACTCTGACGGCACGACGGCGTGGTGGTGATGGAGCTTGTGGTTCTCCGGCAGGGCTTCGCCAAGCGCTATGGAGGAGGAGGATGTGTAGGAGAGGGGGAGGGGCTGCGCCAGGGGAAGGGTGCGGCTGCCCTCTCTCTCCCTCACTATATATAGGGGGAAGGGGGAGGCGGAGGTGCCCTAGGGTTTCCCTAAGGTAGGGGCGGCGGCCATAGGGGAAACCCTAGATGGGTTTGGGCGCCCCCACCCCTAGGAAACTTGCCCCCCAAGCCGGGAGGGGTGGCTGCCCTAGGGGAGGCGCCCCCACCTCTCCAGGTTATGTGTTGTAACACCCCGGATGTAACTTTCCCAATTTGTGCTCCAACTCTTGCCGTTCCCGGCGTTAAGTTAATTTATTTTCTCGGGTTCGGGTCTTTGTCTCCATGTGTTGTTATCGTTGTCATGCATCTCATATCATGTCATCATGTGCATTGCATTTGCATACGTGTTCGTCTCATGCATTCGAGCATTTTCCCCGTTGTCTGTTTTGCATTCCGGCGCTTCGTTCTCCTCCGGTGGTCATTTCTACCTTTCCTTCGTGTGTGGGGATTAAACATTTCCGGATTGGACCGAGACTTGCCAAGCGTCCTTGGTTTACTACCGGTAGACCGCCTGTCAAGTTTCGTACCATTTGGGCTTCGTTTGATACTCCAACGGTTAACCGAGGGACCGAAAAGGCCTCGTGTGTGTTGCAGCCCAACACCCCTCTATTTTGGCCCAAAACCCACCTAAACCTGCTCCATCATCTAGAGCGTTCGATCACGATCGCGTGGCCGAAAACCGCACCTCATTTGGACTCTCCTAGCTCCCTCTATGCCTATATATAGACCCCCTCCTTCAAATTCGCGGTTCCACTCTCCCCCCTAACCCTAGATCCATCCACCGCCGCCGCCGCCGGACGTGTCCGGAGCGGACCGGACAGCGTCTGCCCCACCGCCGCCACGTGGCGCGTTGCCATTCACCGCGCCGCCCGCCCCACTTCGCCAGCTGCCGCCGGCCCGGGAGGCCCAGGAGGGGCCCCCGAGGCCCGTTGACACGCGCCGCTGCCCGGGGCCTTCGTCCCCGCTGCCGGCCGCCCGCCGGAACTCCTTCCGCCGCCCGCCCGAAGCTCCTCGCCGGCCCCGCCGCCTCAGCCCGCCGGCGCCACCACCAGCCGCCGCCACCGCGCCGCGTCGCCTCGGCGTCCGCGCCGCTCGCCGCCTTCCCCCGCCGCCTCGTCTCCGGCCTCGCCCCGCGAGCTCTTCCCTCCGCCGGTGAACAGTGCCTCGCCGGAGTTTGCCTCGATCCGCGTGCAGATCTCAGATCTGGAATTCGAAGGTTGACTTTTTCTCAGAAACCCTAGCCCATGTGCTCCTGTTCATAGCCCCGTAACTTTGCATCCGTAACTCCTATTCATGCAGATAGCATATCAAAATGTTCATCTCAGAGAGTACATCATTTCATTCCATTGCATCTTTTTCATTTGAGTTCATCTTGATGCCCGAAATGCTGTTAGAAGAGGGCTACTTGAGATAATTGTCAGATCTGGTGCTTCATTTAGCTTTTTGTCATTTTTGCCATGATTATTGTGTGCATGATATGCCCTGATGTTCTACATATGTTTTGTTAAGGGTTTTGTCATCTTTCCAGAGGTGCAACCCATGTATTTTTGTGATGTGTGTGGTGACTAGTGCAAGCTTGCAAAGTGAGGCACTCGGTAATTCTGTTTTCAGGGACTTAGCAATTCCACTAAGTCCTTGATCTGTTTATCTCATGTTGCCATATGTTCATGTTGTTTCCTAGTGATCCGTGCCTCTTTTGGGAATGATCAGTAAGGATGTTTTGTTAATCTTGTAGTGCTCTATCCATCCATGTCTTTGTTTGAAATTATGGAGCACCCTAGCTTGAGTCAATTGAGCTCTACTTTGCCTACTTTGTGAATCTGGGCAGATTGTCAACTTGTTTGCAATTTTGCCGATGGTGTTGTAGTTGATCCGTGCATGCTATGCTATTGCTATTGCCATGTCTATCTTGAATTTTGAGTGTTCTTGATAGATGTATTCTTATCTTTTCATTACTTGCACCGTAGTGAGTGCATCGAGCTCGTAAACATGCCTACTTGAGTTATATTTCAGCATGTGCCAGTTTTCACTAAGTCTGAAAACTGATTATGTTTTTGCGATGTTCACGTGCTTGTTAGTATATTTTCTGATCCCTTTTGGCTCAAGGTCACTAAGGGACTTTTGTTAAGCTATTTGAGTAGCTCCATGCCATGTTTTACTTTGCCATGTTCAGGTCCTGTTTCATGTAGTTTTGTTGCTCCGAAGAGTGCTACCTGATCTGAAATTCCAGACAAGTGTTAATTTCACTAAGTCTGAGATCTGTTTGCCATATGCATTTTTGCCATGCTTGTTTGAACCTGTTAATGGATGAATTGGCCGTAGCTCAGTGCTAGACTTTTGTTAAGCATCTTGAATGCATACCTTACATGTATTTTGTTGTCATGTTTGGGTGTTGTAACATGTTCATTTCGTTGCATTTAGATGGCTACTTGCTGTAAATCGCAGACCGATGTCATATTTGAATCGCTTGCCATTTCCAAACCGTAACTCCGATTCCGGTGTTCTTTATATTGTTTTCAAGCGATTTCATCTCATCTTTCCAGTGGAACACTTGGATTTCCAAGTTGAGGCCAGGACCTTGCTTTTCCTGTCATATCTTGCATTTTGCATCCCGCATCGCATCCCGCATAGCATATCATCATTGCATCATATTGCTTGATCCTTGCACGTGGTTGATTGGGCCCTTGTTTCTTGTTTGTCTTGTTTGGGTAGAGCCGGGAGACGAGTTCGCTAATGAGGAGCTCGTTGATTTTGCTTTCGAGGATCCAGTCAACTCTGACAACTGTGCAGGCAAGATGATCATACCCTCGAAATCACTACTATCTTTGTTATGCTAGTTTGCTCGCTCTTTTGCTATGCCAATGCTACGACGCCTACCACTTGCTTTCAAGCCTCCCAAATTGCCATGTCAAACCTCTAACCCACCATGTCCTAGCAAACTGTTGATTGGCTATGTTACCGCTTTGCTCAGCCCCTCTTATAGCGTTGCTAGTTGCAGGTGAAGTTTGGAGGCCGTTCCTTGTTGGAACATTTATTTACTTGTTAGGATATCATTATATTGCTATGTTATCTTAATGCATCTATATACTTGGTAAAGGGTGGAAGGCTCGGCCTCTCGCCTAGTGTTTTGTTCCACTCTTGCCGCCCTAGTTTCCGTCATATCGGTGTTATGTTCCCGGATTTTGCGTTCCTTACGCGGTTGGGTTATAATGGGAACCCCTTGATAGTTTGCCTTGATTAAAGCTTTTCCAGCAATGCACAACCTTGGTTTTACCATTTTCCACCTAGCCTTTTCTTTCCCTTGGGTTCTGCAGACTCAAGGGTCATCATTATTTTAACCCCCCCCCCCCCGGGCCAGTGCTCCTCTGAGTGTTGGTCCAAACTGTCAGCCGCTGGTGGCTACCAGGGGAAACTATGGGCTGGCCTACCGGAAGTTTAGACAATCTGAGTGTGCCCTGAGAAACAGATATGTGCAGCTCCCATCGGGATTTGTCGGCACATTCGGGCGGTGTTGCTGGTCTTGTTTTTTTAACCTGTCGAAGTGTCTTGAATAACCGAGATACCGAGTCTGATCGGAACGTCTTGGGAGGAGGTCTATTCCTTCGTTGACCGTGAGAGCTTGTCATGGGCTAAGTTGGGACTCCCCTGCAGGGATTTGAACTTTCGAAAGCTGTGCCCACGGTTATGGGCAGATGGGAATTTGTTAATGTCCGGTTGTAGATAACTTGAACCTTAACTTATTCAAAATGAATCAACTGAGTGTGTTACCGTGATGGCCTTTTCTCGGCGGAGTCCGGGAAGTGGACACGGTGTTGGAGTTATGTTTGCGCAGGTTGTTCTCTAGTTTCTCGCTCGCGCTTTGCCTCCTCTTCTCGCTCTCTTTTGCGAATAAGTTAGCCACCATACTTGCTAGTCGCTTGCTGCAGCTCCACATATTAACCTTGCCATACCTTTAAGCTTAAATAGTCTTGATCGCGAGGTTGCGAGATTGCTGAGTCCCTGTGGCTCACAGATTACTATTACACCAGATGCAGGGCCTGATGATTCCGCTCTAGGAGACGCACTTGAGCTCAAGTGGGAGTTCGACGAAGACTCTCAACGTTACTATGTTTCCTTTCCTGATGATCAGTAGTGGTGCCCAGTTGGGGGTGATCGGGACCGTGTCGCATGTTGGGTTCTCTTTTATTTTGGCGCCGTAGTCGGGCCATGGGTGTTTGGATGATGTAATGTTATTTATGTACTTGTTTGACATGGCGAGTGTAAGCCAACTATGTTATCTCCCCTTTATGATTTATATTACATGGGATGTTGTGAAGATTGCCTAACTTGCGACATATGCCTTCAATGCGATTATGCCTCTAAGTCGTGCCTCGACACGTGGGAGATATAGTCGCATCGAGGGTGTTACAGTGAGATGGGGTGGGAGGGGCGCTCAGCCCCTTAGTGGGCTGATGTGCCCCTCCCCTTGGCCCATAAGGCCCCCCAACGCTTTCTGGGGCCTCCGAAACCCCTTTCGGACACGCTGGTCGTCACCCGGTACCCTCGGAACAATTCCGGACTCCAATACCCTTCGTCTAATATATCGATCTGCACCTCCGGACCATTCCGGAACTCCTCATCACGTCCGGGATCTCATCCGGGACTCCGAACAACCTTCGGTAACCACATACTATTTCTCATAACAACTGTAGCGTCACCGAACCTTAAGTGTGTAGACCCTACGGGTTCGGGAACCATGCAGACATGACCGAGACATCTCTTCGGCCAATAACCAATAGCGGGATCTGGATACCCATATTGGCTCCCACATGTTCCACGATGATCTCATTGGATGAACCACGATGTCGGGGATTCAATCAATCATGTATACAATTCCCTTTTTCTATCGGTATGTTACTTGCCCGAGATTCGATTGTCGGTATCCCGATACCTTGTTCAATCTTGTTACTGGCAAGTCTCTTTACTCATTCCGTAATGCATGATCCCGTGGCTAACTCCTTAGTCACATTGAGCTCATTATGATGATGCATTACCGAGTGGGCCCAGAGATACCTCTCCGTCATAGGGAGTGACAAATCCTAGTCTCGATTCGTGCCAACTCAACAGACACTTTCAGAGATACCTATAATGCACCTTTATAGCCACCCAGTTACGTTGTGACATTTGGTACAGCCAAAGCATTCCTACGGTATCTGGGAGTTGCACAATCTCATGGTCTAAGGAAATGATACTTGACATTAGAAAAGCTTTAACAAACAAACTACACGATCTTGTGCTACACTTAAGATTGGGTCTTGTCCATCACATCATTCTCCTAATGATGTGATCCCGTTGTCAGTGACATCCAATGTCCATGGTCAGGAAACCATGACCATCTATTGATCAACGACTAGTCAACTAGAGGCTTACTAGGGACATATTACGATCTATATATTCACACATGTATTACGGTTTCCGGTTAATACAATTATAGCATGAACAATCGACAATTATCATGAACAAGGAAATATAATAATAACCATTTTATTATTGCCTCTAGGGCATATTTCCAACACTTTCGGACTCCGGTGTTCCGAAGCCATGTATGTACATGCTAGGCTCATCAAGTTTAACCCAAGTATTCTGCATGTGTAAAATTGTCTTACACCCGTTGTATGTGAACGTAGAGTCTATCACACCCGATCATCACGTGGTGTCTCGAAACGAAGAACCATAACAACGGTGCATACTCAGGGAGAACACTTTTACCTTGAAATTCAGTGAAGGGATCATCTTATAATGCTACCATCATTTTAAGAAAAATAAGATGCATAAAAGATAAACATCACATGCAATCAAAATATGTGACATGATATGGCCATCATCATCTTGTGCTTTTGATCTCCATCTCCAAAGTATCATCATGATCTCCATCATCACCGGTTTGACACATTCATCTCCATCGTAGCATCATTGTGTCGAGGTCGTCATGCCAACTATTGCTTCTACAACTATCGCTAACGCATAGTGATAAAGTAAGCAATCACATGGCGCTTGCACTTCATACAATAAAGAGACAACCATAAGGCTCCTACCGGTTGCGAGATATCTTACAAAACATGATCATCTCATACACTAATGTATATCACATCATGTCTTGACCATATCACATCACAACATACCCTGCAAAACCAAGTTAGACGTCCTCTACTTTGTTGTTGCAAGTTTTACGTGGCTGCTACGGGTTTCTAGCAAGAACCGTTCTTACCTATGCATAAAACCACAGCGGTGTTTCGTCAACTTTTCTATTTTAAACTTCTTCAAGGAGCGGCCGCAGTCAAATTCGATTCAACTAAAGTAGGAGAAAAATACACCCCCCAGCCACCTTTATGCAAAACTAGTTGCATGTCAGTCGATGGAACCAGTCTCATGTGCGTGGACATGTAAGGTTGGTCCGGGCCGCTTCATCCCACAATACCACTGAATCAAAATAACACGTTGGTGGTAAGCAATATGACAATCACCGCCCACAACTCTTTATGTTCTACTCGTGCATATCATCTACGCATAGACTTGGCTCATGATGCCACTGTTGGGAATCGTTGCATGGAAAACAATTTTTTTTCTAGGCACACGCAATGATCTATCCATGGAGATGCATAGCAACGAGGGGGAGAGTGTGTCTACATACCCTCATAGACCGTAAGCGGAAGCGTTTCACAACGCGGTTGATGTAGTCGAACTTTCTTCGCGATCCGATCACGATCCAGCAGATCTAGTGCCGAACAGACGGCACCTCCAAGTTTAGCACACGTGCGGCTCGATGAAGTCTCCTCCTTATTGATCCACCAAGTGAGAGAGGATAAGTAGATGGGGTCACAACCAACACGACGGTGTGGTGGTGGAGTACCAACAGCGCTTCGCTAAGCGTCGCCGAGACGAGGCGGTGGAACTATAGAGTAACGGGAGAGAGAGGGGCGCCAAGGGCTTGTTGTATCCTCTTGGGGCACCCCCTCCCCTCTATATATAGGTGGAGGGTGTGGGAAACAGCCCCTCCAAGCCCTAGGGCACAGCTAAGGGGGAGAGAACTTGGACTCCAAGTCCAATCCTATTCCTACTAGGACTCCTTCCTTTTTTTGCCTTACCCAGCCATATGGGCTTTTGAGAACTTGGTGCGCCTAGCCCAATAAGGCCAGGGCACCTCCCCGCAGCCCATGCCAGCCCTTGGGTCGTGGTGGACCCACTTGTGGACTTTCGGACCCCTTCGGGACCTTCTAGAAGCTTCTCGGCACAATACCGAAAAAACTGCACTTTTTCCGGAACCCAAAACATGACTTCTCATATATGAATCTTTACATCTCGACCATTCCGAGACTCCTAGTGACGTCCAGGATCCCATCCAAGACTCCGAATAACATTTTGTTACCACTCATCAAATATCCCAATACTACTTTAGCGTCAATGAACGTTAAGCGTGCGACCATGCGGGTTCGGGAATTATGTAGTCATGACCGAGACACCTCTCCGGTCAATAACCAATAGCGGGACCTGGATGCCCATATTGATTCCTACATACTCCACGAAGATCTTTCATCGGTTGAACCTTTATGACAACATACATAATTCCCTTTATGTGTCGGTATGTTACTTGCCTGATATTCGATCGTCGGTATCTCGATACCTAGTTAAATCTCGTTACCGGCAAGTCTCTTTACTCGTTTCATAATACATCACCTTGTAACTAACTCCGTAGTCATTTGCTTGCAAGCTTATGATGTGTATTACTAAGAGGGCCCAGAGATACCTCTGCGATACTCGGAGTGACAAATCCTAATCTTGATATATGCTAACTCAATAAACACCTTCGAACATACCTGTAGAGCATCTTTATGATCACCCAGTTACGTTGTGATGTTTGATAGCACACAAGGTATTCCTCCAGTATTCGGAGTTGCATAATCTCATAGTCGAAGGAATATGTATTTGACATGAAGAAAGCAATAGCAATAAACTGAACGATCATTATGCTAAGCTAACGGATGGGTCTTGTCCATCACATCATTCTCCTAATGACGTGATCCCGTTATCAAATGACAACACATGTCTATGGTTAGGAAACCTTAACCATCTTTGATCGACGAGCTAGTCTAGTAGAGGCTTAATTACTAGGGACACGGTATTTGTTTATGTATTCACACATGTATATAGGTTTCCGATCAATACAATTATAGCATGAATAATAAACCTTTATCATGAATAAAGAAATATAAAATAACAAGTTTATTATTGCTTCTAGGGCATATTTCCTTCAGTGGGTGGACGGTGTCTTGACTGCATGGGCGGTGAGTTGCCGGCGGATCTCCTCCCCGCTGCAGGCTCTCTCCCGCTGCACTTGGTGGCTTACGATCTCGGTCGTCGGCCTCGGTACGTTCGTGGGGGCTGGTAGAGGTGACATCAGACCGAAGGAAACCCGACGGTGGTGATGGCCAAGGTCGCCGTTCTCCTACTTGCTGGCGCCGTCGAGGTACCTGCCCTCCACCCCGCCCCCATGTCCGGTGAAGACCCGAAATCTCCTCAGATTGGGCGGTGCGGCACTGCGTGTGTCGTGCCCATCTTGGAGGCGCCGTCAAGGGCGTTCGGGTGCTTGGTTAGAGAAACTGCAGGTGGAGGGGGATGGGACCAGTGGCAGCAGGTGGTGTTTGCGAAGAAGGAGCAGCATGGCATCTGGCACGTCGACAACGGCGGGTCTCGGCGGCATAGAGCACCGGGGTCTCGGCGATGGGCGTGTGATGATGGACGAGTGTATGATGGTAGCGTTGTGTGGCGTCGTGGTGGCGTCGACTACAGCTAGCCCTTGCAAGGTCGATACGTCAGTACAGCTATGAAGATGATTGGTGAAAGACAACGGCGTCGGCCTCTAAGAGTGTGTCGAGCCGGTGTGTGCCCCAAACCCGACAATGTGGCTTGGTTGGGGCCTCCGGTTTTAGATGTTGGGCTATGGCGCGAGGTCTGTTTGGTATTCGGCTCGGACTATCGACACCCCTTCATCAAATGAATAGGAGTAGCAACAGATGTTGCTAAGATGATGGCTTCAGACATACTGATGTATTACTTTGCAATATTTTTATAAATAATTAATAAAATGGTTGCATGCATCGTCCAGTTGCAAAGACGGGGTCTTCATCCTTTTCTAAAAGGCCAGTGCTACAAATCAGCCGGCTGATAACAAACAAACATAAGCCTCCTCGCCAGCCGTTAGATTAGCTGATGCGTAGCCGTTAGATCAGGTCAACGCAGAAATAGCACGCAACGACTCACGCCTCCTCTGCACTGAGCACAACGATGGTGTCTCGCCATCAATCCCACCTCGCACCTGCGCCAGTGACCTCGCAGCACCGGAGCCACCGGACAGAGCTCCACGCATCAATACTGGGAGTCGACGGAAAACAAAAGCTTCAACGCAACACCAACGACCCCCGGCGAAGCTCCACTACAGACCCATGGCCGCACCGTGGTGTGAAAAAAAAAGCTCTAACGCAGCACCATCGTTGTCCCCGACGAAGTTCCGTTGC
The DNA here is from genome assembly GCF_056163025.1 of Triticum urartu. Taxonomy (NCBI): domain Eukaryota; kingdom Viridiplantae; phylum Streptophyta; class Magnoliopsida; order Poales; family Poaceae; genus Triticum; species Triticum urartu. The sequence goes on from NC_141876.1 coordinate 402,263,783, forward strand.
AGCCCCGGCCACGCTCCATTGCAGCCGCGGCGAAGCTCCATTGCAGCCACCGGCATGCGGCGTTCCGGCGAAGCTCCATTGGAGCCTGGCCACGCTCCATTGCAGCCACCGGCGCGTGGCGTTCCGGCGAAGCTCCATTGGAGCCCCAGCCGCGCTCCATTGAAGCCACGGCGAAGCTCCGTTGAAGCCACGACAAAGCTTCATTGCAGCCCCTGGCGCGCGATGTTCCGCCGAAGCTCCGCCGGCCCCGCTCCATTGCAGCCGCAGCGAAGCTCTGTTGAAGCCATGACAAAGCTTGATTGCAGCCCCCGACGCACAGTATTCCGGCGAAGCTCCATTGGAGCACCGGCCCCGCTCAATTGCAACCGCAGCGAAGCTCCGTTGCAGCCACGGTGGAGCTCCATAGTAGCCGGACGCGCTCCATTGCAGCCCCTGGCGTGCTCCATTGAAATGCAGCCGACGGCGGCGGATCTGCGACGCACGACAACCGCGTCTATTGCGCCGGCGTGTTGTACTGCAGCTCTCCCCATCTGCCGAGATCTGCGTGGTAGCAACCCCTGCCTCCGACAAGAACCACCGGTTGCAGCACTCCTATTCGGCAACACCGGTCGTGGCGGGAGCTCGTTGTTGTGCAGCTCTCTCTCTCTCTCTCTGCTTGCAGTAATGGTAGAGATCCTCCATGGATTGCAGCTGTTGCGAGAATCGGAGGGCATGGCTAGCGGCGGTGGCGCGTGAGCCCTGCACGCGTTGAAGAGGGGGTGAAATGAAGGGGCGGTGGAGAGAAAGAAAGAGCAGAGGGGATTAGATCGGGAGGAAGAGGAAAGTGGGAACAGGAGGATTCGGGAGAGATAAGGGAAGGGGAGCGAGGCTGGACACGTGGCGTGCGCGATAGGAGGTTTACGCAACTGAGAAATCAGCCGGTTTAGAAATAACGTTTTCCTTTCTAAAAACACAGATCACTGTCTTGTTTATAACGACATCACATGAATGTTCCGATAAGTTTGTGATCATTTTGATCCTCACATCACATGAAGTTGTTCATCCACGGGCGTGATTTTGGTGGGCAGGTAGCTGTGCACACCCCGTTGGTTTCCAACCCCAACGTGACGCCGCACCGGGTACGAGTACAAGCCCCGGACGGTTACGGGCTTGCCTTTTGTCCAACGCGGTCCAGGCCTTGCTTGATTTCAACCGTTGTGAACGGGAACACGTATGTGGGGCCGGGCGGCCGGCGGTTTCATGTCGTTCTCGGACGAGGTGGTCTCCTTGTACTCCAGCTTGTAGTGGAGTATGGGGGAGAAAGTTGTGGTACAGCGGCCACGGAATCGTGCAGAGGCAATACCAGCTTTTCACAGACCTTGCCGCAGCTATACGGCTCAGCCGGGACTTTACGAGGAACCTTGTGTACACGAGAAATCAAGCTTCTTGAGTTAACTACTCTGACCAAGTAGTGCTAAGCGCGCAAACAACCACATCAGTCAAAAATCAATACAGTACTCCCTTCGTTCGAAAATATTTGTCTTCAAAATGAATAAAAGGGATGTATCTAGATATATTTTAGTTTTAGATACATCATTTTTTATCCATTTTAATGACAAGTATTTTCGGACAGCGTGTGCACGGCTAGGGACGTAGGCTGGGCATTGGATCAAAGTACTACTAGTCGTATGCCCTATGGGGAAGGGAAGGGTTTACCTTTTTTTTCCAACAAAAATCACTCGAGTAGAGTTACTGAAGCGAGGGGAAACATAACCAAAAGTGAATCCGCATCGCCGGTCTCGATTCTAAACTGTTCCCCGGATGCACAAGAGCCTAGGGGACCGACGCTAGCTGGCTAGCAAAGACGGTGACCCAGCGAAACAGAAAGCTCGGCTGCCTCCGTCCCTATCTTTCTTTGGATAATCTCTACGGCCTAGCCTAGGTCCCACATCCAAAAACAGATGGTGCCTGCCCTTCATAAGCACTAGAGGTTGGGGCGTGCCTCCTGACCGTACCTGTGCGTACAAGTCTAGCTTTCATAGTTTTGAACGTGCTTATTCGATCCAGAGAAGCACAACCAGCATAGATAAGCTAGAGATGTTGAAGAGAAAAGTGCATATCTATGTGTTGCCAGATAGGCAACCGCACTTTCCACTGATTTTTGGCTCTAATCGTACAACACATGCATGTATAGTCGACACATACTTGAATTAATGACAGTAATACAGGCAAAATCCATTAGAGGTGGAAGTATATTAATCTTAGGGGTGTGGCAGCAGGTTATATACCTAGTTAGAAGATGCATTATAATACGATGGTTGTCCAAAAATGAATCAAACTCAGCAAATAAACAAGCAATCTAAAGACGATGTATCTACCAAATGCTTCACTCTATGTCGTTGTATTTCAGCCACGAGACTTGCCACTTCAGCTTCATCTGCACGCTCCGCCAACCCCATCGTGCCGATGCTCGCCTTCTTCATCGCCTGCTCGAGCAGCTCCTCATCTGCTTCATCATCAGATCGCCATCGCAGTAGAGCCCTTGACGCAGCACACAACCTTTCACGGTAGCCGCGGATGATGTAGCGGTCATCGCCATTTCCGCTTTTCATAGTGCAGCCACCTGTTGGGACTGCCTTCGGCCACGCGACTGTGCCAGTGTCTTGAGCAGGCAGAAGCAGCATCGGCGTTCAAGCTCAGTTCTACATCAAATGACATTGTTGCCCACCAAATCCAGCAAGAAGTTAAAGTGTGGATGCCGCAAACGCCGTGAATCCAAACATGCCATTAGTGTGCTGTAGATCCATGTGTTCGATAAAGGGAAATAACAGACTGAGCACAAACATGATATAAACTTGGTCACTGCAAATTGGAGTCCATGGCCCTGTAATTTCAAACGGCAGATTCACCACAGTTATAGCAGAATTTTTTGAAGCCCATCACCTTCGTCGGAGAAGTTCTTCAGACTATGCCCTCGCTCCATGCAGAGCAAGCAGATCTGAAAATAACAGAAAGATATCACAGTTGCTAAGAGGTAGTGAAACTGAAATCTCAGCTTTGTAATGCACACTTGCTGACAATCTTGGCTGAAAATGACAAATTTGCTTTAATACAATCACAAGTAATAACAAACAACATAAAAGACATCACAAGGAGATGATCGAGCTATTTTACATCTTACGGGCATGAATACTACAAAACGGGTGAATCTTGTAACAGATAACTTCAACAGTTTGTTGAATATTTGAGAATGCAGTTTCTAGTCGTACCAGGCAACATTCCTACGCAAAAGGGGCTTCAAACACCTAACTTGGCCAAAAAGGACAGGCAAGGCAAGTAAGTAAAATGAACAAGGGACCAAACAGTTCGAGATCAACTGCTTTCCACTCATAGACCTAGTAGAAAATAATACCAGCGCGTGATCATCCAACAGAGCAGCACAATCACCAAATAACGAGTCCAAGGTGCTTCAAATGGGGATAGAAGATTATGCCTAATAAACATATCCATAAGATCGCACATATCAGCAAAAAAAATAAACCTTGACATCTGTTCAAGAGCCTTGCATGTAAAGAGGGAAAACAGTTATTAGACTGATTAAAGAAGAGAAGTAGGTCATTTCTGAGAGAGAGAGAGAGAGAGAGACGACTGGTTTCATTGTTGAAAAATATTTCCTAATATGTTCGTTGGCTTCATCATAAACGGAACTATGTCAGACAATATGAATCTCATCCAGATCCCAGAACATCTGGAGAAATTAAATATTTGTTGCATCAAATTTTTACGGTTTCGAGAATGTGACAATTCATGGGTTCATCAGAAAGAACATTAATAATACTTAGATGTATGCACGGTGCATTACTACTAATATAAAAGAATTAGGCTTCGATTCCCCTTTATCTTATCCCACGTTAGCAAATTTTGGGTTAGGATAAAATCATGGGGTTTTCCCAAAATAAAATAAACAAGCCTAGTAAGAAAGAAATCATTAGAATTCAAGCTTATCAGACAATCAGGCACTTCCGTTGGCATGTCAACAACCAGACTGAACAAAATCCACAGTCCTCAATTTTCCCTCTAAAAAATGTGTAATGTTAGGAAAGGGAGTAAAATAAAATGTTATGCAAATCAGCACCCAGAAAATACATAGAAGCAATGAAGCAAAGAGGAACAATAAACTTAATGTGTAAAATTCATCTTGAGACCGCTATACTTTCCCCAGGAGCCAGAAAAGCTAGAGTCATATCACACACACATTTAGGCAAGCAATTTACTTCGACTAAATCAATTTCTTTGCATATATGGCATAAAGGCATCTAGAAAAAAAACTTGATGATGTTAGTTTACCTTGCCAAGATCATCAAATCCATCTAACTGATTAAGAAGCTCCATCACCGTCCGCTGGATCTCACGGTCGTTACTGGTTCCTCACTAAATCATGTCCTACCAATTGCATCGATTTAATCCACAAGATAATGCATGGCTAGAAATAATAATTTGAAGAAGATGAAACAAAATTTGTGGGCAGCATAAATAAACTAAATGGTGATATAAGTTCAAAGATCTAAGAAATGCACATGTACTTATATTCAGATCAGTTTGTTTCTTCTTGTTGGGCAAAACTGATACTGAAATCTGAAGTTTAAAATTTTATAGCGTTGGACCGGAATATAATTAGATGGCACAACATCTCAGTCAAGGGAACTATCAAGTCACAACTTGCATCTCATCAACAGTAGATGCATAACCATCTGCCACCAATAAGGGAATTAAGCTTAAGACCAATTAGCTTTGCAAAAAGAAAGCCGGAGCAAAACTTCCTTGGTGATCGCGTGCATAGTTCAACGTTTATCTGATTAAACGAGCACTTTCTCCAATATATTTGTCAATTATAGCACTTGACAGAATCTGGTTTTTAGACAATACGTCAGTGTAATGTAATGCTCGCATAATGAAAATACCAAGTACCATCAATCAAGTTCAAACAACACCTCCAAAAGTTAGCATCAATGTTACTGGCGATAGCCCTTGCTAATACTGCCTTCCCGGTTCCTGGTGGGCCATAGAGTAGAACACCTTGGAAAAAGTTAAACAAACATACACTGGCTCCCAAAATCACAGCATGCATATCTTTACCTCTTCAACTTGCAGAAATAAAGTGGATCCTAAACACATTTGTTATTGAATTTACCTTCGGGAGTCAGGTAATAAATATCATGTTGCAGGCCCTGTCAAGCATGCAATTAAGAGACGAGCATGCGAAGCAACAATTTACCTACTTAAATTGGTTGAGGGGCTCGTCGCTACGACCGTGGAGAGCAGACTAAATCCACTCAGTGTCGAGAAAATTCAAGGACCATTAGTGCAGGTAGACTACGAATGCTGCATCGTGGACGGCTGTAACGCCCCGTATGTAACTTGCCATATTTGTATTCCAACTCTTGCCATTTTCGGCTCTAAGTTATGATATTCCCTCATGGTTGGGTTTTATCTTCGTTTCGCTTTTTGTCCATGTCATGCATCTCATATCATGTCATCATGTGCATCGCATTTGCATACGTGTTCGTCTCATGCACCGAGCATTTCCCCGTTGTCCGTTTTGCGATCCGACACTCCTATGTCCTCCGGCGCCCCCTTTTGCATCTTTTCGTGAGCGGGTGTTAAACTTTCTCGGAGTGGACCGAGATCTGCCAAGCGGCCTTGGTACACTACTGGTAGACTTTCTGTCAAGTTTCGTGCCATTTGGAGTTCGTTTGATACTCCAACGGTTAACCGAGGAACCGTAAAGGCCTCGTGTGTGTTGCAGCCCAACACCCCTCCAAAGTGGCCCAAAACCCCAAAACCCCCTCCATCCTCTCGAACATTCGATTACGATCGCGTGGCCGAAAACTGCACCTCATTTGAACTCTCCTAACTCCCAGAATCTAAAAATAGGTCTCCCCCTCCGAAATTCCGGATCCCGAAACCCTAGCCTCGCTCCTCCGCGCCGCCGGACACGTCCGCCGCCCCCTCAGCCAACCGCGTGCTGACACGTGTCCCGCGCCGCCCGCCAGCCGCCGCCAGCCCGCTCGGCCCGTGCGGGGCCCCCGCGGCCCGCCCGCGCCGCCGCCCGAGCGCCGCGCTGCTTCACCGCGCCGCCGCACTCCCTCCTCGCCGGCTGCCGCGCCTCCCCGCCGCGGACCGCCGCCACCTTGCCGGCGCCGCCCGACCGCGGCCGCCGCCCTCGCCGCCGCGGAGCACCGCCACCAACACCGCGACTCCTCCCACCGGCGCGCCGCCGCATCCGGCCCCCGCGACGCCCCGTCTTCCTCCAACTCCGGTCACCTCCTTCAACTCCGGCGAGACCCCGGCCAACCTCAGGAACCGTGCGCCAGATCTGGATCGGGTCAAGACCTAGGGTTGACCCCGAGATATTTCTAAGTCATTTTTCCGCATATTTTATTGCTCCATTCATCAGGCCATAACTCTGCATCCGTAACTCCGTTTTGGGCGTGCCATATATCAAATTGTTCGTTAGGATGTCCTCTTCATTTTGTCCCGTTGCACCATGCTTGTTTGAGTCCATCTTCATTCCTAAAATTTTGTTGCAAGAGTGCTTCATAATGTTAGTTCCTCTTTCTTAACAGATTTTGAGCATTTGTCATTTTTGCCATGATTAATGTGTGCTGCATATGAGCATGAGCTCTACATGTGTTTTGGGCTATGCCATGTCATCTTTACAGGGGTGTATGCCATATATTTTTTTGATCAATGTGGTGACTAGCACAAGCATGCAAAGTAGCTCTCGTGATGTTGTTGATTTCAGGGACTTAGAATTTCACTAAGTCATTTCCCTACAGTTATTTTAATGCCATGTATTCATGTTGTTACAGAGAGATTCATGCCTCTTTTGAGTATGTTCAGTAAGGGTGATTTGGGCATATGGTTGTGCTCTATCCATCCATGTCCCTGTTTGCATTTATGGAGTACCCTAGCATGACTCAATCTTGCTCTACTTTTGCTATAAAATGTTCCTGGCAGATTGTTTACGTATTAATCAATTTTGCCAAGGTTGTTGTAGTTGATCCATGCATGATATGAACTTGTTCTTGCTTTGCCTGGCTTCATGATCATGTCTTCTTGCTGGGAGTATGCTTAGATTGTCATGCAATGCCTTGTGTTGAGTGCATCGAGCTCGCAAACGTGCCTTCGTAACTCTGTTTTTGCCATGTCCAGTTTTCTGCTGAGTCTGAATCTGTTAACGAAACTTGCTATGTTTACATGGGTGCCATCATGTTTTCTGTGCCCTTTTGGCTTATGGTCAGTAAGGGATTTTTGTTATATGCTTTGAGTAGATTCATGGCATGCCTTGTGTTGCTATGATCTGATCCTGTAGCATGTTGTTATCTTGCTCTAAACATTGCTTCCTGATGTTAATCCCTCACATGTTATTTTCACTAAGTCTGTGATGTTGTTATTTTTTGCTCTTTTGCCATGCTTGTTTGAGCCTGCTATTGTGTGATTTAGCCGTAGCTCAGTATTCATCTTTTGTCAAGCATCTTGAGTAGATTACTGCCATGTGCTTTGTTGCTATGTTGGAGTGCAGTAGCTTAGTTTCTTGTTGCATTCTAGATGGCATCGTGCTGTTAATCGCTGAATTGTGCCATTATTGTTTTGCTTGCCATTTGCAAAGCGTGCATCCGATTCCGGTGATCTTTATATCGATTTCGACAGAAATCCACTCTCTTTCCAGTGACACTCTTGGTTTGCCAAGTTGAGGCCTGGTTCAATCTTTTCCTTCCGGAGCATGCATATGCATTGCATATCACATCCCGTATATCATGTCATATTTTGCATCATGTTGCTTGCGCATTGCACCGTGGTTGATTGTGGTTTCCTTTTCTTGTGTTCTTGCTTTGGATAGAGCCGGGATACGAGTATGTGATCGAGGAACCCGTTGAGTACGCTTACGAGGATCAAGCTTACGTCAACTCGGAGAACTTTGCAGGCAAGATGACCATACCCTCAAAATCACTTCTATCTTTGTTTGCTAGTTGCTCGCTCTATTGCTATGTCGCGATACCTACCACATGCTTTATCATGCCTCCCATATTGCCATGTCAAGCCTCTAACCCGCCTTGTCCTAGCAAACCGTTGTTTGGCTATGTTACCGCTTTGCTCAGCTCCTCTTATAGCGTTGCTAGTTGCAGGTGAAGATTGGAGTTTGTTCTTTGTTGGAACATGTTTATTATTGGGATATCATCATTATATCTTGTTTACTTTAATGCACCTATATACTTGGTAAAGGGTGGAAGGCTCGGCCTTATACCTGGTGTTTTGTTCCACTCTTGCCGCCCTAGTTTCCATTATACCGGTGTTATGTTCCTTGATTTTGCGTTCCTTACGCGGTCGGGTTATAATGGGAACCCCTTGACAGTTCGCCTTGAATAAAACTCCTCCAGCAAGGCCCAACCTTAGTTTTACCATTTGCCACCTAAGCATTTTTCCCTTGGGTTCCGCGGACTCAAGGGTCATCTTTATTTTAAACCCCCGGGCCAGTGCTCCTCTGAGTGTTGGTCCAAAACAGAGCCACTTGCAGCGCCACCTCGGGGAAACTTGAGGGTTGGTTTTAGTTGTACGTAGTGTTCTTCTGATGTGCCCTGAGAACAAGATATGTGCAGCTCCTATCGGGATTTGTCGGCACATCAGGTGGCTTTGCTGGACTTGTTTTACCATTGTCGAGATGTCTTGTAACCGGGATTCCGAGTCTGATTGGGTCGTCCTGGGAGAAGGAATATCCTTCGTTGACCATGAGAGCTTGTGATGGGCTAAGTTGGGACACCCCTGCAGGGATTTGAACTTTCGAAAGCCGTGCCCGCGGTTATGGGCAGATGGGAATTTGTTAATATCCGGTTGTAGAAAACCTGACACTTAACTTAAATTAAAATGTATCAACAGCGTGTGTAGCCGTGATGGTCTCTTTTCGGCGGAGTCCGGGAAGAGAACACGGTCTCGTATTATGCTTGAACGTAAGTAGTTTCAGGATCACTTCTTGATCTTATAGCTTCTCGTCCGTGCTTTGCTTCTCTTCTCGCTCTCATTTGCGTATGTTAGACACCATATATGCTAGTGCTTGCTGCAGCTCCACCTCACTACCTTTTCCTTCCCATAAGTTTAAATAGTCTTGATCGCGAGGGTGTGAGATTACTGAGTCCCCGTGACTCATAGATTACTTCCAAAATTAGATGCAGGTGCCGATGATGCAATTCCAGGGGATGCGACCGAACTCAAGTGGGAGTTTGATGAGGATTCAGGACGTTACTACGTTTCCTTTCCAGACGATCAGTAGTGGAGCCCAGTTTGGGCGATCGGGGATCTTATGCATTTGGGATTGTCTTTATTTTGGTTCCGTAGTCGGACTCTGATTGTATTCTGGATGATGTAATGCTATATTTATGTATTGTGTGAAGTGGCGATTGTAAGCCAACTATGTACCTCTTTCTTATTCAGTACATGGGATGTGTAAAGATTACTCCTCTTGCGACACGCCTACAATGCGGTTATGCCTCTAAGTCATGCTCCGACACGTGGGAGATATAGCCGCATCGTGGGTGTTACAACGGCGGCGGCGACTGTGCCAGCGGCCATGAGCGCCCAGCCGAGGCCGTCGGCGAAGTTGAATAGCCTCCGAAAGGAGATCACGGCGGGAGGGGGCTCGACCTCGTCCTCATCCACATCCTCGTCGGCGGCGCCTCCTCCCCTCCCGAATCCCAACAACAGCATCTCCCCGCCGACCCGTCTTCGTATGGCGACGGCGACTCTGGCAACTCCGAGACCTCGGACAGCGGCGTGAACGGCCCGTGGGCACCGGATCTCCTCTACCTGATGGCCTTGTGGCAGCTCAGGCGCAGCTGCGAGCCCCGTGCTCCTTCAGACGAGGAAAGAGGCGGTCAAGGAGGAGGGGATGGTGGAGGGCTGGAGCTCGGCTATGAGAGGGGAACGGGGAGGACAAGGCGCAGGAGAAGTGGCAAACGCGGTGGCGCCGGGGCGCGGAAGAGCGATGCGGACGCGGACGCGGCGGAGGTTGCGTGCAAGAGAGGCGAAGAGGAAGGAGCCTCGCACTCTCTTTCTCCCCGGATCCGACGAGGCGACGAGGACGATAGAAGAGAAGAGGCGGCGGCTGCGTTGGCGTGCGGTGCGAGAGGTTGCGTGTGCGGGGAGAACGAGAGAGATAGGTTGCGTGCGCTGCGCTCGATACTGGAGGAAGTTGCCTCAAAATTTCCTGCGCTGATTTTTTTTCTTTCACCTGCAACAGTAAATCTTTGGACGTGGCATAGGCGAGAAAGCGCCCACCCTTACCACGACTGTTAAAGGGTTTAATCGTCCTACAATATCCCTTCCCTCATCTTCCTCAATACACGATTGCTTGTGGAAATGGGCGTATCAACATTTTTGGTGCTTTTCCCAAAAGCACCAATAACTTCTGTTATTATAGCTTTTCTTAGTGCCTCCATCAAAAGCAAGAAAAAAGGAAAAATATATATGCAAAAGAGATGAGAGATGTTATTCTCACGAGTATGTACAGAAATGTTAGCTTGCATCCTCATCACATCATATACATATATAGAGAGAAATCCAAGCATGGAAGTGTCGGTGAGTATATAGATGTAGGTGAGCCATTTATGTTGGCGGTGGACATGGTGCCCCCTCTTCTACAGAGCATATTCACGCATTTAGAAAAAAAGAGGGGCAGATTTATGAATAGGGAAGGCGAGATCCATCCTCCACCACCATCATCATCATCACCTTCTCTGACTTCACTCAACTGTTTCTTCAATCTTGCCCCTTTTGTGAACACGCTCAGGCGCTCCGGTTAGCCGGGGAAAGGGGTGGCACTAATTATTGCCTTGCCTGGTCAGGCCTAGTGAACGTTGTTGGTGTTGTTGTACGTAGCATCCGATTGGAAGGGAACGCGCTGCGCGTCACTGTCATCCAATTTGAACGGGTTGGTAAAGCTCTGTGCAATGGCAGATTACAAAAGTGTCTGCACTGGCATCACTGGATGTGTGGGTCCATGGGGCGACTTGATATCCTGTGGCAGCCGCTATGTGGTCGCTGGCTGGCTGCATCGCTCATCACATTCTTATCTAGGAGTAGAATTTTTGACATGGAAAAAAGAATCAGTTGATTGGGTAAAAAATGTTTTGCACCCTACTGCACATTGTAACATCAAGCATGCGACATTCTTGGATCCACCCCATTTTTCCGTAAGCAATATACACGTATACTGTATATAGCAATACTCCATGTTCTTTTTTGCTGATATACGGTGTACTGGCAGATAATTTATTTCTTTTGTCCGAATATAAGTACTTCGTATTTGATTGTGCAAAAATACGTCTAAGTACTGCAGAATGTACAATTGACCATTCAGTTGTTAATAAAATACTAGCTCTAACTAAAATAATTGGTTGCTTTTCTAGAAAATTCAAGAAAACTAGGGCTGTAATAACTATGTCTTCTTATGAATCTTCAAATTCTTTTCTCATTGGTCTTTTTTTCGAATAAGCAGATTTTGTGCATCTTTTCATTAATATAGAAGAAATTAGAACGAGTACAAATTATGATACAACACATGGAACGAACGCAAAACAGCGTGAGCATGGTGCCTAGCGGAGAGACAAGGGATGTTCGATCCGAACAGAGAATACAACACAGCAAAAACCTTCTAGTCCGGGCTCAAGCCATGGAAGGCGAGGAGACAGAGCTTAGGATACCCAAACCGTGTCACAACCAATACAAGGCACCTCCGTCGCGCACCCACGACTTCAACCCGACTAGATCAATGTACCCTACCAAGAACGCCTAGAGATCGAGTGCAGGACCCGGCCGAGATGGAGAGGGGAGCCATGGGGGAAGCGCTGGCAAAGTCGGACAAAGCGCCCCGGGTGCTCACGCCATGAGAGGCAGGCTAAACGAACGCGGCGCCAACATCTCCAAGACCACCATCGGTGCTGCCACGAGAAAACAAGGCGACTCCTTCAAGAAGGGGAACGAACCCTAACACCGTCGCTGTCCGGCCGAAGAACCGGACCTAGAGTTTCCCCCTATGCTCGAAAAGGGCACAAACAAAGGCCATGACAGCGCCTCCAAGAAGGGAACGACACCCGCGAGTGTCACCGCCGTCGGCATCAGCAAGTCGGGCAGGGTTTTTTGCCCTAGCGTGAGTTTGAGCAATCCCAAAGCCACCAAAATGAAACGAAGATGATGAAGTCGGGTCGTTGGCCAGAGCCGTCAATAAAAGAAGGGAGGTTGTGCCCGCCTGTGACGCCCCCGATTCAATCATACACGCAAACGTGTACGATCAAGATCAAGGACTCACGGGAAGATATCACAACACAATTCTACAAATAAAATAAGTCATACAAGCATCATATTACAAGCGAGGGGCCTCGAGGGCTCGAATACAAGAGCTCGATCATAGACGAGTCAGCGGAAGCAACAATATCTGAGTACAGACATAAGTTAAACAAGTTTGCCTTAAGAAAGCTAGTACAAACTGGGATACAGATCGAAAGAGGCGCAGGCCTCCTGCCTGGGATCCTCCTAAACTACCCCAGGTCGTTGTCAGCAGGCTGCACGTAGTAGTAGGCACCTCCCGAGTAGTAGTAGTAGTCGTCGACAGTGGCGTCTGGCTCCTGAGCTCCAACGTCTGGTCGCAGCAATCGGGTATAGAAAGGGGGAAAAGACGGAGCAAAGCAATCGTGAGTACTCATCCAAAATACTCGCAAGCAAGGAGATACACTACATATGTATGCATTGGTATCAAAAATAATAAGGGTATCATATGTGGACTGAACTGCAGAATGTCAGAATAAGAGGGGGATAGCTAGTCCTATCGAAGACTACGCTTCTGGTAACCTCCATCTTGCAGCAGGAGAAGAGAGTAGATGGTAAGTTCACCAAGTAGCATCGTGTAGCATAATCCTAACCGATGATCCTCCCCTCATCGCCCTGTGTGAGAGCGATCACCGGTTGTATCTGGCACTTGGAAGGGTGTGTTTTATTAAGTATCCGCTTCTAGTTGTCATAAGGTCAAGGTACAACTCAAAGTCGTCCTGTTACCGAAGATCACGGCTATTCGAATAGATTAACTTCCCTGCAGGGGTGCACCACATAACCCAACACGCTCGATCCCATTTGGCCGGACACACTTTCCTGGGTCATGCCCGGCCTCGGAAGATCAACACGTCGCAGCCCTACCTAGGCACAACAGAGAGGGCAGCACGCCGGTCTAAATTCTATGGCGCAGGGGTCTGGGCCCATCGCCCATTGCACACCTGCAGGTTGCGAGGGCGGCCGGAGAGCAGACCTAGCAACCTCCATTACAAAGGAAGTTGCGTTACGCGGTCCAACCCGGCGCGCGCCGCTCAGTCGCTGACATCACGAAGGCTTCGGCTGATACCACGACGTCGAGTGCCCATAACCGTCCCCGCGTAGATGGTTAGTGCGTATAGGCCAGTGGCCAGACTCAGATCAAATACCAAGATCTCGTTAAACGTGTTATCTTGAAATAACCGCGAACGCCGACCAGGGCCAGACCCACCTCTCTCCTAGGTGGTCTCAACCTGCCCTGTCGCTCCGCCACAAGGTAACAGTCGAGGGCCGTCGAGAACCCAGGCCCACCTCTACCGGGATGGAGCCACCTGCCCCTTCAGCCCCCAACTCCGAACAGTATCATAAGTAATGTACAGTATAAAGTATATAACATATGTCCGTGATCACCTCCCGAAGTGAACACGGCCCAGTAGTATAGCATGGCAGACGGACAAGAATGTAGGGCCACTGATGATAAACTAACATCCTATACTAAGCATTAGAATTGCAGGTAAAGGTAACAACAATAGTAGCAAGGACAGGCTATGCATCCCCGGTGTTTCGCGTTTTCGGACACATGAACGGAAGAGGGAAAATTGCGTGTTCGCTATGCTAGGGATGCGTGGCAGACGAATGGGCTGCGTATTCGGGTTCGTCTCGTCGTTCTGAGCAACTTTCATGTACAAAGTTTTTCCATCCAAGCTACGGTTTATTTTATATTAATTTTAAAAGATTTAAATCATTTTTAGAAATTATTTAATTAATTAAATCAACATTATCCAGAATAGTGTTTGCTGACGTCAGCAATTGACCTGGTCAACCCGATAGGTGGGTCCCACTGGTCATATACTGTTTAGTTATTTAACAGTAGTTAATTAGGTTAATTAGCCATTAGGTTAATTAATCATAATTAGTTAATCTAATCAGAATTAATTAAGTTATTTATCTATTTATTTATTTATTTTAATTATTATTTATTTATTTATTTATTTTTAATTCTTAATTCTTTTTTTTATTTCGTTCTGGGGGGCTGGGCCCCATGTGTCATTGGCCAAAGGCCACACAGGGCGCGGGCGACGGATTACGGGCGTGCCCCGTTCGGGCGCACGCCTAGGGCCCCGTTCGGGCGCACGCCCAGGGCATGCGGGCGTGGGCGCTGGCGGCCAGGGCAGCGATGCGCAGGGTGGCTCGCCGGAGCCGCCGGAAGCAGCGACGGGCGGCCGGGCATGGAGGGGCGCCGGCGGCCAGCTCGCAGCACGTCGAGGAGGGGGAGGCAGGGCGCGGCCCCGCCAGTGGCCGCCCTGGTGAGCGCGGGGCGCCGCGGGCGAACGAGGCGAGGCCGGGGCGCAGGCAAGGCAGCGTGCTTGCAGGGGAGCAGGGGTGATGTAGACCGGACCTCGTTGGCGAGATCCGATCCGTTGTTGCGGTCCGACCTTTCACGACACTCCACCACCAACAGTAACAACCTCTCGTCTGCGCACGCGATGTACACGAAGTAGAGGATTTGAACCTTATAACCCAGCATGAGAAAACCAATCTCGACGAAGGTACTCACGTGCAAAACAATTTTTATGAAGAAAAATCGCAACATCGAGATTTTCTAAAGATCCCGTCAAAACTTGATACAGATGTCTACTCTGAAAAACACATCGTGTCTATTTCATACAAAAATAACCTACTGTTTACATGGGCGTACCTTGGATTTTATATCAGCCGAACTATCTAAACAACTTGATAAGCAAGGAAGGAAATCCTATCTCTACTCTCATGGCTAAAATTTAAATAAAATAACTCCAAAGACTTGCCTAAAGATAACTCTAGAACTCTAAAGACTTTGCCGTTTACATCTCGGCTGTTTTTATTTCCTAAACAAAACTTGACATAATATAGGTGCACTAACTTGACATAATTATCTGCTGGTGGTCCCCATCCGCAGGCTCACAAGGAGAGCACGTCACGTGGTGCACACCGCCTGGACTTGAAACAATCTGGTGGCCGATCTCTACTAAAGTAGTAGTCCACCTGGTACCTTGATTTCTTTGTATGACACGCATCTAGGACTGGACCGTGGACATCAAACTCCCAATGTGCTAATCTCTTTGCAAGTCCATCAAAACTACCAAAGAAATCACGTACACATATACGATCGGGTGCATGCATGATCATATGCAGTTCCTTTTCTCTTTCTTTATCTTAGTATTCATCTTCCGGCTGAAGAGAACCTATCTCAGATTTCCTAGTTGCATTTTTATCCGTTGTCGTAGCAAAAGCCTCAACTTCTTTACTATCAATACAAAATTGAAGTATTTTTGGCACATAATTATTTTTGACCTGTGATGCATTATTAAGCGACGATGTCTGAACAACAACACCATTAGCTGTAGTCATGGTCGTATCAAGGGGCGATGGAGGGGAGCAGCGACGTGAGCGGCTGCGGCGGGTGGAGCTGCCGAGGCGCCGGCGCGCGGGTCGCGTGGCCGGGTACGCACGCTGGGCGCGGCCAGCGCGGGGTGACCGCGGTCGGGGCGCGTTCAGACGGTGAGCGGCGATGGGGAGAGACGCTATGAGAGGGCAGAGGAGAAGGGGAGGGGTGGTGGCTCACTGGGCCCTGCAGGTGTGCGAGAGTGAGCTCGGGGAGGGCTCGGGGAGGTCTGACGACAAAGAGGACGACAGCGTCCGACGAGGCGTAGGAGCTCCGGTCGTGGAGGAGGACGAAGACGGGCGGCAGCAGCGGTGGGCGTCGAGGCGCCGGCGAGGTGTGACGGTGTCGGGGTCGGTGATGAGGCGAGGCCGCGGCGTCAGGCGGGCGCCGCACGAGGGAGAGAAGGGGGCACAAAGGAGTCCCTGAGGGGCGACGCCGAGCCCGGCTGGCGGTGGCCTTAGCGGCGCGGCGACTTGCGTTGGGCGCGGCCGTGTGGGAGGAGGGGATCGAGCAGGGGCGCCCCTCCCCCAGGCACGAGGCGTGCGTGTGCGTGCGCGCGCGTGTGTTGCGTGGGGTGGCGGCGGTGTGGGAGACGAGAATGAGGCGGGGATCGTGGTTGGTTAGGGTTTGGCTGGGAGCAGCGTGGCCTAAGTAGGCCAATAGGTGGGCCGGCCTGGCTAGCCCAGTGGCCAGCTGGGCCGGTTGGTCCCGAGGGAGGGTTTGGTCTTTTTCTTTTTTTTTAAAGTTTTTTTGTTTTTATTCATTTCCCTTTTCTTTTCTGTTTAAATTTTATTTCCCAAATTGTTTTAGTTTTGTAAAATATTCAATTAGCATCTAACCTAGTAACATTAACTATACCACTGCCACAACAACTTTGGCACCTAGCTAAAATAGTTTAGTATTTTATAAAATACAATAGGAGTATAATTAATTGTTTTTGCCGCTGTTTTAATCACTTAGGGTATTTAATCATTTTATAAAAATGTTGTTTCCCACCAATATTATCCATGATTTATTTGTCACATTAAGAACATTTTAGTTTTGACTTTTGAAAACTTTAATTGTTTTGACTTGATTTTAAATTTGAATTTTAAACGGGATTTGAACCATCGCAAGATTAATAACGGTAATCGTGGTGACGTGGCACGGAGGGTTACTGTAGCGTAACTATCTGGGCGTCACACCGCCGCCAAATAATGGCACCGAACGTCACGGACACACGAGCTTTGGATCTGTCAGAAGGACGAGGCATGGAGGTGGGTGGGGTGGGAGAGACAACAAGGCATGGACAGTCGACGCAAGGGGTCTGACAATGGCAAGCGACCATGAGGAGCCAAGAACCAGAGAGATGTGGATTTGGATTGTCGGGGCAGAAGCCGCTAGAAAACCAGTGAGACCAATAAGCTGGAGGGTATGCAACTACCGTATCACTAAGGCCGGAACAACGCAGACAAAGGATGCTCGAGGATGCATGTCCAAGGCCACTAGGGCTGGAGCTGCACCGACAAGTAGCCCATTGCGAGGCCTCTCACGCCCGACGTGCCACCATGTCGACGCGCCGGGAAAAGAACCATCAGAATCCCTTTAAAGCCGTCTTCCCATAGCTGTCACCATAGAGGCGGGAGGCAACGCCGGAGACGAGGAGAAACCCCTGCGGTCGAGAGGGGTCGTCGCTCCTGGAGGTGATCTTGCCCCCACACCATCTGGCAGCCATGGCGCGCTCGCATTAACATCACAAGGCGAAATGCCTCACCACCACCTTCCATAGGCGCGCATGGCTTTCGTCGGTGTTCCCTCTGGCAGCGGAGATGCGAGGGTCTGGGGTCACTGGCGGCGCGACTAGAGTTCTCCATGTTGCATGTCTCTCATCGGAAACGACATGCACCCAAAGAGTTTTAAATTTCTTTATCAAAAGGAAGATGATGAAACTAGTTTGAAGTGCTGCAAGGGTGAGCTGTCATGGTAGATTGTTCGCAGCACCACTGATATTCATCACAATACGGTAAATTTTATTCCTTTCATTCTATATTAATTAAGGCCGAGTTGGATGTATCTAGACGTCAATTAATATTAGGACGGAAGAAGTAATAAACAGCATAGCAAGTCGAATTTTGTTAAAACTTCAAATAAAACCTCTCCTCTACGAGGCAGAAAACCCCAAATAAAAGGAAAGGGTTGAAAACGAGACGCAGGCGAGGCAAAAGGGCCATTATTCCTTGACACCCCTCGCACACTTCTCCCCTTGTCCTCCGAATCCCAAATCCAAACAAGAAGAAACAATACTACAATCCTCTTTCTCTTTCTCTTTCTCTTTCTCCCTGCGCCGCGACGTCCTCCGCTCCCTGCCCTGTCTTCTCGCGCACACTAACCAATCCGAGCGTCCGGCGACGCGGCTCCCAAATCGCCACGCACCGATCGGGCCCGGCGCCACTGGGGTTCCCGTGCCATTGCCCCAATCGGGAGGCATTCATCTGCGCGCCGCTGCCCTGCCCCGTCGCGGCGGTGGCGGTGGTGGTATGATTAGTAGAGGGCCACGCGGCGGCGGCGGCGGCGGCGGCGGAGATTAGGGTCTTGGGAAGGGGGAGGAGGTTATGAAGGCGACTGCGCCGCCGGCGAAGAGGCGGAGGGGCCCGCGGCTGGCGGTGCTGGCGCTCGTCTTCTGCTCGCTGCTCGTGCCGATCGCCTTCCTTTTCAACCGCTTCCCCGCCGGTGAGTTCTTCCCGTCCCTCTTGTCCCCACCCGGATTTTGGTAATGCGGGTGGCGCCGCGGCTTACTCGATCGGATCCGCGCCATTCCCGGCGGATCTGTTCCGGGAGTGTTGTTTCGTTAATTGTCGTTTAGTGCTGGATTCTGGTGTTTTTGTCCTTCTTACTTGAGCCAATTTTCTGATTGGTTTGGTTGTTTGCTGCAGTGTATGTGACGGATGAGCGCCCCCAACAGGTAACTTTCTCTTTTTTTTTCTAACAAAAATTAAAATTATATGCGGACGTTTGTCCAAGTTTTCATGGACTGCTTTTTATGAAAATGGTCATGGGTTGGGATAGTATGACTGATTCCTGCTACCACGTGTTCATTTGTGCTGCATTTAGGAGGTTGCTTTGCCTTCATTCGATCGCTTAGTGGTAGAAAGAGACAGGATTGTACATGAAGTGCCGCGGCAGGGTGGTAGAGATGTGAACGCAGAGTCAGAGGTTAGTGGCTTTGCATTTTTTTTCTTATGTACTGACAGTGATGAACTCATATAACCGCATCTAGATCATTCCACCGAAAGCTATGTGTATTTTGTTCGACACTTCTAGTGTTTGGTTTTAGCCCCTGTTTGTTCTCCGCTTTTAATGTCATGAAACTTAATAACACTAGTGATGCCTACTAGCATGCCTTGTAACTAAAAGATACAGTACCCCATAATCTTTGATGTTCACTAGCATGAGAAATAGCACTTCAGAACTTTGGTCCTGACTTTTGTTCAGTAGGCCAAAACATGAGCCCACAAGTTCGTTTAAAATTAACAGGCCATGCTTGCTCTACTCTCACATTAGTCATTTCTGCCACTCTTCCTCATACTGTCTATCAGCATGTTTCAGACTTACCAGCAGGAGTAGGCATTTTTTCCAAATACCAGCTAGTTTAGGCCTATGCTAAAAGGAAATTGTGCATAAGCTCTTACATAAAAAAAATTAAAGAAAATTTTATCGACTGACTGTATCACTGAAGTATATGGGGTTACTTGAAGCAGACCAAATTGAGTTGGATGGTGTTTTTTTGTCAGCTTAAGGAAACATGGTGCACTCCTCACCATTGTCTTCTTCTGTGCCACCTCTCTTCGACCGAATAGGACAATATGGAAAACGCATACAGAAATAATTCAAGCAAACAGCTACAAACCACCCCACAGGGATGACAAACAAAGTGATATATCAAAGAAGTACTATATTTAATCTCTCCACCCTAGTCTCTTTCTTCATGATTATGCACTATGAAGGCTGTGAAAAGTATATGTTGTAGAATCAGTTAATACATTCTGTTATTATTTTTGCATAGATTACTAGTGTTTTCCGTTACAGCTTTGGATAATTTGAATCCTTGATGTGTTACTCTTTTTCTTTCAGGATGCACACGGAAAGAATTCCGAGGGCAATATAGACTTGCATCACCAAATTGATACTGAACATAAAGTTAAAGGTTAGTAGTGGCTGCAACACTGTTACATAAAGTTTAATTGAATATATGAGAATACCATAATCAATTATGCACCAAATTCCATTCATGTAAGTGAACTTTTAGATATACATCATTTTGAAATGTTTCAGGAAAAATATTATAATGTTGTAGGAACCAGTTACCTGGACACTGAAAAATAGTTGGCCTTTTACTCAATTTGCTTCAGCACCTCACCATCTTCGCTGTTACTTGTTTCCAGTGCAGGCCTTTTTGCCACTATATCTTAAAATAAACTATTAACACATAATTCTGAACAAATGCTGGTGTGTTTATCTAGGATGTGATGATACTTTTTTTTCTAAGGTCAAGCAATGTATGCGTGTGTAGTGCATCTTCTCTACCTGATTCTCTTCTCATGATGTACTCATGTTTCAGTTGGTCATGCTGACCCACTAATTGGCACTGTATGCAGTTCTCCCCGCACCAAAAATTGAACAAGCGAAGCCAGTACCAGTTCCAGTTCCACCCAGAAAAGTATGATGGCTCTTGTTTTGCTGTTTCTCTTTGTACACAAGTCATGATTCACCTTCTGAAGCATAACTTCATTTTCCCATTAATATATACTTACTTTCTCTTACTTGAGCCCAAGCTGTAATTTTGTTACTCTTTTAAGAGAAGTACTGATGATTTGGAGAATATATTGATGCCAGGATTTCAGTGACAACAACATGAGACGTCCCAGGGTCCCAAGTGCTGATGAATTGGAGAAGGCTAAGGCTTGTCAGCTTGAATTCGGGAGTTACTGTCTCTGGTCCATTGAACACAAAGAAGTTATGAAAGATGCCATTGTAAAAAAACTAAAAGATCAGCTATTTGTGGCTCGATCTTACTACCCAAGCATTGCCAAACTTAAAGGAAAGGAGGCACTGACTCGTGAATTGAAGCAGAATATCCAAGAACATGAGAGGGTTCTAAGTGAATCCATTGTTGATGCTGATCTACCATCCTTGTGAGTATTTATTCGGCATGCTTGTTATTCTTCTTGCCCCATTTAGCATTTCATGGTTCCATCTTGTATGTTGAAATTATGACAGCAGATCATTTATGCATTGCATGGGGTTGAAATGCTTTGTTACATCTTACATGTATATTTTTTCTTAGTGTTCATCTTGAATTTGTATCCGGTATGGTTGACTGGGAAAGTACTATCAGTCGTGACTGTGCATTTTATTGTTTGTTACTGAATGACACTTGACCTGTGCTTTCAGCATAAAAAAGAAGATAGAGAGGATGGACCGTGCAATAGCAAGAGCCAAATCGTGCACTGTGGATTGTAACAATGTTGACAAAAAGCTTCGCCAGATACTTCATATGACGGACGATGAAGCTCATTTTCATATGAAGCAGAGTGCCTACTTATACAACCTTGGTGTTCACACGATGCCCAAAAGTCATCATTGCCTTAATATGAGGTTGACAGTAGAATATTTTAAATCAACTACATTGGATTCAGATGACTCTCCTGTCCATAAGTTTAATGTTCCAGATCATAGGCACTACATTATATTATCCAAAAATGTGCTTGCCGCTTCCGTTGTCATCAACTCATCTGTTAGTAGTTCTGAGGTATGCAGGCAACTTATACTCTTTTGCTGATTGAACATCTTCTGGGTTTGGCATTGCTGATGTTCCTTTTGGTGTTTTGCAGGAGACCAGGAATGTAGTCTTTCATGTACTAACCGATGCTCAAAATTTCTATGCAATGAAGCATTGGTTTTCAAGAAATGCCTACAGAGAATCAGCTGTCAATGTCATTAACTACGAGCATATTATTTTGGAGAATTTGCCAGAGTTCAGCATGCAGCAGTTGTATATGCCCGAGGAATTCCGTGTTTTCATCAGTAGCTTTGAGCGACCTACCGAGAAGTCTAGAATGGAGTATTTATCAGTGTTTAGTCACTCACATTTCTTTATTCCGGAAATATTTAAAGATTTAAAGAAGGTGATTGTGTTGGATGATGATGTCATTGTTCAACGTGATCTCTCTTTCTTGTGGAATCTTGATATGGGAGATAAGGTGAATGCCGCAGTCAAGTTTTGTGGCCTGAGACTGGGCCAACTAAGAAACCTTCTCGGCGAGGCAATGTACGATCCCCAGTCATGTGCATGGATGTCTGGGTTGAATGTCATTAATTTGGAAAAATGGAGAGAGTATAATGTTACAGAGAATTACCTGCAACTCCTGGAAAAGGTTGGTTTGTTGTCAGCCTGATTTTATTTCAAGTTCTAAAGCATGCATTGTATTTTGTTTTATTCCAATATTTCCAACCATCATCCATACTTGATATAGTGAGCACTTGTGATACTATCTTAAACTCTTTAGTTTCAGTCTATTTGAAAAATGCATGATTTGGGCCCATCTTGCATGAAGTGATTAGCTTATTATCACTTCTACTCTTATTCTATTACAGTTTCGGAACAATGATGACGAGGCCTCACTACGAGCTGCAGCTTTACCTATAAGCTTGCTTTCCTTCCAGAATCTTGTATATCCTCTTGATGAGAGGTTGACTTTATCTGGGCTCGGCTATCAGTACGGAATTGAAGAAAAAGTGATCCGAACTTCTGCATCATTGCACTACAATGGTAATATGAAACCTTGGCTTGAATTGGGTATACCAAATTACAGGAAGTACTGGAAGAGGTTTCTGGCACGAGATGAGCGATTCATGGACGAGTGCAATGTAAGTCCATAGCATACTTTGGAAACCAGAAGATTTGACTGACGGTAGATTGTTTCGTCTACTGCTGTACTATATACCAAGAGGGCAAAGCACTTGGAGTGAAAAGACCAGGAAAGAAGTCATTAGCCATCAATTTTGACAGGGTAGATCCAACACCATCTGTTCATTGAAATTAGTGAGCTTGATGGGTGGTTTTTCTGCAGTTAGAGAAATTAGCCTTAAGTCGAAGGATAATGCGGTAGGCAATGGTGATGTGTAGTGGTGAGGCTTCAGGTAAAAGGGAGTGTTCACTCTCATCATCTAGAATACGGGACAGGATTGTTGGTGATGCGTTGTGGCACCTTTAATTGAAAATTGGTGCCTTACACGTCATTGATGCAGGCTGATTCTTTTCTTCGTTAAATTTTTGACCCAAATTCTTTGTTCTTAGTTACTGCACATTGATTGTTTATCAAAGTTATGTGGATGGGAAGTATATTTGGTTTGTCAGAAACTTGTCGGTCACAACTAACAAGGTTGACAGCTCGGTGGATATCTTTGCACATTCTTGTTCATTTTCTTGCGTCACGGAAAATGTGGAATGGGTGTGTTCTTAACTGGTAACTCTCGTTCAAGAAGAGTACGATGGGCCTCTCAGTTTGTTGTTCATTCATGTCCTTTCTTTCATGTAGTCGAGACCCTGAACTTGCAAGTTCCGACGTTGGTACACGATGTGTTAATATTTGCTGAGATCCTGAGACTTGCTGCCGAAACATTTACATGTGTGCAGTATGCATTAGGTAGGGATGATAGAAATGCCATCGGTATTTGAAAATAAACTAGTCGGTGATCTGGCAGAGAGTGGACGATCTGCACACAGAGGCATCTGCACCCGCTTTTCAAAAATGTACTTTTTACGTGTTTTGTAATGTTGAAAAATTCTATTAAAAAATATGCATACATGTTGGCAAAGATACGTCCACGGCACAAAATTTTGTGTAAAGAAGTATTTTTGTTTTGTCTCAATAAAAAAACAAATTTTACTGCTTCTAAATAGCGTTTCACGTCACAAATTTTTGTCTTTTTTGCATAGGCTATAAAAAAAGTTGTTTTTCTGTGAAACTTTCTGCACACACATGGAATATGAAGATGTCCGCGTGCACCCTTTTTCAGATTTTTTTGACATTGCAAAATGTGTTTTTCAAAATGGGTTCATATGTATCCGAATTTATCCATGCACTTCTCGTGATCTGGCGGACATGTCTCATGGCATTATGTAGCCAGCCGTTTTTTATACCTTTTTAAAGGGAGACCACCGCTGTCTCATGAAAGCTCTAGCTACGCAAGGACACCTCGAGGTCCCGAATGGGAGCCCGGATCCGTAAATCAGAGACAAACAAAGGAGTTTTGAGTTTTACGGAAGTCCTCTGACATCCCGGCTCATCCAAAATCTTTTTCGGACCCACGTCTTCATCTGTCTCATTTTTTCTCCTTTCTCTATTGCCTTCGCTGCCGCTCCATCATCCCGGCTGCCACGCTATACCCCTGCTCGAACTCTACGTCTCTATCACCTCCAGCATTCCAAGCGGGCTCCATCCCGCTTCTCCTCTGTCGTCGTTCAGCCCCTGTCTTATGACTGCCCCGCCAGGTACCATCCGCTACTACTACTCACCATTCTTATACCAGTCGTTGTTCAATGTATTGTCAGAGCTAAAAAAGTTTTCCATTCTTTCTAGCAGTGAATTACGATTGAAGTACATATACGAGCACTATGTTGAGTCGTCCGACGAGGAGGACTACTCGGATGAGACGACGATGATGCAGGCGGTCCTTGAAGACACAGAGCGTGTGGAAGAGCATGTTCTCAGTTCTCAAGGGCTCGATCAAGGGTCGCTGAGTGCTCAACCGCAATAGGGCGCGCGTCCATTTGACACTGATAGGCGACTACTTTGCCCCAGATGCACTCCTCGCTGACCATTTTTGCCGACATTTTCGAATGCGCAAGACTGTCTTCGATCGTTTGTACTGTGGTGTCCGGTCCTATGATGACTACTTCATCTTGAAGAAGGACGTTGTGGGAACGATTGACTTTTCTAGTTACCAGAAGTGCACGGCCGCACTACGGATGCTTGCATATGGCACGACCGCTGATTCGTGGGAAGAGTACCTACGGATTTCTGAGAGCACATGTGGAGATGCCATGGTTAGGTTTGCAACTGCCATGGTCGAGGTGTTCGGACCTCAGTACATGAGAGAACCAATTATGGTAGACACCGAGACACTCTTGGCAATCTCAGAAGCAAGAGGGTGGCCAGGTTTGCCTGGATCTCTTGATTGCATGCATTGAAAATGGAAGAACTGCCTGAAGGCTTTACAAGGGCATAGGGTCATGTTAAGAAGCCCACCATCATTCTTGAATCAGTTGCATCACATGATTTTTGGACTTGGCACACTTTCTTTGGCATGCCCGAGTCTCACAATAACATCAATGTGCTGCAGCGATCACCGTTGTTTGCGAGGCTGACTGAAGGAAAAGCTCCTTCTTGCCACTATACCGTTGTAAGGGCATATTTATCCCTTAGTAGTTTTGGTGATTGATGACAATGCTTTTGCGGACTAGTCGTGTGCATTGAGCATTTCAGATATATCATATCTAGGCACAAGACGATTTGGTGCCACACGAAGACTATTGAAGACGGTGTTTCTCTACGTTTCTTTTCGGTGGTTTGAGTCATAGGAAATCCGTACTATTAAGAAGGGTCCGCGTTGAAAAGGTTTGGGTGGAATCAACATGTACACATATGTTCCTTTTGCACCACCTTTCCTTTGGCTCTTTGGAGCATTCTCCGTTTCTCCGAATCTCTGCAAAAGGATTGACTTCGAGTGTTGCTGAACTGGGGCATGCGGTAGTACTGCTCCTCAGAGCAGTAGTACCGCAGGCCCCTGCGGTAGTACCGACCTTGGGCGCGGTAGTATCGCTTCTCTGACGCATTAGTACCGTGGCCTCAGGTCTAGCTCAGCAGCACAAGCGGAAGTAGGGGCGGATGTAATTTTTTACATCCGCGCCCTATGCGGTAGTACCGCTCCTGGCTTCTGGTACTACCGTGTCGGATTTTTGCATAGATCTAAACTCAGCAGAAGTTGCCACGGATGTATTTTTATATGTCCATGCCTTCCCAAATCTGGACTATCCCTGCCTTGCGGTAGTACCGCGCCAGCGATTCTACCGCCCTCTGCTTCGTCGCATCAGGACTGTGTTGGATACTGCTGCGTGGGCGGTAGTACTGCAGTGCCTTGCGGTAGTACCGCGTCTTCGGTGCGGTAGTACCGTGCGTTGCAGGCTGAGTTGGTGGATAACAGTTGGATTTGCTCTTCCACTATAAAAGGGAGTCATCTTCTCCAAGTTGACTTACCACTTCCACCCCCAAACTCAATTGTTGCTCTAAGCTCCATTTTCGTCCGATCTCTCTCCCTAACCAATCAAACTTGTTGATCTCATAGGGATTGGTTGAGAAGGTCTAGATCTACACATCCACCAAGAGATATTTGATTCCCCCCACTAATCCCTCGCGGATCTTGTTACTCTTGGGTGTTTGTGACGCCCCCGATTTGACCGTACACTAATCATACACGCAAACATGTACGATCAAGATCAAGGACTCACGGAAAGATATCACAACACAACTCTATACACAAAATAAAATAATACAAACTTTATATTACAAGCCAGGGGCCTCGAGGGATCGAATACATAAGATCGAATGCACAAGAGTCAGCGGAAGAAATAATATCTGAGTACAGACATAAGTTAAACAAGTTTGCCTTAAGAAGGCTAGCACAAAAATAGCAATGATCGAAAAGGCAAGGCCTCCTGCCTGGGACCTCCTAACTACTCCTCGAAGTCGAACTCTGCGTAGAACCATCCTCGGGATCCTCTGGCTCCTGGACTCCATCATATGATCGCAGTAACCGGGAAAAGGGGGAAAAGAAGTAGGAAAGCAACCGTGAGTACTCATCCAAAGTACTCGCAAGCAAGGAGCTATGCTACATATGCATTGGTATCAATGAAAGGGGTAGTATATGTGGACTGAACTGCAGAATGCCGAAATAAGAGGGGGATAGCTAGTCCTATCGAAGACTACGCTTCTGGCAGCCTCCATCTTGAAGCAGTAGAATAGAGTAGATGGTAAGTTAACCAAGTATCATCGCATAGCATAATCCTACCCGGCGATCCTCTCCTCGTCGCCCTGTTAGAGAGCGACCACCGGGTTGTATCTGGCACTTGGAAGGGTGTGTTTTATTAAGTATCCGGTTCTAGTTGTCATAAGGTCAAGGTACAACTCTGGGTCGTCCTTTTACCGAGGGACACGACTATTCGAATAGATAAACTTCCCTGCAGGGGTGCACCACATTTCCCAACACGCTCGATCCCCTTTGGCCGGACACACTTTTCTGGGTCATGTCCGGCCTCGGAAGATCAACACGCCGCAGCCCTACCTAGGCACAACAGAGAGGTCAGCACGCCGGTCCAAATCCTATGGTGCAGGGGTATGGGCCCATCGCCCATTGCACACCTGCATATTATCAACGCGACCGGTAAGCAAACCTAGCCTCCCTAATACAAGAGCAGGCGTTCCAGTCCAATCCGGCGCAAGCCGCTCAGTCGCTGACGTCAGGAAGGCTTCGGCTGATACCATGACGTCGAGTGCCCACAACTGTTCCCGCGTAGTTGATTGGTGCATATAGGCCAGTGGCCAGACTCAGATCAAATACCAAGATCTCGTTAAGCGTGTTAATTGAATTAACCACGGACGCCGATCAGGGCCAGGCCCACCTCTCTCCTAGGTGGTCTCAACCTGCCATGTCGCTCCGCCACAAAGTAACAGTCGGGGGCCGTCGGGAACCCAGGCCCACCACTACCTGGATGGAACCACCTGCCCCTTCAGCCCCCACATCGGAATCACTTGCGGGCACTCTATGAGCCGACCCGACTTTAGTCACCACATGTATCATGTATTATGTATATAAGTATAAACCCGTGATCACCTCCCGAGTGATCACGGCCCGATAGTATAGCATGGCAGACGGACAAGAATGTAGGGCCACTGCTGGAATACTAGCATCCTATACTAAGCATTTAGGATTGCAGGTAAAGGTACCAACGGTAGTAGCAAGGACAGGCTATGTATCAGAATAGGATTAACGGAAAGCAGTAACATGCTACACTACTCTAATGAAAGTAGTAGAGAGAAGAATAGACGATATCTGGTGATCAAGGGGGGGGGGGCTTGCCTGGTTGCTCTGGCAAGAAGGGTTCGTCGTCGATGTAGTCGATCACAGGGGTACCGACATCGGTCTCGGGGTCTATCGGAAAGAAGTAACGGAGGGGAACACAATAAATAATAGAGCAATCAAAGCATCACAAAGTATAACATGGCAATATGTGGTGCTAGAGGCGACCTAACGCAGTACTTGGTGATACCGGCAAAGGAGGGAAACACTCGGGAAAGTATTCTCAGTGTTTCATGTTTTTTGGACAGATGAACCGGAGGGAGAACGTTGCATGTTCGCTATGCTAGGGACGTGTGGCTGACAAACGGACTGCGTATCTGGATTCGTCTCGTCGTTCTGAACAACTTTCATGTACAAAATATTTTCTTCCGAGCTACGAATTATTTTATATGATTTTTCAAAGTTTTTAAATGATTTTCTAATTTCTGGATTTAATTTAATTCGAAACTAAATTAGTACTTAAATGCTATGGGTACACAGGAAGTGTACCCAGAAGTATGCACCTCAGGCTGACAGGTGGGGATAGTTGACTAAGTCAACTACCCGGTCAGCACCCAGTCAACAGAGGCTGACGGGTGGGCTAGGGGATGCTGACTCAGCGGTCAATAGGTTAACATTGACCAGTGAAACAGGCAGATGGGGACCACTTGTCAGTGACACATCTATTTAACAGGTATTTCTCCTAAAATTTCTTTAATTAGCTGGCGAGGCCCACATGTCATACTCTAGTTTATTAATAGGTTTATTTTCAAAACAAGGCTAGTTTAGTGGGTGGACCCCCGACGTCAGTGCGTGTTTATGGGGTATTAGTGGCTAACGACAACCACCACGGTGAATTAGCGCCGGCGACGATCAGCGGCACGGGAGCTCACCGGAAACGGCGTACGGGGCACTGTTCACGGCGCGGGTCGAGAAGAGGGGTCAATGGGTGCGAGTGGTGTCCGGAGCGGCAGCGGCGAGGTCTACGAGCATGGTGGTCGGAGGTGGAGGGTCGCGCACGGCTGAGGCGTGGTGGCTGTAGCAGCAGGCAACACCAGCAGCGGCGAGGGCTGGCAGGGCGAGCGCACGCGCGGGCGGGGCGACCATGGACGGGGGTTGCGCGGCGCAGCGGTGGCCACGAGCGGCAGTGCGTGCCAAGGGCGAGGCTGGGTGGCCATGGGCGTAGCCGGTGCAGCTGGCCAACGCGGGCATGGCCGAGGCCGAACACAGCAGGTGCGGGCGGCGCGGTGACCGCGGGGCAAAGGGAGCGATGACCGGAGCGGGCAAACGCGAACGACGAGCGCGGGAGGTGGAGCGCGGCTAGCAGGGGTCGGGTGCGGCTGCGAGGTAGGGGAGAGGAGGGGGGCGCTCACAGCCGTTGACGAGAGAGGGGGCGGCGTGGCTTGTTGGAGACAGCAAGGGTGAGGCAGGGAGGCAGCGACGAGGCTGGGCGACGGTGTGGCGGCATCGGAGATGGCGGGCGGCGACACAGGTACTCCCCGGCTCCGATCCAACGGCGTGGGAGTCGAAGGCGAGGCGAGCGGAGGTCCAGGGCACGGTGGTGCGGCGAGTCGCGGCCAGTGGCCACGGCGACGATGAGGCAGCGGCGACGGCAGGGACTACGGGCGGCGATGGGGTCGATGCCCCCGATCCAGGGCAGAGGAGGGGTGAGGGAAAACATGATGGGAGTGGGGGCAACCGGGGGGTAGTGGGCTAGGGTTGCGGGGAGGGGAGTTATGTAGGGGCGCGGCTGGGCCAGCCTAGTGGCCTGTTGCCCTGCTGGGCCGAGGCCCAGTTGAGGGCGGGGGTTGGTTTCTCCTTTTTTTCCTTTTTACGTTTATTAGTTTTCTAATTTATTTTTAATTAATAATAATAATAAAACAGTTTCTACATTAGTATAACTAATTATACTAATGCCATAGATAATTTGGCACTAAATAAATTAGTTGTTTACTCTATAATTTATAAAAGGTATTTAATAAATTGTTATAGCCATTGTTTTATTTATTTTAGAACATTTAAACACTTTATAAAAATGTGGTGTTTCCACCATTATTACTTATGAATTATTGGACACAACCCGAACATTTTAGTTTTAATGTTTGAAAACTTTTATCATTTGACTTTAATTTAAAGTTGAATTTGGATCGGTTCTGAACTAACGCGAGGTTAACAACAGTAATCGAGGTGACGTGGCATCATTAGCAGAGGGTTACTGTAGCTTAATTATTCGGGCGTCACAATTCACCCCACTATAAGAAATATTGTCCCGAGATTTAAGAGGTGGTGAAGGGGGAAAGGTTTGATAACGAATCTAGCGGGTCTTCTCATTCTGGCTTGCTCTTCTCGAAGAGGCCGATCCAATACATTGATGTATTCATTTCTCTGCTTCAGGTCATCATGATGAAATCGGCATCCTTTCTTCGGGAACTCCATCATACTTATGAAAGAATTAAAGGGTGGTTATTCCGGAAGAACGAACCTCTGCAAGGTTGACTACCTGGTAGCTAACATCGAGGAGGTGGCGGAAAGTAACTCTCGAACTGAAACTTAAGAAAATTTCGAGAGCAAAGTAAGAAGTTACCATGAGAAGTTTAAGCGGGTAGGCAATCGTTCAATGTGTGAAGAAAGTGGGAAAGGGGGTCCAAAGCAACGAGAATAAGTATTGTGTGTGACACCAAAGTAGATTTCTAGGAAGATGACCCATGAATTACATACGAAATGAAACGCGAGGAATAACTTTGACAACATGGGTGTACAGGAGAGTCAGGTTTCGATCCTGTGGAACTATGGGTTATGGGCCCACCATGTGGTTAAAAGTAGGAAGGGCGTTGACATCTTGCACGGTCATGATAGCAAGACATGTCAGAGGGTAGCCTATCAGTTATGTCGGCAACAATGTCGATACCAACGGCGAGGGATGAAGAGAACCATTTTCCTGCTCGTTGAACGAGGCGTACCATCAGGCAAAGTTCTCGTCCATCAGTGACTACCGGAATGTCATCAACAATAGTAACAAGGTCTTGCTTGACAGAATTGTACACCGGGGTGTTTACATAAGCAGGAGAATATTACTGCTTAGATCATATAGACCTCGAGAAAGGTCAAACCAAACAATGGAAAGGACAATATGATTATAAAATTAAATAGAACAATGGAAAGGAAAATGGGGACAAACAGAGCATGACATCCATGACAGGATAGAAGTACAAAATCATTTAGGTAAATGGAGAGGAATTTCATGACAATACCCAAACAACAGTGTTAGGGTAATTGATAAAGAAAATTTAGCATTTGTGCTTCAAATGTTATTATTGAAAATCGGAGTACCACAGATTTGCTTCGAGATAGCATTGACATGGTCTTCAAGCAAAGGTCGGATTTTGGATACTCAAAGGATCCATCAGGAACAACTTGTAGAATAAGCCTTATAATTTCCTGAGGGAAGAACGGGTAACCTTGCTAAAAAGGAAAGTGTAACAATAGGTCCTCCGGCCAGGTATGTTGGGCATGACATCACCTTATCGGGTTAAAGTCCAATGTTATAACTCTTGGGAATATGTTCCAACCATTATATCTGACCGAGATTCAGATCTGATTGGTGTCAGGATACCTCAGACTTAGGATGCTTGAGAAGAAAAGGTGCAACGCAATTGACAAGATGCCGATATGAGATTCTCGGGCAAATGAACTATGGAAGCGAGTTCCGAAACAATAGTTCATCATTAAACCAAGGAGAGTATGAGAATGTGGCTGATGGACTTAACGACAATTTATCGAGATTAACAAAAGATGGATTTCCACAATTATGTGAACAAGGAGATAACAATTGTCGGATCAAATGATATAATGAGGTATGCTCGAGGAAAACATACACAATTAAACATTGGTTGAAAAGTGCACCCGGAATATGGGCTTAGGTAGTACGATCAATGTTAGAATGGTGATTCGATAACAGATGGTCTAAGAATGAAATATCGACCATTAACTTCAAAGCAATAGGGTTGGTAGAACTTTTGAAGTGGCACATCATAGTTCAATTGTCGGTTTTCCGATTAGAAACAAAACGGGGACCAAGGAATGAATGGTGCCTGTGAGAAGTATCACTATACCAAGAATTCTTAAGAGGTGGAGCAATCCTTGCAACATCCTTGACATAAAGGACAGTAATACTTCAAGGTAGAACATAATACAAACTGGATAGCAAGTTGCATCCATAACATGAACAAGTTTGTGTTGGGGGAAGGCAAGAATGTTGTCGATGATAACACAATCATCGAGGGGCAAGGATGGTATTTTCCATCATGAATTTGATTGATATCCTGGAAGGAGTGAAAATGTTGATCATGACCATGACAAATTTTGTCGAGAGGCTCCACAAAGAAGCAATTGAACAACGACTGCACCAACCAAAAGGACTGATGCAGCAAAAGATTATTGGAGCCACAGATACGACACAAACTCGGGGTCAAGTTTGTTGTTCGAGGTGAAACGATATGACGAGGAAATTGACGAAAGCTTAGTTCATCATAGAAAGTTGTGCTCCGGGAATAAGGACCAGGTAGCACAGTCAAGGTTTAGCATGATGATGATGATGTAGTAAATCGGCTAGGAATGACATGATCGAGTACAAACTCGTAAGTAATGAAGTTTACTAAGTGTTGTTGAATCGCATGGCGGACTCGATTCAGCTATCAGTGTCCTTGAGTGTCTAACAACTCAGAACCCATGGAAAATTGGAATCAGTGAGGAATAATAATTGAGGAAGAACTCATAAGAAGTTATGTAGTTCCGTGATATTCTCGAGATACCAGGGTGTAATACTCGACGAAATATCAAAGTAAAGGTTGGATTGGTGTATTGATCCACAGAAGACAAGTGCTTAAACTTGCACGAGAAATGGTATTTAAGGGAGAACATGGTCGAAACAACAATTGCAAAAGGCCAGATCCCAGATATAAGATGAACTTATACCAAGGGAATAATTAATTTAAGAGAAGCTTTAATGATAAGATCTACATCGTGTCCATGGGCATGAACACAAAGTCCAAGGTCGACTCCCACTTCTTCAATGCATAACCTTACATTTACCTCCTGTTTTCGAAGTTGTAGTGTTGAAAAGTTATCTGATGAAGCGTCAGCAGGGTATAACCCGCATAACTTTTGGGGTCACACAAATTAGGGAAGGCATAGGTTCAACCCATCGGGGCATCTTAGGAACATATACCACAAACTATAGGAGTAGTTAGCACAAGATCGAAAGTAGAGCACGGTTGACAAGCAGAGGTTACAAGTCTCCAAAGGCATAAGACATGATTTACCAAAAGGCATTATGAATCTGAGGTAAACTCACAAGGTTATTGAATATGAACGACGCTGTTGGATGAAATCCAACAAATGATCTGGCGGTCCACCAGGGATCTGATGTGAGCATCGGTACTCAACTAGAAGGAGAAAGAATGCAAGGAGATCATATTATAGTAACAACTGACTAATTCAAAGCTCAATGTAAAGGAATTATGATTTCCGCTCTGATTAAGGATGGATAAGTTGAGTAAGATTAGGGGTACAATCAACGACAATTTGATTGGTCGAGACCCAGCTCATGTTTAAAAATGACATCTGAGCCGGAAGGATGAATTCTAGGATCTGATTGAGGATTGCGAGCATTCGCAACATATTGAATCAACAGACTCAAAATGGAAATGACAAGGGATGCCAATAAGATCACGAGATTTATCGTATTAACCATAATTGCAAGCAAGCAAGAATTTCAAGAACAACAGGCTATTGAGGATTTTCGAAAGATCAAATAGTATTTTGAAGGCTTATGTGAAACACCTGAACAACTAAGAATGAGCGGATACTCGATAAGTGCAAGGAATTATCCGTAGGGGTATTCTTCTGGCAAAGAACTGTAAGGCAGTAAGCTCAAAGGAAACTCGGAACAACAGAGAGCAGTTCGTTGCACCTTGTAATAACAACATCAATGGTATTGAATGTAAGAATTGCAGGTGTATGCAGTTATCCACAAGGATATAACAGTGGTAGGGAATTTGCAAGGGCGGTGGGCACAAGTGTCTCGGGAGAACATCATAGAGTATCTTCGGAGTCTTCTGGTGCAGTAGACGATCATCGGTAATAAGGTGCTCTCCGGGTGGAACTAGTCACGAGAAACTAATGTTAGAGTTAGCAAAATTCATTTAACCCGAATAGAAGGGAGATCAGGGTCCCAGAGTATAGATGAGGAATAAAAGATCCTAATACCACCCAAATGGCGACGTGGGTGTTGGGTAACGTAGTAATTTCAAAAAAATTCCTACGCACACGCAAGATCATGGTGATGCATAGCAACGAGAGGGGAGAGTGTTGTCTACCTTGTAGACCGAAAGCGGAAGCGTTAGCACAACACGGTTGATGTAGTCGTACGTCTTCACGGCCCGACCGATCAAGTACCAAACGCACGGCACCTCCGAGTTCTGCACACGTTCAACTCGATGACGTCCCTCGAACTCCGATCCAGCCGAGTGTTGAGGGAGAGTTTCGTCAGCACGACGGCGTGGTGACGATGATGATGTTCTACCGACGCAGGGCTTCGCCTAAGCACCGCTACAATATGGTCGAGGTGGATTATGGTGGAGGGGGGCACCGCACACGGCTAAGAGATCAAGATTCAATTGTTGTGTCTATGGGGTGCCCCCTGCCCCCGTATATAAAGGAGCAAGGGAGGGAGGCGGCCGGCCTAGGAGGAGGGCGCGTCAAGGGGGGGGTCCTACTCCCACCGGGAGTAGGACTCCTCCTTCCCTTGTTGGAGTAGGAGAGAAGGAAAGAGGGGGAGAGGAACAAGGAAAAGTGGGCTGCACCCCTTGTCCAATTCGGACCAGAGGGGGGGCGTGCGCCTCCTTCCTTTTGGCCTATCTCCTCTATTCCCGTATGGCCCAATAAGGCCCATATACTCCCCGGCGAATTCCCGTAACTCTCCGGTACTCCGAAAAATACCTGAATCACTCGGAACCTTTATGATGTCCGAATATAGTCGTCCAATATATCGATCTTTACATCTCGACCATTTCAAGACTCCTCCTCATGTCCCCGATCTCATCCGGGACTCCGAACTCCTTCGGTACATCAAAACTCATAAACTCATAATATAACTGTCATCGAAACCTTAAGCGTGCGGACCCTACGGGTTCGAGAACAATGTAGACATCACCGAGACACGTCTCCGGTCAATAACCAATAGCGGAACCTGGATGCTCATATTGGCTCCCACATATTCTACAAAGATCTTTATCGGTCAGACCGCATAACAACATGCGTTGTTCCCTTTGTCATCGGTATGTTACTTGCCCGAGATTCGATCGTCAGTATCTCAATACCTAGTTCAATCTCGTTACCGGCAAGTCTCTTTACTCGTTCTGTAATACATCATCCTGCAACTAACTCATTAGTTGCAATGCTTGCAAGGCTTAAGTGATGTGCATTACCGAGAGGGCCCAGAGATACCTCTCCGACAATCGGAGTGACAAATCCTAATCTCGAAATACGCCAACCCAACAAGTACCTTCGGAGACACCTGTAGAGCACCTTTATAATCACCCAGTTACGTTGTGACGTTTGGTAGCACACAAAGTGTTCCTCCGGTAAACGGGAGTTGCATAATCTCATAGTCATAGGAACATGTATAAGTCATGAAGAAAGCAACAGCAACAAACTAAACGATCAAGTGCTATGCTAACGGAATGGGTCAAGTCAATCACATCATTCTCCTAATGATGTGATCCCGTTAATCAAATGACAACTCATGTCTATGGTTAGGAAACATAACCATCTTTGATCAACGAGCTAGTCAAGTAGAGGCATACTAGTGACACTCTGTTTGTCTATGTATTCACACATGTATTATGTTTTTGGTTAATACAATTCTAGCATGAATAATAAACATTTATCATGATATAAGGAAATAAATAATAACTTTATTATTGCCTCTAGGGCATATTTCCTTCAGTCTCCCACTTGCACTAGAGTCAATAATCTAGTTCACATCGCCATGTGACTTAATACCAATAGTTCATATCACCATGTGATTAACACCCATAGTTCACATCGTCATGTGACCATCACCATGTGATTAACACCCATAGTTTACTAGAGTCAATAATCTAGTTCACATTGCTATGTGATTAATACCCAAAGAGTACTAAGGTGTGATCATGTTTTGCTTGTGAGGGAAGTTTAGTCAACGGGTCTGCCACATTCAGATCCGTATGTATTTTGCAAATTTCTATGTCAACAAATGCTCTGCATGGAGCTACTCTAGCTAATTGCTCCCACTTTCAATATGTATCCAGATTGAGACTTTGAGTCATCTGGATCAGTGTCAAAACTTGCATCGACGTAACCCTTTACGATGAACCTTTTGTCACCTCCATAATCGAGAAACATATCCTTATTCCACTAAGGATAGTTTTGACCAATGTCCAGTGATCTACTCCTAGATCACTATTGTACTCCCTTGCCAAACTCAGGGCAGGGTATACAATAGGTCTGGTACACAGCATGGCATACTTTATAGAACCTATGGCTAAGGCATAGGGAATGACTTTCATTCTCTCTCTATCTTCTGCCGTGGTCAGGTTTTGAGTCTTACTCAACTTCACACCTTGTAACACAGGCAAGAGCTCCTTCTTTGACTGTTCCATTTTGAACTACTTCAAAATCTTGTCAAGGTATGTACTCATTGAAAAAACTTATCAAGCATCTTGATCTATCTCTATAGATCTTGATGCTCAATATGTAAGCAGCTTCACCGAGGTCTTTCTTTGAAAAACTCCTTTCAAACATTCCTTTATGCTTTGCAGAATAATTCTACATTATCTCCGATCAACAATATGTCATTCACATATACTTATCAGAAATGTTGTAGTGCTCCCACTCACTTTCTTGTAAATACAGGCTTCACCGCAAGTCTGTATAAAACTATATGCTTTGATCAACTTATTAAAGCGTATATTCCAACTCCGAGATGCTTGCACCAGTCCATAGATGGATCGCTGGAGCTTGCATATTTTGTTAGCACCTTTAGGATTGACAAAACCTTTTGGTTGCATCATATACAACTCTTCTTTAAGAAATCCATTAAGGAATGTAGTTTCGACATCCATTTGCCAGATTTCATAAAATGTGGCAATTTGCTAACATGATTCGGACAGACTTAAGCATCGCTACGAGTGAGAAAATCTCATCGTAGTCAACACCTTGAACTTTGTCAAAACCCTTTTTCCGACAAGTCTAGCTTTGTAGATAGTAACACTACTATTAGCGCCCGTCTTCCTCTTTGAAGATCCATTTATTTTCTATGGCTTGCCGATCACCGGGCAAGTCAACCAAAGTCCACACTTTATTCTCATACATGGATCCCATCTCAGATTTCATGGCCTCAAGCCATTTTGCGGAATCTGGGCTCATCATCGCTTCCTCATAGTTCGTAGGTTCGTCATGGTCAAGTAACATGACCTCCAGAACTGAATTATCGTACCACTCTGGTGCGAATTTCATTCTGGTTGACCTACGAGGTTCGGTAGTACCTTGATGTGAAGTTACATGATCATCATCATTAGCTTCCTCACTAATTGGTGTAGGAGTCACGGGAACATATTTCTGTGATGAAATACTTTCCAATAAGGGAGCAGGTACGGTTACCTCATCAAGTTCTACTTTCCTCCCACTCACTTCTTTCGAGAGAAACTCCTTCTCTAGAAAGGATCCATTCTTAGCAACGAATATCTTGCCTTCGGATCTGTGCTAGAAGGTGTACCCCACAGTAACTTTTGGGTATCCTATGAAGATGCACTTTTCCGATTTGGGTTTGAGCTTATCAGGATGAAACTTTTCACATAAGCATCGCAATCCCAAACTTTAAGAAACGGCAGCTTAGGTTTCTTGCCAAACCACAGTTCATACGGTGTCGTCTCAACGGATTTAGATGGTGCCCTTTTTAACGTGAATGCAGTTGTCTCTAATGCACAACCCCAAAACTGTAGTGGTAAATCGGTAAGAAACATCATAGATTGCACTATATCCAATAAAGTACGGTTATGACATTCGGACACACCATTACACTGTGTGTTCCAGGTGGCATGAGTAGTGAAACTATTTCACATTGTTTTAACTGAAGGCCAAACTCATAACTCAAATATTTTACTTCTGCGATCATATCGTAGAAAATTTTTATTTTTGTTACGATGATTCTCCACTTCACTCTGAAATTCTTTGAACTTTTCAAATGTTTCAGACTTGTGTTTCATCAAGTAGATATACTCATATTTGCTCAAATCATCTGTGAAGATCAGAAAATAATGATACCTGCCGCGAGCCTCAATATTCATCGGACTGCATACATCAGTATGTATGATTTCCAACAAGTCTGTTGCTCGCTCCATTGTTCTGGAGAATGGAGTCTTAGTCATCTTGCCCATGAGGCATGGTTCGCAAGCATCAACTGATTCATAATCAAGTGATTCCAAAAGCCCATCAGCATGGATTTTCTTCATGCGCTTTACACCAATATGACCTAAACGGCAGTGCCACAAATAAGTTGCACTATCCTTATCAACTTTACATCTTTTGGCTTCAATATTATGAGAATGTGTATCACCACGATCGAGATCCAACAAACCATTTTCATTGGGTGTATGACCATAGAAGGTTTTATTCATGTAAACAGAACAACAATTTATTCTCTTACTTAAATGAATAACCGTATTGCAATAAACATGATCAAATCATATTCATGCTCAACGTAAACACCAAATAACACTTATTTAGGTTCAACACTAATCCCGAAAGTATAGGGAGTGTGCGATGATGATCATATCAATCTTGGAACCACTTCCAACACACATCGTCACTTCACCCTTAACTAGTCTCTGTTCATTCTGCAACTCCCATTTTGAGTTACTGCTCTTAGCAACTGAACCAGTATCAAATACCGATGGGTTGCTACAAACACTAGTAAAATACACATCAATAATCTGTATATCAAATATACCTTTGTTCACTTTGCCATCCTTCTTATCCGCCAAATACTTGGGGCAGTTCCGCTTCCAGTGACCAGTCCCTTTGTAGTAGAAGCACTTAGTCTCAGGCTTAGGACCAGACTTGGGCTTCTTGAGCAGCAACTTGCTTCCCGTTCTTCTTGAAGTTCCCTTTCTTTCCCTTTGCCTTTTTCTTGAAACTAGTGGTCTTGTCTACCATCAACACTTGATATTTTTCTTGATTTCTACCTTCGTTGATTTCAGCATTACGAAGAGCTTGGGAATCGTTTCCGTTATCCCTTGCATATCATAGTTCATCACGAAGTTCTACTAACTTGGTGATGGTGACTAGAGAATTCTGTCAATCACTATCTTATCTGGAAGATTAATTCCCACTTGATTCAAGCGATTGTAGTACCCAGACAATCTGAACACATGCTCACTGCTTGAGCTATTCTCCTCCATCTTTTAGCTATAGAACTTGTTGGAGACTTCATATCTCTCAACTCGGGTATTTGCTTGAAATATTAACTTCAAATCCTGGAACATCCATATGATCCATGACGTTCAAAACGTTTTTAAAGTCCCGATTCTAAGCTGTTAAGCATGGTGCACTAAACTATCAAGTAGTCATCATATTGAGCTAGCTAAACGTTCATGACATCTGCATCTGCTCCTGCAATAGGTCTATCACCTAGCGGTGCATTAAGGACATAATTCTTCTGTGCAGCAATGAGGATAAACCTCATATCACGGATCCAATCCGCATCATTGCTACTAACATCTTTCAACTTAGTTTTCTCTAGGAACATATCGAAAATAAAACAGGGGAGCTAAACGCGAGCTATTGATCTACAACATAGATATGCTAATACTACCAGGACTAAGTTCATGATAAATTTAAGTTCAATTAATCATATTACTTAAGAACTCCCACTTAGAAAGACATCCCTCTAATCTTCTAAGTGATCACGTGATCCAAATCAACTAAACCATAACCGATCATCACGTGAAATGGAGTAGTTTTCAATGGTGAACATCACTATGTTGATCATATCTACTATATGATTCACGCTCGACCTTTCGGTCTCAGTGTTCCGAGGCCATATCTGCATATGCTAGGCTCGTCAAGTTTAACCTGGGTATTCTGCGTGTGCAAAACTGGCTTGCACCCGTTGTAGATGGACGTAGAGCTTATCACACCCGATCATCACGTGGTGTCTGGGCATGACGAACTTTGGCAACGGTGCATACTCAGGGAGAACACTTTTATCTTGAAATTTAGTGAGAGATCATCTTATAATGCTACCGTCAATTAAAGCAAGATAAGATGCATAAAAGATAAACATCACATGCAATCAAAATAGGTGACATGATATGGTCATCATCATCTTATGCATTTGATCTCCATCTCCAAAACATCGTCATGATTTCCATCGTCACCGGCATGACACCATGATCTCCATCATCTTGATCTATATCAATGTGTCGTCACATGGTCGTCTCGCCAACTATTGCTCTTGCAACTATTGCTATCGCATAGCGATAATTGTAAAGCAATTATTTGGCGCTTGCATCTTATGCAATAAAGAGACAACCATAAGGCTTCTGCCAGTTGCCGATAACTTCAACAAAACATGATCATCTTATACAACAACTTATATCTCATCACGTCTTGACCATATCACATCACAACATGCCCTGCAAAACAAGTTAGACGTCCTCTACTTTGTTGTTGCAAGTTTTACGTGGCTGCTACGGGCTTAGCAAGAACCGTTCTTACCTACGCATCAAAACCACAATGATAGTTTGTCAAGTTGGTGCTGTTTTAACCTTCTCAAGGACCGGGCATAGCCACACTCGGTTCAACTAAAGTTGGAGAAACTGACACCCGCTAGTCACCTGTGTGCATAGCACGGCGGTAAAACCAGTCTCGCGTAAGCGTACGCGTAATGTCGGTCCGGGCCGCTTCATCCAACAATACCGCCGAACCAAAGTGTAACATGCTGGTAAGCAGTATGACTTATATCGCCCACAACTCACTTGTGTTCTACTGGTGCATATTACATCAACGCATAAAACCTGGCTCGGATGCCACTGTTGGGTAACGTAGTAATTTCAAAAAAATTCCTACGCACACGCAAGATCATGGTGATGCATAGCAACGAGAGGGGAGAGTGTTGTCTACTTACCCTTGTAGACAAAAAGCGGAAGCGTTAGCACAACGCGGTTGATGTAGTCGTACGTCTTCACGGCCCGACCGATCAAGTACCGAACGCACGACACCTCCAAGTTCTGCACACGTTCAACTCGATGACGTCCCTCGAACTCTGATCCAGCCGAGTGTTGAGGGAGAGTTTCGTCAGCACGACAGCATGGTGACAATGATGATGTTCTACCGACGCAGGGCTTCGCCTAAGCACCGCTACGATATGATCAAGGTGGATTATGGTGGAGGGGGGCACCGCACACGGCTAAGAGATCAAGATTCAATTGTTGTGTATATGGGGTGCCCCCCTGCCCCCGTATATAAAGGAGCAAGGGAGGGAGGCGGCCGTCCTAGGAGGAGGGCGCGCCAAGGGGGGGGTCCTACTCCCACCGGGAGTAGGACTCCTCCTTCCCTTGTTGGAGTAGGAGAGAAGGAAAGAGGGGGAGAGGAACAAGGAAAAGTGGGTTGCACCCCTTGTCCAATTCGGACCAGAGGGGGGGCGTGCGCCTCCTTCCTTTTGTCCTATCTCCTCTATTCCCGTATGGCCCAATAAGGCCCATATACTCCCCGACGAATTCCCGTAACTCTCCGGTACTCCGAAAAATACCTGAATCACTCGGAACCTTTTCAATGTCCGAATATAGTCGTCCAATATATCGATTTTTACGTCTCAACCATTTCGAGACTCCTCGTCATGTCCCCGATCTCATCCTGGACTCCGAACTCCTTCGGTACATCAAAACTCATAAACTCATAATATAACTGTCATCAAAACCTTAAGCGTGCAGACCCTACGGGTTCGAGAACAATGTAGACATGACCGAGACACGTCTCCGGTCAATAACCAATAGCGGAACTTGGATGCTCATATTGGCTCCCACATATTCTACGAAGATCTTTATCGGTCAGACCGCATAATAACATACGTTGTTCCCTTTGTCATCGGTATGTTACTTGCCCGAGATTCGATCGTCGATATCTCAATACCTAGTTCAATCTCGTTACCGGCAAGTCTCTTTACTCGTTCTATAATACATCATCCTGCAACTAAATCATTAGTTGCAATGCTTGCAAGGCTTAAGTGATGTGCATTACCGAGAGGGCCCAGAGATAATTCTCCGACAATCGGAGTGACAAATCCTAATCTCGAAATACGCCAACCCAACAAGTACCTTCGGAGACACCTGTAGAGCACCTTTATAATCACCCAGTTACGTTGTGACGTTTGGTAGCACACAAAGTGTTCCTCCGGTAAACGGGAGTTGCATAATCTCATAGTCATAGGAACATGTATAAGTCATGAAGAAAGCAACAACAACAAACTAAACGATCAAGTGCTATGCTAACGGAATGGGTCAAGTCAATCACATCATTATCCTAATGATGTGATCCCATTAATCAAATGACAACTCATGTCTATGGTTAGGAAACATAACCATCTTTGATCAACGAGCTAGTCAAGTAGAGGCATACTAGTGACACTCTGTTTGTCTATGTATTCACACATGTATTATGTTTCCGGTTAATATAATTCTAGCATGAATAATAAACATTTATCATGATATAAGGAAATAAATAATAACTTTATTATTGCCTCTAGGGCATATTTCCTTCAGTGGGCCCGTAAGGCACACAACCATGTTAGTAAAAGTTTTGCAATGTCTAGACTCGACTTCGGCCAAGGAGTGTGGAAGGGGATTCCTACAGGCAGTCGGCTCTCATACCAACTTGTGACGCCCCCGATTTGTTCGTACACTAATCATACACGCAAATATGTACGATCAAGATCAAGGACTCACGGGAAGATATAACAACACAACTCTATACACAAAATAAAATAATACAAACTTTATATTACAAGCCAGGGGCCTCGAGGGCTCGAATACATAAGCTCCAATGC
Organism: Triticum urartu; assembly: GCF_056163025.1. Lineage (NCBI taxonomy): Eukaryota > Viridiplantae > Streptophyta > Magnoliopsida > Poales > Poaceae > Triticum > Triticum urartu. The sequence continues at coordinate 402,306,841 of NC_141876.1, forward strand.
ACAAGAGTCAGCGGAAGAAATAATATCTGAGTACAGACATAAGTTAAACAAGTTTGCCTTAAGAAGGCTAGCACAAAAATAGCAATGATCGAAAAGGCAAGGCCTCCTGCCTGGGACCTCCTAACTACTCCTCAAAGTCGAACTCCGCGTAGAACCATCCTCGGGATCCTCTGGCTCCTTGTCTCCATCATATGATCACAGTAACTGGGAGAAGGGGAAAAAGAAGTAGGAAAGCAACCGCTACACTACTCTAATGCAAGAAGTAGAGAGAAGAATAGGCGTTATCTGGTGATCAAGGGGGGGGGGCTTGCCTGGTTGCTATGGCAAGAAGGGTTCATTGTCGATGTAGTCGATCACAAGGGTACCGACGTCGGTCTCGGGGTCTATCGGAAAGAAGTAACGGAGGGGAACACAGTAAATAATAGAGCAATCAAAGCATCACAAAGCATAACATGGCAATATGTGGTGCTAGAGGTGACCTAACGCAGTACTAGGTGATACCGGCAAAGGGGGGAAATACCCAGGAAAGTATTCCCATTGTTTCGCGTTTTTTGGACAGATGGACCGGAGGGGCAAAGTTGCATGTTCGCTATGCTAAGGACATGTGGCTGACAAACGGACAGCGTATCCGGATTCGTCTCGTCGTTCTGAACAACTTTCATGACAAAATATTTTCTTCCGAGCTACGAATTATTTTATATGATTTTTCAAAGTTTTTAAATGATTTTCTATTTTCTGGATTTAATTTAATTCGAAACTAAATTAGTATTTAAATGCTATGGGTACACAGGAAGTGTACCCAGAAGTGTGCACCTCAGGCTGACAGGTGGGGACAGTTGACTAAGTCAACTACCCGGTCAGCACCCAGTCAGCAGAAGCTGACGGGTGGGCTAGGGGATGCTGACTCAGCGGTCAATACGTTAACATTGACCAGTCAAACATGCATATGGGGACCACCTGTCAGTGGCACATGTATTTAACATGTATTTCTCCTAAAATTTCTCTATTTAGCTGGCGGGGCCCACATGTCATACTCTAGTTTATTAATAGGTTTATTTTCAAAACAAGGTTAGTTTAGTGGGTGGACCCCCGACGTCAATGCGTGTTTATGGGGTATTAGTGGCTAACGACAGCCACGTCGGCGAATTAGCACCGGCGACGATCAACAGCACACGGGAGCTCACCGGAAACAGCGTACGGGGCACCGTTCACAGCGCGGGTCGAGAAGAGGGGTCACTGGGTGCGGGTGGTGTCCGGAGCGGCGGCGGCGAGGTCTGCGAGCGTGGTGGTCGAAGGTGGAGGGTCGCGCGCGGCCGAGGCGTGGTGGCTGTAGTAGCAGGCAGCACCAGTAGCGGCGGGGGCAGGCAGGGCAAGCGCATGCGCGGGCGGGGTGGCCATGGACGGGGGCCGCACGATGCAGCGGCGGCGGCGGTGGCCACGAGTGGCAGCGCGCGCCAAGGGCGACGCTGTGTGGCCATGGGCGCAGCCGGCGCAGCTGGCCAACACGGGCGTGGCTGAGGCCGAACGCAGCAGGTGCGGGCGGCACAGTGACCGTGGGGCAGAGGGAGCGACGGCCGGAGCGGGCAAACGTGTACGGCGAGCGCGGCTAGTAGGGGTCGGGTGCGGCTGCGAGGTAGGGGGAGAGGAGGGGGCGCTCACAGCCGTTGACGAGAGAGGGGGCGGCGTGGCTTGTTGGAGACGGCGAGGGAGAGGCGGGGAGGCAACGACGAGGCCGGGCGACGGCGTGGCGGCGCCGGAGATGGCGGGCGGCGACACAGGTACTCCCCTGCTCCGATCCAACAGCGCGGGAGTCGAAGGCGAGGCGAGCGGAGGTCCAGGGCACGATGGTGCGGCGAGTCGCGGCCAGTGGCGACGGCGGCGATGAAGCAGCAGCGATGGCAGGGACTACGGGCGGCGATGGGGTCGATGCCCCTCGATCTGGATCGGGGGGGGGGGCAGAAGAGGGGTGAGGGAAAACGTGGGGGAGTGGGGATCGTGGGGGCAACCGGGGGGTAGTGAGCTAGGGTTGCGGGGTGGGGGTTATGTAGGGGCGCGGCTGGGCCAGCCTAGTGGCCTGGTGCCCTACTGGGCCGAGGCCCAGTTGAGGACGGGGGGTTGGTTTCTCCTTTTATTTCTTTTTTATGTTTATTAGTTTTCTAATTTATTTTTAATTAAAAATAATAATAAAACAGTTTCTACATTAGTATAACTAATTATACTACTGCCACAGATAATTTGGCACCAAACAAATTAGTTGTTTACTCTATATTTATTTATAAAAGGTATTTAATAAATTGTTATAGCCATTGTTTTATTTATTTTAGAACATTTAAACACTATAAAAATGTGGTGTTTCCACCATTGTTACTTAAGAATTATTTGACACAACCCGAACATTTTAGTTTTAATGTTTGAAAACTTTTATCATTTGACTTTAATTTAAAGTTGAATTTGGATCGGTTCTGAACTAACGTGAGGTTAACAACAATAATCGAGGTGACATGGCATCATTAGCAAGGGTTACTGTAGCTTAATTATCCGGGCGTCACAGTGTCTGAGCACCCTAGATGGTTGAGGTCATCGCGGAGCCATACTCCATTGTGGTGAAGCTGTGTGGTGTTGTTGGGAGCCTCCAATTAAGTTGTGGAGATTGCCCCAACCTTGTTTGTAAAGGTCCGGTCGCCACCTTCAAGGGCACCAATAGTGGAATCACGGCATCTCGCATTGTGTGAGGGCGTGAGGAGAATACGGTGGCCCTAGTGGCTTCTTGGGGAGCATTGTGCCTCCACACCGCTCCAACGGAGACATACTTCCTCTCAAAGGGAAGGAACTTCGGTAACACATCCTCGTCTTCGCCGACTCCACTCTTGGTTATCTCATCCCTTTACTCGTGCTAGCTTATCTTGTGTTACATCCCTTGCTTGCTTGTTTACTTATTGTTGTTGCATCATATAGGTTCCTCACCTAGTTGCATATCTAGACCACCTACTTTGATGCAAAGTTTAAATTGATAAAGAAAAGATAAAAATTCTTAGTTGCCTATTCACCCCCCTCTAGTCAACTATATTGATCCTTTCAATTGGTATCAGAGTCTCGTCTCTTTATTAGGGACTTTGCTGTCCGAAGAGTATGGTTGACACCGTAGACGTTGAGGAGGAGCACCCCGGTGTGATTCTGTCCTCGTCTATGGCCGATGGGGGAACCTCGGTCTCACGTGAGGAGCTCAATGTGGCCTTGGACACATTTAAAACCTCCATGACGGCCGAGGTCAAAGGCGTGCTTAAGAATTTTCTTGATGGTCTTAAATTGTCCACCGCACCATTGGAAGTGGTTGATCCCACTAACAAGGTGACGGTTGCTAACTCCGACAAGGGGGAAGCTTCTAGTGATAAAGTTCCTTTGTCTAGTGGTAAAAGTGGAAATGACATCTTTGCCCATGTGGAACCTCCACTTACCTATGGAGGACCGATTCCCTCCACTCATTTAAATCATGCCGGTTCTTCTCCTAAGATTGTGAAAAATGAGGATTTTGACGCTTGGGTCTACCGCTTTAAACATCATTTAAATCATGTTAATACTAACCTTTGGAGAATCATGGCAAGGTTTCTATCCGCATGACCCAAGCAACTTCACCCCAAGAGAAGCCATGGATCATCAATTCAATGAGAATGCTCTCTTCATCATCCAAGATGTAATCCCTCCCGAAGATATTGCGCATCTCTGACCATTCACCGTGGCAAAGGAAGCATGGCACCATGTTGTTTCCCTTTACAAGGGAAGCGCAAGCATTCAACGCTCCAACTATTAAGTGGTGTAAGATGAATCGATGAATTTTCTATGAATGAAGGTGAATAACCTCGTGAGCTCTACTGAAGACTAACCACACTCGCGGTCTCACTCCGAGATCATGGGAGCAAGGATACAAATGACAATTTGATCAAGCGGAAATTTCTCAAAGCCATGATGCCTTACCATAAGGCCATGTCCTCCGTCATCCGTCAAAGGCCGGACTTCCACACCTTGTCCTCAAGTGAAGTGTTGGATGAGTTTGTGGCAATGAGTATCTTGGACAAGACCGCCGACAGTGCGGTATTGCGTTCTCAAAGAGCCAAGAAGCCCAACCTTGCTTTGAAAGCCAATGCTAGTGTGGAAGAAGAGGAAGAAGAGGAGAGCAACCCTGAGGATACAAAATATGATTATCATGAGCACATGGCTCTCGCTTCAAGACAATTTTGAAGCAAGAAGAACTCAAGACCCAACTTCAACAAGAGAAACTCAAGTGGCGCCAAGGGCAAGCAATGTGTGAGGACTTGCTACAATTGTGGAAATGTGAGCCACTTTGTTGTGGAGTGCCCCTATGAGAAGAGGGAAGACAATGGTGGCAAGCTCATCTAGAAGGACAAGGCCAAGTCTTTTCCCAACAGGAACCACTTAACCAAGAAGGTCCTCCCAAGGGATTGGTGGCACAAGAAGAGTACAATGAGGATGATGATGATGAAGATGGTGAGACGGTTGCCATGGCCTCCGTGGCCATTGCGACAACCCCACAGGCGTCCCTCTTCGACTCATCCAATGAGAACATCACCGCCAAGTGCCTCATGGCTAAAGCCACCAACAAGGTAACCCCCAACATTAAAACTACCATCATTACTCATCCTTCTTTGACGGATTGCATTGATGAAAGTGGGGGTCCAACATGGAGGAAAATGAGTTTGAGTCTTTTATGAGTAAGCTTAAGGTAAATCCAAGAAGCACTTCGTTGCTCTCTTGGAACAATTTGGTGAAGCCAATGACATGATCGAGGCTCACGAAGACACCATCTCTAAGATGGAGGGGCATAGTCATGACTATGCCAATGAGATATCGGATCTCTCTAATGCTCTTGAGGAAGAGTGTGGTCATCGCTTGGCTCTTGAGGAGTCACACAACGATGACCATGCTAAATTAAAGAAAGATATTGATCATTCTATTGTTGTGTCTCGTGTGCTAAATTCCGAGAAGGCCAAACTTGGTGTTGATCTTGCTAGACTCAAGGAGGAGTTTGATATCCTTGAAAAGGCTCACAAGGCCTTGAAGAGTACTCATGCTAGTCTTAAAGAGTATCATGATCAACTCCAAGTGAGGCTAACCAAGGAGAAAGCCACTTTTCCTCATATGGTTTTAATTGATAATGCAAATGCTACTAACCCTTGTTGTGAGCATGTGCATCTTGTTGAGGAGAATGCAAAGTTGAAGGAGCAACTTGAGAAAGGCCTTGTGTCGTGCATACAAGGTGAGAAGAACCTCAACGATCTTTTGAGCAATCAAAAGGAAGTTGTGGCCAAGGAAGGGATTGGGTTCGCACCCAAGTCCAAGAACAAGAAGAAGAATGACAAGGCCAAACGACCTCCTCCTCTCATGCAAACTTTTGTCAAAGAGGGAGAGGGTGCCTCTAAGGAGAAGAAGAATAATGTGAAGAGTGGTGGTGTCAAGAAGGGCAATGCCACCCCTTCCAACAACGCCGGCGACTTTAACCCTTCCAATGTGTTATGTCGTGCTAGTGATGGGCATGTTTATGCTAAATTTGTTGGTTCTCCTTATGAGTACATTGAATGGTCCATTTGGGTTCCTAATACCCTTGTCACTAACATCAAAGGACCCATTACAAAATGGGTACCTAAAACCAAGCATTGATCTCTTGTAGGTGTTTGCTTCCAGTGGGGGGTCATGGTTGCTCGATAGTGGAGCCACTAATCATATGACCGGAAGCAATGACTTGGTGGTGTACGTGCAAAAGATTCCATCTATGCCCACCAATGTTGAGTGGGGTGATGCCTCGTACTCTAAGGTATTGGGGCTTGGCAAGGTTGTCATTTCTCATGATCTCATGATCGAGAAGGTCATGCTTGTTGAGTCCCTTGCATACAATTTACTTTCCATTCATCAACTTGCAATCATGGGCTTTGCCACTTTCTTTGATATTGATACAGTGGCCCTCTTGTGGAGCAAGATTCTTAAAGTAGCCTTTGTTGAGCATGTCGAGAACGGTCTCTATGTGATTAATTTTTCGGAGCGACCCACTAAGATCGCGACATGCCTAATGGCTAAAGTTGACGTGGGGTGGCTTTGGCATCGCCGTTTAGCCCATGTCAATATGAGATCTTTGCAAAGTATTCTTAAGGGGGGCCATGTCCGTGGACTAACAAATGTTAGTTTTGCCAAAGATCGTGCTTGCAGTGCTTGCATTGAAGGAAAGCTACATGAGAAGGCTCACCCTCCCACGACTATCATTTACTCAAAGAGGCCTTTGGAGCTCCTTCACTTGGATCTCTTTGGGCCTCCATCCTTTGATAGTCTTGGGGGTAGAAAGTATTGCTTGGTGATTGTGGATGACTATTCAAGATACACTTGGGTGTACTTCTTCAAGAGGAAGAGTGAGACCCAACAAACCGTCATTGACTTTGCAAATGAAGCTCAACGTCAACACAATGCAAAGATCTTGACAATAAGAAGTGACAACGGCATCGAGTTCAAGAACTACACCTTGGATGAGTTTCTTAGTGATGAGGGGATCAAACATCAATATTCCGCACCTTACACCCCTCAACAAAATGGTGTAGCGGAGAGGAAGACCCGGACATTGATGGATGCGGCAAGAACCATGATGGCGGAGTTCACGTCTCCATACAACTTTTGGGTCGAAGCCATCAACACAGCGGGTCATGCATCCAATCGGCTCTACCTCCGCAAAGGCTTGAACAAGACTCCATGTGAGATACTCACCGGTAACAAGCCCAACCTCAAGTACTTCTAGGTGTTCGGGTGTAAGTGTTTCATTCTCAAGAAAGGTGTTCGTTTGTCTAAATTTGAGGCTAGAGCTCATGAGGGCATATTTGTTGGTTATGCTACAAACTCTCATGCTTACCGTGTCCTCAATAAGTCCACGGGACTTATTGAGAAGACGTGTAACGTGGAGTTTGATGAGAATAACGGCTCCCAAGTGGAGCAAAGTGGTACTTGTGATGTAGGTGATGAAATTCCTCCCCAAACCATAAGAAGAACGAGTGTTGGTTTTATCCTACCCATTGAGGAACCCCTTGTGGCCGAAGGAGAAGGAGAATGTTCCACTCAAGTGGAACCATCACCAACCCAAGACCCACACGCTTCCGAAGAACAAAGTGAAGGCCCTCAACCTCATGAACAAGACCAAGGGCAAGATCAACCTCAAGATGGCATTGAACCACCAAGTGAAGCCCAAGGTCAAGTTCTCCCCTCCGAGCAAGTTCAAGATCAAGAACAAGCTCAAGACGACGCTCAAGATGATCAAGTAACCGCTCCTCAACTCTCTCCTGAGGAGGAATTGGAGCGTCGTGCCGCCAAGATTGAATCCAAGCTATCTACCAAGGGTCATCTCATGACAAATGTTCTTGAAAGCATACGAAAGGGGGTAAGCACTCGTAGACAATTGGCAAACTATTGTGAACATCACACGTTTGTCTCTTGTGTTGAACCCCAAAAGGTCTATGAGGCGCTTGAAGATCCGGATTGGCTTAATGCCATGCATGAAGAACTCAACAACTTTGAGAATAACAAGGTGTGAAGATTGGTGCCAAGGCCAACGGGGAACCATAATGTCATTGTAACCAAGTGGATATTCAAGAACAAGTAAGATGCTCATGGAATTATTGTCCGCAACAAGGCTCACTTGGTAGCTCAAGGCTACTCCCAAGTTGAGGGTATCGACTACGGTGAAACCTTTGCTCCCGTTGCTTGCCTTGAATTTATTCGTTTGTTGATTGCTTATGCTTCTCATCATAACTTCAAGTTGCAACAAATGGATGTGAAAAGTGCTTTTCTTAATGGTCCTATTAATGGTTTGGTGTATGTCAAACAACCCCCCGGGTTCAAGGATCCCTATTTCCCCGATCATGTGTACCAAATCGATAAGGCACTCTATGGCCTTAAACAAGCCCCACGTGCGTGGTATGACCACCTTACCGAGTTGCTGCAAGATCGTGGGTTTGAAATTGGGAAAATCGACCCCACTCTTTTTACTAAGAAGGTCAAAGGGGAGTTCTTTGTGTGCCAACTATATGTTGATGACATTACCTTTGGTTCTCCTAACAAAGATTTCAATGAGGAATTTTCCACTCTCATGACCTCGAAGTTCAAGATGTCCATGATGGGAGAGTTGAAGTTCTTTCTCGGGTTCGAAATCAAGCAACGAAGAGAAGGAACCTTCATCAACAAGCCAAATACACTCAAGACATGCTCAAGAGATTCAAGCTAAGTGAAGTCAAGCCGGCTTCCACTCCAATGCCCGTCAAATGCTAACTTGACATAGATCCCAATGGTAAAGCGGTGGGTCAAAAGGTATATCGCTCCATGATTGGCTCCTTGCTTTACCTTTGTGCATCTAGACCGGATATCATGTTGAGTGTGGGAATTTGTGCACGGTTTCAAGCCGCACCTAAGGAAAGTCACTTTGTGGCGGTCAAGCGAATCTTTCGATATTTGGCTCATACCCCAAACTTTGGCTTATGGTACCCAAGAGGAGCAAACTTCAACCTTGTAGGCTATTCGGACTCCGATTGGGCGGGAGACAAAGTGGATAGGAAGTCAACTTCCGGAGGGTGCCAATTCCTTGGTTGCTCTTTGGTGAGTTGGTCTTCCAAGAAGCAAAGTTGTGTGTCTCTCTCGTCCACCGAAGCGGAGTATGTGGCCGCCGGTAGTTTTTGCGCACAACTTCTATGGATGAGGCAAATTTTAAAGGATTACTGTGTCATTTTTGACAAAGTGCCTCTTTGGTGTGACAATGAAAGTGCCATCAAGATTTCTCTCAACCCGGTGTAACACTTCAAGATGAAGTATATTGAGATTCCGTACCACTTCATCCAGGATCATATTAGGCGAGGGGAGATCGAGCTCAACTATGTCAACAATCATGATAACCTTGCAGATATCTTCACAAAGCCTTTGGATGAAGTAAGATTTCGCGAGTTAAGACATGAGTTAAATATCATTGATTCGAGCAATGTTGCTTGAACCCTTGCACACCCCACCATACTCAACGTGTTATCTTGTTTAGGTGTAGGCATGAACATAGGGGGAGTGTTGTTCTCTCAATGAACTCTCTCTTCCCCCATTATGCATAAATTTATGAACTCTTTCACATTAGCCATTTGTGATGGTACTTTGTGCTTCAAAGACGAGTTTTGGTCATGGGCCCAAGGATAATTCTTCGCGGTGCCATACCAATTAACTCAAACCTAGGTGGCTCCGACCACCGCCCTCTCCTTGGAGAGGTTGTGTCTCGCGGTTGGTGCTTGTTGTCTTTTGCCCTCCCTTCTTCGTGACGAGCTTGTGTTTGAGTTGCCTCGTGTGTTAGCTCGTTGGTGTGTTCGTTCGCTTGAAGGTTGCATTGCAAAGGCTGTTTACCTCTCTTGTTTGCGAAACATGCATTTTCTTGGTTCACGGTACTACCATGGCTTGCCACGGTACTACGCAGGAGCTGTGCATGGTACTACCGTGGCTCGCCAGATCTTCGTCTCCGGCCGCTCTCCTCGCATTCCGTCTGGTGGGATCGTTCCCCACCACGTCCTCTTGCCATGGAACAAGGTTTCTCCCCAAATCCCTCTCTCCTTGTCTCGTTGTTTTGTATCTAGGTTTTTGGGGAGATGCATGTTGTTCTTGATATTTTAGGCCAAATCTTTGCAAGAGTAGGATGTAGGAGAGTAGTGATGCGTAGAGATGCTATTTGGTATGTTGCTACTTGGTAGGTTTGATCAACTATAGTACCGCTCCTTAGGCATGGATGTTCTCAGATCAGTTTTGTTTCAGCTCTGAACCCGAGTGGTACTACCGCTCCAATCGTGTTCACCTCGTATGGTACTACCGCTCCTCAGGAGCGGTACTACCGCGTGAGGCGCGGAAGTAAAATTTTACTACCGCTCCAGGCGCGGTACTACCGTGCCATTCCGGCGCGGTACTAATGCGGCTGGAGCAGCAGTAAAATTTTAGTTCCCCACACTTGTGCGGTACTACCGTTGAGTCCGAACCTTCCCTATAGCAACTACCCAATGTTATTTCTACTTGTTTCATTTGTTTTGCTGTGGTCTTTGCATTGATCCTTCTCGCTTTTCTTGCGTGTTCTTATGTTGTGTGTCATAGGTGGTGGCTCCGGTTCCAATGTCCGTCGTTCGAACCCCGTTCGTGACACGGGCTCGAAGCGTCTGCGCAACCAAGATGAAGCTCCAGAGGGCTCCAATGCTCCCCAACGCAGAACCAAGTCAACCGCAACCAAGCACAAGGAGCCAACAATGAGCATGGATGAGATGCCACTAGCGGAGTTTGTCACTCGAAGGAAGATCAACCCTTATGTGAATCCTCGTGCAAACTTCAGAGGGAATGAGTTGTTCTGGACCAATCAACAATATCTTATCTATCTGGATGTGATCAAGGCCAAGCAGAACATCTACGTGGACGTGCACTGGATTGACATGCATCATATGAGGCAGGATAAGCACCGCGCCTATTTTGGTGAGGCTTTGGACCTGGTGGAGCAGTTTGGCATTGAGGACTTGATCACGTTCCACCTGTACTTTGACCCTGAGATTGTGTCTCAGTTCTTTGCCTCGGTCCACTTCCATTCTGATGAGGAATGGACCTTGACGTGGATGACAAATGGACAACAGCTGACCGCCAAGTGGAAGGACTTCATGGATCTGCTACATGTTCGTGATGAGGGGCTCGACAAGCCCGTTGGTGTTCGCCCTCATGCCAACTGCGAGTCTGCTAACAAGAACAAGCTCCAGCCATACTATGTTGAGAAGCAGCTTCCCAGTGGCAAGAAGGCTTGGGTACTGAACCCATTCCTTGACATCATGTATCAGATCTTCCGCAACACCCTCTTCCCGCATATTGGTGACAAGGATAAGGTACATGCCTATCTCGTGGATATGATGCTCATCTGTGAGGAGGCGCGTCCTGTTCAAACGCAACCACTTGATGTCTCACATATCATGTGGTTTGAGCTACGGTTTGCGGTGTTCAACCATAAGGTACCCATCTATGGTCCTTACCTGTTTCACCTGATCTCGAAGACTTGGGAGAAGCTCTATCCCAATGTTGAGTTTGAGGCCCCCGACTGGACACGTCACGAGCCCATCAAGCCCCGCATCAAGCCTAAGTGGGCTAACACCACTACCCGTGCTGAGGCAGCGACTGCTCAGATGGACATCGATGAGGATGAGATTGAGGAGGAGGAAGCGGATGAGGACAACTCTGCTGGGTATGCTCCTCCCTCTATTGAGCCCTCATGGGCTAAGAAGCTGAAGGCGAAGATGAAGACTTTGTTCTGCATGCAAGCCAAGGGATAGTGCAGGACCCATGTTGCTTCCAAGGAGAGTCACCGCCGCAACAAGAGGATCTTGAGGACGTTTGGCGAGGAGATATCTAGTGGGTCCGAGAAGCACATCACTCCAGAGGCAGAATGGATGGCGAAGCAGGGCTACCAGTGGACTGAGTTTGAGGAGGAGACCATCCCCGCTGCCGAGACTGACGAGGACCGTGACGAGTGATTGCTCCAGCTTGAGCTACTACATGTGTCGTAGGTGTCCTCCCTGCCTTTTTGGTGTCTCGATGCCAAAGGGGGAGAGAGTGTAGGGATTTGTGAGTCGTGTGCCATGTTTGTTGCTTGTGTCGTGTTTGCTTTCGTTCTGTTGGGCCTCGTTTACTTTGGTTTGGTTTGTCGTGAGTCGTGTTCCTCTATCATATGGTGTAAGACATATGCACTCTATCGTATCTTATTGTCTTCCTTCCTTTAGTATCCCGTGAGCTTATGCTATCTTGTGCTAGTTAATTTATGCTCTTATGTATTATCTTGCCTCTCTGTTAGTATTAGTTACTCCTTTGCAAGATTTGCCTTGTCTGCAAAATATAGGGGAGTGTTGATCCTAGTATGTGTGTCGTGCACTCCAAAGCACAACTCCAGAGTGCACACATCTAGGGGGAGCCCGTTTATATTTTATATATGTTGGGTTTGCCTATGCTTTATTAATATTCCTATGTGCAAATCCCGTATTGTCATCAATCCACCAAAAAGGGGGAGATTGTAAGGGCATATTTATCCCTTAGTAGTTTTGGTGATTGATGACAATGCTTTTGCGGACTAATCGGTGTGCATCGAGCATTTCAGATATATCATGTTTAGGCACAAGACAATTTGGAGCCCCTCGAAGACTATTGAAGATGGTGTTACTCTACGTTTCTTTTTGATGGTTTGAGTCGTAGGAAAGCCGTACTATTAAGAGGGGGTCCGCGTTGGAAAGGTTTGGGTGGAATCAACACGTACATGTATGTTCCTTTTGACCACCTTTCCTTTGGCTCTTTGGAGCATTCTCCGTTTCTTCGAATCTCTGCAAAAGGATTGACTTCGAGTGTTGCTGAACTGGGCCATGCGATAGTACTGCTCCTCAGAGCAGTAGTACCGCAGGCCCCTGCGGTAGTACCGGCCTTGGGCGCGGTAGTACCGCAGGTGCTCGCGGTAGTACCGCTTCTCTGACGCGGTAGTACCGTGGCCTCGGGTCTGACTCAGCAGCACAAGCGGAAGTAGGGGCGGATGTAATATTTTACATCCGCGCCCTACGCGGTAGTACCGCTCCTGGCTTCCGGTACTACCGTGTCGGATTTTTACATAGATCCAAACTCAACGGAAGTTCCCACGGATGTATTTTTATATATCCATGCCTTCCCAAATCTAGACTATCCCTGCCTTGCGGTAGTACCGCGCCAGTGGTTCTACCGCCCTCTGCTTCGTCGCATCAGGGTTGTGTTGGATACTGCTGCATGGGCGGTAGTACCATGCGTCGCAGACTGAGTTGGTGGATAATGGTTGGATTTGCTCTTCCACTATAAAAGGGAGTCATCTTCTCCGAGTTGACTTACCTCTTCCACCCCAAGCTCCATTGTTGCTCTAAGCTTCATTTTCGCCCGATCTCTCTCCCTAGCCAATCAAACTGGTTGATCTCCTATGGATTGGTTGAGAAGGCCTAGATCTACACATCCACCAAGAGATATTTGATTTCCCCCACTAATCCCTCGTGGATCTTGTTACTCTTGGGTGTTTGAGCACCCTAGATGGTTGAGGTCATCGCGGAGCCATACTCTATTGTGGTGAAGCTTTGTGGTGTTGTTGGGAGCCTCCAATTAAGTTGTGGAGATTGCCCCAACCTTGTTTGTAAAGGTTCGATCGTCGCCTTCAAAGGCACCAATAGTGGAATCACGGCATCTCGCATTGTGTGAGGGCGTGAGGAGAATACGCTGGCCCTAGTGGCTTTTTGGGGAGCATTGTGCCTCCACACTGCTCCAACGGAGACGTACTTCCTCTCAAAGGGAAGGAACTTCGATAACACATCCTCGTCTTCACCGACTCCATTCTTGGTTATCTCATCCCTTTACTCGTGCAAGCTTATCTTGTGTTACATCCCTTGCTTGCTTATTTACTTATTGTTGTTGCATCATATAGGTTGCTCACCTAGTTGCATATCTAGACAACCTATTTTGATGCAAAGTTTAAATTGGTAAAGAAAAGCTAAAAATTGTTAATTGCCTATTCACCCCCCCCCCTCTAGTCAACTATATCGATCCTTTCAACCGTCAATGGGCATGAGTACAACATGGGCTACTATCTGGTTGACAGTATCTATTCTTCGTGGGCTACCTTTGTCAGCACCATCTCTAACCCAGTTGGCTAGAAAAAGTCTCACTTTGCCCAAAGACAAGAAGCAACTCAAAAGGGTGTCGAGAGGGCATTTGGAGTTCTGCAAGCCCGCTTTGCAATTGTTCGTGGACCTGCTAAACAATGGGATCCAGAGACCTTGTGGGAGGTGATGTCATGTTGTGTGATCATACACAACATGATTGTCGACGGTGAGGGTGAGGATGCTACCGCAGCTCTATAATTGAAGGACATGCATGATCCTATCGAACTTCCAGACCAAAATCCAGCCACATTTGAAGAGTTTATTCAAATGCATCAACAAATTCGACATTGACCAACTCACGAGCAGATGAAGGAAGATCTGATTGAGCATCAGTGTGCTATTTAAGGGGACAACAATGTTGGAATGTAAAATTTGCACTTATTTAAATTTAAAGTAGTGTTGCATGCGGCCATTTGAACGTTTGTACTCTATGTACACGGCTATTTGAACGTCCGAACTCTGCGTATGCGGCTATTTGAATGTGCGGACTATAAAAAAGAGAGGCCAGATATATGCGGGCAACGGATGACGGCCTCCCGCATCCGTGTCGCCGTTGGAGATGCTTAAGCTGATACTTTCTCCTTTCCGGTTTATAAGGCTCAAATCTCAAATCTCATCAACCAAGACATTTTGTGAGTGGAGGAATGTGTCTCGTACTTTACAAAACTACCCTAATTAAACTCATACATTAATTTGGATTAATTGCAGTGCATGCATGCTTGGCCACTAGATGAGTAGAAACATTACATGCATTGGTATGTTTCTCTTTAATTCTTGCATGCAAAGATTTAATGTGCATTGGAAACTAAAAGTGAGATGGAGATGAGCCCTCTAACCTCTCTCCTCATTAACTCATTGCAACATAAGTAAATTTACTGAGTTGGACTTGTGTTACTGCTGAAATTACTCCTATTATGGCTAGTTTAAATTAGAAAAATAAAAAATTTGAAATAAGTCTTATGAACCGGAAAGAATGAAGTAGTACAATTAGGTACAGGTGTATTGTACGACCCCACGAAAGCAAAGTATTTTACAGGTGTTTACTTTACAGGTCGTTTGGATACAAGTTGCTAATAGCCCTCGCTCGTCGAAGAGAGAGAGGCATCTGCCTGACGCTCGTTCTTGCCGCCGCGCCCAGCGGGGCCTCAAGAACCAGCGGACGGCCAGCCCCGCGTCTCCTGCTACGCGGTCAGGCGCAAGGATGGGATCCACCCGGTCAGGAGTTGGGGTCCGAGATCCACCAGGTTGCCGCCTTGGTCGAGCCAGGTTGGGAGCAGTGTCGTGGAACTCGTCGGGTCGGGCTGGTCGCCCAGCCACCGCCGTCGAGGGCCACCTAGTCCTTGCGTTGCGTCTTCAATGCCCTCGTCTGACTAGGATCACAACTAGTCGCCGACTCAACCAGCTGGACGTCGAGAGCTCCAGTGGCGTAGGGCGCACGCACCGGAGATCGCTGTTGCCTCTTCCTGTGTGCCTCCAGCCGTCCTGGCTGCGTGTGCGCTTGTACTCATTTAGTGGATCGCAAGAGAGGAAGGGATACGTGGGAGAAAAACTATGGGCGGAGGTGTGTAACGAAAACTGTCCAAATACCGGTGCAATCCTAAGGAGAGAAGTGCATATTACATCCCTCAACTCTAGCCTTAGTTTAATATACAACCTCCAACTCCAAAACCGTCTAATCTGCAACCTCCAATTCTTAAAACCGGCCAAAATTCAACCCTCCTTTCCCCTTGACCGGTTTTGACCGGGTCTGACCCGTTGACTGATGAACAGTAAATTTGAAAAAAATCGAAAATTCAGAAAAATAAAAATAAAAAATTTGTAAATTCAAAAAATAGTTGGGAACAAAATTTTAAAAATAATTTTGACTTTTCCACCGTGCGAACAGTAATTCAAAAAAAGTTCGAACTTTTGGAACGAAAATTTTCCCTCGGTCACTGTTCACGCAGTGAAAAAATGATTTCCCTGATTTTTTTACTTTTTTGAATACTGTTCATGCTGTTTACAGTAATTCGAAAAACAAATCCCGACGAATTTTGTTTCCAATTTATTACCTCCGGGTACATGTAAAAAACTGAATTTTTAATACTGTTCACCGGTGAAAAGTCGAATTATTTTTAAAAAAATTTGTTCCCATTTTTTTGAAATACTGTTCATCCAGAGGGAAAAAATGCTTTCTAAAATTTTATTTTTCTGAATTTTTCATTTTTTTCCAAACTTACTGTTTATCAGTCAATGGGTCAAACCCGGTCAAGGGGAGGGGAGGGTTAAATTTTGGCCGGTTTTAAGAGTTGGAGGTTGCAGATTAGACGGTTTTGAAGTTGGGGGTTGTATATTAGACTAGGGCTAGAGTTGAGGGGTGTAATATGCACTTCTCTCCTGAGGAGAGACAAGCCTAAGTTTTACAGACAATCCAAGTAGGTACACGGATATCAGCCGTTTTCTTTTACAGGGGTTTTCTGCTAAAACGACGTTGCAAACGGGGCCTAAGTGTGGAAAACATGGCAGAACAAATAAAGATGAAAGATCTTCAAGCAGTACATATCTCAGAGAAGTTGACCCAAGTTACCATCTTATAACACAAAACTTTGCAATCATCATGAGTTCAGCCAATACGTAGCTAACTCTAAAAATTGCAACACCCAAACCAAAACGGGTCAGGTATTTCAATATTTTGAGCATCAAGACAGAGACTAGCATTCTAGCAGTTCAGTCTTCTGCCGCTTGAAACCTCAAATAACAACAACTATATATCTAGAAAGATAGCTAGACCTCAAGGCATACTTATTTACCAATTACCATGCTTCAGGAGATAATTTGATTTATTGCTAGCAGTTTATACAAGCGGCCACCAAAAGATTCCATTTAGATAATTAAGGTGGCTAGGCTCAATAGACTTGCAGATCAGCATCGACACAGGGATGGAACCATTTTTTTTACCTATTATACGTTGACTGAACTGCTATCATCTGAATTGCCAAACTGATGGTTAACTATCATGCACCCTTTGGCGCTTCTCTTGCGGGGCCTTAGAACCATCATTAGTATTTGAAAGGGGGTCAGAAGACTCGCTTTCTGCCATCTCCTGGTTGCCACCTGCATGCATGGAAGTTTCTCCTATTTCGGCACTCACAGGGTTCTCTCCTGTTCTATTTAGGTCATCAGCTGCATCATTATCCTTATCTCTGGTTGCAGGATGGCTCAGTTCAGATAATAGGGTTGTTGTAGCTCCCGAGGATAGATCCTGCACCTTCTCAGTATTGGATTTAGACTGCTTTTCAAACATCATCTGAAGATACTTCCCTTGTTCTTCAATTCGCAACTGCAGCTTTCTCTGGGTCTGTCATAGAAAGATGGAATGAAGTTCAGACTATGTGTGTTTCATCATGGTAATAGTCTGACTGAGCATGGCCTATATCATGTAAAGACCAAAGCAATTATGTGGATGTTTCTTTTGTAGAGTATCACCGCAGTCACAATTTGATTTATAAGTGTGCAAAAAGAACAATGTTTCCTCACATTTGTTTATCCAGAAGTCTATTACGTTTCGCATGCAACTTTTTTTATTGGGTCACCTAGACATCACCTAAATTAAGAATCAGTCTATGTTCTTTTGGACTAGTACCTCAAGTTGTTCATGAAGACGTTTCTGAACTTCCATCTGAAGGCGCAGCGCTTCAGTAAGATCCATGCTCCTGTATAAGAAAAATATCATGTATAGTGTTAATCATGGCTGACAAAGCAAGAGAATGCACTGACTCACAATGAATCCTCAAAAATACTTTTTTTCCGGACCAATACAAAGTGAATATAAATGGGAAAACTTTGTTTTTGCCACTCTAGTTTTTGCCAACTTTGCTTATGCCACTCTAGAATTTGACATCTCACTTTTGCCACTCTTAGCTTTTGACAATACATCACAAATGCCATTCCGTGGCAAAAACGATAATTTTTCATTTCACTTTTGCCACTCTTAGCTTTTGACATGTATCACAATTGCCACTCTAAAAATTTTGCTTTTGCCACGGAATGGCAAAAGTGATATATTGTCAAAATCTAAGAGTGGCAAAAGTGAAATGTCAAATTCTAGAGTGGCTTAAGCAAAGTTGGCAAAAACTAGAGTGGCAAAAACAAAGTTTTCCCAATAAATTGGGTTCAACAGGCCCCATTAAACTCTCATAACAGAGGGAGGATTTGAGAGATCCACATTTACAGCATGACCAAGACTTGGGAGCACAAACAACAACACTTTTGATTGTGAGTTCGACATCGAAAAACATAACTGTGAGCATATTGTTTATATCATAGCTACAAATAACAACTTTTTCAAAACAAATGGATTAACTGCAAGGCAATTCGCAGTGCTTGCTAGGTCTGTACAGCATGGATTTAGAACAGACAGAAAATGGAACACTCCAGTGCCAATAAAATGTGTGTGCATAGACACACGTCAACATAACTATCAAAAGAATAGCGTCTTCCTCAAGTAATAACACCTGAGGAAGTTGGTTGAGTAACCAGGAATCTTGACAGTGCTAGTAACCTAGACATAAGCTCCGGAAAATGTGTTATATCTTTCCAGTCAGCTAAGTGTTTGCGAAATGTACCTGACCTCTTGTTAAGACACTGAAAACATCAAGACCAAAGGTAACACAAGAAAAACAAAGGAATTTGCACCCCACCATCTGATATTTATGCTAATTCACCTATAAGAACATCAATCTGCCCATGATTGGTGCACAGAATTCCAAAATCAATCTAGCTACATGAAACTTAGTGCAGCAAAATAAAATTACTGGTTTCGCTTCTGAAGAGGCTGAAGGGCTAATAAAACATTTTTTGAAATATGTCAGATGTTAAAACTGCAAGTAGTAGAATCCTGTATTATCAAAACATAAATCATTCCCCTTCTCATTAAGAGGTAAAACAGCTTCATGGGAAGCAAAATAATATTAGGTTCTACTACTACTTGCACTTCCAAAATCTCACATAATTGAGAAAAAGTTTGAATATGAAACTTAGCATCTCCATTAGCCAAGCCACTAAATTGATTTGACAGGACCAAGTTTAATAGAGCTGACTTGGTATTATAACTGAACGTGACAACTATGCGATGAATGACAACGACGACGACGACAACAATGAAACCAACTCATGGTTCCACGCACCCCTGTCCATGGCTAGTTATTTGGTGAACATTCCAGTCCTTCAGATCTCTCTTTATGGACTCTTTCCATGTCCAGTTTGGTCTACCCCGACCTCTCTTAACATTATCGGCACACTTTAACCGTCCACTATGCACTGGAGCTTCTGGAGGCCACCGCTGTATATGCCCAAACCATCTCAAACGATGTTTGACAAGCTTTTCTTCAATCGGTGCTACCCCAACTCTCTCCTGTATATCATCATTCCAGACCAGATCCTTTCTTGGGTGATCACACATCCATCTCAACATGCGCATCTGCGCTACACCTAACCGTTGCACATGTCGCCTTTTAGTCGGCCAACACCCAGCACCATACAACATTGCGAGTCGAATCGCCGTCCTACAGAACCTGCCTTTTAGCTTTTGTGGTACTCTCTTGTCATAGAGAATGCCAGAAGCTTGGCACCACTTCATCCATCCGGCTTTGATTCGATGGCTCACATCTTCATTGATATCACCATCCTTTTTGCAGCATTGCATTGACCCCAAATGTCGAAAGGTGTCCTTCTGAGGTACCACCTACCCATCAAGCCTAACCTCCTCCTCGACCTAGCAGTACTGAAACCGCACCTCATGTATTCAGTTTTAGTTCTACTAAGCCTAAAACCTTTCGATTCCAAAGTTTGACTCCATAGCTCTAACTTCCTATTAACCCCCATCCAACTATCATTGACTAGCACCACATCATCCGCAAAGAGCATATAACCCCCATCCAACTATCATCGACTAGCACCACATCATCCGCAAAGAGCATACACCATGGGTCTCCTTGTATATCCCTTGTGACCTCATCCGTCACCAAAGCAAAAAAGATAAGGGCTCAAAGCTGCCCTTGCTGCAATCCTATTTTAATCGGGAAGTCATCAGTGTCGCCATCACTTGTTCGAACACTTGTCAAAGCATTATCATACATGTCCTTGATGAGGGTAATGTACTTTGTTGGGGCTTTGTGTTTCCTCCAAGGCCCACCACATGACATTTGTTGGTGGGCATGTAAGTTCCTTCAAAGTTTTCCTGGGTTATATCCCATTTTAGTTATCTTTTTATTTATGATTTTGATCAGAAGGCGAATACCAGGACGTATCTATGGAAGAAAATCCATTTTGGGCAATTGCCTACATTGAAGCTATCTTTTCGAATCCCCATTAAAATGCAGTTGAATCGCAAACTTATATCAGCATCAGTTTTCTCAATGTAATTACTGAGCATTAGTCGAAATTCAGTTTTACAAACTAAACCACCATCTTAACTATTGGTTTTAGCTTTAATAGTTGATGGATGTCACATTGCACAGTAACCAGCTACCAATAAGCATCATGAGAGATGGGTATCATGCTAGAGTACAGAATAATAGATAATAAGTAAACAATTATCCACTCACGATTTCAGGTCTAGAGTCAACTCTTCGGTGGTAGTCCTTTTTTCTGCTGTACCTGATAATTTGGTATGGAATGGTTATATTATGTTACCAATTATACCAAACACAATGTAGATGCATGAATTCTGTGCAATAATGGAACCTTATCAAAATAATATCGCGTCATGAGAAGATTTACATATATATAAAAAAGCGTCAGCCCTAACCATTACCATAAAAATGTACTCAACTCAATACGATGGCATCATGGGTCATGAATAATAATATCAACTATGCACCTGTGCAGGGAAGATCTATATAAAATACAAGTGCAAAAAAATCTAATCCAGACAAACCTTCCGTTAGGTCTGGCTTATAGCGAGCTGTTCGGTACTTCTGCAACACAAACCAGAAAAGGGAAGTGAGAACTCAAATCTCTTGTGGGCAACACTATTGTTTAGAACGAGAATTTAGAAAGCTAATGGCAAACCTGCAGATGGCTTTTCACATGATATATTGTCAAACCGTCAACTTTCATAAGC
This sequence comes from Triticum urartu, assembly GCF_056163025.1. Taxonomy (NCBI): domain Eukaryota; kingdom Viridiplantae; phylum Streptophyta; class Magnoliopsida; order Poales; family Poaceae; genus Triticum; species Triticum urartu. The sequence goes on from NC_141876.1 coordinate 402,327,685, forward strand.
TTCAGCACACCCTTGGGAGTAGCTTCTGAAGGTACAAGACAAAAAGTACAAGCATTAGAACATGATTCATATCTAAAATGCACTTTTGGGAATCAACAGCACTGCAGACATACTTTCACTACCACCAAGCTTATTTACAGAGTCTACGAAGCATTCATGGAGTTCTGGAGTCCACCTCATCCGTTGTTTGGCTGCAGAGTTGCTATTGGGAGGACTAGCTACATTGCAAATCTCTCCAGCATGAGATGAAGCTGGCTGGTTGACAGCAGGCTGTGATGCAGCCGAATTGGAAGGCTGAATCATGGACTACAACAAAGGTGACAACAAACATTTGGTCATAAAAGAAACAAATCGAATGGGCTTACCAAAAGCATCACAGTGAGAAACAAATATCACTCTAGAAACTACAACTCCAACTCCAACAAGTTAAGAGACCTCCACCTTAAAATTAAGTGGACCGCGTATTTCTATTTTGTGCCAAAGAGAATTAGAGAAGAAGCAGCATATATCCCTTAGAAGAATTTGCGGAGAGAGACACTCATATCAAGTCATGAACATTCATTACAAGATTCTAATGTAAACTCTAGTAGTCGATCTAATAACGACCCTCTTTGAACAGTGCAAACAAGAAATCATTTACTGGTGCCCTAACCATCACTCTAGCAAAACCTACTACACATCAGTTTTAAACTTCCAATAAGAGGAAGGGATGGTTACCTACACTGTTTAAAGAGGCCCCAAGAAGTATGCCCCAATTTGTAAATGGAAGTATGGCCCGAGAAGTATACAGTAAGTCAAAACTTCCTCTTAACTTTAAAATTGACATACATTAAGGTATCTAGGTTGGCCACACAAAAATGATATCATAATACCAGTATATGCACTGGCAAAGAACTTACGTGAAATTACAACTTCACAAGGTTGGCTAATATGTCATCATAAACAAATAAATTACAGATTACTTCTAAACTATCAGAACCCAAGACAGAGCTGCCACGATGACTCTTTATGCCGTTTCATTTGCATACCTTTGACTGGGGATCAGCAGCCGTTGCATCTAGAATATCTCTCCAATCATCATTCATTATTTCTGCCCACCATTCATTTTGTTTAGCAACCACATCAGATGTCACAGCAGGACCGCCGTTCTGGATCTGACTACCAGAAGCAGGGATGTTATCCCTGTAATCTGATAAACCATCAGCCGAACCTGGGAACCAAGTTGCCCCAGTGTGACCTCCAGGGCTATTATTAGATAAGGTCTGAAATACTTCGATATCTGATGGCTGAGGAGCAAAAGGAGCAACCATAGACTGCCTCTCATGGTTAGGCGCAGAATCCAGAGGATTAGGTGAGTATCCTAATGAGGCTGCATATGATGATCTCATAGCACCAGCTCTTGGGTGCAAAGTAGCAGATGGAAGTGCACTCTGATGTAAGGGCACAAGATCACTCGTCGGTTGCCTTTGCATCGGAGTGAGCTGCGGATTGTAAGGCCCATGGAAGGTTTCTTTCAGAGAATTTGGCAGAATAGGTAAAGAGGATGACATTCCTCCAGAAACCCTGCTGTTGTGAGACTGTCTCAGATCACACCTCCTCATCAAGAATTGTGCACAAGCATTGTGTCTTTCCCATAAATTGATTTTGATATGTTCCTACAGAATAACCTTAGCACAAATGTTAATCCATTAATCTACCACAGGTTAAGAAATGAAGAGTTAATAAAGGGAACCTATGGTTACACCGTACGAATTGTAACCATCATAAACATAGGCAACTGTAGCTATATCAAGCATGCATATCTGCACCCTGAAATCAACCATGAGTAAGTAACAATCTAACTAGTGTGATCAGGATCTCACGAGCAAAAAAACAAAGAAATGGCAACATCATAAAACGTGTTAGCAAGAGTCATAAAGTTGCGTACTGGTGGCCAGCAACATATTAAATTATTAATATATCATTTGTCCTTCTCCTTCTTGTCTAAGCCATATTTTTGTCTACTCCAATGACAGATCACAAGATAAATTATGAGAAAGAATACTAGGCCCTCAATTAGTATTACCATTGTGATGCTTCAAAAAAAAGTAATAGAACAGAAGCAGATTAAACCACATTGCAATCTCAAAGGAGCGCTTTTTTTACCATCTCTCAAGTGTAAAGTCAATACTTCCTTTGAAGCTAGAAACCGGGTCATGTTTCTGCATAGACACACGCATGCAGGATCCTCTAGAGAAGACGCTACCATACGTATGTCCTGATGTGGGGCAATGACCATCTTTCTACCATCGATAACGCAACTTTTATTCACGCTCTGAAGCTTCATAATACAACAACAAATGCCCTTTTTCAACAGAAAAACAAAAGAAAATGGCAGGTTTCTATTCACTGTGCAATCTATGTATGACACCATATATATATAGTCAAACAAGGAAACACATCTTGGTACGCATGTGGTACTATGTGCTATTAACTCGCAGGATGACAGGCACTGTCTAAAGCCCATACAGGAGGATCTGAATTAAACCCCAGGGGACAGGCAACTGTAGGCAGAGGGGGCAGGACAATCACAAGGGCACCTAATTCTCCCATAACACCTCCCACAGCTCCCAGCCCCACCAAATCCCCAATCATTTTCCGTACCGGCAACATCACGTACTCCCACAACTCACGAGCACGTGTGCCACCACCGCTCCTCGCAAAACTCTCACCTAGGACCCCCGCACCAGCAAAGCATGTCGCGATCAGAACCCTAGAGAAACCCTGTGTGCCCGCCCCCCGCCCCCCGCCCCCGCGCGCGCTCTCCTCCGCTCCTGTCCCGTCGGTCCGATTCGCCTCCGCGGAGCCGATCACGCCGACACGACGAGCTAGGAAGCGACGGGCGAGCTAGACGGCGTGGATTGGACCTGGAGAGAGGAGGGGGGGATTCAGGAATTGGGGGAGAGCCGGCCAGTCCGTACCTGGGTTGGGTTGTGAGGAAGCTGCTGGATCGGTGCGGCTTTGGGGGGAGGAGATGACAGCAAGGGGGAATTCTGGCTGGGGCGATGTGTCGCGACGGAGGGTGCGGGAATGGAGGAGAGAGAGAGGGGAGGAGGAACCTGGTGCGCACAAGAGGAGGACGACGCCCACCAGTTGCCGGGGGGAGGCGCACCGCGCACCCCCACCGCACCATGGGCGCGGCTTTTTGCGGATAGGCCCCTTCGGCCGCCCTGCGGCCAACTTGGACGGCTAGGATGGTGTGTGTGGCCCACTTTGAGTGTGATTGCACCGCGGTTTCTCCTTGGCCCAGGCCTAGTTTAGCAACACGGTCTTTTCCGGAAAACGTAGCAATGTCAGATTATGCGCTGCGTGCAAAGCTTAGGGCAAAGTAAATTCTAAAGGGCGTCTTCAAAGTGTGTGGAAGAGCATATTCTCAATTTTAAGTGATCACGTCGACTATTGAATCGAAAACAGGGCACAAGGACATTTGACGCTGATGGTCTAAATTTCATGTTTTAACCATTTTCTGAAACTTATGGCCCGTTCTAAAGTCCTCCCAACTCTCCCAACTCCAAAAATTCTGCTTCTCAACCTAACTTCTCGCTCCACGCAGCAATTCATGTCCGTTCTGCACTGAAAACAGCTTCTCCATCGCCAACTTGGGCTTCCTGCGAGTGTTGCGCCATGTTGGGTTGGATAGAAATCGTTAAATAGGCTGCATGCGGCCCAAAATGGAAGGAGAGACACGTTGAACATGTTTCCACGAGATGAAAAACGGGAGAAGAGAGATGAAACGAACCGTTTTCTTGACTTGGCGGTGGCAACCCTTGTAACTTCAGCCAACTCCAAGCTTCTGTGGATTGTGAAGTTGCGATTCCCTAACTTCTCAAACTCCTTCGTATCTGCTACCACTATAAAAAAAAGAGAGGGCGGAGAACCAAATCATCCTATCCATCAAAACCTACGATCTGATGGTCTACATCCCTCCAGAATACTAAACGCGTTTTAGGCTTTAATTACCCACCATGCCATTAGCTGCTAATGACCCCTTTCAAGAAAAGAAAAAATGTTGTAGCCCACGTCTTCATCAAACTGCACGCACGACGCCACTTCTCTGCTACCGACGCATCGCAGGGGCCGGGGCCGCCGTCCCGCCAGCCGCTCCTTCTCTGCTGCACCACAGACGCTAGCGCGGATCGCCGTCGCCGCCCGCCGCTCCTCCTCTAATTCTAGACGGACGCGAGCTCGGATCGCCGTCACCTCCTCCGGCCGCTCATCCTCTGCCGCCCCATGGTCTCGACGCCGGAGGCTCTCCTCTTGGTCGGATGCCGCCCCCACGGATGCGAGCTCTCGGCGCTCCTCTTTTTCTGCCCCACGGGCTCGCCGCCGGCTGCTCTCCCTTCGTCGGTTGCTGCTCTATACGCCCATAGCCGTAATTGCGGAACGCGCCACCGATTCTCTGCGCTGGAAGATCAGGGGAAGGCTCTCCTCTGCATCGGATCTGGCATCCTGAGCCTTCCAACGATCGGATCCGGTGAGATTTGCCACCTCCTGTTGTCGTCCATGTGTAGCTCGTCGACTTCACCCAGGATGGCCACCAGGACGAGTCGACGACCTCTGCCTCATAGTTGTCTTCCCCGAGAGCTGACGCTGTCTCCATGCCGCACGAGGTTGCCGTTGCACCCACCACACACTTAGCATCGTTGATATTCTATATGTAACTCATCAATTGATAGATTTTCTCCCTGCTGTGACTTGCATTTTTCTACATTGCTTCGTATTAAGTTGATTGGGACTATTTGATTGAATAACAAATAGTAAACAACCTTTGTTGCTGATCAATTCATGGAACGATTATCACATGTGGCAAACTGAATTGCATTCTCAATACGCAAGGGAAGTGCAAGCAGTATGTGGAGGGTCAAATTATTCATTACCTGCAAGTTATAAATTTATAATGCTAACACATTGTGTTTTGCTTTTATAACTTGCAAGTTGCAAGTGTTAACCCTAGAAAAACGATTTGCAGGTGGACATCTGCAGTAAATAATCAGGTGCTTCCTCGTTATCAAAGTCAATGCTCTGTGAGGTGTGCAGCGAGTGCGTGTGAATGTGCCGATGCGAGGTAGTGGAGGGTTCAGCAAGGTTCAGTTTCGGCTCCAATTTGTTTTCAGAATCATCTTCTAATATCTAATCTAATGGCCCTTTCTTATATAGTTAACAAATTATATTGCCTTGTAGCTTTTTAACAAATTGGCTGCTACGAAGACTGGTTGCTTCAAATTTTGTTTTGGTATGTGCTTTGACTGATTATCTTAATGCCATTACTTCTTGATTTTCATTCCATATATGAAATTGTTTAGCTAGCTCTTGATCAATATCCTTCAGTACGCCTGCAATATTGATGGACACTAAGTACTACTGCCAATCATCAATGTAAACTATTCCAACTCTATATTAATTCAGAAAATAATCAGATACAAAATAATCGATTTAAAAATAAACTGCAAAACTTGTAAGTTTAGGAAATTATGTTGTTTTAATCTTTGCACTAAGAGTTTCCAGGCCTATATTGTTATAGGTATTCTTATTCTGGTTGTACACTGAAATTTAGGTGCTTTTGGAGATTTGATTGTACAAGAAAATGACCTACCTTGCAATATCATTTTTCTTGCAAATGAAGAAATTCAGAGCATCTAAGTCTTAAATGTATCTGCTAAAGTGTTGATATTAATCCTTTATGTTGTCCGGTAAGTTGAAATGTGCATAACTTAATTATGTGATTACGGGCTCGACGCTCTTCACATTGCTTGAGAATCTGATCAGCACCACTCCGACATGCATCAGGAAGTCAACGAACAACCAGACCAGGAAGGCATGGAGCTTGAGCTTGAGCTGCAGCGACAATGACAACTTGGGCGTCAACTTCAAAAAACAACAGTTCAAGTGTTCTCTCTCTCTCTCTCGTGTGTGTTTCTACTAAGTACAGTCTGTGTACTGTTCTATCCTTGTTCTGTTTTCTTCAACCATTTTTTGTTGTATATTCTCTGTCAGTAAATGCCCCAATCTATTTTATCTAGGCAGCATGTATTTGGTACTACAATAAGTTGGTGCGATATCCTCCAATATTTTGTTATCTAGGCAGTCAAAACAACTTCAGTCCGCTTAATTTTTTTTTCTGCTTTTGCTGTTGTGATGAGAGAAAGAAAGAGATGTGGTGGCAATGGAGAACTTGGACCAATTGATAATATACCATAGTTGTGGTAGTTAATGTTTGTGGTACTTCCTTTAGGATATTTGTTCTATACATATGTTCCGCCAGATATTCATTCAAATTGTACCCTTCTCTATCAATTAGTATGGTTCTTAGCTAACTGTGTGATTATGATTGAACACTTAGTATCTTAAAAAGATAAATAATGAACGCAGACTGCTCTCCTCCAGTTCAGTGGAAGCGTAGGAGGCAACCATGGAGGTGATAGACGCAATGGCTTGAGCATGACGGATGATTGTCCCTAAGTTTCTACCACTGAGTTGGTGCATGCTCCAATATTACCAGGTCAGTGCTTCAAATCATCAGACCTTGGCGCTATTCCTTGTCATAGAGGAGGTCAGTACTTCAAATCATCCTTAGCTCCGTTATTTTTCTTTTGCAGATCTTAGGATAATGGGTCAATTTCTTACTTTTCTTTTCAATATCGTTTTTTTATCCCCTATGCTTACGCGATGATTATGTGACTTATCTGTCAGAGAACGAATCATGCTAAAATTTTCTTGTACATAAATGATGCATGTATGTTTATTCTTGTTTTTCTTATTACTTCAGATTTTTTCTGTGGATGGGCTCAACAGATATTATATTCATCACATAACTTGCTATTTACTGAGTAGTATGTGTTGCTCGCTCTTTATTTTCGTGGCGCAGAAGTATGATCATGACCCTGCTCAAGTTTGGCCTCACTGCTGTCGCTGTAGCTGCTTCTGTGAGTCTCTATAATCTTCTTCTCCACCGGTTCAGTAACCCTCTCGGTTTTGTTCTCTCCTCTTCTCTTGTGCTCTCTGACCCAAACATTGATTGATGTGACTCTTGTGATGCCAGCCATCAAGCTTCTCGTGCTTTGGTTACTGCTAATGCTTGGCTCCTAATGTATAGGCTAGAGGAAGATACAGATGTACCTAAGATTAGTAGTTCGCATATCAAAAGTCACCATTCAGTTAGCATGCGCACTTTAGCTAGCTTCCAATTCACTTGTAGGTCTGAGAGAAAATAGAGTGCCCTACCTTCTATCTAGCTTCCAATTAACTTGTAGGTGTACTAAGTTATCCTTCAATTTCAGATCATGTACAACCTGATTCAGTGCACATGTTTCAGGGGCTATATTCAGTACAAAATGCTCAATGAAAAACCCTGCAAGTACTCTTATTCAGCTATCGCTCCATCTCACTTTGTGATATTTATCGCAGCATTGTTCAGTATTGCATCTGTAGCTAATTTAATAGCCTGTTGTCAGGTCATAATACCGTTGACAATACGTAGCAACATGACCATAGTGATGTCGATCTCACTGTTGAAAATACAATTGAGCGGCAATACAATACCGTGCATCCATTTTTTATATTGATGTGGATATCATTTGGTCATCGTTTGAGACGTGCATTGCACGTGCAAGCTTACTAGTTTACACTAGGATCGGCAATGGCTTCTTGAAGCTAGCTTCCTGGAGCTAAAACGTCCGGCTCATCTCCGCACATTTAGGTTGTGAAGCATGGAGCTGGAGGACTTCAGAACAGGCCCTTAATCGAAATCTGACCCTAGTCTAAAAAAATTCGGGATCTGACCATTTTGCTACCGCCAAGGTTCATGGCGGTAGGGTATAACAGCCTACCACCAAAGTCCCTGGCGTTAGGGTTGCATGCACTACCGCAAATTCCTCTTAAGTATTGAACACAGTGCGTGCTCGTGCCTATCGCCGAGCATCTTGGCGGTAGGGTTGTATAGGCTGTCGCCACCCTGTTTGGCGGTAGGGGTGTTTCCTACCACCAAGGTCTTGGCGGTAGGCTGTTACACCCTACCGCCATGGACCCTGGCGGTAGCAAAAGGCTCGGATCTCGAAAAAAATCAAACTAGGGTCAGATCTCGAATAAGTTTCAAAAGAGGGTCAAAACACGAAATTTTGCCACACTGATGGACGACTACTTTGCCCATGATGCCCTAGTCATGGACAATTTTCACCGGCGCTTTCGCCTTTGGTCGCCTCTATAATGACGTCCGGTCTTACGATGACTACTTCATCTTGGGCTGCATTGCACATGCTTGCATATGGCACAAACGCAGATTCATGGGACGAGTATCTCTGGATGTCTGAGAGCACATGCAGATGCGCTATGGTCAGATTTGCTATTGCGATGGTCGAGTTGTTTATGCCTCAATACTTGAGAGAACCAGTTGTCGCAGACACCGAAAGGGTCTTGGCAATGTTCGAAGCAACATGGCATGGGGGAAGAGTTCCAGTGGAATGGACAGCTATGGGAGAAGCGCTCGCGTTGAGAGTCGTCTTGCTTGCTCCAACTTTGCTCCTTTCCATCTTTCTCTCCGACGGCTCTGCCGTCCGGCGTGAGGATGGGATAGGTGGTTGGCCTCCCTCTTTATATAGTAGTAGTAAATCTAGTAGTAGAGAGAGTCTTGCCTTAGGGGCGTCTAGCGTTGTGCCATTCTCGAGCTCCCCATCGATGCGTCCAGGCAGCGTTCGTGCTTGTCGGCTTCCTCCCGAGCTTGTCTTCCATGGAGGACGGAGCATATAGGAGTGGATCTAGCAGGAGCTCTCCCTCTCCAATAAGCATGTTATCTTCCCGGATTTGGAGGGCAACCATCTGTTGTTGCTTGCTTTTTGAGGCCATCATGGGGGTGGATGAGGAGCAAGGAAGATGCAGAAATCTGAAGCTCAGATCGAGTTCGAGCTTATCAGTAGAGGATTCCTTGGTGGAGCTACGACACCCTTGGCTGGCTGGCGGTCTTTACCGGTGCTCTGCTTCTTCTGGTCATATGGCGGCCGACTCTATTCCTCCCGGCTTGCGTGCCTTATGGGAGGCAGTTCCAACTGCAACTCAGAGGCCATGCGGAGCAGGTTATGCTTCTGTGGCGATTTTGTCGCACCAAGTGGTTCGTCCCCGGCGGCGGCGAGGTTCAATCCGGGCGCGGGCTGTCAAGGACCCGAATCGCGTTTCTTGCTCTCACTTCGGGGTCCTACATGTTAAAGTTAGGGAGTTACTTGTAATTTTATTTTTCTGTTGGGTCCTGTTGTAATCCATGCTTTGATGCTTATCCAATGAAGTCTGGGCCTTGGGCCCTTTCACTGTTCAAAAAAAGAACAGGGCATGGGGACATTTGACGCTCATGGACAACTACTTTGCCCCTGATGCCCTATTTACGAACAATTATCATCGGCGCTTTTCCCTTTGGTCGCCTCTACAATGACGTTCAGTCTTACGGTGACTGCTTCATCTTGAAAATGGATGTCGTAGGAAGGATTGAATTCTCTGGCTACTAGAAGGGCGCGGCTGCATTGCAGATGCTTGCATATGGCACAACCGCAAATTCGTGGGATGAGTATCTCTGGATATTTGAGAGCACATGCAAAGACGGTATGGTCAGATTTGCTACTGAGATTGTTGAGGTGTTTGGGCCTTAGTAATTGAGAGAACCAACTGTCGCAGACATTGGGAGGGTCCTGGCAATTTCTGGAGCAAGAGGGTGGCTAGGTTTACTCGGATCTCTTGATTGCATGCATTGAATATGGAAGAACTTCCCAAAATCTCTAAGGACAATAACATGCTCATGCTAAGAAGCATATCACCATTCTTGAATAGTTGCATCATATTACCTTTGTATTTGGCACGCTTTCTTTGGCAAGCTCAGGTCTCATAGTGACATCAATGTACTGCAGTGGTCTCCATTGTTTGATAGGTTGACTAAAAAGCATGTTCCTCTTCGCAACTACAATGGGGATCAGTGCAACATGGGCTACTATCTCATTGACGGTATCTATCCTTCGTGGGCTACCTTCGTCAAGGTTATCTCTGAGCTAGTTGGTCAGAAAAGAGCTCACTTTGCCCAAAGACAAGAAGGAGCTAGATGGATGTGGAGAGGGCATTTGGAGTGCTCCAAGCTCCTTTTTCAGTTGTTCATGAACTTGCTAAACTGTGGGATCTAGAGACCTTATGGGAGGCGATGACATGTGGTGTGATCATGCACAAACATGATCGTGGAGGGTAAGGGTGAAGATGTTGTTAGAGGTCTGGAATTTGAGAGCATGGGTGACCCTATCCAACTTCCACATCAAAATCTGGACACATTTGATGAGTTTGTTCAAATGTATCAGGAATTTCGGCATCGAGCAACTCATGAGCATCTCAAGGAAGATTTGATTAATCGTTTGTGGGTGGTTAAAAGGACAATGAGAACATATGTGTGAGTTTAATTTAAGTTTGAACAAATAATTTTGAAAACTGAGTTGGATTGTAATATTTAAATTAGAAGTATATAATATCATTATGAAAAAGGATAAAAAATGATTCTTCTTTCATGAAGAAATACATACAAGTCACAAGTTTAGCAAACAATTGAATAATTGTGAAATTATTATAATTACCGATCTGCTCTTATTAAAATTTCAGGGGATTTACAAATGAAATAGAAAAATATTCACTGAACAGATCCACCATCGAAACTATAAAGAGTTATAGAATATTTTAGAAAAATGCTTGATTGTAGTTTTTGTGTTCCTTCTACAAAAATTCAAGGACAAAATTTTTGTTAGAGAATGAATATTTTTCGAGAAAAGGTTTACTCGTTAAAGGAGTAAGTGGGAGGATGATACAACTTATTGAGATTATTGAAATCTTTAGCTTAACACTAGTAGAAAAAGGGTCAAATGTTTAGCTCATTAATCCCGGTTTGTATTTGAGCTGGGATTAATGTGACCAATAGTGCCGGTTCCAACGGCTAGGCGGGCGGCGCTCATTAGTACCGGTTCATGGCGAACCTTTAGTACCGGTTCGTGCCACGAACCGGTACTAAAGAGGTGGTGGCCTTTAGTACGAGTTGGTGGCTCCAATCAGTACTAAAGACCCCCCTGTAGTACCGGTTGGAGCCACCAACTGGTACTAAAGGTGGTGGCTCCAACCGGTACTAAAGACCCCCCCTTTAGTACCGGTTGGAGCCACCAATCGGTATTAAAGGTGGTGCGCTGCCACCCGTAGTGCATAATGTTTAGTCCCACCTAGCTAGTTGAGAGGAGCTCGCACCGGTTTATAAGCCCCGCCGCGGCTACCATGTCGAGCTCCTCTCTAAGCAGGCCTTTGTGGGCCTATTACGAGTCTTCTGCCCTGTGGGGCCACTGGGCCGCACGGGCTTGCATCCTGGCCCAACTAGAGGTTGGGTTTCTAGTCGTATGCAGGCCGTGCCGACCCAGTAGGCGGGCTGTTTTTGCTTTATTTAAAAAAATCAGAAAAAAACTGGTACTAAAGGTCCCCCAGACCATGGCGCGCCTCGTGCCACGTGGTGGGCCTTTGGTCCCGGTTCGTGTTGAAATGGGACTAAAGGGGGGACCTTTAGTCCCCACTCTTTAGTGCCGGTTCCAGAACCGGTACTAAAGGTCCTTACGAACCGGTTGTAAGGACATATTTATCCCTAAGTGTTTTGGTGATTGATGACAACGCATTTGCGGACTAATCGTGTGCCATGAGTATTCCAGACACTTCTTTGCTAGGCACAAGACGATTGGGTGACCCTCGAAGACTGACGAAGACGGCGTCTTTTCTACGTTTCTTTTTGGTGGATTTGAGTCGTAGGAAAGCCGTACTATTAAGAGGGGGTCCGCGTTGGAAAGGTCTGGGTGGAATCATCACGTACACGTCTCCTTATCCCCTCCTTCTTCCTTGGAGCTTCCTCCGTTTTCTTGCCTCCCTTGTCTGGCTGCCGTTGTTGGTTGCGGTAGTACTGCTCCCAAGTCAACGGTAGTACCGTGGGCATTCGCGGTAGTACCGAGCGGTAGTGCGGTAGTACCGCCGGTGCCCACGGTAGTACCGCGTTCGCCAAGCGGTAGTACCGCTATGCAGTCAGGCAGTAGTACCGCCCCTCGGCAGTACTACTGTGTCGGGTTTTTGCTACTTTCGTTTCTTTGCGGAAGTAGGCACGGAAGTTTCCCTTCTCCCCTGGCTGGGATTTTTGCCCCACGGTAGTACCGCGCTATGCAGTCAGGCAGTAGTACCGCCCCTCGGCAGTACTACTGTGTCGGGTTTTTGCTACTTCCGTTTCTTTGCGGAAGTAGGCACGGAAGTTTCCCTTCTCCCCTGGCTGGGATTTTGCCTCGCGGTAGTACCGCATGGGGGGGGGGGCGGTAGTACCGCGCTTGCGAAAGTACCGCCCCCAGCTCCTATGCGTCTGTTTATCGGTTCTATGCTGGGGTTGCGGCAGTACTGTGGGTCGGTACGGTAGTACCACACAGCCGTGCGGTAGTACCGCTTGGTTGCAAGCAGTAGTACCGCGTGGCCTTGCGGTAGTACCGCTGGCCACGCGCGGTAGTACCGCTGGCCGCGGGCTGGTTGGTGGGTAACGGTTGGATCTTTTCCACACACTATATAAGGGGTCCCCTTCTTCCCCGTTGACTAACCTCTTCCACCACTAAGCTCCGTTATTGCTCCAAGCTCCATTTTCGCCCGATCTCACTCCCTAGCCAACCAAACTTGTTGATTTGCTTGGTAGTGGTTGAGAAGGCCCCGATCTACACTTCCACCAAGAGATATTTGATTCCCCCACTAATCCCTTGCGGATCTTGTTACTCTTGGGTGTTTGAGCATCCTAGAGTTGCCATGGCCTCCGTTGCCATTGCAACAACGTCACGGGTGTCTCTCTTCGACTCACCCAACGAGAGCATTACCGCCAAGTGCCTCGTGGCTAAAGCCACCAACAAGGTAACCTCCAACATCAAAACTACCATCATTAATCATCCTTCCTCGACGGATAGCATTAATGAACTTGAGGGAGCTAATGTGGAGGCTAACGAGTTTGAGGCCTTTATGGGCAAACTCAAGGGAAAATCCAAGAAGCACTTTGTTGCTCTCTTGGAACAACTTGGTGAAGCCAATGACATGATCGAGGCTCACGAAGACACCATCTCTAAGATGTAAGGGCATAGTCGTGACTATGCCGATGAGATTTCGGATCTTTCCAATGCTCTTGAGGAAGAGCGTGGTCTTCGTTTGGCTCTTGAGGAGTCACACAACGTTGATCATGCTAAGTTAAAGAAAGATTATGATCATGTCCTCATTGTTTCTCGTGTGCTAAATTCCGAGAAGGCCAAACTCAGGGTTGATCTTGCTAGACTCAAAGAGGAGTTTGATATACTTGATAAGGCCCACAAGGCCTTGAAGGGTATTCACGCTAATCTCAAGGAGTCTCATGATCAACTCCAAGTGAAGCTAACTAAGGAGAAAGCAACTTTTCCTCATATGGTTCTAATTGATAATGCAAATGCTACTAACCCGTGTTGTGAGCATATACATCTTGTTGAGGAAAATGCTAAGTTGAAGGAGCAACTCGAGAGAGGTCTTGCAACTTTCATACAAGGCAAGAAGAACCTCAAAGATCTCTTGATCAACCAAAAGGGAGGTGTGGCCAAGGAAGGGGTTGGGTACGCGCTCGACTCCAAGAACAAGAAGAAGAATGACAAGACTAAACGACCTCCTCCCCTCATGCAAACCTTTGTGAGGGAGGGAGAGAGTGCCCCCGAGGAGAAGAAGAAGAACAATGTCAAGAAGGGCAATGTCACCCCTCTCAACAAAGCCGGCGATTTTAACCCTTCTTATGTGTTATGCCGTGCTAGTGATGGGCATGTTTATGCCAAATTTGTTGGTTATCTTCATGAACACATTGAATGGTCTATTTGGGTTCCAAAAACCCTTGTTACTAACATCAAAGGACCCATTACAAAATGGGTACCTAAAACCAAGCATTGATCTCTTGTAGGTGTTTGCTTCCGGTGGGGGATCATGGTTGCTCGATAGCGGAGCTACAAATCATATGACCGGAAGCAAGGACTTGGTGGTGGACGTGCACAAGGTTCCATCTATGCCCACCAATGTCGAGTGGGGTGACGCCTCATCTTCTAAGGTATTGGGACTTGGCAAGGTGGTCATCTCTCATGATCTCACGATCGAGAAGGTCATGCTTGTTGAGTCCCTTGCATACAATTTACTTTCTGTTGGTCAACTTGCTATCATGGGCTTTGCCACTTTCTTTGATATCGATACCGTGGCCCTCTTGTGGAGCAAGACTCTTAAAGTAGCTTTTGTTGGGCATGTCGAGAACGGTCTCTATGTGATTAACTTTTCGGAGCGACCCACTAAGACCGCGACATGCCTAATGGCTATAGTTGATGTGGGATGGCTTTGGCATCGCCGTTTAGCCCATGTCAATATGAGATCTTTGCAAAGTCTCCTCAAGGGGGACCATGTCCGTGGACTAACGAATGTTAGTTTTGCTAAAGATCGTGCTTGCAGTGCCTATATCGAAGGAAAGCTACATGAGAAGGCTCACCCTCCCACGACTATCATTTATTCAAAGAGGCCTTTGGAGCTCCTTCACATGGATCTCTTTGGGCCTCCATCCTTCGATAGTATTGGAGGTAGGAAGTATTGCTTGGTGATTGTGGATGACTACTCAAGGTACACGTGGGTGTATTTCTTCAAGAGGAAGAGCGAGACCCAACAAACCGTCATTGACTTTGCAAATGAAGCACAACGTCAACACAATGCAAAGATCTTGACAATAAGAAGTGACAACGGCACCGAGTTCAAGAACTACACCTTGGATGAGTTTCTTAGTGATGAGGGAATCAAGCATCAATATTCCGCACCCTACACCCCTCAACAAAATGGTGTTGCATAGAGGAAGAACCGGACGTTGATGGATGCGGCAAGGACCATGATGGCGGAGTTCAAGTCTCCGTACAACTTTTGGGCCGAAGCCATCAACACCACGTGTCATGCATCAAATCGGCTCTATCTTCGCAAGGGCTTGAACAAGACTCCATATGAGATACTCACCGGTAACAAGCCCAACCTCAAGTACTTCCGGGTATTCGGGTGTAAGTGTTTCATTCTCAAGAAAGGTGTTCGGTTGTCTAAATTTAAGGCTAGAGTTTATGAGGGCATATTTGTTGGCTATGCTACAAACTCTCATGCTTACCGTGTCCTCAATAAATCCATGGGACTTATTGAGGAGACGTGTAATGTGGAGTTTGATGAGAATAACGGCTCCCAAGTGGAGCAAAGTGGCACTTGTGATGTAGGTGATGAAATTCCTCCCCGAGCCATAAGAAGAATGGGTGTTGGCTTTATCCTGCCCATTGAGGAACCCCTTGTGGCCGAAGGAGAAGGGCAAAGCTCCACTCAAGTGGAGCCATCACCAACCCAAGGCCCACACGCTTCCGAAGAACAACATGAAGGCCCTCATCCTCAAGAACATGACCAAGGGCAAGATCACGCTCAAGACGGTGTTGACACATCAAGTGATGCCCAAGGTCAAGTTCTCTCATCCTTCGAGCAAGTTCAAGTACAGGAACAAGCCCAAGACGACGCTCAAGATGATCAAGTGACCACTCCTCGTCTCACCCCCGAGGAGGAATTAGAGCGTCGTGCCGCCAAGGTTACTTCCAAGCTCTCCACCAAGGATCATCTCATGACGAATGTGCTTGGAAGCTTAAGAAAGGGTGAAAGCACAAGTGCTCCCTAGGTGGTTTTGATAATTGATGACAACATATCTCTTGTTGGACTAACATTTCTATCTAGCATGTTTCAGATAAGTTCAAGAATGGAGTGGCATGGACTAAAGGTTGTGGGAACTCCTTCAAGATGCTAAGGAAAAAGGATTGGCTAAAGCTTCAAGCTCAGGACTCTTCATTTTACATTTTAGTGATCCAAGATCACATTGAGTCCATAGGAAAAGCCAATACTATTAAGGAGGGATGAGGTGTTGCTTAATGAGCCTCTTGCTTCATGTGCTTAATGATATGCTCCAAAATCCTCAACTACTTTCCCACTTCCACAAATGACCTAAACCCTAAGACAAACTCGGTCATACCGATTCTTTCTATCCGGCGCCACCGAGTTTCACTTGTCATAAGCCACTGCCAAACCCTAGCAATTCGGTTCTACCAATAGGGATCTCGGTCTCACCGAGATGGGATTGCAAACTCTCTGTTTCCCTTTCGTAACTTTTCGGTCTCACGAAAAAGCGAATCAGTCCCACCGAGATTGCAATGTAAATTCAGTGTTTCCTTTTTGTAACTTTTCGGTCTCACCGAAAGAGCAAATCAGTCCCACCGAGTTTGCCTGACCAACTCTCTGGTTAGCTAATTACCAAATTCGGTCTCACCGAGTTTGTGTAATCAGTCTCACCGAGATTACGTTATGCCCAAACCCTAACCATATCGGTCCTACCGAGTTGCATGTCAGTCCCACCAAAAATCTCTAACGGTCACTAGGTTTACCTTTTCGGTCCGACCGAGTTTGTTGATTCGGTCCCACCGAGATTGGAAAACTGTGTGTAACGGTTGGATTTTGTGTGGAGGCTATATATACCCCTCCACCTCCTCTTCATTTGTGGAGAGAGCCATCAGACTAAGCCTACACTTCCAGCATCCTATTTCTAAGAGAGAACTACCTACTCATGTGTTGAGACCAAGATATTCCATTCCTACCATATGAATCTTGATCTCTAGCCTTCCACAAGTTGCTTTCCACTCAAACCTTCTTTCCACCAGATCCAAATCCTATGAGAGAGAGTTGAGTGTTGGGGAGACTATCATTTGAAGCACAAGAGCAAGGAGTTCATCATCAACACACCATTTGTTACTTCTTGGAGAGTGGTGTCTCCTAGATTGGCTAGGTGTCACTTGGGAGCCTCCGACAAGATTGTGGAGTTGAACCAAGGAGTTTGTAAGGGCAAGGAGATCGCCTACTTCGTGAAGATCTACCGCTAGTGAGGCAAGTCCTTCGTGGGCGATGGCCATGGTGGGATAGACAAGGTTGCTACTTCATGGACCCTTTGTGGGTGGTTGCTTCTTCGTGGACCCTTCGTGGGTGGAGCCCTCCGTGGACTCGCGCAACCGTTACCCTTCGTGGGTTGAAGTCTCCATCAACGTGGATGTAGGATAGCACCACCTATCCGAACCACGGGAAAAACATCCGTGTCTCCAATTGCGTTTGAATTCTCCAAACCCTTCCCCTTACATTCTTGCAAGTTGCATGCTTTACATTCCGCTGCTCATATACTCTTTGCATGCTTGCCTGATATGTATTGTGTATGTTGAAATTGTGCCTAAAACTCCACTCAAACCAAAAAGGCCTAAAAAATTGCAACTTTAGCACTAAGTGTCTAATCACCCCCCTCTAGACACATCTACTTCTAGATCCTACAACGGGGGTAAGCACTCGCAGACAATTAGCAAATTATTGTGAGCATCACGCATTTGCCTCTTGTGTGGAACCCCACAAGGTCTATGAGGCGCTAGAAGATCCGGATTGGCTCAATGCCATGCATGAAGAACTCAACAACTTCGAGCGCAACAAAGTGTGGAGATTGGTGCCAAGACCGACCGGGAATCACAATGTCATAGGAACCAAGTGGGTATTTAAGAACAAGCAAGATGCCCATGGGATCATCATTCGCAACAAGGCTCGTTTGGTAGCACAAGGCTACTCCCAAGTCGAGGGTATCGACTACGGTGAAACCTTTGCTCCCGTTGCTCGTCTTGAATCCATTCGCATGTTGATTGCATATGCTTCTCATCACAACTTTAAGTTACAATAAATGGATGTGAAGAGTGCTTTTCTTAATGGTCCTATTAATGAATTGGTTTACGTCAAGCAACCCCTCGGGTTCGAGGATCCCTACTTTCCCGATCATGTGTATCAACTCGATAAGGCACTCTATGGCCTTAAACAAGCCCCACGTGCGTGGTATGACCACCTTACCGAGTTGTTACAAGACCGTGGTTTTGAAGTTGGGCTAATCGACCCCACTCTTTTTACTAAGAAGGTCAAAGGGGAGTTGTTTGTGTGCCAATTATATGTTGATGATATTATCTTTGGTTCCCCTAACAAAGCTTTCAATGAGGAATTTTCTGCTCTCATGACCTCAAAGTTCGAGATGTCTTCCATGGAAGAGTTGAAGTTCTTTCTAGGGTTCGAAGTGAAGCAAAGAAGAGAAGGAACCTTCATCAATCAAGCCAAATATACTCAAGACATGCTCAAAAGATTCAAGCTAAGTGATGTCAAGCCGGCTTCCAGTCCCATGCCTACCAAGTGCCAACTTGACATAGATCCCAATGGTAAAGCGGTGGATCAAAAGGTATATCGCTCCATGATAGGTTCATTGCTTTACCTTTGTGCATCTAGACCGGATATCATGTTGAGTGTGGGAATTTGTGCACGTTTTCAAGCCGCACCTAAGGAAAGTCACTATGTGTCGGTCAAACAAAACTTTCGATATTTGGCTCATACCCCAAACTTTGGCCTATGGTACCCAAAAGGAGCAAACTTCAAGCTTGTAGGGTATTCGGATTCCGATTGGGCGGGAGACAAAGTGGATAGGAAGTCCACTTCCGGAGGGTGCCAATTTCTTGGTTGCTCTTTGGTAAGTTGGTCCTCCAAAAGGGAAAGTTGTGTGTCTCTCTCGTCCACCGAAGCGGAGTATGTGGCGGCCGGTAGTTGTTGTGCACAACTCTTATGGATGAGGCAAACTCTAAAGGATTACGGTGTCATTTGTGACAAAGTGCCTCTTTGGTGTGACAATGAAAGTGCCATCAAGATCTCTCTCAACCCGGTGCAACACTTCAAGACGAAGCATATTGAGATTCGGTATCACTTCATCCGGGATCACATTAGGCGAGGAGAGATCGAACTCAACTACGTCAACACTCATGATAACCTTGCAGATATCTTCACGAAGCCCTTGGATGAAGCAAGATTTCGCGAGTTAAGGCATGAGCTAAATATCATCGATTCGAGCAATGTTGCTTGAACCCTTGCACACCCCACCATACTCAACGTGTTGTCCTATTTAGATGTAGGCATGGACATAGGGGGAGTGATGTTCTCTCAATGAACTCTCCCTCCCCCCATTATGCATAAATCAATCAAGTCTTTCACATTAGCCATGTTTGATGGTACTTGTGCTTCAAATACGAGTTCTGGTCATGGACCCAAGGATAATTCTTCGCGGTGCCATACCAATTGACTCAAACATAGGTGGCTACGGCCACCGCCCTCTCTTTTGGAGAGGTGGTGTCTCGTGGTTGGTTCGTTTGTCGTGTGCCTTTCTGGTTTTGTGTGTTGCGTGGTCTTGTGGTGTCGTGTTGGCTCGGAGTGTTTTGTGCAAAGATCCAGTTTTTCGTGTGCTCGAAACGTGCATCTTCTTGAGCTCACGGTACTACCGCGTCTGGCCGCGATACTACCGCTTTGGGAGGCACGGTACTACTGCGCCACAGCACGGTACTACCGCTCTGGTGCGATACTTCAGAAGTACCGCGCCGGGCGGTACTACCGTGTCTGGGCACGGTGCTACCGCACCGTCGAGGGCGCGTGGGGGTTATGACTCGGGCAGGGGAGTTCCAACTCCCCATACCCATTCTTTTGTCTCTCTCTCCACGTCTCTCTCTCTCTCAAGAACGGCGCCGGAGGCCCTCGCCGGATCTCCGTCTCCGGCTACTCTCCTCGGATTCCGACCGGTGGGATCGTTCCCCACCACTTCCTCTTGCCATGGACCAAGGTTTTTCCCCAAATCCCTCTTTTTCTTGGCTATTCTCTTGCTTCTAGGTTTTTGGGGAGAAACTTGTCGTTCTTGAGATTTTAGGCCAAATCTGTGCAAGAGTAGGATGTAGGAGAGTCGTGATGCGTAGGAAACATACTTGATATGCTGTCTTGTGGTAGCTTTGTCCAACCGTAGTACCGCCGTGGTTTCGCGGGCTTTTTTCAGATTTGAACCTGTTCAGATCTGACGCGGTGCGGTACTACCGTGCCTAATGTGCGGTACTACCGCTCTTGCGGTACTACCGCCGGTCAGGTGCGGTACTACCGTACCGTGCGGTACTACCGCTCTGCAGACGCGGTACTACCGCGCCAGCCACGGCGCTAAGGTCGTACTACTGCTCCTACACCTGGTACTACCATGATCTTGCACGGTACTACCGCGTCTAAGAGCCGTACTACTATCTTAGCTCCGCAGCACTTGGCAGTACTACCGTAGGGATCAAATCTCTCTCTAGGCATTTATCATGTGTGCTTTCTGCTTGTTTCACTTGCTTTGTTGTGGTCTTTGCATTAATATCTCTTGGCTGTTGTGGGTGTTTTTGCGTTCTGTGTCTCAGGTGGTGGCTCTCGCCGTTCCAATCCCAGTCGTGACACTGGCTCCAAGCGTCTGCACAACCCCCAAGATGAAGCCCCAGAGGGCTCCAATGCCCCCAAGCGCAATGTCAAGACCACTGCCAGCAAGCAAAAGGAACCTGCTAAGGGCATGGACGAGATTTCTGTCACTGAGTATGTCGAACGCCGGAGGTCAATCCCTATGTGACTCCTCGGGCTGTGCTCAGAGGCACTGAGATGTTCTGGAACAAGCAACAGGTTCTCATCTATCTGGATGTAATCAAGAGCAAGCAGAATACATTCGTGGAGGTCAAGTGGATAGACATGCATCACATGCGGAAGGACAAGTTTCGTGACTATTTTGGAGAGGCTCTGGACTTGGTGGAGCAGTTTGCTATTGAGCCGGTGATCTCTTTTCACCATGACTATGACCCTGAGCTCATCTGTCAGTTCTTTGCCTCAGTGTACTTTCATCCCGGGGAGGAGCGGAGGATGACCTAGATGACCAATGGCCGTCAGCTGTCTGCTACATGGAAAGAGTTCATGGATCTGCTGCACATTCCTGATGATGGGCTTCACACCCCCATTGGTGTTCGCCCCCATGCCAACTCTGAGTCTGCCAATAAGAACCTGCTTCAGCCCTTCCTTGTTGAGAAGGTACTCCCCAATGGCAAGTCATCTTGGGTGTTAAACTCCTTTCTGGATATCATGCATCGCATCTTCCGCAACACTCTGTTCCCATGCATTGGCGACAAGGACAAGGTACATGCATATCTAGTGGACATGTTGCTCTTGTGTGCAGAGGCGCGTTCTTCTCAGACTCAGCCACTTGATGTCTCACACATCATGTGGTGTGAGCTTCGGTTTGCGGTGTTCACTCGCAAGGTACCTATCTATGGACCGTACCTGTTTCTGCTGCTCTCCACCACTTGGGAGAAGATGTACCCGGGTGATGAGTTCCTTGCTCCAGACTGGATTCGCCATGAGTCCATCAGCCTCCGCGTCAAGCCCAACTGGGCCAACACCACTACCCATGCTGATGCCTCTTCTGCTAGGAGGGCTGTTGGTGAGGGGGAGGCTGCTGCTGCTGAGAATGTTGCTGAGGACTGTGCTGCTAGGTCCACCACTTCTTCCTCTGAGCCGTCATGGGCCAAGAAGCTAAAGGACAAGATGAAGACTCTCTTCTGCATGCAGGCGAAGGGACAGTACAGGGCTCACGTGGCTGACAAGGAGAGTCGCTGCCATGACAAGAAGGTTATGAGGCTCTTTGGAGAGGATGTGTCTGGCGGGTCTGAGGACGTCATCACACCTGAGGCTGCCTGGATGTCAAAGCAGGGATACAAGTGGACCAGTTCAGAGGATGACCTCGAGGAGACTATCCCCGCCGCTGAGTCTGACGAGGAGCACGAGGAGCAGTGGGACGACTTCTCTGCCTGAGCCACCCCGTGTGTGTAGGTGTCCTCTCTGCCTTTTTGGCGTCTCGATGCCAAAGGGGGAGAGAGTGTAGGGATTTGCATTGTGTCGTGCTTGTTGCGTTTATTTGCTTTGTCTTTTGGACCTCGTTTGTGCTTGGTTGCTCTTGTTTGGTTTGTGCTTTCAAGTCCTTTCCTTCATATGGTGTAAGACATATGCACTTTATCTATCGTAGTTAACTTATATGTGTGCTATCTTGTCTAGTGATAGATATGCCTTGTCTCTATAATATAGGGGGAGCTCTGTTCCTAGTATTCGTGTGCCATGCAGTCCATAGCACTCATCTAGGTGGCACACATCTAGGGGGAGCCCGTCTATATTATAGAGAGGAGGGGTTTGCATTTACTTAATAGTATTTTCTTTGTGCAAATCCCGTTTTATCATCAATCCACCAAAAAGGGGGAGATTGTAAGGACATATTTATCCCTAAGTGTTTTGGTGATTGATGACAACGCATTTGCGGACTAATCGTGTGCCATGAGTATTCCAGACACTTCTTTGCTACGCACAAAACGATTGGGTGCCCCTCGAAGACTGACGAAGACGGCGTCTTTTCTACGTTTCTTTTTGGTGGATTTGAGTCGTAGGAAAGCCGTACTATTAAGAGGGGGTCCGCATTGGAAAGGTCTGGGTGGAATCATCACGTACACGTCTCTTTCTTATCCCCTCCTTCTTCCTTGGAGCTTCCTCCGTTTTCTTGCCTCCCTTCTCTGGCCGCCGTTGTTGGTTGCGGTAGTACTACTCCCAGGTCAATGGTAGTACCGCGCGGTAGCGCGGTAGTACCGCAGGTGCCCACGGTAGTACCGCGTTCGCCGAGCGGTAGTACCGCACTATGCAGTCAGGCAGTAGTACCGCCCCTCGGCAGTACTACTGTGTTCGGTTTTTGCTACTTCCGTTTCTTTGCGGAAGTAGGCGCGGAAGTTTCCCTTCTCCCCTGGCTGGGATTTTTGCCCCACGGTAGTACCGCATTCGCCGAGCGGTAGTACCGCGCTATGCAGTCAGGCAGTAGTACCGCCCCTCGGCAGTACTACTGTGTCGGGTTTTTGCTACTTCCGTTTCTTTGCGGAAGTAGGCACGGAAGTTTCCCTTCTCCCCTGGCTGGGATTTTTGCCTCGCGGTAGTACCGCATGGGGGGGGGCACGGTAGTACCGCGCTTGCGGAAGTACCGCCCCCAGCTCCTGTGCGTCTGTTTATCGGTTCTGTGTTGGGGTTGCGGCAGTACCGTGGGTCGGTATGGTAGTACCGCACAGCCGTGTGGTAGTACCGCTTGGTTGCAAGCAGTAGTACTGCGCGGCCTTGCGGTAGTACCGCTGGCCAGGCGCGGTAGTACCGCTGGCCGCGGGCTGGTTGGTGGGTAACGGTTGGATCTTTTCCACACACTATATAAGGGGTCCCCTTCTTCCCCGTTGACTAACCTCTTCCACCACTAAGCTCCATTATTGCTCCAAGCTCCATTTTCGCTCGATCTCACTCCCTAGCCAACCAAACTTGTTGATTTGCTCGGGAGTGGTTGAGAAGGCCCCGATCTACACTTCCACCAAGAGATATTTGATTCCCCCACTAATCCCTTGCGGATCTTGTTACTCTTGGGTGTTTGAGCATCCTAGACGGTTGAGGTCACTGCGAAGCCATAGTCCATTGTGGTGAAGCTTCGTGGTGTCGTTGGGAGCCTCCAATTGAGTTGTGGAGATTTCCCCAACCTCGTTTGTAAAGGTTCGGTCGCCGCCTCCAAGGGCACCAATAGTGGAATCACGGCATCTCGCATTGTGTGAGGGCGTGAGGAGATTACGGTGGCCCTAGTGGCTTCTTGGCGAGCATTGTGCCTCCACACCGCTCCAATGGAGACGTACTTCCTCTCAAAGGGAAGGAACTTCGGCAACACATCCTCGTCTCCACTCTTGGTTATCTCGTGCCTTTACTTGTGGAAGCTTATTTGTTTCATATATCTTGCTTGCTTGTGTTCCTATCCGTGTTGCATCATATAGGTTGCTCACCTAGTTGCATATCTAGACAACCTACGTTAAAATTGTTAGTTGCCTATTCACCCCCCTCTAGTCAACCATATCGATCCTTTCACCGGTACTAAAAGTCGTTTTTCTACTAGTGTAAGTTAAAACAAGACTAAACCAGAAATGTTCTGGAGTATTTTTGTCCGTAAAACTAAGCACAAAAACTACTACATTAGATGTAAGAGCTTCAGTTAAGACTGTAACAAAATGCGAAGGTCAGGAAAGATTATTGAATCTACTGAATAGTTCACCCTAGAAGAAGATGAACCTACGGACTACGAGGAAGCAGTGATGGCGCCCAGCTAGAGAGGCATGACTTAAACAATTGAAATCCAAAGTGAATTCCAAATACAAGAAACAAGTTTTGAACTTGGTGAAACCTTCAGAAGGTGTTTTAGGCACAACAATGTAAATGGATCTTCGAATATTCATGGATAGTGATCCTGAAAGAAAGTTTTTACAACAGAGTTTTCTAGGAAGGGAAGAGTTGATCTTGTCAAATCCTCTTGTTAGTAGCAATACTAAAAGTATAAATGGATTACAATGGTGAGTGTTGTATATTATTGATATATGACAGACGAGTAACAAAACTATCACTAGTGCATAAAGCCTAGCTATGGCGTGCCAAAAAGTGCCTTGCTGGCGTAGGAGCCCGATGATACGTCTCCAACGTATCTATAATTTTTGATTGTTCCATGCTATTATATTATCTGTTTTGGATGTTTTATGCATTAATATGCTATTTTATATTATTTTTGGGACTAACCTATTAACCTAGAGCCTAGTGCCAGTTCTATTTTTTCCTTAGTTTCGCAGAAAAGGAATACCAAAGGGAGTCCGAACGGAATAAAACCTTCACAATGATTTTTCTTGGACCAGAATACAACCAGGAGACACGAGGCGGCCACAAGGACGAAGGGCGCGCCCCCACCCTTGTGGGCCCCTCGTGCACCTCCTGGCCTAATTCTTTTGCCTGTATATTCCCATATATCCCCAAACCACCAGAGGCATCCACAAAAAAGACTTTTCCACCGCCGTAACCTTCTCTACCCGTGAGATCCCATCTAGGGACCTTTTCCGGCACCCTACCGGAGGGGGATTCGATCATGGAGGGCTTCTACATCAACTCTATTTCCCTTCCGATGAAGCATGAGTAGTTTATCACAGACCTACGGGTCCATAGCTAGTAGCTAGATGGCTTCTTCTCTCTCTTTTATTCTCAATACAATGTTCTCCTTGATGTTCTTGGAGACCTATTTGATGTAATACTTTTTTGCGGTGTGTTTTCGAGATCCGATGAATTGTGGATTTATGATCAGCTTATCTATGAATATTATTTGAATCTTCTCTAAATTCTTTTATGCATGATTTGATATCTTTGTAATTCTCTTCGAACTATCGGTTTAGTTTGGCCAACTAGATTGGTTTTTCTTGCAATGGGAGAAGTGCTTAGCTTTGGGTTCAATCTTGCGGTGTCCTTTCCCAGTGACAGTAGGGGCAGCAAGGCACGTATTGTATTGTTGCCATTGAGGATAAAAAATGGGGTTTTCATCATATTGCTTGAGTTAATTCCTCTACATCATGTCATCTTACTTAATGTGTTACTCCATTCTTTATGAACTTAATACTCTAGATGCATGCTGGATAGAGGTCGATGTGGGGAGTAATAGTAGTAGATGCAGAATCGTTTCGGTCTACTTGACACGGACATGATGCCTATATTCATGATCATTGCCTTAGATATCATCATAACTTGCACTTTTCTATCAATTGCTCGACAGTAATTTGTTCACCCACCATATTATTTACTATCTTGGGAGAAGCCTCTAGTGAAACCTATGCCCCCCCGGGTCTATTTTCCATCATATAAGTTTGCGATCTACTATTTTCCATCATATTAGTTTCCGATCTATTATTTTGCAATTTTTTACTTTCTGATCTATAAACCAAAAATACCAAAAATATTTACTTTATAGTTTATCTATCTCTATCAGATCTCAATTTTGCAAGTAACCGTGAAGGGATTGACAACCCCTTTACCGCGTTGGGTGCAAGTTGTTTGATTGTTTGTGCAGGTATTTGGTGATTTGTGCATTGTCTCCTACTGGATTGATACCTTGGTTCTCAAACTGAGGGAAATACTTATCTATACTTTGCTGCATCACCCTTTCCTCTTCAAGGGAAAAACCAACGCAAGCTTAAGAAGTAGCATCAAACCAAGTAAGGATCTCCTTCAACCTGGCTAACTTCGCCTGGTCGCTGCCGGCGATTTGCCCAATTCGCTGTTGGATCCTCTCCATAGATGTCCTTCTGAGAGGTTCAGTGCTAGCTTTGGAAGATGGGAGGAGAGATGTGTTGGAGATATGCCCTAGAGGCAATCATGTATGATGGTATTTCCTATGTGTTTATGAATAAAGATAGTCCTTGGACATTATCAATGATGTGTATCAGCAAGTACGTGACTTGTTTGTGGGACTATGCATTGTATGATGGCTGTCCTAAAAGGTCCCTAGTCGAAAGGGTTGTGTGGATGCACAGCCGACTAGACTAGCCTATGACATGGTCGATGGCTTCTCACTAGACATGGAGCATTGGATGCTAACCGGATAATATGGACTCAGAAGGATCTGGTCGGATTCGACATAGTCGGATCCGAGTTAAGATAAGGTCCGAGTCAGACAGACCCAACTATGAGACACAACGATATGTCATATGTGAGTCTCTAGTACAACATATGTTCTATATCCTAAGACCTGAGCTAGCGCATGTACTTGGGATGATGACAGACTTGCTTTGGGCCAACCAAATGCTACTCCGTGACTGGGTAGTTACAAAGGTAGGTTTCGGGCTTGTCCAGGCCCATGCTGCCAGACATGGTCGAGCAAGATGGGATTTGCCCCTTCGATCAGGAGAGATATACTCTGGGCCCCTTGTGTGATCCGACCAAGATAAGCAAAACCATGCGACATGGATTATGAGATAATCTGGTTTGTGGTCGGCATCACTGGAATGAGAAAGAGGTCGGGCTAGCACAAGGATGACAGACTCGCCTTGAGCCCGACAACATATATCGTGTGGCAAAAGGAATGGAAGTATGATGTATAGGTTCGCCTAACCAGCTTCATAGTCTGCTTGGTGTTCGGCATGCCTTGCTAGAGGCCGCTACCAACCATGCAGTTCGGAGGTGATCCGAACTACGGCCAAGCCGGCTTGAACCTAAGGGGCCGTGCGCTTAAGGGAAGGAACCTATGAGGTCGGATCCGGGGACACTGGTCAGATGTGATCCGACCTGTATTCGGATCGTGGCCGAGTAGACTTATGGGCTTTAGGGTCCGTGCGAGGCCCAAGTGTTGAGCCCGCGATGGACGCCTATATAAAGTGGGGTTCAGCACACTCATGCGGTTGATCGCTTCGGCGCTCTCACTAGGGTTTGCATGTGTTGCGAATAGACACCTCCACTCGCCACCAGTTGTGTGATCGAACCTAGCAGTCCGCCGCACGATGTTCCTCCTGCACGCATGGATACTGATGTCTACTACACAACCTTCTTCTTGTAGACGTTGTTGGGCCTCCAAGTGCGGAGGTTGTAGGACAGTAGCAAATTTCCCTCAAGTGGATGACCTAAGGTTTATCAATCCGTGGGAGGCATAGGATGAAGATGGTCTCTCTCAAACAACCCTGCAACCAAATAACAAAGAGTCTCTTGTGTCCCCAACACACCCAATACAATGGTAAATTGTATAGGTGCGCTAGTTCGGCGAAGAGATGGCGATACAAGTGCAATATGGATGGTAGATATAGGTTTTTGCAATCGGAAAATATAAAAACAGCAAGGTAACTAATGGTAAAAGTGAGCGTAAACGGTATTGCAATGCTAGGAAACAAGGCCTGGGGTTCATACTTTCACTAGTGCAAGTTGTCTCAACAATAATAACATAATTGGATCATATAACTATCCCTCAACATGCAACAAAGAGTCACTCCAAAGTCACTAATAGCAGAGAACAAACGAAGAGATTATGGTAGGGTACGAAACCATCTCAAAGTTATCCTTTCTGATCGATCTATTCAAGAGTCCGTAGTAAAATAACATGAAGCTATTCTTTCCGTTTGATCTATCATAGAGTTCGTACTAGAATAACACCTTAAGACACAAATCAACCAAAACCCTAATGTCACCTAGATACTCCAATGTCACCTCAAGTATCTGTGGGTATGATTATACGATATGCATCACACAATCTCAGATTCATCTATTCAACCAACACAAAGAACTTCGAAGAGTGCCCCAAAGTTTATACCGGAGAGTCAAGACGAAAACGTGTGCCAACCCCTATGCATAAGTTCACGAGGTCACGGAACTTGCAAGTTGATCACCAAAACATACATCAAGTGGATCACGTGATATCCCATTGTCACCACAGATAAGCACATGCAAGACATACATCAAGTGTTCTCAAATCCTTAAAGACTCAATCCGATAAGATAGCTTCAAAGGGAAAACTCAATTCATCACAAGGAGATAGAGGGGGAGAAACATCATAAGATCCAACTATAATAGCAAAGCTCGCGATACATCAAGATCGTGTCGAATCAAGAACACGAGAGAGAGAGAGATCAAACACGTAGCTACTAGTACATACCCTCAACCCCGAGGGTGAACTACTCCCTCCTCGTCATGGAGAGCGCCGGGATGATGAAGATGGCCACCGGAGAGGGATTCCCCCCCCTCCGGCAGGGTGCCGGAACGGGTCTAGATTGGTTTTCGGTGGCTACGGAGGCTTGCGGCGGCGGAACTCCCGATCTAGGTTATGTTCTGGAAGTTTGGGTATATATAAGAGGTGTTGCGTCGGGGACAAGTCAGGGGGGTCTCCGAGGCGGCCACGAGGTAGGGGGCGCGCCCAGGGGGTAGGGCACGCCCCCACCCTTATGGTGGCCTCGGGACTCTTATGGCCCATCTCCGGTACTCCGTGGGCTTCTTCTGGTCCAAAAATGATCTCCGTGAAGTTTTAGGTCAATTAGACTCCGTTTGATTTTCCTTTTCTGCGATACTCAAAAACAAGGAAAAGACAGAAACTGGCACTGGGTTCTAGGTTAATGGGTTAGTCTAAAAAATCATATAAAATAGCATATAAAACATCCAAGGTTGATAATATAATAGCATGGAACAATCAAAAATTATAGATACGTTGGAGACGTATCAAGCATCCCCAATCTTAATTCCTGCTCGTCCTCGAGTAGGTAAATGATAAAAACAGAATTTTTGATGTGGAATGCTACCTAACATATTTATCCATGCAATTCTCTTTATTGTGGCAAGAATATTTCAGATCCATAAGATTCAAGACAAAAGTTTAATATTGACATAAAAATAATAATACTTCAAGCATTGTAACATCCCAAAATTCTAAATTTCGGAATGTTATAATAAATAGATAGAATTGATTGATTGTTTGATTGATTGCGTGAAATTGAGTGAAATTCGAATCCTTTTTGAAAGTTAAATGAGAGGGAATAAAAGGACTTTCCCAAACTTTCATATTTGCTTTCTGATCTCCATGAATTCAAATTCTTTTCAAATACAAAACCCTTGAGTGAAGATGATATGACTTCTTCCATTTAAATTAAATGAAAGGGTATTTGAAAATAATTGGATTTCATTTGGAAATATTTCAATTCATAAACTTCATGCAACTCAATGATTTTCATGAGAGAAGATAAAAGGACTTCTTCAAATTATATGAAATATGAGTTTGGAGTTTCAAAGAATTAAATTCAAAGTTCTTTTGAATTTATTTTCAATTTGGAGTTATTTGAGTTTTATTCAAATTATTTTTCTCCAAAAATAAAATATATGGAAATTAGGGTAACATGATTCCCTACATTAGAAAATTGGAGAAAAGTTAAATTGAAATCATTTTGGTATTTTAAAAATGATTTTTGTTGGATTTTAATAGACCAGTAGCACTCTTTGTTTTATCTGAATTTGTGTGAATTTTATTTAATGCTAGAAAAATGTTCATGTTGTAGGAAATGTTTTTCTGAAAATTTTGATATATTATATGCCTATATAAAATTTTCTTTTATTTTGTTTTTATGATTATGTTTGTCTAGAAATTGTTTTTTTTTTAAAATACTCCCCGCCGCCGACTGGGCCGGCCCAGCCCAGCGCCAGGCCACGGCCCACCTCCTCGTCGTCCCTGAGCTCGGGAAGGACTCCTGAGCCAGTACGCGCCGCCGCCGTCCCATGGCGGACTCCACGCCGCCCTTGCCCCTCCTCCAAGGCATCGCCTCCCCCTTCCCCCCTATAACTGCACCGGACCCGCCGCCCGCTCCTCCTTCCTGCCGTGCCGCCGCCCGTCCCGCATCATGCCACCGCCGCCGATGCATCTCGCCGCCGCCCCGCGCTGCAGGCGCCGCCGCCACTGCTCGCCTGCGCCGCCGCTTGCGTTGCCGCCCCGCTCGCGAGTGCCGCACCCTGCCGGAGCCACCGCGCCGCCGTCCCGTCGCCGGAGTTGCTGCCCGCCGTCGCCGGGGATCGCCGGAACACCGCCGTTGCTGGAACCGCCCGCCGGCCGATCCACCACCCGACCCGCCGGTTTCTGCCGGTCCAGTATAAAACCGTCCCCGGTTCGCCGGTTTTCCTTTAGGTAGGTTTTTTTCGGTTTTTGTTTAAAAAAATGATTTAGTTTTTTTTAGATTGATCTATTTAGAGAACGTTCGCTGGTTAGGTATAGAAAATGAACGTTATCCTTTTAGTTTTTTTTCTTTTTTCTGTAATTTCGGCCAGGGACCTAGATGTGAATACTTTATTTACAGAATAGTCCCTATACTTCAAACAAGCACAACTTTTTACTCGTCAGTCCAAATTCAACGAAACCAACGCTCACATCTTCGTTATGATCTCCTCTATCCGGATAAACAACTTAAACATGTTTTTGAAAAGTTTAAAATTTGAATTAGAGCAGAATTGAATTCAAACTTCGTTTGATCATAACTTGAGTTTCGTAGCTCCGTTTGAGTTGATTCTTTTTGCAAATCAAAGCTCTTAACCTAAACATTCTAATAAGGCCAAATTCACATAATTTTGGTACTGTTAGAAATTGTTTTATGTTGCAAGAGTTATTTGCTTGGTTTTGAAGTTTTCCGAATCGTCTTCTTCGTTCTTTTTGATCTTTTGAGTGATTGCTTATGTGTGGTTACTATTGCTTGCTTACGATAGATTGACCGGAGTGTGACGAGTAGAACTATCAAGAGTTTTGAGAGCGAATCATCTTCATCAACATTGCAGGCAAGTAACACTTTGATCATACCTTTTCTACAACCCATGTTTTATTGCATTAGATCAATCCTCTCACATTGCATGATTAGGATCTAATTAAATTGTGGGATGGGAAGTAGATGAGGTAGTAACTATCACCTGTATTACTATGAAACCTTTGGGAGTTACTTCTACGTTTGCTTATTATGCCATGCTATGCTAGTAGACGTGGATTGGGTGAGTGATATCCATGACAGATGTGAGTTGATAATTTTAATGGTTTATCTAAGGTGGCAACTTAAACACACATCTGGGTGGATTGAGGCACCTGATGTCTATCAGGACTTGCCTGTTTTTTTTGGACTGCCACCCAGGCTCAAAGGGATCATAAGATCTTTCATGCTAGAAACTTCCGTGTGCAGCCACAAGCCATTATGGGCTCTGGCATAGTTGACTAAGTTGTGCGAACTCTTACAGTGGTAGACTAGCAGATGTAGGGGATGTAGGTGTACCGGTCTACCCGATCGTAAGGTGCTAGCGCTTCTAAAAGGCTATGTCTCGGTCATCCGTTTCTCAAACACCATGTAGTGCGAGAAATCCAACGGAGGCGATCGAGTCTTGTGGGGAAAAGTGCGCAAACCTCTACAGAGTGTACAAACTAATCATGATTAGCCGTGTCCCCGGTTATGGACATCTTGAGTATCTAGTTCTTGGATTATCCTGTTGATCTCATCATGTTACTCTAAAATTAATATTGATGGGTTTTAATGATGTTACTTAATTGGGATTGAGAATGCTGTCAACCATTCTCAATGTTTCACAACCACCATGATAGTAATTAATTTATTCCTTTGCAGTAGGGAAAAATTAGCTTTACGCAAAAACCTTATAACCATAGAGCTTTTCCACCAGCCAAATATGCATGTAGTGATAGCCTTTATTCATCATTCTCTATGGTGTGAATTTGCCAGTACATTCAATGTACTGACCTGTTTCGGGCTGCAACGTCTCATGTTGCAGGATTATCTTACGACGAGTAAGTGATACGTAGGGTTACGGTTTCTACACTCAGCTTTGCCGTTGGTGTTGATGGGAATCCACAACCTTGTTGCTTCCGCTATATGGATTGAGGTAATAGTATTTACGTTACTTTATACATGTGATTTACCTCTGTTATAAATCCTTCGAGTACTGTGTGTGTCAGCATACCGATCCAGGGATGACACTTAAGCACAGAGACTTGATCCATTCGGGTCAGGTCGCTACAAGCATACTAACTAAGCAATTATGTCTTCTCAAAATAACATGGCCAAAGAAAGCTTATCCCTACAAAATCATATAGTTTGGCTATGCTTCATTTTCGTCACACAAAAATGCTCTCATCATGCACAACCCTGATGACAAGCCAATCAATTGTTTCATACTTTAGTAATCTCAAACTTTTTTCAACTTTCACGCAATACATGAGCGTGAGCCATGGACATAGCACTATGGGTGGAATAGAATATAATGATGGGGGTTGTGTGGAGAAGAAAAAAAAGGAGAAATTCTCACATCGACGCGGCTAATAAACGGGCTATGGAGATGCCCATCGGTTGATGTCAATGCGAGGAGTAGGGATTGCCATGCAACGGATGCACTAGAGCTATAAATGTATGAAATCTCAACAAAAGAAACTAAGTGGGTGTGCATCCAACTTGCTTGATCACGAAGACCTAGGGCATTTGAGGAAGCCCATTGTTGGAATATACAAGCCAAGTTCTATAATGAAAAATTCCCACTAGTATATGAAAGTGACAAAACAAGAGACTCTCTATCATGAAGATCATGGTGCTAATTTGAAGCAAAAGTGTGGAAAAAGGATAGTAGCATTGTCCCTTCTTATTATATATTTTTTATTTGGCCTTTCTCTTTTCTTTTTTTATCTGGCCTTTCTCCTTTTTTTTTCTTTTTTTCGGGACAATGCTCTATTAATGATGATCATCACACTTCTATTTATTTACAACTCAAAGATTACAACTCGATACTAGAACAAAATATGGCTCCATATGAATGCCTCCGGCGGTGTACCGGGAAGGGCAATGAATCAAGAGTGACATGTATGACAAATTATGCACGGTGGCTTTTCCACAAATACGATGTCGACTACATGATTATGCAAGGCAGTATGACAATGATGAAGCATGTCATAAATGAAACGGTGGAAAGTTGCATGGCAATATATCTCGGAATGGTTATGGAAATGCCATAATAGGTAGGTATGGTGGCTGTTTTGAGGAAGATATAAGGAGGTTTATGTGTGATAGAGCGTATCATATCACGGGGTTTGGATGCACCGGCGAAGTTTGCACCAACTCTTGAGGTGAGAAAGGGCAATGCACTGTACTGAAGAGGCTAGCAATGATGGAAGGGTGAGAGTGTGTATAATCCATGGACTCAACATTAGTCATAAGGAACTCATATACTTATTGCAAAAATCTACAAGTCATCAAAAACCAAGTATTACGCGCAAGCTCCTAGGGGGATAGATTGGTAGGAAAAGACCATCGCTCGTCCCCGACCACCACTCATAAGGAAGGCAATCAAAGAAACACCTCATGCTTCAAATTTGTTACACAACGGTTACCATACGTGCATGCTACGGGACTTGCAAACCTCAACACAAGTATTTCTCAAATTCACAATTACACAACTAGCACGACTCTAATATTACCATCTTCATATATCAAAATAATCATCAAGTATCAAACTTCTCATAGTATTCATTGCACTTTTATGAAAGTTTTTATTATACCAATCTTGGATGACTATCATATTAGGACTAAATTCATAACCAAAGAAAATTACCATGTTGTTCTAAAGACTCTCAAAATTATATAAGTGAAGCATGAGAGCTCAACAATTTCTTCAAAATAAAACTACCACCATGCTCTAAGAAGATATAAGTAAAGCACTAGAGCAAATAACAAACTACTCTGAAAAATATAAGTGAAGATCAATGAGTACTCGAATAATTATGCAACTATGTGAAGACTCTCTAACATTTAAGAATTTCAGATCTTGGTATTTTATTCAAACATCAATCAAAACAAAACAAAATAAAATGACGCTCCAAACAAAACACATATCATGTGGTGAATAAAAATATAGCTCCAAGTAAAGTTACCGATGAACGAAGACGAAAGAGGGGATGCCTTTCGGGGCATCCCCAAGCTTAGGCTCTTGGTTGTCCTTGAATATTACCTTGGGGTGACTTGGGAATCCCCAAGATTAGGCTATTGTCACTCCTTATTCCATAGTCCATCAAATCTTTACCCAAAACTTGAAAACTTCACAACACAAAACTTAACAGAAAACTTGTAAGCTCCATTAGTATAAGAAAATAAATCACCACTTAGGTACTGTTGTTAACTCATTCTAAATTCATATTGGTGTAATATCTACTGTATTCCAACTTCTCTATGGTTCATACCCTCCGATACTACTCATAGATTCATCAAAATAAGCAAACAACACATAGAAAACAGAATCTGTCAAAAACAGAACAATCTGTAGTAATCTGTATCAAACGTATACTTATGGAACTCAAAAAATTCTGAAATAAATTGTTGGACGTGAGGAATTTGTCTATTAATCGTCTGCAAAAATAATCAACCTAATAGCACTCTCCAGTAAAAAATGGTAGCTAATCTCGTGAGCGCTAAAATTTCTGTTTTTTACAGCAAGATCACAAAGACTTCACCCAAGTCTTCCCAAAGGTTCTACTTGGCACAAACACTAATTAAAACATAAACCACATCTAAACAGAGGCTAGATGAATTATTTATTACTAAACAGGAACAAAAAGCAAGGAAAAAAATAAAAATTGGGTTGCCACCCAACAAGCGCTATCGTTTCACGCCCCTAGCTAGGCATGATGATTTCAATGATGCTCACATAAAACATAAGAATTGAAACATAAAGAGAGCATCATGAAGAATATGACTAGCACATTTAAGTCTAACCCACTTCCTATGCATAGGTATTTTGTGAGCAAACAACTTGTGGGAACAAGAATCAACTTGCATAGGAAGGTAAAACAAGCAAATCTTCAAGATTTTCAACACATAGAGAGGAAACTTGATATTATTGCAATTCCTAAAAGCATATGTTCCTCCCTCATAATAATTTTCAGTAGCATCATGAATGAATTCAACAATATAACCATTACATAAAGCATTCTTTTCATGATCTACAAGCATAGAAAATTTACTACTCTCCACATGAGTAAAATTCTTCTCATTCGGAATAGTGAGAGTATCATAAGATACTCAAATACTATAAATTGTTTCCACATTAAAAGAGTAATGTTCAGAAAAAGGGTAATAAAAATCATGACAAGTTTTATAAATATAATCATCACTACTTTTTATAGCATAAGTATCATCACAATAATTATCATAAGTAGCTACTTTGTTCTCATCATAATCGATTGAAACCTCTTCCAAGATAGTGGAATCATTACTAAATAAAGTCATGACCTCTCCAAATCCACTTTTATAATTATCACAATAAGATTCAACATCCTCCAAAATAGTGGTATCATTACTTCCTAAAGTTGACACTCTTCCGAACCCACTTTCATCAATGTAATCATCATAAATAGGAGGCATGCTATCATCATAGTAAATTTGCTCATCAAAACTTGGGAGACTAAAAATATCATCTTTATTAATCATAGCATACCCAAGCTTGGGACAAATATTAATTGCAACAAATACATTCTCAAACATGTAATTCTCATCAAACATAGCATCCCCAAGCTTGGGCCTTTTCATATCATAAGCATAATCACTCTCATCATTAATAGTATGGATAGCACCAATAATATAACAATTATCATCATCACAATGAGTAATAGGAGCAACATCATTTGGGAGGGATACATTTTTACCTTTGCTTCTCCGTCTTTTATTTCTCTTCTTCACATCATGTGTGGGTTTAATCCTCTTTTTGGAGCTCCTTATTAATGAGATTGGTTGAATAGAAGGCTCCTCCTCATTACCTGATTCATCATAAGAAATAATAGGAGGATATTGGTAAGTCTCTTCCCTTTCATTAGTATTTTCTCCATCTTCTATTTGTTTTCTTGTCTTTATGTAATTGCCAATATAAGGATTTTCAATGCAATTCACCGCACAATAAATATAAATTTCCTCTAGATCAAAATCAAGAACTTTATCGAGGGCAAATTCTGGAATATCCTTAGTTATACATTTCATTTCTTCATAACCCAGAAGCAAACTAAGTTCATTATGATGCGCGAGGGAAATCAAGTCATCCCAATTTTTGGACACGATTCGATCATGAAACAATTTGCATTGGATTTTTAAATGACCACGTTCATTGCAAAGTTCACAAGGATGGCTAAGAAAATTTAAATTTTTAGCACAAACATCTAGACTTTCTTGCAACCATTTAGTTTCTAAATACTTACGCTTCTTGCAAAATCTATCTTCCCTATTTGTTCTGTACTTGCAAACTCTATGGACTCCACAAAAAATGACATGATTATAAGAGACATTTTCATCATGACTAGTGCAATCATCATTAGTACTATGGATATTCAAAGAGTTCGTACTGACAACATTGCAATCATGCTCATCATTCAAAGATTTGGTGCCAAACATTTTAATGCATTCTTCTTCTAGCATTTTGGCACAATTATCGGAATCCTTATTTTCATGAAAGATATTAAAAAGATGAAACATATGAGGTATCCCCAATTCCATTTTTTATATTTTTCTTTTATAAACTAAACTAGAGATAAAACAAGAAACTAAAAGATTCGGTTGCAATATCTAAAGATATACCTTCAAGCGCTAACCTCCCCGGCAACAGCGCCAGAAAAGAGCTTGATGTCTACTACACAACCTTCTTCTTGTAGACGTTGTTGGGCCTCCAAGTGCAGAGGTTTGTAGGACAGTAGCAAATTTCCCTCAAGTGGATGACCTAAGGTTTATCAATCCGCGGGAGGCGTAGGATGAAGATGGTCTCTCTCAAACAACCCTGCAACCAAATAACAAAGAGTCTCTTGTGTCCCCAACACACCCAATAATATGGTAAATTGTATAGGTGCACTAGTTCGGCGAAGAGATGGTGATACAAGTGCAATATGGATGGTAGATATAGGTTTTTGTAATATGAAAATGTAAAAACAGCAAGGTAACTAATGGTAAAAGTGAGCATAAACGGTATTGCAATGCTAGGAAACAAGGCCTAGGGTTCACTAGTGCAAGTTCTCTCAACAATAATAACATAATTGGATCATATAACTATCCCTCAACATGCAACAAAGAGTCACTCCAAAGTCACTAATAGCGGAGAACAAACGAAGAGATTATGGTAGGGTAAGAGACCACCTCAAAGTTATCCTTTCTGATCGATCTATTCAAGAGTTCGTAGTAAAATAACACGAAGTTATTCTTTCCGTTCGATCTATCATAGAGTTCGTACTAGAATAACACCTTAAGACACAAATCAACCGAAACCCTAATGTCACCTAGATACTCCAATGACACCTCAAGTATCCGTGGGTATGATTATACGATATGCATCACACAATCTCAGATTCATCTATTCAACCAACACAAAGAACTTCAAAGAGTGCCCCAAAGTTTCTACCGGAGAGTCAAGACGAAAACGTGTGCCAACCCCTATGCATAAGTTCACGAGGTCACGGAACTTGCAAGTTGATCACCAAAACATACATCAAGTGGATCATGTGATATCCCATTGTCACCACAGATAAGCACATGCAAGACATACATCAAGTGTTCTCAAATCCTTAAAGACTCAATCCGATAAGATAGCTTCAAAGGGAAAACTCAATTCATCACAAGGAGATAGAGGGGGAGAAACATCATAAGATCCAACTATAATAGCAAAGCTCGCGATACATCAAGATCGTGCCGAATCAAGAACACGAGAGAGAGAGAGAGATCAAACACATAGCTACTGGTGCATACCCTCAACCCCAAGGGTGAACTACTCCCTCCTCGTCATGGAGAGCGCCGGGATGATGAAGATGGCCACCGGAGAGGGATTCCCCCTCCGGCAGGGTGCCGAAACGGGTCTAGATTGGTTTTCGATGGCTACGGAGGCTTGCGGCGGGGGAACTCCCGATCTAGGTTATGCTCTGGAAGTTTGGGTATATATAAGAGGTGTTGGCGCCGGGGACAAGTCAGGGGGGTCTCCGAGGTGTCCACGAGGTAGGGGGCGTGCCCCCCACCCTCGTGGTGGCCTCGGGACTCTTCTGGCCCATCTCTGGTACTCCGTGGGCTTCTTCTGGTCCAAAAATGATCTCCATAAAATTTCAGGTCAATTGGACTCCGTTTGATTTTCCTTTTCTGCGATACTCAAAAACAAGGGGAAAACAGAAACTGACACTGGGCTCTAGGTTAATAGGTTAGTCCCAAAAATCATATAAAATAGCATTTAAATACATGTAAAACATCCAAGGTTGATAATATAATAGCATGGAACAATAAAAAATTATAGATACGTTGGAGACGTATCAGATACCGTTAGAGGCGGTGCACTTCAAGCCGCTCCGGCGAACCTATACGTGGGAGCCGACGACTGGCTGTTCGAGGGAGATCGAACAAGAAGGAGATGATCCACGCGGATGCGCCGCGCCAACTCTTCTTTCGCTGCACGGCACTACGCGTCTAGTGGTAACGAACTATGATCCATCTCCCGTAGCATGTCCTTGGTTGTTCTGCGTGTAGGAATTTTTTTATTTGCAGTCGACGCACCCTACCGTAGATCCCAACAAGATGGTGGTCTTGCAATGGAGAAGAAGGAGAGGCGAGATGATGGTTTTGCAATGGAGAAGATGGAGAGGAGAGGGGTGGTTTGCAATGGAGAAGAGGGAGAGGCGAGACAATGGTTTTGGAATGGAGATGATGGAGAGGAGAGGAGGTGGTTTTGCAATGGAGAAGAGGGAGAGGAGCATGCGGCAGTGATTTAGGATTGGACAAGAGGGCCGGTGATAACCCACAAGTATAGGGATCGCAACATTTTTTTACGGTAGAGTATTCAACCCAAATTTATAGATTCGACACAAGGGGAGCCAAAGAATATTTGCAAGTATCACTACTGCAGGATGCTACTAACGCGACACTACGACCACAGACCCTTCGAGGAACTGTGTGTGATGCAATAATCGCAAACGGTGCTGTATGAAAACCGTCAGAAATGTATAAAATGTTTGCGATGACGGATGCATCAAACATGGTTCAGGTTTTAATTGCGTGTGCGATGAAGGGCATACGGTTCAGTTCAATTAACTGTTTGCGATGAGGAGGAACAAAAGAAACGGGCAGTCAGATGAAGGTGTGTGTGCGATACACAGCATAGAGTTCACTTGGATGAACTGTTTGTGATTAGGCAACACAAAAGAAACGGTCAGCCAGATGAAGGTGTGTGCGATATACAACATATGGTTCATTCGGATGAACTGTTTGGGATTAGGCAACACAAAAGAAACGGTCAACCAGATCAAGGTGTGTGCGATATACGCATGTGGTTCACTCGGCCCTTGTCGTCAGTGTGTGGCCTCTATGGCAACCGTTCGCTCCCCAGGCGCCTCTTCGTGTACCGTGGCAACCGTCCACCGCCTCTTCGCCTTTCCCTCTCGATTTGGAACTGCTGTCGCACGCTCTTCCTCCCTCCTCCATTCGCCTTCACCCTTCCTTTTGCCATTGTTCGATCATCTTCTCCATGGAAGGAACAGGCCGGAAACGACCCTGTTATCTTCCCCCGATCTGAATGATGACGCGGTGGAGGAACTCATTGATCGGTGCAACATGTTGGAAATATGCCCTAGAGGCAATGATAAATTAGTTATTATTATTATATTTCATTGTTCATGATAATCGTTTATTATCCATGCTAAAATTGTATTGATAGGAAACTCAGATACATGTGTGGATACATACATGTGACGCCCCAAGACCGGAACTTCAGATACCTTCCTTGGGTTCCGAGTTTCATTGGTGTTTTGTTTGGTCCGTTGCATTTCATCTTTGCATCATCTGCATTGCATCATGTCATCATGCCATCATGTCATTTCTTTTTTTAACTCAACTAAATAAATGGCATGGATCTTTGATCCATTTAAACCGAGGGAATTCATGTGGTGATTTCTCTATATAACATATCCTCCAAATATTTTAGGGAGCTATATTAAATATTCCTTTATTTTGGAATTCACCTCAACACACTTGCAAAATAATTCCCATGCCTTTGTCCCATGCATCATCTCCTTCTCCTTTCCTTCTAGTTCTTTCTTCTGCAAGTGCCACTTTCCCCTTCTCAATTAATGTTCATTATTTTCCTATAAATTCTCGACCAAGCCTTCAACCTCTCTGTCAAATTTCATCTCGTTTGAAATTGTTTTGGTTAGGGTTAAAATGGTTCAAGTTTGAATTTAATTCAAACTTGAATTATTTTTACTTCCTTTAAAAATCTCCAAACCAATTTTGTTAAATAGGGCATGAATTCATGCTCATGAGGATATTTTTATATTTCTCATACACCTCTCATTTTCCCCTGTGCTTTTCTCTTTATTTTCTCCTTGTAGAAAATTAGAGAAAAGATAGCTGTAACTTTAGGCCAGCCGCAACCCACTTGGGCCTCCCTCCAAATCGGCCCACCTAGGCCATCCTCTCCCACAAGCTGAGCTGCCAGGCCTCTCACCACCCCCTCTCTTCTGGGCCGGCCTCTAAGGCCCAGCCGCCCCACTTAACCTAACCCTAGGCCCGAGAGAGGCTACATCTTGTTCGATCCCTCTCCCTACCCTCGTTCCCTCGCGCCGCCACACAGGGTCGAGTAGCCCCGATCCCATCCTCATCCTCCCTTCGACTCTCCTCTAGCCGATCCCATCTTTCCCTCGATCTCTCTTCTCGATCGCAGCAGCCCACTACCGTCGCCTCCCTCTGCTCTACCCCGCGCCACGCCTCCTGCCATGGCCTTCCTTCCTTGCCTCAATGGACGCGAGGGCCGAGCTCGCCGCCCTGCCGCGTCACCGGGGACGCCGGGCACCACAGCCTGCTGGGCCTCCCCTGCATCATTCTCGCCGGAGCGCTCCATCACCATGCGCCGCACGCCCAACCTCCCGCTCGCGCCTGCGTCCCTCCATCATCGACGAGGACCACCTCTGGCCTCCACGTCCTCTGTTTCGCCTCCTCACAACCCTGCCGCCCCAGCGACCTCGCCGCCGGTGTCTGAACCGCATGCATCAGAGGCCATGGACGTCGCCGCCCCTTGGGAGGCCACTGCCGTCGCTACAGAACCTCCCCAACGCCTAGCTCTTCCTTGCTGCCGCCCCATGGAGTTCCATCGGCCCAGATCTGGCCGGGAACCAGACGAGCCCCGTGCCTGTTGATGTCGCTATTTTCACTCTATCAAACGAACGCAACACCTTCACCGGAGACCGCCAGGACCGTCAAGGATTCGCCAAGTACAACGCCGTCGGAGCCCCTCCAAGTTTGATGTTGGAACGTGTACGACCATGCGGATTCGCCAAGTACCACGACGTCGACGACCGTCAAGTTCAACTACTTTGACTACAAACAGTGACGATCCCGAACATCTACGGACGTGTACGACTATCTTTGCCGTAGAACCGCGGGTCACAAGCACAGTGAACAACTACCGTCGCCGAAGACCTATGAACCTAAAACTTCAAGTTCGACTACCGTCAAAAGGACGAGACCGACAAGTCCGAAGACCCCAAGTACCTCCATGATGACCCGAACATCTACAGAAAAACGTGTACCTCTACCGTCGCCATGTACCCCTACTTCCACTACGAACGTCCCGAGAACGTCTACTTCCCCTACACCGCATCGAACTTGGTCCGTTCCGACAACACACGCTTCGAAGGTATAACCCCGAGACGATGCCCTTGAACGAATGTTGCGTGTTGTATGAAATGCTCGCGTTTGCACCGTGCCCGACGTGTTTCTTGCATGCTACCCGTTGCCATACCGTCGTCTCGTGGGACAGCCGGTAACCGGGATCACCCCACCATCTTTTGCACGCTCCCGCCACACTTTCTTTTGCACCAACGTTCTCAATGAGTTGTCGGAACCAGAACGTTGCAGTGGCACCGTTTCGTTATCGTCGCCGTGGCACCCCTTTCTTTCTACTACGGTGAAAATGCTTCGTAATGCTCTTGTCAACTTTTAATAAAAAATTGCATAAACTTTTTCATGTCATCTGCATCATGATAACAACTTCAAGAATGTTTAAATTGTTGTTTGCATTAATTTACTAATGCATATGGGGATTTACCGGATTTGTTGTTTGTTATATCCGGCCCTATTTAAAATTGTTTAGATAGATAATTCCTTTATGTTTCACCTCTTGCCATGTTAATCAACATTTAATTTTGTTAGGTACTTAAACGAGATCGAACTAAATAACTTGTTGTGGTGTTCCATCAATATGCATCCCGTTGCATATTGAGCTCCACTTAATTTGTAGGATTGTTTATGCATTTTGCCATGCCATGCTTCATTAAACCGGACATGCATCATACTTGTTTGTGCATCATGCCATGCTTATGTGATGGTTGTTTACTATGTTGTTTGCTTCTTTCCGGTGTTGCTTCTTCGGGTTGTTTCCGGTAACGTCGTGTCGTGAGGATTCGTTCGACTGCGTCCGTTTGTCTTCTTCATGGACTCGCTCTTCTTCCTTGCGGGATCTCAGGCAAGATGACCATACCCTCGAAATCACTTCTATCTTTGCTTGCTAGTTGCTCGCTCTTTTGCTATGCCTATGCTACGATGTCTACCACTTGCTTGCAAGCCTCCCAAATTGCCATGTCAAACCTCTAACCCACCATGTCCTAGCAAACCGTTGATTGGCTATGTTACTGCTTTGCTCAGCCCCTCTTATAGCGTTGCTAGTTGCAGGTGAAGTTTGGAGACCGTTCCTTG
Source organism: Triticum urartu (assembly GCF_056163025.1). Classification (NCBI taxonomy): domain Eukaryota; kingdom Viridiplantae; phylum Streptophyta; class Magnoliopsida; order Poales; family Poaceae; genus Triticum; species Triticum urartu. The sequence goes on from NC_141876.1 coordinate 402,370,818, forward strand.
TTGGGACATTATTTACTTGTTGGGATATCATTATATTGCCATGTTATATTAATGCATCTATATACTTGGTAAAGGGTGGAAGGCTCGGCCTTATGCCTGGCGTTTTGTTCCACTCTTGCCGCCCTAGTTTCCGTCATATCGGTGTTATGTTCCCGGATTTTGCGTTCCTCATGCGGTTGGGTTATAATGGGAACCCCTTGACAGTTCGCTTTGAATAAAACTCCTCCAGCAAGGCCCAACCTTGGTTTTACCATTCGCCACCTAGACTGTTCCCTTGGGAGTCGCGCATCCCAAGGGTCATCTTATTTTAACCCCCCCGGGCCAGTGCTTGTCTAAGTGTTGGTCCGAAATGGGCAGCCTGCGGGGCCACCTCGGGGAAACTTGAGGGCTGGTTTTACTTGTAGCTTGACCTATCTGGTGTTGCCCTGAGAACGAGATATGTGCAGCTCCCATCAGGATGTCGGCGCATCGGGCGGCTTTGCTGGACTTGTTTTACCATTGTCGAGGATGTCTTGTAGAACCGGGATACCGAGTCTGATCGGAATGTCTCGGGAGGAGGTCTATTCCTTCGTTGACCGTGAGAGCTTGTCATGGGCTAAGTTGGGACACCCCTGCAGGGATTTGAACTTTCGAAAGCCGTGCCCACGGTTATGGGCAGATGGGAATTTGTTAATGTCGGGTTGTAGATAACCTGAACCTTAACTTAATTAAAATGAATCAACAGTGTGTGTAACCGTGATGGTCTCTTTCCGGCGGAGTCCGGGAAGTGAACACGGTTGTTGGAGTTATGCTTGACGTAGGTTGTTTTAGGATCACTTCTTGATCATACTTTCATGACCGCGCTTTGCCTTCTCTTCTCGTTCTTAATTGCATATGTTAGCCACCATATATGCTAGTCGCTTGCTGCAGCTCGACCTCATACTTATACCTTACCCATAAGCTTAAATAGTCTTGATCGCGAGGGTGTGAGATTGCTGAGTCCCTGTGGCTCACAGATACTTCCAAAACCAGCTTTCAGGTGCCGTTGAACCGTGTTGATGACGCAACCAAGCTCAGGAGGAGCTCGATGAAGATCTTGTCCTTTGTGTTGTCCCGTTTTCCAGTTGATCAGTAGTGGAGCCCAGTTGGGGTCGATCGGGGACCTTGTCGCATTTGGGGTTCTTCTTTTGTTTTGGCTCCGTAGTCGGGCCCTGATTGTACTTGGATGTTGTAATGCTTTATTCATGTAATTGTGTGAAGTGGCGATTGTAAGCCAACTATGTATCTCTGTCCCTTATGTATTACATGGGTTGTGTGAAGATTTCCTCACTTGCGACATTGCTTTCAATGCGGTTATGCCTCTAAGTCGTGCTTCGACACGTGGGAGATATAGCCGCATCGAGGGCATTACAAGTTGGTATCAGAGCCTTCCCCGACCTTAGGAGCCCCCACTGATTGATCGTTTTTTAGCAGCCGAGTTGTGTCTAGAAAAATGTTTTGAGTCATTTAGGAATTATATATCGGAGAGTCTAGGAATTCTTTTTACTTCCCAGTCTCCTCATCGCTCTGGTAAGGCATCCTGACGTGGAGTTTTGACTCTTCTCTTCTCAAATTTCACTAAAAAAAATTTAGGATCATGCGGGTATCTTGGAATCATTCCGATGGTTTTATGACGAGAACATTGTCTTGGTGCCTCCTGTCAGGGGTTTTGTGGAAGTGTCCCGGGGAGTTGAGCTCTGAGGTGTTGTCGTCATAATTTTATCGTTGCAGTTCTGGAATACCTGAGTCTAGTACGCCGACATCGAAAATCTCTTTTATGCAGTTCGCTGGTGAGATAACCTCGACGCCACCCAGTACTGGGGCGGGAGTTCGGGAGTATCGCCATAACTTGTATAACGGATGCTTTTCGAAGGTTGAGGTAGATGATTTCCGAAGTTTTTCTCGGTTATGTGTTGAAGGATGGATACAGCTGGATGTAGGATTTGCTAGAATTGGGTGAGATATTATGCTTCCCCTGTATCCCCAACACCTGATTGCATAACCGGAAAATTTCGGGAGTTTCATAGGTGGGAATTCAAGTAGCTCTTAGGATATCTTTCCGACGGATATATGATATGAAATTGGGGTTCGACGTCTAGTGGTCCGCCTATTCACGGTTGGTTTTACAGTGGTCTCGTTGTGTCTTAAAGAGTCCTTGGCTATGCCGACTCGGGGATGCTTCGTATGTCATGTGCACTGCCTTGTACATGATGGTGCTGTACGATCGAGCCCGTGTAGGCCCCACCACGAAAACTTCGGATGAAATCTCTATCATATGTTTGTTCCGGCTTATTCTGCAAGCCAACCCTTTGTTTTGTTTTGAGCTGTGGTATTCGAGTTGCTTCGAAGTCAAATGTTGATTCCATACCTTTTCTAAATGGTGTTCTCATACTCCGATGTGAATACTAATCTTTCTTGATAATCGAGTTTGTCATGTAAATCCTTTTTCAACCGGTGTGTCTCTCTTCGAGTGGATCTGATCATTTCAACATCAGCAAGATCAATTATCATTTGTTCTCAACGGTGTTCGTTTCGTTCTCAACGGTGTTTTCCCACCCTCCCACCCTTGTTTTCTTCAAGGATTCAGAATTCTTGATCAAGTATCCATCTTATTGATGAGAAGTATCTCCATTCTTTTCCTTCAATGTTCTTACCCAGTGATTCTCATGAAGATACTAACGGAGCTTCTAGTTCATCATTCTTCTTTCTTTTATCTTCTCCGGTGGTTTCAAGTCAAGCTTTGTTGATCTTACCTTTTTCCTCATTTCAATACCTTCTCATGCCGGTGCTCCTCATATTCATTCATTTCTCGCTATTCAATTCTTCCGGAGTGCTCAAGATATCTCGAAGATTCATGTTTCCACTCTGCATTCGTTCAAGCTCTTTCGAGATTGGTATCTCATTCAAGTCATGTAATTCAACCGGTGCAACCTCTCTTTTTAATCATTTCAACGGTGTTTCTCTTGAGTGGGCCCTAACCCACAGGTCTTTTCCAGGATCTTACCTGACTGTTCTATTTTCTCGGAGGTATTCTCAACTTCTTTTCGAAGTTTGACGTAAGAATGATTTACCATCAGTCAAATGTCTTTCTCCAAGATCTTTCAAAATTCTTTTCATCATTGGCTCAACCTTTCCATTCATCATTTTGGAGTGTCTAAATAATTCATGGTGGTGTTTCTCGTCATCATTCTCAACATTTAAAGACCAAGGAATAATTTTCTCTTCAATCATATCCGTTCTCGTGAAGATTCGTGATTCTAGCTTGTTGCCTTCCTCTCATAATTGCTTTCGATTGTGATAATTCTTTTCACCCAGCCAGAGTAATTCAGGAGTCTTTCTAGTTTGTTTCTCCGAAGCCCATCATTTCAGAAGATTTATTAATTCTCAGCTTTCAGTTATCATTCTCCAATCCTACCGGTGCATCATTCAATATTCTCTAATCAGCTCATGATCTTTTGTTCTCGTGGATCTAATTTCCATCAAGTATTTTCATTCATTCTCTAATTCCTTTCCGGTGATTCGTTATCTTTTATTCGTTCATTTGCAATTCCTATGGTGGTTCGTTCAAGATTCTTCTTCCTTCGTGTATCATATCAATTTATTGGTTGTTTCAATTCTACCAGTGGTTCGTTGAAGACCTTCCCAAGTTTGACGCTATATCTCTCTTAATCTTTTTTACGAGAATAAGTAATATGTCGAATCCGTTGATTGTCATCAATTTAATTGGTGAAGGATAAGCATAATGTAATTCTTATTCTTGCTTCATCGAGTTTATTCAATTCCTGTTTTCTGGAGTGGCTCATTATACTTATTCTTGGTTTCAAGTGCTCATCTTTCTTTCCCGGAGTTCCAAGCCCTAATTATCACGGAGATCCATCTAAATCATCACAAGGTTTCACCCTGTGTTGTCAACTTCTCTCTCTTTTCGTTATCTTTTGTTTACCGGAGTTCTTCATGAAGGTTCTACATGATGGTTCATCAAGGATTTAATTCCTTCTCGAAGTGTTCGTCAAGATTCTTTTCAGGGGAACTCAAGTTTTCTTCTTCTTGCTATCCGGAGTGCAATTCTTTCTTCCGAGTCATTGGAGGTGGTATTATGTCATTCTTGATAATTTGAGTTCATATTTCATGATTCACATGTTATTAAGAATGAGGTATTTTAAATCCACCAATCTCGTCATTGGGATTACCTTGGGTTATATTTCACCTAAAGCCTTTCCTAAGGTTTGTTGCTATCTATGGTGCTTATAAATGACCCACGTTCTTCATTTATCCTCCCGGTGATATAGTTTCTCGTCTCCTTGTTCATATCAATCCAATTCTTTTCCCGTGAGTGGCAGGTTGTCACCTCATAATTTGAGATGTATTCCATAAGACCATATCAAGCATATTCTTTTCGTTGTTGGTTTTTCAACAACTCCGTTCTAGCATTTGTTGTAACCATGCTCTCTCAAGATATTGTTTCCCTTTGTTCCGGAGGCAGTGTTTTGAAATGTCATCAAGTATCTTCTCATCTTACCATGTTCTTATTCAATTTCTTTCTTTTCAACCGGTGTGCTGCCCGAATTTGGTCTTCCTTGATCCCCTTCCTTAACCGGAGTGTTTTCTACATATGTCTTCCCTTCAACCTCAAGGTTTTCGCACTGTTTTGTCCCTCTTTTCTAACGGAGTGTTTTCAACCTCGTTCATCTATGTTGTATTCTTTCTTTCAATTTGTTCAACCTCTCAAGGTTCTTTGGTTTCATTCGTTTGTCAATTAAGCAACTTAGCCTTACCTCTTCTCTTTCTCTTCCGTTTTTCCCTCCGGTGCCATTCTAGATCTCGGGACGAGATCCTTTCGTAGTGGTGGAGTGTTGTGACGCCCCAAGACCGGAACTTCAGATACCTTCCTTGGGTTCCGAGTTTCGTTGGTGTTTTGTTTGGTCCGTTGCATTTCATCTTTGCATCATGTGCATTGCATCATGCCATCATGCCATCATGTCATTTCTTTTTTTAACTCAACTAAATAAATGGCATGGATCTTTGATCCATTTAAACCGAGGGAATTCATGTGGTGATTTCTCTATATAACATATCCTCCAAATATTTTAGGGAGCTATATTAAATATTCCTTTATTTTGGAATTCACCTCAACACACTTGCAAAATAATTCCCATGCCTTTGTCCCATGCATCATCTCCTCCTTTCCTTCTAGTTCTTTCTTCTGCAAGTGCCACTTTCCCCTTCTCAATTAATGTTCATTATTTTCCTATAAATTCTCGACCATGCCTTCAACCTCTCTGTCAAATTTCATCTCGTTTGAAATTGTTTTGGTTAGGGTTAAAATGGTTCAAGTTTGAATTTAATTCAAACTTGAATTATTTTTACTTCCTTTAAAAATCTCCAAACCAATTTTGTTAAATAGGGCATGAATTCATGGTCATGAGGATATTTTTATATTTCTCATACACCTCTCATTTTCCCCTGTGCTTTTCTCTTTATTTTCTCCTTGTAGAAAATTAGAGAAAAGATAGTTGTAACTTTAGGCCAGCCGCAGCCCACTTGGGCCTCCCTCCAAACCGGCCCACCTAGGCCATCCTCTCCCACAAGCTGAGCTGCCAGGCCTCTCACCACCCCCTCTCTTCTGGGTCGGCCTCTAAGGCCCAGCCGCCCCACTTAACCTAACCCTAGGCCCGAGCGAGGCTACATCTCATTCGATCCCTCTCCCTTCCCTCGTTCCCTTGCGCCGCCACACAGGGTCGAGTAGCCCCGATCCCATCCTCATCCTCCCTTCGACTCTTCTCTGGCCAATCCCATCTTTCCCTCAATCTCTCTTCTCGATCGCAGCAGCCCACTACCGTCGCCTCCCTCTGCTCTACCCCGCGCCGCGCCTCCTGCCATGGCCTTCCTTCCTTGCCTCAATGGACGCGAGGGCCGAGCTCGCCGCCCTGCCGCGTCGCCGGGGACGCCGGGCACCACAGCCTGCTGGGCCTCCCCTGCATCATTCTCGCCGGAGCGCTCCACCACCATGCGCCGCACGCCCAACCTCCCGCTCGCGCCTGCGTCCCTCCATCATCGACGAGGACCACCTCTGGCCTCCACGTCCTCTGTTTCGCCTCCTCACAACCCTGCCGCCCCAGCGACCTCGCCGCCGGCGACTGAACCGCATGCATCAGAAGCCATGGACGTCGCCGCCCCTTGGGAGGCCGCTGCCGTCGCTACGGAACCTCCCCAACGCCTAGCTCTTCCTTGCTGCCGCCCCATGGAGTTCCATCGGCCCAGATCTGGCCGGGAACCAGACGAGCCCCGTGCCTGTTGATGTCGCTATTTTCACTCTGTCAAACGAACGCAACACCTTCACCGGAGACCGCCAGGACCGTCAAGGATTCGCCAAGTACAACGCCGTCGGAGCCCCTCCAAGTTTGATGTTGGAACGTGTACGACCATGCGGATTCGCCAAGTACCACGACATCGACGACCGTCAAGTTCAACTACTTTGACTACGAACGGTGACGATCCCGAACATCTACGGACGTGTACGACTATCTTTGCCGTAGAACCGCGGGTCACAAGCACAGTGAACAACTACCGTCGCCGAAGACCTATGAACCTAAAACTTCAAGTTCGACTACCGTCAAAAGGACGAGACCGACAAGTCCGAAGACCCCAAGTACCTCCACGATGACCCGAACATCTATAGAAAAACATGTACCTCTACCGTCGCCATGTACCCCTACTTCCACTACGAACGTCCCGAGAACATCTACTTCCCCTACACCGCATCGAACTTGGTCCGTTCCGACAACACACGCTTCGAAGGTATAACCCCGAGACGACGCCCGTGAACGAATGTTGCGTGTTGTATGAAATGCTCGCGTTTGCACCGTGCCTGACGTGTTTCTTGCATGCTACCCGTTGCCATACCGTCGTCTCGTGGGACACCCGGTAACCGGGATCACCCCACCATCTTTTGCACACTCCCGCCACACTTTCTTTTGCACCGACGTTCTCAATGAGTTGTCGGAACCGGAATGTTGCAGTGGCACCGTTTCGTTATCGTCGCCGTGGCACCCCTTTCTTTCTACTACGGTGAAAATGCTTCATAATGCTCTTGTCAACTTTTAATAAAAAATTGCATAAACTTGTTCATGTCATCTGCATCATGATAACAACTTCAAGAATGTTTAAATTGTTGTTTGCATTAATTTACTAATGCATATGGGGATTTACCGGATTTGTTGTTTGTTATATCCGGCCCTATTAAAATTGTTTAGATAGATAATTCCTTTATGTTTCACCTCTTGCCATGTTAATCAACATTTAATTTTGTTAGGTACTTAAACGAGATCGAACTAAATAACTTGTTGTGGTGTTCCATCAATATGCATCCCGTTGCATATTGAGCTCCACTTAATTTGTAGGATTGTTTGTGCATTTTGCCATGCCATGCTTCATTAAACCGGACATGCATCATACTTGTTTGTGCATCATGCCATGCTTATGTGATGGTTGTTTACTATGTTGTTTGCTTCTTTCCGGTGTTGCTTCTTCGGGTTGTTTCCGGTAACGTCGTGTTGTGAGGATTCGTTCGACTGCGTCCGTTTGTCTTCTTCATGGACTCGTTCTTCTTCCTTGCGGGATCTCAGGCAAGATGACCATACCCTCGAAATCACTTCTATCTTTGCTTGCTAGTTGCTCGCTCTTTTGCTATGCCTATGCTACGATGCCTACCACTTGCTTGCAAGCCTCCCAAATTGCCATGTCAAACCTCTAACCCACCATGTCCTAGCAAACCGTTGATTGGCTATGTTACCGCTTTGCTCAGCCCCTCTTATAGCGTTGCTAGTTGCAGGTGAAGTTTGGAGACCGTTCCTTGTTGGAACATTATTTACTTGTTGGGATATCATTATATTGCCATGTTATATTAATGCATCTATATACTTGGTAAAGGGTGGAAGGCTCGGCCTTATGCCTGGCGTTTTGTTCCACTCTTGCCGCCCTAGTTTCCGTCATATCGGTGTTATGTTCCCGGATTTTGCGTTCCTCATGCGGTTGGGTTATAATGGGAACCCCTTGACAGTTCGCTTTGAATAAAACTCCTCCAGCAAGGCCCAACCTTGGTTTTACCATTCGCCACCTAGACTGTTCCCTTGGGAGTCGCGCATCCCAAGGGTCATCTTATTTTAACCCCCCCGGGCCAGTGCTTGTCTAAGTGTTGGTCCGAAATGGGCAGCCTGCGGGGCCACCTCGGGGAAACTTGAGGGCTGGTTTTACTCGTAGCTTGACCTATCCGGTGTTGCCCTGAGAACGAGATATGTGCAGCTCCCATCAGGATGTCGGCGCATCAGGCGGCTTTGCTGGACTTGTTTTACCATTGTCGAGGATGTCTTGTAGAACCGGGATACCGAGTCTGATCGAAATGTCTCGGGAGGAGGTCTATTCCTTCGTTGACCGTGAGAGCTTGTCATGGGCTAAGTTGGGACACCCCTGCAGGGATTTGAACTTTCGAAAGCCGTGCCCGCGGTTATGGGCAGATGTGTAAGTGCATCTAGTGCCACCCCTAGTTGGTTTTGGAGTATTGACGACAAACCTAGTTGAGGGACTAATGTGTTTGTGAGAATTGCAGGATAACACAGGTAGAAGTCCCTCATTGATTCGGTTTTCCTACCAGATATGACCCCTAAAAATGTATGAAGACACTGAAGTCAAAGGTGGTATATGAAGATATTCACATTGAAGACTATGACAAGAGAAGACACCACATGAAGCCTATGGAGCTCGAAGACTTAGATCTTTCGTAGTTCTTTTTATTTTGTGTTGAGTCATAGGAACCACCATACTGTTAAGTGGGGTCCAAGAGAACCAGTCAGACTGACTGAAGTGATGCCTAACCAAAAATCTATGTCTTCGAGTGAAGACTATGAGAGCGAATCTTGTCCAGAGTCGGACAAGTCAGCTTTGCTTGTAGCCCAAGTAAAGTTGCCGTGTGAGTTTGAAATCCGAACGTTGGAACACGTGTCAGTTCCTTAGTGACCCAGGGTCATTTCCGACAAATCAGGTCGGGTTGCCAAGTGGCTATAAATAGCCCACCCCCACAACCATAAACGGTTGGCTGCTCAGATTGAGAGTACGGCTTTTGTCGTTTGAGAGCAACCCACCTCGAAGCCTTTGAGAGAGAATTCCTTGCGAGGATAAAGACCTAACCACCCAGAGCCAGAAAGAATTGGGCATCACTTAAGTCTTCTTGTTTGTGTGATCTGAAGACTTATTACACTTGAGGACTGTGCATCATCCAGCCGGTTAGGCGTCGCGTTCTGAGCATCCAAGAGACATTGTGGATTGCCGGTGAACGAAGTTTGTGAAGGTTTGGGAGTCTACCTTGAAGACTTACCAGAGTGATTGGGCGAGGTCTATGTGACCTTAGCCCAAGGGGAATAAAGTGAGGACTGGGTGTCTTGAGCTGCGTGTTCAGGACTGGGTGTCCGGGACTGTGTGTCCTAAGGTTTCAATACCTAGCCGCCCCAACCAGATGTACAGTTGTCACAACAACTGGAACTGCTCCAACAAATCATTGTCTTCAACGAGTCACTGGTTTCATCTTCCCTTCCCTTTACTTACTGTTGCTCCTTGTGAAGTCATTGTATGTTTGCACTATCTTTTGTCTTCACTGAGTGACTGCATGTTCTGTATGGCTTCATAATATCTTCCTACCTGATCCTTACTACATTGCTGCTATTAAGTCATTGTGCTTTCACTTCATTGAATAATTGACTATGGCTTGTCTAGTGTAGTCTACCTTCCGCTGCATGGTAATAGGTTTATTTCTATCGTTTGTCTTCATAACTTCCACGTTTTGAAGACTTTCATAAAGATCGCCTATTCACCCCCCCTCTAGTCGATATAACGCACTTTTAATTGGTATCAGAGCAAGGTGCTCCCTTGTTCTGTGTGATTCAGTTTAACCACCTGGAGCTTTAGCTATGTCGACTGCAGGGATAATTAAAGTCTCCGCTGCGTGCCCCGTCTTTGATGGAACTGAATATCCCTATTGGAAGAATAAGATGCGCATGCATCTTGAAGCCATTGACGTCGACCTATGGTATGTCGTCGAGAACGGCGTTCCCAAGGCTGGAGAAGGTGTCACTGCTGCTGATGTCAAGAAATTCGTTCAACTGGACTCTACTGCCAAAAATATCATCTGTGGTCATCTGACCAAAGGACAGTATGGCCGTGTGAGTGCTTTGAAGACATCTAAGCTGGTCTGGGACTGGCTCTCCAAGGTCAGTGAACGCATATCAACCCAGAGAGATCAGAGAATCAGTGTCCTTCGCAACCTCTTCAACCGCTTCAAGCGAAATGACAATGAGAATGTCCAGCACACATTTGACCGACTCACTGACATCACAAATGAGCTTCAAGCCCTCGGTGCTACTGAGATCACCAAACATGAAGTCGTCAAGACACTACTAAGATCACTTGATAATTCGTTTGACATCCTAGCCCTGATGATTCAAAAACGTCCTGATTTCAAGACACTCGATCCATCTGACATACTTGAGAGGCTCAATACACATGAGTTTCAGCTTTCTGAGAAAAGAGATATCTACGGTCCAAACTATGGGCGAACTCGTGCCTTGAAGGCAAAAGCTGTTTCCTCATCTGAAGAAGAATCTGACAGCAGTTCTGATGATCCTGAAGACATTGGAAGGGAACTTGCTATGCTTGTGAAGAAGTTCCAAAAATTCACCAAGAAGAAAGGCTTCAGAAAGTCTTCCCGATCAAGCTCAAGGAATGATGAAGCTTCTGCTCACAACTACAAGAAGAAAACATGTCACAAGTGCAACAAACCTGGCCACTTCATCTCTGAGTGTCCACAGTGGGACAATGAGAACAAAAAGAAGAAGAAGAGCAAGGAATATGACTCTGACGACAAGAAGAAGAAGAAATACTCAAAGTCTTCGTCCAAGTCTTCCTCAAAGTCTTCATCACACAAGAAGAGCTCATCTGGCAAGGCACGTGCGTTTGTTGGCAAGGAAATGGATTCAGAGGAGGAGTCCGATTCAGGCATCGCAAATCTGGCTACAGCATACGTTGCCAAGTTCATCTTCAATACTGAAGACAATGACCTCGTCACCGACACCGATGCAAATGACAAGGACTACTCCGCTTCTACCTACTGCTTCATGGCACGCGGTGCCAAGGTAAACACACGCACTACTCACTATCAAACATCTAGTGACGATGACTCTGATTGTGATTCAAAACCCAGCTACAAAACACTTGCTAAAATTGCAACTGAACAGCAGAAAGCTATGGAACATATTCAAAAACTGTTAGACAGAAGCGATGATCTGTTAGGTGCTGAAATGACTCGATCTGAATCCTTAATTGAAGACATAAAAAATCTTCACGTTAAGTATCAGGAACTTGAAAGTCGTCATGAAACTCTCTCAACAACTCATGAAAAGCTTTCCTATGATTATCTTCAAAGGAAGCAAGATCTTGAGAAATTGAGAGCGGTTCATGAAGATCTTCAAAAGGAAAACGAGTCACTTCACTCCAAACAGATCAGTCCCGCTCAGGAAGGATTTGAACCACATGTCTTAAATGCATTGAGCGTGATAATGCTACTTCTGTTGCTGAATGTTCTACTGCTACTACTGTTGCAATATCTTCAACTGTTGATGTGGTAACTAACCCCTCTGCTGAGGATACCACTGCTATTGCTGATGAGAATGCTAGGTTGAAGACATTGCTTGAAACAGGGATGTACAAAAGTCTTAAAGGGCATCAGACACTATGTGATGTCCTCAAAAAGCAGATTCTGAATCGAAACCCGAGGAAAGAGGGTGTTGGGTTCGTAAGGAAAATGAATGCTGATGGCTCTTACTGGAAACCTGAGCAGTACCCCAAAACCATGTGGGTTGCTGCAAAGGAACCTTCAGCAGACCCATCCAATCTATCTGGCTTCACCTGTGCTAACCCCATTATCATTGATGAATCCTTTGATGCAAACTATATACTGTTTAAGAATCAGAATGGTGAAGTGGTTGCCAGGTACATTGGTACTAACTGCAGGAATGGACCGCCTATGAAGAAGATCTGGGTTCCGAAAAGGTGTCTGGAGAATCTTCCTGTGAATGTCATCATGACACCTCACGTGAAGAAGACAAACCTCAGACCAAAGGCTTCATACGGTCCAAAGGCTTCATACAGACAGAGGACTCACCTGAGTCGCACTAACGCAAATGTTTTGCAGGGAAACCATACTCAGGCATATGAATATGAGAGCGGTTCATCAAACCGCCATGTTCATAAGACCAAGAACTATTCTGCTTATTCTTATGAGTACTATTGTCCGCCTGCAAGACTGTTTGCTAGGGCTCCAAAGCCAAAATTCTCATATGCTGCACTTAGACTCATTGCTTCTCAGCCACCCTTGAAGATGTGGGTGGCTAAGAAAGCTTAACTCTCTTTTGCAGGGAAAGGTCTCCAGCAGAAAACCAAAATCGTCTGACGCCATTGCTGGGGACCTTAAACATCTTGTAGGGCGCAAGATCAAATGCCCGAATGGTCTTACTATGTACTTCGTTCCTGAATCGCTTGCTACTCTCCCTATTAGTCCTAATCTGGATCTAAGCTTTCATAACCCACTGGTTCGTCAAATGTTTTTGCTTCACAATGCTCTTGGTGAAGCCTATCCCCCTAACTGCACTGTAGGGTATGACACCAGCGTCTTCAGAATGGATTATTGATAGTGGGTGTACAAATCACATGACTGGCAAAAGAAGTCTTCTTATGGACTCAACCTTACGTCCATCCGACAAGAGCCACATCACATTTGCTGACACTGGTAAAAGTAAGGTATTGGGTCTAGGTAGAGTTGCAATCTCAAGGGATCAACACATGGACAAAGTCATGCTTGTTGAATCCCTTGGCTTCAACTTAATGTCTGTCTCAATGCTTTGCGACTTGACCATGATCGTAATATTTGGAAAATATCGTTGCCTTGTACTAATGGAATCTGACAAGTCTCTAGTGTTTGAAGGGTATCGAAAAGATGATTTGTACGTGGTAGATTTCTCAGCAGGACCACAGCTTGCCGTATGTCTTCTAGCAAAAGCTTCAGAATGCTGGCTCTGGCATCGGAGGCTTGGGCATGCTGGCATGAGGAACCTCCACATCCTTGCGAAGAAGAAGCATGTCATAGGTATCGAGGGCGTCAAGTTCAAGAAAGACCACTTATGCGGTGCCTGTGAAGCAGGGAAGATGACGTGGGCCAAACATCCTTCGAAGACAATCATGACCACTACTCAACCCTTCGAACTGCTTCACATGGATCTTTTCGGTCCCACTCATTACTCAACTCTTACTACTACTGCATGCCTCTATGGCTTCTTTATTGTTGATGATTACTCTAGATACACTTGGGTGCACATAATCCTCTACAAGACTGAAGTGCAGGATGTCTTCAGACGCTTCGCAAATCGAGCTATGAACAATTATGGCGCCAAGATAAAGCACATCAGAAGTGACAATGGCACTGAATTCAAGAACACTGGCCTTGATACATATCTTGATACCTTGGGCATGACACATGAATTCTCGGCCCCGTACACGCCACAGCAGAATGGCATCGTCGAACGCAAGAATAGAACACTCATTGAGATGGCCAGAACGATGCTAGATGAATACAAGACTCCAAGAAAATTCTGGCCTGAAGCCATTGATACTGCATGCCATACAATCAATCGCCGAAGACCTATGAACCTAAAACTTCAAGTTCGACTACCGTCAAAAGGACGAGACCGACAAGTCCGAAGACCCCAAGTACCTCCATGATGACCCGAACATCTACAGAAAAACGTGTACCTCTACCGTCGCCATGTACCCCTACTTCCACTACGAACGTCCCGAGAACGTCTACTTCCCCTACACCGCATCGAACTTGGTCCGTTCCGACAACACACGCTTCGAAGGTATTACCCCGAGACGATGCCCGTGAACGAATGTTGCGTGTTGTATGAAATGCTCGCGTTTGCACCGTGCCCGACGTGTTTCTTGCATGCTACCCGTTGCCATACCGTCGTCTCGTGGGACAGCCGGTAACCGGGATCACCCCACCATCTTTTGCACGCTCCCGCCACACTTTCTTTTGCACCGACGTTCTCAATGAGTTGTCGGAACCAGAACGTTGCAGTGGCACCATTTCGTTATCGTCGCCGTGGCACCCCTTTCTTTCTACTACGGTGAAAATGCTTCGTAATGCTCTTGTCAACTTTTAATAAAAAATTGCATAAACTTTTTCATGTCATCTGCATCATGATAACAACTTCAAGAATGTTTAAATTGTTGTTTGCATTAATTTACTAATGCATATGGGGATTTACCGGATTTGTTGTTTGTTATATCCGGCCCTATTTAAAATTGTTTAGATAGATAATTCCTTTATGTTTCACCTCTTGCCATGTTAATCAACATTTAATTTTGTTAGGTACTTAAACGAGATCGAACTAAATAACTTGTTGTGGTGTTCCATCAATATGCATCCCGTTGCATATTGAGCTCCACTTAATTTGTAGGATTGTTTATGCATTTTGCCATGCCATGCTTCATTAAACCGGACATGCATCATACTTGTTTGTGCATCATGCCATGCTTATGTGATGGTTGTTTACTATGTTGTTTGCTTCTTTCCGGTGTTGCTTCTTCGGGTTGTTTCCGGTAACGTCGTGTCGTGAGGATTCGTTCGACTGCTTCCGTTTTTCTTCTTCATGGACTCGCTCTTCTTCCTTGCGGGATCTCAGGCAAGATGACCATACCCTCGAAATCACTTCTATCTTTGCTTGCTAGTTGCTCGCTCTTTTGCTATGCCTATGCTACGATGTCTACCACTTGCTTGCAAGCCTCCCAAATTGCCATGTCAAACCTCTAACCCACCATGTCCTAGCAAACCGTTGATTGGCTATGTTACTGCTTTGCTCAGCCCCTCTTATAGCGTTGCTAGTTGCAGGTGAAGTTTGGAGACCGTTCCTTGTTGGGACATTATTTACTTGTTGGGATATCATTATATTGCCATGTTATATTAATGCATCTATATACTTGGTAAAGGGTGGAAGGCTCGGCCTTATGCCTGGCGTTTTGTTCCACTCTTGCCGCCCTAGTTTCCGTCATATCGGTGTTATGTTCCCGGATTTTGCGTTCCTCATGCGGTTGGGTTATAATGGGAACCCCCTGACAGTTCGCTTTGAATAAAACTCCTCCAGCAAGGCCCAACCTTGGTTTTACCATTCGCCACCTAGACTTTTCCCTTGGGAGTCGCGCATCCCAAGGGTCATCTTATTTTAACCCCCCCGGGCCAGTGCTTGTCTAAGTGTTGGTCCGAAATGGGCAGCCTGCGGGGCCACCTCGGGGAAACTTGAGGGCTGGTTTTACTTGTAGCTTGACCTATCTGGTGTTGCCCTGAGAACGAGATATGTGCAGCTCCCATCAGGATGTCGGCGCATCGGGCGGCTTTGCTGGACTTGTTTTACCATTGTCGAGGATGTCTTGTAGAACCGGGATACCGAGTCTGATCGGAATGTCTCGGGAGGAGGTCTATTCCTTCGTTGACCGTGAGAGCTTGTCATGGGCTAAGTTGGGACACCCCTGCAGGGATTTGAACTTTCGAAAGTCGTGCCCACGGTTATGGGCAGATGGGAATTTGTTAATGTCGGGTTGTAGATAACCTGAACCTTAACTTAATTAAAATGAATCAACAGTGTGTGTAACCGTGATGGTCTCTTTCCGGCGGAGTCCGGGAAGTGAACACGGTTGTTGGAGTTATGCTTGACGTAGGTTGTTTTAGGATCACTTCTTGATCATACTTTCATGACCGCGCTTTGCCTTCTCTTCTCGTTCTTAATTGCATATGTTAGCCACCATATATGCTAGTCGCTTGCTGCAGCTCGACCTCATACTTATACCTTACCCATAAGCTTAAATAGTCTTGATCGCGAGGGTGTGAGATTGCTGAGTCCCTGTGGCTCACAGATACTTCCAAAACCAGCTTTCAGGTGCCGTTGAACCGTGTTGATGACGCAACCAAGCTCAGGAGGAGCTCGATGAAGATCTTGTCCTTTGTGTTGTCCCGTTTTCCAGTTGATCAGTAGTGGAGCCCAGTTGGGGTCGATCGGGGACCTTGTCGCATTTGGGGTTCTTCTTTTGTTTTGGCTCCGTAGTCGGGCCCTGATTGTACTTGGATGTTATAATGCTTTATTCATGTAATTGTGTGAAGTGGCGATTGTAAGCCAACTATGTATCTCTGTCCCTTATGTATTACATGGGTTGTGTGAAGATTTCCTCACTTGCGACATTGCTTTCAATGCGGTTATGCCTCTAAGTCGTGCTTCGACACGTGGGAGATATAGCCGCATCGAGGGCATTACAAGTTGGTATCAGAGCCTTCCCCGACCTTAGGAGCCCCCACTGATTGATCGTTTTTTAGCAGCCGAGTTGTGTCTAGAAAAATGTTTTGAGTCATTTAGGAATTATATATCGGAGAGTCTAGGAATTCTTTTTACTTCCCAGTCTCCTCATCGCTCTGGTAAGGCATCCTGACGTGGAGTTTTGACTCTTCTCTTCTCAAATTTCACTAAAAAAAATTTAGGATCATGCGGGTATCTTGGAATCATTCCGATGGTTTTATGACGAGAACATTGTCTTGGTGCCTCCTGTCAGGGGTTTTGTGGAAGTGTCCCGGGGAGTTGAGCTCTGAGGTGTTGTCGTCATAATTTTATCGTTGCAGTTCTGGAATACCTGAGTCTAGTACGCCGACATCGAAAATCTCTTTTATGCAGTTCGCTGGTGAGATAACCTCGACGCCACCCAGTACTGGGGCGGGAGTTCGGGAGTATCGCCATAACTTGTATAACGGATGCTTTTCGAAGGTTGAGGTAGATGATTTCCGAAGTTTTTCTCGGTTATGTGTTGAAGGATGGATACAGCTGGATGTAGGATTTGCTAGAATTGGGTGAGATATTATGCTTCCCCTGTATCCCCAACACCTGATTGCATAACCGGAAAATTTCAGAAGTTTCATAGGTGGGAATTCAAGTAGCTCTTAGGATATCTTTCCGACGGATATATGATATGAAATTGGGGTTCGACGTCTAGTGGTCCGCCTATTCACGGTTGGTTTTACAGTGGTCTCGTTGTGTCTTAAAGAGTCCTTGGCTATGCCGACTCGGGGATGCTTCGTATGTCATGTGCACTGCCTTGTACATGATGGTGCTGTACGGTCGAGCCCGTGTAGGCCCCACCACGAAAACTTCGGATGAAATCTCTATCATATGTTTGTTCCGGCTTATTCTGCAAGCCAACCCTTTGTTTTGTTTTGAGCTGTGGTATTCGAGTTGCTTCGAAGTCAAATGTTGATTCCATACCTTTTCTAAATGGTGTTCTCATACTCCGATGTGAATACTAATCTTTCTTGATAATCGAGTTTGTCATGTAAATCCTTTTTCAACCGGTGTGTCTCTCTTCGAGTGGATCTGATCATTTCAACATCAGCAAGATCAATTATCATTTGTTCTCAACGGTGTTCGTTTCGTTCTCAACGGTGTTTTCCCACCCTCCCACCCTTGTTTTCTTCAAGGATTCAGAATTCTTGATCAAGTATCCATCTTATTGATGAGAAGTATCTCCATTCTTTTCCTTCAATGTTCTTACCCAGTGATTCTCATGAAGATACTAACGGAGCTTCTAGTTCATCATTCTTCTTTCTTTTATCTTCTCCGGTGGTTTCAAGTCAAGCTTTGTTGATCTTACCTTTTTCCTCATTTCAATACCTTCTCATGCCGGTGCTCCTCATATTCATTCATTTCTCGCTATTCAATTCTTCCGGAGTGCTCAAGATATCTCGAAGATTCATGTTTCCACTCTGCATTCGTTCAAGCTCTTTCGAGATTGGTATCTCATTCAAGTCATGTAATTCAACCGGTGCAACCTCTCTTTTTAATCATTTCAACGGTGTTTCTCTTGAGTGGGCCCTAACCCACAGGTCTTTTCCAGGATCTTACCTGACTGTTCTATTTTCTCGGAGGTATTCTCAAATTCTTTTCGAAGTTTGACGTAAGAATGATTTACCATCAGTCAAATGTCTTTCTCCAAGATCTTTCAAAATTCTTTTCATCATTGGCTCAACCTTTCCATTCATCATTTTGGAGTGTCTAAATAATTCATGGTGGTGTTTCTCGTCATCATTCTCAACATTTAAAGACCAAGGAATAATTTTCTCTTCAATCATATCCGTTCTCGTGAAGATTCGTGATTCTAGCTTGTTGCCTTCCTCTCATAATTGCTTTCGATTGTGATAATTCTTTTCACCCAGCCAGAGTAATTCAGGAGTCTTTCTAGTTTGTTTCTCCGAAGCCCATCATTTCAGAAGATTTATTAATTCTCAGCTTTCAGTTATCATTCTCCAATCCTACCGGTGCATCATTCAATATTCTCTAATCAGCTCATGATCTTTTGTTCTCGTGGATCTAATTTCCATCAAGTATTTTCATTCGTTCTCTAATTCCTTTCCGGTGATTCGTTATCTTTTATTCGTTCATTTGCAATTCCTATGGTGGTTCGTTCAAGATTCTTCTTCCTTCGTGTATCATATCAATTTATTGGTTGTTTCAATTCTACCAGTGGTTCGTTGAAGACCTTCCCAAGTTTGACGCTATATCTCTCTTAATCTTTTTTACGAGAATAAGTAATATGTCGAATCCGTTGATTGTCATCAATTTAATTGGTGAAGGATAAGCATAATGTAATTCTTATTCTTGCTTCATCGAGTTTATTCAATTCCTGTTTTCTGGAGTGGCTCATTATACTTATTCTTGGTTTCAAGTGCTCATCTTTCTTTCCCGGAGTTCCAAGCCCTAATTATCACGGAGATCCATCTAAATCATCACAAGGTTTCACCCTGTGTTGTCAACTTCTCTCTCTTTTCGTTATCTTTTGTTTACCGGAGTTCTTCATGAAGGTTCTACATGATGGTTCATCAAGGATTTAATTCCTTCTCGAAGTGTTCGTCAAGATTCTTTTCAGGGGAACTCAAGTTTTCTTCTTCTTGCTATCCGGAGTGCAATTCTTTCTTCCGAGTCATTGGAGGTGGTATTATGTCATTCTTGATAATTTGAGTTCATATTTCATGATTCACATGTTATTAAGAATGAGGTATTTTAAATCCACCAATCTCGTCATTGGGATTACCTTGGGTTATATTTCACCTAAAGCCTTTCCTAAGGTTTGTTGCTATCTATGGTGCTTATAAATGACCCACGTTCTTCATTTATCCTCCCGGTGATATAGTTTCTCGTCTCCTTGTTCATATCAATCCAATTCTTTTCCCGTGAGTGGCAGGTTGTCACCTCATAATTTGAGATGTATTCCATAAGACCATATCAAGCATATTCTTTTCGTTGTTGGTTTTTCAACAACTCCGTTCTAGCATTTGTTGTAACCATGCTCTCTCAAGATATTGTTTCCCTTTGTTCCGGAGGCAGTGTTTTGAAATGTCATCAAGTATCTTCTCATCTTACCATGTTCTTATTCAATTTCTTTCTTTTCAACCGGTGTGCTGCCCGAATTTGGTCTTCCTTGATCCCCTTCCTTAACCGGAGTGTTTTCTACATATGTCTTCCCTTCAACCTCAAGGTTTTCGCACTGTTTTGTCCCTCTTTTCTAACGGAGTGTTTTCAACCTCGTTCATCTATGTTGTATTCTTTCTTTCAATTTGTTCAACCTCTCAAGGTTCTTTGGTTTCATTCGTTTGTCAATTAAGCAACTTAGCCTTACCTCTTCTCTTTCTCTTCCGTTTTTCCCTCCGGTGCCATTCTAGATCTCGGGACGAGATCCTTTCGTAGTGGTGGAGTGTTGTGACGCCCCAAGACCGGAACTTCAGATACCTTCCTTGGGTTCCGAGTTTCGTTGGTGTTTTGTTTGGTCCGTTGCATTTCATCTTTGCATCATGTGCATTGCATCATGCCATCATGCCATCATGTCATTTCTTTTTTTAACTCAACTAAATAAATGGCATGGATCTTTGATCCATTTAAACCGAGGGAATTCATGTGGTGATTTCTCTATATAACATATCCTCCAAATATTTTAGGGAGCTATATTAAATATTCCTTTATTTTGGAATTCACCTCAACACACTTGCAAAATAATTCCCATGCCTTTGTCCCATGCATCATCTCCTCCTTTCCTTCTAGTTCTTTCTTCTGCAAGTGCCACTTTCCCCTTCTCAATTAATGTTCATTATTTTCCTATAAATTCTCGACCATGCCTTCAACCTCTCTATCAAATTTCATCTCGTTTGAAATTGTTTTGGTTAGGGTTAAAATGGTTCAAGTTTGAATTTAATTCAAACTTGAATTATTTTTACTTCCTTTAAAAATCTCCAAACCAATTTTGTTAAATAGGGCATGAATTCATGGTCATGAGGATATTTTTATATTTCTCATACACCTCTCATTTTCCCCTGTGCTTTTCTCTCTATTTTCTCCTTGTAGAAAATTAGAGAAAAGATAGTTGTAACTTTAGGCCAGCCGCAGCCCACTTGGGCCTCCCTCCAAACCGGCCCACCTAGGCCATCCTCTCCCACAAGCTGAGCTGCCAGGCCTCTCACCACCCCCTCTCTTCTGGGTCGGCCTCTAAGGCCCAGCCGCCCCACTTAACCTAACCCTAGGCCCGAGCGAGGCTACATCTCATTCGATCCCTCTCCCTTCCCTCGTTCCCTTGCGCCGCCACACAGGGTCGAGTAGCCCCGATCCCATCCTCATCCTCCCTTCGACTCTTCTCTGGCCAATCCCATCTTTCCCTCGATCTCTCTTCTCGATCGCAGCAGCCCACTACCGTCGCCTCCCTCTGCTCTACCCCGCGCCGCGCCTCCTGCCATGGCCTTCCTTCCTTGCCTCAATGGACGCGAGGGCCGAGCTCGCCGCCCTGCCGCGTCGCCGGGGACGCCGGGCACCACAGCCTGCTGGGCCTCCCCTGCATCATTCTCGCCGGAGCGCTCCACCACCATGCGCCGCACGCCCAACCTCCCGCTCGCGCCTGCGTCCCTCCATCATCGACGAGGACCACCTCTGGCCTCCACGTCCTCTGTTTCGCCTCCTCACAACCCTGCCGCCCCAGCGACCTCGCCGCCGGCGACTGAACCGCATGCATCAGAGGCCATGGACGTCACCGCCCCTTGGGAGGCCGCTGCCGTCGCTACGGAACCTCCCCAACGCCTAGCTCTTCCTTGCTGCCGCCCCATGGAGTTCCATCGGCCCAGATCTGGCCGGGAACCAGACGAGCCCCGTGCCTGTTGATGTCGCTATTTTCACTCTGTCAAACGAACGCAACACCTTCACCGGAGACCGCCAGGACCGTCAAGGATTCGCCAAGTACAACGCCGTCGGAGCCCCTCCAAGTTTGATGTTGGAACGTGTACGACCATGCGGATTCGCCAAGTACCACGACATCGACGACCGTCAAGTTCAACTACTTTGACTACGAACGGTGACGATCCCGAACATCTACGGACGTGTACGACTATCTTTGCCGTAGAACCGCGGGTCACAAGCACAGTGAACAACTACCGTCGCCGAAGACCTATGAACCTAAAACTTCAAGTTCGACTACCGTCAAAAGGACGAGACCGACAAGTCCGAAGACCCCAAGTACCTCCACGATGACCCGAACATCTATAGAAAAACATGTACCTCTACCGTCGCCATGTACCCCTACTTCCACTACGAACGTCCCGAGAACATCTACTTCCCCTACACCGCATCGAACTTGGTCCGTTCCGACAACACACGCTTCGAAGGTATAACCCCGAGACGACGCCCGTGAACGAATGTTGCGTGTTGTATGAAATGCTCGCGTTTGCACCGTGCCTGACGTGTTTCTTGCATGCTACCCGTTGCCATACCGTCGTCTCGTGGGACACCCGGTAACCGGGATCACCCCACCATCTTTTGCACACTCCCGCCACACTTTCTTTTGCACCGACGTTCTCAATGAGTTGTCGGAACCGGAATGTTGCAGTGGCACCGTTTCGTTATCGTCGCCGTGGCACCCCTTTCTTTCTACTACGGTGAAAATGCTTCATAATGCTCTTGTCAACTTTTAATAAAAAATTGCATAAACTTGTTCATGTCATCTGCATCATGATAACAACTTCAAGAATGTTTAAATTGTTGTTTGCATTAATTTACTAATGCATATGGGGATTTACCGGATTTGTTGTTTGTTATATCCGGCCCTATTAAAATTGTTTAGATAGATAATTCCTTTATGTTTCACCTCTTGCCATGTTAATCAACATTTAATTTTGTTAGGTACTTAAACGAGATCGAACTAAATAACTTGTTGTGGTGTTCCATCAATATGCATCCCGTTGCATATTGAGCTCCACTTAATTTGTAGGATTGTTTGTGCATTTTGCCATGCCATGCTTCATTAAACCGGACATGCATCATACTTGTTTGTGCATCATGCCATGCTTATGTGATGGTTGTTTACTATGTTGTTTGCTTCTTTCCGGTGTTGCTTCTTCGGGTTGTTTCCGGTAACGTCGTGTTGTGAGGATTCGTTCGACTGCGTCCGTTTGTCTTCTTCATGGACTCGTTCTTCTTCCTTGCGGGATCTCAGGCAAGATGACCATACCCTCGAAATCACTTCTATCTTTGCTTGCTAGTTGCTCGCTCTTTTGCTATGCCTATGCTACGATGCCTACCACTTGCTTGCAAGCCTCCCAAATTGCCATGTCAAACCTCTAACCCACCATGTCCTAGCAAACCGTTGATTGGCTATGTTACCGCTTTGCTCAGCCCCTCTTATAGCGTTGCTAGTTGCAGGTGAAGTTTGGAGACCGTTCCTTGTTGGAACATTATTTACTTGTTGGGATATCATTATATTGCCATGTTATATTAATGCATCTATATACTTGGTAAAGGGTGGAAGGCTCGGCCTTATGCCTGGCGTTTTGTTCCACTCTTGCCGCCCTAGTTTCCGTCATATCGGTGTTATGTTCCCGGATTTTGCGTTCCTCATGCGGTTGGGTTATAATGGGAACCCCTTGACAGTTCGCTTTGAATAAAACTCCTCCAGCAAGGCCCAACCTTGGTTTTACCATTCGCCACCTAGACTGTTCCCTTGGGAGTCGCGCATCCCAAGGGTCATCTTATTTTAACCCCCCCGGGCCAGTGCTTGTCTAAGTGTTGGTCCGAAATGGGCAGCCTGCGGGGCCACCTCGGGGAAACTTGAGGGCTGGTTTTACTCGTAGCTTGACCTATCCGGTGTTGCCCTGAGAATGAGATATGTGCAGCTCCCATCAGGATGTCGGCGCATCAGGCGGCTTTGCTGGACTTGTTTTACCATTGTCGAGGATGTCTTGTAGAACCGGGATACCGAGTCTGATCGAAATGTCTCGGGAGGAGGTCTATTCCTTCGTTGACCGTGAGAGCTTGTCATGGGCTAAGTTGGGACACCCCTGCAGGGATTTGAACTTTCGAAAGCCGTGCCCGCGGTTATGGGCAGATGTGTAAGTGCATCTAGTGCCACCCCTAGTTGGTTTTGGAGTATTGACGACAAACCTAGTTGAGGGACTAATGTGTTTGTGAGAATTGCAGGATAACACAGGTAGAAGTCCCTCATTGATTCGGTTTTCCTACCAGATATGACCCCTAAAAATGTATGAAGACACTGAAGTCAAAGGTGGTATATGAAGATATTCACATTGAAGACTATGACAAGAGAAGACACCACATGAAGCCTATGGAGCTCGAAGACTTAGATCTTTCGTAGTTCTTTTTATTTTGTGTTGAGTCATAGGAACCACCATACTGTTAAGTGGGGTCCAAGAGAACCAGTCAGACTGACTGAAGTGATGCCTAACCAAAAATCTATGTCTTCGAGTGAAGACTATGAGAGCGAATCTTGTCCAGAGTCGGACAAGTCAGCTTTGCTTGTAGCCCAAGTAAAGTTGCCGTGTGAGTTTGAAATCCGAACGTTGGAACACGTGTCAGTTCCTTAGTGACCCAGGGTCATTTCCGACAAATCAGGTCGGGTTGCCAAGTGGCTATAAATAGCCCACCCCCACAACCATAAACGGTTGGCTGCTCAGATTGAGAGTACGGCTTTTGTCGTTTGAGAGCAACCCACCTCGAAGCCTTTGAGAGAGAATTCCTTGCGAGGATAAAGACCTAACCACCCAGAGCCAGAAAGAATTGGGCATCACTTAAGTCTTCTTGTTTGTGTGATCTGAAGACTTATTACACTTGAGGACTGTGCATCATCCAGCCGGTTAGGCGTCGCGTTCTGAGCATCCAAGAGACATTGTGGATTGCCGGTGAACGAAGTTTGTGAAGGTTTGGGAGTCTACCTTGAAGACTTACCAGAGTGATTGGGCGAGGTCTATGTGACCTTAGCCCAAGGGGAATAAAGTGAGGACTGGGTGTCTTGAGCTGCGTGTTCAGGACTGGGTGTCCGGGACTGTGTGTCCTAAGGTTTCAATACCTAGCCGCCCCAACCAGATGTACAGTTGTCACAACAACTGGAACTGCTCCAACAAATCATTGTCTTCAACGAGTCACTGGTTTCATCTTCCCTTCCCTTTACTTACTGTTGCTCCTTGTGAAGTCATTGTATGTTTGCACTATCTTTTGTCTTCACTGAGTGACTGCATGTTCTGTATGGCTTCATAATATCTTCCTACCTGATCCTTACTACATTGCTGCTATTAAGTCATTGTGCTTTCACTTCATTGAATAATTGACTATGGCTTGTCTAGTGTAGTCTACCTTCTGCTGCATGGTAATAGGTTTATTTCTATCGTTTGTCTTCATAACTTCCACGTTTTGAAGACTTTCATAAAGATCGCCTATTCACCCCCCTCTAGTCGATATAACGCACTTTTAATTGGTATCAGAGCAAGGTGCTCCCTTGTTCTGTGTGATTCAGTTTAACCACCTGGAGCTTTAGCTATGTCGACTGCAGGGATAATTAAAGTCTCCGCTGCGTGCCCCGTCTTTGATGGAACTGAATATCCCTATTGGAAGAATAAGATGCGCATGCATCTTGAAGCCATTGACGTCGACCTATGGTATGTCGTCGAGAACGGCGTTCCCAAGGCTGGAGAAGGTGTCACTGCTGCTGATGTCAAGAAATTCGTTCAACTGGACTCTACTGCCAAAAATATCATCTGTGGTCATCTGACCAAAGGACAGTATGGCCGTGTGAGTGCTTTGAAGACATCTAAGCTGGTCTGGGACTGGCTCTCCAAGGTCAGTGAACGCATATCAACCCAGAGAGATCAGAGAATCAGTGTCCTTCGCAACCTGTTCAACCGCTTCAAGCGAAATGACAATGAGAATGTCCAGCACACATTTGACCGACTCACTGACATCACAAATGAGCTTCAAGCCCTCGGTGCTACTGAGATCACCAAACATGAAGTCGTCAAGACACTACTAAGATCACTTGATAATTCGTTTGACATCCTAGCCCTGATGATTCAAAAACGTCCTGATTTCAAGACACTCGATCCATCTGACATACTTGAGAGGCTCAATACACATGAGTTTCAGCTTTCTGAGAAAAGAGATATCTACGGTCCAAACTATGGGCGAACTCGTGCCTTGAAGGCAAAAGCTGTTTCCTCATCTGAAGAAGAATCTGACAGCAGTTCTGATGATCCTGAAGACATTGGAAGGGAACTTGCTATGCTTGTGAAGAAGTTCCAAAAATTCACCAAGAAGAAAGGCTTCAGAAAGTCTTCCCGATCAAGCTCAAGGAATGATGAAGCTTCTGCTCACAACTACAAGAAGAAAACATGTCACAAGTGCAACAAACCTGGCCACTTCATCTCTGAGTGTCCACAGTGGGACAATGAGAACAAAAAGAAGAAGAAGAGCAAGGAATATGACTCTGACGACAAGAAGAAGAAGAAATACTCAAAGTCTTCGTCCAAGTCTTCCTCAAAGTCTTCATCACACAAGAAGAGCTCATCTGGCAAGGCACGTGCGTTTGTTGGCAAGGAAATGGATTCAGAGGAGGAGTCCGATTCAGGCATCGCAAATCTGGCTACAGCATACGTTGCCAAGTTCATCTTCAATACTGAAGACAATGACCTCGTCACCGACACCGATGCAAATGACAAGGACTACTCCGCTTCTACCTACTGCTTCATGGCACGCGGTGCCAAGGTAAACACACGCACTACTCACTATCAAACATCTAGTGACGATGACTCTGATTGTGATTCAAAACCCAGCTACAAAACACTTGCTAAAATTGCAACTGAACAGCAGAAAGCTATGGAACATATTCAAAAACTGTTAGACAGAAGCGATGATCTGTTAGGTGCTGAAATGACTCGATCTGAATCCTTAATTGAAGACATAAAAAATCTTCACGTTAAGTATCAGGAACTTGAAAGTCGTCATGAAACTCTCTCAACAACTCATGAAAAGCTTTCCTATGATTATCTTCAAAGGAAGCAAGATCTTGAGAAATTGAGAGCGGTTCATGAAGATCTTCAAAAGGAAAACGAGTCACTTCACTCCAAACAGATCAGTCCCGCTCAGGAAGGATTTGAACCACCATGTCTTAAATGCATTGAGCGTGATAATGCTACTTCTGTTGCTGAATGTTCTACTGCTACTACTGTTGCAATATCTTCAACTGTTGATGTGGTAACTAACCCCTCTGCTGAGGATACCACTGCTATTGCTGATGAGAATGCTAGGTTGAAGACATTGCTTGAAACAGGGATGTACAAAAGTCTTAAAGGGCATCAGACACTATGTGATGTCCTCAAAAAGCAGATTCTGAATCGAAACCCGAGGAAAGAGGGTGTTGGGTTCGTAAGGAAAATGAATGCTGATGGCTCTTACTGAAACCTGAGCAGTACCCCAAAACCATGTGGGTTGCTGCAAAGGAACCTTCAGCAGACCCATCCAATCTATCTGGCTTCACCTGTGCTAACCCCATTATCATTGATGAATCCTTTGATGCAAACTATATACTGTTTAAGAATCAGAATGGTGAAGTGGTTGCCAGGTACATTGGTACTAACTGCAGGAATGGACCGCCTATGAAGAAGATCTGGGTTCCGAAAAGGTGTCTGGAGAATCTTCCTGTGAATGTCATCATGACACCTCACGTGAAGAAGACAAACCTCAGACCAAAGGCTTCATACGGTCCAAAGGCTTCATACAGACAGAGGACTCACCTGAGTCGCACTAACGCAAATGTTTTGCAGGGAAACCATACTCAGGCATATGAATATGAGAGCGGTTCATCAAACCGCCATGTTCATAAGACCAAGAACTATTCTGCTTATTCTTATGAGTACTATTGTCCGCCTGCAAGACTGTTTGCTAGGGCTCCAAAGCCAAAATTCTCATATGCTGCACTTAGACTCATTGCTTCTCAGCCACCCTTGAAGATGTGGGTGGCTAAGAAAGCTTAACTCTCTTTTGCAGGGAAAGGTCTCCAGAAGAAAACCAAAATCGTCTGACGCCATTGCTGGGGACCTTAAACATCTTGTAGGGCGCAAGATCAAATGCCCGAATGGTCTTACTATGTACTTCGTTCCTGAATCGCTTGCTACTCTCCCTATTAGTCCTAATCTGGATCTAAGCTTTCATAACCCACTGGTTCGTCAAATGTTTTTGCTTCACAATGCTCTTGGTGAAGCCTATCCCCCTAACTGCACTGTAGGGTATGACACCAGCGTCTTCAGAATGGATTATTGATAGTGGGTGTACAAATCACATGACTGGCAAAAGAAGTCTTCTTATGGACTCAACCTTACGTCCATCCGACAAGAGCCACATCACATTTGCTGACACTGGTAAAAGTAAGGTATTGGGTCTAGGTAGAGTTGCAATCTCAAGGGATCAACACATGGACAAAGTCATGCTTGTTGAATCCCTTGGCTTCAACTTAATGTCTGTCTCAATGCTTTGCGACTTGACCATGATCGTAATATTTGGAAAATATCGTTGCCTTGTACTAATGGAATCTGACAAGTCTCTAGTGTTTGAAGGGTATCGAAAAGATGATTTGTACGTGGTAGATTTCTCAGCAGGACCACAGCTTGCCGTATGTCTTCTAGCAAAAGCTTCAGAATGCTGGCTCTGGCATCGGAGGCTTGGGCATGCTGGCATGAGGAACCTCCACATCCTTGCGAAGAAGAAGCATGTCATAGGTATCGAGGGCGTCAAGTTCAAGAAAGACCACTTATGCGGTGCCTGTGAAGCAGGGAAGATGACGTGGGCCAAACATCCTTCGAAGACAATCATGACCACTACTCAACCCTTCGAACTGCTTCACATGGATCTTTTCGGTCCCACTCATTACTCAACTCTTACTACTACTGCATGCCTCTATGGCTTCTTTATTGTTGATGATTACTCTAGATACACTTGGGTGCACATAATCCTCTACAAGACTGAAGTGCAGGATGTCTTCAGACGCTTCGCAAATCGAGCTATGAACAATTATGGCGCCAAGATAAAGCACATCAGAAGTGACAATGGCACTGAATTCAAGAACACTGGCCTTGATACATATCTTGATACCTTGGGCATCACACATGAATTCTCAGCCCCGTACACCCCACAGCAGAATGGCATCGTCGAACGCAAGAACAGAACACTCATTGAGATGGCCAGAATGATGCTAGATGAATACAAGACCCCAAGAAAATTCTGGCCTGAAGCCATTGATACTGCATGCCATACAATCAATCGTGTTTATCTTCACAAGCTTCTGAACAAGACATATTATGAGCTCCTTACTGGTAAGAAGCCAAATGTCAGTTACTTCAGAGTATTTGGCGCAAGGTGCTGGATCAAGGACCCACATCACACCTCAAAGTTTGCACCAAAAGCACATGAGGGTTTTATGCTTGGATATGGAAAGGATTCGCACTCCTACAGAGTCTTCAATCTTTTTCATTACAAAGTGGTTGAAACAGTGGATGTGCAGTTCGATGAGACCAATGGTTCACAAAGAGAGCAACTGCCAAATGTGCTAGATGAAGTTCCATCCAGTGAATCAATCAAGCTAATGGGAACTGGAGAAATTATACCTTCTGAAGCTCATCCTGAAGAAGAACTTATCATCTCAGCACCTGATCAACATGAAGACAATGCTCAGCCTGAAGACATTCCTTCTAACAACGACAATGATCAGCAAGAGCAAAGTCTTCGCCCTGTACATCCTCGCGTTGCCAATGAAGTGCAGATTGAAAGAATAATTGATAGCATCAATGCACCCGGTCCACTCACTCATTCAAGGGCAACTCAGCTAGAAAATTTCTATGGGAACTTCGCATTCGTCTCAATAACAGAACCCAAGAAAGTTGAAGAAGCCTTCATGGAACCTGAATGGATTCAAGCTATGCAAGAAGAGCTTCAACAGTTTGAGCTAAATAATGTATGGGAACTAGTTAAGCGTCCTGATCCACGGAAGCACAATATAATAGGCACCAAATGGATATACCACAACAAGAAAGATGAGCATGGTCAAGTTGTCAGAAACAAAGCTCGTCTCGTTGCTCAAGGATATACTCAAGTGGAAGGCATTGACTTTGATGAAACATTTGCTCCTGTGGCTAGACTTGAAGCCATACGCATACTGCTGGCCTATGCAAATCATCACAACATACTTCTATATCAAATGGATGTGAAGAGTGCTTTTCTCAATGGCAAGGTTGAAGAAGAAGTGTATGTTGCACAACCACCTGGCTTTGAAGATCCAAAACATCCTGACATGGTATACAAGCTCAACAAGGCATTGTATGGCCTCAAACAAGCCCCTCGGGCCTAGTATGACACACTCAAATGCTTCCTGAAGAGCAAAGGCTTCATACCTGGTTCCCTAGACCCCACTCTCTTCACGAAGACATATGATGGTGAACTGTTTGTGTGCCAAATATATGTGGATGACATTATCTTCGGCTGCACCAATCAGAAGTACAGTGAAGAGTTTGGATATATGATGCAAGAGCAATATCAGATGTCCATGATGGGAGAGCTGAAGTTCTTCCTCGGTCTTCAAATACGACAACAACGCAATGGCATCTTCATATCTCAAGAGAAATATCTCAAAGATTGCCTGAAGAAGTTCGGTATGCAAGACTGCAAAGGCTCACAACACCAATGCCAGCCAAACATCATTTGGGTCCCGACGACAATGGTAAAGAGTTCGATCAAAAGGTATACCGCTCCATGATTGGTTCTTTACTTTATCTATGTGCATCTAGGCTAGATATTATGCTTAGTGTTTGCATGTGTGCTCGATTTCAAGCGGCACCAAAGGAGTCGCATCACTTAGCTGTGAAGCGAATTCTTCGATATTTGGCTCACACCCCAACTCTAGGATTATGGTATCCAAAGGGCTCAGAGTTTGATCTGGTTGGATTCTCGGATGCTGATTATGCTGGTGACAAAGTTGATCGAAAGTCTACATTAGGCACATGTCACTTTCTGGGACGATCACTTGTATGTTGGTCATCAAAGAAGCATAACTGTGTATCACTCTCCACTGCTGAATCTGAATACATTGCTGCTGGATCTTGCTGCGCTCAGCTTCTGTGGATGAAGCAAACACTCAAGGACTATGGCATTCATCTGAAGCAAGTGCCACTTTACAGCGACAACGAAAGCGCCATCAAGATCGCCAACAACCCAGTTCAGCACTCGAAGACAAAGCACATTGAAATTCGTCATCACTTTCTCAGAGATCATGTTGTGAAGGAAGATATTGATATCATACACGTCAACACTGAAGATCAATTGGCAGATATCTTCACCAAGCCCTTGGATGAGAAGAGATTTTGCAAGTTACGGTATGAGCTAAATATCCTGGAATCCTCAAATGTCCTGTGATCAGGCACACATCCTAACCCTTATGCATATTGATGACTTAGATGTGCAACACACGAAGTAAAGTATATCTTCAATCAATGAAGACATATATTCTAAGTGTGAATACATTAATGTGGAATTTGACTTCGGAGTGCCACGATAATTGTGCACCGTGTCTGGGTCTAATACTTCCTATACGGTGGGTAACGCCACCACCAAATGTTCTATTTTGAAGTGTTTCACTCATGGCGTTACCTTGCAATGTCTTCACATTTGGTTTGGCTTCGATCTCAACATATCTTCATGATTATCTTCACTATGTTGATTATATATATATATATGTATATATATATATTAGTGTTCTGTCCTCTACAGCATTCACTTATAGCTATGTCTTCATTGTTGAATCTTTTGAACTAAGTGAATGTGATCGGACCCTAACCTCTCTATGCTTTCTATCTCAAATTCTATCTCTCCAAATCATATGCATTCTATTAAAACTGTCGAATGTCTTCTCTGCGTCCTTGTCAGCAGAAGATACAGAGACAACCATTAAGTCCGTTTTCAATGCTCATTCCTCCACATGAAGTAGGAACGACCACCCGACAATCAAGGTGTGCATGGGACGTGGAACAAACCCCAAAATTCCGCATAATGGCCACGTGTTCCTCAGATGCGAATCGCCAGGGGCACCTGTGTAATAGCGCATTGCCGCCCATGTACCTATAAATACACACTTCACAGCGGTCATTATCTCTTCTTCCACTCTCGCACGAACCCTAGCGCCACCGCTAGCCCTCGACGACGCCGGCGACGAAGTGCTTCACTGCCGCAAACTCTCCGACGCCGTCTTCACGCTGACCGCGGACATCGTCCTCTCCGCCATCGCCGTAAGTGTCCTCCGTCGCCAAGTTAGGGCACGGAAGATCGAACTGCTCGGCCTCATCTTCCACTTCGTCTAGCAGTTCTTAGTGTGGTAAATAAAACTTCCTTTTTACAGCACCGCTGATCCTATGGATTTGTCACTTTCTACCACAAGCAGTTTCTATTCACACAAGTTAGATCTCTCTCATACTGCATCTCATAACATGCCTAGTATATTCACTTATGCTTCACAAAGTAGTTAGATTCCTCACTTGTACTGATCTGTGGATTCGTACAAATCTGGAACCAACTCCTTATCTATGAGTGAATGTCTTCGCAAAATGAGGTCAATGTCTTCTAAACTGATTTATCTTCAAAATCTTCTAAGAATGCATATGACCTCTTCCCCTTCCCTCGCACCTTAATGCTATCACAGGTACATGTCCGTGGGAGAATCCTTTGGTTCTCATAGTCTGCATTCATTTGCAGAATTCTTACAGCATCACATTAATTCTCCCGAAGCCAGTTCCTGTTGGTCCAGCAAGCGAAAACCTTTGAAGCCTTTGAACGTGTTGAAGCCTTTCAAGTTAAAATTTATGGCTTCAGAGAAAGCAGCAAGGAAGGGTGGCAGAAAGCGTCGTGGAGAAACATCCAGAGATCTGCCAGATGAACTCTCAGAACTGTACAAGACAGATCCTGAAGAGGATTACAATCAGCGCAAGACCCGAATCCAATGGATTCGAAGATATTGGGCAGAACAATGGTTCAAATACCGATTTGTAACCCAAGAATATGCTGAGAAAAATGCCATCAAGAGACCGTGGGGAGACATCCAATACAAGAATCTTCTACCCAGGTCCAGAGATGAAGCCATTGCTCAAGGCTTCTATCCCTGCATGGTCCGTGGGCCACAGCCAGCTGATGCACACCCATCATCACTACTATGGTGTCGTGACGACAATCTGTTCAAGCGCAACTTCCAGTTTGCCCAGAACTCAGCGAAGCAGAACAAGAAGACTTTGGGGTTAGACTTCAACCCTGGTCCCTCAGCACCAAGGGCAGATGGCACACGAGATGCAGAACCCAATGTCATCGGTCCTTTCTCCAACCTTGAAGGCCTCATCACCCGCATCTTAGTTCAAGGGACTGTAGTGAATGAGCCTGTAGCTGACGCTGAATCAGAAGAAGCTCCTGCAGCGCCAAAGACAAAGAAGATGAAGAAGCCTAAAGCTTCAAAGCCTGCCCCCTCACCAAAAATCTCAAGGGTGAAGCCACTGGCAACTGCACCTCCTGAAGACAGTGTGCAGTCCGAAGACTTATCTCGCGTCTCCAAGCCCCAGAAAGTCAAGATGCCTCTGCCTCACACCGGACAAGAGCTAACTGCTGCTGCCATTCTGCGCAATGACGACATTGATCTGTCAAGTGATGAAGATCTAGCAGATGACGCTCTTGAGCAACTCATCAAGAGCAAAGAAGAAGCAGAAATCTTCAATGATCTGCCTCTCTTTGATGTGACCATCATCCACAACTTCATTGACGAGTGGTTTGACACGCCAAACATCAACTTTGAAGATCTGCAGCTACCAATTGGCCTCAGTGTCGCCTTCCAAGGTGCCATTGCTTCAGAACTCGCTATTGCCCAGCGCATTGTTGAACTGAAGCAAAAGATTGACTATGAAAAGGCTCAGTTCAAGAAGCATATGGACAAGCTCAGCGTGCAGGAAGTGAAGAACTTCAAGAGTATGATGCACGAGCTCAAGGAAGCCTTTGTAAAGAAACATGCAGAAGCTCAGGGTTCGCGTGAGCGCATGAAGACTCTGGCTGACAGATGTGTGCAAGCCTACAATGAGGCTGAGAAGCGCAAGGCCCTTGGGCGTCCTGTCATCGACCCCAGGATGGCCGCAAAGAAGAAGAAGAAGAAGCCTGCTACGGCTGAACCTGACGCACCAAGGCAGGAAGCAGTTCCTATTGTCTTCACAACTAAAATGACTGGCTCGAAGCCAAAAAGCGGGTCAACAGCTTCAGAGCTCAAGAAGACAAGGATTGCTGAGGCTGAAGCCAGAAAGAGGAAACATTCTGAAGCCTCTCCAACTGCCCCCTCCAAGAAGAAGAGGAAGACCAAGAAAGATCGGGCAGCTCCCACAGAGCCCTTGATAGTTGAACCCATTTCTATGGTCTATCCTGAAGCTGAACGCCATGAACGCCAACTGACTATCCATGAGCCTGCTTCCACAGAGGCTCATGAAGCTGAAGACTTTCCAACAGCTGATCCCATCGCTGCTGAAGACATTAGTCAACATGACAATGTAGAAGATGGTGCAGTCCTTCCTCAGAACAGCGAACTCATCAGCATTGGTCGTCCACTGACGCCAATTGCACAGGATGCTTCATGGGCAGATCGCCCACAAGAGGAAGAAGACTATGAGGCCCAACCCACTCCAACTCCACAGGCGTCGCCCGCGTTGCACAGGCTTCGCAAAGGTCCAAGGCCTCAAGTCTCTGCTGAAGACAATCCGGCTGCATCAGCCGCGGAAGATGAAGTCCCACAAGTTGCCACTCCACTGTCCCACCAAGAAGCAGTTCTCAAGGAGAACGTGCTTGAAAATCTTGGGGCTGCCATAACCACCAATGAAGCTAATGTGGAGTCCTCCCCAATGGGAAAAGAAGACAGCGAAGCCACTGATCCCGTCACTTCTGTTCCTGAGTCTGCTGCCGGTCCACAGTTCGACTATCATGTTGAGCACAGGCCTCAGGTACAGAAGCCAATCCCAAGATTGCCAAGGTTCCCAGGTCCTGCATCAGCACCTGGCTCCTTCAATATCAATGGCTTCAGGGCAGACAACACATTCTTCGATAGCTCCAGGAACCCCTACTCAAGGGAAAGGATATCATCTGATCGGTTCTAGAGCTATCCTCAGCGAAGCTATTACTCATGCATTCTTTACAACCAAGGTCGCATCTTCCCACACAAGCGCCTTGACATTGAAGCCATAGCTGGTCTGCCTTGTCTAGAAGAAGCTTTGGATTGCTTCAAGGAAGTTGGACTGCTGCCGTTCGTTACTGACCAAGAGCATTGGAATGAAGAGCTGCTGCTCCAATTCTATGCCACACTTCACATCCGCGGGTACAGCAGAGATCCGAAGACTTGGGTCCTGGAGTGGATGACCGGAAATGTTCATCACGAAGCCAATGCATTGACATCATTGAGCTCACTGGTTTGCCCACTCCTGGCGATCTCTACGAGCATGGCTGTCAGCTGCATAGTGAAGCTATTGAGAGCATCTTTAAGAGGCCAGAACCTGATATGCAGATGCTCAGCATGATGAAGCCATTGCCCCAAGATGCTGCTTATCCAACAGAGTTCTTCATTGAAAACCTTGAGTATCTGCCACGAACCATCTATCACATCATCAGGCGAACTCTCTGGCCCATCAAAGGGCACTCTCCAAATGCCAAGTTTGAGGGTGCAATGAAGACTTTGGTCTTCTATATTCTTCATGGAAAATGCTTCAATGCACAGGACTTATTCATCCGCCAACTTGCTGCCTCGGGCTCTGATCTGTTTGGCTTGAAGTTCTACGCCCCATGGGTAATGCGGCTAATTAAACTTCACTCCGATATCTCATATCAGCCATCTGCTCGCAATCATAGGATTTTTCTGCCTGATGTGGATATCTCTACTGAAGCCATCTATCCTGAGCCTGCAAAGGAACCTCTAAGTCTTCAGAATGCAGAGCATCAGAGTTTCTCACAGAACATTGAAGGAGTTGAAGCAGTCACTCGGGTGTATCCTTTGGCTGGCACTACACGTGCACCACACCCTGCGTCTACTGAAGCCACTGATAGTACAACTGCTCCAAGACCCAAGAAGCGCACTCGTGTTCTCAACGACCGAGAGCTTCTTGTGGCTCTTCATCAGAAACAGGATAGGCATCATGACTGGCTGAAGCGTCAGATGAAAAGCCTCTTGGTGGAAGTTAATCGCATTCGCAATCTTGCCACCAAGAATGCTTTCGTTGCCCATGAAACCTGTCGCCGTACATGGAAAGGGCTAACGATGATGTGTTCTGAAGATGATCTCCAAGAGGATGGCTTCACTGAGCGATTCAAGTTTGACTCCACACCTCCTCGAAGAGCTGTGCTGCTAGGAACTCCATCCCTTGAAGACTCTGAGTTCTCTTCATCTGCTGCAACAGTGACTGCCAGAGTTATCGAGGATGAAGATGATGCTACTTCACCACCACCTCCTTCAGCATGCGTCAACTCTGCTCCAAGATCTTCAGTACTGCCAAACACCACCAACGACCCTGCTACTTCACCTACTCCGCCTGGGAACGAGTAGATGCTCTATGTCTTCAAACCTTTTTGGTCCTTACTGACAAAAGGGGGAGAAGCATATGAGGTTGATAGTCTTCAAGCGGGTCCATATGGGCGGGTGCTTTATATTTTGCTTCGTGCTTACAACTCTCGTTTTGCTACATTTGGTTCTTTGAGTTGTAACACTTAAACTTGATGTTCGTCTGCTACTTATCTTCCACTTTGTTTTGCGATGATAAATTCCGCATGTGCGACGATAAATTCTGCACTTAGATCATTCTGCAGACGTCCATTTTCCATTATGCATGTCATTATCTTCATATACTTTCACATGCATAGTGGATTGTCATCATAAGTTGAAGTGGATCTCCACAAGTACAACCTGCCATGTGCATTTGCATTCCAAAAGCAAATTACCTATATGCACATCTTCAGGGGGAGCCCTTGCAACTTATGAAGACAATTCCTTATCCTTTACAATTTCACAGATTATATTCCCCGTTGAAAACTTCAACTAGTTTGTCATCAATCACCAAAAAGGGGGAGATTGTAAGTGCATCTAGTGCCACCCCTAGTTGGTTTTGGAGTATTGACGATAAACCTAGTTGAGGGACTAATGTGTTTGTGAGAATTGCAGGATAACACAGGTAGAAGTCCCTCATTGATTCGGTTTTCCTACCAGAGATAACCCCTAAAAATGTATGAAGACATTGAAGTCAAAGGTGGTATATGAAGATATTCGCATTGAAGACTATGACAAGAGAAGACACCACATGAAGCCTATGGAGCTCGAAGACTTAGATCTTTCGTAGTTCTTTTTCTTTTGTGTTGAGTCATAGGAACCACCGTACTGTTAAGTGGGGTCCAAGAGAACCAGTCAGACTGACTGAAGTGATGCCTAACCAAAAACCTATGTCTTCGAGTGAAGACTATGAGAGCGAATCTTGTCCAGAGTCGGACAAGTCAGCTTTGCTTGTAGCCCAAGTAAAGTTGCCGTGTGAGTTTGAAATCCGACCGTTGGAACACATGTCAGTTCCTTAGTGACCCAGGGTCATTTCCGGCAAATCAGGTTGGGTTGCCAAGTGGCTATAAATAGCCCACCCCCACAACCATAAACGGTTGGCTGCTCAGATTGAGAGTACGGCTTTTGTCGTTTGAGAGCAACCCACCTCGAAGCCTTTGAGAGAGAATTCCTTGCGAGGATAAAGACCTAACCACCCAGAGCCAGAAAGAATTGGGCATCACTTAAGTCTTCTTGTCTGTGTGATCTGAAGACTTATTACACTTGAGGACTGTGCATCCTCCAGCCGGTTAGGCGTCATGTTCTGAGCATCCAAGAGACATTGTGGATTGCCGGTGAACGAAGTCTATGAAGGTTTGGGAGTCTACCTTGAAGACTTACCAGAGTGATTGGGCGAGGTCTGTGTGACCTTAGCTCAAGGGGAATACAGTGAGGACTGGGTGTCTTGAGCTGCGTGTTCAGGACTGGGTGTCCGGGACTGTGTGTCCTAAGGTTTCAATACCTAGCCGCCCCAACCAGATGTACAGTTGTCACAACAACTGGAACTGCTCCAACAAATCATTGTCTTCAACGAGTCACTGGTTTCATCTTCCCTTCCCTTTACTTACTGTTGCTCCTTGTGAAGTCATTGTATGTTTGCACTATCTTTTGTCTTCACTGAGTGACTGCATGTTCTGTATGGCTTCATAATATCTTCCTACCTGATCCTTACTACATTGCTGCTATTAAGTCATTGTGCTTTCACTTCATTGAATACTTGACTATGGCTTGTCTAGTGTAGTCTACCTTCCGCTACATGGTAATAGGTTTATTTCTATCGTTTGTCTTCATAACTTCCACATTTTGAAGACTTTCATAAAATTTGCCTATTCACCCCCCCTCTAGTCGATATAACACACTTTCAAGATGGGAATTTGTTAATGTCCGGTTGTAGATAACCTGAACCTTAACTTAATTAAAATGAATCAACAGTGTGTGTAACCGTGATGGTCTCTTTCCGGCGGAGTCCGGGAAGTGAACACGGTTGTTGGAGTTATGCTTGACGTAGGTTGTTTTAGGATCACTTCTTGATCATACTTTCACGACCGCGCTTTGCCTTCTCTTCTCGTTCTTAATTGCGTATGTTAGCCACCATATATGCTAGTCGCTTGCTGCAGCTCCACCTCATACTTTTACCTTACCCATAAGCTTAAATAGTCTTGATCGCGAGGGTGTGACATTGCTGAGTCCCTGTGGCTCACAGATACTTCCAAAACCAGCTTGCAGGTGCCGTTGAACCGTGCTGATGACGCAACCAAGCTCAGGAGGAGCTCGATGAAGATCTTGTCCTTTGTGTTGTCCCGTTTTCCAGTTGATCAGTAGTGGAGCCCAGTTGGGGTCGATCGGGGACCTTGTCGCATTTGGGGTTCTTCTTTTATTTTGGCTCCGTAGTCGGGCCCTGATTGTACTTGGATGTTGTAATGCTTTATTCATGTAATTGTGTGAAGTGGCAATTGTAAGACAACTATGTATCTTTGTCCCTTATGTATTACATGGGTTGTGTGAAGATTTCCTCACTTGCGACATTGCTTTCAATGCGGTTATGCCTCTAAGTCGTGCTTCGACACGTGGGAGATATAGCCGCATCGAGGGCGTTACAATAGACAGCACCATGTCCCTAGTAAGCCTCTAGTTGACTAGCTCGTTGATCAATAGATGGTTACGGTTTCCTGACCATGGACATTGGATGTCGTTGATAACGGGATCACATCATTAGGAGAATGTGTTGGAAATATGCCCTAGAGGCAATAATAAAATGGTTATTATTATATTTCTTTGTTCATGATAATTGTCTATTGTTCATGCTATAATTGTGTTATCCGGAAATCGTAATACATGTGTGAATACATAGACCACAACACGTCCCTAGTGAGCCTCTATTTGACTAGCTCGTTGATCAAAGGATAGTCATGATTTCCTGACTATGGACATTAGATGTCATTGATAACGGGATCACATCATTAGGAGAATGATGTGATGGACAAGACCCAATCCTAAGCTTAGCTCAAAGATCGTGTAGTTCATTTGCTGTAGCTTTTCTGAGTGTCAAGTATCATTTCCTTAGACCATGAGATTGTGCAACTCCCGGATACCGTAGGAGTACCTTGGGTGTGCCAAACGTCACAACGTAACTGGGTGACTATAAAGGTATATTACAGGTATCTCCGAAAGTGTCTGTTGGGTTGGCACGAATCGAGACTGGGATTTGTCACTCCGTATGACGGAGAGGTATCTCTGGGCCCACTCGGTAATGCATCATCATAATGAGCTCAATGTGATCAAGTGGCTGATCATGGGATCATGCATTATGGTACGAGTAAAGTGACTTCCCGGTAACGAGACTGAACAAGGTATTGGGATACCGACGATTGAGTCTCGGGCAAGTAACGTACCGATTGACAAAGGGAATTGTATACGGATTGATTGAATCCTCGACATCGTGGTTCATCTGATGAGATCATCGTGGAGCATGTGGGAGCCAACATGGGTATCCAGATCCCGCTGTTGGTTATTGACCGGAGAGGCTTCCCAGTCATGTCTGCATGTCTCCCGAACCTGTAGGGTCTACACACTTAAGGTTCGGTGACGCTAGGGTTGTAGAGATATTAGCACACGGTAACCCGAAAGTTGTTCGGAGTCCCGGATGAGATCCCAGACGTCACGAGGAGTTCCGAAATGGTCCGGAGTTCCGGAATGGTCTTGGTGATGCAAGTGGGAGACTGTTGGAAATATGCCCTAGAGGCAATGATAAATTAGTTATTATTATTATATTTCATTGTTCATGATAATCGTTTATTATCCATGCTAGAATTGTATTGATAGGAAACTCAGATACATGTGTGGATACATAGACAACACCATGTCCCTAGTAAGCCTCTAGTTGACTAGCTCGTTGATCAATAGATGGTTATGGTTTCCTGACCATGGACATTGGATGTCGTTGATAACAGGATCACATCATTAGGAGAATGATGCGATGGACAAGATCCAATCCTAAGCCTAGCACAAGATCGTGTAGTTCTTTTGCTAAAGCTTTTCTAATGTCAAGTATCATTTCCTTAGACCATGAGATTGTGCAACTCCCGGATACCGTAGGAGTGCTTTGGGTGTGCCAAACGTCACAACATAACTGGGTGGCTATAAAGGCACACTACAGGTATCTCCGAAAGTGTCTGTTGAGTTGGCATGAATCGAGACTGGGATTTGTCACTCCGTGTAACGGAGAGGTATCTTTAGGCCCACTCGGTAGGACATCATCATAATGTGCACAATGTGACCAAGGAGTTGATCACGGGATGATGTGTTACGGAACGAGTAAAGAGACTTGCCGGTAACGAGATTGAACAAGGTATCAGGATACCGACGATCGAATCTCGGGCAAGTAACATACCGATAGACAAAGGGAATTGAATACGGGGTTGATTGGATCCTCGACATCGTGGTTCATCCGATGAGATCATTGTGGAACATGTGGGAGCCAACATGGGTGTCCAGATCCCGCTGTTGGTTATTGGCCGGAGAGTTGTCTCGGTCATGTCTGCA
The DNA here is from genome assembly GCF_056163025.1 of Triticum urartu. Lineage (NCBI taxonomy): Eukaryota > Viridiplantae > Streptophyta > Magnoliopsida > Poales > Poaceae > Triticum > Triticum urartu. Next base: position 402,411,507 of record NC_141876.1, read on the forward strand.
TGGTTCCTGAACCCGTAGGGTCTACACACTTAAGGTTCGATGACGCATGGTTCCCCCTTAGACTTGTATGTGATTACCGAATGTTGTTCGGAGTCCCGGATGAGATCCTGTACGTCACGAGGAGTTCCGGAATGGTCCGGAGGTAAAGATTTATATATGGAAAGTTGTTGTTCGGGTTCCGGGAAAAGTTCGGTTTTTTCCGGTATTGTACCGTGAAGCTTCCGGAGGATTCCGGAGGGGTCCGGACGTTTGGAAAATGTTCCACCACGTCCAATACAGCATCATGGGGGGGGCGCCCTAACCTTAATGGGCCAAGGGCACCAGCCCCCCCAAGGCCCATGCGCATGGGAGAGGGGAAACCCTAAGGGGCAGGGCCTCCACATGACTTGGGAGGCACTCCTCCCCCCCTTGGCCGCCGCCCCCAACCCTAGATGGGATCTAAGGGGGGCCGGCCCCCTCTCTCCCCACCTATAAATAGTGGAGGGGTGGGAGGGCGGCCACACCCTTGAACCTGGCGCAGCCCCTCCCCTCCAATACCTCCTCTCCTCCGCGTGAGCTTGGCGAAGCCCTGCCGGAGAACTGCCACTCCATCACCACCACGCCGTCGTGCTGCTGTTGGACTCTCTTCCTCAACCTCTCCCTCCTCCTTGCTGGATCAAGGCGTGGGAGACATCTCCGTTCCGTACGTGTGTTGAACACGGAGGTGCCGTCCGTTCGGCGCTAGGATCATCGGTGATTTGGATCACGACGAATACGACTCCATCAACCCCGTTCACTTGAACGCTTCCGCTTAGCGATCTACAAGGGTATGTAGATGCACTCTCCTTCCCCTCGTTGCTAGATTACTCCATAGATTGATCTTGGTGATGCGTAGAAAAATTTAAATTTCTGCTATGATCCCCAACAGTGGTATCAGAGCTAGGTCTATGCGTAGTTTCTATGCACGAGTAGAACACAAGTTGTTGTGGGCGTCGATTTTGTTAATTTACTTGCCGTTACTAGTCTTATCTTGATTCGGCGGCATCGTGGGATGAAGCGGCCCGGACCGACCTTACACGTACTCTTACGTGAGACTGGTTCCACCGACTGACATGCACTAGTTGCATAAGGTGGCTAGCGGGTGTCTGTCTCTCCCACTTTAGTCGGATCGGATTCGATGAAAAAGGGTCCTTATGAAGGGTAAATAGAAATTGGCATATCACGTTACCCGATGATCGGCAAGCCATTGAGATAAATGGATCTTTAAGAAGAAGACGGACGTGGGCGGAAATGTTACCGTCTATGAAGCTTGACTTGTGGAAAGAGTCTTTTCACAAGTTCAAGGAGTTGACTACGATGAGAATTTCTCAACCGTAGCGATGCTTAAGTCCGTCGGAATCATGTTAGCATTAGCTGTATTTTTCGATTATGAAATCTGACAGATGGATGTCAAAAAACAAGTTTTCTTACCAATTTTCATAAGAAAGAGTTGTATGTGATACAATCAAAGTTTTGTCGATCCTAAGGATGCTAAAAGGTATGCTGGCTCCAACGATCCTTCTATGGACTAGAGCAAGCATCTCGGAGTCAGAATATGTGCTCTGATAGAGTGATCAAAGCTTTTAGGTTTATACAATGTTTGCTAGAAACTTGTATTTACAAGAAAGTGAGTGGGAGCACTACAACATTTCTGATAAGTATATGTGGATGACATATTGTAGATCCGAAATAATGTAGAATTTCTGGAAAGCATAAATGGTTGTTTGAAGAGTGTTTTTCAAAGGAAGACCTGGATAAAGCTGCTTACATATTGGGCATCAAGATCTATAGAGATAGATAAAAATGCCTGATGATACTTTCAAAGAACGCACACCTTGACATGTTTTTGAAGGAGTTCAAAATAGATCAGTCAAAGAAGGGGTTCTTACCTGAGTTGTAAGGTGTGAAGTTGAGTAAGACTCAAAGATTGACCACGGCAGAAGAAAGAGGAAGGACGAAGGTCGTCCCCTATGCTCATGTCATAGGCCCTATACGGTATGCCATGCTGAGTACCGCACCTGATGTGTGCCTTGCCACATGTCTGGCAAGAGGGTACAAAGGTGATCTAGGACTGGATCACCAGATAGCGGTCAAAATTGTCCTTAGAGGAATAAGGAAATGTTTCTCGGTTATGGAGATGATAAAGAGTTCGACGTAAAGGGTTACGTCGATGCAAGATTAACACCTATCTGGATAGCTCTGAGTAGAGATACCGGATACGTATAATGGAGCAACAATTTGGAATAGCTCCAAGTGGAACGTGGTAGCAGCATCTACGATATGACATAAAGTTTTGCGAAATACATAGGGATCTGAATATGGCAAGACCCGTTGACTACAACCTCTCTCACAAGCATAACATGATCAAACCCAGAACTCATTGAGTGTTAATCACATAGTGATGTGAACTAGATTATTCAGTCTAGTAAACTCTTTGGATGTTGGTCACATGGCGATGTGACCTGTGTGTGTTAATCACATGGCGATGTGAACTAGATTATTGACTCTAGTGCAAGTGGGAGACTGTTGGAATATGCCCTAGAGGCAATGATAAATTAGTTATTATTATTATATTTCATTGTTCATGATAATCGTTTATTATCCATGCTAGAATTGTATTGATAGGAAACTCAGATACATGTGTGGATACATAGACAACACCATGTCCCTAGTAAGCCTCTAGTTGACTAGCTCGTTGATCAATAGATGGTTACGGTTTCCTGACCATGGACATTGGATGTCGTTGATAACGGGATCACATCATTAGGAGAATGATGTGATGGACAAGACCCAATCCTAAGCCTAGCACAAGATCGTGTAGTTCGTTTGCTAAAGCTTTTCTAATGTCAAGTATCATTTCCTTAGACCATGAGATTGTGCAACTCCCGGATACCGTAGGAGTGCTTTGGGTGTGCCAAACGTCACAACATAACTGGGTGGCTATAAAGGCACACTACATGTATCTCCGAAAGTGTCTGTTGGGTTGGCACGAATCGAGACTGGGATTTGTCACTCCGTGTAACGGAGAGGTATCTCTGGGCCCACTCGGTAGGACATCATCATAATGTGCACAATGTGACCAAGGAGTTGATCACGGGATGATGTGTTACGGAACGAGTAAAGAGACTTGCCGGTAACGAGATTGAACAAGGTATCGGGATACCGACGATCGAATCTCGGGCAAGTAACGTACCGATAGACAAAGGGAATTGAATACGGTATTGATTGAATCCTCGACATCGTGGTTCATCCGATGAGATCATCGTGGAACATGTGGGAGCCAACATGGGTATCCAGATCCCGCTGTTGGTTATTGGTCGGATAGTTGTCTCGGTCATGTCTGCATGGTTCCCGAACCCGTAGGGTCTACACACTTAAGGTTCGATGACGCTAGGGTTATTAGGAACACTTGTATGTGATTACCGAATGTTGTTCGGAGTCCCAGATGAGATCCCGGATGTCACGAGGAGTTCCGGAATGGTCCGGAGGTAAAGATTTATATATGGAAAGTTGTTGTTCGGGTTCCGGGAAAAGTTCAGTTTTTTCTGGTATTGTACCGGGAAGCTTCCGGAAGGTTCCGGAGGATTCCGGAGGGGTCCGGAGGTCCGGAAAATGTTCCACCACGTCCAATACAGCAGCATGGGCTGTAGGGGGGCACCCTAACCTTAATGGGCCAAAGGCACCAGCCCCCCCAAGGCCCATGCGCATGGGAGAGGGGAAACCCTAAGGGGGAGGGCCTCCACTTGACTTGGGAGGCACTCCTCCCCCCTGGCCGCCGCCCCCAACCCTAGATGGGATCTAAGGGGGGCCGTCCCCCTCTCTCCCCACCTATAAATAGTGGAGGGGTGGGAGGGCGGCCACACCCTTGAACCTGGCGCAGCCCCTCCCCTCCAATACCTCCTCTCCTCCGCGTGAGCTTGGCGAAGCCCTGCCAGAGAACTGCCACTCCATCACCACCACGCTGTCGTGCTGCTGTTGGACTCTCTTCCTCAACCTCTCCCTCCTCCTTGTTGGATCAAGGCGTGGGAGACGTCTCCGTTCCGTACGTGTGTTGAACGCGGAGGTGCCGTCCGTTCGGCGCTAGGATCATCGGTGATTTGGATCACGACGAGTACGACTCCATCAACCCCGTTCACTTGAACGCTTCCGCTTAGCGATCTACAAGGGTATGTAGATGCACTCTCCTTCCCCTCGTTGCTAGATTACTCCATAGATTGATCTTGGTGATGCGTAGAAAAATTTAAATTTGTGCTACGATCCCCAACACAACATCATCACCTCGGCTAGTATGGCAGGTTCGTTCAAGACCATTCTCGACTCTACTAATAACATCATTATAAGGAACCCAAGGGTCCAGGAGAGGTTTGATCTCCCCTATCTTCTTCGCCGTGACCCTGCTGACTGGCACGGGGACGAGGGAAGCCTCGCCTTGTGTAGGTTGATGCCGCTTGATAATGATACATATGATGTTAAGATGCCATCGCTTGAGGGCAAGGCTTGGGCAGGCGCAAATGGAGATTGGGTTGTTTACATTGGGTACAACTGCGAGTGGGAACTTGCGAATGTGTACACTCGTCACCGGGTTCCACTTCGAAAAATCTCAGACGACTGCCCAGAGGTTGAGTACACCGGTATTCTACGTGAGTTCAAATACGATCATGGTGACTATCGTCTATGGAAGATAGCAATTTGTCGAGTTCCCAGCCGCTCTTGGGATTACTCGAACTATGAAGTTATTGCTATCTTCGACAAGCTTGTTGCCTTCCTTACTTCCACGTCTCGATGGATATTGCTCAAAAATCAATTTCTATACACGGATGAGTACTGTGATGCAATTAAATACGAGGGTCTTGTGTTTGTTGCCACCACTCTAGGCACTGTTTTTGCATGGAATCATCATGCTTTCAGTACGTTTGTCTTCCACCGTAATTATAATTGCTTCATCCACATGCATGCGGGTTAGCTAGTTTCCCTTTACTAATTAATTAACCTTCTTGTGTTTCCAAGGTCCTGTGAACATTCCACCACCTATACTTTCAAATTTTTATAACCAAGGGGGAGATGAGGATGTTGATGATCACGAGCATGAGGACGAGCTGGACCCATATACTCAGTGGCGCCTGGCAACTTATTCCGATGGATCACCTCTTCTTCTTGTCTGTATACAGGGCACTACTGATGTTACTAAGGAAGCAAGTGTTGTCTGGCATGGTCACACTCTCCGGACCTATTCCAACATCCGTTGCAGGGTATTCGGGATGGATACTAGTGTACTAGTGCCAACACCTTCTCCCTGGTTCAGTATTGAAGGTCTTGGAGGAAACTCGCTCTTCCTTAGAAAAAACTATCCAATGATGGTGGAAGGCAATCCAGCTGCTGTTGACACAATGTTACTACCATTTATGAGAAGCAAATGTATCTATACCTCAGACATTGCTATGCTTCACTACCATCCCAATATGGGTCCTGACATAGGCCACTTCAGCCTGGATGATCAGTCCTGCGTTGGTCTCGAGATTGACAGTAGTCGGCCCTTCCCAGAGAATCACTTCTGGTTCAAAGCAAGCGTTTCCAATGCCGACGAGTGGTTGAGATGAAGTTCATTTCATTGCTTTATTATTTGTTGTGTGATAAAAACTTTACTAGAATGTTTTGTTGGAAATGATCTATAATCCAACGTGTATCCTCATTGTCGTTGTGGGCTGATGAGTTGTTGTATGTAACCAATGGTACATTTGCATATGCGTCCATCAACTCACGCCTGCTAGTGATGTCCATATGAACAATGCTAGTGATTTTAGTTGCAAAAATTAGATAGTGCTAGTGATTTTTAGCTGCATATTTTGACAAATCGCACTGTTACAAGGTTGACAAATGGCAATGTTACTAGATAAACAAATGTCAATCTTTCCAGTTTGACAAATGGAAACATACCCAAAATGACAGATATGCAAATCTTACCTAATTGTTTGTACGTGGTTGCACACGGGTCATGCAAAACAACCATTTGCGTTGAAGGGATGCAGAAATCCTGCTCGGCACATTTTCCCTTGGCTTCTTGGGGAAGCTGTCGGTTTGCATCCAGGTGTTCTAACTAAAATGTTTGCGATGAGTGTTTTATATTTAAAAACATTGACGTTTTTTTCAAAAGAAAATCGTTTGATGAGCCTGTACATTAAGAGAGAAAAATGCAAGTTTGTTCAAACCATATATTTCATTCACTCACACTACGAATTTATATTCATATGATAGAGAATTCGAGATACAATATTAAACCCCAAAAAAACTATTTCCACGGTGGCGGCGTGCCGCGCCGTCGTTGTCGTCCTCTGAGACGCCGTTGTTGAAGTTTTCAAGGCAGCACAAAATGTTCTTCACTTGTAAATCAAACATCATGTCGTCGCGCGATCGACGGGCGGGGCACGGGAGGACGGCAACTAGCGCCACTGAGAGGTAGCGGTCGACGGCAGCGTCCCATGCCGCTGAGGGGGGCGCGCGCACGGGCACGAGCATGGGTGGAGTCAAACGCACGGGGGCCGGTGCCACGGTGGGTGGAGGGGCGCGCACGGGCACGGGCGCTGGCATGTACACAAGCTCGCCCGGGTCCATGGAGACCTCGCTGACACTCGCGGCTTCCAGCTCTGCGATAGTGCTCGGTGACCAGCCCGTCAATGCTATAGGGATGGTCGCTGGCGCGGGCACGGGGATGGGAGCGGGGACGGGAGCGGGGGCAGCAACCGCCGCGGCCAGCTAGTTCTGGGCCATGTCCATGAGGCCCCATTCCTCCTTATTTTCTATCTCCTCCGGCTCAGAGTCGACTTCACCAAACTTGAAGACTAGTGGCAGATGATCGTTCTGCGGCATGGCGTTGGTGGAGGTCTGCGGCTACGGGAGGGAGGGGAATGGGAGGCGAACAGTAAGGCCACCTGTATTAAATAGGGGCTCGGGCGCCATTAATGGAGAGGAAGGCGGGCGGCCATGTAAGTCAAAGGGCTCGCTTCCCAGTGAGCCTGCGCAGCGTATAACACACACGCTTCCCGATGAGCCTGCGCATTGGAGGACAACTTGCACGCCTCTCGGTGAGCCTGCGCACCGGACTACGCTCGCACGCCTCCTGTTCAGTCAAGGTCAAGCAGCTGTCTGCATGGCACCTCCTACAGCCATTAAAACCAAGACACGTGGCGTCACGTGAATGGTTAAAAGAACACACACGGTTTGAATTCTACAAACGTTTGAGATATCAAAGTGGCAGCTATTTTTTTCAAAATGCCTTTGTTGGATGTCATTATTCGAGTGTGCCTTCTCTCAGAATGGACACGAAAAATGCCACAACATGTCGGGTGCCATTCCATGATAGCATGCCAAGTTTCATGAATTTCAGACGAGTTTTGGATTTACTAGAATTTAAAAACCAGGCATCTCAATGTTTTGCCGGCAATCAACGGTGCCCTGGTGTTTGAAATTCATTCCCGTTTCTTGCATGGGACCTAAGCATGCACCCAATGACACATATTTGATTTTTAAACCAATTTATATGCTTTGGAGCATGTGCATGTAGTTCAAATTTGAATTATGCACATGAATGCATTGAAAACTCAGTTAATGCATAAAAATGTCCAAACAAACGCGAAAAATCCCAAAAATTGACACAACACTCCTGTTGTTCTATCTTGACACGAGAAAATTTATGAAAGCAATAAGAGGCAATGGATATCGTTTCGTACCCAAAGGTGGGACGTTCCCTACCGAAACCATCATGCTAGTTGTGAGAAGCGTATACCCGAACCTGCCCCGAATGGAACAATTTTTTTACCACGGCATGTTGATGCCGCTCCATGATAGCATGCCAAGTTTCATGAATTTCAGACAAGTTATAGATTTACTAGAATTTAAAAGCCAGGCATCTCAATGTTTTGCTGGCAATCAATAGTGCCCTGGTGTTTGAATTTCATTCTCATCTCTTGCATGGGACCTAAAAATTCACCCAAGGACACCGATTCGATTTTTCAACCAACTTTAGTGCACTGCATGTGCTTGTAGTTCAAATTTGAATTATGCACATAAATGCATTGAAAACTCAGTTAATGCATAAAAATATCCAAATGAACGCCGAAAAATCACAAAAATTGACACAACACTCCTGTTGTTCTATGTTGACACTAGAAATTTTTTGAAAGCAATAAGAGGCAATGGATATCGTTTCGTCCCCAAAGGCGGGACGTTCCCTATCGAAACCATCATGCTAGTTGTGAGAAGCTCTGGTTGGTGAGAAGCTTACACCCGAACCTGCCCCAAATGGGACAAAATTTTACCACGGCATGTTGATGCTGCTCCATGATAGCATGCCAAGTTTCATGAATTTCAGACGAGTTATGGATTTACTAGAATTTAAAAACCAGGCATCTCAACGTTTTGCCGGCAATAAACAGTGCCTTGGTGTTTGAATTTCATTCCAATCTCTTGCATGGGACCTAGAAATTCCCCGTAGGACACACATGTGATTTTTCAACCAACTTTGGTGCATTGGAGCATGTGATTGTAGTTCAAATTTGAAATGTGAACATAAAATGGCTACAAAACCCAGTTAATGTATAAAAAAGGCCAAACGAACCCCGAAAAATTCCAATATTAAACACAACACTCCTGTTGTTCTATGTTGACACTAGAAAATTTTTGAAAGCAATAAGAGGCAACATATATCGTCCCGTCCCCAAAGGTGGTACGTTCCCTATCGAAACCATCATGCTTGTTGTGAGAAGTTCTGGTTTGTGAGAAGCTTATACCCAAACCTGTCCCAAATGGGACAAAATTTTCACCACGGCATGTTGATGCCGCTCCATGATAGCATGCCAAGTTTCATGAATTTCAGACAAGTTTTGAATTTACCAGAATTTAAAAACCAGGTATCTCAACATTTTGCCGGTAATCAACAATGCCCTGGTGTTTGAAATTCATTCCCGTCTCTTGCATGGGACCTTAGCATGCACCCAAGGACACACATGTGATTTTTCAACCAATTTATATTCACTGGAGCATGTGCATGTAGTTCAATTTTGAATTATGCACATAAAATGCCTAGAAAACTCAGTTAATGCATAAAAATGTCCAAACAAACCCTAAAAATCCCAAAAATTGACACAACACTCCTGTTGTTCTATGTTGACACGAGAAATTTTTTGAAAGCAATAAGAGGCAATGGATATCGTTTCGTCCCCAAAGGTGGGACATACGTTCCCTACCGAAACCATCAGGCTTGTTGTGAGAAGCTCTAGTTTATGAGAAGCATATACCCAAACCTGCCCCAAATGGGACAATTTTTTTACCATGGCATGTTTATGCCGCTCCATGATAGCATGCCAAGTTTCATGAATTTCAGACAAGTTTTGGATTTACTAGAATTTGAAAACTAGGCATCTCAATGTTTTGCCGGCAATCAACAGTGCCCTGGTGTTTGAAATTCATTCCCATTTCTTGCATGGGACCTAAGCATGCACCCAAGGACACATATTTAATTTTTCAACCAATTTATATGCACTGGAGCATGTGCATGTAGTTAAAATTTGAATTATGCACATAAATGCATGGAAAACTCAGTTAATGCATAAAAATATCCAAACGAACCCCGAAAAATCTCAAAAATTGACACAACACTCCTGTTGTTCTATGTTGACACAAGGAAAAAATTGAAAGCAATAAGAGGCAATGGATATCGCTTCGTCACCAAAGGTGGGATGTTCCCTATCGAAACCATCATGCTTGTTGTGAGAAGCTCTGGTTTGTGAGAAGCGTATACCCGAACCTGCCCCAAATGGGACAATTTTTTTTTACCACGGCGTGTTTATGCCGCTCCATGATAGCATGCCAAGTTTCATGAATTTCATAAGAGTTTTGGATTTGCTAGAATTTAAAAACCAGGCATCTCAACATTTTGTCGGCAATCAACAGTGCCCTGGTATTTGAATTTCATTACAATCTCTTGCATGGGACCTAGAAATTCACCCAAGGACACACATATGATTTTTCAACCAACTTTAGTGCATTGGAGCATGTGCTTGTAGTTCAAATTTGAATTATGCACATAATATGCCTACAAAACCCAGTTAATGTATAAAAAAGGCCAAACGAACCCCGAAAAATTCCAAGATTAAACACAACACTCATGTTGTTCTATGTTAACACTAGAATTTTTTTGAAAGCAATAAGAGGCAACGGATATCGTCCCATCCCCAAAGGTGGTACGTTCCCTATCGAAACCATCATGCTTGTTGTGAGAAGCTCTAGTTTGTGAGAAGCTTATACCCAAACCTGCCCCAAATGGGACAAAATTTTCACCACGACATGTTGATGCCGCTCCATCATAGCATGCCAAGTTTCATGAATTTCAGACGAGTTTTGGATTTACTAGAATTTTAAAACCAGGTATCTCAACGTTTTGCCGGCAATCAACAGTGCCCTGGTGTTTGAAATTCATTCCCATCTCTTGCATGGGACCTATAAATTCACCCAAGGACACACATGTGATTTTTCAACCAACTTTGGTGCATTGGAGCATGTGCTTGTAGTTCAAATTTAAATTATGCACAAAAATGCCTAGAAAACCCAGTTAATGTATAAAAAAGGCCAAACGAACCCCGAAAAATTCATTCCCATTTCTTCCATGGGACCTAAGCATGCACTGAAGGACACAGATTTGATTTTTCAACCAATTTGGATGCATCGGAGCATGTGCATGTAGTTTAATTTTAAATGGTGCACGTGAAATGGCTAGAAAACCAGTTTATTGTATAAAATGTCCAAACGAACCCTGAATAATTCCAATTCTTTTACGACACACATATAGTTGCATGTTCACTGCGGATAAAAGGTCTAGTAATTCAAACAACGCCCATTGCCGTTGTGACCCCATTTTGTAATTCAAATCAAGTAGATCCCACACAGTTTATTATCACCAACCGTGTGAGATGTAGTACAAAATATCTTGGAGCACCGTTTGTGTATAGTACGCCTATGGCTTACGCGAGAAGGTGCGTCAACTATAGTCCACAGCCGGCGTGTCAAGCACACTAGCTCACTCCCCCAAAACTCCCGCCTCTGCATCCCTCGCAATCTCGAAAATATCTACCTCCTGGAAGGTTTTAATGTTTGATAGCACACGATTAGTATGTGCGGACTGTGTGCGATGTCTGTTACTCCTGCTCTGCTTCAGTCTCTTGATTCAAATTTTCAGTAGCCCCGACATTTTACTCTCGCCTATGCATCCCTCGCAATCTCAAAAATATCTGCTCGCCCTTGATCCAAATTTTCAGTAGCCCCGCCTTGTTACTCCCGCCTAGTAAAGTTTTTAGTTGCCGCAGTATTTCCTCAAATACAACCTCCGCTCACACAGACACAAACAACCCTCAAAACCATTGGTAGGTCGCCGCCATCGCCGGTGCCTCCATCCTCAACCTCTACCTGTGTGCCGGGGAGCTCGAGTAGCCAATGGCCAAAAAGAGGTTTATCGCGACCTTTTCGCCCGACGTCGGTGAGGTGGCCGCCAAGGTGTCCCCATCGTCCTCCGCGGGCCCGATCCGCCCGCCGCCGTGCCCCTACGCTGGTTCGAGGAGTTCCCCGTCCTCCCTGGACCCGGTAGCCGACAAAGTCCTACCTCGGGGTCCAGCAACGACGGTGGGGGACGTGGGTCGCCGAGATTACAGATCAAGAGACCCACACCCGCTGGTGGCTCGATAGCTTCCACACGGCCGAGCTCGCAGCCATGGAGTATGATCGCTGGCAGGTCCGCTACCATGGCGTGGCGGCTAGGCTCAATTTCCCCTTCGGCACATGTTCGGTCCACCTCATTCCACCGGAGCCAGGGGTGGTGAGCTGGTCTATGGCGCGTGAGGACCTCGAGGCGTGGGAGCGTCTCGAGGCCGAGGCCGCCGACGAGGCCTACATGCAAGAGCTCTCCGGCAGCACCCGAAGCTTGTCGAGGCGGAGCGGATGATCTTTGCCAGCGCGGAGGGCGCGAGGTTATCATGCTCTCCTCCGATGACGAGGTCGAAGGCGGCGAGGACGGCGGCGCGGAGGGCGGCGAGGACGGCAGCGTGGAGGGCGGCGAGGTTGTCACGCTCTCCTCTGATGATGAGGTCGAAGGCGGCGACAACGGCGGCGCGGAGGGCGTCGAGGTGGGCCCCGAGGATGAGTAGATCGACATCGACGAGTGGAGGAGTGCCTTCCCCAACGACATCGCGACGGTACTGGCCCGGACCCGGCTTGCGGCACACCGTACATGACGAGAAAGGATTGGCTCGACCTCTACTTCGACCGAAAGTAGTTTAGCTTAGTTTAAATTTATGTTTTATTTTCAATTATGCAAAACTATCTATGTTTATGTTTGAATGCATGCTACTTTCGGTTGAACCTGCTTTGAACTTGATCAAATTGAAGTTTACAATCTTAAGTTTAGAGGATCGATTAGAAAAGGCCAAAAATTATATATATATATATATATATATATATATAACACTATTCTAATTCTGGGATTAGAATAACTATTTGAATCACAACGCGCCCTATATAGCTGCGATTCCATGTTCCTGAGATCTCGCAGAAGGAAAAAAAAACAACAAACCGTCCCCCACCTCCCGCACCTATCACTCTCCCCACCCCTCGATCCCTACCCACCCGGCGCACCGCCGCCGCGGCTGCCGATCCGCCCAACACCCCGACCTCCCACCCTCCACCCGCCGTCCCGCAACTACCTGCGCGGAGGCGCCCCAACCCACCCCTTCCGGCGCCGGCCCCGGCCCCGGCCACGACCCTGGCTCCGGTGAAGCGCGCCGCGGTAGACCAGGATCCCGCACCACAGCCATCTCCCCCCTCCCCTGGTTTGACCGCGGTGGCCATCTCCCCCTGCTTCAACCACTGCGCCGCCCCGCCCCTGGGATACATCCGCCGCCGTCCCTGGATCCGCCCGCTGCGATGACCACGCCACCACCCCGCTGTCCTCCTGGTGCCACATGCGCATTGGATCCCCGCCACCGCGCCCACCCATGCACCGTGAGATCCCCGCCCCGCCGCGTGGATGAGATCCTCCAACCGCCGCCATGGAGCTCCTCCCCCGCCGCCCAAGCCCCATCCGCCTCCCCTCCCTGATACGGTGCAGTTCCCCACCCTACTTCTTCCCCATCTGAAGGAGCTGAACTTCATGTGCCCACGGCGTTGGCCGTCCCTTACCCGTTCAAATACATTGGGGTTGGAATTTTTCCTCTCCTCCTCTACTCTGTTCAAGTTCAAGATCGTTGGGTGAGCATAATTTTCTCCTCTGTTCAAGCGAGCACATAGCACCAGTACCGCTGACCTTTGATCGACCATCTATTACTTGCTCTCTTTGCAAAGGCGCTATGGCTGCTGGTTCTCTTCAACAGTCTGTTCGATCGGGAGAATGGGAGAGAGAGGATGAGCAACAACAGCTGCTCCTGGGTTCTCGCATGCGGACGCAGTTCTGCTGCTGTTGATGCACACACTCTCTCTTGCTAGTGGTGCTGCCCCGTGCTATTGTTCCCTGGTGTTACTGTTGCTTCCACCTTCCTCTCAATATTTTGCTACTGGTGCTGCTAGTACAAGCTGACACTTTCTTTTTTTACGTTCCTCTCTCTCTCATTATCTGCACAAGAAAAATAGATATGATTCTGATTGGATTTCTGTAGAAATATACTCCCTTTTAATTATGTTCTAATTTGATACACAGAAACATCGGTGCAGGACTTTGTGCGATTTTTGTATTGAGTTTGTATGAGTTTGGTTAGAAGTTTGTGTGAGGCATGGGAAGTTGCATGCGGGGATTTCCTCCTGCTCACGGCCGACAGAGTCGTTCTCCGCCGCCGTCCTCCGGGGCGACCCTGTCGGACACCGCTTTACCAATTGACAGCTTCGTTCATCTTCCCCATGCCCGGCATCGTGCGACGCCGCTTCTTGGACTTTAAAAATAATAGACAACAATTTGTGTTTATAGAAGAACGATTTTTTTCTAAAAAAAGCAAGGAGGTTCAAATGTAAAAAGGCGAGCAGTTCGATGTTAATAAAAGAATCAGATTTTCCTTGTGTCTAAATAACAAGAATAAAATATTTGGATTTTTCCTGTTTGAAAACTACAAAATCATGATATTCAATTTGGAAAAACATAAAAGAGTTCAATGATTATAAAAACCTTGTATTGCCTTGTTTCTAAAAAATAACAAAGAAGTTCAAATTAAAACTATAGAGCAAATCAAAAGTTTATACAAAAAGCACATTCCCATTTCTAAAAAACAAAGAAGTTCAAATTAAATTAATGGAGTAGTTCAAGTGTTTGTTATAAAACTCAGATTTTCACCATTACTAGAGAATAAAAATCAAGAAGTCCAATTTAAAGCAACGGAGTTGTCCGATGTTTACAAAAATACCCGTATTTTCCCTGTCACTAAAGAATAAAAACCAAGAAGTTTGAACGAAAATAGGAGAGCCATTCAATGTTTATAAAAGGGCTTAGATTTCCATGTTAAAAAGAAAAAGGGGAGCTTCAAATTAAGATAACACAAGCGCAAAAAGAGGAAGTTCAAGAACAACAAACGATAAGTTCAAAAAAATGGAAATGCTAACTAGTACATACATGATCAATTTTTGTCCATGATATCTAAAATACAAATGGAGAAGTTCAAAGAAAATTGAGCAAGAAGTTCAAATAAAAAAGTAGTTAAAAATGTTTGTAGAAAAATAGATTTCCTTCATTTTAAAAATAAATCTGAGAAGGTCAACTAAAAACTTGGTACATTTAAAAATCAAGACAAAAGTAGAAGTTCTAGTTTATAAAACGGAGCGGTTCGACGTTTATAAAAAGGTTTTCACATTACTAGCCAATAAAGCTAAGAAGTTCAAATAAAAAAATGAATAAGCTCAATATCTATGAAAACTCAAAAATAAAAACAACAAAAGAAGTTCAAAAAGTATTCAAAAACTTAGAAGTTCAAGTTTTAACTCTAGAAGTCAAATTTAAATACTGAGCGATTCATTGTTTACTACCACACTTAGATTCCCCCTTACTAGACAATAACTAACAGATTTAAATTTAAAAAATAGAGTAGATGAAAATGTACAAAGAATTGAATTTTCCTCGTTTCTTAAAAACCTAGGGGTTTAAACTGAAATAACAGAGAAGTTCATACCAAAATAACGAAGTGGTTTGATGTTTATTAAAAACTAGGATGTTAGCGTTATTAAAAAACTCAGATATCCCTTATTATTAAAGAATCAACCATGAAGTTTAAAAATGAAAAACTGTAAAATTTGATGTTTATTTACAATATCAGAAACAATCCTTCTTGTTTATATGCAAAATTAAAGTATGAAGTTCAATATAAGAAAAGGTTGCACGATGTTTACGTAAAAGTCATTTTTTCTAAGAATAAAACTAAGAAGTTCAAATTAAAAAATGGCAAAGTTCACAGATTATGAAAATCCTAGGATTTAAATGCTCAATTTTGATGAGTGCCTTAGGAGTCGGGGCAAAAAAAGAGGAGAGAGCATTTCAAAGTGATAGCAGCGAGAAGTTCACGTACTACATGATGTGTCTTTCATATGAGAAAAAGGAATAAAAAGGCAAAGTCGGATTTTTTTCTTGCTAGAAGTTCAAGTCCTCGGTCGGAGAAAGTTCAAAAATTCTTGTGGGAGAGGTTCACCGTGTATTTACATGTTAAAACACAAAATATATTGTTTTAGTGTTTTAAAATAATTCTCCCAATCCATTAAAAATTTGAAAATAAAATGCTCTCTGTGAAAAAAGTTTCTCCTATTCAACAACTTTCCAAGGCTATATTGTATGCTCTATTTCAAAATAAACGGTTAAAAATCAGTGTATGTTTGCTCAAAACAAAAGTTTAACCGTATTAGCAAAAGCCGCGTCTTTCAAAAGGTTTCTAAAAAGGTATATCATTTGTGTAACACCGATGAACGGGTGAGAAATTACGAACAAAAATATGTGACAGAAGTTCAAAATGAAAACAACGAGCAGTATGATGTTGCTAGAAGTGCTTAGCCCGAGAAAAGTTCAAAAATTCTTGCGAGTGAGGTTGAACAAAAATATGTGACAAAAGTTCAAGGTGAAAACAATGGGAAATTCAACTACTACACAGAATGCATTATGAGATAAAGAATATAAGAATAGAAAACTAAAACCTTAAAAGGTTTGTTGCAAGAAGTTCACGTGCTCCTCGTAGCATAGTTCAAAATTCATGTGCGAGACGTTTGTCGTTCATTTACATGTTGAAAAAAGGCAAAAAAAAGACAGCGTTGTTTTGCCATTTTAAAAACTGCTCTCAAACGACAACGAATTTGTAACACCTGTCTACATGAAAAACTTGCTGCTATTCATAAGCCTTCCAACGGTATATTATGTGCTACATTTCGATGAAAGGTTTAAAATTTTCATGTATACCATTTAAAACACGTTTTTGTGTATTCAAAAAAAATTCTTTTGAACCATCACGAGTATGAAAAACTGATCAACACGGGAAAGTTTCATGTTTTCAACAGCTTTCCATTGGTATATCATTTGCTCAATTCCGGTAAGTGGTTTGAGAGTTACGGGTAAAAAATAACACGTGAAAAACAGAGTGAAGTTCAAAAACAACTGCTCCAGAAGTTCAACCTCTTCACGAAGTGCATTTTCGGAGACTCTGTTTTTACGATGAAGTCAGGAGACATGATCTCAGAAGTTCAGACTGATAACTACCAAAAGTTTACATACTATACGGTGTGCATTTGTATTAAAAAGAATGAAAATGCAAAGCCTAACGTTTTGTTGTTAGAAGTTCAAGTGCTCGGCCCGAGAAAGTTTAAAAATTGTTGTGAGAGAGGTTGAACAAAAATACGTGACCGAAGTTCAAGGTAAAAACAACAAGTAGTTCAAGTAATGCAAGGAATGCATTTCAGGTGAGAATAAAAGTATAGAAAAAATAAAAGCTTAAAAGGTTTGTTGAAAGAACTTCAAGTGCTCGGCCCGGGGAAAAAATTCTTGCGAGAGAGGTTCACCTTGTATTTCCATGTTCGATTTTTTCGTATAAAAATTGAATACAATTCTTTACTCAAAATATAAAAAAGGTGAAGTTGAAATTGAAACAACAAAGAAGTTCAGAGTTTATTAAAACCTAGGATTTACCTGTTCAAAAAAATAAAAAAACACAACGCCATTTTTTGCACTTTTAAAAACAACTCATAAACGAAAAATGGTTGCTAGAAGTTCAAATGCTCAGCGAGGAAAAGTTCAAAAAATTCTTGTGAGAGAGGTTCATCGTGTATTTAGATGTCCAAAATACATAAAAAATGTTATTTTTTGTGTTTTGAAATAATTCTCTCAAACCACAGAGAAGTTCAAAGTGATAACAACCGGAAGTTCACGTACTACATGGTGTGTATTTCATATAAGAACAAAATACAAATAAAGTGAAACAGAGTGAAGTTCAAATAGATATTCCTGAGAAGCTCAACTACTTCACGCAATGCAAAAAACAACACGTCAAAAACAGAGTGAGGTTCGAACAAACATGCCTGAGAAGTTCAACTACTTCACGCAGTGAGTTTCCATTCGCAATGAAGGCAGCAATCATGATCTCGTCATTTCTTTAATTTACTTCAAAACAATAGGAATATCATTTGTGTAAATTCAAGTCCTCGGTCGAAGAAAGTTCAAAAATATATTGTGAGAGAGGTTTGTACAAAAGGAATATCGTTTGTGTAACACTGACAAAATGGATGGGAAAATTCAAAACGAAAATACGTCACAGAAGTTCAACATGAAAACATCACGAAGTTCGACTACTATAGTGAATGAATTTGAGATGAAAAACTTTTAAAATCATCGCGAGTATGAAAAAACGATCAACACGGGAAAGTTGTGTGCTTACAGCAGCTTTCCACCGGTATATCACTTGCTCAATTCCGGTGAGTGGATGGAGAGTTACGAGCAGTGGGTGGAGACCTACGAGCAAAAAAATCACGTGAAAAACAGAGTGAAGTTCAGGTACACGCGCTGAGAAGTTCAGGTTCTTCACACGGTGCATTTTCGAAGAATCTGTTTTGCGATAAAGGCAGAACGCATCATCCCGCCGTTTTTGAAATTACTTGAAAACGGCTAGGAATCAGAGAAAACCATCAACATGAAAAAGTTTCGCATTTTCCGTAGCTTTTCAGCGGTATATTATTTGCCCCATTCCTATAAAGTTTGTAGAAATTACGGCAAAAATACATTTTTCGCCATTTTCGAAACTGACTTAAAACCATAAATAATTGGGAGAAACAATACATACCAAAAAGTTTCGCATTTGTTCAAGCTTTCCAACGCCATATCATTTGCTGCATTCGGACGCACGGTTAAAAAATTAGCTCAAAAATACGAACTCGGTAGGACTTGGACCATTTTCTAAATTACTCTTAAACCATTCAAAATTAGAAAAAACTTTCAAGATGAAAAAGTAGCGAATTTTCATAAGCTTTCCAATGTCGTATCATATGCCTCCATTGGATTAGCCGTTTAGAAATGACATCGAAAAAACGAACTCAGCTGTTCGGTTTATGAAATTTTACGTTTTTTCAAATTACTCTTTAACCATAGGGAATTAGAGAAAAATTTCAACATATGGAAGGAGCGGTTTTGCAGCAGCTTTCCAACGCCATATTATATGCCTCATTTCGATAAACGGTTTAAAAATGCGATCGAAAATATGATTCACGTTTTTTGTGCGAAGAAAAAACGGTTTTCAAAACTGCTCTTAAACCGCTTATATTTTGCCAAAAATTTAAGTTGGGTCATGATATTGGTGTCCATAGCTTTCCAACGGTATATCACAAGCCTCATTTGGGCAATGTTGGCGGAAGTTCAACGTAGTTCACATGGAAGTTCAACGTACTACTAGCGGGGCAGGTCAGGTTGTGATCAGAATATTATTCCGATCCCGTGATCAGAATAGTGTATGTATATATATAGTGTTACTATTCATCACCCAGGGTGCGGAATAAGTTATTCTTCACCCGAGGTAATCTTACGATCATTTCATAATTAAATTACGTTTGAAATTCAAATAGTTACATTCCTATTGATTCGCTAGGTAAAATTTGACATAAGAAATTAAAAATATAGGTCATAAGACAAGAAACTTTGCAGTTTATGTTTATTTTAGACTATATTTTTACGTTTGTAATTTTACATAACATAAAATATTTTTTAGGCATTTATATATTTTCTTACGGTCCCTTTTTGCGTCAGAAATAAGACAAAACTTACGGAACATAAAATTATGGTGCATTGATGGTAAAATAGAGGGGGGGTGAAGAATAACTATTCCTCACCCAAGGGGACAAATAACGCGACCCTATATATATACATACATATATATATATTCACTAAGGGTTTTAGTCATTTAACTTTTTAAGGATCGCCTAGAGATGTCCTTATGACTTGTTTATTTCAGTTCTTCACAATGTGATGCTCTATATGTGCAACTGTTTGCCGTGCAGTTCAATTTCATCAATAACAGTTTCAACAATACCACTATGAATTACGATATTTGGTTGCTGTTAAGGATATTGCTGTTAACATGCCTTTTCGCTTTTCAATTGTTGTTTAGCAACATGCATTGTACTGAATGACTAAATATGCAATCCCAGGCTACATAGCAACAAGGAAGAGTGTTACTTTAATGTTTTGATGATGTCTAGATATACATGTAATAAAATCTTATATAATGGGATGGATGGAGTGTTGTACCACATCATTTTTCATTTGTTGTTTAGCTTCTAATATTAACTTGCTGCTTTTAGGTACATATATCATTGCCAAAGATCCACACTTCGACCCTTTCTGTGTATGGGGCAATGAGATATTCATGAACCAACATCAAGTGAGGAAACTGATAAAGATTGTTATTAAAATGAGTCAAAAGATGTCAATCGAACTATTTGTTTACTCTTTATGCAAGACAATAGTGAACTGCATGATGGTAAGTAAGAACCCTATAGCCTTCTTTTTACTGCTTGTAATGAGTTGTGTTAGATGACAACATCTGAATCTTTTTTCTTTTGCAGTGGATTGATACGTCTCCATCGTATCTACTTTTCCAAACACTTTTGACCTTGTTTTGGACTCTAACTTGCATGATTTGAATGGAACTAACCCGGAGTGACACTGTTTTCAGCAGAATTGCCATGGTGTTATTTTTGTGCAGAAATAAAAGTTCTCGGCATGACCTGGAAATTTACAAAGACACGTTTTGGAATAAATAAAAAATACTGGCAAAAGAATCAACACCAGGGGGCCCACACCCTGTCCACGAGGGTGCAGGGCGCCCCCTGCCTCGTGGGCCCCCTGAGGCTCCACCGACGTTAACTCCAACTCTATATATTCATGTTTGAGGAGAAAAAATCAAGGAGAAGGATTCATCGCGTTTTACGATACAGAGCCGCCGCCAAGCCCTAATCTCTCTCGGGAGGGCTGATCTGGAGTAGGTTCGGGGCTCCGGAGAGGGGAATATGTCGCCATTGTCATCATCAACCTTCCTCCATCACTAATTTCATGATGCTCAACGCCGTGCATGAGTGGGTTGGATGAGATTTATCATGTAATCGGCTTAGTTTTGTTAGGGTTTGATCCCTAGTATCCATTATGTTCTAAGGTTGATGTTGTTATGACTTTGCTATGCTTAATGCTTGTCACTAGGGCCCGGGTGCCATGATTTCAGATCTGAACCTATTATGTTTTCATGAATATATGTGAGTTCTTGATCCTATTTTGCAAGTCAATAGTCACCTACTATGTGTTATGATCCGGTAACCCCGAAGTGACAATAATTGGGACCACTCCCGGTGATGACTATAGTTTGAGGAGTTCATGTATTC
The DNA here is from genome assembly GCF_056163025.1 of Triticum urartu. NCBI lineage: Eukaryota > Viridiplantae > Streptophyta > Magnoliopsida > Poales > Poaceae > Triticum > Triticum urartu. Next base: position 402,432,432 of record NC_141876.1, read on the forward strand.
ACTAAGTGTTAATGCTTTGTTCCGGTACTCTATTAAAAGGAGGCCTTAATATCCCTTAGTTTCCAATAGGACCCCGCTGCCACGGGAGGGTAGGACAAAAGATGTCATGCAAGTTCTTTTCCATAAGCACGTATGACTATATACGGAATACATGCCTACATTACATTGATGAACTGGAGCTACTTCTGTGTCACCCTATGTTATAACTGTTGCATGAGGAATTGCATCCGACATAATTATCCATCACTGGTCCATTGCCTACGAGCTTTTCACATATTGATATTTGCTTAGTTACTTTTCTGTTGCCACTGTTACAATCACTACAAAAACTACTATTGTTACTTTTGCCACCATTACCGCTACTTCCATATTACTTTGCTACTAAATACTTTGCTACAGATATTAAGTCTTTCAGGTGCGATTGAATTGACAACTCAACTGTTAATACTTGAGAATATTCTTAGGCTCCCCTTGTGTCGAATCTATAAATTTGGGTTGAATACTCTACCCTCGAAAACTATTGCAATCCCCTATACTTGTGGGTTATCATGGATCCTGAAGCAGTTTACTCAAGATTACCTCTCAAACTACATGATTGGTGGCCGGCCATCACAAGGGGTTGGACTAGAGACCTGCATGCCTTCTGCATACAGGAGAGCACAATAGGGCCATTCCGCTTCACCTTGTTCAGCAACTGGAATGTTTGTCGCCTCTTTCTTTACCATATGTAATAGTACAAGTATAGAACCCTGGTACATCATTCTTTATTTGGTGCTTATGTAATTCTTAAACATATGTACCTGTGAATCGAATAATGCATTGGTTGTTTGAACCTGATGGATATGAATAAATCTATAGCCTACTTTCCATTTTAAATTAGGTACAATTTTAAATAGCAGCAATTAAATTAGGGAGAAATTACATTGTGCAGGTCATTACGGCACACACGGTTGCTAAAACACAAACGTTTGCGATATACACCATAATCTGAGACGGTTCACAGAGAGGAAACGTGTGCAAGCATGCACACTGTTGTCATTTGCAAAGCATGTGTGATGTCAGACACTATCACATACGGTGCAGGAAAACTAAATGTGTGTGATTGTCTACCCATCGTACATGGTTTACAATCATGAACTGTTTGTGATGTGCCAGGCATCGTAAAACTCCCGTGCCTAGAATCTGCTTGGAAAACTCCCGTGCCTGGACTATGCCTGGTTTTAGGCAGAACCACAAAACTCCGACTACGATGGCAATGCGAGCACAAACGAGTAGCAAGGATCAAGCGTTTGGGATATTCGAGATATCAGAAACGGTTATATCAAGGCTCCCTATCCCCGACGGTTTCTGGGTCATGTGCGAAGGACCCCCCTATCGCCCACACTCACTTGGCGACGGTTCCAAATGCCGTCGCGGAAAGGGGTAAAAAACCGTTTATTTAGGACCGACGCGCACCAGTGCATTAACACTTGAGTTGTCAATTCAACCACACCTGGAGAATAATTATCTGCAACAAAGTGATCAGTAGCACAGTAATATCATAGATTTGATAGCAGTAGTAGCAGCAACAGTAACGGTAACAGTGATAGCAATAGTTTTTTAGTAGTGACGATAGTAACAACAGTAGTAGTAACTTAGCAAGATCAATATGTAGGAAAATCGTAGGCATTGGATCGGCGATTTGTTGGATGATTTTCATCATATAACAGTCAAAACCTAGGGCGATACGACACGAGCTCCAGATCATAAATATAATGTAGGCATGTATTCCGTAAATAGTCATACGTGCTTTTGGAAAGAACTTGCATGACATCTTTTGTCCTACCCTCCCGTGGCAGCGGGGTCCTATTGGAAACTAAGGGATATTAAGGCCTCCTTTTAATAGAGAACCGAAACAAAGCATTAACACAAGGTGAATACATGAACTCCTCAAACTACGGTCATCACCGAGAAGTGTCCCGACTATTGTCACTCCGGGGTTGACGGATCATAACATGTAGTAGGTGACTATAACTTGCAAGATCGGATCTAGAACAAAGATATAATGATGATAAGATAAACAGTTCAGATCTGAAATCATGGCACCCGGGCCCAAAGTGACAAGCACTAAGCATAGCAAAGTCATAGCAACATCAATCTTAGAACATGGTGGATACTAGGGATCAAGCCCTAACAAAACTCACTCAATTACATGATGAATCTCATCCAACTCCTCACCGACCAGCGAGCCTACGAAGGAATTACTCACTCCCGATGGAGAGCATCAGAGAATTGGTGATGGAGGAGGGTTGGCGATGATGAAGATCGAAGACCCCCCTCTCCGGAGCCCCCAATGGACTCCAAATATGGCCTCCTGATGAAGAACAGGAGGTGACGGTGGCTCCATCTTGTGAAATGCGATAATTCTTCCTCCTTGATTTTTTTTCTAGAGAAATAGGACTTTATAGCGTTGGTTTCAGGGTCTGCGGGGCCACCAGGTGGGGACAACCAACCTGGGCGCACCTGGGGGGGAGCAGGCGTGCCATGGTGGGTTGTGCCCACCTAGGTGCCCCCTCCGGTGGTTCTTGGCTCAAGAAATTATCTTCTATTGTATAAAAATTCCTCGCAAAGTTTTGTTCCAATCCGAGAACTTTTATTTCTGCACAAAAAACAACACCATGGTAGTTCTGCTGAAAACAACATTAGTCCGGGTTAGTTTCATTCAAATCATGCAAATTAGAGTCCAAAACAACAAGAAAAGCAATAGGAAAAGTAGATACAACAGAGTCGTATCAACTCCCCCAGGCTTAAACCTTCGCTTGTCCTTAAGCAATTTAGTTGATAAACTGAAAGTGAAAAAGAAAAACTTTTATGAACTCTTTTGCTCTTGTTTGCATAAATAATCTTAAACAACACACATGTTTTCAACCAAGATTATAACTAACCATGTTGAAAATAACTCTTAAAAATTATATTAACTCATATTAATGACGTAATCAACTAGTGAGCAATAATAAGATATGTCAAACAACAACATGTTGTCAAAACAACCATGATATAATATGACAATAGTGGTATCTCGCTAGCCCTTTCTGAGACTGCAAAACATAAATGCAGAGCACCTCTAAAGTTCAAGCAACGACTAAACATTGTAATTCATGGTAGAAAAGATCCAGTCATGATGCACCCAACATTAGCTACACACAATGCATTAGCATGATAGTAGTACTCTCAGGTTCTGGCGCTTATTTGAGAAGGTGATGACACAACATTAAAGTAAATAGATTGTCCCTTTGCATAGGGAAGCGGTGATTTGCAACTAAAGGGCTTTAAAGATAAGCGCTTGTTGGGAGACAACCCAATATATTTCCTTCCTGTTTTTAATAAATAATTCATCTAGCCTCTGGTTAGATGTGGTTTTGTGTTTTAATTAGTGTTTGTGCCAAGTAAGACCTTTGGGATAGCTTACGGTGATAGTTGATTTGATCTTGCTGAAAAATAGAAACTTTTGTGCCCAGTGAAAGAATTAATTTGAGCTTCTGGAAAGCGATAAATTCTTAATTTTTTTACAAAATATTAATATAAAATTTTCCCATGTTGTCTTAATTTTTCATATTTTCGGAGTTACAGAAGTACTCGAGAGTTACAAATTGCTACAGACTGTTCTGTTTTTGACAGATTATGTTTTCTATGTGTTGTTTACTTATTTTGATGATTCTATGGGTAGTATCGGGGGGTATGAACCATGTAAAAGTTGGAATACAATAGATATTACACCAATATAAATAAAGAATGATTACAAGAGTACCAAAAGTAGTGAGTTATTTTCTTATACTAACGGAGCTTATGAGATTTTCTGTTGAGTTTTGTATTGTGAAGTTTGCAAGTTTTGGGTAAGGATTTGATGGACTATGGAATAAGGAGTGGCAAGAGCCTAAGCTTGGGGATTCCCAAGGCACCCCAAGGTAATATTCAAGGACAACCAAGAGCCTAAGCTTGGGGATGCCCGGGAAGGCATCCCCTCTTTCATCTTCGTCCATCGGTAACTTTACTTGAGGCTATATTTTTATTCACCACATGATATGTGTTTTGCTTGGAGCATCTTGTATGATTTGAGTCTTTGCTTTTTAGTTTTCCACAATCATCCTTGTTGTACACACCTTTTTAGAGGGACACGCATGAATCGTGATTTATTAGAATACTCTATGCGCTTCACTTATATCTTTTTAGCTAGGCAATTTTGCTCTAGTGCTTCACTTATATCTTTTTAGAGCACGGTGGTGGCTTTATTTTATAGAAATTGATGAACTCTCATGCTTCACTTATATTATTTTGAGATTCTTTAAATAGAATGGTAATTTGCTTTGGTTATAAATTTAGTCCTAATATGATAGGTATCCAAGAGGGGTATAATAAAAACATTCATATAAAGTGCATTGAATACTATGAGAAGTTTGATTCCTTATGATTGTTTTGAGATATAAAGATGGTGATATTAGAGTCATGCTAGTGAGTAATAGTGAATTTGACAAATACTTGTGTTAAAGTTTGTGATTCTCATAGCATGCACGTATGGTGAACCATTATGTGAAGAAGTCGGAGCATGATTTATTTATTGATTGTCTTCCTTATGAGTGGCGGTCGGGGACGAGCAATGGTCTTTTCCTACCAATCTATCCCCCTAGGAGCATGCGCGTAGTACTTAGTTTTGATAACTAATAGAATTTTGCAATAAGTATGTGAGTTCTTTATGACTAGTGTTGAGTCCATAGATTATACACACTCTCACTCTTCCGCCATTGCTAGCCTCTCTAGTGTCGCACAACTTTCGCCGGTACCATAAACCCACCATATACCTTCCTCAAAACAGCCACCATACCTACCTATTATGGCATTTCCATAGCCATTCCAAGATATATTGCCATGCAACTTTCCACCATTCCGTTTATTATGACACGCTTCATCATTGTCATATTGCTTTGCATGATCATGTAGTTGACATCGTATTTGTGGCAAAGCCTCCGTTCATAATTCTTTCATACATGTCACTCTTGATTCATTGCACATCCCGGTACACCACCGGAGGCATTCATATAGAGTCATATTTTGTTCTAAGTATCGAGTTATAATTTTTGAGTTGTAAGTAAATAAATGTGTGATGATCTTCATTATTAGAGCATTGTCCCATGTGAGGAAAGGATGATGGAGACTATGATTGCCCCACAAGTCGGGTGATACGTCCATTTTGCATCATGTTTTTATATCGATAATTATCGCATTATGGGCTGTTATTACACATTATGTCACAATACTTATGCCTATTCTCTCTTATTTTACAAGGTTTAAATGAAGAGGGGGAATGCCGACAGCTGGAATTCTGGGCTGGAAAAGGAGAAAATATTAGAGACCTATTATGCACATCTCCAAAGTCCTGAAACTCCACATGAGTTATTTTCATAATATATAAAAAATACTGAGCGAAGAAAGTACCAGAGGGGGGCCACCCACCATCCACGAGGGTGGGGGGGTGCGCCCTACCCCCCTGGGCACGCCCCCTACCTCGTGGGCCCCCTGGTATCCATTTGATGCCCATCTTTGGCTATATGGAGTCTTTCATCGAGGAAAAAATCATAAGCAAGCTTTCGGGAAGAAACTTTGCCGCCACGAGGCGGAACCTTGGCGGAACCAATCTAGGGCTCCGGCAGAGCTGTTCTGCTGGGGAAACTTCCCTCCGAGAGGGGGAAATCATCACCAACGATTCTCTCATCGGGAGGGGGTCAATCTCCATCAACATCTTCACCAGCACCATCTCATCTCAAACCCTAGTTCATCTCTTGTATCCAATCTTTGTATCCAAACCTCAGATTGGTACCTGTGGGTTGCTAGTAGTGTTGATTACTCCTTGTAGTTGATGCTAGTTGGTTTACTTGGTGGAAGATCATATGTTCAGATCCATTATGCATATTAATACCCCTCTGATTATGAACATGAATATGCTTTGTGAGTAGTTACGTTTGTTCCTGAGGACATGGGAGAAGTCTTGCTATAAGTAGTCATGTGAATTTGGTATTCGTTCGATATTTTGATGAGATGTATGTTGTCATCCCTCTAGTGGTGTCATGTGAATGTCGACTACATGACACTTCACCATTGTTTGGGCCTAGAGGGAGGCATTGGGAAGTAATAAGTAGATGATGGGTTGCTAGAGTGACAGAAGCTTAAACCCTAGTTTATGCGTTGCTTCGTAAGGGGCTGATTTGGATCCATATGTTTCATGCTATGGTTAGGTTTACCTTAATACTTCTGTTGTAGTTGCGGATGCTTGCAATGGGGGTTAATCATAAGTGGGATGCTTGTCCGAGTAAGAACAATACCCAAGCACCGGTCCACCCACATATCAAATTATCAAAGTACCGAACGCGAATCATATGAACGTGATGAAAACTAGCTTGACAATAATTCCCATGTGTCCTCGGGAGCGCTTTCCTTCATATAAGAGTTTGTCCAGGCTTGTCCTTTGCTACAAAAGGATTGGGCCATCTTGCTGCACCTTATTTACTTTTATTACTTGCTATTACAGATTACCTTATCACAAAACTATTTGTTCCCGATAATTTCAGTGCTTGCAGAGAATACCTTCCTGAAAACTGCTTATCATTTCCTTCTGCTCCTCATTGGGTTCGACACTCTTACTTATAGAAAAGGCTACGATAGATCCCCTACACTTGTGGGTCATCAAGACTCTTTTCTGGCACTGTTGCCAGGGAGTGAAGCGCCTTTGGTAGGTGGAATTTGGTAAGGAAAAATTTATATAGTGTGCTGAAATTTACTGTTACTTGTTACTATGGAACATAATCCTTTGAGGGGCTTGTTCTGGGTATCTTCACACTGACCAGTAGAGCAAAGAGTTGCTCCTCAAGCTACTGAACCTACTAAAATTTTTTACTTTGAAATTCCTTCGGGTATGATAGAGAAACTGCTAGCTAATCCTTTCACAAGTGATGGAACATTACATCCCGATTTGCACCTAATCTATGTGGATGAAGTTTGTGGATTATTTAAGCTTGCAGGTATGCCCGAGGATGTTATCAAGAAGAAGGTATTCCCTTTATCTTTTAAGGGAGATGCATTGACATGGTTAAGGCTATGTGATGATATTGGATCATGGAACTACCGACGATTGAAATTGGAATTTCATCAAAAGTTTTATCATATGCATCTTGTTCACTATGATCGTAATTATATATATAATTTTTGGCCTCGTGTAGGAGAAAGCATTGCTCAAGCTTGGGAGAGGCTTAAGTCAATGTTATATTCATGCCCCAATCATGAGCTCTCAAAAGAAATGATTATTCAAAATTTTTATGCTCGGCTTTCTCTCAGTAATCGCTCCATGCTCGATACTTCTTGTACTGGATCTTTTATGATGAAGACTATTGAATTCAAATGGGATTTATTGGAAAGAATTAAACGCAATTTTGAAGATCGGGACCTCGACGAAGGTAAGGAGTCAGGTATAATACCTAAGTTTGATTGTGTTAAATCTTTTATGGATACCGATGTCTTCTGTGAATTTAGCACTAAATATGGACTTGACTCTGAGATGGTAGCTTCTTTCTGTGAATCCTTTGCTACTCATGTTGATCTCCCAAAGGAGAAGTGGTTTAAATATAATCCTCCCACTGAGGTAAAAGTAGTTGCACCTATTAAAGTTGAAGAAAAGACTATCACTTATAATGATCCTGTTGTTCCTACTGCTTATATTGAGAAACCACCTTTCCCTATTAGAATAAAGGATCATGCTAAAACTTCAACTGTGGTTAACAAAAGTAACATTAAGACACCTAAACCCCCTGAGCAAATTAAAGTTGAACCTAGTATTGCTATGGTTAAAGATCTCTTGGCCAATAATATTGATGGGCATGTTATTTACTTCTCAATGAAGCTGCTAGAATTGCTAGACCTGATGCTAAAAATAAACATAGACCTATTGTAGGCATGCCTGTTATTTCTGTTAAAATAGGAGATCATTGCTATCATGGCTTATGTGATATGGGTGCTAGTGCAAGTGCAATACCTCATTCCTTATACCAAGAAATTATGCATGATATTGCACCTGCTGAGATAGAAGAGATTGATGTTACAATTAAGCTTGCCAATAGAGATACTATTTCACCAGATGGGATTGTTAGAGATGTTGAAGTCTTGTGTGGGAAAGTTAAATACCCTGCTGATTTTCTTGTTCTCGGTTCCCCACAAGATGACTTTTGTCCCATTATATTTGGTAGACCCTTCTTGAATACTGTTAATGCTAAGATAGACTACAATAAGGATATTGTTTCTGTTGGTTTAGGGGATATGTCTCATGAGTTTAATTTTGCTAAATTTCGTAGACAACCCCATGATAAAGAATTGCCTAGTAAAGTAGAAATTATTGGTCTTGCTTCTATTGCCGTGCCTCCTACTGATCCCTTAGAACAATATTTGCTAGACCATGAAAACGATATGTTTATGAATGAAAGAAGGGAAATAGATGAAGTATTGTTTAAACAAGGACCTATTATGAAACACAACTTGCCTGTTGAAATCCTAGGGGATCCTCCTCCACCCAAGGGTGATCCCGTGTTTGAGCTTAAACCATTGCCTAATACTCTTAAATATGCTTATCTTGATGAAAAGAAGATATATCCTGTTATTATTAGTGCTAACCTTTTAGAGCATGAAGAAGAGAAATTATTGATAACTCTGAAGAAGCACCGTGCTGCTATTGGATATACTCTTGATGATCTTAAGGGCATTAGTCCCACTCTATGTCAACACAAAGTAAATTTGGAGAAATACGCCAAACCAGTTATTGATCACCAACGACGGCTAAATCCTATGATGAAAGAAGTGGTAAGAGAAGAAATATTAAAGCTCCTTGAAGCATGTATCATTTATCACGTTGCTGATAGTCAGTGGGCAAGGCCTGTCCATTGTGTCCCTAAGAAGGGAGGTATTACTGTCGTTCCTAATGATAAAGATGAATTGATTCCACAAAGAATGATTACAGGTATAGGATGGTGCTTGATTTCCGCAAACTAAATAAATCTACTAAAAAGATCATTACCCTTTGCCTTTCATTGATCAAATTCTAGAAAGATTATCCAAGCATACACATTTTTGCTTTCTAGATGGTTACTCTGGTTTCTCTCAAATACCCGTGTCAGCTGATGATCAAGAAAAGACTATTTTTTGTAACATCCCAAATTTTCAATTTGGAATGTTATACATTAGATCATCATTGCATATCATATTTTATTGCTTTTGGCCCGATCCAGAAATTCTACGCAACTCAAGGACCCACAGAGAGAGTTGGGGATTTTGTTATTTTCATATTTGGGTTTTTCTCAAATTTTGAAAATAGGATTATTTGATTTGATTTATTTTATCTTCAATTATTTCACTTATAAAAATAAGTGAGAGGGAATAAAATGACTTTCCAAAAATAAAGAAATATTGAGGATTTAATAAAAAACCAAATAAGATTTTATTTTGGAGTTTTTCGCTGTTTTATTTGAATTTAGGAAAAATGCGTGTTTTTTCAAAATTGCATTTAGGCCCCAAATAAATGTTCAATTTGTCCGGCTTGATTTTAGAAGCCGGGGAAAATTTATTTTAGGATTTTTGGAGTCTGTTTAGTATTTCTTTTCTTTCTTTTTCTGCACGTCAAATTATTTATAAAAAAACGAACCGACCTAACCGGGCCGTGTCCGACTAGGACACTAGGCCCGGCCGGCCTTTGAAGCCGCGAGGGCCCGAGCCAGCCACAGCCGCCCAGCCCGAAACCCTAGCCGCCGCCTCGCCCCGCCTCGATCCGTGCGCCACCGCCGCCGCGCGATCCGCCGCCCGCCTCTCACCGGATCCGCCGCCGCCGCCGCCACTCGCCTCTCGCCGGATCTGCCGCCGCCGCCGCCTCTCGCCAGAGCAGCGCCGCCGCCGCCGTTGTCTCGCTGGAGCCGCCCGAGGTAGCCGCCGTTGCCTCGGTTTTCGTGTAGAGAACCGATCGGTTTTTTGAAAACCTAGATCCGTTTTTTGATGCGGTTCGGTTTATTTTTTTCGTCAGTTTAGTTATTTAGCGAGCGGCCGCTTTTTCGTTCATTTTTACGAACGGTTTTTGTCGTTTAGCCGCAGATAGCGAACGTTCATTCGTTAGCCTGCTCGTCGTTTTTCTTTTTTTTTGGATTTTCCGCGATTATTTCTGATCGCAATTTATGATCCGATTTTCGTTTTAGTTTAACTTTTCGCTCTTTTATCAGAATAAGGCGATTCAAGCGCTTGGAGTTTCGTCTCGAAACCCTCTTTCCGTTTAACCAACTCAAACAAGTTTTTGCATCTGTAAAATTTGACTTAGATCCAGATTAGTAAACGAAGTTTGTTTCTTTTGCCGTTTGCTTTCCGTTGCTTCGTTTGATTTGATTCTTTTTGCAAACCAGAGTTCTTAAGTTGAACTTTCTGGTTAGATTTCTTATTTGAGTTTTACCCGTGCATTAGATGAGTACTTATTGTGTGCTGTTTGTTTGCGATAGAGTACTCGGAGTGCGCCGCTTGCTACTTTGAATCTCTAGGTTTCACGGATCATCAACAAGGCAAGTAACACTTTGATCATACCTCTTACTACCCAGTTTTATTTCATTAGATCAATCCTCAAAATATTGCATGATTTAGGATCTAATTAATTTGTGGGTTGGGAAGTAGATGAGGTAGCACCTATTTCCTGTTTTATTATCAAACCCTTGGGAGTTACTTCTACGCTTGCTTATTTTGACATGCTATGCTAGTAGACGTGGATTGGGTGAGTGTATCCATGACAGATGTGAGATTGTTAAATTAATGGTTTATTTAAGGTGGCAACTTTAATACAAATCTGGGTGGATTGAGGCACCTGGGTTTTCCAGCAATTGCCTGTGTTTTCTTTATGGACCGCCACCCAGGCTCAAAGGGATCATGAGATTATTCATACTAGAAACTTCCGTGTGCAGCCACAAGCTACTATGGGCTCTAGCATAGTTGATTAAGTCATGCGAACACTTACAGTGGTAGACTAGCAGATGTAGGGGAAAGTAGGTGTAACGGTCTACCCGATCGTAAGGTGCTAGCACTTCTGAAAGACTATGTCTCGGTCATCCGTTTCTCAAACATCTTGTAGTGCGAGAATCCCAATGGAGGAGATCGAGTCTTGTGGGGAAAAGTGCGCAAACCTCTGCAGAGTGTATAAACTAATCATGGTTAGCCGTTGTAATGCCCTCGATGCGGCTATATCTCCCACGTGTCGAAGCACGACTTAGAGGCATAACCGCATTGAAAGCAATGTCGCAAGTGAGGTAATCTTCGCAAACAACCCATGTAATACAATAGGGGAAAGAGACATAGTTGGCTTACAATCGCCACTTCACACAAGTACATGAATACAACATTACAACATCCAAATACAATCAAGGTCCGACTACGGAACCAAAATAAAAGAAGAACCCCAAATGCGACAAGGTCCCCGATCGACCCCAACTGGGCTCCACTACTGATCAACTAGAACGAAACAACACAAAGGACAAGATCTTCATCGAGCTCCTCCTGAGCTTGGTTGCGTCATCTGGACGGACTCATCGGCACCTGCAAACTGGTTTTGGAAGTATCTGTGAGTCACGAGGACTCAGCAATCTCGCACCCTTGCGATCAAGACTATTTAAACTTATAGGTAAGGCAAGGTAATATGTGGAGCTGCAGCAAGCGACTAGCATATTTGGTGGCTAACCTGTTTGCAAAAGAGAGCGAGAAGAGAAGGCAAAGCACGGACAAAGAACTAAAGAACAACCTACGGCAAACATTACTCCAACACCGTGTTCACTTCCCGGACTCCGCCGAGAAGTGACCATCACAGTAACACACGCAGTTGATTCATTTTAATTAAGTTAAGGTTCATGTTATCTACAACCAGACATTAACAAATTCCCATCTGCCCATAACCGCGGGCACGGCTTTCGAAAGTTCAAATCCCTACAGGGGAGTCCCAACTTAGCCCATCACAAGCTCTCACGGTCAACGAAGGATAAACCTTCTCCCGAGACATTCCGATTAGACTCGGTATCCCGGTTCTACAAGACAACTTCGACAAGGTAAAACAAATCCAGCAACACCGCCCGGATGTGCCGACAAATCCCGATAGGAGCTGCACATATCTCGTTCTCAGGGCACACCAGATTGTCTAAGGTACGGGTAGACCAGCCCAGAGTTGCCCCTGGTGGCCACAGGCAGCTGACAGGTTGGACCAACACTCAGAGGAGCACTGGCCCGGGGGTTTAAATAAAGATGACCCTTGAGTCCGTGGAACCCAAGGGAAAAAGAGGCTAGGTGGCGAATGGTAAAACCAAAGTTGGGCATTGCTGGAAGAATTTTATTCAAGGCGAACTGTCAAGGGGTTCCCATTATTACCCAACCATGTAAGGAACGCAAAATCCGGGAACATAGCACCGATATGACGGAAACTAGGGCGGCAAGAGTGGAACAAAACACTAGGCAAAAGGCCGAGCCTTCCACCCTTTACCAAGTATATAGATGCATTAAGATAACAAGATAATATAGTGATATCCCAACAAATAAACAATGTTCCAACAAGGAACGATCTCCAATCTTCACCTGCAACTAGCAACGCTATAAGAGGGGCTGAGCAAAGCGGTAACATAGCCAATCAACGGTTTGCTAGGACATGGTGGGTTAGAGGTTTGACATGGCAATTTGGGAGGCATGATAAGCAAGTGGTAGGCATCTCAGCATAGGCATAGCAAAAGAGCGAGCATCTAGCAAGCAAAGATAGAAGTGATTTCGAGGGTATGATCACCTTGCCTGAGATCCTGCAAGGAAGAAGAACGAGTCCATGAAGAAGACAAATGGACGTAGACGAACGGGTCCTCACAAACGCGACGTTATCGGAACCAACCCGAAGAAGCAACACCGGAAAGAAGAACACAACATGGTAAACAACCATGACATAAGCATGGCATGATGCACAATCATGTATGATGCATGTCCGGTTCAATGAAGCATGGCATGGCAAAATGCACAAACAATCCTACAAATTAAGTGGAGTTCAACATGCAACTCCGTTGCATATTGACGAAACACCACATGCAAGTTATTTAGATCGATCTCGTTTATGTACCCAACAATATTAAATGTTGTTAAACATGGCAAGAGGGTAAATCAAATGAAAACTACCTATCTAGGCAAGTTTAAATGAGGCTGGAACGACAAACAACAAGTCCGGAAACTCCTCATGTGCATATTTTAAGGTTTGGTACTGTTCTGCCCTAACCATATTTTAATATTGTTAAACAGCAAAATAAAGTGCACCATGTTAAACTAGGCATTTTTCTACCCCATTTACATATAAAGTTTATTAAAATCCGAGTTACGGTTATTTAGTTATGAATTAAAGCATTTTAACATGGCATAGGGGAAAATTATATGCAAACAATATTTTAGACATTTTAAACATGGATGAAAATGACATATTATGAAACTAGATGAAAAACTAAGCATATTTCATATATAAATTGTTTTAATCCGATGCACGGTTGTTGAGTTTTAATATGCATGGAGTATGAGGGTTTTTCTGTAAAACTGTAATTCGCTGGAATAAAAGGAAAATCGCCGCACTGAAAAAAAATACCAATGGGCCGAAACATGGTAGACTGGACCAACAGAGAGAAAAAAACAAAAAAGGGGGGCACTGGGGCCTCACCATGGGCTTTGGCCCAAGGCGGTGGAGAGGAAGGAGGCCCGCAGAGGGCGCGCTGGGCCGGCCTGCTTGGCTCGATCGAAAGGGTCAACGAAGCTTGGTCTCGCTCGTGTTCTGACGAAGCTGAAGAACGCAGCGGTTCGGTGCAGCGAAACATGGCAGCAGGGCGGCGACCGGTCTTGGGAGCGATGCAGTGCGAAGCGAGCAAGGAGGTAGGGGCTTGCCGGCAGCGTGAATCCGGGCGGTGGAGGCGCAGGCAAGGTGAGGTCGAGCTGATTCAGCGCTGCAGTGGCCATGGGGCTCGGGCGTCAGGCGCCGGGTTCCTATCCCTGACGAACACATAGAGAGATGAGACGGAGAAGAAAGAAGGATAGGGATGCAACGGGAGGGCTCACCGGAGCACGAGCGGGCGGCAAGGACGAAGCATAGGCGACCCGAGCTGGCAGGTGACTAGGGTGGCGTGGCTCCATCTCCAGGGACAGGCGGCCAGGGTTGTGGGCGATGCTGCTCCTGTCGACAGAGAAAAGGAAGAACATAGAGAGATGAGAGAGGGAGAAACGGGAGGAGCACGGCAAGGAGAAGAAGGGGGCGACGCTCATCTGCGGGTCTGCCGGCGGCGTGGCTGACCGGACGGAGGCGGGGGGAAGGCTGCAGGCGCTACGGTTGGATGAGGAGAAGGAGCTCGAGGGGAGGCTCGGGCACAGGTGGTTTGTTGGAAGGAATCGGGGTGGATCTGGTTGGTGGAGGTTTGGATCGAGAGAGATGCAGGGATTGGTTCGGCGTGGAATCCGAGGAAGTGAGTGGCGGCGGTGGGATGGATCCCTAGGAATTAGGGATTTGGTCTAGGTTAGGCTAATATATAGAAAGTGGGTTTGGTTAGGGGCTAACTCGTCCCTCCGATCGTAATCGGACGGTCATGAGTAAATAGGCTAGGAAAGTCTAAATAAGAAACGAAGACGTTTTGTAGACGTTTGGGGATGATCCGGACACAATGGTAGCGACAGCCCGGGTCGGGTCCGGGACAACTTTCGGGCGCGCGTGCAAGGAGGGTCGCGGGCTGACGAGAGAGGTTAGGTTGGGTCTGGAGGATTGTGAAGAGTGGGTTGGTCTAAGAGAAGAGGGGAGAGATGCAGCCCGGCACGGTTTCCGGAGACCGAAAACGTCCGACGTTAGACCGGCTATACTGCCGCTATAGTTATCCGTTGGGGCATCAAATGATCTCCGAATGCGATGAAACTTGACACGCGGTCTATCTACACTATAATAAGACCACACGTCAACTCTCATCCCATTCCGAGAACATTTTCCGGCCACTTATAAAATACTATTTAGGACATGCCGCAGGCGCGTGCAAGTGTGTCTGGGCTCAGAACGGACAACGGAAGGAACAAGGAGACCGGGACAGATGCAAGTTTTGAAAACATGATGATGCAATGCGGATGATGACATGGCAAGATGCAACACGCAAGCAAAATACAAGGCAACAACATCGAATAACTGGAGGACACATGGCACATCGGTCTTGGGGCGTCACAGCCGTGTCCCCGGTTATGGACAACTTGAGTATCTAGTTCTTGGATTATCATGTGAATCTCATCATGTGACTCTAATTAACTTTGTTGGGTTTTTAATGATGATGCTTAATTGGGATTGAGAGGGTGTCTACACTCTCAATGTGCAACAACTACCATGATAGTTAAATAAAATTTATTCCTTTGCAGCAGGGAAAAACTGGCTTTACGCAAAACTGTGACCATGGAGCTTTCCACTAGCCAAATATGCATGTAGTATAGCCTATTCTGTTCACTATTCTCTATGTGTTACATTGCCAGCATATTCCATGTGCTGACCCATTTTCGGGCTGCAGCGTTCATGTTGCAAACTTTTCAGACGACGAGTAAGGTGCCTTTAGGTCGTGGTTCTATACTCAGTGATGCTGTTGGAGTTGATGGACTCACTTATCTTCCAAGCCTTCCGCTGTTATCGTTATTAGATGGCCTTAAGCCATATTTATTGTAGTAAGTTCTCTTTTGAGACATTCGATGTAATAAGTGCATGATTGCTACTCTGTTATAAATCCTTCAAGTACTATGTGTGTCAGCATTACTGATCCAGGGATGACACTAAAGCACAGAGACTTGAGCATCTGAGGTCGGGTCGCTACACTTTTACTTGCCCTTTCGGTACCTTTGCTTATAGACGTATGCCTTTTGGTTTATGTAATGCACCTACTACCTTTCAAAGATGCATGATGGCTATATTTTCTGACTTTTGTGAAAAGATTTGTGAAGTTTTCATGGATGATTTCTCTGTTTATGGATCCTCTTTTGATGATTGCTTGAGCAACCTTGATCGAGTTTTTCAGAGATGTGAAGAAACTAACCTTGTCTTGAATTGGGAGAAGTGCCACTTTATGGTTAATGAAGGTATTGTATTGGGGCATAAAATTTCTGAAAGAGGTATTGAAGTTGAAAAAGCTAAAGTTGATGCTATTGAAAAGATGCCGTGTCCCAAGGACATCAAAGGTATAAGAAGTTTCATTGGTCATGCCGGTTTTTATAGGAGGTTCATTAAGGACTTAACAAAAATTTCCCGGCCTCTGACTAACTTATTACAAAAAGATATTCCTTTTGTCTTTGATGATGATTGTGTAGAAGCATTTGAAATACTTAAGAAAGCCTTGATTTCTGCACCTATTGTTCAGCCACCGGATTGGAATTTACCCTTTGAAATCATGTGTGATGCTAGTGACTATGCTGTAGGTGCTGTTCTAGGACAAAGAGTTGATAAAAAATTAAATGTTATTCAATATGCTAGTAAAACTCTAGACAATGTCTAGAGAAATTATGCTACTACTGAAAAGGAATTCTTAGCAGTTGTATTTGCTTGTGATAAGTCCAGACCTTATATTGTTGATTCTAAAGTAACTATTCACACTGATCATGCTGCTATTAAATATCTTATGGAAAAGAAAGATGCTAAACCTAGACTTATTAGATGGGTTCTCCTGCTACAAGAATTTGATTTGCATATTATTGATAGAAAGGGAGCTGAGAATCCCGTTGCAGACAACTTGTCTAGGTTATAGAATGTTCTTGATGACCCACTACTGATAACCCACAAGTATAGGGAATCGCAACAGCTTTCGAGGATAGAGTATTCAACCTGAATTTATTGATTCGACACAAGGGGAGCCAAAGAATATTCTCAAGTATTAGCAGCCGAGTTTTCAATTCAACCACACCTGGAAACTTAGTATCTGCAGCAAAGTGTTTAGTAGCAAAGTAATATGATAGTGATGGTAACGGTAACAAAAGAGTAATGAAAGCAAAGTAATATTTTTGGTATTATGTAGTGATTGTAACAATAGCAACGGGAAAGTAAATAATCGTAAACCAGTATATGGAAAGCTCGTAGGCATCGGATCAGTGATGGATAATTATGTCGGATGCGGTTCATCATGTAACAGTCATAACATAGGGTGACACAGAACTAGCTCCAGTTCGTCAATGTAATGTAGGCATGTATTCCAAATATAGTCATACGTGCTTATGGAAAAGAACTTGCATGACATCTTTTGTCCTACCCTCCCGTGGCAATGAGGTCCTTACGGAAACTAAGGGATATTAAGGCCTCCTTTTAATAGAGAACCGGAACAAAGCATTAACACATAGTGAATACATTAACTCCTCAAACTACGGTCATCACCGGTAAGTATCCAGATTATTGTCACTTCGGGGTTAACGGATCATAACACACAATAGGTGACTATAGACTTGCAAGATAGGATCAAGAACACTCATATATTGATGAAAACATAATATGTTCAGATCTGAAATCATGGCACTCGGGCCCTAGTGACAAGCATTAAGCATAGCAAAGTCATAGCAACATCAATCTCAGAACATAGTGGATACTAGGGATCAAACCCTAACAAAACTAACTCGATTACATGGTAAATCTCATCCAACCCATCACCGTCCAGCAAGCCTACGATGGAATTACTCACGCACGGCGGTGAGCATCATGAAATTGGTGATGGAGGATGGTTGATGATGACGACAGCGACGAATCCCCCTCTCCGGAGCCCCGAACGGACTCCAGATCAGCCCTCCCGAGGGGTTTTAGGGCTTGGCGGCGGCTCCGTATCGTAAAATGTGATGAAATCTTCTCGCCTATTTTTTCTCCCCGAAAGCAGTTATATGGAGTTGGAGTTGGAGTCGAGAGGTCTCCAGGGGGCCCACGAGGTAGGGGGCGCGCCCTAGGGGGGGGGCGCCCCCACCCTCGTGGCAAGGGTGTGGGCCCCCTGGTCTTCATCTTTGGCGAGGATTATTTATTATTTATTGTAAGATATTCCGTGGAGTTTCAGGTCATTCCGAGAACTTCTGTTTTCTACACATAAAACAACATCATGGCAATTCTGCTGAAAACAGCGTCAGTCCGGGTTAGTTCCATTCAAATCATACAAGTTAGAGTCCAAAACAAGGGCAAAAGTGTTTGGAAAAGTAGATACGACGGAGACGTATCAACTCCCCCAAGCTTAAACCCTTGCTTGTCCTCATGCAATTCAGTTGACAAACTGAAAGAAATAAAGAAAAACTTTTACAAACTCTGTTTGCTCTTGTTGTTGTAAATATGTCAAGTTAGCATTCAAGTTTTCAGCAAAGATTATAACTAACCATATTTGCAATAATTATCAGGTCTCATGATTACCCATATCAATAGCATAATCAACTAGCAAGCCATAATAATAAATCTCGGATGACAACACTTCCTCAAAACAATCATAATATGATATAACAAGATGGTATCTCGCTGGCCCTTTCTGAGACCGCAAAACATAAATGCAGAGCACCTTTAAAGATCAAGGACTGACTAGACATTGTAATTCATGGTAAAAGAGATCCAATCATCGTCACACCCAATATAACAGTGATGAATGCAAATGATAGCTGCGCTCTCCAGCTAGTGCTTTTAATAAGAGGGTGATGACTCAACATAAAAGTAAATAGATAGGCCCTTCACAGAGGGAAGCAGGGATTTGTAGAGGTGCCAGATCTCGGTTTTGAAATAGAGGTGAATAATATTTTGAGCGGTATACTTTCATTGTCAACATAACAACCAAGAGATGGCGATATCTTCCATGCTACACACATTATAGGCGGTTCCCAAACAGAATGGTAAAGTTTATACTCCCCCTCCACCAACAAACATCAATCCATGGCTTGCTCGAAACAATGAGTGCCTCCAACTAACAATAGTCCCAGGGGGAGTTTTGTTTTGCAATTATTTTGATTTAGTTTGCATAAAGCATGGGACTGGGCATCCCGGTGACCAGCTATTTTCTCGTGAGTGAGGAGTGGAGTCCACTCCTCTTGAGAATAACCCGCCTAGCATGGAAGATACAAACAACCCTAGTTGATACATGAGCTATTTGAGCATACAAAACATGATGATTATTTGAAGGTTTAGAGTTTGGCACATACAAATTTACTTGGAACGGCAGGTAGATACCGCATATAGGAAGGTATAGTGGACTCATCTAGAATAACTTTGGGGGTTAAGGGATTGGATGCACAAGAAGTATTCCCGCTTAGTACAGGTGAAGGCTAGCAAAAGACTGGGAAGCGACCAACTAGAGAGCGACAACAGCCATGTACAGGCATTAAAATTAATAAACATTGGATGCAAGCATGAGTAGGATATAATCCACCATGAACATAAATATCGTGAAGGCTATGTTGATTTGTTTCAACTACATGCGTGAACATGTGCCAAGTCAAGTCACTTAAATCATTCAGAGGAGGATACCACCATATCATACCACATCATAACCATTTTAATAGCATGTTGGCACGCAAGATAAACCATTATAACTCATAGCTAATCAAGCATGGCACAAGCAACTATGATCTCTAATTGTCATTGCGAACATGTTTATTCATAACAAGCTGAATCAAGAACGATGAACTCATCATATTTACAAAAACAAAATAGGTCAAGTTCATACCAGCTTTTCTCATCTCAATCAGTCCATCATATATCACCATAATTGCCTTTCACTTGCACGACCGAACGATGTGAATAATAATAAGAGTGCACGTGCATTGGACTAAGCTGGAATCTGCGAGCATTCAATAAACAGGAGAAGACAAAGCAATATGGGCTCTTGGTTAAATCAACAATAAAGCATATAAGAGCCACTTCAACAATTTAATCATGGTCTTCTCCTATCAACCCCCAAAGAAAAGAAAAGAAATAAAACTATTTACACGGGAAAGCTCCCAACAAGCAAAAGAAGAACATGAAATATTTTTGGGTTTTCTTTTTAATTATTACTACAGCAAGAAAAGTAAACTACTACTATTTTTTTGGTTTTTCTTAAGGTTTATTAAACACACGAGAAGAAAGCATAAAAGGAAATAAACTAGCATGGATGATACAATGAAAAAGTATGAACACCGACATCTAGCAATGAGTGTGTGAACATAAATGTAATGTCGGTGAGAAATACGTACTCCCCCAAGTTGGTTTATGGCCACGGCTGGCCTGGCTGATATCCATAATAATAGTTGGGGTCGTACTGCGATGAGGAAGAAGAAGGCCCCGATTGCCACTGGCTGGCAATCATCTTCGGATCCCACTGATAGTTAGACTGTCGTGAAGGATCAAATTGGGGTTTCGGTTCTGGCTCCTCGGCTAGTGCAGGGTTCCGGTAGGCGTGGATAGTCGTCAACGGAACAAGGTACGTGCCTACAGTCAAATCAAACAAAGAAGGAGCAGACAAGGTAATAGTCTCAGGATGATGTTTATTAAAGAACAATTGATATTTAAGCTCTCCTGCCCTATTCTTAATAATAAAATCATGTGCCACCATACTTTTATAATCTAGATAAACATGAGGCATCACTTTTTCTTCCTTCTCAGCATGCCTAATAGGTATGTTAAAATATGCAGCTAGGCTTGTAGCATAGATGCCTCCAAAGATGGGGCCCTTTGTACGGTTCAGACTTAACCGTTTAGCAATAATACCGCCCATACTAAAAGTGTTATCACTGTATAAACCTTGGAGCAAAATAATAATATCAGGGATACTAAGGTTTCCACAGTTTCCGCGACCAATTAAGCAACAACTAGCAAATAATGTAAAGTAACGTAAGACAGGAAAATGTATGCTAGTGATTCGTGCATCAGAAACCTTCCTAGTTTCCCCTATAGTGATAGTATCAATAAATCCCTCCACATCATCAGGATGTGGTTCTTCTGTCTTGCCCTCAAAAGGGACTAAACAAATCCGACAAAAATCATAAAGTGACATCTCCTTATGCTCATCATATAAATGAAACTCCACCGTAGGTGGTGAGTTCCTAGAATGAAAATGAAAGTTTTGCACAAAGGTATTTGTGAGTAAGAGATACTGATCGCATTGGTCGTGGAGGAAAGCGGTGAGGCCTGCATTATGAGCCAATTCATGAAAATCTTCATAAATCCCGGCCGCTCTCAAGAAATCCTCGGAAGGCCATTCACACGCCCGAACCTCGGCGGTGCGCGGCAAATTATACTTAGGCTTCGGTGCCTTTTCCTTCGAGCTTTGGCTCGATGAGCCCCTCAATAATCTCCTCATCATTTTCTGAAAAATTATGAAATTTTTAGTAACTTCAAAATAAAAGTAAACCAAACTCAATAATATTGATAGCAACCAGTCCTACAAGTGCCTAGGGCCTATATCATGCATCAAAACTACTTCTGACCATATAAATTTGACATGCAAGCTCAAGAACAGGGTCACCTAAGCAGCAAAAATTTGCAATGAATAAAGCACTAGAACAAAAACTGATTGGACCAATGGAGGAGTCACATACCAAGGAACAATATCCCCAAGTAGTTTTGTGAGAGGTGCTTTGAGCAAGGAGATCGAAAATGGCAGCAAAGAGGGCTGGAACTCGTGCTTGAGTTGGTTTTTTGTGTTTGTGGGAGGAAGAAGAAGAGGATGGGTGCAGGAATAAGTGGAGGAGGGCCACTGTGGGCCCACGAGGCAGGGGGGCATGCCCTCCACCCTTGTGGCAAGGTGGTTGGCCCCCCTGGTGTGTTCTTTGTTCCATAAATCCTCAAATATTCTAGAAAAATCATATTTAATTTTCAGGGCATTTGGAGAACTCTTATTTTTGAGGTATTTTTATATTGCACGGATAATGGGATAACAGATAGAAAATCATTTATTTTCACTTTATTTCAACTAAATAAAAGAACGTATAGAGAGGGTACAGAAGGTTGTGCTTCTAGTTTCATCCATCTCATGCTCATCAAAAGGAATCCACTAACAAGGTTGATCAAGTCTTGTTAACAAACTCATTCCGATTAACATGAAACCGGAGAAATTTCGAATAACACTAGGTTACCTCAACGGGGATATGCACATCCCCAATAATAAGTATATCATATTTCTTCTTGACAGTAGGAAGAGGAAATTCAAAACCTCCAAATATAATCGATGGAATTTTTCTGATAGAATTGATACTATGAACTTGAGGTTGTTTCCTCGGAAAGTGTACCGTATGCTCATTACCATTGACATGAAAAGTGACATTGCCTTTGTTGCAATCAATAACAGCCCCTGCAGTATTAAGAAAAGGTCTTCCAAGAATAATAGACATACTATCATCCTCGGGAATATCAAGAATAACAAAGTCTGTTAAAATAGTAACGTTTGCAACCACAACAGGCACATCCTCACAAATACCGACAGGTATAGTAGTTGATTTATCAGCCATTTGCAAAGATATTTCAGTAGGTGTCAACTTATTCAAATCAAGTCTACGATATAAAGAGAGAGGCATAACACTAACACCGGCTCCAAGATCACATAAAGTAGTTTTAACATAGTTCCTTTTAATGGAGCATGGTATAGTGGGTACTCCTGGATCTCCAAGTTTCTTAGGTATTCCACCCTTGAAAGTATAATTAGCAAGCATGGTGGAAATTTCAGCTTTTGGTATCTTTCTTTTATTTGTAACAATATCTTTCATGTACTTAGCATAAGGATTCATTTTGAGCATATCAGCAAATCGCATACGCAAAAAGATAGGTCGAATCATTTCAGCAAAGCACTCAAAATCCTCATCATCCTTTTTGTTGGATGGTTTGGGAGGAAAAGGCATGGGTTTCTGAACCCAAGGTTCTCTTTCTTTACCATGTTTCCTAGCAACAAAGTCTTTCTTATCATAACGTTGATTCTTTGACTGTGGGTTATCAAGATCAATAGCAGGTTCAATTTCTACATCATTATCATTACTAGGTTGAGCATTATTATGAACATCATTGATACGTCTCCAATGTATCTATAATTTTTGATTGCTCCATGCTATATTATCTACTGTTTTAGACATTATTGGGCTTTATTTTCCACTTTTATATTATTTTCGGGACTAACCTATTAACCGGAGGCCCAACCCAGAATTGCTGTTTTTTGCCTGTTTTAGGGTTTCGAAGAAAAGGAATATCAAACGGAGTCCAAACGGAATGAAACCTTCGGAAACGTGATTTTCTCATCAGATAAGATCTAGGAGACTTGGATCCTCCGTCAAGAAAGCCACGAGGTGCTCACGAGGGTAGGGGCGCCCCCCTAGGGTGCGCCCCCTGCTTCGTGGGCCCCTCGAAGCTCCACCGACGTACTTATTCCTCCTATATATATCCACGTACCCCCAAATGATCAGAGACGGAGCAAAAAACCTAATTCCACCGCCGCAACTTTCTATATCCACGAGATCCCATCTTGGGGCCTGTTCCGGAGCTCCGCCGGAGGGGGCATCGATCACGGAGGTCTTCTACATCATCATCCAAGCCCCTCCGATGAAGTGTGAGTAGTTTACTTCAGACCTATGGGTCCATAGCTAGTAGCTAGATGGCTTCTTCTTTCCTTTTGGATCTCAATACAATGTTCTCCCCCTCTCTCATGGAGATCTATTCGATGTAATCTCCTTTTTGCAGTGTGTTTGTTGAGACCGATGAATTGTGGGTTTATGATCAAGTCTATCTATGAATAATATTTGAATCTTCTCTGAATTATTTTATGTATGATTGCTAATCTTTGCAAGTCTCTCCGAATTATCAGTTTGGTTTGGCCTACTAGATTGGTTGTTCTTGCCATGGGAGAAGTGCTTAGCTTTGGGTTCAATCTTGCGGTGTCCTTTCCCAGTGACAGAAGGGGCAGCAAGGCACGTATTGTATTGTTGCCATCGAGGATAACAAGATGGGGTTTTTATCATATTACATGAAACTATCCCTCTACATCATGTCATCTTGCTTAAGGCGTTACTTTGTTTTTAACTTAATACTCTAGATGCATGCTGGATAGCGGTCGATGAGTGGAGTAATAGTAGTCGATGCAGAATCATTTTGGTCTACTTGTCTCGGACGTGATGCCTATATACATGATCATACCTAGATATTCTCATAACTATGCTCAATTCTGTCAATTGCTCAACAGTAATTTGTTCACCCACTGTAGAATACTTATGCTCTTGAGAGAAGCCACTAGTGAAACCTATGGCCCCCGGGTCTCTTTCTCATCATATCAATCTCCATAAGTTTACTATTGCTTTGTTTTTACTTTGCTTTTACTTTATTTACTTTGCATCTCTATACCAAAAATACCAAAAATATATATTATTTATCATCTCTATCAGATCTCACTTTCGTAAGTGACCGTGAAGGGATTGACAACCCCTAAGCGCGTTGGTTGCGTTGAGCTATTGTTTTTGTGTAGGTACGAGGGACTCGAGCGTAGCCTCCTACTGGATTGATACCTTGGTTCTCAAAAAACTGAGGGAAGTACTTACGCTACTTTGCTGCATCATCCCTTCCTCTTCGGGGAAATCCAACGCAGTGCTCAAGAGGTAGCAAGAAGAATTTCTGGCGCCGTTGCCGGGGAGTCTGCGCAAAAAGTCAACATACCAAGTACCCATCACAATCCCTATCTCCCGCATTACATTATTTGCCATTTGCATCTCGTTTTCCTCTCCCCACTTCACCCTTGCCGTTTTATTCGCCCTCTCTCTCTCTATCCTCCCTCTCTATTTGCCTCTTTTGCCCGTTTGCTCTTGTTTGCTCGTGTGTTGGATTGCTTGTTTGTCGCGATGGCTCAAGATAATACCAAATCGTGTGACTTCACCAATACCGACAATAATGATTTCCTTAGCACTCCGATTGCTCCTCTTACCGATGATGAATCTTGTGAAATTAATACTGCTTTATTGAATCTTGTCATGAAAGATCCGTTCTCCGGCCTTCCTAGTGAAGATGCCGCTACCCATCTTAATAGCTTCATTGATTTGTGTGACATGCAAAAGAAAAAAGAGGTCGATAATGATATTGTTAAATTGAAGCTATTTCCTTTTTCGCTTAGAGATCGTGCTAAAGCTTGGTTTTCGTCTTTGCCTAAAAATAGTATTGATTCATGGAACAAGTGCAAAGATGCTTTTATCTCTAAGTATTTTCCTCCCGCTAAGTTCATCTCTCTTAGAAACGATATTATGAATTTTAAACAACTTGATCATGAACATGTTGCACAATCTTGGGAGAGAATGAAATTAATGATACGTAATTGCCCTACTCATGGCTTGAATTTGTGGATGATTATACAATTTTTTTATGCCGGATTGAATTTTGCTTCTAGAAATCTTTTAGATTCGGCCACGAGAGGCACTTTTATGGAAATCACTTTAGGATAAGCTACTAAAGTCCTAGACAATATTATGGTTAATTATTCTCAATGGCATACTGAAAGATCTACTAAAAAGGTGCATGCGATAGAAGAAATTAATGTTTTGAGTGGAAAGATGGATGAACTTATGAAATTATTTGCTAATAAGAGTGTTTCTTCTGATCCTAATGATGTGCCCTTGTCTACTTTGATTGAGAATAATAATGAATCTATGGATGTGAATTTTGTTGGTAGGAACAATTTTGGTAACAACGCGTATAGAGGAAATTTCAATCCTAGGCCTTATCCCAGTAATCCCTCTAATAATTATGGTAATTCCTACAACAATTCTTATGGAAATTATAATAAGATGCCCTCTGATTTTGAATCTAATATTAAAGAATTTATTTCTTCGCAAAAGAATTTTAATGCTATGATTGAAGAAAAATTGCTTAAGATTGATGATTTGGCTAGGAACGTTGATAGAATTGCTCTTGATGTTGATTCTTTGAAACTTAGATCTATTCCACCTAAGCATGATATCAATGAGTCTCTCAAAGCCATGAGAATTTCCATTGACGAGTGCAAAGAAAGAACCGCTAGGATGCGCGCTAAGAAAGATGCTTTTATAAAAGTGTGTTCTTCTAGTTCCTATGAAAATAATGATGAAGATCTAAAAGTTATTGATGTGTCCCCTATTAAATCTTTGTTTTTCAATATGAGTCTTGATAATGATGGGACTGAATATGATCCACCTTTGCCTAGAAGGCGTTCTAAAAATTCGGATTTGTTGATCTTGATGCTAAATTTGATAAAAGTGGGATTGAAGAAATTAAAACCCTAGATATTGCGAAACCCACTATTATGGATTTCAAGGAATTTAACTATGAAAATTTCTCTTTGATTGATTGCATTTCCTTGTTGCAATCCGTGCTAAAATCTCCTCACACTTATAGCCAAAATAAAGCGTTTACTAAACATATCGTTGATGCCTTGATGCAATCTTATGAAGAAAAACTTGAATTGGAAGTTTCTATCCCTAGAAAACTTTATGATGAGTGGGAACCAACTATTAAAATTAAAATTAAAAATTATGAGTTTTATGCTTTGTGTGATTTGGGTGCTAGTGTCTCTACTATTCCCAAAACTTTGTGTGACTTACTAGATTTCCGTGATTTTGATGATTGCTCTCTAAACTTGCATCTTGCGGATTCCACTATTAAGAAACCTATGGGAAGAATTAATTATGTTCTTATTGTTGCTAATAGGAATTATGTGCCCGTAGATTTTATCGTTCTTGATATAGATTGCAATACTTCTTGCCCTATTATTCTTGGTAGACCTTTCCTTAGAACGGTTGGTGCAATTATTGATATGAAGGAAGGGAATATTAGATTTCAATTTCCATTAAAAAAAGGCATGGAACACTTCCCTAGAAAGAAAATAAAATTACCATATGAATCTATCATTAGAGCCACTTATGGATTTCCTACCAAAGATGGCAATACCTAGATCTATTCTTGATTGTTATGCCTAGCTAGGGGCGTTAAACGATAGCGCTTGTTGGGAGGCAACCCAATTTTATTTTTCCTTGATTTTTGCTCCTGTTTAGTAATAAATAAATTATCTAGCCTCTTTTTTGGTTGTGTTTTTTGTGTTTGTGCCAAGTAGAACCGTTGGGAAGACTTGGGGAAAGTCTTGTTGAACTTGCTGTAAAAAAACAGAAACTTTAGCGCTCACGAGAACTGATGTCATTTTTAATTGGAAAGTGATATTTAGTTAATTCTTTTTGAAGATGATTAATAGATAAATTCCTCAAGTCAAGAAATTTATTTTAGAATTTTTGGGGTTCCATATCTTGCTCTAGATACAGATTACTACAGACTGTTCTGTTTTTGACAGATTCTGTTTTTCGTGTGTTGTTTGCTTATTTTGATGAATCTATGGCTAGTAAAATAGTTTATAATCCATAGAGAAGTTGTAATACAGTAGGTATAACACCATTATAAATAAAGAATGAGTTCATTACAGTACCTTGAAGTGGTCTTTTGTTTTTGTTTCGCTAACGGAGCTCACGAGTTTTCTACTTTAAGTTTTGTGTTGTAAAGTTTTCAAGTTTTGGGTAAAGATTTGATGGATTATGGAACAAGGAGTGGCAAGAGCCTAAGATTGGGGATTCCCATGGAACCCCCAAGATAATCTAAGGACACCTAAAAGCCAAAGCTTGGGCATGCCCCAGAAGGCATCCCCTTTTTCGTCTACTTCTATCGGTAACTTGGAGCTATATTTTTATTCACCACATGATATGTGTTTTGCTTGGAGCGTATTTTATGATTTGAGTCTTTGCTTATTAGTTTACCACAATCATCCTTTCTGTACACACCTTTTTAGAGAGCCATACATGATTTGGATTTTGATAGAATACTCTGTGTGCTTCACTTATATCTTTTGAGCTTTATAATTTTGCTCTAGTGCTTCACTTATATCTTTTAGAGCACGATGGTGGATTTGTTTTATAGAAACTATTGTTCTCTCATGCTTCACTTAGATTATTTTGAGAGTCTTAATAGCATGGTAATTTGTTTAAAATCCTAATATGCTTGGTATGCAAGATTAATAATAAAACTTTCTTATGAGTGTGTTGAATACTAAGAAAAGTTTGATGCTTGATGATTGTTTTGAGATATGGAGGTAATAATATCAAAGTCATGCTAGTTGAGTAGTTGTGAAATTGAGAAATACTTGTGTTGAGGTTTGCAAGTCCCGTAGCATGCACGTATGGTAAACATTATGCAACAAATTTGAAACATGAGGTGTTATTTGATTGTCTTCCTTATGAGTGGCGGTCGGGGACGAGCGATGGTCTTTTCCTACCAATCTATCCCCCTAGGAGCATGCGCGTAGTGCCGAGGTTTTTGATGACTTGTAGATTTTTGCAATAAGTATGTGAGTTCTTTATGACTAATGTTGAGTCCATGGATTATACGCACTCTCACCCTTCCACCCTTGCTAGCCTCTTCGGTATCGTGCATTGCCCTTTCTCACATTGAGAGTTGGCGCAAACTTCGCCGGTGCATCCAAACCCCGTGATATGATACACTCTTTCACACATAAACCTCCTTACATCTTCCTCAAAACAGCCACCATACCTACCTATTATGGCATTTCCATAGCCATTCCGAGATATATTGCCATGCAACTTTCCATCATTCCGTTCATCATGACACATTCATCATTGTCATATTGCTTAGCATGATCATGTAGTTGACATAGTGTTTGTGGCAAAGACACCGTTCATAATTCTTTCATACATGTCACTCTTGGATCATTGCATATACCGGTACACCACCGGAGGCATTTACATAGAGTCATCTTTGTTCTAGGATCGAGTTGTAATCATTGAGTTGTAAATAAATAGAAGTGTGATGATCATCATTATTAGAGCATTATCCCAA
This sequence comes from Triticum urartu, assembly GCF_056163025.1. Taxonomy (NCBI): domain Eukaryota; kingdom Viridiplantae; phylum Streptophyta; class Magnoliopsida; order Poales; family Poaceae; genus Triticum; species Triticum urartu. The sequence continues at coordinate 402,461,341 of NC_141876.1, forward strand.
GTGAGGAATAAAAAGAAAGAGAGAAAGGCCATAAAAAAAAGAGAAGGCCAAAAAAATTGAGAGAAAAAGAGAGAAGGGACAATGTTACTATCCTTTTACCACACTTGTGCTTCAAAGTAGCACCATGATCTTCATAGTAGAGAGTTTCTCATGCTATCACTTTCATATACTAGTGGGAAATTTTCATTATAAAACTTGGCTTGTATATTCCAACAATGGGCCTCCTCAAGTGCCCTAGGTCTTCGTGAGCAAGCAAGTTGGATGCACACCCACTAGTTTCTTTTGTTGAGCTTTCATACATTTATAGCTCTAGTGCATCCGTTGCATGGCAATCCCTACTCCTTGCATTAACATTAATCGGTGGGCATCTCCATAGCCCATTGATTAGCCTCATTGATGTGAGACTTTCTCCTTTTTTGTCTTCTCCACATAACCCCCCTTCATTATATTCTATTCCACCCATAGTGCTATGTCCATGGCTCGCGCTCATATATTGCGTGAAAGTTTATAGGTTTGAGATTACTAAAGTATGAAACAATTGTTTGGCTTGTCATCGGGGTTGTGCATGATGATATCATTCTTGTGTGACAAAAATGAAACATGACTAAACTATATGATTTTGTAGGGATGAACTTTCTTTGGCCATGTTATTTTGAGAAGACATAATTGCTTAGTTAGTATGCTTGAAGTATTATCATTTTTATGTCAATATGAACTTTTGTCTTGAATATTTCGAATCTGAATATTCATACCACAATTAAGAAAAATTACATTAAAATTATGCCAAGTAGCACTCCGCATCAAAAATTCTGTTTTTTATCATTTACCCACTCAAGGACGAGCAGGAATTAAGCTTGGGGATGCTTGATATGTCTCCAACGTATCTATAATTTTTGATTGCTCCATGCTATATTATCCACTGTTTTAGACATTATTGGGCTTTATTTTCTACTTTTATATTATTTTTGGGACTAACCTATTAACCGGAGGCCTAGCCCAGAATTGCTGTTTTTTGCCTATTTTAGGGTTTCGAAGAAAAGGAATGTCAAACGGAGTCCAAATGGAATGAAACCTTTGGAAACATGATTTTCTCATCAGATAAGATCCAGGAGACTTGGACCCTCTATCAAGAAAGCCACGAGGTGCTCACGAGGGTAGGGCCCCCACTAGGGCGCGCCCCCTGCCTCATGGGCCCCTCGAAGCTCCACCGACGTACTTCTTCCTCCTATATATATCCACGTACCCCCAAACGATCGGAGACGGAGCAAAAAACCTAATTCCACCGCCGCAACTTTCTGTATCCATGAGATCCCATCTTGGGGCCTGTTCCGGAGCTCCACCGGAGGGGGCATCGATCACGGAGGGCTTCTACATCATCATCCAAGCCCCTCCGATGAAGTGTGAGTAGTTTACTTCAGACCTACGGGTCCATAGCTAGTAGCTAGATGGCTTCTTCTCTCTTTTTGGATCTCAATACAATGTTCTCCCCCTCTCTCGTGGATATCTATTCGATGTAATCTCCTTTTTGCAGTGTGTTTGTTGAGACCGATGAATTGTGGGTTTATGATCAAGTCTATCTATGAATAATATTTGAATCTTCTCTGAATTCTTTTATGTATGATTGGTTATCTTTGCAAGTCTCTTCGAATTATCAGTTTGGTTTGGCCTACTAGATTGGTTGTTCTTGCCATGTGAGAAGTGCTTAGCTTTGGGTTCAATCTTGCGGTGTCCTTTCCCAGTGACAGAAGGGGCAGCAAGGCACGTATTGTATTGTTGCCATCGATGATAACAAGATGGTTTTTTTTATCATATTGCATGAAACTATCCCTCTACATCATGTCATCTTGCTTAAGGCGTTACTCTATTTTTAACTTAATACTCTAGATGCATGCTGGATAGCGGTCGATGAGTGGAGTAATAGTAGTAGATGCAGAATCGTTTCGGTCTACTTGTCTCGGACGTGATGCCTATATACATGATCATACCTATATATTCTCATAACTATGCTCAATTCTGTCAATTGCTCAATAGTAATTTGTTCACCCACCGTAGAATAGTTATGCTCTTGAGAGAAGCCACTAGTGAAACCTATGGCCCCCAGGTCTCTTTCTCATCATATCAATCTCCATCACTTTACTATTGCTTTGTTTTTACTTTGCTTTTACTTTATTTACTTTGCATCTCTATACCAAAAATACCAAAAAAATATTATTTATCATCTCTATCAGATCTCACTTTCGTAAGTGACCGTGAAGGGATTGACAACCCCTAAGTGCGTTGGTTGCGTTGAGCTATTGTTTTTGTGTAGGTACGAGGGACTCGAGCGTAGCCTCCTACTGGATTGACACCTTGGTTTTCAAAAAACTGAGGGAAATACTTACGCTACTTTGCTGCATCATCCCTTCCTCTTCGGGGAAATCCAACGCAGTGCTCAAGAGGTAGAAATCATCATTAACATTTTCATTAGGTTCATGTTCATTGCCATATTGTGTTTCAGCATCAGACATAGAGATATCATTTGGATTATAAGGTGGTTTAGCAATAGGTTCACTAGAAGTTTGCATAGTTCTATCATTTTTCTTTTTCTTCTTTTTAGAAGAACTAGGTGCATCAATATTATTTCTCTGAGAATCTTGTTCAATTCTCTTAGGGTGGCCTTCAGGATACAAAGGTTCCTGAGTCATTCTACCAGTTCTAGTAGCCACTTTAACAACATAATCATTTTTCTTACTATTCATCTCATTGAGCAATTCCTTTTGAGCTTTAAGTACTTGTTCTACTTGAGTGGTAACGATAGAAGCATGTTTGCTAACAAGTTTAAGTTCACCTCTAATATTAGCCATATAATCACCAAGTATTTAATCATATCAGCATCTTTTTTAATTGTCTACCAAAATAAGCATTGAAGTCTTCTTGCTTAAACATAAAATTATCAAACTCATCCAAGCATTGACTAGCAATTTTAGCAGGGGGGATTTCAGCTTTATCATATCTATAGAGAGTATTTACCTTTACTACCTGTGTCGGGTTATCGAGGTCTGGAGGTTCTTCAATAAGTAAATGATCAAGATCATATGTTTCTTCGGCAGAAGGTAAATTAAGACCATGTATTTCTTCAATAGGAGGTAAATTCTTAACATCTTCAGCTTTAATACCTTTTTCTTTCATAGATTTCTTTGCCTCTTGCATATCTTCGGGATTGAGAAATAGAACACCTCTCTTCTTTGGAGTTGCTTTAGGAATATGATCATTAATTGGGGCAGCAGCTGGCTCAGGAGGTGCGCAATTATTTTCATTTGTCAACATATTATTCAATAATATTTCAGCTTTATCCGGTGTTCTTTCCCTGAAAAGAGAGCCAGCACAACTATCCAGGTAATCTCTGGAAGCATCAGTTAGTCCATTGTAAAAGATATCAAGTATTTCATTTTTCTTAAGAGGATGATCAAGCAAAGCATTAAGTAACTTGAGAAGCCTCCCCGAAGCTTGTGGGAGACTCTCTTCTTTAATTTGCACAAAGTTGTATATTTCCTTTAAAGCAGCTTGTTTCTTATGAGCAGGGAAATATTTAGTAGAGAAGTAATAGATCATATCCTGGGGACTATGCACACAACCAGGATCAAGAGAATTAAACCATATTTTAGCATCACCCTTTAATGATAACGGGAATATTTTGAGGATATAAAAGTAGCGAGATCTCTCATCATTAGTGAACAGGGTGGCTATATCATTTAATTTAGTAAGATGTGCCACAACAGTTTCAGATTCATAGCCATGAAAAGGATCATATTCAACCAAAGTAATTATATCAGGATCAACAGAGAATTCATAATCCTTATCAGTAACACAGATAGGTGAAGTAGCAAAAGCAGGGTCAGGTTTCATCCTAGCATTTAGAGATTGCTTATTCCATTTAGCTAATAACCTTTTGAGTTCATATCTATCTTTGCAAGCTAAAATTGCTAAAGAAGCTTCTTGATCAAATAAATAACCCTGAGGAATAACAAGTGATTCTTCATCATGACTTTCATCATCATAATCAGATTCAATATTTTCAATCTCTCTAGCCCTAGCAAGTCGTTCCTTGAGAAAATCACCAAGTGGCATAGTAGTATCATGCATAGAAGTAGTTTCATCATAAGTATCATGTATAGCAGAAGTAGCATCATCAATAACATGCGACATATCAGAACGAATAGCAGAAGCAGGTTTAGGTGTCGCAAGCTTACTCATAACAGAAGGTGAATCAAGTGCAGAGCTAGATGGCAGTTCCTTACCTCCCCTCGTAGTTGAGGGATAAATTGTTGTCTTAGCGTCTTTCAAATTCTTCATAGTGTCCAGCAGATATATATCCCAAGTGACTCAAAGAATAGAGCTATGCTCCCCGGCAACGGCGCCAGAAATTAGTCTTGATAACCCACAAGTATAGGGGATCACAACAGCTTTCGAGGGTAGAGTATTCAACCCAAATTTATTGATTCGACACAAGGGGAGCCAAATAATATTCTCAAGTATTAGCAGCTGAGTTTTCAATTCAACCACACCTGGAAACTTAGTATCTACAGCAAAGTGTTTAGTAGCAAAGTAATATGATAGTGATGGTAACGGTAACAAAAGAGTAATGAAAGCAAATTAATATTTTTGGTATTATGTAGTGATTGTAACAATAGCAACGGGAAAGTAAATAAGCGTAAACCAGTATATGGAAAGCTCGTAGGCATTGGATCAGTGATGGATAATTATGCCGAATGCGGTTCATCATGTAACAGTCATAACATAGGGTGACACAGAACTAGCTCCAGTTCGTCAATGTAATATAGGCATGTATTCCGAATATAGTCATACGTGCTTATGGAAAAGAACTTGCATGACATCTTTTGTCCTACCCTCCTGTGGCAGCGAGGTCCTTACGGAAAATAAGGGATATTAAGGCCTCCTTTTAATAGAGAACCGGAACAAAGCATTAACACATAGTGAATACATGAACTCCTCAAACTACGGTCATCACCGGTAAGTATCCCAATTATTGTCACTTCGGGGTTAACGGATCATAACACATAATAGGTGACTATTGACTTGCAAGATAGGATCAAGAAAACTCATATATTGATGAAAACATAATAGGTTCAGATCTGAAATCATGGCACTCGGACCCTAGTGACAAGCATTAAGCATAGCAAAGTCATAGCAACATCAAACTCAGAACATAGTGGATACTAGGGATCAAACCCTAACAAAACTAACTCGATTACATGGTAAATCTCATCCAACCCATCACCGTCCAGCAAGCCTACGATGGAATTACTCATGCACGGCGGTGAGCATCATGAAATTGGTGATGGAGGATGGTTGATGATGACGACGGCGACGAATCCCCCTCTCCGGAGCCCCGAACGGACTCCAGATCAGCCCTCCCGAGAGGTTTTAGGGCTTGGCGGCGGCTCCGTATAGTAAAACGCGATGAAATCTTCTCTCCTATTTTTTCTCCCTGAAAGAAGTTATATAGAGTTGGAGTTGGAGTCGAGAGGTCTCCAAGGGGCCCACGAGGTAGGGGGCGCGCCCTGGGGGGGGGCGCCCCCACCCTCATGGCAAGGGTGTGGGCCCCCTGGTCTTCATCTTTGGTGAGGATTATTTATTATTTATTGTAAGATATTCCGTGGAGTTTCAGGTCATTCCGAGAACTTTTGTTTTCTGCACATAAAACAACATCATGGCAATTTTGCTGAAAACAGTGTCAGTCCGGGTTAGTTCCATTCAAATCATACAAGTTAGAGTCCAAAACAAGGGCAAAAGTGTTTGGAAAAGTAGATACGATGGAGACATATCAACTACCTATTGATGATAGCTTTCCTAATGAACAATTAGCTGTCATAAATGCTTCTCGCACTGCTCCATGGTATGCTGACTATGCTAATTACATTGTTGCTAAATTTATACCACCTAGTTTCACATACCAGCAAAAGAATTTTTTTCTATGATTTAAGACATTACTTCTGGGATGACCCACACCTTTATAAAGAAGGAGTAGATGGTGTTATTAGACGTTGTATACTTGAGCATGAACAGGAACAGATCCTACGCAAGTGTCACTCCGAAGCTTATGGAGGACACCATGCTGGAGATAGAACTGCACATAAGGTATTGCAATCCGGTTTTTATTGGCCTACTCTCTTCAAGGATGCGCGTAAGTTTGTCTTATCTTGTGATGAATGTAAAATAATTGGTAATTAGTAGACGTCAAGAAATGCCTATGAATTATTCACTCGTTATTGAACCATTTGATGTTTGGAGCTTCGATTATATGGGACCGTTTCCTTCCTCTAATGGGTATACACATATTTTAGTTGTTGTTGATTACGTTACTAAGTGGGTAGAAGCTATTCCAACTAGTAGTGCTGATCATAACACCTCTATTAATATGCTTAAAGAAGTTATTTTTCCGAGGTTTGGAGTCCCTAGATATTTAATGACTGATGGTGGTTCACATTTTATTCATGGTGCCTTTCGTAAAATGCTTGCTAAGTATGATGTTAATCATATAATTGCATCTCCATATCACCCGCAGTCTAGTGGTCAAGTAGAATTGAGTAACAGAGAGCTCAAATTAATTTTGCGAAAGACTGTTAATAGATCTAGAAAGAATTGGTCCAAGAAACTTGATGATGCATTATGGGCTTATAGAACTACATATAAAAATCCTATGGGTATGTCTCCGTATAAAATGGTTTATGGAAAAGCATGCCACTTACCTCTCGAATATGTTGGGCCGTTAAAGATCTCAATTATGATTTCAAACTTGCCGGTGAGAAGAGGTTATTTGACATTAGCTCACTTGATGAATGGAGAACCCATGCCTATGAGAATGCCAAACTGTTTAAAGAAAAAGTTAAAAGATGGCATGACAAAAGGATACAAAAGCGCGAGTTTAATGTAGGTGATTATGTGTTTCTATTCAACTCTCGTTTAAGATTTTTTGCAGGCAAACTTCTCTCTAAATGGGAAGGTCCTTAAATTATCGAGGAGGTCTATCGTTCCGGTGCCATAAAAATCAACAACTTCGAAGGCACAAATTCGAAGGTGGTGAACGCTCAAAGAATCAAACATTATATCTCAGGTAATCCCATAAATGTTGAAACTAATATTATTGAAACCGTAACCGCAGAGGAATACATAAGAGACACTTTCCAGAATGTTTCAGACTCCGAAAAGGAATAGGTATGTGGTACGGTAAGTAAACCGACTCCAAAACAGTTCTAATGGCAATTTTTCTCTGTTTTGGAATATTTAAGAAAATAGGAAAATAAGAAGCAGTCCGGAAAGGACACGAGGCTTCCACGAGGGTGGAGGGCACGCCCTACCCCCTGGGAACACCCCATGCCTTGTGGGCACCTCGTGCGCTCTCCGGACTCCGCTTTCTTGCAAGATACTTCTTATGGTCGGTAAAAATTCACATTATAATCTCCCGAAGGTTTTGACCACTGTACCACGCAAATATCCTCTGTTCTTGTTTCGAGCTGTTTTTCTGACAGATCTAGATCACCATGACGTCTCCAAGTGCCCCCAAGGACAAGTTCTTCGAGAAGGTTATCAACCCCTACCTCGCGGAAGTGCTGCAACATCCTCAAACCATTGAGATGCATGAGGGGTTGCTGCACATCCGCGATGTTGAGGGATTAAGGAGGACCGGAAGCGTGGAGACAAGGCTTGAGGCAATGGAGCAACAAGTTTTCAAGTCTCAGGAGATGGTGGAGTGTGGACTCGACTCCAATTACATAATGATCACGGAGTTCACCAACAACCACAAGCTGGACGCCAAGGACATTGGGGAGGCCATCTTCAGGCTTCATGAGAAAATCGAGCACCTCCAAGCCCAGATCTATGACCTGCAAAATCAAAACTGTGAGTATGAATATAGATTCAAGAGGATGAGTTTGGCTGCAGATTTAAGGATCCCAGAGACTCGGTCATCCTTCTATGATGGTGAGCCTATGCCTTGGAACAGGGACGACAAGCCTACATAATCAACAACTCCATCTCCTTCACCGGCAAAAGAGACATAATCACATGGGTATGGGCACTCCCCTTGGCAACTACCAAGCTTGGAGGAGTGCCCCGGTATCATATCACCATCACTTTTATCTTTACCATTTTTCTTAGTTTGACCCTTTTGATAATATCTTGATCTAGTAGAATAAAGTTTTAGTATGATCTAGTTGTGAGTTTTGCTTTATGATATTCCTATGTAATCGAGTCCGTGAGCTATATATAATAAAGATTAGTGTTGAGTCAAGGGCTTGATTATTTTGCTATGATCTTGAGGGAATAAATAAAAGAGAAGAAATAAAAAGAAATAAAGAGATCATATGGATCTTATGGAGAGTGGTGACTTCACATATAAAGAGTATGATGAATAAAAGTTGTTGAGAGTTTACAAAAATTGGTCATCGTTGAAATTAATAGGAAGTAATAAAGACAAAGAGGCTTTCACATATAAATATACTATCTTGGACATCTTTTATGATTGTGAGCACTCGTTAAAGTATGATATGCTAAAGAGTTGACATTGGACAATGAAGACAACGTAATGGGTTATGTTTTCTTACATCTGAGATAAATTATATTGTCATGGATCATCCAACATGTTGAGCTTGCCTTTCCCTCTCTTGCTAGCCAATTTCTTTGCACCAAGTAGAGACACTACTTGTGCTTCCAAATATCCCTAAAACCAGTTTTGCCATGAGAGTCCATCATATCTACCTTTGGATTGAGTAAGATCCTTCAAGTAAGTTGTCATCGCTGCATGCAATAAAAAAATTTCTTTCTAAATATGTATGATCTATTAGTGTGGAGAAAATAAACTTTATACGATCTTGTGATATGGAAGCAATAAAAGCGACAGACTGCATAATAAAGGTTCATATCACAAGTGGCAATATAAAATGACGTTCTTTTGCATTAAGATTTCATGCATCCAACCATAAAAGCACATGACAACTTCTGCTTCCCTCTGCGAAGGGCCTATCTTTTATTCTTGTCTTATACTTCATGCAAAGAGTCATGGTGATATTCACCTTTCCTTTTTACATTTTACCCTTTGGCAAGCACAATGTGTTGGAAGGATCCTGATATATATGGCTAATTGGATGTGGGTTTTCATGAAATATAATTGTTGACATTACCCTTGAGGTAAAACGTTGGGAGGCAAAACTATAAGCCCCTGTCTTTCTTTGTGTCCGATTAAAACTTCATAACCATAAATATCGCGTGAGTGTTAGCAATTATGAAAGACTAAAAGATGGTTGAGTATGTGGACTTGCTGAGAAGCTCTTATATTGACTCTTTCCTATGTTATGATAAATTGCAATTGCTTCAATGACTGAAATTACAGTTTGTTAGTTTTTAATGAAGTTTCTGATTCATACTTGAGTATGTGAATGAATTGTTACTTTAGCATAAGAGATCATATGAATATATATATATATGTGTGTGTGTGTGTGTGTGTGTGTGTTTCTGTTCTAAGAATGATCATGATGCCCTCATGTCCGTATTTTATTTTATCGACACCTCTATCTCTAAACATGTGGACATATTTTTCGATTTCGGCTTTCGCTTGAGGACAAACGAGGTCTAAGCTTGGGGGAGTTGATACGTCCATTTTGCATCATCTTTTTATATCAATAATTATCGCATTATGGGCTATTATTACACATTATGTCACAATACTTATGCCTATTCTCTCTTATTTTACAAGGTTTACATGAAGAGGGGGAATGCCGACAGCTGGAATTCTGGGCTAGAAAAGGAGCAAATATTAGAGACCTATTATGCACATCTCCGAAAGTCCTAAAACTCCAGGGGAGTTATTTTCAGAATATATAAAAAATACTGAGCGAAGAAAGTACCAGAGGGGGGGGGGGCACCCACCATCCACGAGGGTGGGGGCGCGCCCTACCCCCTGGGTGTGCCCCTGCCTTGTGGGCCCCCTGGTGGCCCTTTGATGCCCATCTTTCTTTCGTCGAGGAAAAAATGATAAGCAAGCTTTCGGGAAGAAACTACGCCACCACGAGTCGAAACCTTGACAGAACCAATCTAGGGCTCTGGCAAAGTTGTTCTGCCTGGGAAACTTCCCTCCGGGAGGGGGAAATCATCACCATCATCATCACCAACGACCCTCTCATCGGGAGGGGGTCAATCTCCATCAACATCTTCACTAGCACCATCTCATCTCAAACCCTAGTTCATCTCTTGTATCCAATCTTTGTATCCAAACCTCATATTGGTACCTGTGGGTTGCTAGTAGTGTTGATTACTCCTTGTAGTTGATGCTAGTTGGTTTACTTGGTGGAAGATCATATGTTCAGATCCATTATGCATATTAATACCCCTCCGATTATGAACATGAATATGCTTTGTGAGTAGTTATGTTTGTTCCTGAGGACATGGGAGAAGTCTTGCTATAAGTAGTCATGTGAATTTGGTATTCGTCCGATATTTTGATGAGATGTATGTTGTCATCCCTCTAGTGGTGTCATGTGAACGTCGACTACATGACACTTCACCATTGTTTGGGCCTAGAGGGAGGCATTGGGAAGTAGTAAGTACATGATGGGTTGCTAGAGTGACAGAAGCTTAAGCCCTAGTTTATGCGTTGCTTTGTAAGGGGCTGATTTGGATCCATATGTTTCATGCTATGGTTAGGTTTACCTTAATACTTCTGTTGTAGTTGCGGATGCTTGCAATGGGGGTTAATCATAAGTGGGATGCTTGTCCAAGTAAGGACAATACCCAAGCACCGGTCCACCCACATATCAAATTATCAAAGTACCGAACACGAATCATATGAACGTGATGAAAACTAGCTTGCCGATAATTCCCATGTGTCCTCGGGAGTGCTTTCCTTCATATAAGAGTTTTCCCAGGCTTGTCCTTTGCTACAAAAAGGATTGGGCCATCTTGCTGCACCTTATTTACTTTTATTACTTGCTACTTGTTACAAATTACCTTATCACAAAACTATCTGTTACCGATAATTTGAGTGCTTGCAGAGAATACCTTACTGAAAACTGCTTATCATTTCCTTCTGCTCCTCATTGGGTTCGACACTCTTAATTATCGAAAAGGCTACGATAGATCCCCTACACTTGTGGGTCATCATCGGGATGAGACTCCGGACGAAAAAAAAGAAGAGGCCAAAAAAATGAGAGAAGGCCCAAATAAAAAAATGAGAGAAAAAGAGAGAAGTGGCAATGTTACTATCCTTTTACCACACTTGTGCTTCAAAGTAGCACCATGATCTTCATGATAGAGAGTCTCCTATGTTGTCACTTTCATATACTAGTGGGAATTCTTAATTATAGAACTTGGCATGTATATTCCAATGACGGGCTTCCTCAAATTTCCCTAGGTCTTCGTGAGCAAGCAAGATGGATGCACACCCACTTAGTTTCTTTTTGAGCTTTCATGAACTTATAGCTCTAGTGCATCCGTTGCATGGCAATCCCTACTCACTCACATTGATATCTATTGATAGGCATCTCCATAGCTCATTGATACGCCTAGTTGATGTGAGACTATCTCCTTTTTTGTCTTCTTCACAACCACCATATTCTATTCCATAGTGCTATGTCCATGGCTCATGCTCATGTATTGCGTGAAAGTTGAAAAAGTTTGAGAACATAAAAAGTATGAAACAATTTCTTGGCTTGTCATTAGGGTTGTGCATGATTTGAATATTTTGTGTGATGAAGATGGAGCATAGCCAGACTATATGATTTTGTAGGGATAAGCTTTCTTTGGCATGTTATTTTGAGAAGACATAATTGCCTTGTTATTATGCTTGAAGTATTATTGTTTTTATGTCAATATTAAACTTTTGTTTTGAATCTTACAGATATGAACATTCATGCCATAATAAAGAAAATTACATGGATAAATATGTTAGGTAGCATTCCACATCAAAAATTCTGTTTTTATCATTTACGTACTTGAGGACAAGCAGGAATTAAGCTTGGGGATGCTTGATACGTCTCCAACGTATCTATAATTTTTGATTGTTCCATGCTATTATATTATCTGTTTTGGATGTTTTATATGCATTAATATGCTATTTTATATTATTGTTGGGACTAACCCATTAACCTGGAGCCCAGTGCCAGTTTTGATTTTTTTCCTTGTTTTGAAGTTTCACAAAAAAGGAATACCAAACGAAGTCCAAACGGAATAAAATCTTTGCGATGATTTTTCTTGTACTAGAAGACAACCATGAGACTTCAAGATGAAGTCAGAGGAGCCACGAGGCGGCCACAAGGACGGAGGGCACGCCGAGGGGGTAGGGCGCCCCCCACCCTTGTGGGCCCCTCGTGCACCTCCTGACCTAATTCTTTCGTCTATATATTCCCATATATCCCCAAACCACCAGGGGCATCCACGAGAAGACTTCTCCACAGCCGCAACCTTCTATACCTGTGAGATCCCATCTAGGGACCTTTTTCGGCACCCTGCCGGAGGGGATTCGATCACGAAGGGCTTCTACATCAACTCTATTGCCCTTCCGATGAAGCGTGAGTAGTTTACCACAGACCTACGGGTCCATAGCTAGTAGCTAGATGTATTATTCTCTCTCTTTGATTCTCAATACCATGTTCTCCTCGATGTTCTTGGAGATTGATATGTCTCCAACGTATCTATAATTTTTGATTGCTCCATGCAATTATATATTCTGTTTTGGATGTTTAATGGGCTTATTTATACACTTTTATATTATTTTTGGAACTAACCTATTAACTGGAGGCCCAGCCCAAATTGCTATATTTCCTATTTCAGTGCTTCGCAGAAAAAGAATATCAAACGGAGTCCAAACGGAATGTGACCTTCGGCTGCGTGATTTTTGGAACAAACGTGATCCAGAGTACTTGGAGTGGAATTCAAGCAATCAACGAGGAGGCCACGAGGCAGGGGCGTGCCTACCCCCTGGGCGCACCCTCCACCCTCGTGGGCCACTCGTGGCTCCACCGACCTACTTCTTCCTCCTATATATACCTACGTACCCTGGAAACATCAGAGGGAACCACGAAAACCTAATTCCACCGCCGCAACCTTCTGTACCCGTGAGATCCCATCTTGGGGCCTTTTCCGGTGCTCTGCCGAAGGGGGCATTGATCACGGAGGGCCTCTACATCAACTCCATGGCCCCTCCGATGATGTGTGGGTAGTTTACCTCAGACCTTCGGGTCCATAGTTATTAGCTAGATGGCTTCTTCTCTCTCTTTGGATCTCAATACAAAGTTCTCCTCGATTCTCTTAGAGATCTATTCGATGTAATCTTCTTTTGCGGTGTGTTTGTCGAGATCCGATGAATTGTGGATTTATGATCAAGATTATCTATGAACAATATTTGAATCTTCTCTGAATTCTTTTATGTATGATTGGTTATGTTTGCAAGTCTCTTCGAATTTTCAGTTTGGTTTGGCCTACTAGATTGATCTTTCTTGCAATGGGAGAAGTGCTTAGCTTTGGGTTCAATTTTGCGGTGCTCGATCCCAGTGATAGAAAGGGAAACGACACGTATTGTATTGTTGTCATCGAGGATAAAAAGATGGGGTTTATATCATATTGCATGAGTTTATCCCTCTACATCATGTCATCTTGCTTAAAGCGTTACTCCGTTCTTATGAACTTAATACTCTAGATGCATTGCTGGATAGCGGTCGATGTATGGAGTAATAGTAGTAGATGCAGGCAGGAGTCAGTCTACTTGTCACGAACGTGATGCCTATATACATGATCGTACCTATATATCTTATATTTACTAATTGGATGCATCATACGAGCCTCCACGTAAATCCACATCATTAAAAATATATTAAGCGTTGATCTATCTAATTAGTCTACCTTGACCCTACGATCTACGTTACTTTTGTGGTAAAAAACAGATCCAATCTACACGTAACAAAGACCAAGTCTGACCCAACCTCCACGTCTTGCTTCACCCTCACATTTAAAAAAAATCATCCATCCGATTAATATGTTGGCTATAATAGGCTGTCAGATTAACTTTTCCTCTACAACGTGATGTAAAAATAACTTTTCCTCTGCAACGCGCACGACCCATGAGCCACGCCTCTGCCCGTAATCTAAAACAAGCACCCAGTCACCGCGTCCCCATTGATCCCGATCTGGGTAAACAATACTTGACCTAACTCTCCTCAATCTTCTGCCATCCATGCACCACACGTCCGCAGCTAGCAGTGACCTCCGTCGCTGCCGGACCAGGAGCAGTCCAATTATGGGGGGTGGGGAAGGCCACACTCAGCAAGCCCAATCCCACACCGGCGAAGAAGGAGCAGGCGTCTAGTCCGGTGGCCGCGGTTGAGAAGGCAACGGCCAGCAAGGGGAAGCGCGACAATGAAGTGGATGCCCAAATTACCGGAAGGAATCGATGAGCTTCTCAAATTTCTGCTGGGATTCACAGCCACCTACTGTCCCGTGTGTCTACTGTCGCCTCTCCTTCCTAGGAGGCTGTTTGCTTGCATCAACTGTACGCATACATATCTCTCACATCTACAATTTTCTACATGGCCTCCCACCAAGTACGTGCTTCTCCCTGCCTTTTTCTCTTCCCCGCCTTGCTCATGAGTTCTTTGTCAGATTAAGTAAACATTGGTTTTGAAGGATTTACTATCCTATTATGTTTCCATCAGATCTTTATATGGTTGCTGCACGAACTATAGCCCCGGATTTTTTGAGCGGGTTTTGATGATATTTTCCATATTTTAATCTTCTCAGCAATGGTGTCAACGGGCTCAATTTCAGCCTTATACTTGATAGTGTGAATAGCAGATTTTGCATCGATCAAGCAAGGGGTCATTACCAGTTTACCACCGACCTTACTTCAATATTACTGATTGCATGACACAACCTATTGCCTGGAAAGAAGTAGCTAGATCTACTTAAAATCTAACCCAATAAAAGGTTTATACTGATATGTAGGCTGTTGGCTGTTACTGTAGACATGTGGATGCTTTTTTGACATGTTCTGTTCTTGCTTCTGTAGTCTCTGGACACACCTTATTATTTTGACTTTTAGACATCACACAAAATTATTGCTAAAATCAGCGATGGAGGTTCCATCATTGATTACTTTGCTGCATACGAATTAAAAGAAGTTATTTTGTTTCTCATCTGTCCCAGGTAAGTGTCGGACGAGCAGAGCAGCTTAGGATAAAACTAAATTGCCTGATTGGATCATGATGACTTACATGATCACATCACACACTATATGGATAAAATGAGCATCGAGTGGTCAGGGTCAGAGTAGCGGCGCTGGTCAAATTAGGCGCTTGAGCAGCTTGGCGAGCTCCATGTTAATTTATCTCTTTCTTTTCCTGTGAAAAAAATCTTCAACATGAAGCAATCGTTCTCTATGGAATCTCCGCTGCCTCTCTCTCTGTTCCCTGGAAGAAATCCATTGATCTCCAACAAAGTGAAGCAAACAAGTCGGGCATGGATTCCGATGCTCTCAAACTTAATCTGAACCAAGGAGGTGAGTTGACAGATCCACTATGCTCACGAAGCTCTTCTCACATTTTTTGAATATTTTCTCATGACGGTCTATACTTGAATTGGTCGCCTTCCGTTGATGTGGACCTAAATATTTCTATCATGCCGTCTAATATTGTTGTGCTCTCCAAGGATTCAACTCGATCGGAATCTTTTCACATACGATCTTCAGTGGACAAGAGATTGTGTGTCGTGGAGTAGACTGATCGAGAATTCTTCAGGTTATTGATCTTTCTCATGGGGAGAGGTAGAGACCATGTAGTAGTACATACACTGAGATAGGATTCTTGGGCTTTTAATCGATTATTACTTTTCCTGAATTAAGGAAAAATTTGGCGAATGATTAGATTGGTTGATAATTTAGCCAACAGAAGGTGGTTCTGAACGTGTTGGTTAATTGATAGTTTGATGCTATTGTTTGATCTGTTTCCATCCATGACGGTTCTAAAATCTGAATGTGTTGGATTTTTCGTAGTTCGATGCTAATGTTTGATGCGTTCCCGTCCATGATGATTCTAAATATGCACGTGTTGGTTGATTGATATCTTGATGATATCGTTTAATGTGTTTCCATCTCTGATGGTTTTAACATGTGCATATTAGGATCACCTGCATCGGAAGTTGCTGTTGTGGCCGATGACTGTTCAGATGGAAGCGCATAAAGAATCATATTGACGCAAGATATGAAGAATATGATGTACATGGAAGGGAGAAAGTAGTGAAGTAAAACGATCTTGGTTTCCAGTGGTAAATGGTGAAAGCACATTTACTTTCAGCAAGAGGTGGATCCAAAAGATAATAGCAGCGTAGGGACTATGACATGGTCCGTAAAGCGGTTGTTGGGACATATATTTGTACAATATACAGGCAATACGCAACTAGCAGTTAACATGAGATTGAAAAAAGAGTTCATTGGAGACGTTCAATTCAGGTTTGAATCAGTTTCCTCCGTCCTGTTTAATAGGCCTGATAAGTCAAGATTGTTTTTACATGCATTATGTTTTATAACGCACAAAATAGGAATTTACCAGCACAGCAGTACATGTATATGCATGAATAGAAGTTGTGGCATAGAAGTATATATGTGTTGGCTCCTCTACAGGGGCACATACTACGTAACGGGGTACAAGTTTGTCGTAGTGTGCAAGAGCATATTGAGGCAAATTCATCCCAGGCCAAGCTTCATCATGACGCTGGCCTTTCTCTGGATGCGTTTCGAGCATGAGCTGATCTTTGATCAGTTTCAATGCTATGACAAACCCATAATCAACACGAAACTTTCACTTTACCATTTTCAATACTATTTTTTATCATTAATTTGTACGAAAATCCAAACAGTAGATTGTCCAACTGTAAGGCGGGCAACTTTTGATTAAAACAAATTTGGAAACAATTTCCACAACAAATTAGTTATCAAAGATAGGCGTACACTTTCTAAAAATTTCAACCTACCAGGTCAGCATGAGCCCTGTATGTACTATTTTGATCATTAATTTTTGTAAGAATATTCAAACACTAGATTGTCGAACATTTGTAAGCGGGACAGCTTTCGAGGAAAACAATTTCCACAACTAATATTAGGGACAGATATACCCCTTCTAGGATTTCCACTTTAATTACCAAGTCAGCTTGAGCCTTCTATGTTTTTCCATACTATTTTGATCATTACTTTCTGTATGAATTTCAAACACTATACTGTAAAACGTTTGTAATACGGGCAACTTCTGAAGAAAACAAATCTACATGATCATACCTAGATATTCTCATAACTATGCTCAATTCTGTCAATTGCTCAACAGTAATTTGTTCACCCACCGTAGAATAGTTATGCTCTTGAGAGAAGCCACTAGTGAAAGCTATGGCCCCCGGATCTATTCTCCATCATACAAGTTTCCAATATATTTTATTTTGCAATCTTTACTTTCAATCTATATCATAAAAATACCAAAAATATTTATTTTATTATTATTATATCTATCATATCTCACTCCTGCAAAGGCCGTGAAGGGATTAACAACCCCTTTATCGCATTGGTTGCGAGGTTCTTATTTGTTTGTGTAGTTACGAGGTGACTCGCGCGTGGTCTCCTACTGGATTGATACCTTGGTTCTCAAAAACTGAGGGAAATACTTACGCTGCTTTGCTGCATCACCCTTTCCTCTTCAAGGGAAAACCAACGCATGCTCACGAGGTAGTAGAGATCTATTCGATGTAATACTTTTTTGCGGTGTGTTTCCGAGATCCGATGAATTGAATTTATGATCAGCTTATCTATGAATATTATTTGAATCTTCTCTGAATTCTTTTATGCATGATTTGATATCTATGTAATTCTCTTCGAACTATCGGTTTGGTTTGGCCAACTAGATTGGTTTTTCTTGCAATGGGAGAAGTGCTTAGCTCCGGGTTCAATCTTGCGGTGTCCTTTTCCAGTGACAGTAGGGGCAGCAAGGCACGTATTGTATTGTTTCCACCGAGGATAAAAAGATGGGGTTCTCATCATATTGCTCGAGTTAATTCATCTACATCATGCCATCTTACTTAATGTGTTACTCCATTCTTTATGAACTTAATAGTCTAGATGCATGCTGGATAGCGGTCGATGTGTGGAGTAATAGTAGTAGATGCATAACCGTTTCGGTCTACTTGACACGGACATGATGCCTATATTCATGATCATTGCCTCAAATATCGTCATAACTTTGCGCTTTTCTATCAATTGCTCGATAGTAATTTGTTCACCCATCATATTATTTACTATCTTGAGAGAAGCCTCTAGTGAAACCTATGGCCCCCGGGTTTAGTTTCCATCATATAAGTTTTCGATCTACTATTTTCCATCATATTAGTTTCTGATCTACTATTTTGCAATATTTTACTTTTCGATCTATAAACCAAAAATGCCAAAAATATTTACTTTATAGTTTATCTATCTCTATCAGATCTCACTTTTGCAAGTAACCGTGAAGGGATTGACAACCCCTTTATCACGTTGGGTGCAAGTTGTTCGATTGGTTGTGTAGGTATTCAATGATTTGTGCGTTGTCTCCTACTGGATTGATACCTTGGTTCTCAAACTCATGGAAATACTTATCTCTACTTTGCTGCATGACCCTTTCCTCTTCAAGGGAAAAACCAACACAGGCTCAAGAAGTAGCATCAAACCAAGTAAGGATATCCTTCAACTTTGCTAACTTCATCTGGTCGCCGCCGGCGATCTGCCCGATTCGCTACTGCATCCTCTTCATAGATGTCCTTCTGAGAGGTTCGGTGCTAGCTTTGGAAGATGGGAGGAGAGATGGTGGTCTTGGAATGGATAAGAGGAGATGCGATACAGTGGTTTTGCAATGGAGAAGATGGAGAGGAGAGGGGTGGTTTTGCAATGGACAAGAGGGAGAGGCGAGACTGTGGTTTTGGAATGGAGATTATGGAGAGGAGAGGAGGTGGTTTTGCAATGGAGAAGAGGGAGAGGAGCGTGCGGCTGCGATTTAGGATTGGACGAGAGGGCCGGTGATAACCCACAAGTATAGGGGATCGCAACAGTTTTCGAGGGTAGAGTATTCACCCCAAATTTATAGATTCAACACAAGGATAGCCGAAGAATATTTGCAAGTATTAGTAGTTGAGTTGTCAATTCAACCACACCTAGAGATTAATTATCTGCAGCAAAGTGATCAGTATCACAGTAATATGACAGATTTGATAGCAATAGTAGCAACAACAGTAATGGTAACAGTGATAGCAATAGTTTTGTAGCAGTGACAATAGTAACAACAGAAGTTTAGCAAGATCAATATGTAGGAAAATCGTAGGCATTGGATCATTCATTTCTTGGATGAAATTCGTCATATAACAGTCATAACCTAGGGCGATGCGGCACTAGCTCCAGATCATAAATATAATGTAGGTATGTATTCCGTAAGTAGTCAAACGTGCTTATGGAAAGTACTTGTATGACATCTTTTGTCCTACCCTGCTATGACAGCGGGTCCTATTGGAAACTAAGGGATATTAAGGCCTCCTTTTAATAGATAACCGGAACAAAGCATTAACACGTGGTGAATACATGAAATCCTCAAACTACGATCATCAACGGGAAGTGATACGTCTCCAACGTATATACTTTTCCTAATGCTTTTCCTCTTGTTTTGGACTCAAATTTGCATGATTTGAATGAAACTAACCCCGGACTGACGCTATTTTCAGCAAAACTACCATGGTGTTGTTTTTGTGCAGAAATAAAAGTTCTCGGAATGGAACGAAACTTTGCGAGGATTTTCATATCAATAATAAGAATTTCTGGAGCCAAGACCTGCCAGAGAGGGGCACCTGGGTGGGCACAACCCACCAGGGCGCGCCCCCTCTCCTAGCGCGCCCAGGTAGGTTGTCCCCACCCGGTGGCCCCGCAGACCCTGATTCCAATGCTATAAAACCCTATTTTTGGAGAAAAAATCAGGGAAAAAGAATTATCGCGATCCACGAGACGGAGCTGCCGCCAAGCCCTGTTCTTCCTCGGGAGGGCAGATCTGGAGTCCGTTTGGGGCTCCAGAGAGGGGGATCTTCGTTCTTCGTCATCACCAACCCTTCTCCATCGCCAATTCCATGATGCTCCCCACCGGGAGTGAGTAATTCCTTCGTAGACTTGCTGGTCGGTGAGGAGTTGGATGAGATTCATCATGTAATCGATTAGTTTTGTTAGAGCTTGATCCCTAGTATCCACTATGTTCTGAGATTGATGTTGCTATGACTTTGCCATGCTTAATGCTTGTCACTTTGGGCCCGGGTGCCATGATTTCAGATCTGAACCGTTTATGTTATCATCATTATATCCATGTTCTAGATCCAATCTTACAAGTTATAGTCACCTACTACGTATTATGATCCGGTAACCCCGGAGTGACAATAACCGGGACTTCTTCCGGTGATTACCGTAGTTTGAGGAGTTCATGTATTCACTATGTGTTAATGCTTTGTTTCGGTTCTCTATTAAAAGGAGGCCTTAATATCCCTTAGTTTCCAATATGGACCCGGATGCCACGGGAGGGTAGGACAAAAGGTGTCATGCAAGTTCTTTTAATAAAGCACGTATGACTATTTACGGAATACATGCCTACATTATATCGATGAACTAGAGCTAGTACCTAATAGCCCTAGGTTATAACTGTCACATGATGAATATCATCCAATAAGTCACCGATCCAATGCCTACGAATTTATCTTATATTGTTTCTGCTAAGTTACCACTGCTATCATCACTGTTACGCTTGCTATAAAATTACCGCTATCACTGTTACTATTACTATTACTATTGCTACTATCACTACTATCAAAACTATCAAACTACTTTGCTACTGATCACTTTGCTGCAGATAATTAATCTCCAGGTGTGGTTGAATTGATAACTCAGCTGCTAATACCTTCAAATATTCTTTGGCTCCCCTTGTGTCGAATCTATAAATTTGGGTTGAATACTCTACCCTCGAAAACTGTTGCGATCCCCTATACTTGTGGGTTATCAGGATGTGTCCCGACTATTGTCACTCCGGGGTTGCCGGATCAGAACACGTAGTAGGTGACTATAACTTGCAAGATCAGATCTAGAACAAAGATATAACGATGATAACATAAATGGTTCAGATCTGAATTCATGGCACCCGGGCTCAAAGTGACAAGCATTAAGCATAGCAAAGTCATAGCAACATCAATTTCAGAACATAGTGGATACTAGGGATCAAGCACTAACAAAACTAACTTAATTACATGATGAATCTCATCCAACTCCTCACCGACTAGCGAGCCTACGAAGGAATTACTCACTCTCGGTGGAGAGCATCATGGAATTGGCGATGGAGGAGTGTTGGTGATGATGAAGATCGAAGATCTCCCTCTCCGGAGCCCCAAATGGACTCCAGATCTGGCCTCCCGATGAAGAACAGGAGGTGACAGCGGCTCCATATCGTGAAACTCGATAATTCCTCCTCCTTGATTTTTTTCTGGAAAAATAGGATTTTATAGTGTCGGTTTCAGGGTTTGCGGGGCCACCAGGTGGGGACACCCACCTGGGCGTGCCTGGGGGGCAGGCATGCCCTGGTGGGTTGTGCCCACCCAGGTGCCCCCCTTCGGTGGTTCTTGGCTCCAGAAATTCTCTTTTATTGTATAAAAATTCCTTGCAAAGTTTTGTTCCAATCCGAGAACTTTTATTTGTGCACAAAAAGAACACCACGGTAGTTCTGCTGAAAACAACGTGAGTCCGGGTTAGTTTCATTCAAATCATGCAAATTAGAGTAAAAACAAGAGGAAAAGCGTTAGGAAATGTAGATATGATAGAGACGTATCAAGTCCCCCAAGCTTAAACCTTTGCTTCTCCTCAAGCAATTCAGTTGATAAACCGAAAGTGAAAAAGAAAAACTTTTACGAACTCTTTTGCTCTTGTTTGCATAAATAAGCTTAAACATCACCTAGATTTTCAACCAAGATTATAACTAACCATGTCGACAATAAATCTTAAAAATTATGTTAACCCATATCAATGACATAATTAACTAGTGACCAATAATAAGATATCTCAAACAACAACATGTTATGAAAACAACCATGATATAATATGACAATAGTGGTATCTCGCTAGCCCTTTCTGAGACCGCAAAACATAAATGCAGAGCACCTCCAAAGTTCAAGCAGCGACTAAACATTCTAATTCATGTAGAAAAGATCCAGTCATGATACACCCAACATTAGCTACACATAATGCATTAGCATGACAACAGTACTCTCAGGTTCTGGCGCTTATTTGAGAAGGTGATGACAGAACATGAAAGTAAATAGATAGTCCCTTCGCAGAGGGAAGCAGTGATCTGCAGAGGTGCTAGAGCTCAAGTTTTTAAAATAGAGGTAAATGAAATTTTGAGAGGTGCACCCTTCTTGTTTACTTCGCGACCATTAGTTATCAATATCTTCCATGCTAAACACATTAGTGACGGTTCCCAAGTGATAAAGTAAAGGTTATGACTCCATAGGAGTTTTTGTTTGATTATTTGTAAGCTCTTTTCTGTTTGCAGGTTGGGACTGGGAATCCCTATTACCGCCCCTTTCTCACGCAATGATGAGTGAATAAACACTCATCTTGAGATTAATCCACTTAGCATGGAAGATACCGACTACGTCCTGTCGTTCTATGAACAATCCAAGCACACGAAAATGATATTTATTTGAATTTTTTAGAGGTGGCACATGCAAATTTACTTAGGACGGTCGGATAATACCGCATATAGGTAGGTATGGTGGACTCATCTGGAATAACCTGGGTTCAAGGTTTTTGATGCACAAGCCGAATTCCCGCTTGGTGCAGGCGAAGGCTAGCAAATAGGTTGAGAAGAGGCCAGCTAGAGAGGAACAACGGTCATGAACATGCATTATGCATAAGTAACATTGGATACTAGGATGAGTAGGATATGAACACCATGAACATAAATATCATAGATGCTATGTTGGTTTTGATTCAACTTCATGCATGAACATGTGCCAAGTCAAGCCACTCGAACATTCAGAGGAGGATACCATATCATCATACTACATCACAATCATTTTAACGCAATGTTGAAATCCAAGATAAATCATTATCCACTCCTAGCTACTTATGCATGGCATGAGAAACTATAATCTCTAATTGTCATTGCAAACATGTTTGATCATAATAGGTTGAATCATGGATACTAGGTTAAACATATTTACAAAACAGAACAAGTCTAGTTCATACCCGTTTCTCTCTGCCACAGCCAGTTCATTAGATATCGTCATTATTGCCTTTCACTTGCATGACCGAATGATATGAAAATAATAATAGTGCAAGAGTGCTTTGGACTAAGCTGGAATCTGCAAACATTTTATTAAAACGGAGAAGAAAAGGTAAAATAGGCTCTTTGTTAGATCAACAATAATGCATATAAGAGCCACTCTACATTTTCATCGTGGTCTTCTCCTCGGTATGACTCAAATAAAAAGAGAAAAGAAATTCAGAGAAACACACTGAAATATTTTTGGAGTTTTTGGTTTTCTAAAAGAAAGAAAATAAAAAGGGAAAAGCAAAAACGAGAAAAACTATTTACACGGGAAAGCTCCCAACTAGTAAAAGAAGAACAAGGAAATCTTTTTGGGTTTTTCTTTTTAGTGCCACAACAATTTAAACTAGGAAGAAAAACAAAAAAGAAGCAGGAAATATTTTTTTTGGATTTTCTTAAAGTTTTTCAAACAGAGAAGAAGAAAGCGAGAAATTAAATTTAGCATGGATAAAATAATGAAAAAGTGTGAACACCGACAACTAGAATGAAATGTGTGAACATGAATGTAATGTCGATGGAAATACGTACTCCCCCAAGCGTAGGCTTTTGGCCTAAGTTGGTCTAGGCCCAGTCGAAGAAACCATGGGGTCCTATGTTGAAATGCTGAGGAGCTGGCACCTGAGGATCCCACTGCTGAGGCTCCGCCTGTGCTGTAGCTACGTTGTTCCGGTAGGCGACGATGTCCTGAGGCAAAATCATTTTCTGCCCCTGCACTACAAAAAAAGACACATCCGTGACATTTTGGGTCGAATGAATTTTTTTCTGTCATACTTATGACACTTCTATGACAATAATTGTGACAAAACACGGTATCATCATAGATGTGGTGGGGTCCTACTACTATAACAAAAAATCATGACATAAAATGGGCTTTTCGTCCTGGGCAGGCCGGAGACGCAATTGTATGACATTCTTTGGGCCCTCCATGATGGAAAAAACTATAGTAGAAGCGAGGGCGAGGAAAATATCGGGGTGTTCCCGGTTACGGTGGGTGGTCGGGGCCGAGCGATGCGCGTTTCTCTCGTACATGCACGTGCGTGGGTGCGAGGCGTTGGGCTCTAACTGAATCCGAGCGAGACGTTGGGCTCTAACTGAACCCGAGCGATTACACTGCAGGCTACGCGGTACTGAACCCGAGTGATCGATCGATGGCTGTTAATTAAGCCCGATCGAGCGATTCCTTCGCTACTGCTACTAACTGAAGTAGATCGATGCTGCCTCTGGATGAACAATGAGCGTTGCTGGGGGGGTTTGGATGAACAGTTCCCGGTGGGGGTGGATGAACAGGACACCGTGGTGTTGCCTCTGGATGAACAGGACCCCGACCGATCGAGCCGGTTGGGGCTGGATGAATAGGACCCCGTGGAGGGAAGGATGAACAGGACCACCCCGTGGAGGGTTGGATGAACAGTAGACGGTGGAGGGCTGGATGAACAGTAGCCCGTGGAGGGGTGGTTGAATAGGAGCCCGTGGAGAGGGCTGGTTGAACAGTAGCCGGTGGAGTAGCGTGCGGTGGAGGCTGGATGAACAGGAGCCCGTGGATGAACAGTCGCAGGTGGAGGCTGGAGGAGGTCGACGGTGGATGAACAGTAGCCTGTGGAGGCTGGAGGGGGGGTCGATGGTGGAGATAAACAGTATCCCGTGGAGTCCCGTTTTGCGGTATGCCACACCCCTCCTGATGAACAGGACCCCCGTTTTGACCGTAGCGCTCCAACACAAGTCCGTTTCCTTTGTTTTGCGATACGCCACACCCCTCCCGATGAACGGGACCTCTGTTTCGACCGTAGCGCTCCAACACAAGTCCGTTTCCTCCGTTTTGCGGTATACCACACCCCTCTCGATCAACAGGACCCCCGTTTCGACCGTAGGAGGTCCGTTTCCTCCATTTTGCGGTACGCTAGACCCCTCCCGATGAACAGGATCCCGTTTCGAACGTGGCCGGTCGAACACAAGGCCGTTTCCTCCATTCTGCAGTACGCCAGGCCTTGTTTCCATTGGCTGTTCCGTCCAAGCCGGTTGGCTCCCACGCGTTCCGTTGCCTCCCGATGAACACGACGCATTCCGTTGCCTCCCCATGAACACGACGATGACACAGTTTCTCCGTTCTGACCCAACCATGTACACGAGCCATGGCCGTACGTATGCACGAGTAGGCGTTCGATACCCCGCCCGTATGTACGTACGTGGCCGTATTTTCTTTCTTGCACACTGGATGTTGTACGTACGTGTACATGCTACATGCGCGCCTCAACTACGACACGTGCGCGCTCTACATCGACCAGTATGTACGTACACGTTCTTGACCAGAATGACAACGCTACGTACGCTTCGACCAGGTGGGTCCCGACTGTCAGACACTTCCTTGCGTGCGAAGATATAGCTGGTGGGTCCCAGTCAGGGGGGCGAATCGTTTTTCTTGCCCGGATGCACTTCCTTGCGTGCGAAGATGTAGCTGGTGGGTCCCAACAGTCAGTGGGAAATGTTTTTTTTTGTGAAATACGGTGGCCCGTCCGGTGGGTCCCCGCTGTGAGGTACATGAATAATTATTTTGCGCGTAATAAGGAGGCACTTCCTTGCGGCTGCCGTGGACCCAGCTGTCAGCCTCTCCACGTACAATACTCTTTCGATGGAAGTCGGTCATTGACCACATTGACCACGCCGCGCTGAGAGCACCAAGGCGGTGGACGACGGCAAGGCCTAGGAAGGGGACGACGCGGAGCGAGGGAAGACGCGACAGTGGATGCCCACGCGTAGAGGAGTATGAGGGCTCACTGGTTCGCTGCGGTATGAGGCTGCCATCGCCGCAGAATAACATGGGGTGTGGGTGAGTAGAGGGATGTCCTAGCCAGTGGTGGGAGTAGTAGGGGCGGTGAGGCCTCCGCTGCATCACAACCGGCCATGGGAGGCAGGAGCACGAGGCACGACCGACGCTGGTTTGGGCGGCTGGAGCAAGAAGACCAGAGGTTGAAGAAGCACTACGGACGTTGGACGGACATCGTACGGTCACTGGAGCTAGAGTCATGCATATTGACTAAGTTGACAAAGCCCTCCGTCCCCGTCAACTTAGTAGGCCCACAAGTCAGCCTGCCACTATACTGGATCCCAGCTAGCAGGGGGAGTATTCAATTTTTTTGTGCGTAATAAGGAGGCACTTCCTTGCGTGCGAAGATATAGCTGGTGGGTCCAAGCTGTCAGCGGCGGTAATGTTTTTTTCGTGAAATACAGAGGCTCTTCCGATGGGTCCCAGATGTTAGGTGGAGGAATCATTATTTTGCGCGTAATAAGGAGGCATTTCCTTGCGTGCGGTCGTACACCCAGCTGTCAGCCTCTCCACATACAGTCCACTTCAGATGCATGTCGGGCATTGACCATGTTGACCAGGCCGCGCCGAGAGCACCAGGGCGGTGGATGACGACGAGGCATAGGAAGGGAATGACACGGAGGCAGGGAAGACTCGACAGTTGTTTCCCACACGGAGGGGAGTACGACTGTACGAGGGTTTACTGGTTCGTTTGCCGTCGCCGGAGAATAACAACAGGTGTGGGTGAGTAGAGGGATGGCTAGCCAGCGATGGGAGTACGGTGGGGCGGTGAGGCATGCGCGACAGCACAGCCGACCGCAGGGAGGAGGGAGCAGGCAGTCCCGCCGGCGCTTGTTTGAGCGGCTGGAGCAGGAAGAGCAGAAATTGAAGAAGCACGACGGCCGTTGGATGGAAATCCAACAGTCACTGCTTGTGCGTCAACCTTTTTTTTGGAAAGCCTCAAATCTGTGGAAAACAGCATACAACCCATCTGCCATTATTTCTAATAATTTACAACCCATTTGCTAATTCTTAAGGTTTTTTTGGAGCACATATTCTTTTTGTTAGCATTACAGCCCATATTGTGGCCACGGTTAAAAAATTATATGAAATTTTGCATATTTCGGTGCGGTCCAAACTGTTTTTAATCCCGAAATTTCGAGTCACATTCAAACTGATTTTAAAAATAAATGTGTATCAATATAAAATCCAACAAATTGTCCACGCATAAAAATCAATGCAATTTAAAATCTCGAAATGAAAAAAAGAAATTTGAAACTAATTGCCGGTTTGATGTGTTTTAAAAATGTATAGCCCATTTCTCATTACTGATAGGCCATTTTCTCGGCCAGCCGAATGAAGCTCTCCTCGTCTTGAAAGATTTGCAGCCCAACAGGCCTGACAAAGCGACTTACTTGGCAAATCACAAAAAAACTGGGCTGTGGCCGTGGACCCAGCCGCGGCCGTGGACCCACCTGTCAGCCTCTCCACATACAGTACTATTCCGATGGAAGTCGGTCGTTGACCACATTGACCACGCCGCGCCGAGAGCACCAAGGCGGTGGACGACGGCGAGGCCTAGGAAGGGGACGATGCGAAGCCGGGGAAGACGCGGCAGTGGATGCTCACACGGAGAGGAGTACGAGGGTTTACTGGTTCGGCTGCGGTGTGAGGCTGCCGTCACCGCAGAATAACAGAGGGTGTGGGTGAGTGGAGGGATGGCCTGGCCAGCGGTGGGAGTAATATGGGGGCGGTGAGGCCTCCACGGCAGCACAGCCGGCCACGGGAGGCAGGAGTAGGCGGCACGACCAGCGCTGCTTTGGGCGGCTGGAGCAAGGAGACCGGAGGTTGAAGAACCACTATGGCCATTGGATGGACATCGGATGGTCACTGGAGCTAGAATCATTCATATTGATTAAGTTGACAAAGCCCTCTGTCCCCGTCAACTTAGTAGGCCCACAAGTCAGCCACCCACTATGGTGGGTCCCAGCTAGTAGGGGGTATTCATTTTTTTGTGCGTCATAAGGACGCACTTCCTTGCGTGCGAAGATATAGCTGGTGGGTCCGACCTGTCAGCGG
Source organism: Triticum urartu (assembly GCF_056163025.1). Lineage (NCBI taxonomy): Eukaryota > Viridiplantae > Streptophyta > Magnoliopsida > Poales > Poaceae > Triticum > Triticum urartu. Next base: position 402,489,616 of record NC_141876.1, read on the forward strand.
GGGGGGGGGATTTTTTCGAGAAATACAAAAGCCCTTCCCGTGGGTCCTAGCTATCAGGTGGAGGAATCATTATTTTGCGCGTAATAAGCAGGCATTTCCTTGCGTGTGGCCGTGGACCCAGCTGTCAGCCTCTCCACGTATAGTCCACTTCCGATGGATGTGTTCATTGACCACATTGACCAGGCCGCGCCAAGAGCACCAGGGCGGTGGACGACGACGAGGCCTTGGAATGGAACGACACAGAGCCACGGAAGACTCGACAGTTGTTTCCCACGCAGAGGAGTACAAGGGTTTACTGGTTCGTCTGCCATCCACGAAGAATAACAACAGGTGTGGGTGAGTAGAGGGATGGCTAGGACAGCGATGGGAGTACAATGGGGCGGTGAGGCCTGCGCGGCAGCATAGCCGGCCACAGGAGGAGGGAGCAGGCAGTCCCGCCGGCGCTTGTTTGAGCGGCTGGAGGAGGAAAAGCAGAGATTGAAGAAGCACGACAACCGTTGGATGGACATCCAACAATCACTGCTCTTGTGTGCATTATTTCTAATAATGTACAACCCATTTGCTAATTCTTAAGAATTTTTTTGGAGCCCATCTTCTTTTTGTTAGCATTACACCCCATATTGTGGCCACGGTTAAAAAGTATATGAATTTTTGCATATTTCGGTGCGGTCAACTGTTTTTAATCCTGAAATATCGATTCACATCCAAACTATTTTGAAAAATAATTTATATAAATATAAAATCCAAATAATTGTCCACGCATAAAAATCAATGGAATTTAAAATCTTGTAATGAAAAAAATTGAAACTAATTCCCGGTTTGACGTGTTTTAAAAATGTACAGCCCATTTTTGGGCAAACCAAATGAAACTCTCCTCGTATTGAAAGATTTGCAGCCCAGCAGGGCTGATAAAGTAAGTAGGCCTCGTTTGGGTATTTATTTAAAAAAAATAGAACTGGGCTAGCCACTTTGAGCAAGAAAAAAACACAACTGGGCTCATGATGTGGTAAACATAAATAAAACCCTGGCTAGATGGGCCACAGCCCCCGCACAGCCCCATTGTTACCCTGATCCATCACTAAAACTAGTATAAATAACAACTGCTTGTTCATCAAAAAAAACTGTGCGACCTGCTAGGTCCCTGGTGACAGCGGCTCGTAGTGTAATTCTCTCGTTTATTGACTACGTTGACATTGGCGTGAGCCCTAGATGTCCAACCATTAGGAGGAACCATATTTTTGGGCTTGTAATATAGAGGCACTTGCTTGCGTACTGCCATGACGCTGGTGGGTCCCTACTATCATCCTGTAACGCCCTCGATGCGACTATATCTCCCACGTGTCGAAGCACGACTTAGAGGCATAACCGCATTGAAAGCAATGTCACAAGTGAGGTAATCTTTGCAAACAACCCATGTAATACAATAGGGGAAAAGATACATAGTTGGCTTACAATCGCCACTTCAAACAATTACATGAATAAAGCATTACAACATCCAAATACAATCAGGGTCCGACTACGGAACCAAAATAAAAGAAGAACCCCAAATGCGACAAAGTCCCCGATCGACCCCAACTGGGCTCCACTACTGATCAACTAGAACGAAACACCACAAAGGACAAGATCTTCATCGAGCTCCTCCTGAGCTTGGTTGCATCGTCTGCACGGGCCCATCGACACCTGCAAACTGGTTTTGGAAGTAATCTGTGAGCCACGGGGACTCAGCAATCTCGCACCCTCGCGATCAAGACTATTTAAGCTTATGGGTAAGGTAAAAGGTATGAGGTGGAGCTACAGCAAGCGACTAGCATGTATGGGCTAACATACACAAATGAGAGCGAGAAGGACAGGCAAAGCACGGTCGATAAAAGTATGATCAAGAAGTGATCCTAAAACAACCTACGTCAAGCATAACTCCAACACCGTGTTCACTTCCCGGACTCCGCCGGAAAGAGACCATCACGGTTACACACATGGTTGATACATTTTAATTAAGGTCAACTTCAGGTTTTCTACAACCGGACGTTAACAAATTCCCATCTGCCCATAACCGCGGGCACGACTTTCGAAAGTTCAAAACCCTGCAGGGGTGTCCCAACTTAGCCCATGACAAGCTCTCACGGTCAATGAAGGAATAGACCTTCTAGCGGGAAGACCCGATCAGACTCGGAATCCCGGCTACAAGACATTTCGACAATGGTAAAACAAGACCAGCAAAGCCACCTAGATGTGCCGACAAATCCCGATAGGAGCTGCACATATCTCGTTCTCAGGGCACACCGGATGAGCAAGACGTCGGGTAAGCCAGCCCAGAGTTGCCCCTGGTAGCCTCGGACATCGCTCAGTTGGACCAACACTTAGAGAAGCACTGGCCCGGGGGGGTTAAAATAAGATGACCCTTGAGCCAGCCGACTCAAGGGAAAGAAAAGGCTAGGTGGCAAATGATAAAACCAATGTTGGGCCTTGCTGGAGGAGTTTTATTCAAGGCGAATTGTCAAGGGGTTCCCATTATAACCCAACCACGTAAGGAACGCAAAATCCGGGAACATAACACCGATATGATGGAAACTAGGGCGGCAAGAGTGGAACAAAACACCAGGCATAAGGCCGAGCCTTCCACCCTTTACCAAGTATATAGATGCATTAATTAAATAAGATATATTGTGATATCCAAACAAGTAAACATGTTCCAACCAGGAACAACATCTCCATGTTCCAACAAGGAACAAAACTTCAATCTTCACCTGCAACTAACAACGCTATAAGAGGGGCTGAGCAAAGCGGTAACATAGCCAATCAACGGTTTGCTAGGACAAGGTGGGTTAGAGGCTTGGTTCAACAATATGGGAGGCATGATAAGCAAGTGGTAGGTATCACAGCATAGGCATAGCAAAAGAGCGAGCAACTAAGCAAGCAAAGATAGAAGTGATTTCGAGGGTATGGTCATCTTGCCTGAAATCCCGCAAGGAAGAAGAACGGGTCCATGAAGTAGACAAACGGACGTAGACGAACGGGTCCTCACAAATGCGACGTTGCCGGAACCAACCCGAAGAAGCAAACACCGGAAAGAAGCACACATCATAGTAAACAACCAACACAAGAACATGATATAATATGCGAGATGCGGGATGCGATGCATATGCATGATTTACAAAGGAATGCTTGAACCTAGCCTCAACTTGGAAATCCAAGTGTGCCACTGGAAAGGTGAGATGAAATCGCTTGAAAACGATATAAAGATCACCGGAATCGGAGTTACGGTTTGGAAATGGCAAGCAATTCAAATATGGCACCGGTCTACGATATACAGCAAGTAGCCATTTAAATGCAACGAGATGAACATGCTACGGCACTCAAACATGGCAACAAAATACATGGCAGGGATGCATTCATGATGCTTAACAAAAGTCTAGCACTGAGCTACGGCAAATTCATACATTAATAGGTTCAAACAAGCATGGCAAAAATGCATATGGTAAACATATCTCAGACTTAGTGAAATTAACACTTGTCTGGAATTTCAGATCAGATAGCACTCTTCGAAGCATGAAAACTATATGCTACAGGACCTGAACATGGCAAAGTAAAGCATGGCATGGATCTACTCAAAGATCTTAACAAAAGTCCCTTAGTGACCTTGAGCCAAAAGGGATCAGAAAATACAATTGCAAGCATGTGAACATGGCAAAAACATAATCAGTTCTCAGACTTAGTGAAAACTGGAGCATGCTGAAACAGATATCAAGTAGGCATGTTTACGAGCTAGATGCACTCACTACGGAGAAAGTCATGAAAAGCTAAGCATACACCCATCAAGAATACACAAAATACAAGCTAGACATGGCAAGAACAATAGCATAGCATACACGGATCAACTACAACATCCTCGGCAAAATCGCTAACAAGTAGACAATCTGCCCAGATTCACGAAGTAGCAAAAGTAGAGCTCGATTGACTCAAGCTAGGGTGCTCCATAATTGCAAAAAAAGACATGGATGGATAGAGCACTACAAGATTAACAAAACAACCTTACTGATCATCCTCAAAAGAGGCACGGATCACTAGGAAACAACATGAAGATATGGCATAATGAGATAAACAGCTCAAGGACTTACTGGAAATGCTAAGTCCCTGAAATCAGCATTACCAAGTGCCTCACTTTGCAAGCTTGTGCTAGACACCACACACATCACAAAAATACATGGGTTGCACCTCTGGAAAGATGGAAAAACCCTTAACAAAACATATTTAGAGCTCATGGGCATATCATGCACACAATAATCATGGCAAAAATGACAAATATCTAAATAGAGCAGCAGATCTGACAAATAACTCAAGTAGCACTCTTCTAATAGCATTTCGGGCATCAAGATTAAATCAAATGAAAATGATGCAATGAGATGAAATGATGTACTCTCTGAGGCGAACATTTTGATATGCTATATGCATGAATCGGAGCTACGGATGCGGAGTTACGGCACGATGAACATGGCCATATGAAACGTGGAAAACTCGGGGACTGAAAAAAATAGACCTCCAGATCTAGGGTTCATCCGGCGTGCGAACCGAGGCATGGACGGAGACACTGTAACCGGCCGGATTTTTTGGGGAAGAAGAAGCAACCGCCGGCGGGAGGATGGGGTGGCCGGATCCGGCGGCCGGCGCCCGGATCGGGGCGCGGCGAGGTCCGGCGAGCAGGGCGGCGGCCGCGGGAGGCGCGTGCGAAGGCGGCGGCGATGGCCGGCTGCGGCGCGGGGCGGAGCTCCGGCAGGTGCCGCGGTGGCCGGCGAGCACCTGGCGGCAGCGGCGGCGCATATGGCGGCGACAGCGGGTCGCCTCGGCGGGCGGCGCAGAGTCGCGCGGGCTGGAGGCGCGGGGCTTGGGCCCGGTCGGCGCGGAGGAGGGCCGGCCGCGGGCTTCCGCGGGCCACGGCGGCGGCGCGACGCCGGGGTGCCATGTGGCGGGCGAGGAATGGCGGAGGGAAGCGGGGCCGACGTATCCGGCCCGGTCGGAGACGTCCGGCGGCAGGAGGAGGAAGGAGACTAGGGTTTCGTCCGCGAAAATGAACGGGGTGCACATATTTATAGGTAGAGGGAGCTAGGAGAGTCCAAATGAGGTGCGGTTTTCGGCCACGCGATCGTGATCGAACGACTGAGATGATGGAGGAGGTTTAAGTGGGTTTTGGGCCACTTTGGAAGGGTGTTGGGCTGCAACACACACGAGGCCTTTTCGGTCCCTCGGTTAACCGTTGGAGTATCAAACGAAGTCCAAATGGCACGAAACTTGACAGGCGGTCTACCGGTAGTAAACCAAGGCTGCTTGGCAAGTCTCGGTCCAATCCGGAAATGTTTAACCCCGCCACATGAAAATAAGGTAGAAATGACCACCGGAGGAGAACGAAGCGCCGGAATGCAAAACGGACAACGGGGAAAAAGCTCGAATGCATGAGACGAACACGTATGCAAATGGAATGCACATGATGACATGATATGCAATGCATGACACGCAAGCAATGACAAGGCAACCACAGCGAATAACTGGAGGACACGTGGCACATCGGTCTCGAGGCGTTACACATCCTCTCCACGTGCAGTCATCTCCTTGTTCCTCTCGGTTGTTGACGACGTTGACAATGCAAGAGGGAGGCGCACCACGCACGGCAAGCGAACCAAGGCCGCAAGGCGGGGTATGACGGCGAGGCCTCGGACGGAACAGACAGGAGCCGTGGAAGATGCGCCAGTCTAGTTGCAGGTGGAGGGGAGTACGAGGGTTGACTGGTCTGGGTGCGGGTGCGTGTTGGGGCTGACGTTGCGGGAGAATAACAGGACATGTGGGGGAATAGAGGGATGGACTGGCCAACGTTGGAGGGTACGTACGGTAGGGCGGCGGAGGCGTAGCCAGCCATGGGAGGCGGGAGCAGGCGGATCCTATGGGGTGGTTTGGTTTGGGTGGCTGGAGGAAGAAGATAAGAGATAGAAGATACACGACAGATGTTGGATGTCAATCCAACGGCTGGTAGGCAGAATCGTTTGTTGACTGGCTAGTAAGTCAACACCACCTTGGATAGGCTATTTCCTCGCGGGTCCCAAATGTCAGAATCTAAATCTGTCATAGTCATGCAGCCTTTCCTATGAAAATTTACAACCCATTTGATGTGCTAGTTCGAAATAAGTTTGTGGGTGCTGGTGGGGGCTAATTACTTGGTTTCTGTAATGCACAGTGAGCTCAAGCAGCCGGCGAGAGTGATGTTATTTCCCTTGGTTGGGATTTGTTAGTTGTTACAATATTTCACTTTAAATTAAACGACTAGCAAGCCATTCGCCTTGCTTCAAATAAAATATGACAGTCACAGCCGAGTTGGAAAGGGCAAGAACATCTAACTCCAGCTTACAAACTGTACAAAAGCACGAGGGTTAATTGTTCATCAGGTTTACAAAAAAACCCAGGTTGAAAAGGGCAACAACATCTAACTCCAGCACTGTTTTCGGTAGTCACAGTCAAATGGATCTGTCAGGTCCATAGAATGAACATCCTGGGTCATAAAATTTACTGGATTATGACCACAATATGTTGTAAATAGAAGCCCGACACGTTCAGAAGCTCTTTTGCCCACCCGAAACTCCTTTTTTGCTCTTCCACATACCCATCCATCAAAACCATGTTGCTGCTAAACTTAAGCCTGATGGACAATAGTAACCTCGCATTCAGCAGGAAGAATGTGACAAAACTAGTGTTTGCACGGTTGGCTACATATCGTTCTAGTGTTATTGTCTTCAATCGAATCTCATGAGAAGTGAGAAAATCCCGATGCTTATGAATCCACCGATTGGTTATAACTTTCTTACCCCGTCCTGTTGCCTAAATAGACATGAAGATTGAAAAGAGTTAAGGTCTAAAAAAAGAGTGTCAAAAGAGCAATAGCTGAACGGTTATTCTAGTACACTATATGCGGGCTTCCAATGTGCGTGAAATTATCACCTTTATATACAAGTTCTCTAGACATGGAAAGCATTGCAACAAGCCAATAATCTTGTTCAGATCAAAACTATTCATTTGGATATATACGATCCTGACAGAATCCAGCACCATTGATAGGCCATCCATGGAGAAACTCTTCATTGAGCATAGAACATAATGTTAGTACAAAATATGTACTCCAAGATGACATATAACTTATGCGCAGAAATTTAAAATGCAGCTTATGGTTACAAGTGTAGATGATAATGTAAATTACCTGAAGAACTGTGGAGCCAAACACCATATTCAAATGAGCACATAGATCATGTATTACACCCAAGGTGTCCAGTTTAGGCACAGGGAGGACGGTTATTTGCAACGGTGAATAACTAGAATCAAGGATCAACCTTTGAAGTGAAGTGGCATCTTGGATGATGAGCTGCCTTCCGTCAAAACAAATTCCAATTCTTACAAGGTTAGGTGACTTTATTTGGAGAAAACCGATTCTAACTGTGAAAACAAGAACCAAGCACTCCAGTGCAGGGCAACTTGAGTGGATGATGTTGTGCAATGAGGCCTCCGATATACGAAGCCGCACAAGTGAAAGTTTCTTGAGAAATGTGAGTCGAAGGTTTAGTACCAGATTGTCTGGTAGGTCGCACATCGCAAAGGTGGCTCTGTGGAGAGAGGAGAAAAACCGCGAGATGGACATCGATGCTGAGGGCACAGGTAGATGGCGTTCGGTATCTGGTAGGTGATTTCCAAGGGAATAGTAGAACTCAAGCAGCTGTAGTTCTATGAATTCAGGGGATTTCAGCCAGGCGTCCACCGTGCAGGGCACGGTATGGTTTCTCAGGTAGCATGACGGGATGCAAAGGCTTTGAACGGAGCCCTGGTGGGAGGAGATGATGGCTCTGGGGATTTCAAAATCATTGAAGACAGATAGCTGACGACAGTCGAGATTAAGGAGCACGGCGCACCATAGAGGGCGCCACCGAATTGAGAGGACTTGGGTGCAGCAGCAATCCTTGGTGGGGAGAAGCGAGATGATCTCCCCAAGGACGGTGTCCGGGAGATCGCTGATGCGGTCCACCCGAGATTCTACGGGTTCCTGGGATCCGGTGGGGGTGGGGTCTCCGCTTCTCCCCGCGCTGCCGGGTGCGGGATCTACAACAGGCGTCGCCGCTGGCGGGAGCCTCATCTTCGTGGCACTGGGGTCAGCCTACTCCATTTTCCTCGAGGGCGTCGCGTCGCGCTCACGGATTTGAGCAGATTAACGAATGACCAGCCTAGTTGTAGTGCGAGTGAAGAAGAAGGGAAGCTGGGGTTTTTCTGAGTAGTGAGGAAGAAGGGGGGCTGGGGTTTCTGTAGGAGTGAGGTGAGGAATTTCGGGGTACGAGTGAAGCGAGATGACGTGAGGTGGGTGGGAGTGAGGAGGAAGAAGAACACCCAGGTTTTTTTGGGGGGCGGTGTGCTGGGTCTGGGTAGCGCCTCTCATTCAGTAAATATATGGACTTTTGAATTGATTTTACTATTTACTAGGGTGGATGGGCTATTTTGTCTTGGGCCCAGAGAAACAATTACTACTAGTACAGTGGAGACACTCTACAGCTACCCAGAAAAACAATTACTACTAGTACAGTGGATACAATACCGCTTCTGGCTCCTCCTAGGTCATCAAAACGTCTCCCTCTACTGAATGTTGTTATACTTTTGTTCACCGACATGCGGTCCATGCAGTGCGCGGGCCCAAATGCCATCCACCAAATTAGAAGGCAGTATGCAGGCGGAGAGTCACCGCGGTCATAGCGCGGCAATAACGAGCCGTCGTATCACAAAACCCCACCTCCCCGCAGTCTAAGTTTGACGGATGAAGCAACATCATTTCACTCTTCGCTGAATCCCCTTCTCCCTCACCGTCTTCAAGAAAGGCAACACTCGCGTCTGCCACTGTTCTTCTCTCCCGACAAAGGGAAGTTAAGTGGATCCGTGATATTGGTATATTTTCGTTCAGAGAAAAAAAAAGAACTTTTGCGAAGCAGTAACCGATCCTCACTCTTTTTTGTTTCATTGTCATTGCGATTGTGTTTTCCTTTTAGTGGTCTCCTAGTATTCATCAGTTTCATGATGGACCAAGGAGAACTAGGCAAAGATCTGCCGATATTGGAGCAGACACGGGAGACTGATCCCCACGAGATAGAGAGCTCCAAGAAGATGGAGGTAGCCACCGAGCCGACCCTAGATATGCTCACGGCCACTACTGAGATGGTCAACACCCCATTTGAGGTTATAGCCCCCGTGGCACTGCAGGAGCACTTTTCCCCCTTCGAGGATGTGTCCCCCCCCCACTGAGCTGCCCAAGGTGATTTTCTTCTCCAATTTCGATTGTAGTTTTTCATCTAAGTATGTGGTGATGAATAATGCGAAATTTTATTAGCTTCGATGCCATGCTATACATAGTGGTTTAAATAACTTGTGTTTCTTATACTGGAAAGTAATTCAGAATTTGTTTCTGTTTCAATTAGAGCCCTGATGTAGACCAGGATTGTGTGGTTGTACATGTCACTCGCTATGAGGCGGATGACCTGAATATACGCACTGGGAAAATAGAGTTTTTAGGCTGTTGGATCCTGGAAGCCATTTGCGTTTATACCAATGAAGAGTTGTATTCCAGCCTCACTGTTGTTAGGCATGTTGTCCAGGGTGTACTGAAGCACAAGAAGTTCAAAGCTACTCCTTCGTTTGTGAGGCATACTGTTCTTGTCAAGCTTAAGCAGGAAGATGACTTGGCATGCCTCCACAAACAAGTTTATGAGTGGCAAGGCCACAAGGTTGTCTTCATGAAGGTTCACAGGATTGAGCTCCTGCCGGACGTCCTCGATGACGTTCATGGCAAGGTCCTTCTTGTGTCCAGCCCAAATTAGATCGAGGCATGAAATACTTGCCCCAGCTAGTGTTTAATAGTAGTTTGGATTCTGTCTAATTATCCAAACCTTGCCTGTTATCGAGCCCTGTGGGGCTAGTACTCTGTTTGAATCCGTCTATGGGAACTGCTACTACTTTTGTGTGCCCGTGAATCATCGTAATTGTTGCCGAAACAAATGTGTCCTCACTAGTTTTGTCATACGAGCAGTGTGTGTTTTGATGAAATAGAGTACTCGTTTGAGAACTGTGCGCCGACGTATACATAAGTACTTGTAAACACTATTGGTGCTACCCCACTTGTAAGTAGCTGTGCAAAACACGGCACATTGGCTCAACTCGCCTCAACACTAGGCTATCGACCAGCTAACAATCAACAATCTGCTGTCTGACATATAAGCAACTATGTATCTTGTTACAGTGGTTCATGCAGTTAATTGAGGCCACAGTGTAAATTCCAAACGTTCACACGCTAGTCCAGCGTTCATGTGGAACACTCACATTAAACTCAGCTTCATAAAAGACTTGAAAAGCATAAGTTAAGCAATTTTATACATCTTAAAGATTCATAGAACATAACAAACATATACTAGTTCACAGCAAAAGACAAAGTTGTGAGAAGGTTTACGAATCAGGAAAAAACAAGCAAGGCTTTTATGAGCAAAGGGCCTCCCGGCAAGCTTAAATTTCCTGGAGTTCACTCTGGTTTTTTCTTATTGCCACCATCCAGGGTTAGGTTCTCTCATTCCAGAATAACCAATTATAATTGTGTTCTCAGCTGGAATGTTGAACTGAACCATGTAGCATACTGACTAGCTGAAATTCTTGTGTATTCCACTAAATTTAAGCACCGCTATTTGCAGAAATAAGCAGACCACAATGCCTCTTGTCCGCGCACGTGTCCAAAAAACCGCCGTGCAGCCGTGCCAGCTAGTCCTCGATCCATGGATGAACTGGTAGAAAGTGCATTCCGGATTAGGATGCAGTTGTTTTCGCTCGTCCCTACACTGCAATCAGGAAGTAAAATGTACGAATCAACTTCTTTTATATTGCATTGGTCATTCTACTTAGTAACTACCAATGTAGGAATACCTGGAAGACGGGTGGTTAGACGATGGCAGCGAGGGATAGCCATCTCATTTTGTGCGGTTCTACTAAAACTAAGGTGTGTGCTTTTGATTGCGCGGATAGAAACGATACGGAGACAGACATCCCGAAATGATATGGAGATAGACATCTCTGTTTGCGCAAATACGAAATACGGTTATTTAAACAGTGACAGATATTTGCAGTGGCGTATGATTAACAACAGCATCTATTGTGTTATAATTGACACTAGATTGACAGTATGAAAGTGTCCTTAAGTAAGTAGCATCACATCACATCAACACTGCCACTAGATTAACATGCAGAACGATAGCATTAGTATTACTGTCATGAGAGTAGCACATGGTCAGTAAATGTGCAATCGAATTTGTGCAGTTCCACTGGGATGAAGCAATGTTAGCGGTGTGAGATTTAAGTGTAACCGCAAAAACACAATTCATGGGAAATAAAGCAAGACGGAAGCACTTCATAAAATGGTGGTGGCATTGCTTCAATTTATCGACGACACTAGACCATTACTTATTAGTGACATTAGGTGGCATTGCTTAATGCTTCATGTGATTTTACATTAACGGTAGCGATATGGGCGTAGGGACAGCAGGGGCATAAAGTGGTGAGGCAGATGTGGTTGCCGAGAGCGGCAAACACTCAGGCAACATGTCTGCATTTGTCCCATTTTTATCTCCTCGGCGACATTTTCCTATGTGAGCACAGGAAATCTAGACCTGCTCATTCTCATTTGCGTTGTCCCCCAACACCCGTCACTTTCTTTCCTTTTTCAACCAAGAGATAGGTCCACTTCCCCCCCCACCCTTCGCCATCCACCATGCTTTCTTCGTCTTTTCAACCAAGAGACCGTTTGGGTAGCCAGTATCTACTACTTTCCCCCGTTTCCTCTTAGAACCAAGTCCTAGATTCATGCTACAGCTTTCCCACTTTCTTCCCTGTTTGAACCAACTCTTAGAGTCGACTATATGAACTAGCTTTACCTCTAATAATAGTAGAAGTCTAGGTGGATTTGGAACAGCGGACGGAAGTAGAAAAAGATCCACACGAAGCCAAGTGGGGCATTGGGGCAGTAGAGCAAGGCAGGTTTCGAAGGAATATATACCTGAGGGTCGTCAGCATGTGGCAAAGACGACATCGGGAGGCCGCATATTGGCCACAATACCGCAGGGAGGAAGAAGGGGTCGGAGGCCCTCCGGAGCTGGCACTCTCTCGGAGAGAATGGCACGACCGCCGATCGGGACGCGCGAGCAGCCGTTGGTCTCCTCCCTCACCGCCGACGATAGCGTGAACGATGCACCTACACCCGTGCCTCGGTCGAGGTTGCCCGACCAGATTTGTGACCAGCCGTGAGCTGAGAGAGTGTGGCCACCTATGTCTTGCTTAGATCAGGAGAGCATGAGAGAGTGAACGAGAGGAACCCTAGTAAAGCAAGCGCTAAGGCTCCTGCTTATATATATAGTGGAGTGACTTTGTTGTACCAGCTTCAAAAAAATGCGCTCCTACATGTACCCGCGATTGGGTGTGAGAGAACTAGTGCATGCGTCCATCGCTTCTCTTCATGAGAGTACAATATACTATGCACAAAGAACGTTCGCCACAAGAGTAATAGTATAAGTGTGTGACGTGTGAGCTAAAATAAAATGTGCGCGACGTCTTTTGTTTTTTAGAAGTTCTGAGGGTAGGGTGTGAAGAGCACATATGTGTGTGACGTCTACCTGCAGATAGACGGTGGGTGCGAGAGGACTCGAGAGGGTGCGTGTGCGTGAGAGAGTGGGGGGCACGTATCAATGCAATGCATGTGTCCATAAATCATTATCCGACAAACGTTGGCCACAAGCCTTTTCCTGACGAACGCCATAACAACCGTTAGATCGGCATCCGACAGTGTCAGTTTTGCCATGTCATTTACCAGAATAGCCACTCCTCCTACACACAAATCTTCCACGTGAGTGTTAGCAACTGCCGTATGCTCCCTCCGTTCCAAAATGTAGTGCATATAGCTTTATCGAAAATTCGAACCTCGCAAACTTTTACCGAGTTTTCGTGTACCAAATTGCACATGTAGAATACCCCGTATATATCATTTCATTCATCTTCGAGAGGTAACTATAAAGATGGGGGAGGAATCTACAAAGAAAGACCATCGTATCACCTGCAGCAATTTCAACCATCCTTTGGTGTGGAGGAATATCATAAGAACTCTATATGATATGATTTTTATAGGAATTTTTTCCTTTAGAGCCAATTGGTTCATAGGAATAGATTCATATACTCCACATTTCAAAGGAAATAAACATGATATCATTTCTATAGCTTTAGAGCCACTTGGTTCATATGAATGGATTCCTATACTCCCATAATTTCAAAGGAAAATAAACATTAGCGTATATTCAATAGAAAAGTTTCTATGATATGAACCAAATTACATCTCTTTTCTAATCCCTCCTCATAGGAATTGAGATACATGGCATCTCTATATTCAATAGAAAAGTTCCTATGATGTCATCTCAGAATTCAGAGTTGTCTCTCAAGACAAATAATATGATGGTGAAAGTTCGATGTAAGCTTAGAGCACTGTTGGGATTGTGTCCCGAGGATGGACATAGGTAGAATGGTCACGCAGTCAGCCTGACGATGATGATGTGGTCAATCAGCTGGGAATGACACGATCGAGTACAAACTCGTATGCATTGAAGATTACTAAGAGTTGTTGAATCGTAGTGCTAACTCGATTCAGTTATCGATGTCTTTGAGTGTTAAATTACTCAGAGCCCATGAAAAATTGGAATCAATGAGAATGTAGCACTTGATGAAGAACTCATAAGAAGTTATGCAGTTCCGTGATAATCTTGAGATACCAGGGGGTAATACTCGACGACAAATCAAAGTAGAGGTTGGTCTGGGGTATTACTTCGCAGAAGACAATTGCTTAAACTTGCACGAGAAATGGTATTTAAAGGAGAACATGGTCGGAACCACGATTGCAAAAGGCCAGATCCCAGATATAAGATGAACTTATACCAAAGGAATAATTAATTAAGAGAAGCTTCAATGATAAGATCTACATTGTGTCCATGGGCATGAACGCAAGGTTCAAGGTCGACTCCCACTTCTTCAATGCATAACCTTTCATTCACTGCTCTAGTTAAAAATGATTTCAGTGTCAAAACCTACCCGGTGAATTACCAGAGGAGTATGACCCGTGAAAACTTTTGGGTTCACACAGATTAAGAAAGGCACAGGTTCAACCCGTCAGGGTATCGTGGAATCATATACCACAAGCTTCAATCATAAATACCACCAGCTCAAAAACAGAGCATGGTTGAGAAAAACAGAGGATACAATTCACCAAAAGCATTATGTATCCGAGGAAAGTCTCACAAGGTTATTAAATAAGGAGGACACTATCGAATAATAATCCAATAAAGGATCTGACGGTCCATAGTGGAGTTGATGTGAGCATCGGCACACAATCAGTTGAAGAAAGGGTGCAAGGGCATTATATTATAGAACACCTGAATGATTCGATGCTTAGTTATCAAAGAAATTATGATTCCCAAATAGAAGGATCAGAAGCAGACGCTCTGATCAAGGGTGGATAAGTTCAATAGGCCTAAGGGTACAATTGACGGCAACAGATTGGTCGAGAACAAGCTCATGTTCAAAATTGACGTCTGAGCCAGAAAGATAATTTAAAAGGATCAACTGATAATTGTGTGCATTCGCACTCATGTTGAATCAATAGGATCAAAATTTACGGTGTCTAAGGATACTAACGAATATTGCCAGACATATGGAAAGCATCCATAATGCAAGCAGACAAGTATTGCAGAGCAATAAGCTACTAAGGATCCTTGGAGGATCGAATAGTATTTCGAAGACCATTGTGAAACACATGAACAACTGGGGGTGAGCGGATACTCGATAAGTGCGAGAATTATCCATAGGGGTATTCAGGTGACAAAGAACAACAAGGCAGTAAGCTCAAAGGATTATCGAAACAACGTCAAGTATTTTGGGGTATCTTGTAATAACAAGACCAACTGGTGATGAATGTAAGAATAATAACTGCAAGTAGTTATCCATAAGGGTTGACGATGGAAGGGGAATTGCAAACGCGATGAACACAAGTTCTCGGGTTAACAGCGGAGAGTATCTTCAGGGTCTTCATGTACAGCAGACGGTCATAAGTAATAAGGGGCTCTCCGGGTGAAAGTGATAACGAGATCCTAATGTTAGATTTAGCAAAATTAATTTAACCCGAATAGAAGAGAGTTCAGAGTCCCAGTGTAAGGATTGAGGAGTAAAATATCCTAATACCACCCAAATGGCGATGTGGGCCCGTAAGGCACACAACCATGTTAGTAAAAAGTTTTGCAATGTCTAGACTCGACTTTGGCCAAGGAGTGTGGAAGGGGGATTCCTACAGGCAGTCGGCTCTGATACCAACTTGTGACGCCCCCGATTCAATCGTACACTAATCATACACGCAAACGTGTAAGATCAAGATCAGAGACTCATGGGAAGATATCACAACACAACTCTACAAATAAAAATAAGTCATAGAAGCATCATATTACAAGCCAGGGGCCTCGAGGGCTCGAATACCAGAGCTTGACCATAGATGAGTCAGTGGAAGCAACAAAATCTGAGTACAGACATAAGTTAAACAAGTATGCCTTAAGAAGGCTAGCACAAACTGGGATACAGATCGAAAGAGGCGCATGCCTCCTGCCTGGGATCCTCCTAAACTACTCCTGGTCGTCGACAGTGGGCTGCACGTAGTAGTAGCCACCTCCCGAGTAGTAGTAGTCGTCGTCGACGGTGGCGTCTGGCTCCTGGGCTCCAATGTCTGGTCGCAGCAATCGAGTATAGAAAGGGGAAAAGAGGGAGCAAAGCAAGCGTGAGTACTCATCCAAAGTACTCGCAAGCAAGGAGCTACAATACATACATATGCATTGGTATCAAATGGAATAAGGGTATCATAAGTGGACTAAACTGCAGAATGCCGGAATAAGAGGGGGATAGCTAGTCCTATCGAAGACTACGCTTCTGGTAACCTCCATCTTGCAGCAGGAGAAGAGAGTAGATGGTAAGTTCACCAAGTAGCATCGTGTAGCATAATCCTAACCGATGATCCTCCCCTCGTCGCCCTGTGAGAGAGCGATCGCCGGTTGTATCTAGCACTTGGAAGGGTGTGTTTTATAAGTATCCGGTTCTAGTTGTCATAAGGTCAAGGTACAACTCCAAGTCGTCCTAATATCGAAAATCACGGCTATTCGAATAGATTAACTTCCCTGCAGGGGTGCACCACATAACCCAACACGCTCGATCCCATTTGGCCGGACACACTTTTCTGGGTCATGCCCGGCCTCAGAAGATCAACACGTCGCAACCCTACCTAGGCACAACAGAGAGGTCAGCACGCCGGTCTAAATCCTATGGCGCAGGGGTCTGGGCCCATCGCCCTTTGCACACCTGCACGTTGCGAACGCGACCGGAAGCAGACCTAGCCTAGCAGGCGTTCCAGTCCAATATGGCACGCGCCGCTCAGTTGCTGACGTCACGAAGGCTTCGGCTGATACCACGACGTCGAGTGCCCATAACTGTCCCCGCGTAGATGGTTAGTGCGTATAGGCCAGTGGCCAAACTCAGATCAAATACCAAGATCTCGTTAAACGTGTTATCTTGAAATAACTGCGAACGCCGACCAGGGCCAGGCCCACCTCTCTCCTAGGTGGTCTCAACCTGCCCTGTCGCTTCGCCACAAAGATCCACACAGAGGGCTGTCGGGAAAGTATGTCCTTTCAGCCCCCAATTCGTGAATCAACCACGGGTACTCCTCGAGCCAACCCGACTTTAGTCATCACATGTATCATGTTTAAAGTATATCGTATATACCCGTGATCACCTCCTGAGTGATCACGGCCCGATAGTATAGCATGGCAGATGGACAAGAATGTAGGGCCACTGATGATAAACTAGCATCCTATACTAAGCATTAGGATTGCAGGTAAAGGTAACAACAGTAGTAGCAAGGACAAGCTACGCATCAGGATAGGATTAACAGAAAGCAGTAACATGCTACACTACTCTAATGCAAGCAGTATAGAGTAGAGTAGGCGATATCTGGTGATCAAGGACGGGGGCTTGCCTGGTTGCTCTGGCAAGAGAGAGGGGTCGTCAACACCATAGTCGTACTAGGTAGCAGCGGCGTCGATCTCGGTGTCTAGCGAGAGAAGAGGGGGAAGAAACAATAAATATTAAGCAAACAGATGCATGAGGATGCATGACATGACAAAGCGTGAAGCTAGGTGTGCCCTAACGCGGTATGAGGTGGTACCGATGAAGGGGGGAAACATCCGGGAAACTATCCTCGGTGTTTCGCATTTTGGACAGATGACCTGGAGGGGGAAAGTTGCATGTTCGCTATGCCAGGGATGTGTGACGGACGAACAGGCTGCGTATCCGGATTCGTCTCGTCATTTTGAGCAACTTTCATGTACAAAGTATTTTCATCCGAGCTACGGTTTATTTTGTATTAATTTTCAAAGTTTTAATTGATTTTTTTATTTCTATATTTAATTTAATTCGAAATTAAATTAATATCTAAATGCTACGGGTACACAGGAAGTGTACCCAGCCAATGCAACAAAGGCTGACAGGTGGGGGCAGTTGACTAAGTCAACTACCCAGTCAGCAGAGGCTAGTAGGTGGGCCAGGGGGATGCTGACTGAGCAGTCAACAGTCCAAGTATTGACTGTTGACTAGTCAAAGAAGGGAAGTGGGGTCCAGGTGTCATAGGGACATAATTCTATCCGAGTTTTAATAGTTTAAACAATTAGAGGGAGGGGTCCACCAGTCATAGGGCCAACTAACTAACCGTTTTATTAAACTTATTTAGTTAATTAGAGGGTGGGGCTATCCTGTCAGTGGGTCATTAGTTAACATAATTCATTTTGTTTGCACAGGTTATTTAGCGACGTGGCCCCCACATGTTAGTGGCACAGAGGCTAATTAGCACTAGGCTAATGACATCCACGCTGGCACTAAACGACGGCAATGGCAGAGCGCGCCGGCGATGACCGGTCGCCCGTCTCCGGCGACCGGTTGCCGCAAAGAGAGGTGCTATGGGCAGCAGAGAGAGCGCTGCATCTAGAGGCGCGAGTCGCCGGTGCTGGGATGGCCGGAAACACGACCCGCGACGAGGTTTGGTAGCGGCAAGTGAGTGTGTGAGCGCGTGCGCAGTCACGGGAGGTACGGCGCGCGGACAAGGCTTGTCGCGGTCATTGACAGTGACTGAGGCAAGGGGAAGGATGGGGCCGGCGAGGGGCTCACAGGGGAGCTCGATGGCGTGCTCTGGAAGGCCGGGAGTGGCTCAATGCAGCGGATCTGACGATGATGACCGGCGGGGCAGAGGCGGAAGATGAGGCCGACCCGGCAAGGTAGTGGTCCCAGGTTGCTTCTATGGGCGAAGTCGACGAAGAGGCGGTCGGCGGAGGCGACGCGGTGACGGCGTCGGGTGGGGCAGCGGCAACAGCGACGGGCGGCGGGCTCTAGGCGCGTCGGGCTGTGCCCGATCCAGGCGAGGGCGTGCTTGAGGGAGAGAGAGGGCGAGGTGGATTGGTAGGGCTAGGGTTTCGGGAAGGATGACGGTGACGGGCGGCGAGGTCCGACGAGGGGGCTCCGGGCGGCGGCGAGCGCTGGGCGTCGAGGTCGTTGCCCACGATCCAGATTGGGGGAAGACGCAAGGGGAGAGGTGGGTCAGGGGAGTGGGGAAGAGAGTGGGGTTACGGTTACTGGTGGGGGGGGGTGCTAGTAGGCCAAGGGGTGCGGGGGTGGGCCGGTAGGCCACTTTGCCACATGGCCAACTGGGCCAAGGCCCAGTCGGGGGGGGGGGGGGGTGTGACGTTGTTTTCCTTTCTTTATTTTTTCGTAATCTTGCTTTATTGTTTTATCTTTATGCTCATTTAGTTTTGTTCTACAAAATATATACAAAAGCACCTAAATTAGTGTGACTGGTTTTACCACTGCCACAAAAAGTTCACACCTAATTAAAATAGTTTAATATTTTATACATTATAAAAGGCATTTATTTTATTGTTTAAGCTACTGTTTCATTTATTTTAGAGCCTTTAAACACTTTATCAAAGTTTGGTTTCTCCACCACAATTAACAATGATTTACCTGACACCTTTAGAACATTTTAGTTTTAAAGTTTTGAAAATTTTGATGTTTTCCTTTTATTCAATTTTGAATTTGAATTGGTTTTTGAACTAACGTGGGATTATCAATAGTAACTGCGGCGACGTGGCATCATTAATGAGGGATTACTCTAGCCTAATTATCCGGGCGTCACAGGGGTCCTCGGACAGCCGGACTATATACTTTGGCCGGACTGTTGGACTATGAAGATACAAGATTGAAGACTTCGTCCCGTGTCCGGGTGGGACTCTCCTTTGTGTGGAAGGAAAGCTTGGCATTTCGGATATGTAGATCTCCTCCCTTGTAACCGACTCTGCGTAACCCTAGCCCCCTCCGGTGTCTATATAAATCGGAGGGTTTAGTCCGTAGGACAACAACAATCATAATCATAGGCTAGCTTCTAGGGTTTAGCCTCTACGATCTCGTGGTAGATCAACTCTTGTAATACTCATATCATTAAGATCAATCAAGCAGGACGTAGGGTATTACCTCCATCAAGAGGGCCCGAACATGGGTAAACATTGTGTCCCCCGCCTCTTGTTACCATCCGCCTTAGACGCACAGTTCGGGACCCCCTACTCGATATCCACCGGTTTTGACACTAACATTGGTGCTTTCATTGAGAGTTCCATCGTGTCGTCACCGTAAGGCTTGATGGATCCTTCGATCATCGACAACGATGCGGTCCAGGGTGAGGTTTTTCTCCCCAGACAGATCTTCGTATTCGGCGGCTTCGTACTACGAGCCAACTCGCTTGGCCATCTGGAGCAGATCGATTGCTACGCCCCTGGCCATCAGGTCAGGCTTGAACTATATTGCTGACATCCATGGAGACTTGATCTTCGACGGATTCGAGCCCATGTAAGGTGCGCCGCATAGTCGCGACGAGCATGACTTAGCTCTGCTGCCGGACGGTGTTCGAGAAATCACACCTGTGGCTACTCCGGCCCTCAAATCGGAGCAGATCGTGCCGTCCGAGGACGGGTGGATGGACCCCGCCACGGAGGCCGCACACCCAGTGGCGATAGAGCTTAATACTAACTTCACCTCCTGTGAGACCTGTGTTGCCGGACCCTTGGATTCGTCCCCGGCCACAGGCTCCGAGTCGCCTGCGTCCGTGCCTATCGAATCTGATTGGGCACCGATCATGGAGTTCACCTCCGCGGATATCTTTCAGCACTCGCCCTTGGGCAACGTGCTAAATTCATTAAGGTCTCTCTCCTTGTTAGGAGGCCCTTGGCCGAACTGTGTTTGGCTCAAGCGAGAAGCGGATGACGAAGAAATCCGTCCCCCACCCACCACCCACTTAATAGCCACTGTCGAGGACTTAACCGACATGCTTGATTTCGGCTCCGAAGACATCGACGGTATGGACGACGATGCAGGAGAAGAACAGGAACCACCGCCCACATGGCGCTGGACAACCACCTCATCATATGATATATACATGGTGGACACCCCCAAAGAAAGCGATGGCAATGAGGCAACGGAGGATAATCCCCTCGAGAAGCAATCTAAGCATCAGTGTCATCGGTGCCGCTCTAAGCCCCGCCATAGCAAAAACAACGATACCGGCACAAGAGACAATAACGCTGCGGACAGTGCCGAAGACAATCCCCTCCAGCCAGGCTTCGAGCGGGAGGATGGGCAAGCTAGCCCTAAGGAACATGCGGCAGACAGGGAATCAGAGGATGACAATTACATGCCTCTCTCCGATGACGAGATGAGCCTCGGTGACAAAGAATTTATCATGCCCGAGGATCCCGTCGAGCAGGAGTGCTTCAAGCGCCGGCTTATAGCCACAGCAAAAAGCCCGAAGAAAAAGCAACAACAACTTCAAGCTGACCGAGATCTGCTAGTGGATAGATGGACCGAAGTACTGGCAGCCAAGGAATACGAACTCGAGCGCCCAAGCAATAGTTACCCAAAGCGCAGGTTGCTACCCCAACTTGAGGAGGAAGCATTAAAGCCTACACTACCAGCGTATGATGCGGCTGATCGGCCACCTCATGGCCGAGACAAAGCGGTGTATCAGGTCGAAGTCCATCCCGCACCCTGTCGCTAGTCAAACAAAAACACCAAGGCCCGGGGCAACATGCAGCACCTGCGAGACGTATTGGAAAACAAAGCAGGACATACAAGATTTATCTACGGATCACGGGGGCGCGCCCCAACGAGTGACGACGACCGTCACGCCTGATATACTAGAAGCAAATCCGGCCAGGCCAAATACAACAGACAAGACTCGTATGAACTGCGTCGGGATATAGCCTGGCACAGAGGCGCCGCACACCCCCTATGCTTCACGGATGAAGTAATGGATCATGAATTCCCAGAAGGTTTTAAACCCGTGAATATTGAATCATATGATGGCACAACAGACCCCGCGGTTTGGATCGAAGATTTCCTCCTCCACATCCACATGGCCCACGGTGACGATCTACATGCCGTCAAGTACCTCCCATTAAAACTCAAAGGACCTGCTCGGCATTGGCTCAATAGCCTGCCGACAAACTCCATTGGCAGTTGGGAGAACTTGGAAGACGCATTCCTTGATAACTTCCAGGGCACTTATGTGCGACCACCGGATGCCGATGACTTAAGTCACATAACCCAACAGCCAGGGGAATCAGCCAGGAAATTCTGGACTCGGTTCCTAACTAAAAAGAACCAAATCGTCGACTGTCCGGATGCCGAGGCCTTAGAGGCATTTAAGCATAACATCCGCGACGAGTGGCTCGCCCGACACCTCAGCCGAGAAAAGCCGAAGTCCATGGCAGCCCTCATGACACTCATGACCCGCTTTTGTGCGGGCGAGGATAGCTGGCTGGCTCGCAGCAACAACACTTCAAGAAACCCTGGCAATCCAGATGCCAAAGATAGCAACGGCAGGCCACATCGCAACAGACACAAGCGCCGCAACAACGGCGACAACGCCGAAGACACGACAGTCAATGCTGGATTCTGTGGCTCTAAATCCAGTCAGCGGAAAAAGCCGTTCAAAAGAAGCAATCCGGGCCCGTCCAGCTTAGACCGCATACTCGATCATTCGTGTCAAATTCACGGCACCCCTGATAAACCAGCCAACCACACCAACAGAGAATGCTGGGTGTTCAAACAGGCCGGCAAGTTAAATGCCAAAAACAAGGAAAAGGGGTTGCATAGCGACGACGAGGAGGAGCCCCGGCCGCCGAACATAGGAGGATAGAAGAAATTCCCTCCCTAAGTGAAAATGTTAAACATGATATACGCAACCCATATTCCCAAGCGGGAACGGAAGCGTGCTCTGAGGGACGTCTATGCGATGGAGCCAGTCGCCCCAAAGTTCAACCCATGGTCTTCTTGTCCGATCACCTTCGATCACAGGGACCACCCCACTAGTATCCTCATGGTGCTTCTGCCGCATTGGGCCTTGATCCCATCATTGACGGATTTCACCTCACTCGAGTCCTTATGGATGGTGGCAGCAGCCTGAACCTGCTCTATCAGGATACAGTGCGTAAAATGGGCATAGACCCCTCGAGGATCAAGCCCACCAAAACCACCTTTAAAGGTGTCAACCCAGGTGTAGAGGCCTGTTGCACGGGCTCAATAAAACTAGAAGTAGTCTTCGGATCTCCGGACAACTTTCAAAGCGAGGAGTTAATCTTCGATATCGTCCCCTTCCGCAGCGGCTATCATGCACTGCTCGGATGAACCGCATTTGCCAGATTCAATGCGGTACCACATTATGCATACCTCAAGCTCAAAATGCTAGGACCTCGCGGGGTTATAACAGTTAATGGAAACACAGAACGCTTGGTCCGCACAGAGGAGCACACTGCGGCCCTCGCAACAGAAGCGCAAAGAAGCCTTATGAGGCAAACTGCCAATTCAGCGAAAAAGACCCCGGACACCTTCAAACGAGTCCGGAGTACCCTGCAAGAGGATCGCCTAGCAATTCGGCCTCCGTCCTAGTCCCAGTCAAGCGGCAAAATTTGCGCCGCACGTACATAATTACGCACTCAAGATACCATGGGCATAGGCGGAGGCACGACCATGGCACGACCCACAATGCGGTTCAACCGCTTCAGGACCCGTATACCTTTAACATTTTCTTCCTTTCAGGACCCTATTCCCCGAAGGCCCTCTCCGATCGTCTGATTATCGGACCCGTCATGAGAAAGAAACACCAAGGAAGCAAGAAGCTTTGTCGTACAAGGGAATCCTTAGGTGGTCTCTGATAACGATTGATATACCTGTTTTGCATACCCACACGCAGCTTGACCTTGGATAGGACATGTCAAATGGTCCTATTTTTTTACTTATTGCACTACATGTATGCATATGCTTTGACGTATCATTTAAATAACAATATACAACATCAGCTCATTATTGCATTCCTTTATCTTTTTTTCCTGTCTGCTTACTTACGACAAGTTGCACCCGTACATTCTGATACGACCAGTGCGCCAGGGGCTTCAGTTTACCCCATAACACGACATGAAAAGTTCGAACACTTTTGACAGTGCGACACCCCGAACTTATAGCATTATATGCATCAGCTCCGAATCATGTATTGGGTCAATAGTTGGGTTTGCCCGACTCCCATGTTTTGGTACCTTATGTTCCGCTATATCGGCTAAGGTAGCACTGGGAGAACTACTGCGATTGTGTCCCGGTTCTTTCGGACGAGAACCTCAGTAGTGAAAGCCGAAAACTGACTGTCATGATGTGGCGATAGCTGGTCACTGTTCGAGAGGTCTCAAATCCTTAAAGATTTTTTCCACTTCGGGCGAGGAGTCGGCCTTGTCCGATGTAGGCGTACATAGCGCCCCAAGTTCGGCCTTCCGAATACTAGGGGCTTCACCAAAATTTAAAATTGTTGACTTCTATGGCTAAGTGAGAGTGATAAAGCCTTATTGTCCGATTGCCTGGTTCGTTGTGCTAAACACCTCCTTCGAAGGACCCAAAACTGGGATAAAGAGTGATAAGGTTTATCTCGAACACCTCAGTACTAGTTACATGGGGGCAGAAGCCGACGACTCGCCAACTCTCAAATTTTATAAACGGCCGCACAGAAGGTAATATTTTAAATTAACAAGCGTTACATAGCGCACATGAACTCATTTCATATTACAGGATCAAAGAGTACATTCATTCAAATATCACATCCTTAGCACATTCATCTGCCACAAGGCGAGCACCCTTCAGGACACTGTCATAATACTTTTCGGGGTGGCGATGCTCCTTGCCCTCCGGTGGCTCCTCCTTCACCAGCTTTTCGGCGTCCATCTTTGCCCAGTGCACTTTCGCCCGGGCAAAAGCCCTGCGCGCACCCTCAATGCAGGTGGACCGCTTTATCACTTCAAGCCAGGGGCAGGCGTTTACAAGCCGCCGTACCATGCCAAAATAGCTGCTGAGCAGGGGCTCGCTAGGCCACATCCAGACTATGAGGCCCTTCATGGCCAGTTCGGCTGCCTTGTGAAGCTCGACCAGCTGCTTCAACTGGTCGCTCAAGGGCATCGGATGTTTGGTCCCAGTATACTAAGACTAGAACAGCTTCTCCGTCGAGCTCCCTTCCTCGGACTGATAGAAATCCGCGGCATCCGACACACTACGAGGTAGATCTGCGAACGCTCCTGTAGAGCTTCGAATTCTGGTAAGTAAAAGGAAAGTTTCCTTCACATGCTTGCTTTGCATAAAGAATGCCTTACCCGCCGCTATCTTCCTAACCACCTCAATTTCCTGGAGGGCCTTTTGGGCTTCAGCCTTAACATTTTGTGCGTTCTCGAGGGACTTTGCAAGCTCGGACCCTTGCGTCTTAGAGTCATGCTCCAAGGACTCGTACTTCTTGGCAAACTCCTGGAGCTCTTGCTGAACCTCGCCAACTCAGGCCTCTTGCTTCTCTCGCTCGGTGCGCTCCTTGGCCGCTTTGCCTTCGGCCTCGGACAACGCCTTCTTCAGGGTCGCCACCTCGGTCGTGGCCCCTAGCAAAATTCATGACGATCCTGTGATCTAACAACCAGTTTCCTCTTTCTTTATCAATAAACAGACGAGGTATCACTTACCTTTGTTCTCTTCGAGCTGCGTCTTGGTAAGGCCGAGCTCTTCCTCGGACCGCTCAAGGTCCCGCTTCAGTGCAGAGACCTCCACTGTGTGAGCGGCAGCGGCCAATAGTGAAGCCTGCTTATTCACATAGACATATTATGATTAGACTCCTATGATTATTATTTGATCCTCTGTTCGGCCTTTCTTCCGAACACCAAACAGAGCATCAGGGGCTACTGTCTATGCTGTAACATTTTCTCACAATTTGATTACTTACCTCAAAGCCAGTTAGGACGCTGGCACAGGCTTCAGTCAGTCCGCTTTTGGCAGACTGAATCTTCGTGACCACCGCACTCATGATACTGCGGTGCTCTTCATCAATGGAAGCGCCGCGAAGCGCTTCCAGCAAATTGTCTGATGCCCCTGGATGGGCAGAGGCCATCGGCATAGACTTGCTGCCCCGGCATTAGAGCCCATGGGAGTCTTGCCCCTTGTGCGCCCAGCGTCCGGAATGTCGCCTTGGGGCGCTTCCGGAACTGTCTCCCCTTGGTTCAGTACCCTTTGAGACAGCACCTCGACATCGTCCGTAGGGTGGGGGGAGGAGGCGGTCGGGAGTGAATCACTGTTCATCTCCGACAGGCCCAAAGACTCATATGAAGAGGATACGTCGATACAGGCTTTGGAGGGGCTGCATGATCATGTTCGGCATGATAAGAAGTAATAAAATAAAACATACCAAGAGCTATTATGGTATCCGGATACTTACGACTTCGCCAGGGGCTTGTCCCTAGGCAACCACTCCTCGTCGCTAAAAGCGGCCACCGTGGAGCAGTCCGGAAGGAGAGTCCTTCCCTTCTTGGACCCTTCGGCTTCCCCTGATGGGGCGGCCTTCCTTTTCTTGTCTCCCCCGGCTGGGGGGGACTTTCCTCTTCCTCCTCGTTTTCATGGGAGGAGGGCGCCTCGGTGTTATCGGACGATGATTCCGATACGACCTTGCACCGGAGACCTTTCCTGGTGCCCGTGGCCTTCTTCTTGGCCTTCTTCTTCGGCGCCTCATAGGGCGCTGGAGCCAGCATCTCCGTTAAGAGAGCACTTGCTGGATCCTCATGCAGTGGGGCCGGACAATTGATCCGCTCTGCTGTCGCGACCCATTCCTGTTAAATGGCATGGAGGCTTAGATCCCCCACATGATTATACTGGGGAAAGAAACATCTTATGAGATATAAGAAGCTTACCGGATTGGCAGGGCGCTTTGTGCTGAGTCCGTGATCCTCGGTAAGGGGAGGAGGTACCTCGGCGGACTTGAACAGCACCCTCCAGATGTCCTGGTGTGTCGTGTCAAAGAGCTCTCGCAGCGTCTGGTGCTTGACCGGGTCGAACTCCCACATATTGAATGCCCGTCTTTGACATGGGAGAATCCGACAGAAGAGCATGACCTGGACCACGTTGACAAGCTTAATTTTCTTGCTTATCATGTTTTTAACATAGTTCTGGAGTCCGGTCAGCTCCACCGATGAACCCCATGATAGGCCCTTCACTTTCCAGGAGGTGAGCCGCGTGGGGATGCCGGATCAAAATTTGGGGGCCGCTACCCAGTTGGTGTCACGCGGCTCGGTGATATAGAACCACCCCGATTGCTACCCCTTCACTGTCTCCACATAGGAGCCTTCGAGCCAGGTGATGTTGGGCATTTTTCCCACCATTGCGCCTCCGCACTTCGCTTGCTGGCCGACCACCACCTTCGGTTTAACATTGAAGGTCTTCAGCCACAGACCGAAGTGGGGCTTGATGCGGAGGAAGGCCTCGCACACGACGATAAACGCCGAGATGTTGAGGATGAAATTGGGGGCCAGATCATGGAAGTCCAGTCTGTAGTAGAACATGAGCCCATGAACAAATGGGTGGAGGGGAAATCCCAGCCTGCGGATGAAATGGGTGAGGAATACCACCCTTTCGTGGGATTCGGGGGTAGGGATGATCTGCCCCTCATCTGGGAGCCGGTGCGCGATGTCTGCGGCCAGGTATCCAGCTTCCCGGAGCTTCGTAATGTTCTCCTCCATAACGGAGGAGACCATCCACTTGCCTCCTGCTCCAGACATGTTTGGAGTGGTTTTACGGAGAAAATGCGAACTTGGGCGCTGGAGCTCGAGTGCGCAAGAATGGATGGGCAGGGAAGAAGAAGGCGTGGGTGAAAAGGAGGAGTCCTTGTCCCTTTATAAGGGCGGAAGAAGCTATGCGCCTCCCCACCTACCTGGTAAACTCGCTTATTCCCCAAGCGCCGTAATTGATGGCGCGGTTGGGTTACCCACACCCGTACTGATGAGAATCACGTGATAAGGGGACACGATCTCTGGTTCGACAGGACGTGCCAAGAAAACCGCCTCGCAATACGTGTAGTAGCTGGTTGAGAAAAACGGTTCGAATAATGACCGGTCCATGGCGTGATGCCACGTTATGAAAAGTTGTCAACAGATTAGATTTGTGGAAATATTATACTCTCTACGGTGGTATGTGGAATTTGTTTTGGAGAGCCGAACACAGTCCTTGTGTTTAGAATCTTCTATGGAGTATTCAGAGAAGGAACCCGCCTTGCAATGCCGAAGATAATCTGCGCGCCGGACTCATCGTCATTAAAGCCTGGTTCAGGGGCTACTGAGGGAGTCCTAGATTAGGGGGTCCTCGGACAGCCGGACTATATACTTTGGACGGACTGTTGGAGTATGAAGATACAAGATTGAAGACTTCGTCCCGTGTCCGGGTGGGACTCTCCTTTGCATGGAAGGCAAGCTTGGCAGTTCGAATATGTAGATCTCCTCCCTCGTAACCGACTCTGTGTAACCCTAGCCCCCTCCGGTGTCTATATAAACCGGAGGGTTTAGTCTGTAGGACAACAACAATCATAATCATAGGCTAGCTTCTAGGGTTTAGCCTCTACGATCTCGTGGTATATCAACTCTTGTAATACTCATATCATCAAGATCAGTCAAGCAGGACGTAGGGTATTACCTCCATCGAGAGGGCCCGAACCTGGGTAAACATTGTGTCCCCCGCCTCCTGTTACCATCCGCCTTAGACGCACAGTTCAGGACCCCCTACCCGAGATCCGCCGGTTTTGACACCGACGTCAACCAAATGACATCTCTTTTCCAATCCCTACTCATATGAATTGAGATACTCCATGTCATCTCTTTCCTACAACTTCCATGTATACATCTTCTATTCCTAAATAGCTAGTACAACCCACTAGTAGCTTTTTTCCAAGGCATGCAACTATGGCACAAGAACTATATAGTGTGCGAATAACTTGAAAGATGGTCGCTGGATGAAGCTAATCCGACAGTGCAGAGATGGCAAATCCGAGCACTACTGGCTGTTGGATATCATCAACATTCCACCAGATCTACCAGATATACAATTTAGAAGACTCCATGGTTGAACTTAAGCATAATGTACAAACCTCAAAACACAAGCACTTCTCCTTTGTTCTAGAATCTTCTGTATCATAATTGATTTTTTTGTAAATGAATTTCCATTATTTGTTTCTTACTTTATGTTTTACTATGCACAACCCCACGAATCTTAACATTTTTATAAAACTAATTAATTTTGAATGAGATGAACTATAAGAACTAAACGAACATCTACACCATGCATATATGACTCAAAGCTTTACATGCTATAGTGTGTATTTATTCATAATTTGGTTTCGAAATCTTATGTGTTCAATGCATGTGTACCTTACTAGTTTTGAGTAGAGTAGCAAATTTCACGCGGCCCCGGCTATATCAAAATGCAGGGCCCATGCATCATTACCTTTTGGTCGAACCTACGTCCACAATTTTTTGTACGTACTATATCTCCACTGGTCCCTGAACCCAAAATGCTGCCTCGTTCCCCTAAAACCAAGCGGCCCACACATACTCCCTTCGATTCTATTTACTTTGCACATAACTCTAAACACGGATACCAAGAAGCCCCAACAAAGCAAAAGAACGAACAGTTTTACCCCGCAACTTGTGTGATCGGCATGCGTGAACCATCATAAACACATCCGTTATGATTGGCCGAAGTTCCTGCATGCCTGGCATACATGGCTCTCAGCGACTGCATGCAAGCACATGGTTCCCTCTCCCGCATGCACTCTGTTGGAAACATGTGATATTAACGCAGAGCACTACAACCGAGGTAGAAAGGGAGGGGCATAGTTGGAAACAACTGCTGTAACATAGGATCATGCAGACCATTACGAAAAAAACGAAAAAACTTAGGCGCAGAGTAAAACAGATCGGAGGGAGTATTTAAGGTGTTGACTCGAACTCAATCCCTCTCCCGTTTACTATGATGTGGCCCCGCACGCCCTAGTAGTACTCCTACAAACAGTACTGCCGCATGCATCATCAGTTTTCTTCAAGAGGACGAGGGAGAAGCCGATTTGTAGTGGAGGCGCTTTCAAAAAAAAGATCTGTAGTGGAGACCCCTACCCTAGGGTGCCCTAGGTAGCTGCCGCATGCATCATTGGTTTTCTCTTTTCTTTATGCTCTTGCGCCCTAGAGTGAAATGATGGTTGCTTCGTCTGTCCAGCTTAATGCGGAAAGGTGGGGCTTTGTGATTTGACCCCTCATCGCTCATTTTCTACTACTGCGGCGCTACGACCGGGGTGCCTCCAATTCCAACCGCTGCTCCGAACTATAATTTGGTGCATCGCACGTGGAACAAGACAGTGGATGAGCCACATGTCGGCCAAAGGGATCCTGTTAAGTGTGTCGCCATTTCGTGTGCGGACTGACCCTGCTTGAGTCGCTACGCCAACACGACAGGTGCAGCCAACCACTTGGTTTTGCTCCTTGGTGAATCCCGACTATATTGATCTAAAAAGATAATTACTGAACTACCCTCTCCGTCTCGTTTTTTAGACGTCTCGGTTTATAGGGCGTGCACGTAGTTCTAGGTCATCCATTTGACTAACTAAATCTGAGTTACTATGTCACAAAAAGTATATCATTGGATTATTAAGCGGATGTAGTTTCTAAACATATACTGTTCATCACATATATAGATAGTTAAATTCTCAACCTAGAACGACGTGCATGCCATGTTAACCGATACGGAGGAAGTATAGTAGTAAAAATCAGGTTATTTTACCGAGCGATCGGCGGGGGAGCATGGCTTGTCAGGCGGTCCCATGTGTCATGATGTACCAAGGCGAAGCGCGTGTCCCTTTTGAGGCAGAAGCAATACTACATGGTTTGAGATGATGGCAAACCGAAGTGTGAAATAATGGTTGCTTCGTCCGTCTGGGAAGGTGCGGCATTGTGATTTGACGTCTCATTGCTCATTACTACTACTACTGGGGCGGTACGACTGGAGTGCGTCCCCCCTGCTGTTCTGCCCTATTATTTGGTGCTTGACACGTCGACCCGGTTGCTATATGTCCCACATGTCGGCGACAAGAAGTACAAAATTCATGAAAGCGAGCATCGACCGAGGAGTACAAGACACGGCTTGGGTTTTTGCTGCTTCGCGTGATCCAACGATACAAACCCCGTACTAAAAAAAGGCGAGGGCAGGTCTTTTCCTGCGCGGCAGGCAGGGGAGTTTGGCATAGTATGTTCGAGCCAAGGAGGCAGGAAGGGAAACAAGCAAATAAAGGTTGAGCGACTTAGTTTTGGGAAAATCTGATTTTACAGAGTACGTACCCACTAGGGTTTATAGGGCTCATCTAAAAAACATTCATTTTTCCGTTTGTAAGTCTCAATTCTACTACTAGTAGTAGTACCATCACATGTTGGATTTCGAGGTGCGTTAGATCACCCGATGCAAGCAGTGTCAAGAGAAAACTCACCAATGCATGTAGAAGTTCATGGAAATTTAGTGGTCATTCATGCATTCGTTCTAATTAGTGCCTCGGTAAACATAACTTCTTGAGAAAAACGAGCGTACTAATTACTTGTGCAAACTAGGAGTACAAAATTAATTCGACCACTCACCGTCTACCTTGGTTGGAGAGATTTTGAAATTGAGCCATAAACTGGAAAGGAGGGAGTAGTAACTTTTGTCTCGATTACTATTTGTGGCCTTGTGCAGATGCAAAATGTATTTGTTATAGTGGCCTTGTATAAGTAAATGGAGGTAGTACTAAAGAACATATATATTCCAAACAATATGACAATCTCTCTAACCAAGGTAGTAGGGACGAGGAGTAAACGGAGGGAGTAGTAAAATTTTCTCCTCGTCCGGTGAGCCACCGCGCGCGTGGGTGAGGGAGCGGGCGTAAGGCGTACAATACTACTAGTAAGCAAGCTTCACCTCATCCTATGAGCCACCACGCCCGTGGGTGGGGGAGACGGCGTACTAAGCAAGCTTCTCCTCGTTCTACGAGTTGACGGGACATATCAAAAGTACTCCAAAGTATAGAGCCTTGCCTCTAAGGTAGGCCCCACATGGTTTGCCTCTTTTTTAACATAACGCATCAGGGCACAATTTGTTTGTTCACCCGTGGTAGACGATCCTCCCTGCACCAAGTGGACAACCAGTACATGGTCAAATTACCACGTGGGCTGCCTTTTCATACAGAAATGAGCTCCACCGTGTACCCGCGCGGGTGTGGTTGGGAAAGAGACGGGGGTACGTGTGCCGTGCGTGCACCTCTTCTCTTCGTGCACGTCCCCCACTTATGTGGGTGTGTGTGAGAGATACAAACCTAGACAAATGGCTTGTGCGGAATAACTACTCTTCGTAAGACATTGTAAGAGTGGACAAAATGGTGAAGGAGGAGATAGGGAGTGCCGGAGGTGTGCGGTTCTTGGCCGGCGTTTGGCCTCGTTTAAATAGGAGATTAAATAGATGGCGGACGGGAGGAGCTTGGCCGGCATTGCGTTTAATGCCGGCCCAGTCATGAAAGGACGTGTGTCCAGAGTGGGTTTCTCGGCTTCCACACGGGCGGGTTTCATGGAGGTGTTTCAATGCAGAAAGGAGGCGTGTTCAGTCGGGCATGCAACGAGTGGCGCCCTTGACTCTGACGTAGGACACCGTGCCGTTCTTCCATTGACGTGTGGGTTCTTTGGGTACATGGCCTGCATGTCAGTGACCCAACGCAGGCAGCGCACAACAGAGGAACCTTTGGTGGGCCAGGGTGGTCAGAAGCGGGCATTTCATAAACCGATGATTGTTCATTGAGTGTGACATCACCCTTTTCATGTTGATAAGCCTACTATGTTGATAGCCCATTCGATATGTTGTGATTCATAAAGACCGCTACAAACATCAATGTTCTGCTTATCACAGATAAGATTGATTAATACCCATAACAATCCATGTCCTTAACAAAGGGTGCATGCACGTATAGGTTGAGCGTGTGTCTTGCATCGTGTGTTGTGTGCATGCTGGCGTGCGAGTGTTGCGTGCTTCCAAGGGTACGTTTCAGTGTTGCATGCATGTGTGTGTACGTGCGTGTGTTCGTGAGTGCATGTGTATGTGTCAGTGTTGCACGCCTGCATGCGTGCGTGTGTTTGTTATGTGTACGTGTCAGTGTTGCACGCCTGCATGCGAGGGTGTCTTGCGTGCGTGCATGTGTACGTGCGGGGTGAGGCTACACGTCAGTCGACTGACTTTTTCATCTCTGGTCATTAGATTTTCCAGCCGTTAGATACGAAATCAAGGGCCTGTAGTTTATCATCAAACTCCACCCCCTGAGCCGCCAGCCACCACCGGCCAAACGATCGGCCCCCGCCGCCCGCGGCCGGCCCGCACCGCGACGCCACCCCGCCGCCTCGAAACCACACCCCACCGCCGGTCCGCCGCCGCACCGGCCATCCCTCTAGCCCCCCATGCGTCGAGCTTTTTCTCCGGCGATCCCCACCCCACCGCCCAATCAACGCGCTCTCCCTCGCCGCCGGCGACTGCCAACCAGATGTCTCACGACTTCGAGTACCCACCGACCGCTAATTTATGACCATTTCTGTCCTTCATATACGCGCTGACGGGTGGGCCCTATGGTAATGTGCGCTGCTGAATGTGGACCATTTAACTGGTTAATTGATCGTGTCATCAACAAATTACGGAGCTGTATGGTGAGCCAGTGACCGTATGATCATCCCTAAAATATATTTTATTAACACAGTACAGACTCAAACTACCATTTCTTTCTTTCATATACGGGATGACAGGTGGGCCCCATGGTTACACGCCCGATGGTGCAACACTAGTTGCGCCACGTGGAACGTTTGACTGGTCAATTGATTGTGTCATCAACAAAATACGAAGTTGTACGGGTGGGCTAGTGACCGTATAATCATGACATGTATTTTTTTTAACACGGTACAGATGCAAGGGCTCATATATACGTGCAAGTACTCACCGCTATAAGCGCACACACGCACACCCTACCCCTATGAGCACCTTCGAGAGAGTGAGCCAGCGTATGATCTCGAGATTTTACGAAGTCACCATAGGTGCCTCATAGTCGAGTGGAACGTTTCCTCCCACTGAACGCACATCGCCAAAAAATACTGAAATTAACCCAGGATACATGCGAGCACCGGGACTTTAACCCTGGTGGGCTCGAGAAACCACTGTCCTCCTAACCATCCAACCACATGTTGGTTAGCACGACATAATGTATGTGGTGACCGTGATGAGCTTATTCTGAAGTCCAGTGACCATATCGTGCTTTCGCTTCAAATACAATGACCGTAAGGATCGTCAAAAAAATACGGAGCACGCATCAAATGCAAAGTCCGTCAGTGTCATCAAGAAAATACGGAGACGTATCGTGAGCTAGATACCGTATGATCACCACGAGAATGTATACGGTGACCGTAATGAGCATATTCTGAACTCCAGTGACCGTATAGTGCTTTAGCTTGAAATACAGTGACCGTCATGCGTGAATGTGTCATGGGCATGCATACTTTTATAGGGTCGAGAGATAGTTTGTGTGCGTACGTGTAAGTTGTGTAGAAAGAGGGGATGTCCGGTGGAGACAAGGAGAGATATGCCCTTCGTTTCTCTTTCCCGTGACTAATATTTTAGGAGAATATATAAACATTCACAATGCAGAACAATTTTTTTTGGATGCACCATGCAATTAACTTTCATGTATAACATTGTACTATTGTATATGCTTATTTTCGTAGTGGCCGATTGCGTGTGTGGTGTGGTGGGCACATCATTTCTAGTTGTGGTGGGTCAACATGATGACTCATGGGTTAATTCCATCCTACACCACATAGGTTGGATCGAGACACGTTATACGAAGACCCATGTGGAGGACTCGGCGTACAATACGAAGCTAGCTACCAGAGTCGCGGAGGACTCTATCCCCACTGGTGATAAGCTGACTATATATGATTTGTAACCCCAGGCCCCCAGTATGTTATAGAAGCTTGGGGGGCTAGTTCGTCGATAGTATACACACACGCATAATGCCTGGTATTCACGTGTACTTTGTACACACCCCTATCACTAATATACAATACCAGGAGTAGGCTTTTTCCTCAACTGCAAGCACTACAAAAATAATACACTTCCGTGATGATACATGTTTGTCACAGTAGGTCGCGTTTTCTGTCATGCATGTACATCCATGACGATTTTATGACAGGATCAAGATAGTCATACCTGTGCTGTTGTAGAAGTGTTCCATGACATTACCAAAATTATCATCACGGAAGTGTCCACTTCCATGCGCGTCACAGAAGTGCTTTCGTCAAGGGTGACCGACACGTGGCATCCACCGTAACGGAATGTCGTTAAGCTACCGGGCCAGGTTTTGGATCCGATAACCCGTTAACAGCCCCGATCAATGGGGATTTTCCACGTGTAAAATCATCATTGGCTGGAGGAGACACGTGTCAGGTCTGCGTTGGCACAGGTGTCACTCATCCAATGGGCGAGACGCGCCTATGATATGTTGACACGTGGACCGGCCCACCAAGTTTAAATGGACCGGCCCAACTGAAGGCCCACAAGATTTTGCGGACCATAATGGGTTGGCCTATCTAAAGGCCCACGAGATTTTGTGGACCATAATGGGCTGGCCCAGCTAAAGGCCCACAAGATTTTGCGGGCCATAATGGGCCGGCCCAGGTAAAGGCCCACAAGATTCTTGCGGATCATAATGGGCTGGCCCAGCTAAAGGCCCATGAGATTTCGCCGACATTAATGGGCCGGCCCAGCTATAGGCCCACAAGATTTTGAGGACCCTAGTAAGCCGGCCCATTAACTGGCTGCCATGTTTTGGGCCAAATACCGGCCCATATTTGATCCGGTCCATTAATGGCATGCCATGCTCCGGGCCTAATAGTGGCCCATATGAGATCCGGCCCGTTAAAAGCCTACCACGTTCTGGGCCCAATTACGGCCCAGATTAGGTCCGGCCCTTTAAGAGGCTTTGGGCTCAATTATGGCCCATATCAGATTCGGCCCGTCAACTGGACACTATGCTTTCTGGCCCACATGCTAAAGGCCCACTTAGTAATTCGGCCTGATATTAGTTTTGGCCTGTTAAGGGCCCGTTTAACATTTCAGCCCTATATTAATTTCGGCCTGTTAAAAGCCCGTCATATAGTTGGGCCTAACTACGGCCCAGTTTGCATCCGGCCTGCTCGCAGCCGATATCTGATTGGGCCAAACAAGGACCGAGACAATTTTGGCCTGTTAAAAGCCCATGATTGGATTCGCACAATCATGGGCCGGGGTTCATTTTGGGGTGCTGCCTGCCCGTGAGCTATTCGACACGTTTCAGGCCCAACCTACATCGTGACTGCATGACGGCCCGATTATGTACCGTAATTTTACGGTTTGGCCGGTTTACTGCGAAGACAGGATATATATATATACAGTAAAATAACTACAACATTGTGAATAAGAAAAAGCCTAGACTATACAATAAAGAAATTACAGCATATTATGTCCACTGGGCATCAAAGTTTGCCACTATGATAATAAAGCACAAGCAGACAATAGATTACATACACTGGGTATCAAAGATCGCCACCAGTGCAAATAAACACGCCGACAAAATAATATACAAAACCGACAGCACTTCAATAGAGTTCAAGAAAAGTTAGCCCTGCTGGGGAGCTGCAGTGCAAGCAGCTGAGTAAGATGATGAGACTGCGCTTGTTCAACACTTATATCTTCCTCACTCTGAAAGATAAACAAGCAGATAGATGACAGGTTTTGCACATAAAAGTATCAGTGCTGACAATTCATCACATTTCTTACTGATGAATAAAGTGACACAGTTTAAAATTGCATTAACACAATATGGTATTGTTCAGGTCAAGACATGGCAGGAAATGACATTGTGAAGGAGTTGGCAGCTTCACGACACCACTGGATTACACATCAAGAACTCATAAGTATCAATGGTTAGTGTGCTGTCAATTTATACCATTTCAGATTGGCAAATAAAGAGACGGTTTGAATAATAGTAGAATGATATGACATTGTTCATAGTTAAGACATTGCA
Organism: Triticum urartu; assembly: GCF_056163025.1. Lineage (NCBI taxonomy): Eukaryota > Viridiplantae > Streptophyta > Magnoliopsida > Poales > Poaceae > Triticum > Triticum urartu. The sequence continues at coordinate 402,526,319 of NC_141876.1, forward strand.
GAATATGACATTGTGCTGTAGTGGGTAGGTTCACCACACCACTGGATTATGGATGAAGAACAGAAGCATACATGCAGTGCAAAAGAAGATCACTTGCTCTGTATAGTTTAATTTACATGGTATGAAGAAGGAACTTGGTGGTACAACTGAGAACTTAAATTGAGAAAGGACAAACTTTTGTTTATGAACTACATAATAAACTTTAAACAAGCAATTTGATGCAAACACCAAAAATAAACAGCTGTTGCAGTCATGCCTAACCAAATATATACAACAAAGTTTGAAGGCTTGAGATGGACAAACTTACATTATTGGTGAAGACAGGCTCTATAAAGGCCTTGTCCATGCTGATGGGGGGGGGGGGGCAATTCAAGAAGTTTACCACATAATCTTCTTCAAAAGCATTGCCTTTATTCTACATTTTGTTAAGAGTAAATATAGATGTGATAATATACGAAAAAATGGAGAATATTTAAGATAAGCTGAAGAGTGATGCTACATAACCAAGTAGCTATAAATGTAAGTGCAGCGATACAGGCAAAAGGTACAGCCAAGAGCAATGCACAGCTAAACTTCTTCAGTACCAACCTTATGGTAAGAGTAAATATAGATCTGATGTGTAGAAAATGGAGGGCAAAGGAAAATAAGCTGCAGAGTGATGGTACATGAACAACTACCTGTCATTATAAGTACACTGATAAAGGACATCATGTACTTACAAGAACAATGCAGAGCTAAAAAATATTGGCATTGGATATATTCTACACTAATGTAGCCATTCATACAGATCAGATAATTTGGAGCGAACAATTGATAAGCAAGCTATCATTCATACTGCTGTCACATAATGAACTAGGTATGTATGCAAGTACAGTGATACAGGACAACAGGTACTAACAAGAGCAACATAGCGGGCAGCATATTTGCGATATCCTGTCGTTCTTGTCAAACCGGAATTCTTCTTCGAGCAGATTTCCTGCAAAAAAGATCCGTAAGGCACATGCGGAAAAGTAGAAGTTCAAATTGTCATGTGATTTCATAGACAGTACCTCATCCTGGGAACGAGACCAGTGCATAACAAGGTTTTTCCATTCAATGTCTTCTAAATTTAGCACAGGAGACTTCACCAGAAATTCGTTTATAGACTTGCCATCAAAGTGTGATTTCCTCAGGTAACACCGATACTGCCGCAATGCTTCCTTGAAAAGCACAAGCAAGCTTTGCTCGTCATGACTATCCAGATTGACCCTCGCCTAGTTACAACAATATAATGTAAATCATTGATGTGTTCAATCAACAGAAAACAGGAAAATAATAACCATGAATAATAGCACTTACACGTAAGTTGGACAGGAAGATGTGAAAATGGTGTTTGTCTTCACAATAATCTTCCCATGATGGGAATATATGCACGTAGTCCCTAACAACATTGAAAGCATTGTCTTTTAAACTAGGAATAAATGGAGTGGGGTTCCAATCTGCAAGAATTGGCCGTCTCTGCAGTTGGATAGCTCTTCGGCCGGTGGACTTGCTGTACTTTTTGTTGGAGTGGGATTTTTCTGTGGTACAGCTAGTGCTATGGCAAATGAAATCGGTATACCTTTTGCTGGAGTGCAGGTCCTGTGTGGTGGGGCTAGTGGTGTGGCCAGTGAAGTATGGGTACAGTCTGCTGGAGTCGGTCCTACGTTTTGTGTCACTGGTTGTACAGCCAATATAAGTGGGGTGCTGTCTGATTTCTCCGGCACCACCATGTTTTTCAAGGACTTTGCTGGTGCTCCTTCAGGTTCGGCAATCACCCTCTTCCTTTTTGATGTTCGATGCACAAGAACAACATTTGAGTGGAAAACATGGTATGATGACAGATGGAATATGTATTGATAATGGATGGGCATGGCATCTCGACATATATGATGAGTAAACTAAGAAGATGTCGGTGCAACAAAGTAGAAGAAATGCAAGACAACATATGCAAGATACCCGCAATCAATAAAACATTGCCAAATAAGAACAGGCACCTTGATGGGTGAACAGGACAGGCCATCTGCCTTTGACTCCTCGAGGTTAGAATAGTCATTAGGATCATATTCTGAACAAGAATCAACAGGTGGGGAGCGTATGAGTTTCATTGCATCCAGAATGGCACTCAATGCCTTGGTGCAAATTTTGTAAGTCATTGCAGTGTTTAGCTTCAAGAGTGGACTGCTGCTAGTGCAACACAAAGTAGCTACACAGATCATAGTGTAGATATAACGGAAAATCTTAAGCATTAGAGTAAAATCAGCAAAGTGGAACTTGCTGGAATATATGTGCTAGTATTGCCGGTACGGCTAGAAAGGCTTCGGATACCAGCTCTCTTCAAGTGAAGGTGCGGTACTGTTAATATCAGTGAAACTCTCAAAGACGACACAGCTCCCCGCATTTCCTTGCTATTGTCATAGGATTCAAGTGGGCAGGCCACTACAAATCCTATTCCTATGTTTACAAGATCCTACGAATCAAAGAGGCTCAAAGTGTCCATCACAACCGACCGTATAGACCTCTACACTGCAAATGTCCATGCTCATCTTCAGTACAAGGAACATATTGTACTACTATCATACTCCCTCCGTTCCAAAATATAAGTCTTGGTAGAGATTTCCACTATGGATCACATACAGATGTATCCAGATACATTTTAGAGTGTAGATTCACTAATTTTGCTCCATATGTAGTCCATGGTGGAATCTATACAAAGACTTGTATTTAGGAATGGAGAGAGTACATATTAAAGAAGAACGGAAGAGGAACATGGTAAAGAAGAGCAAGCAGATTTTGGATAATAAAATGTTGGTTGCGCAGTCCCACACATGATGAACCAGAGCGCATTAAGAATGCAACTCCCAGCTGTCTCTCGACCATTTCAGGTGGTTAGATGAAGATCCTACATCTCCTAACCCTTCTTCTTCCTCGTCTCTGATTCTTCCCATACAGAACACCGCACGGGCCGCCGGCCAGACCACCGGCCCCCACCGCCTGTGTTCGTCCGCCACCCCCACCCCCACCCCCGCCCCAACCCCCACCCGCGTCGAGTTTTCTTCGTTCAGCGAGGCCCCACAACCACCCGAGCCCCTTCGGTCGCACCGGCGAACTCCGGCAAGCTCTGAAAAATCGACTGACCCAATTTTGAAATTTAGTCTACTGTGATTTAATTAGTGTGGAATATAAAAGGGGAAAACCATAATCATTGGGAGTATAGTGTTGAGCGTGCCATGGCGGAACTGAAGGTGCAAACCGGACAAAGGCAACTTCGCAACCAAGACAAGAAATTAGAGTAAAGCAGTGGTGATCTATTTTCTTGCTGTGATAAATAAGTTGAGCAGATACGAAAGAGTACCGCCTCTGGTGTGGCACCATGTACGCATCTGCTGATAATTTGATGGTGTTGCGGTAGAGATGGCTGTCGGTGGCGTGGAAGCAGATCTAGGAGGGTAGACGGTGGCGGCGGGGCGCGGTGGACGAGACGGTCGTAGGAGCAGCGCCGGCAAGGTGGACGACGGCGGGGATGAAGCGAGAGGACGGGATGCAAGGATCCCTGTCCGAAGCCGTGGATGAGAGAGGTCTATCTCTTGTAATGGATGAGGGCGTCGGGGTATCAGCTCCTGCATGGTGGAGGAGGACGGCGGTGGATGGGATGGCGGACGGCGGCGGACGGAGGAGGGTGGGGTGGAGAGGGTGTTTTGGCGCCCACGGAGTATGAATGGGGAAAAGGGAGGTAGAGAGGAAGGGGGAACCATGTATTTAGGGCGTGCTTTTCTCAAATGCGAGGAAATTTACAAACTTAGCCCCCGTTTCAAATTTCTACTACATCACAGCAACATTAGTCAGTTGGGGATATGACGGTAATCTCGCATACACCGAATATTTGCCGACGAGGGTTTGTTTTTGGCGCCCACCGTGTATGAATATGAATCGGGGAGGGAGTCAATTTCGGCCGAGGACACACTGTGTTTTGGCGCCCACCGTGTATGAATCCGGATGAGAGGCGGTTACGTCACGTTTGGGTGAAATTACAAACCTACCCCTATTGAAACCTATAGAAATCCAGCAGATAGGGTTTGCGTGGCAGGGATAGGCAATAGTGATTTCCATCTCGCAGATTTTGGTTTCGGGCGGTTACTGCGACTTTCCCCGCTTCGTTCAAATTTTGCAGAGTGCACGTTTATTGTGCCAACTCAATTCGAATCCCGTTTGTATTCTAATTTTTTCGGGCGGGATCCATTTTCAATTGGAATTACATTCTATATACATCATTTTTATATATACTTTCAAAAGCACAACAAAGAATTCTGCTCCTTTATATGTATAATATGATTTACAAATACAACGATCTCGAAATCTTAAGGTTGAATTCGAAAAAAATTAACCAAATTATGTTCTACTAAAATGTATGGATCAGTCATATCAACATATTAAATAACATAGATGTGCGTGAATTCATATGAGTATGCATGTTTGATAGATCAATTTTGGTTCGAGTATGGATTACATATATCATCATCTCGAATTCAAATATTTGAATCCCTTTTTTGTTCACTCCTTTCACGCCCATCTCTCTCGCATGCATGCTCCTTCAGGTAGCTATCACTCTCTTTTCTCCAGCTCACCCGCACACTCACTTCATGTTTCTCCTATCCTCGCAAACATGGTCTCTCGACGTCTCCCTTGAGAAGCATCACACTCTCCCTATCATTATACATTACACGATTTTCATTATCTCTCACGTCTCTACTGTTCTCTGGTATCACTCAGTACCTAAGCTTTCTTTTTCACCGCCACACAGACAGTCTCCACTCGTCTTTCACTTTGTCTTTCTCTCTATGGGATTCTCTCACAAACCCTATATGTCTCTACATATGACTCATACCACTAAAATTACTCTCTCTCTCTCTCTCCTGTAGACACAACATTTGTTGTGGTCTCCTTTTCATCTCCATCCCAGACTGACATTATTCATTTGTTTACCGATCAGACAACCCCGACTACCGTCTCCTCTCTCTCTCTCACACAGACACACACACACAACTCCTGCTTCCACTCCCCTTCCCGACTACCGTCTCTCTCTCTCAAACACAAAACTCTCTCTTTCGCACCCCGACTCGTATTTCTCTCACAAACATTTATCGACTAGCTAGCCTCTAGATAGGTTTATACACCCGCACACTCGTGCTTCCCCCATCGCATACATGTCTCTCTCCCGCTCCTTGTATCTATGTAGATTTTTCTTCCCTTCTTGAGACACGCCCTCTCGATCGTGCACACACACACACACTATCGCCTCATTTTAAGCTGATACCTATCGCACACACACTCCTTGTGTTTTTGTCACACATGCATTCCATCCTCCTCCACTCTCCCTCTCTCTCACACACACATGGGTTTTTTGCAACAACTAGCAAGATGCCCATGCGTTGCACGGAACATCAAGATGCATTTGTATGAGTAGTTTATCTTGTGGGGGAAAAGGATGAACGAGGGAAGGCCTTATTTGCAAATGTGGAGAGGGGTGTGGGTATCTTTTTGCAAAATTGCCATAGTTTCCTTCCTATCCGTCAGGCACACGATCATCACCGACAATACTTTTTATAAGAGTGGGGACAAAAAATAGAGTTGGTGATGATGGTGGGCCTGCCATCCTGCAATGTAGGTCGTCCGATTTATATCTGACAGATAGGAAGGAAAATATGGCAATTTACCCGCACTCTTCACCACATTTGTAGATAAGGCCTTCCCTCGTTCATCCTTTTCTCCCATGAGATCTTGATGTTTCGTGCAACGCACGGGCATCTTGCTAGTAAGAGTAGAAATTAGACATATACCACTTCTTGAATCTTGAAACCAACAACATTCCTCCCTTATCTCATCAAAACCGGCAAAGGAATATATTTTAGTGAAACATAACATATTTTTAGTGATATATGTATTTCAAAACTAGACTTTTTTTATCAAATCGGTGAATATGTATTAATCTACTTTGATCGTGTGGCAATGCATTGACACATTGCTAGTAGTTATTATAATTTTTTGGACGCCAGACAAACGGTGGAGTATGTATACGAAGAGAAGAGGCGCACACACGCAGTCGGCCTCTCGCTGTCTCGCACACATGAGTGTTACGTAAAGGCGACGTTAACAAATAAACCCTAAAACCCTAGGTGCACGATTGCTGCATTCGTGGGTACCGGGTACGTGGTGGAGCACCTTTGTAGGAATAGTCAACTCGCGTGATAATTTGATCCGTAGGAGTTGATGGTCGGGACCACAGGTGAACGACTTGGAGCACGGTGGCTCGCCAGTTTCCACAGATCGAGTAGCCACGTTTAAAATATCGTTTTTTTAGAGGGGTTAAGAGTTCCGATTTTCAATGGCGCATTATAAGTAGTAAGTAGTTTTTAGAATGATTTGTATGGAGCGAAAATGGAATTCATATTACTACCTACCTCCTTGGCGTATGGTTGTATGGTTTTTTTTGCGATGAAGGTTGTATGGGTTTATGTTGCGAGATGTTGAACCTGGTAGTTCTAGGGCAAATACTATGGTTTAGATTTAGATGCTGGTTTTCAGTAATGAAAATCGGAAGGGGAAACCCTTCTTTGATTAAAAAAACTACTACCTCCATTCTGGTTTACTAGTCCCCATCGTACTTTGGGTCAAAGTTTGTCCACGAATTTTACTTGTAAAATGTGAATGGAAAACGAGATTTTGTTATACCCAAACAAAAAAGGACTGGAGGGAGTGATTGCTCTGACACGGACGCGACCTCTCATAGCGCAGGCATTGAACCGGCGCGCCGGCCAAGAGGGCCGCACTCGCTGCAGGCCCGGCTGAGCACGCCTCCTCGCCACGTGCAACCTGCTTAAGACTGCCCCGCCTGCCTTCATTGAATCCGCGCGTGTGCCGGCAACACGTCCTTCCGTGAGCCGACAGGCATTTTAGAACACAAAAAATGACTAAAATATAATTAATTTACGTATGGTCTTGACTTGTTGTGCTCGCACTGGTAGCAGGAACTAGTAGAGGATTTTCTTTATTTATAACTCTCCTCACATTTTTTTGGCTTTGAAGTGAATCATGGTTGTGGACATTATGTATGAATGTGCAGATATCTGTGAACATGAGTTTGATCTGGAAGTTGAACTTGGAATGTCGGGCTTGCGCGTGAACTATACCATGTCCAATGCTTTGTCTGTTATTGTTTGGAAAGTAATTGATGTTATTACATGACCCAAAAAAACATTTTGTGCCACATCAGTAGATGCACGGACATAACAACAGGCATGCTGACTGGATAAACATTTGAACCTAGCTATTATGAAGGAAATTTTTGTATTGACAACATTTTAGATAGCAGGAGACGCCTAGCCTGCTCTGCCTCTGCTAGCTTATTTCTGGCTTCTTCCATCTCTTCTTTGGCTTGGGTGAAGAGAGCATCTGATTGCTCTTTTCGCTTCTTCAGGAACTTAGCTACATTCTCAAGGGCTGCTGCACGCTTTCTTTCAGCCTTTACTAATGCCACGAGGACACGAACAGCTGACGACTCCACCTGGCTTGTGTGTAATCCAGCATCATCTGGGAATTTGCACCTTGTGTCTAATCCAGCATCATTAGGGAACTGGCACCTTGTGTGTAATCCAGCATCATTAGGGAACTGGCACCTTGTGTGTAATCCAGCCTCATTTTGGAAACCTGATCTCGAGGTTGACCATACTTCCCTCCTCGCAGGAACTGCATCTTGATATGAAGTTACTTCTTTTTTGATCAATACTCAGAGCAACCCAGACCCATTTAGTAGTAGCTAGATAAACAGGACTCGCAGAAGTGAATTCAAAAGGAAAAAAATTAAAAATAGACTACAAGGTGAGAACACCCACTTCCTACCTCAAGCTAAAAATGAAAGCATTAGGACGATTAAGACTCTTCTTATTACACATCGAAGAACACGAGGCTAAGAGAAACAGAAACTACAACATATACACATCGAAGAACACGAGGCTAAACGAAAGTAATTGAAAGGGTGTTACTTACCAAAGCTCATTTTACAGGTTCGGTACAGCTCCTTTTTAACTTGCCACGCTCCTTGAAGATGTCCCAAATATCCCATGTTTGTTCTTCATTGCTCCTCTCCATGTTCGCACTCGTGGTTTCAAAATCTCAACACGGCAAGAAAAATATACTACTAGTAATACTCACGCATCTTGTGGGCAACATTAAAGCACTCATCTACCATGTTAGAGCATCTCCAACAGAATTGCAACGCGCGGCGCTTTAAAAATCTCAACATGCTATCTCTACTCTCTTCTCTACTATTATATTTATTTTATATTTTATATTTAATATTTATCTCTACTTCCTTTACTGTCTACTTTTTTTCTCTATACTTTTTTTCTTGCAATATAGGCTGTCCGATTTATATCTGACAGATAGGAAGGAAACAAATGGGAATTTTGCAAAAAGATACCCATACCCCTCTCCAGATTTGCAAATAAGGCCTCCCCTCGTTCATCCTTTTCTCCCACAAGATAAACTACTCATACAAATGCATCTTGATGCGTGCAATGCATGGGCATCTTGCTAGTTCTAAAAACCTTTTCATCATTTGCCACACTACTGGTTGCAGATGAAAAACCTACCCAAGCACAGCGCGATACAGGAGCGACGCACAATTACAAGCTGATATTCTGTTGGACAATGGAGGCTATAACCAATTACTTTTATGGGAACAATAGCACCCAGGAAATTTGAAGGGTAGGTATGAACTAAATTGGAACTGCACATGTACTGCTAAGTGATTCAATACACACATTACCAATCAAGGAGGAGAATCACTTAGCAGTACATTCAGAACAGGCCTACGGATGACGCTTGGTAGGGGCCTGTTCCGAAGGCTATGATGGTAACTTCCCACTGCTCGAATCAGGGTCGCGGGAGATTTTCTCGCCGACCTCAAAATTTTGTGACACTAGACTCCCTGTGTGGCGTGTTGAGTGATTCGGCTAAGCAACTAGCGAGTAGTAGTAGTAAACTCTGCATATTAGGTTTGACCAAAGTCAAACTTCCTAAAGTTTGACCAAGTTTATAGAAAAATATAAACATTTACCATAACAAATATGTATGATGCGAAAGTACATTTAATAATGAATCTAATGGTATTTATTTGTTATTGTATATGTTAATATTTTTTGTTATAAGCTTTCTGAGAGTTTACAAAACTTTGCTTTGACCAATGCTAATACGCGGACTTAAATAAAACCGGAGGGAGTACACATTTGTTCTCTTAGTTTGTAGTGAACTAATCATTTGTTGAAATTGTGAAATAAATATATTAGGCTATTGACTTTGAATGTAATGGTCTGTACAATTCAATAGTTACAATCATTGTCGAATCCCAAGATGTATACAAGGTCTATAGTACTTCACAACATGCTCAAACTCACATAATCCCAGTCAAATGAGAATCTAAATGCATTTCATAGTTATTACTTTGTAGGATGCAACAAAAACAACCATAACTCTACATCAGCCATTATAGAAGCAACATTTTGACATATCCCAATGTGTGAATGAAACGTGCAGAGAGAGCTTTTGAAGATGGAGCAGATAGGGCGGGAAAGATTGTATGTATGTGGACGAGAGAGTAGGAGACAAACCGAACGAGACAGAGAGAGATAGAGAGAAAGAGAGAGGAAGAAGTTAGGTCTGTGAGAAAGATGGATACATGTAATATACATGAGATGCGTGTGCATCTGGATTCTGTATACGTGGACAGAGAAGAGACAACATGTTTGATGAGAGAGCTGGAAAAACATGGACGAGAGGGGAAGGATCTCGTGGATTGAGGGATTGACAATTTTGTGCGGGGGAGAGAGGGATTGGTAATTTTGTGCAAGAGAGAGAGAGAGAGGGTGGGGGGAGGAGTCAGTGAGCCGTCGTCACATCACCCTGCTTCCAAATGATCCCACATTCTCTAGCGCGGTGTGGTCGCCGTCTTCGATCTGCTTGATGCCTTCTTTGAAGATTGAGGTGTTGTGCATGTTGGGGTGCAAAGAAGCACAAGCGAGAGTGGTCACCGTATAACCTTGGATGGGGATGAATTGTGTGCTCGGGGGAGTGTGTGTGTGTGTTGTGCTGCGTGTGTGTGTGTGTGTTTGTGTCAGATATTGAGAGAAAACAAACCTAAGGAGAGAAATGGGTATTCACGAAGAGATTGTGCGGGCCTTGAGGTGGGCAGGGGCCGGGTGAGGGTGTCAAAATGTGCGCGTTGATGCATGTGTTGCATGCGACCGTGCGAGGGACGGACAAATCGAGAGAGATGGTTGTTGTGTTACGGATGCTCCTCTCTCCGTCTCTCTCTCCCTCTCTCTCTCTCTCACACACACAAGTAAACTGGAAGACTATTCTCTCATATATACACAACGTATCGGCATCTGTCTATGTCTCACTCATGCATGATCATTTGCACATTCACACCTCTCTATGTCTGTATCACACGCACACCGTCTCCACATTGCCCTTCCGCCACAACACACATATGGACACATACACACGTTATCTCTCAGTCACACACACAAAATCAGTATTAAAAAAACTAGGGCGCACCTAAAACGTCCATATCCAAATAAACACGAACTGGAGCTAAATTCAAATATATGGAAATATTGCAGCGTCAAGAACTTTCACAGGAAAAAAAGTTAAGTAATATTCGAGGATTGTTTTCACACACACAAAAAGGTTCGGTGGATGTCCTTCGAGCATGACACGATGACGCACCGTTCGATCGACCGCGCGGCCGTGGTTCACGCGCTTGCACAGGATTCCGTATCATGGCTGTGGTACTAACTAATAAAAGCGCTGCCTAAGTCTAATGTTTACGTGTACTAGTACGGTTTTCTTTTAAGTTTGACCAAGCTTATATATAAAACTAAAGTAAGCTCCCACACGCGCACTCATCAATATGTCGCCGCCGCCATTGCACATGCAGGCGCCCGCCTGCTCCGGCTAACAATTTCTCGCCCATCACCGCCGTGTCGCCACCATCCCTGTGCCATGAAGCCGAAGGCTCGCCCGCTCACATCGTCTGTAGTCCCTCCTTGCGATGCCGCCGTGCTGCCAAGCACGCGAGTAGCTGGTGGAGCCGCGTCTATGCACGCAGCGTACGAAGAGGAGGACGAGCGCATGCTCCAGCACGCAGGTGAGGAGGAACTAGCGTGTCATTGTCGTCTCCGCCCGCGCGGAGGAGGCGCGCATGGTGGCTATTGCGGCAGAAGCGGGTCACGCGCGCGTCGAGCCCACAAACCGGGTGCGGACGTGGAATCTACCTTCAAGACCTTGAATGCCACGTGGATCCTGCAATCTGAAGGAGCAATTTGGGTCAGTCGACTCATGTGAGCCGTTTGATGCAACATGGATGGCTAGAAGGGCTTCTTCCACCTCTTCTGCCTTCTTCTTCCTTCGCTCCGTCGAACTTCTTTCACAAATCGACTGACCCAAATTATACTACTAGTACGAACGTATTAAGTATAGTAGGAACACAAAGATACAAGCAGTAGTACCAACTGCAAGAAGAACAGTAGTAAGACATAGTACTAGTACTACTTTACGTACTAAGGAGTTCAAATAACGAGATAGTTCTGCTGGGGCCTCAGCACAACACACCCTTGAAAATAAACTAAGCAACTAGTCCGCTTGACACTGCAGTAGAACCAGCATGAGCGACTGCACTGCCACCTAATCGGAGTCTGAGTCCACGTCCTCGACTTCGTCCTCGTCCCTCTTCCGCTTCCTCTTCGCCGACGCTTCTTTGCTTGAACCGGACACTGGGCTCTGCTTCTTCATCCAACCCTTGTAGATATTTAAACAAAGGTAGGCATCCATTGATGTGTACAGGATGTGATCTTCATCTAATGTCTTTGACTCCCATGCATGATGAAACTCGTGATGAGGTTTCTTCAGTTTAGTGTACGAAGGATCAATCATGGCTGCTGCTAGGGTCAGCATTGAAGGTTGAGAGGAGGACACCAGGCTTGCCTTTTGGAGATCGAAGGGATGGCCTCCAACGAGACCTATCCGACGCAGGACATCCCTGTCGTTCTTAAAGCCTACAGTAACGAATTTCACTCTTTTGTCCTTGAGGAAGTTCTTAAAATCCTGGCACTCAACATCGGCATGGCATATGTGGTAGACCAAGCAAACGTTATGTACGCAAACCTGGATGACGGCGGGCTTCTTCCTCTCTTCGTCCTTTAGATCCTTCTCTCGTCCCAGGACTGTGGTGTACTCGACATCTAGCCCAGCGACCCACTCATTCGTTGAACTGTTGAACATGCGTAGGAAGCGAGCAAGCCATGCTTTCACCGTCTCGGATCCACGTGTGTAGATGACGATGAACTGATCGCCGATGATGGCTCTAACCTGGTACTCAGCAGCGACCATGGAGATTTGGGAGGCCATGGATTTTGGAGGAGGGTTAGGAGAAGTTGTTGTACCCCGCAAAAAAACTGGGAGTGAACTAATGTGAAAGGACGGGACGACTGGGAGCGAACTGTTGTAAGGTAGAAGACGGGGACAAGTAGGGCGTGCGAACGGTGTGGGGTTGCTGGCTTGCCCGGTGGATAAACGGCTACAAGCCGCCAAAGAGTTCTCGAGAACTATGCGGGACCCACTAGATGTCATGTCTACTAGACCCATATCGTAGGCCTGCCGGTATAGCTTCTGCCTGTTCGCACGCCATGCCGGCGCGTGGATGTAACTTCACTTAATTCCGTCAAACGTCGCGCCTCCCACGATCTTTGCCTCCCTCGCGCGGTCGCGCCCTTTGAGACTTCGACCAGCTATAAACGAGCAATTTTTTTGCCTTTTTTTAGACAAGCAATTTTTTTGCCTACTCCGCATGCATGATACTCCCTCTGGTCCTTTTTACTCCCGTCAACCATTTGCAAAGTGCTTGACCAAATTTATACTTTTTTTGAACACCACCTTATATTAATTAACCAGCCACACCAGTACACTCATTCGATACAATATTCACCACACATGGCGGTACGTTATTTACAAGAATACCATCTAATCTATTGTCAAAGCTATACTTAGCGATTAAGTGTGCCACCTTATTGGCCGAACGGCTAATATTTGACAATTGAAGATTGTTGATCAACTTCGAGATGCTCAACGCTTTCATCTTCAGGTCACGCATAGCAGACCTGTCATAGTCCCCCGATGCAAGAGACGCTACCACAAAAGCGCAATCAGTCTCTAAAATTACAAGATTATGAAGAGAAATACCTATGTAGAGACCGGCAATGCAAGCCCTAAGCTCCGCTTCCTCCACACTTTGACAGGCATCAATGAAATCCCACGACCAAATTTATACTAAAAATATCAATATCTACAATACTGATTATAATGAGTATAAGAACTACGTTTTATAATGAGTGTAAAAATATTGATTTGACATTGTGAATGTTGACACATTTTTCTATAAGTCTGGTGAAAGTAGAGGTACATTGACTTCAGACCAAACTTAAATGCACAATGCAGACTAGTTCCTCCGTCCAGGTGCGTGCCATGTCCTATCTTGTCATCACAACAAGGTTAGCTATTAGAGTGCCACTACCTCCCTTCTAGTTTAAAGGGCTCGATTCAAAAATTTCACCTACTCTTAGCAAGATAGTAGAGGCGGTGGAATAGTTTTTGAAGTCTGCAAAAGTACTCAACTAGTGCTGTCGTTCTTCACAAAAAAGTGTGTTTACAAATGCATGCATGAACACTAGTTACTCTAACCCACCCCTCTTCTTTAATTCTTTGCCACGTCAGCATGTTTGCTATTCCCGTGTGCATGATACCAGCTAAGATACCACCTTTATGGCCAGCCTTAATCATCGCATGCAATAATTTAGTGCACCTTGAAATATGAACATGTGTGGGGCATGTATGTTTTTAATGACTTGAGACTATACCTAGCCTGGCATGCAAGATGACTTATTATGCACCGTTCCCCATACCTGCAGGAAGCCCATGTGAAAAAATCTACATGCATGACTCTCCTCCCCCCACGCTCGTCCAATTCGTTGTGACCAGCAATATTTCCACCCCTTTGCTCCCCCGTAATTTACTCCAAGAAATATGCCCACGTATATGTTACTTAACTACAGGTGCATTGGGTCACTGACATATGGGCCCAACAGGGGTCTGGCCCACATGTCAGTGACGCAACTGGACCTGCAGTTAAGTCAGTGCAACTCAGTCCATATCTTACGTAGGTGTGCCATTGCTCGCTATAAATACTGCGCCTCTCATGACATCGCTATCTCCTCCCCCTCACGTTCACATTCATCGCTATCTCCTCCCCCTCCCTCTCACGTCGACCACCATGGCATCACCCCTCCCAAGCCCTAGGAGCCCCTCGCTGCACCGCGCGGATGGTCACGCGTCACCGTTCTGTTCCTCGCTACTACTAGTCGAGGAGGACGCGTCGGTGTTCCGCTCCTTGCCGCTACGCGATGCGTCGCCGTTCCGTTCCTCGCCGCCACTAGTCGAGGAGGACGCGTCGGTGTTTTGCTCCTCGCCACGACACGACGCGTCACCGTTCCGTTCCTCGCCGCCACTAGTCGAGGAGGACGCGTCAGAATTCCGCTCCTCGCCGCGACGCGTCAGCGTTCCCAATCTCGCCAGCACGCGCGCCGGAGGACGCGTCGACTCTCCGCTACGAGGAGAACGCCACGCCGCCCACTGAGCCCCCCAGCCTTGAGGAGCTTTGGAAAGAAATGGATGTCGCCTTCTGGGAGGCTTTGCCTCCAGCGGAGCGCGCCAAAATAGAGGCGGAGAAGAAGGCCGAGGAAGAGAAGCGCACCGCAGAACAAGCTGCCTGGGAGGCCTATGTCGTGTCCGAGAGAGTCAGGCAATTGGCTCGTTGGTAGAAGGCTCGTGCGAGGGCCGTGAGGGTGGCGGAGGACGCCCGTTCCAACGCCCTGAGTGCAGTTGGGCCCAAGCGCCTCATCTACGCTTGGCGGTACGTGGACCGGGTGCACGCTTCCAGCGAGGAGGAGTACCTGTTGGCGCTGGATCACCACACCGGTCAGGTCGCGCTCGCCCGCCGGCAAGCCGCCAATCAGCACCTCACGAGTTGCAAGGCGGAGGAAGAGGCGTTGTGTCGGCGCGCTGGGAAACGGCCGTGCACCAGGGCACTTGTGGCGCGCCGCAAGCGCTCCTGCGAGCGTCGTGGCTTTTAGGAGGAGTATAATTTTTGTTTCGTAAGGCGATATCATTAGTTTTGGGACACAAATGATAAATCCCAAACATTTAGGAATTTTTAGCGTCCTTAATTAAGTATATAAAAGGGAAAGTTTGGAAACCTTGTGTATTCGTACGCATTTTGCAAGTACGTGCATATAGCACAAACTTTACTATATACTATCGCACTACACGTCTCTCTCGATATATGCTTGCAGACTATGCTACTCCCTCCGTCCAGGTCAATAAGTCATCTTTGGTTGTGCACTGTGACCAAGAAGGAGGGAAGACTTATACACCTAGACGGAGGGAGTACTACTATTATTTAGTACGTGCAAATGCACGTTTTAACATTATGATGAGTTCTTTGTATAAGTAGAAAACATCACTAGTCGAGCTTGTGAAACGATTCAATGCAAAACAAATG
Organism: Triticum urartu; assembly: GCF_056163025.1. Classification (NCBI taxonomy): domain Eukaryota; kingdom Viridiplantae; phylum Streptophyta; class Magnoliopsida; order Poales; family Poaceae; genus Triticum; species Triticum urartu. The sequence goes on from NC_141876.1 coordinate 402,542,007, forward strand.
CAAAAATGCTCGTTTGATTGTTTACTTTTAGCTTCCTTCTCTATGGTTATTTCTCTGTCATACTTTGTACGGAGTATCTCACCGGTTGGAAAGGCATGCAAACTCCCAAACCGCTTCCTACACCCTGTATCAAATTTTTTGCCTAACAAGTTGTGCCGTGCAATTGGAATTCCAACTTGAGTACTACTACTACTAGTAGGAGTACCAGGGGCCAGTTCTTTTAGGCTTCTAGATTAGTAATCCCATAACTACTACCTCCGTCCTGGTTTATTGGTCCCCATTGTAATATGTGTCAAAATTTGATCATAAATTTAACTAATGAAATGTTAGTGCATGTCACATGCACTACTCCATCCGTCTAGGTGAGTAAGTCATCTTAGGCTGTGCACCGTGACCAAGGAGGAGGAGAAAACGAGAAACGTTAATGTTTATTTGCTAATCAATAGTATTGCATGTAATGAACTAACCATTGCATGTCGTGTTTGATATCTCAAGTCATTAAAAGCATGCACACTCTTTATCTCTTATTGGTTGATATGTTAAGAAACAAGAAATGAGGTAGAAGTTAATGCATCGCGCCTAAGTGTTTTGGGATTATTTGGTTTTCGTAAGAAGACTTACACACCTAGACGGAGGGATTACAATGGTCAGGAATAAACCAGTTAAATCTTTGGTCAAAATTTAGCACAAATTAGAATGGTGAGGAATAAACCAGGACGGAGTAGTAGTTTAGAAGCCCAAATAAATGAGTGAGGCGCCTTATTGTTACTCTCCACTATGACTAGTCTTGTGGGAAAAGCTGGGGAAGCCGCCAAAAGAACTGGCCCTAGGAGTAGTAGCTAGGGATCGAGTGTGCGAGATGAACCGGAGAAAGTAAATGCAGAGAGATGAAATGCAAAAAAGACGGAGGGATGTGATGGTTGCTTGTCTGTTTATTTTACCAGGCCACTTATTACTGGGAGTGGTTGGGTTTTGTGATATGACGGCTTTACTGCCGCGCCACGAGCGGGGTGTGTCGGTGTACTAGAGTAGGGGTACCCTAGTATCCCGAACTTGTGCACGGGTAGTCGCAGCATCCCGCGGCAAGGCTTGCCGGGTGACCGCCAAGGTCCTCCGTGGTTCCTTTGGAGCCATTCAAGGACAAAGTATCCAAGCCAAGGAGACAAGACCCCGGCAAGAGGAGCTTGCCGGGAAGGCCAACCAAGGCATCTCAAGGAACTTGCCGCGACGCGCCACGCGTCCCGGCAAGGCCCGGTGAGCGACAAGCTCCCGGACGCGACAAGACAACGACCGCGGCAAGGCGCTTGCCGCGGCAAGCCACCACTCTGTGTCCGGGCTCCAGCACATCCACCAACGTGTCGCTCTGGGACCCTTCCAGGCGTACGTGGCGGGAGGCTGTGCAGCCAGCGGTGCGCGGTGGCAAGCGGCGATGACAAGATTGCCATCGTGGCGAGCGGTGGCGTCCCTGACGGTCCCTTTTGCACTATTTAGGCAACGCAGACGGGCACTTAATGCGCTTGTCCCCTGCCATCAGGGTGAGGTATGATACACTGTAGCAGGTAGCTGTACCAACCGCAACACCTTTCCATTTTTACCCTTGTCTACATTGCCACCTGTCGGTGACCCCTTGAGCATATAAAAGGAGGCCCATGCGCAACGTAGAGGGAGGAGGAAGAGAACTCTCACGCTCGGTCTCGTTAGCTGCTGGGGTGTACTGTAGCACTCCGCGCTCCCGAGCAAGAATTCAATACAAACCACAAAGCAGGAGTAGGGTTTTACGCATCCGTGCGGCCCGAACCTGGGTAAACTGCTCGTGTGCTTCGCCTCGATCCGCTCTTCGTGCGAGCCACGCCCCCGCCAAACCGAAAGGGACTCGGTCCGCCGGTCCCATAGGTGCTCGTGGATTAGTCCCCCGACATCTTTGGCGCGCCAGGTAGGGGCGTCGAGGTTGTGTGAACCAGATCCGGCGTTCACACGAGCTAGATCTTCATCATCTTCATCGACATGCCACCGAAGAAGAAGGCTTCGGAGGCGGCTGCTCCATCCGTGCCGAACCCACCACCGCCGGAGCAAACAGCTGATGGGGCAGACGCCGGCGGAAGAACGGGCGTCGACGAGGGAGCTCACGGTGCTGCCAGGTCCAAGGACAAGGCTGCGCCGCCCATCGGCGGCGTAGCCGGCTCCCACAACGACCGGGCGCACTCCAAGACCTCGGCGTCCGTACATGCACCGCGCCCATCTCAGGAGGCGCGGGACCGGCAGCGTCATGGTACTCACGGTACCATGCGTTTGCTGGACCAAGATCGAGCTGGTGGATCTTGGAGTGCTCAAGACCAGCATGCACGCCAACATGCTGGCACGAGCGAGGCACGGTCGCCTGGACGGGATACTGCTCCTTCTAACATAGTTAGAAGTCCGAGCATATCCCGCTCCTCGCACCGTTCGCCGCCGCCAACCGCCACTACAGCAGAAGCTTTGGCGCGAGCTCAACTACTCCTGGACTACCCTCCAACGGCAGACAAGATCGACGACTGGAGGGCCACCATTCAGAGTCTCATCGGCTTCGCCAACGGCGACACTCAACGGTAGCCGAGCACGTCGCAGCCACGACAAGTCAGCCAGGCACGAGCCGGTGGCGACAAGACCGGTGGGGGTGTAACCATTGTGCACTCTCCGCCCCGAAGGCCAAGATCGCCGACTCGCCGGATCCACCTCGATAGCGACTCCACCGCGTCATCAGATCCATGAGCTCGTCGTGATCAGCGCCAAGTTCTTCACGAACGACAGCAAGAAGACGCTCGTACTCGCATCGAGCGCCGAAGAGAAGCGTGACGTCAATCGGACCAGCGCGCTGGGCCCTCTGTCGACATGCATGCGCCAGGGGAACCAGGCGACTTGCCGTACGCGGTAGGTTGCCCTGCGTTTACTCGTGAGCTGCGGCAAGTCCAGTGGCCCAGCACGAAGAATTTCAAGCCAGACGTACTAGAGAAGTACGACGACAAGTCGCATCCGTCAGAGTTCCTCAGCATCTACACCATCACGGTGCAGGCTGCCGGGGGGCGGGACGACAAGATCCTTGCCAACTACTTCCCGCTGGTGCTCAAGCCCAACGTCAGGTCCTGGCTCATGCACTTGCCGGACAACTCCATATCCTCCTGGGCAGACCTATGCCATCAGTTTGTCGGCGCCTTTACAGGCGGCCACAAACCTCATGGCCAAGAGAGTGACCTTCATCTGCTCGCCCAGAAGGAAGGAGAGCCCCTGTGCAAGTACATTCAGAGATTCAGCCGTGTACAGCACAACATCCCAGATGTCCACCCTGCCACGGTCATCAGCGCGTTCCATCCGAACGTGCGTAACCGCAGGATGCGGGAGGAGATGGCGATGTGCAAGATCAGAGACGTCAGTAAGCTGTATGCCCTGGCCGACAAGTGTGCACGTGCTGAGGAAGGGAGGAAACTCCCCGGAGGGAATACAGGAGCAGGAGGATCTGACAGCGAGGATGCTGCCCCGGCAAAGAAAAACCGGCGGCGGAACAACAGGAAGAAGAAAGGCAAAGATGTGCTAGTCATTGAGCAGTCCGGCAACGAAGGTGGCGCCAAGAAAGCCAAAGCTGGTAGCCCCGGCAAGGAGATTGCCGCATGCACCAACTACCAGACTGTGGCGGTCGCCGACAAGCAGGACGACATCGACAAGCAGTACTGCAAGATCCACCGCACCAAGGGCCATGACCTCCAGAGCTGCAAGAAGGTCGAGCAACTTGTCCAGCAGCAAAAGGCTGAATACGAGCAATGCGACAAGGAGAGGGCCCAAGGAGGTGCTGGAGAATCCGGCAAGAAGCGCGCCAGCCGGGGAGGACGCCGCGGCAAGGCCAAGCAGCGGCAAGGAGACAGACCTCCCCGCGGCCGCGACAAGGATGAAGATGACGACGACGACGAAGACATGGATGGTGTTGAGACCAGTGAGCAGGAGTTCCAGAAAGCCACAGAGGTCTTGTGCGTTGACGGCGGTGCTTCTCTGCATACTTCGCACCGCCAACTCAAGCAGTGGGTGCGGGAAGTCAATGCGGCGGAGCCACCTGTCGAGTCACGCAAGCTTCTGAAATGGTCCAGCACGCCTATCATCTTTGATATTGAGGACCACCCTGATCGCACAACTGCGGTCGGGTGCTTGCCGATGTTGGTTTCACCAACTATCCGCAACCTTAAGGTCACTAAGATGCTAGTTGACGGCGGGGCCGGCTTGAACCTGATCTCCTCCGCTGTACTCCAGAAACTCCAGATCCCTGACAGCGAGCTTGAAGAGACCGGCACATTCCAAGGAATCAACCCGGGAAGGAGCAAGCCGAAGGGGAAGGTCACGTTGCCAGTAACATATGGCAGCGAGGTGAACTTCAAGACTGAGAGGGTCACTTTTGACGTTGCCGATTTTCCATTGCCTTACAATGGGATACTCGGTCGTCCAGCACTCGCCAAGTTCATGGCAGCCTCTCACTACGCATACAACATGCTGAAGATGCCAGGCCCGATAAGCGTCATCTCTGTCCCTGGCGACAAGATGGATGCTCTTATCTGCGCCGACAAGATCTACCGGGAAGCGGCAGCCGCAACAGATCGCAAGTCACCTGCTGTTGAAGCTCCCGGGGGGAAGAAGACCAAGTCCGGCAAGAGTTCTGATGCCCACTCCGGCAAGCGCACCTCTTCGGAGTGCTGCGCTGCCGTCGAGGACGCACCATCGAGCTCCACCGGCAAGTGTAAGAAGACAATGGCAGCTCCGCCAGAGACCAAGAAGGTGTCCGCCAAGGAGGACGGCACTGGTGGTACCTTCACCATCTGTGCCACTCTCGACCCTAAATAGGAAAGCACGCTCATTGCTTTCCTGCGGGCGAACGTCGACGTGTTTGCGTGGCAACCGTCTGACATCCCCGGTGTACCCAGGAAAGTAATTGAGCACCATCTTGCCGTTTGTCCTCATGCGCAGCCCGTCAAGCAGAAAGTCAGGAAGCAAGCAGTGGAGCGCCAAGAATTCATCGTAGAAGAGATCAAGAAGTTGGAAGCAGCAGGCCTTGTCAGAGGAGTGCTCCATCCTACGTGGTTGGCCAATCCTGTAGTCGTGCGCAAGGCGAACGGAAAATGGAGACTTTGTATCGACTTTACCGATGTTAACAAAGCTTGTCCCAAAGACCCATTTCCTTTGCCGCGCATTGACCAGATTGTTGACTCCACGGCCGGATGTGACTTGCTTTCATTTCTTGACGCATACTCAGGATACCATCAGATCTTCATGGCAGAAGAGGATGAGGAGAAGACCGCATTCATCACTCCATGTGGCACGTACTGTTTCATACGGATGCCTTTCAGTTTAAAAAATGCTGGTTCAACATTTGCAAGGGTAGTCCATGTCGCTCTTGAGACACAAATACACAGAAATGTGGAAGCCTACATGGATGACATAGTGGTCAAGAGCAAGGACAAGGCAACTCTGATTCAAGATTTAGACGAGACCTTTGCAAATCTGCGCAAGATCAGCCTCAAGCTCAACCCCGAGAAGTGTGTGTTTGGAGTCCCCTCCGGCAAGCTTCTCAGGTTCTTCGTGTCTCAGTGGGGAATCGAAGCCAATCCCGACAAGATCAAGGCCATTGAGCAGATTGAAGCACCAAAGTGCGTCAAGGATGTACAAAGACTTGCCGGTTGCGTGGCTGCTCTCAGCAGGTTTATCTCTAGGTCTGCTGAGCGCGCCCTGCCGTTTTTCAAAATATTGAAAAAGGCAGGTCCAATGAAATGGACTCCGGAAGCGGAGGCTGCGCTGCAAGACTTGAAGAGATACCTGTCCTCCACTCCAACACTTGTCGCACCTAAGCCACAAGAGAAGTTGCTGCTGTATATAGCGGCAACCAATCAAGTGGTTAGTGCTGCGTTAGTAGCAGAGAGGGAGGCAGATGACGAGCCAGCAACCACGGCAGGCGCATCCAGTGACAAGCAGGGGGCTTCCCCGACAAGCTCTGGTCCCGACAAGGATGGATCTGCGCAGACGCGCGAGGAGATACAGAAGAGAATGGTACAGCGCCCAGTTTACTTTGTCAGTTCCCTTCTGCAGGGGGCTAGGTCAAGGTACTCTGGCGTGCAGAAATTGCTTTTCGGCCTTCTCATGGTCTCGAGAAATCTGCGCCATTACTTCCAAGCACATGAGATCACAGTTGTCACTCGTTTTCCGCTGAAGAGGATACTACAGAATCCAGAAGCGACAGGCAGGATTGTTGAGTGGGCACTGGAACTGTCAAGCTTTGGCCTCAAGTTTGAGAGTACTTCAACTATCCAAAGCAGAGCATTGGCAGAATTCATAGCAGAATGGATGCCAACACCAGATGAAGAAATTCCAGAAACGAGCATCCTCGTCGAAGAAGCAAGCAAAGAGTGGCTGATGTACTTTGATGGTGCCTTTTCGCTGCAAGGCGCCGGCGCTGGCGTGCTGCTTGTCGCACCCACCGGAGAGCACCTCAAGTACGTAGTCAGATGCACTTTCCCAAGGAGCAAGCAACAAACAATACTGCAGAGTATGAAGGCTTGCTTGCCGGTCTCAGGATCGCGGCAGACCTTGGGATCAAGAAGCTCATTGTCAGGGGTGACTCGCAGCTTGTCGTCCGCCAAGTGAACAAGAGCTATCAGAGTCCGTTGATGGAAGCCTACGTCGACGAAGTGAGAAAGCTAGAAGAGCACTTTGACGGCCTACAGATGGAGCATGTTCCAAGAGCTCAGAACGCCATTGCCGATGGCCTATCAAAGTGCGCCGCACTTAAGTTACCTGTGGAACCAGGGATCTTTGTGCTCAAGCTGACTCAACCGTCTGTAACGCCATCAACTGGACAGAGCAAGAAGAGGAAGTTGATTTCTGGTGACTATTTTCTGGCAGAGCTTCCCGAAGCCGCCGCCAAGAAGGTCCCCAAGATCAACGCCAAGAGCGCTGAGGAGCAGTCTGCTCCGGCAAGCCCTAGGGTTTGTTCCGTTGAAGCAGAAACTCCCGACAAGTTTTGCTCCGGCAAGCTTGCCGGGGAACGTCAAGCTCCGGCAGAGCCGCAGGTTCTCGCCATTGAAGCGGATGTTCCCGCAGCAGCAGATTTGCCTTTAGTCCTTGTTGTCGAGCCACAAGCTCCAGCATGGACACAGCAGATTGTCCGTTTCCTTCAGACAGGAGAACTTCCCGAAGAGCAGGAACAAGCGGAAAGAGTAGCCCGGCAGTCAAGTATGTACCAGTTTGTCGAGAACACACTGTACAGAAGAAGACTCAACGGTGTGAAATTGAAGTGTATTCACCGGGAAGACGGACAAAAGCTGTTGGCAGAGATACATGGAGGCATATGTGGTCACCACATTGGCGCAAGAGCACTTGCCGGCAAAGCATTTCGGCAAGGTTTCTTTTGGCCGACAGCCCTCCAGGATGCAACTGCACAAGTAACCAAGTGTGAAGCGTGCCAGTTCCATTCCAAGCAGATACACCAACCAGCTCAAGCTCTCCAGACGATCCCTTTATCCTGGCCATTTTCGGTCTGGGGGCTCGACATCCTCGGCCCCTTTCCCCGAGCAGTTGGGGGCTTTGAGTACTTGTATGTTGCAATCGACAAGTTCACAAAGTGGCCGGAAGTGGAAGCAGTGAGGAAGGTGACAGCACAGTCAGCAGTCAAGTTCTTCAGGTCGATTGTTTGCCGCTTCGGGATCCCTAACAGGATAATCACCGACAACGGTACGCAATTCACGAGCCGCACCTTCATGCAGTACGTCCAAGATCTTGGTGCCAAGGTCTGCTTCGCTTCTGTTGCTCACCCGAGAAGCAACGGTCAAGCGGAGAGGGCAAATGCTGAAGTGCTGCGTGGGCTCAAGACCAGGACTTTCGACAGGCTGCACAAGTGCGAAAGAAACAGGATCGAGGAGCTGCCGGTGGTTCTTTGCTCGATCAGGACGATGCCAAATCGAGCCACTGGCCAGACACCTTTCGCTCTAGTCTATGGAGCAGAGGCAGTTCTCCCCACGGAACTCGTATACGGGTCACCTCGAGTGCTCGCTTATGATGAGCTTGAGCAAGAGCAGCTGTGACAAGATGACGCGCTACTCCTTGAGGAAGACCGTCTTTAGGCTGCTGTACGAGCTGCTCGCTACCAGCAAGCTTTGCGCCGCTACCATAGCCGCAAAGTTAACGCCAGAAGTCTCGAGGAAGGCGACCTTGTTCTTCGGCGTGTTCAGTCCGCCAAGAATTCCAACAAGTTGACGCCGAAGTGGGAAGGCCCTTACCGGGTGAAACGAGTCACTAGGCCTGGCGCTGTCCGCCTTGAGACCGAAGATAGCATTCCGGTGAGCAATTCCTGGAACATTGAGCATCTTCGTAAGTTTTACCCGTAAGGCGCGGTTGCCGGAACCTGTTCCGGCAACCACCTTTTGTACAAGTCTTGCCGCTGTTGCATGTAATCCTTTGTACAAAGCCGGGCGCAGACCCCGTGCATAAGTAAAGCTCATATGCTCCGCACATCTTGTCAAATTCATGCTTTCTATTTTTTGCATATGTGATCTGACACTTTGTGCAGCACCTACTCCCCGGTAAGCAATAACGAGCTGTAAGGCTCCATATCTTTATTTTCTCCTCTTTCTTTTTTCTCAAGGAAAGGAAGGTCCCCTCGCCCACAAGTTTGCCGGGGGGAAAGGGGAAGATAATGGTATGGACCAGGCGTTGTTCAAGAAAGTTTCGCCTTACCGGGAAGCAAACAACAGAAAAGCTAAGTTGCCAAAGTTTGAGCAATCAGATTTTTTTAAATTTTAAGTTATCTCCCTTGAACGACCACACTTTGTATGGAAAACCTGTGCGCGGAGGAACCAACTCGTAGCTAGTTGCGCCCTTACTTTGTTTCGAGTCCGCTCAACAACTTAAGTGAGCTGCGACTAGTTGCGACAAGGTTTCTTGTCGGTAGCGGCACCGCCAGCAGGCTGCTGACGTCCCGCACTCAGCGCTCGCAGCTAAGGTGCCTGCACCGGCAAGTTCCCTAAAAGCGTAGGGCAAAAACATACAAAGGGAGGAATCAAGTAAAGGGAATAACATTGCAATCATTACCCGGAATAGGGTTATATTACAAGGTAGCTTGTCACGGCTCTAATAGATTGTTCTCATAACATGACCAGCAGTGACAAGAAAATAAGAAAACGGGCGGCCTAGTCTACGCGATCGCCCTCAATCCTCTTGATCCCGCTCACCTTATCCACAATGGGTGCGACAAGGGCCTTGAGCGCCTCCAGATCAGCATCCGGCGGCAGGGTCTTGAGGACGTTGGTGAGGTTGAGGCCCGGGTTGCGGAAGGCCACCTTCACCAACACCTTTTGAAGAGCTCCCGCGCAGATCTTGCGCGACTCGTCGGCCAGCTGCTTTGGGATCTTCTCCCGGAGCCGCTGGAGGGCCGTCGCCACGCCTTTGAAGAACAAGGTGAGCTTGGCGCTGGGTTGGAGGTTCTCATCAGAGGGATACCCGAGATCCTCCACCCCCAGCTGCGCCAGCTCCCTGTCGATATCTGCGGCAGCATTCACGAGACCCTCCGTCTAGTGCTCCACTTTCTCCCTAAAAGCATTCTGGGCGGCGGTCAAAGTGGTCAGCTTCAACTCAAGATCTGCGTTGGAGTCCTTGGTGGCGCTAAGCTCTTTGCCCTTCTCGGCGAGACGAACCTGCAGCTCTGAGTTGCTGTGGGCGTCCTTCTCCCGCTCACGCTTGAGCGTGGCAAGCTCTTCACCACTCGCCTTGAGATCGGCCTCCAGCTGCGCCACCTTCGTCTCCAGCTCCTTCCTAGCGGCCTCGGCAACTGCGGCAGCATCCTCTGCTTGCTTAAGGGCTCCGCCGAATTTTTGCTCACGCGCGGCAAGCTCCTCCTCGTGGCTGTCGAGGTTAACTTTCCGCTGCACCAGCTCGCCCTCCTGCGCAGACAGCTTCTCAGCGGCAAGCCGCTGTTGCTCTTCAACTTCGGCCTTCTCGAGGAAGAAGGCCTTCTGCTCTTCGGTGAGTTGCTCCCGCTCCTCTGCCAGGGACCGGAGAGCTTCCTGGTTGAGACCCCGGAGCTCCTCCGCGCGCTTCTCGATGTCCGCTCCCGCCTTCGCGACAAGCGCCTCGCGGGATTCCAGCTTGGCTTGCCGCACGCGGTAGAGCGACAACAGCTTCCGCAGCAGCCGCTCCTCCTCAGGCTCGCCGCTGCTGCTGCTCGGCGCATCAACTAGCATTAGCCCAGCGGAGGCGAGGACCTCTCCATCAAAGCTCTCTCCCTCGACTGGCGCCCTGGAGCTTGACGCCCAGGGGAGGTTGATGAAGACGCCATCGCCGGCCTTCAAGTAGACGCCTGGCTGGAGCTCTTCGGAGCCTAGCGCTGCGGCAGCGGCGGACGGGGCGGCGGTCGACGTAGCGCCTGGCGCTCCTGCGGCCTCAGGGCCGTCAGTGCGATCGCCAGACCCCTCGCCAGCTGTTGCTGCGGCAGCTTTGGCGGCCTCGTCGCCGGCGGGATCATCAGCGCCGGCTGCTTCTTTAGTGGCAGCGGCGTCGTCGGCAGCAACCTCGGTCTCCATCGGCTCCGCAGCAGATGGGTCTGATGGCCGGAAAAGTGAGAAAAGTCAAGCGAATACCCAAAAAGAAGAAGAACCCAAGGGAAGCTTTGAAGAGAAGATTACCTGTACTGGGTTCGGCAGTCGTAGTCTCCGCCGCCGGGGGGACGCTGGTGCTGTCCCTTGCCGGAGAACTCTCCCTTGCCGGAGGACTCTCCCTTGGCATTTCGGGGGCGGCCTCCGGGCGCTCCTGGTGGGGCTGCTCTGCTCCTACTCAAACCAACAGTCAGATGTCAGCAAAGAAAGAGTATCCATGCGCGCCTAACAGCGGAAAGCGAACCATATACTTACGCTGGGGGCTGCTCTGGAGAACAGTTGCCGGGTCCGGCAAGGTTGTCCCGGACGCACCCCCTACTGTCGCGGTGGGTTCGTCCTCGATGACAATCACCGGGACCTTGGCTCTCTTCGCTGCTCTCTGGGCCAGAGTCCTAAAAAGGAATAAGTTCAGAGTAAAGCAAATGAGATACAAGACAAAACAACAAGAATTGAAGAACTACAAGTACAACAAGAGAATCTTACTCTTCTTCTTCCTCGTCGGAGCTGAACGCGGAGAAGTCGAAGTCCGGCTCATGTCCGGCGCGAGGAGGCGGAGGAGTAGCTTCCCTTGGCTTCTTGGCGGGAACAGTGGCGGTGGTCTGAGATGACCCCGCTCCGGCTGCCGCCGCGGCGTGAGAAGCGGCAGGAGCAGAAGCGGTGGTCCGGGTGGACCCCGCTCTAGTTGCTGCAGCAGCGTGAGGTGCTCCACCGCGGCAGGGTGAGAGGTGAGACTCCCGTGCAGCGCCGCCCTCTACACTTGTACTACATTGGTCGTGGTTTATTAGTCCCCCATTGGATTTGACTGAAGATTTAACTGACAAAATGTTAGTGCATGTCAACAAAAACTATATCATTGGATTCATATTTGACATAGCTTTGAATGATATAATTTTAGGTGGCATGCATCAACATTTATCGTACTATATATAATGTTAGTTCAATTTTTGGTTGTACTAATCTATAGTAGTAAGGTGCCCGTGCGTTGCACCGAACAGTGAAATGCATTGATTGGGGAGTCGTTTATTTTGACAAAGGATGTGGGGGTCATCTCATGTGTAACGGGTATCGATAGGTTTCTTCGGATATTATTTCATCTCTAGAGCTCACAAACATTTGGGTGAAATAGATAAAAAGGTATCTTTTGCAAACAAAAGCGTTCAACTATTCAACCTGCATCCAAAACTTGTGAAGAAATAACACTTATTGTGCTTTGCAAGAAATGATCTTTAATAATTAGTTTTTGAGTATCGATTGTTATACATGTTGGCTACAGATGACATGACACTTTCTTATAGTCAACAGTTGGCTATACTATTAAGTAATATTAACCATGCCCTTATACACCTAGACGGAGGGATTAAATCAGGATGACTTGCAAGCGGGCAGAGGAGATGTAAGAAATGATTCATCGTAAGGATTTCACCAGTACTGTAGTAAAAATTCATACATGGAAGATTCTAGACTAAACCATAAATGGATACACTTTTATTCATGCGCGATACTCCAATAGAGCAAGATCCTGCATGGAAGTCTCCACATGCTTAGACATCGGATTACATTGAGCGAAGACTAATGATCAACATTTAACTTGATAATGCGTATGTCCAGGTGAACCTCCTTGGAGTCCCCGTGCACCGCGTCGGCGGGTAAAGGATGCCATGGGTTTTCCAAGTCCACATTGGCGGGATAGTCCCAGCTCCCCAGAGTCCAAGTCTGTTTGATGAGGCCAGTGTCGCCGCCCACGCGACCCGGAGGGGTAGTAACACTGACCACGCACCCGTACATCGGCCTCGTGTTAGTGTCAGCATCAGCGGCGTCGCCCCTGACGCACATTACAGAGACGGGGCGGCGGCCTACGCGGGCCTCGCCGATGCCCACGATCAAGAGGAAGACGCTGCCATCCTCCTCCGAGACTAGCAGGCGGCGGTGATCCTCCAGCGACTCCGGCATGGTGAACGGGTAGCATGTCTTGTACTTGATGTTCTCCGCCAAGGGCCAGCAGTGACCGCTGCACGCATCCGTGAGGTGATGCACCATGTCCGCCGGCGAGCCACAGAACGGCATCGTGCACTCATAGCAGTGGACGAAGGGCTCCTTGGAGGCATCAACCAGGCCGTCCATGAAACGGGAGTGGCTGTAGGGGACGTTGCGCCAGTTGAATATATGAGCAAGTTACTACGAGATTTAATCCGAATAAGCACAAAATAAATCATGAATTCTACCACGATTTCGAACAGGAAGGACAGAAACACATACGATGCAACGGGAGCAGCACCGTTGGCGTTGAGGTTGTCGCCCATGTCCAAACACCATGTAGACACGGTCTTTGAGCATGGTTCATAGTCGTTCCACGCTCGGGCATTGAAGTTTGTAACTATTTTAGATTAGAATATACTACTCCTCCGGTGCTAGTAGTAGAGGAGCGTCCTACTCTACTACTCTACTCAAGCAAGTTAGGGCATAGCACTTTAGGGAGTACCAGTACTGTGACCACTCAAGCAAGTTGTCTGGCATCGACATGACCCTACGCTGCTGGTATGTGTCTCGTAAGTCAAGCGGCGTGCTGTAGTCATCATCACCTGTCCACTTCCCGCAGCACATATTCGCTTCTCCATCTTTGTCCGCACATAATCTTGTCCAATCTTCCATCCCCGCTAAGGCGCCTCCCCCCTCGTCCGAAACCCAAGCACTAACAATGGAAGAACCGAGCAGCGTCCGCTGAAAGAGTGGCTGGAATTCGCTCCCCACAGAGGTAATCAAGCTCATTGTTTCGCGTGTGGACAATCTCAGTACCATGCCGCTCGCCGCGTGCTCGTCGGGGCTGTACTGTTTACTCAAAGGTCCGGAGCTTTTTAAGCCAGCTCCTTGCTTGCTGATGCCACCTGATCTTCAGAAACAGCGTGTCACGCATCATAACGATCGTAGGGTGGCGAGCATCAACCCCCTTGACTGCGATCCGATCCCCGTCAGCCTGAACTACATTAACAGTATGTGCCGGGTCGGCATGAACACGTATTGGATGGTGCTTGTCGATGGTCGCGGCAGCTGGATGCTCGTGGAGGTCTACACCCGACGATTGATCCCCCTTCCTTCGATTAACACTGCACTGCTTTGGCACCGCGGCCCAGAATACTCGGAATCTTATAGTAGCCAACATGATACCAAGTTTGATTTGCTCAAGGTTGTAATCTGCCAAGTGCCCACAAGATCTGCGAATTATAAAGACTTCAGGCTAATTGCGTTCTTCAACCGCGGTCTCGCCTATCTGACAGGTCACTGCGGTAAGTGGATAAATCTGCACGTCCATCGCAGGATCATACATCCTCCATGGTTCTTTGATGCCATTGAACACAAGGGCTTCATTTACGCTGTCGACTCCTTCTATGGCTGGACGTATTGCTGGCCTACTCCAGTCATCGCTACAAACGGCTATTACAGCAGTATGTTACCTTCCTATGATATCATGATGGCTTGCTTATATTACTGTCAACATTTGCTAAAAAAATATTCATGCTCATAACATGCTGTTCTTAAGATTGACTAAATCAAGAGCCCTTTTTTATTTGACTCCAACTTGATATGATGTTGTAGGCCGCCTGGTGTCCCTACCCTTCCTAATCCCAGAACCTTACAAAGAAAAGTGGCATGGCAGTTGTAGGTGATTCCTGGCTCGATCAGATGACGGCAAAAGATTGATGATTGTTTGCACATACCAGACGTGTTGTTTCGCGGAATACAATCACAATCACTGCAAGGTCTTTGAGCAGGATCCCAGCTTCTCTGGGCCTTCAGGAATTTTTGACTGGAGGCTGGTAAGTAGCCTTGGTACATGCTCTCTGTTTGTCGGACTAAATTATCCGATTAACCAGGAGATAACCGACGGCAAGGATCACGATGGCAGCGCGGTTTCGTTCATCAGGCAAAACTGTGTGTACACAGCGTACCATGCGTCTCTGCATGCACCATACCCTGATATGTGCCGCCACGCTCTGCAGCCCAAAGTAGGAGAGAGGGTCGCAAGTATCAGACTTTGACTTGCTGGCTAGAGTTTCCCCCGTCAGGCACCCATCTGGTTCAAGCCGTCAGCCAATCTCCACAGCTTAATAAATAGTAACATCTAACTGAGCCAATTAGTTAGATGCGTACACTTGGTGTAGTAGCATCTTTATTTAGTTTGATGCATACACTTGTTCTTTTTGGGTAGCCCTTTTGTAATGATGGCTGATGTTTGGTCTAGAAGAGAGAGCTGCGTCTTCACTCTTCTGGCCTGCTTACTGCTTCTGTTGCACCCCCAGCCCTGGTTGCTGTTGCTGCTGTTTTCAATGTACAATCGGTAGTATATTTCGTCTGTTGGTTGAATAAATGTGTTGTTAGAACGACAAACACAATGTTTTGGAAGTCGTTGCATGGTTTGATCCTTTAGTGCCCCGTACCGTACGTAACGCATACTATTTTTCGTACGGAACACATTTTCCACTTGTTGATAACATGCAGCCCACTGATGAAGGCCCAATAGAGAAGCCCATAATTAACTGGAAGGGAGGCTCTCACATGAATCTGGCCCAGGTACATGCTCATGGTCCCCTAAACATAAATAAGTAAATTAATAAATAAATAAAGCTAAATGCTCATGCACCAGTTCTTTGGGAAAATAGGTAGCCCGGTATTTCTTTTTGAAGAATACCCAAGCTAGGCCTATTTGTTTTCTCCGAATTACTGGGCTGCAAATCTTTCAAGACGAGGAGGGACGCATTCCATCCTGGCTTAAGTGTATGGTCAATGTCTGTTAAAAGTAATATCAAAAGGGGTTAAAAATTCCAAAAAAATTATAGCAAATGGGATATAAGTTTCTTTTATTGTTTTTGTTCTTCACTGATATCTTATACGTATTTCATTGGATTTAACATGACATAGTACTAATTTATTTTTAAATTTTTTTTAGTATGGCTATTAATTTTTGGATTAAGAATATTTTGTTCCCCAGCAAAAATTTGCGAATTTTCAAAATTTCCCACATATTTAGTTAATTTTTTGACCCTGGTACTGACCAGAAAATGGCCAGCAATTCTAAAAATGGAAAATGGGCTGCAATAAATTCCATATGAATTAGAAAATGAGTAAAAATTATAAAAATAATAGCAAATGGGCTGTACATGCCACAGATTTCAAGGCTGACTTGTTTACGCAAGGCTTTGTCAGTGAACACACGATGATAGAAGCAGTGACTGTTGGATGTCCATCCAACGGCCGACGTGCTTCTTCAATCTCTGATCTTCCTGCTCCAGCCGCCTAAACTAGCGCCGGCGGGACTGCCTGCTCCCTCCTCTTGTGGCCCGCTGTGGTGCCGCGCAGGCTTCCCCGGCCCACCCTACTCCCTTCGCTGGCCAGGCCGCACGCAATCAATTGCCTCCTTATTACGCGAAAAAAAATGATTCCTCCCACTGACATCTGGGGCGCACCGGTTGGGAGGCTGACCTATGGGCCTACTAAGTTGACGCGTACGCAGGGCTTGTCAACTTAGTCAACAAATGATTCTAGCAGCAGTAACCGTTGGATTTGAATCGAACGGTCCTGCTGCTTCTTCAATCGTTGCTCTTCTTGCACCAGCCGCCCAAACCAGCGCCGGGGAGACTGCCTGCTCCTGCCTCCAGTGGCCGGTTGTGCTGCCGTTGAGGCCTCATCGCCCCCTACTACTCCCACCGCTAGCCAGGCCCTGCAGCGACAGCAGCCTCACACCGCAGCTGAACCAGTGAACCCTCCTACTCCTCTCGGCGTGGGCATCCACTGTCGCGTCTTCCCCGGCTCCGTGTCGTCCCCTTCCTAGGCCTCACCATCGTCCACCGCCTTGGTGCTCTCGGCGCGGAGTGGTCAACGTGGTCAACAACATTCCATCAGAAGAGTACTCTACATGGAGAGGCTGACAGCTGGGTCCACGGCCACAACCCAGTTTTTTGTGATTTGCCAAGTAAGTCGCTTTGTCAGGCCTGTTGGGCTGCAAATCTTTCAAGACGAGGAGAGCTTTCATTCGGCTGGCCGAGAAAATGGCCCATTAGTAATGAGAAATGGGCTGTACAGTTTTAAAACACATCAAACTGGCAATTAGTTTCAAATATCTTTTTTTTCATTTCGAGATTTTAAATTACATTAATTTTTATGCATGGAGAATTTCTTGGATTTTATATTGATATACATTTATTTTTAAAATTAGTTTGAATGTGAGTCAAAATTTCGGGATTAAAAACAGTTCGGACCGCACCGAAATATGCAAAATTTCGTATAATTTTTTAACCGTGGCCACAATATGGGCTGTAATGCTAACAAAAAGAATATGGGCTCCAAAAAAACCTTAATAATTAGCAAATGGGATGTAAACTATTAGAAATAATGGCAGATGGGCTGTATGTTGTTTTCCACAGATTTGAGGCTTTCCTAAAAAAAGGTTGACGCACAAGCAGTGACTGTTGGATGGCCATCCAACGGCTGTCATGCTTCTTCAATCTCTGCTCTTCCTGCTCCAGCCGCTCAAACAAGCGCCGGCGGGACTGCCTGCTCCCTCCTCCCCGCGGCCGGCTCTGCTGCCGCGCAGGCCTCAGTGCCCCACCGTACTCCCATCACTGGCCTAGCCATCCCTCTACTCACCCATACCTGCTGTTATTCTCCGGCGACAGCATACAAACCAGTAAACCCTCGTACAATCGTACTCCCCTCCGCGTGGGAAACAATTGCCGAGTCTTCCCTGCCTCCGTGTCGTTCCCTTCCTAGGCCTCGCCGTCGTCCACCGCCCTGGTGCTCTCGGCGCGGCCTGGTCAACATGGTCAACGGCCGACATGCATTTGAAGTGGACTGTACGTGGAGAGGCCGACAGCTGGGTCGACGGCCGCATGCAAGGAAATGCCGCCTTATTACGCGCAAAATAATGACTCCTCCACCTGACGTCAGGGACCCACCGAAAGGGCCTCTATATTTCACGAAAAAAATGTTATCACCGCTGATAGCTCGGACCCACCAGCTATATCTTCGCATGCAAGGAAGTGCCTCCTTATTACGCACAAAAAAATGAATACTCCCCCTGTTAGCTGGGACCCAGTATAGTGGCAGCTGACTTGTGGGCCTACTAAGTTGACGGGGACGGAGGGCTTTGTCAACCTAGTCAATATGCACGATTCTAGCTCCAGTGACCATACGATGTCCATCCAACGGCCGTAGTGCTTCTTCAACCTCTGGTCTTCTTGCTCCAGCCGCCCAAACCAGCGCCAGTCGTGCCTCATGCTCCTGCCTCCCGTGGCCGGCTGCGATGCGGCGGAGGCCTCACCGCCCCCTGCTACTCCCACCGCTGGCCAGGCCATCCCACTACTCACCCACACCCCCTGTTATTCTGCAGCGAGGGGAGCCTCACACCGCAGCGAACCAGTGAACCCTCGTACTCCTCTATGCGTGGGCATCCACTGCCGCGTCTTCCCTGGCTCCGCGTCGTCCCCTTCCTAGGCCTCGCTGTCGTCCACCGCCCTGGTGCTCTCGGCGCGACATGGTCAACATGGTCAAGGAACGACTTCCATCGGACGTGGATTGTACGTGGAGAGGCTGACAGCTGGGTCCACGGCCGCAGCAAGGAAGTGCCTCCTTATTACGTGCAAAATAATTATTCCTCCACTAACATCGGGGACCCACCAGACGGGCCATCGTATTTCATGAAAAAACATTTCCCCCCTGACTGCTGGGACCCACCAGCTACATCTTCGCACGCAAGGAAGTGCCTGACAGTCGGGACCCAACTGGTCGAAGCATACATAGCGTTGTCATTCTGGTCGCAAACGTGTATGTACATATATACTGGTGGATGTAGAGGTGCGCACGGAGCATGTACACGTACGTATAGCGGCCAGGGTGCAAGAAAGAAAATACGGCCACGTATGTGTACATACGGGCGGGGTCTCGAAATGCGTTGTGTTCATCGGGAGGCAACGGAATGCGTTGTGTTCATCGGGAGGCAACGGAACGCGTGGGAGCCAACCGACTGGGTCAGAATGGAATGCGTGGTCGTGTTCATCGGGAGGGCTTGGACGGAACAGGCGATGGAAACGAGGGCTAGCGTACCGCAAAATAGAGGAAACAGCCTTGTGTTCGACCAGCCACGTTCGAAACGGGATCCTGTTCATCGGGAGGGGTCTGGTGTACCGCAAAACGGAGGAAACGGACCTCCTACAGTCGAAACGGGGGTCCTGTTGATCGGGAGGGGTGTGGCGTACCGCAAAATGGAGGAAACGGACTTGTGTTGGAGCGCTACGGTTGAAACGGGGGTCCTGTTGATCGAGAGGGGTGTGGCGTACCACAAAACAGGACTCCACAGGATACTGTTCATCTCCACTGTCGACCTCCTCCAGCCTCCACGGGCTACCGTCGACCTCCTCCAGCCTCCACGGGCTCCTGTTCATCCAGCCTCCACCGCACTCTACTCCACCGGCTACTGTTCAATCACCCCTGCACGGGCACCCCTCCACCGTCTACTATTCATCCAGCCCTCCACACCACGGGGTCCTGTTCAACCACCCCTCCACGGGCACCCCTCCACCGTCTACTGTTCATCCAGCCCTCCACACCACGGGGTCCTGTTCATCCAGAGGCAACGCCACCGCTCACTGTTCATCCAACCCCCCCCCCCCCCCCCCCCCGCAACGCTCATTATTCATCCAATCGATCGGCTTTAGTTAGCAGCAGTAGCGAAGGAATCGCTCAATCGGGTTCAGTTAACAGGAATCGATCGATCGCTCGGGTTTAGTAATGCATAGCCTGCAGTGCAATAGCTCGGGTTCAGTTAGAGCCCAACGCCTCGCTCGGGTTCAGTTAGAGCCAACACCTCGCACACACGCGCGTACATGAATGAGAGAAACGCGCATCGCTCGGCCCCCGACCTCCCACCGTAACCGGGAACTCCCCGAAATTTTCCTCCCCCTCGCTTCTACCACGGTTTTTCCGTCATGGACGGCCCAAAGAATGTCATCCAGCTAGGTCTCGGCCCGCCTAGGATGAAAAGCCCATTTTCTGTCATGATTTTTTGTCATAGAAGTAGGAGCCCACAACATCTATGATGATACCGGGTTTTGTCACAATTATCGTCATAGAAGTGTCATATGTATGATAGAAAAAAATTCGTTCGGCCCAAAATGTCACGGATATGTCTTTTTTTTGCAGTGAAGGGTCCGAATGAGGGTAAAACTTTGCCTTGTATTACCATCCAGCCTAAATAGTCAGCGATATCCTCCTACCGAATGATATGATGGAACCATATCTGCCAACTACTAAGAGAGAGGTGTGTCTGGGGGGGGGGCAATGTGTGTGAGAGAGGCCTAAAGATAATGTGTGTGCGGGAGACACGTAGGCACATATATATATGTGCGTATAGAGGGCTAGTAGAGACCGTGCGTGTGTATATATGCATGTGAGAGAAATAGTGTTTTCCAACTGAGATTAGTGAAAAGAGTGGTACACAGTAGTCAGAAAGAGAGAGAGAGAGATACAGAGAGAGCATGTGCGTGAGACTCCCCGACACCCCGAGAGATATTGTGAGCATGTGTGAAAGAGAAATGCCGATGCATATAAAGTGTGTGCACTTATGCCGTAGATAGAGAGATATATAGCGCGTTTGTGAGAACGGGCCGAGGCATAGTGCATCTACGTGTAAAAGGCGGTTCTATGCATTAAATTAAAATATAAATGGCATTATTATTTTTGGATGAGATCATGAATTTTGCAAATTGCGTATGGACAAAAATCGGTCTATCAGACACCCATACTCTTTTGAATTCTAGCATGTGCATGTGTTTATTTCGTATTATCGATCCATAGAGTGAGAGCGGTTTGAAATACAGGCAATGGATGCTTTTGCAATTCATATATAAACATTAATTAGTGCACTCCATGTTGTTAGTGTGAAGCACTTTATACATTTGTCACTTGCATGGATACATTCCAAATTGCTAGCTATGAAATAGAATACATGTCGAATTCAACATAAAGAGGGTTTCGAAGATTCGAATTCATAGGAAGTGCATTCATCTATTTGAACCCGAGATAATGGCATTTGTAAATCAGATGTAAAAGGGGGCATCAATCTTTGTTGTGCGTTTGAACATGCTATATATATTCATACGCATGTCTAACTTTTTTTGCAACCATGGAGATTATATCTGGAACCATGCATGAACTGAGGTAAGTTGCATATTTTTTAATATATACTAGTGTACAATGTATATTCAAATGTACCACCTCCATTCCAGAATAATCATAGCTTTAGGATTTTCAAGAGTAAAGATTTGTGAAGTTCGACAAATCCTGAATGTTCAATTCAAGAGAACTGAAAACGTTAATGCTTCTGCTCCCAAATATTGAATGAAGCGCCAAATAGGCCTCTGGTCACCCGAAACCGCGCGAGACTAATGTTTGGTGGTAGGAAATTACTGTCTTGACTCTTGCCCATGTAGCCTATCGGCCCGATGTCCAAAGGTCTAAACCGGGGTAGGTTTGTAACTTCACCAAGACGCCAGTCTCAACCGCCTCCAAGAGGCTTTCATACGCCGTGGGCGCCTAAACACCCATGCGCTCGGCCGAAATCTATCCCGCGCACATTTGGGACACCTGAGATTACTGTCCTACCCCCAACCCGCAATTTGTCCGATATTTTAGATGGGGGCAAAGTTTGTAACTTTTCCCAAATTTCAAACAAGCGCGTCCCAAACCGAAACATTGTCCCCCCTTAAGTTCCCCGCCTCCCTCCGTTTCCCCATTCATACTCCATGGGCGCCAAAACACCCTCTCCACCAGTCGTGAAACCCCAGCCTCCTCCGTCCTCCACCCCATAGCGCCCAATCCACCGCCGCCCTCCTCTATCACGCCGGAGCCGGTACCCCAACATTGTCGTCCAACGCAACCTCAACCGCAACGCCCTCAAGGACTTAGCAGCTGAAGCCGAGGTAGAGCTGCCTCCACGATGCCGATGCCGACGTGCGCCATACCAGAACTACTCCGACCACGCCATCCTGCACCTCACTGGTGCCGCTCCACTGTCGCAACCGTCCACCACATCGGAGCTGTTCTCGCTACGCCGTCATTCGTCGCCTCGGATTTGCTTCCCCGCCGCCGACAGATGGCCACCACACCACACTCAACAACTTGGCCATGGGTTCGTCCAAGGCTGCACCGTCCTCCACAACTTCTCGTTTCAAGCGAACCACAAGAAGATCATTGGAAAAACAGAAGGAGCACAGAACACTGCCAGTAGAAAGAGGTACTCCTCTTCCCTTATTCGTGCAAACCTTACGTCTCTACTCACACCGTATTCATCCCGCGAAAGAAACTAGTTGAGCGCTTCTTGCTGCATCTTCTTCGTGATACTAAATACACAAGGTTTCCTCCCTTTACTATTTCACCTTTGCTAGAGGTCAGTAGCCCGCCTGGATTTCAATTCAGGGTCAGTCGAACCGCAATTAAAAGAAGCAGCACCCGCTTAGGCACGCAGAGCACCTAGTCCGCCTGTTCGCCAGGGAAGCAGCACATCGGTGTCTATCATAGGGGTGTGGGGCGCAGGAGCTGCTTTCTCCCGATCTGGAGGTCGGCGGGGCTTGAATGGATGGCCGAGGGGCGGTGCCAAGAACGGCGGTGTGGTGAGGTCGAGGGGAGGGCGCGGGCAGGGGACTGCGCCGGTGGTCGCTGCCGTTTCGAGGAAGATCGTCAACACTGACTAGCTGGAGGTAGATGAAGGCGATCTGCCTATTCTTTGTACATCGGACGGTGCAGAAAAAATGGACTGGCCTATTTCTTTTCAGTCGAATGTTATTTTCAAAGAATCCTATAGTAATTTAGTGTGCCATGCATGTTGTAGAGCTATCATATGTCTCCCGTCATTTATTTCTCACCGACCTGCTATCTGCTACCTTTACACTGTACTAATAGTGCACACACTTCACCCATACTCACACTATTGTTTTTTTATGCATGGGTATTTCGGACTCTGATGCAGTGTTGATGAATGCTGAAAAGAAAAGACAGAAGTCGCTCTAGTGTAATTCGAAGATAAGCACTAAGCTTTTCGGCGCTCTAAAGGATGCAGTGTCAGCAGTTGGAGACAGTAAACGTAGCTCTGCAGTTGATGATCTCAATTGCCACACACAACCATCCCAGGTGCTTGCTTTAACTTCGCGCTGTCAAATGTGGCTACATGTTGCATATGATGTCTAGCTTGTATTGCTTCCAATTTGGTTAAATTGCATCTGCTTACTTTACACATTATAACTTTGATAATGACACAAGAAACAACAAGGCTAAATGAAGATAGTCAACGTAGCTCTCTAGTTGATGACCGCAATTCCCGCACACCACCATCACAGGTGCTTGCTCTAACTTCACAGTGTGATATGTGGTTGCATGTTGCATACGGTGTCTAGCCTGTAATGCTTCTAATTAGGGTAAATTGCATCTGCTTAGTTTACACATTATACCTGTGAATATGACATGCCTTCCTATTTTTGTTACACACTACATATATGTGTTAACCTTGTTCTTACATGAAACTACCTCTCTTCTGTATCCTACATCAATCACTTACGATGAGTCACCTTTATTCGTTGCATGTTGCATATTATTTCTAGCCTGTTGCCATGTATTGCTTCTAATTTGGTCAAATACATTTGTTAGGGCACCCTTTTAATTTGGCAGAGTGATATTGGTTTCATCTTTCATATGGTTTCTAGCTTGCATTGATTCTAACAAGTTCAAGCACCTTGTGCTTAGTTTACACTTTATACATCACACATGTCAATATGTCACGTCGTCCTGTTTTTCATACATATTCCATCCTCCTATCATGCGGCTGCCTTACATGAAAGTAGTGTTCGTCAGTATCATGCATCAATGAGTTCTGAAGAGCAAATTTTATTCCTTTTTCTTGTGGGTTTGACTTCACAAGGAAAAATCAAGAAAGAGGAAGGAAAAGAGTAAGGATGGCGATGATGGTGGTCCTCTGCAGCAATGTAAACGGAGCATCTGTACCGACTCTCCTTGTACTGATAATGCAGTACAAGGTCCAATTCTCCGCTCCCCTACTCCACCATCCAAGGTGCTTGCTCTAACTTGGCAGTGTGATATCTGGTTGCATGTAGCATATGGTGTCTAGCTTGTGTTGCTCCTAATTAGTGTAAACTGCATCTGCTTAGCTTACACATGATACATGTGAATATGACACGCTTTCTTGTTTTTGGTACATACTCGTAAAAACAACGATTTTTCCCTATCAGCTGTAGGAAGGAAGGACACTTCACGAGAATCAAAAAACGAAGAAAGTATGGCCTATATCTGTCTATCACACCATGTTCTTACATGAAACTACCCTTCATGTGTAACCTGCATCAGTCACTTATGATGGAACACCTTTAAGTTGGCAGTGTGATATTGGTTTGCGTCTTGAATATGATTTCTAGCATGTATTGCTTCTAGTTTGATGAACGCCACCTATGACGAGACATTTTTAACTTGGCAGAGTGATATTGATTGCACCTTTCATATGGTGTCTAGTTTGCAGTGCTTGTAATTTGTTGAAGTGCCTTCTGCTTAGTTACCACATCATAGGTGTGAATATGTCAAGCTGTCCATTTTTTCGTACATATTCCATCCTCCTATCATGACTTTGCCTTTCATCAGAGTAGTGTTCGTCAATATCATGCATCAATGAGTTCCGAAGAGCAAATTTTATTCCTTTTTCTTGTGGGTTTGACTTGACAAGGCAAAATCAAGAAAGTGGATGGAAGGCGATGATGGTGGCCCTCTACAGCAACGTAAACAGAGCATCTGTACCGATTCTCCTTGTATTGATAGTGCATTACAAGGTCCAAGTCTCCGCTCCCCTACTCCACCATCCAAGGTGCTTGCTCTAACTTGGCAGTGTGATATCTGGTTGCATGTTGCATATGGTGTCTAGCTTGTATTGCTCCAAATTAGTGTAAACTGCATCTGCTTAACTTACACATGATACGTGTGAATATGACACACTTTCCTGTTTTTGGTACATACTATATCTGTCTATCACACCATGTTCTTACATGAAACTACTCTTCTTGTGTATCCTGCATCAGTCACTTATGATGGAACACCTTTAAGTTGGCAGTGTGATATTGGTTTGTGTCTTGAATATGATTTCTAGCATGTATTACTTCTAGTTTGATGAACACCACCTATGATGAGACAGTTTTAACTTGGCAGAGTGATATTGATTGCACCTTTCATATGGTGTCTAGTTTGCAGTGCTTCTAATTTGTTGAAGTGCCTTCTGCTTAGTTACCACATCATAGGTGTGAATATGTCAAGGCGTCCATTTTTTCGTACATATTCCATCCTCGTATCATGACTTTGCCTTTCATCAGAGTAGTGTTTGTTAGTATCATGCATGAATGAGTTCCGAAGAGAGAATTATATTCCTTTTTCTTGTCGGTTTGACCTCGCAATGCAAAATCAATAAAGCTGAAGGAAATTGGCAAGGCATTGGATGGTGGTGGTCCTTCCGAGCAACTAAAATGGAGGCTCTCTACAGATTCTACTCCGCCATCCTCCCAACAAGATTCGCAAGACAACGCAAGGTTAGACAGTCAACGTAGCTGTGTAGATGATGAAGACATCCCCCTACTCCACCATCACAGGTGCTTGCTCTAACTTGGCACTATTATATGTGGTTGCATGTTGCGCATGATGTCTAGCTTGTATTGCTTCTAACTTTGTTGAATTGCATCTGCTTACTTTACACATAATGCCTGTGAATATGACACGTGTTCTTGTTTCTAGAACATATGTGTACATGATGAGCACATCTCCCCTACTCCACCATCACAGGTGCTTGCTCTAACTTGACACTATTATATGTGGTTGCATGTTGCGTATGATGTCTAGCTTGTATTGCTTCTAACTTTGTTGAATTGCATCTGCTTACTTTACACATAATTCCTATGAATATGACACGTATTCCTGTTTCTAGAACATACGTGTACATGATGAGCACATCTCCCCTACTCCACTATCACAGGTGCTTGCTATAACTTGGAACTGTTATATGTGGTTGCGTTTTCCGTATGATGTCTAGTTTGTATTGCTTCTGATTATGTTGAATTGCATCTGCGTAGCTTACAACTTATACCTGCAATGATCACTTACCCATAAGACACATTTAACTTGGGACTGTGATGTAGGTTGCATCTTGCATTGTCTTCTAGCTTGTACTGCTTCTAGTTTCTTGAAATGGCACATACGGCGAGACACTTTTTACCTAATAGAGTGATATTGGTTGCATGTTTATATGGTGCCTAGCTTTCATTTCTTCTAATTTTATTGAAATGCCTTCGGCTTACTGTTTTTTCATACATATTCCATCCTCCTATCATACGTGTGAATATGAAACGTTGTCTTTTTTTGTATATATTCCATCCTCCTATCATGCGCCTGCCTTACATCAAAGTAGTGTTCGTCTGTATCATGCATCAACCAGTTATGCAGAGCTAATTTTATTCATTTTCTTGTGGTTTTGACTTCATAAGGCAATATCAGAAAATAGGAAGGAAAAGAGTAAGTTAGGGGATGTTGGTGGTCCTCCGCACCGACACAAACAGAGACTCTCTAGATTTGCCACTGCTATTGCTAATGAAGTTGAAGTCCCAAGTCTACATGATGAGTTCATCTCCCGTACTCCACCATCGCAGGTGCTTGCTCTAAGTTGACAGTGTGATAATTGGTTTCATGTTGCATATGTTTCCTAGCCTGTATTTCTTCTATTTTGATTAAATTGCACCTGCTAAGTTTATACGTTATACATGTGCATATGACATGGCGTTCTGTGTCTAGAATACACTGCATCTATCTATCATACCATGTTCTTACATCAAAGTACTGCTGTTGTGTATCCCGCATCAGTCACTCATGATTGGACGCTTTTAACATGGCAGTTTGATAGTGGTTGCATCTTGCATTGATTTCTACATTGTACTGCTTCTAATTTTTCGAATTGCCACTTATGACAAGACACTTTTAACTTGGCAGAGTAATATTGGTTGCATCTTTCATATGGTGTCTAGCTTGCATTACTTCTATTTTCTTGAAAATCCTTCTGCTTAGTTTACACATCGTAGCTGTGAATATGTCATGTCATCCTGTTTTTCTTACATATTCCATCCTCATACGGTTGTCTTACATCAAAGTATTGCTTGTATGTATCATGCATCAATGAGTTCTGAAGAGCGATTTTATTCTTTTGTGTTGTGGGTACGGCTTCACATGGCAAAGTCAAAAAAGAGCGAGGAAAATAATATAGTAGGGAGTGGTGTTACTCGTCGGGAGAAATGGAAAAGGATCTGCCGTCCAGATTCTGCTGGTACTTATAGTGCAGTAGAAGGTCCAAGTCCACCGGCTAAATCTACAAACACAGTATCACCTGCTCCACCAGCTGCAGCATCTGCTTCAACTGTACCATCATCTCAATGAGTTACTCGTTCGTTTGCTCCAGAACTGGCCAGTTCCCAAGCTGCCTTCACACCTAACACTCCTTCTGAAGCACTACTGACACAACAGGACTTGGCAAGATCAGATGAACCTCGTGAGCATCAACACCAAGACGGTACCTGACCGAGTCAAGTTCAATTGCATGCTCCTTTATATGTACTCACATAGTTTGATGTACACTAACACTTTCCATATTCGTTGTTGAACTAGCACCACGACGCAAGCGGAAACATACATCAGGGATAATGCTTGACAGATTAACAAAATCTAAAGGAGGAAGAATGGAGATCCATTTTGAGGCAGGTTTAAAAAGGCCACATGATGCTACAGAGTCAGCCAAGTTAGTATCAGAGGCAGCCGTTGCCGTTAGGTGTCATGCATGTATCCTCCCAACGTGGATCCAGTACAGGAATGAGAAAGACAATACCCAATTTAACACCTTCCTTGACCATTTATCCATAAGTAATGTTATTCATCACAATTAGTAATATTGTCTTGCTCTGTCCCATACTTTGTAGCTTCCTCCTAATAAGACTCACATTATTTTTTCAACAGATGAGGTTCAAGTTGGATCCGAAAGATGATGCAACTAAACAAGCATGCACTCATGTTTTTCAGTCTGCTCTGTGACAGTATCGGTACCACCTTAGAAAATCTCACTTTGAAGGCAAGGCTAACAATGAAATCACCCAAACATCTCCAGTGGAATATATTACAGATGAAGACTGGACAGCCCTCGTTCAACACTGGTCTGATCCAAAGTATCAGGTAGGCTATATGTATTTGATCAGGCCACATATTGAACTTGTATTTATGTATGTGCCTTACAAGTGTATCTTCTTCTAGGCTAACTGTTTGAAGAACAATACCAACTGTTCTAAAGTGAAATTCCAACAGACAATAGGATCTCGTAGCTATATTGCACACTACGAGGCTCTTGTAAATAGCTGCTACTTCTTTCTTTTTTCTGTCCCATATTATCGTATCTATATTGACTTGTTCCAAATACAGAGGAAATCCTGTGCGGACCAAAAAGAACCTGAACTAAATGTAGTGCAAATCTTCAAGGATTGCCACACCAGCAAGATGAAGGGCATGAGCACACCAGTTCAAGCCGTTGTTGTAAGTCCTTACTCCTCCTGCCTTTGAACTGATTGGTATTGTGATGTGTTCATTTAACTACTTGGTTTGCAGCCAATGTCAGTTACTCTATTCACTTTTATACACAGTTGTCTTAACGTATCATTTCACCTTACATGGTTTAAAAGAGAAGAAGGATATTCTTTTGGTCTTGATTTGTATTCTAGTTGTTATGTTCACGTGCGCACACAATGATAAAATAGCTTGTTTGTTTTATATCTGTTTGCCCATGATATGAATGATGTCATACTATGTTCATCCTACTTTAAACCATGTCTCTTTATCCTTAGATGTCAACGAATGTGAGGAAATAGACAATACAGTAGGCATGCTACATGGACATATGTTCCGAAAGTGATTTTATTATGTAGTTGGCACTACAATACATGCTAATGTATTACAGTAGTTCACCAAAATAAGTTATGTATAAACGTGTAACCTACTTTGTTTATTTTTGTCTCATTAGTAACTTATCTGGTACACTAATCGCAAGTTAAAACTTTCAGGAAGCTATGCAAAAAATGATTGAACAGCCACAACCACCTGAAGGTGACGAGGCTACCACAGGCACAATGTCACCTCTTGCTACAGTGCATCAGTATCTCTCCACTAACAGTGCAAAAAGCACCTTCCTACGTAATTCTGGGTTGGTTGTCAAGGTAACCTCGTCCAAATCGCCTATTGAACAAAATCTTCCTGCTAGACAGAGTGATATATCTGTGCTCCAGACACAAGTCCAATCCCTAATGGACGTCGTTTTGGAAACAAGAATAGTGGTTGACAAATGTCGTCAAGATATGAATGGTTTTGAAACCAGGCTATCGGACATTCACTTCGTTGTTCAAGAGCAATGGAGGAAAAAAGGTGAAGATCGTGCTGCTCCATCAGATTCTACAGCCTGAAACATTAGCACTCAGGTCAAATGATATGTGCTTCTATACATCTGATGGTGCTTTTATCTGCAAGGATTGTAAAATTTATGCCAATAGGCCTTTTTTTGTATGGTTGGAATTTATTTTGTTGTGATACAACATTTATGATGCTGCCAAAGGCTGCAATAATTACGACACTATTTTTGTATAGTGTAGGTTTATCTTAGTAATGTATTTGGCCGAAAGCTTCATAGGAGCCCAACATGCCAACATTCGTCGGGCCCATTCCAATTGGGCTAAAAACGATTATGGGCCGAAATTTGCATGTAGCCCACTAAAAATATCTGGGCCTAAATCAGCATAAGATTTCATATTTTTCTGCTAGGCATGTGCCCATAGTGGGCCTTTAACAGGCCTAAACATAATTTGGGCCCTCAGTAACAATAGGTCGTTTACAGGTATAAATATCTTGAGCCCATATAAAACATGGTCCTTTAAAAGACCGAACATGAGATTGGGCCCTGATTGTGCCAAATAACCCACTGGTCTTAGCAGGCCAAAATGGTGGCCCATTTACGATGCAGATCTTTCACAGGATGAAATACAGACGAGCCGTAAATGCGCCGACCTAATACACGGGCCTTTAACAGGCCGGAAGTTTGGTCGGGCTAGATTATTGTCATTTTTATATGGGCCGTTAATGGGCCTGATGTGACGTTGGGCCACATATGGCCCATGGATTTCGTCCGACGTTAACAGGCCAAAAATCACAACAGGCCGAAAGTGGCCCAAATCTATAGTGGGCCTCTAACAGGCCGAATGTCAGACATGGCCGAATATGACCCAACTCCTTCACGGTCGTTTACGGGCCGAAAGTTTCAATGGCATGTAAATGAGCCCAAATGAAGCAGGACCTTTAGCAGGCCGGAAATACACTGGGCCATAATTCGGCCCATATACTTAGCGGACTGTTAATGGGCCAGAAGTGACCATGGGCCGCGATGATGACAAGTTGAGGACATGCCGTTGATGGGCCGATTTGACACTAGCCGTACGAGCCTTAACTAAGAATGTTGGGCCTTTAGCTGGGCTGGCCCATTATGGTCTGCAAAATCTTGTGGTCCTTTAGCTGGGTCAGCCCATTATGGCCCGCAAAATCTCGTGGGCCTTTAGCTGGGCCGGCCCATTATGATACACAAAATCTCGTGGGCCTTTTGCTGGGTCGGCCCATTATGGACCAGAAAATCTTATGGGCCTTTAGTTGGGCCGGCCCATTTAAACTCTATGGGCCACTTTTGGGCCGGTCCACGTGTCAACATATCATAGGCGCATCTCGCCCATTGGATGAGTGACACCTATGCCAATGCGGAGCTGACACATGTTTCCATCAGCCAATCATAATTTTACACGTGGAAAATCCCCATTGGTCCGGGCTGTTAACGGGTTATCGAATCCAAAACCGGACCCGATAGCTTAACGGCGTTCCGTTACGGCAGATGCCACATGTCGGTCACCCTTGATGAAAGCACTTCTGTGACGCGCGATTTATCGTCATGGAAGTGGACACTTCCGTGATGATAATTTTGGTAATGTCATGGAACACTTCTATGACAGCACAAGTATGACTATCTTGATTCTGTCATAAATTTGTCATGGATGTACATGCATGACAGAAAACATGACCTACTGTGACAAACACGTATCATCACGGAAGTGTATTTTTTGTAGTGCTGGCAATAGGATCAAACAAAGCCGGTGCAGGCAATGGAATAATATCACGAGTGTTCACACTAAAAACCAGGTTATAAGGAATATGAATGTTAGGGTAATCGCCAGCAATAAACTAGTGGTGTTCCGTAGCCTGGCGATCTAAATAAACCTTAGGTAGAGGATAATCATGCTGGCGTATATGAACATTAAAGTTGTTGGCGTTCTGGGAACGGGGGTCCCAGACTTGCCTGCCTGCGGCCCATGGCGTGGCTTTGCTGGCAGGCCTGTACGACCCATCTTCATCAACAAGGAATCAAGACCCTCGCGAGGGGCCAAGCCTCGCGGGGTGGACGACACAAGACCTCCTCAGGAGCAGCCTCCTCAGGCCGGCTCGTGAGGGGCGGAGAGTTCAAGGTCGGCAAACCTCGTGAGGTGCTCGTGATGTAAGCCATGACGATCGAGACCAGGCAGGCGCCAGCACACGCAGCGTCCTTGTTTCCTCTTTGGTGCCAAGGGGGCAAGCGCAGGCGCGGAGTACCGAGGCATCAAGCAAATGTTTCCATATTGGTGCAACGAGACCAAGACCGGAAGGACGGCAAGACGGAGGTCACCATGGAGCCCAGGGCGGCATCACCACCAGAGCCTTTGGCAGGCGAAGACCACCTTTTGTCACGATAGCTTGTACTAGTTGCCCCCTTTCAAATTGGCCGTTGTTGGCTCCATTCCCGCTCAATATTTGGGGAGATGACCAGGGCCTCTATAAATAGGACTAGCCACCACCATAGGCGGGAGGAGAATCCAAGATCATCCTCAGCCACACAAGTGCACCAAGCACAAGAAAACCTCAACCTGAGGAGGTTGTTCTTCCGTTTGTACTGTTCATCCTCAGCCCAAGAGGCAATCCACCACCACCACACTAGAGTAGGGTATTACACCACAACGGTGGCCCGAACCAGTATAAATCTCGTGTTCTTTGTGTTGCGAGTTCGTTGAGTTAGTTCGTGAGATCTAGGCTAAGTTAGGACGCAGATCGATAGGGGGGAGATCTTCACGCGCACCCCAGTGTTCGAACCTTAAGGGTATTTGCCGGACCCCGTGATCCGACAAAAGTGAGTCGCCAAGCGAGTAGCGTAAATACCACCATGTATTTTGCCCTTGGATGAGTTAATGTGGAGGCGACGTGCCACAATAGTTCCCAAGCTACAAGTGTTGTCGCCGTGAAGTGCGCGGCGTAAAACAACAAAGTCTGGAGCACTGAGTGCACCTACTTTCTTTCTTTCTAGGAAGCAAACACTTCACAATGAATAAAGCAAAATAATGCACAACAGGAAAGTGTATGCTAGTGGCGGTGACACTCGACACCCCTCTCTCATCCCCCACAGTTAGAGTGCAGTAAAAACCATCAAACTCTGTGGGCCTAGGCTCTACTAAACTCCCATCAGAAGGGATCATGCATATGTTACAAAATTCAGTAAGTGGTATCTAACGGGTTTCAACATATAAATTAAACTCCACCGCAGGGGGATTATTCCTAGGAAGAAAACGAAAACTTTGCACAAAGGAATCTGTGAGGAGATGATACTGTTCATATTCAGCTGTGATGAAGTCGGTGAGACTGGTGTTAGCAGCATATTGTGCAAACTCCTCAAGGATTCCAACCCCTTCCATGAACGGGTTATGTGGCCATTCGCATGGCCGTACCTCCACCATTCTCCGGGTATGGAGATCACTATCAGACGACTCCCCAATGACTCCCTTGGACTTCTTCTTGGAAGCAAACTTCCTAAAGATACTCCTCTTTTTCCTATGAACAAAATTCTGAAATTTTTAGTCCACAAATTTTTTTCTCAACAAAACTCTACAAGATTGATAGCAACTACTCATAGGGATGCATAGAGGCCATAACAAGCATTCAAACTACTTAGAAATCTAAGAATTCAACATACAAGCTCATCTACAGCAGCACCAAGAGTAGCTAATTATTCAAAATATAAACCACTAAAGCAAAAACTAATTAGACAAACGGAGGAGTCACATACCAAGCAACAATCCCCAGAAATAGTTTTGGAAACGGAGCTTTGAGCAAAGAGATCAA
Source organism: Triticum urartu (assembly GCF_056163025.1). Classification (NCBI taxonomy): domain Eukaryota; kingdom Viridiplantae; phylum Streptophyta; class Magnoliopsida; order Poales; family Poaceae; genus Triticum; species Triticum urartu. The sequence goes on from NC_141876.1 coordinate 402,575,003, forward strand.
AATCTGTGGGTTTGAGAGCAAGAACACGAGAGAGAGAGAGAGAGAGATAGAGAGATAGAGAGAGCAATGGTGATTTTTTTTCTGGAGGTAGGTGATGATGTGGTATGAAGAGATAATTGAGGGGGCCCACATGGGGCCCACAACCCACCGGGGCACGCTTGGGGGTCCTGGCGGGCCCAGGTGGGTTGTGCCCACCTGGTGCACCCCCCTCTGATGTTATTTGCACCAAAAATTCTTAAATAATCAGGAAAAAAATCGTATTAAATTTTGAGAACATTCTGAGAACTTTTATTTTTGGTCATTTTTTGTTGCACGAGAAATTCAGAAAATAGACAAAACATGGCATTTTATTTTATTTAACTAAAAAACAGAAAACAAAAGGTAGGGACAGAAAGTAGTTCTTACTAAATTCATCAACTTCATACCTCAAAAAAAGATCCATTAATAAGGTTGATCAAGTCTTATTAATAACAACTTTCGCTTAGCATGAAACTGAATAACTTTCATAAATCACTAAGTTACCTCAACGGGGATATGAATGTCCCCAACAATAAGCATTTCATATTTCTTTTTAACAGTAGGTAGAGGTAGTTGAAAACTTCCAATAGTGATTGTCGGAGATTTTTCAATAACATTAATACCATTCACTTGGAATTGTTTCTTCGGAAAGTGCACCGTATGCTCATTACCATTGATATTAAAAGTGGCCTTGCTTTTATTTCAATAAATAACAACCCCTGCGGTATTCAAAAAGGGTCTCCCAAGGATAATCGACATGTTGTCGTCCTCGGGCATCTCAAGTATAACAAAGTCAGTCAAAATAGTAACATTAGCAACAACAACGGGCACATCCTCACAAATACCGATAGGTATGGCAGTTGATTTATCAGCCATTTGCAAGGATATTTCAGTAGGTGTGAGTTTATCCAAATCAAGTCTTTTATATAGAGAAAGGCATAACACTAACACCAGCTTCTAAATCACATAAAGCAGTTTTCACATAAAGTAGTTTTCACATAACTTCTCTTAATGGAGCAAGGTATAGTTGGTATTCCCGGATCTCCAAGTTTTTTGGGTACTCCATATTTAAAAGTATAATTAGCAAGCAAGTAGGAGATGTCCGCTTCTGGTATTTATCTCTTATTGGTGATGATGTCTTTCATGTACTTTGCATAAGGAGGCATTTTTAAGATGTGGGTCAAGTGAGTACGCAAAAAACTGGCCTCAGCATTTCAGCAAAGCGTTCAAATTTTTCATCATATTTCTTTTTAGTTGACTTAGGTGGAAAGGGCATAGGTTTTTGAACCCATGGTTCTCTTTCCTTATCGTGTTTTCTAGCAACAAAGTCTCTTTTATCATATCTTTTATTCTTAGGTTATGGGTTATCAAGATCAACTGCTGGTTCTATCTCAACATCATTGTCTGGTTCTTTATTATTTGTTTGAATATTTTCATGAACCTCATCATTATCTTTTTCATTATCTGAAGGTGAGTGTTCATTACCAGATTGAGTTTCAGCATCAGAGATAGAAACTTCATTATCATTATCAGAAGGTTTTTCTACTTCAGGTTCACTAAAGGCATATAAAATCCTATCATTTTTCTTCTTCTATTTCTTTTTAGAAGGACTATGTGCATCAGTGTTAACCCTCTGAGAGTCTTGTTCAATTCCTTTTGGGTGTCCCTCAGGATAAAGTGGTTCCTGAGTCATCCTACCCCCTCTAGTCATTACTCTAACAGCATGATCATTGATATTACTATTCATCTCATCTAACAACTCTCTTTGAGATTTAGCAACTTGTTCTAAATGAGTTTGAACCATAGAAGCATGCTTCCCCACACCTCTAACATCATTTGATATTCTAAATAACAAGCCACTCAAGCGAGCAATCATATCAGAATTGTATTCAATTGTTTCATAACATTTGCATTAAAGTGCTCTTGCTTTCTAATGTAATTTTCAAACTAATAAAGGCATTGACTAGGGTGCATGTTGTGAGGATTATCATTATCATTGAATTTCATTAGATAATTTACCTCTACCACCTTAGATGGTGGTGGTGTATCAAGCCCATGTATTTCTTCAATAGGAGGTAAAGTTTTGACATCCTCAGCTTTAACACCTTTTTCCTTCATGGATTTCTTTGCTTCTTGCATATCTTCAGGACTGAGATATAAAATACCCCTCTTCTTCGGAGTGGGTTTAAGCGGAGGTTTAGGAAGAGTCCAATCATCATAATTTTTCAATATGTTATTCAATAATTCTTCAGCTTGTCCAATAGTTCGTTCCCTAAAAACACAACCAGCACAACTATCTAGTAAATCCCTAGAAGCATCGATTAGTCCATTATAGAAGATATCAAGTATTTAATTTTTCTTAAGAGGATGATCAGGCAAAGCATTAAGCAATTGGAGAATCCTCCCCAGAGATTGTGGGAGACTCTCTTCTTCAATTTACACAAAGTCAAATATTTCCTGTAAGGCAGCTTGTTTCTTATGAGCAGGAAAATATTTTTCAGAGAAGTAATAAATCATATCCTGGGGACTACGCACACAACCAGGAGCAAGAGTATTGTACTAAGCTTTAGCATCACCCTTTAATGAGAATAGACATGATTTTAGAATATAATAATGGCGAACTTTCTCATCTTGAGCAAAAAGGGTGGCTATATCATTCAACTTAGTAAGATGTGCCACATCAGTTTCAGTTTCATAATCATGGAAATGATCAGATTCATCCAAAGTAATCAACTCTGGGTCGACAGAGAATTCAAAATCCTTATCATCAACAAATATAGGTGAAGTAGCAAATTGAGGATCACATTTCATTTTAGCATTCAAAGTCCTTTCTTTATACTTGCATAATAATTTTTCTAGGTCATCCCTATCCTTACAAGCAAGAATATCTCTAGTTATCTTGTAGCGACCAGACCTCAAACAGTCTGATCTCTGTGCTCCGGTGTCATCCCTGGATCAGTAATGCTGACACCACACGGTACTCGGAGGATTTATAGCAGAGTAGCAATCACACACTTATTACATCGAGTGTCTCAAAAGAGAACTTATTACAATAAATATGGCTTAAGGCCATCTAGTGTCGAAAACAGCGGAAGGCTTGGAAGATAAGTGAGTCCATCAACTCCAACGGCATCACTGAGTATAGAACCACGACCTAAAGACTCCTTATTCGTCGTCTGAAAAGTCTGCAACATTAACGTTGCAGCCCGAAAACGGGTCAGCACATGGAATATGCTGGCAAGGTAACACATAGAGAATAATGGAATGCAACAACTATACTATATGCATATTTGGCTGGTGGAAAGCTCTATGGTTACAGTTTTTGCGTAAAGCCAATTTTTCCCTACTTCAAAGGAATAAAGTTAATTACTATCATGGTGGTTGTGAAACATTGAGAATGGTTGACAGCATCCTCAATCCCAATTAAGTATCATCATTAAAACCCATCAAAATTAATTTAGAGTAACATGTTGAGATTCACATGATAATCCAGGTACTAGATACTCAAGATGTCCATAACCGGGGACACGGCTAACCATTATTAGTTTATACACTCTGCAGAGGTTTGCACACTTTTCCCCACAAGACTCGATCGCCTCCGTTTGGTTTCTCGTACTACATGGTGTTTGAGAAACGGATGACCGAGACATAGTCTTTCATAAGCGCTAGCACCTTACGATCGGGTAGACCGTACCACCTACAACCCCTACATCTGCTAGTCCACCACTGTAAGAGTTTGCACAACTTAGTCAACTATGCCAGAGCCAATAATGGCTTGTGGCTGCACACGGAAGTTTCTAGTATGAATAATCTCATGATCCCTTTGGGCCTGGGTGGCGGTCCAATAAAAACAGGCAAGTCCTCGAAACCCCAGGTGCCTCAATCCACCCAGATGTGTGTTAGGTTGCCACCTTAGATAAACCATTAATTATCAATCTCACATCTGTCATGGATATCACTCACCCAATCCACGTCTACTAGCATAGCATGGCATAATAAGCAAACGTAGAAGTAACTCCCAAAGGTTTGATAATAAACAGGTAATAGGTACTACCTCATCTACTTCCCATCCCACAATTTAATTAGATCCTAATTTTGCAATGTGTGAGGATTGATCTAATGTAATAAAACTGGGTTGTAGAAAAGGTATGATCAAAGTGTTACTTGCCTTGCTGATGATCCGCGAAACCTAGAGATTCGAAGTAACAAGCGGCGCACTCCAGGTATTCTATCGCAGACAAACAACAAGCATACAATAAGTACTCATCTAATGCACAGGTAAAACTCGAATAGAAGATCTAACCAGAAGGTTCAACTTAAGAACTCCGGTTGGCAAAAAGAATCAAATCGAAAGAAGCGAAAGAAATCAAACAGCGAAAGAAAACAACTTCGTTCTAGTAATCTGGATCTAGGGCAAATTTTACTGTAGCAAAAACATGTTTAAGTTGATTATTCGGAAAGAGGGTTTTGAGACGAAACTCCAGGCGCTTGAATCGCCTGATTCCGATAAACGAGCGAAAAGTTATACTAAAACGAAAATCGGATCAGAAATCGTGATCAGAAAATAACCGCGGAAAATCCGACGAAAAAGACAAACGACGAACAGAATTTTTTTTAAACTGCACGGAAAATGAGGCGGCGGAGCCGAACCTCGGGCGGCGCGCTCCAGCGACGGCGGCGGCGGCGGCGGGCGGCGGCGGCTAAAGGCGGCGGCGGCTAGGGTTAGGGCAGGCGGGGCTCTCGGCCGGGCCTTCGGGCGCTATATAAAGGCCCCGGGCCAGGGAGTCCTGGCCGGGTACGGCCTGAAGTCAGTTTGCGTTTTTTTTTAAATCCGCTCGGAAGAAAAATAAAAAGAAATACTAAACGGACTCCAAAAATCACGAAATAAATTTTTCCGGGTTCCTAAAATCAAGCCCGATAAAGTGAACATTTATCTGGGCCCAAACTACAACTTTGAAAAACGCGCATTTTTCCTAAATTCAAATAAAAATACCGAAAAACTCCGAAATAAATCTTATTTGATTTTTTATTAAATCCCCAATATTTCTATATTTTGGGAAAGTCATTTTATTCCCTCTCTTATATTTTTGTAATAGAAATAATTGATGATAAAATAAATAAAATCAAATGATCCTGTTTACATAATTTGAGAAAACTCAAATATGTAAATAACGAAATCCCCAACTCTCTCCGTGGGTCTTGAGTTGCTTAGGATTTTCTAGGATTAAAACCAAAAGCAAAATAAAATATGATATGCATGATGACCTAATGTATAACATTCCAAATTAAAAATTTGGGATGTTACATATCTCCTCATTCATAACATAAGCTTCCGGTACCTTAGGCAATTCATATGTAGGAGGGCTAGTTCTAACAGGTGTTTGAAGATTCTTAGTTTCAAGCTCTTCACCAGTTTCAACAATTTCATCAGTTTCAGCATTCTCAAAAGCTTTAGTTCTAGCAATTTGTTCATCAAGAAATTCACCCAGTGGCACATTATCATCAAGTAAGGTACTAGCATCATCATGAGTAGCATTCATAGCAGAAGTAGCATCATTAGTAACCTGTGATATATCAGAATTAATGGCATGTGGTGGTGTTGCAAGTTTACTTATAACAGAAGGTGAATCTAAAGCGGAGCTGGATGGCAGTTCCTTACCTCCCCTCGTCTTAGAGGGAAAAATCTTAGTCTTAGCATCATTCAGATTCTTCATAGTGATAAATTGATAATAATCCCAAGTAACTCAACAAATATAGCTATGCTCCCGGCAACGGCGCCAAAAAAAGGTCTTGATAACCCACAAGTATAGGGGATCACAACAATTTTCGAGGGTAGAGTATTCAACCCAAATTTATAGATTCGACACAAGGGGAGCCAAAGAATATATGCAAGTATTAGCAGTTGAGTTGTCAATTCAGCCACACCTGGAGATTAATTATCTACAACAAAATGATCAGTCGCATAGTAATATGATAGACTTTATAGGAGTAGTAGCAACAATAGTAACGGTAACAATGATAGCAATAGTTTTGTAGCAGTGACAATAGTAACAACAGTAGTAGTAACTTAGCAAGATCAATATGTAGGAAAATCGTAGGCATTGGATCGGCGATTTGTTGGATGATATTCATCATATAACAGTCATAACGTAGGGCGATATGGCACTAGCTCCAGATCATAAATATAATGTAGGCATGTATTCCGTAAATAGTCATACAAGCTTATGGAAAGAACTTGTAAGACATCTTTTGCCCTACCCTCCTGTGGCAGCGGGGTCCTATTGGAAACTAAGGGATATTAAGGCCTGCTTGTAATAGAAAACCGGAACAAAGCATTAACACACGGTGAATACATGAACTCCTCAAACTACGATCATCACCGGGAAGTGTCCCGACTATTGTCACTCCGGGGTTGCCGGATCATAAGACGTAGTAGGTGACTATAACTTGCAAGATCGGATCTAGAACATATATATAATGATGATAACATAAACAGTTCAGATCTGAAATCATGGCACCTGGGCCCAAAGTGACAAGCATTAAGCATAACAAAGTCATAGCAACATTAATCTCAGAACATAGTGGATACTAGGGATCAAGCCCTAACAAAACTAACTCGATTACATGATGAATCTCATCCAACTCCTCATCGACTAGCGAGCCTATGAAGGAATTACTCACTCTCGATGGAGAGCATCATCGAATTGGCGATGGAGGAGGGTTGGTGATGATGAAGATCAAAGACCCCCTCTCCGGAGCCCCAAATGGACTCCAGATCTAGACTCCCGATGAAGAACACGGGGTGACGGCGGCTCCGTCTTATGAAATGCGATAATTCTTCCTCCTTGATTTTTTCTGGAAAAATAGGATTTTATAGCATCGGTTTTAGGGTCTACGGGGCCACCAGGTGGGGACAACCCACCTGGGCGCGCCTGGGGGGGGGCAAGCACGCCCTGGTGGGTTGTGCCCACCTAGGTGCCCCCTCCGGTGGTTCTTGGCTCCATAAATTCTCTTTTATTGTATAAAAAATCCTCGCAAAGTTTCGTTCCAATCCGAGAACTTTTATTTCTGCACAATAAACAACACCATGGTAGTTCTGCTGAAAACAGCGTTAATCTGGGTTAGTTTTATTTAAATCTGCAAATTAGAGTCCAAAACAAGAGGAAAAACATTAGGAAAAGTAGATACGACAGAGACGTATCAGACGGTGCGCTGTGACAGGATCAAAATCAAAATCAATTTACCCTTCAATTAAGAAAGCGACCCCACATTAACTAGTCTCCCTTGTATTCTGGGTCATATTTGACCATGATTTTCACAAATAAAATATATGTTATACATTGCAAAAATAATATATTTTTAAGTACATTCAAATACGAAACAAACGACACAAATTTTGGTGACATGCATTCACATTTTGCTTGTCAAATACAGTATGTGGTCAAACTTGACCCAAAATACCCAAAACAAAAAATACTTCCAGGACCGTGGTCAAATACAGTCGTGCGGGAGTACATAGAGCTGCTCCTCTAGGCCATGGAACAAATAGATTCACCAAATCCGATCGTGAGGCAGCGTTGCTGGGAGTATCGATCTAAGATGGAGCATCCACCAGAGATTGAAGGATCGAGCATCTATAGGGTGCCGTTTGTGAGGGTGTTGTGCCAGAGCGAACCGTGGAGTCTTCATCGACCGAAACCAACTGCAAGAGGAGAAAAGCAGTTGGCCCGACGACGCTTCCCCGCCATCCTCTCCCTCGCCATTCACCTCGTCTCGCGGGGCGGCTGTCTGCCGCCGAGGAATATGAGGGCACTGCCCCCCCAACCCAATAGTCGGGCAGGTTGTGAATTGTCAGGAGGAGCTTAGGGTTGTCAGTATTTGCAGGTTGTGAATTGTGTTTTGTGTTGTGTATTTTGAGAGTGCTTTCAGATATGAATGTCTTTTGAATTTCAGATTTGCAGTATTGAGCATATGAAGTATTTTATGAATTCTATAGATCTATTTTTAGCACTTAAAAAATGTAGTTTCATATAAAAGTGCAGACAATGTGATTCTCAGAATAGAAACTGCAAGTTTTAGTTTCAGATAAGAAACTGCAAGTTTCAGAGTGAGAACATTTATATTAACATGCCCTTTTCAAATAGGGATAACATCATGTTGGAAGTTATATTCGTGGTCGAAAATGGAACTACCAGCCAGTTAACATCATGTTGATCAACATTCATGCATTGCACATCTTCATATGATGCACACTCAAAAATATATGCTATTTTCAAAATGCCCACACAATGTCGAGTGTGCGAAAAACAGAGAAAGCGAGGGACGAAGTTTTTGGCAAGTGTTGGAGGTGGTGTGTGGTGTCTACTATGCAACTTTATTCTTGTAGACATGTGTTGGGCCTCCAAGCGCGGAGTTTTGTAGGACATTAGCAATTTTCCCTCAAGTGGACGACCTAAGGTTTATCAATCTATGGGAGGTGTAGGATGAAGATGGTCTCTCTCAAAGGACCGTGCAATCAAATACAAGAATTATCTTGTGTCCCCAACACACCCAATACAATGGCAATTTGTATAGGTGCACTAGTTAAGCGAAGAGATGGTGATACAAGTGTAATATGGATGGTAGCAATATATTTTTAAAATCTGAATAAATAAAAACATCAAGGTAGCAAATAGTAAACAGGCACAAAAACTGTATTGCAATGCTTGAAAATGAGGCCTAGGGTCTGTACTTTCGCTAGTGCAATCTCTCAACAATGCTAATATAATTGGATCATATAACCATCCCTCAAAGTGCAAGGAAGAATCACTCCAAAGTTCCTATCTAGCAGAGAACATAAGACGGCATTGTTTGTAGGGTACGAAACCACCTCAAAGCTATTCTTTTCGATCAATCTATCCTAGAGTTCGTACTAGAATAACACAAAGCTATTCTTTCCGAGCGATCTAACCAAGAGTTGGTACTAAAATAACACCAAAGCAAATTCAGATTCATAATATTCAATCCAACACAAAGAAGTTCAAAGAGTGCCCCAAGATTTCTACCGGAGAAACAAAGACAAGAACATGCATAGATTACCCCAATGTCACCTTGGCATTCCGTGAGTTGAGTGCCAAAACATATATCAAGTGAATCAATACGATACCCCATTGTCACCACGAGTATTCAGTTGCAAGACATATATCAAGTGTTCTCAAATCCATAAAAGTATTCAATCTGATAACAACGAAATCTCAAAGGGAAAAACTCAATTCATCACAACAAGATAGAGAGGGGAAAACACCATATGATCCGACCATATTAACAAAGCCCGCGATACATCAAGATCGTGACATCTCAAGAACACGAGAGAGAGAGAGATTAAACACATAGCTACTGGTATAAACCCTCAGCCCCGAGGGTGGACTACTCCCTCCTCATCGTGGTGGCCGTCGGGATGATGTAGATGGCCACCGGAGATGATTCCCCCTCTGGCAGGGTGCCGGAACGAGGTCTAGATTGGTTTTTGGTGCCTACAGAGCCTTGCGGCAGCAGAACTTATGATCTAGGTTAACCCCCGAGGGTTTTGGAATTTTTTGGAATGTATAGGGTAAAGAGGGGGTGTGGGAGGCCACCGAGGTGAGCACAACCCACCTGGGCGCGCATGGCCCCCCAGGCGCACCCTGGTGGGTTGTGCCCCCTCGGGGCACCCCCAGGTGCTACTCTGGCCCATTGGTGGTCTTCTGGTCCATAACAAATCCACAAAAAGTTTCATGGTGTTTGGACTCCGTTTGAAATTTATTTCCTGTGATGTAAAAACTTGCAAAAAACAGCAGGTGGAACTTGGCACTATGTTAATAGGTTAGTCCCAAAAATGATATAAAATGATTATAAAACATCCAAGAATGATAATATAACAACATGGAACAATAAAAAATTATAGATACGTTGGAGACGTATCAGCATCCCCAAGCTTAATTCCTGCTCGTCCTCGAGTAGGTAAATGATAAAAACATAATTTTTGATGTGGAATGCTGCGTAATCTGTCATCTCATATTCTTTTCTTTATAGCATGGACATTTGGACTTCTATATGGTTCAAAACAATAGTCTAGTTTTGACATGAGACTTAAATACTCAAGCTATCAACAAGCAACCATGTCTTTCAAAATATCAACGCTACAATAAGCTATCCCTATCCTATCATGCTCAATTATTGATCCATTCATGAAACACACTCACATATTAGCTACACCCAATGCTCAAGTACGATCATAATGCCTCGTAGTTGGTGCTTTGTAAGAGAAGACGGAGACCCAAATTAAAAATAAAAATTGCATAAAGTAAAAGAAAGGCCCTTCGCAGAGGGAAGTAGGGATTTGTAGAGGTGCCAGAGCTCAAAGCGAAAATTAAGAGACAAAAACATTTTGAGAGGCATACTTTTCCCACCAACTAAAACAACTAAGAGCTCCCAACACTTACCATAGAAAATGAAGTTTATTCCTTTTTCCACCATACTTTCACTTTCCATGGCTAACTATATCCACGGGTGCCCTCCATACCAACACTTTCCAAGGAATTTATTATTTGACAACATAAATTAGATTCATTTTTCATTTCAGGACTCGGCATCCCTAATACCTTTGCCTTACTCTCGTGCAATGACAAGTGAATAAACACGCATCATGAGAATAACACATCTAGCATGGAAAATATTGGCCACCCCTCACCGCTTCGCGAGTGGTACGAGCACATAAAAGAGAAATTTATTCTGAAATCAGAGATGGCACATACAAATTTGCTTAGAACGGCAAAATAATACCACATATAGGTAGGTATAGTGGACTTCATGTGGCAAAACTTGTTTAAAGGATTTAGGATGCACAAGTAGTGGTCATACTTAGTGCAAAATGAAGGCTAGCAAAATATTGAGAAGCGACCAAGCAAGAAAAAAATATTCTCATAAGCGAGCATTGAGCATAATTAACACCGAATAATGCACCACAAGTAGGATGTAATTTCATTGCATAACTATTGACTTTCGTGCTTGCATAGGGAATCACAAACCTTAACCCCAATATTCTTACTAAAGCATAATTACTCATCAACATGATTCACATATCACATCATCATATCTCAAAAATATTACAAGGAATCAAGTTTATTTTGTCCAATGATCTTCATGAAAGTTTTTATTATATCCTTCTTTGATATCTATCACTTTGGAACTAATTTTAATGTATTGCTTTTGATAAGCTTAAACAAATATAAGTGAAGATCATGAGCATAATATTTATTTCTCTCAAATTAATTTAAGTAATCAAGAGCAAATTTCTTCAAAAATACTAAAGCACACCGTGCTCAAAAAGATAAAAGTGAAGCACTAGAGCAATTCCATAGAAAAGAGCTTCGTTGACGGGATATGCGTGCTGCTCACCTAACCTCCCTGGCAACTATTTGAGGACTCTATTTTATTGAAAAACTTTCAGATCTAAGTAATTTATTAAAAACAACAAGCAAACAAAATAAAATGACATTCCAAGGATAGCACACATCATGTGAAGAGGCAAAAACTTAGACTCAACCGATACTAACCGATAATTGTTGAAGAGGAAAGGTGGGATGCCTATCGGGGAATCCCCAAGCTTAGATGCTTGAGACTTCTTGAAATATCATCTTTGGGTGCCTTGGGCATCCCCAAGCTTGAGCTTTTGTGTCTCCTTAATTCTTCTCATATCACGGTTTTCCTAAATCTCAAAAGCTTCATCCACAGAAAACTCAACAAGAACTCGTGAGATAAGTTAGTATAAACCAATGCAAAAACCTTATCATTCTCTACTGTAGCAAACCACTAAAATTATTATTAAACATTGCATACTAAATGCCTCTGCATATTTAATACTCCTATCCTCAAATAGAATCATTAAACAAGCAAGCATATGCAAACAATGCAACCATAACAGCAATCTGGCAAAACAGTACAGTCTGTAAAGAATGCAAGAGTATCAATACTTCCCTAACTCCAAAAGCTATGAAAATTTGCCACACTGTAGAAAAGTTATCAGAGCTAATTTAAATTTCAACATTTTATCACATTTTGACTTTCCTAGGGAAATATTGCAACAACGGTAAACTTTCTGTTTTCAAACAGCAACATGTATACTTGCAAAATAAGCATGGCAAAGGCTATCATTGCCACTTTTATTGAAATAAAAGATGCAAAACATTATTCTAAATAACAGCAAGCAAATCCTAACAAAATAAAATGACGCTCCAAGAAAAACGCATATCATGTGACGAATTAAAACATAGCTCCAAGTGAGGTTACCGATAATGTTGGAGAGAAAGAGGGGATGCCTTCCGGGGCATCCCCAAGCTTAGTTGCTTGGATCTTCCTTTAATATTACCTTGGCGTGCCTTGGGAATCACCAAGCTTAGGGTCTTGTCACTCCTTATTCTCCTTATATCAACATCTCACCCAAAACTTGAAAACTTCAATCAGACAAAACTTAGCGGAACTTTGTGAGATAGGTTAGTATGATAAAGGGAAAACCATTTCACTTTTGGTACTATAAAATATAAGATTAATAATTGTTCTCACACAATGCCTACTGTAGAATATCATTTCCACAATTTATATTGAGCAAAGCCATGGAAACTAGAAAACAAGCAAACTATGCATTGAAAACAGAATCTGTCAAAAACAGAACAGTCTGTAGTAATTTGTACTCCAACCATACTTATGCTACTCCAAAAATTCTGAAAAATAGGAAAACCTAGGAAATTTGTATATTAATCTTCCAAAAAAAGAATCAACATTTTATCACTCTTCTGCTAAAAATGAGAATTATTTTCCTGAGCATAAAAGTTTCTGTTTTTCAACAAGATCAAATCAACTATCACCGTAAGCCATCCCAAAGGTCTTGGCATTTTATTGAAACAAAAGCAATAAAAAAATGATTACTACAGTATCCTAATCATGTAAACACACAAAAACAGTAGGTAAAAGTGTTGGGTTGTCTCCCAACAAGCGCTTTTCTTTAATGCCTTTTAGCTAGGCATGATGATTTCAATGATGCTCGCATAAAAGATAAGAATTGAAACATAAAGAGAGCATCATGAAGCATATGAATAGCACATTTAATTCTAACCCACTTCCTATGAATATGGATTTTGTGAGAAAACAACTTATGGGAACAACAATCAACTAGCATAGGAAGGGCAAAACAAGCAAAACTTCAATATTTTCAACACATAGAAAGGAAACTTGATATTATTGCAATTCCTACAAGCATAAGTTCCTCCCTCATAATAATTTTCAGTAGCATCATGAATGAATTCAACAATATAACCATCACATAAATTATTCTTTTCATGATGCACAAGCATAGAAATTTTGTTACTCTCTACATAAGCAAATTTCTTCTCATCAATAGTAGTGGGAGCAAACTCAACAAAATAACTATCATGAGAGTGAAAATTAAAATCATTATGACAAGTTTCATGGTTATCATTATTCTTTATAGCATACATGTCATCACTGTAATCATCATGTATAGGAACTTTGCTGTCACAATCAATTGCAACCTCCTCCAAAATAGTGGATTCATCATTAAATAAAGTCACGACCTCTGCAAATCCACTTTCATCAATATAATAATCATAAATAGGAGGCATGCAATCATCATAATAAATTTTCTCATAAAAATTAGGGGACTAAAAATACCATATTCATCAAATATAGCATCCACAAGCTTATGGCTTTGCATATCATTAGCATCATGGATATTCAAAGAATTCATACTAACAACATTGCAATCATGCTCATCATTCAAATATTTTGTGCCAAACATTTTATTGACTTCTTCTTCTAACAATTGAGCACAATTTTCCGATCCATCATTTTCAAGAAATATATTATAAAGATGATCAATAATATGATGCAACCTCAATTCCATTTTTTGTAGTTTTATTTTTAAACCAAACTAGTGATAAAACAAGAAACTAAAAGATTCAATTGCAAGATCTAAAGAAATACCTTCAAGCACTCCCCTCCCCGACAACGGCGCCAGAAAAGAGCTTGATGTCTACTACGCAACTTTATTCTTGTAGACACGTGTTGGGCCTCCAAGCGTGGAGTTTTGTATGACAGTAGCAATTTCCCCTCAAGTGGATGACCTAAGGTTTATCAATCCGTGGGAGGTGTAGGATGAAGATGGTCTCTCTCAAACAACCTTGCAATCAAATACAAGAAATCTCTTGTGTCCCCAACACACCCAATAAAATGGCAATTTGTATAGGTGCACTAGTTCAGCGAAGAGATGGTGATACAAGTGTAATAAGGATGGTAGAAATATATTTTTATAATCTGAATAAATAAAAACAACAAGGTAGAAAATAGTAAATGGGCACAAGAACGGTATTGCAATGCTTGAAAATGAGGCCTAGTGTCCGTACTTTTGCTAGTGCAATCTCTCAATAATGCTAACATAATTGGATCATATAAACATCCCTCAAAGTGCAAGGAAGAATCACTCCAAAGGTCCTATCTAGCGGAGAACATAAGACGGCATTGTTTGTAGGGTACGAAACCACCTCAAAGCTATTCTTTCTGATCAACCTATCCTAGAGTTCATTCTAAAATAACACGAAGCTATTCTATCCGATCGATCTAACCAAGAGTTCATACTAAAATAACACCAAAGAAAATTCAGATTCATAATATTCAATCCAACACAAAGAACTTCAAAGAGTGCCACAAGATTTCTATCGGAGAAACAAAGACAAGAATGTGCATCAACCCCTATGCATAGATTACCCCAATGTCACCTCGGGAATCTGCGAGTTGAGTGCCAAAACATATATCAACTGAATCAATACGATACCCCATTGTCACCACAAGTATTCAATTGCAAGACATGTATCAAGTGTTCTCAAATCCATAAAAGTATTCAATCTAATAACAACGAAATCTCAAAGGGAAAAACTCAATTCATCACAAAAAGATAGAGAGGGGAAAACACCATATGATCCGACTATATTAACAAAGCCCGCGATACATCAATATCGTGACATCTCAAGAACACGAGAGAGAGAGATTAAACACATAGCTACTGGTACAAACCCTCATCCCCGAGGGTGGACTACTCCCTCCTCGTGTTGGTGGCCGCCGGGATGATGAAGATGGACACCAGAGATGATTCCCCCCTCCGACAGGGTGCCGGAACGTGGTTTAGATTGGTTTTCGGTGGCTACAGAGCCTTGCAGTGGCGGAACTTTTGATCTAGGTTAACCCCCGAGGGTTTTGGAATTTTTGGGAATTTATAGGTCAAAGAAAGGGTGTGGGAGGCCACCGAGGTGGGCACAACTCACCTGGGAGCGCCTGGGGGCCCAGGCGCGCCCTAGTGGGCCCCCTCGGGGCACCCCCAGGTGCTGCTCTGGCCCATTGGTGGTCTTCTGGTCCATAAAAAATCCACAAAAAGTTTCACGGTGTTTGGACTCCGTTTGATATTGATTTCCTCCGATGTAAAAAACATGCCAAAAGCATCAACTCACACTTGGCACTATTTCAATAGGTTAGTCCCAGAAAATGATATAAAATGACTATAAAATGATTATAAAACATCCAAGAATGATAATATAATAGCATGGAACAATAAAAATTATAGATACTTTGGAGACGTATCAGTGTGTGTAGATGACAATGGGGACCCACATGTCAATAATGGCAGAGTCAAAAAAATTGGAGATTTTTTCACCGCATCAGGTGGAATCGAACCCGGGAGGAACAGCAGTCGGGTAGTGTCACTTGGCCACTGGGCTAGTTCAGTAGTTTCGCTAGAAATTAGACACGTCATCTACCATTACTGTAGCATGCCTTCCCCGGCTCAGGTTAGTTCTCATCCGAGGCCTGGACATCATTCTCTGCCTTTGTGCGCTTGGCACGGCGCCGCTGTGTGCCCTTGTGAACATGCTGAACAAATGAGAGGAATCTGGAGAGGACTGTATGTGGAGAGACGGACAGTCGGGACCCACCAGGTCCATGGCCGTACGCAAGCAAGTGCCTCATTAAATAAATACTTCCTCCTAATGCTATACTAACGTTGGGGCCCACGGGTTTGTCAACATAGTTACATTTTTTTGAGGTGCTTCAACGCAGTTACTAAAGGATATAAATTTAGAACGAAGCCAGGGACCTAGCAGGTATCATTTATTATCAGTGGGCCAGCAAGTATCAGCTCGGTTGTGGGCTGCCCCGTCTAGGCTTTCTTTTTTAACATGCGCAGCCCAGGACATGCCGGTTTGTATTTTCTTGAGGGTTGTCATGTATCAACCGACCTATGGACCTCCCATCCTAGGTTCTATTTTTCCTGAAACATCCACAACACAACTTATGTTTTTTTTGAAGAAAACGCAGAGGTCTGTTCTAGTTTTCTATATAAGAATAGGAACGCCAGGTCCAACTTATGTTTCCCTTCTAACTATGTTATATACATTTATATTATTTTATATGTTATTATATATTGTTGTTATTGTCATCATATATTTAAGAAATACTTACATATATAAGAAAAAATACCCACGTCTTATTAACTTATAAAAATAATTTTTAACAATAAAATCCTCAATTATTTTTTTATATTAAGGCAGCGAAAATCCTGGTGATTGTGTACAAAAGCTTGGTAAGATTTAAGGACCAATGTAATAATAAATCACTTATTATTTAAATATATTTATAACAAAATGCTCAGCCCCTGTTAATTTTTGGATAACATTTCTGCGCACAACCCAACATTATAATTATAACCAGCCCAGCAAAATTGTGTATTTCGAAAACATGCAAATGGGCTGTAATTTTTTAGGAACAAATAAATGGGCCGCAAGGACGCTACATTATTTGTTCACCTAGCCCAACAAATGGACTGCAATTCTCAAAAAAAAGATAAATGAACTGTAAATTTTGAAAAAATGGGTTGAATATGTGCCACATTTTTGGAGGCTGAAATGTGGGCCAATAGGTCGAAGCCAACACAAGTCGTTGTCAATTTAGTCAACAAATGATTCTGACATCGATAGCCATTGGATTTACATCCAACGACCGGCATCCATCTTCAATCTCTCGTCTTCTTTCTCCAGCACCGCTGGGACCACCTGCTCCCGCCTCCTGCTACTAGAAGCTCTTCTTAGCACGCTTCGCTGTGAAGCGCTACCCCACCGCCGGCCAGGACATCCCTCCACCCCTCCACACCTCCTTTTATTATCCACCGACTGCTGAACCACGCCGCACCAGAATCAGTTAACCCTCGTACACCTCTCCGTCTGCGACTCCACTACCACGTGTTTCCATCTGCGGCTCATTGCCATCCGGGGCCTCGCCGTCGTCCATCACCTTGGATGTGCTCGGCGTGGCATGGTCAACATGGTCAACAAACAAGAGTCAACGGAAGAGGACTGTACGTGGAGAGGCTGACAGTTGGGACACACCAGGTCCCTGGACGCACGCATGCAACCGCCTCCTTATTACGTGAAAATAAAATTATTCCTCCCGCTAAAAGTTGGGACCCACCATGTATATCTTTGTACAGAAGGAAGTGCCTCCTTTTTCCTGACACTGACAGCTGGGACCCGCCGGCTACATCTTCGCATGCAAGGAAGTGTGACCATATTACAAAAAAATGATTCTTCCCCCTAATAGCTGGGACCCACCAGCTATCTTTTCGGACGCAAGGAAGTGCCTCCTTATCCTCCCTGACAGCTGGGACCCACCCGGTCGAACCATATGTAGGGTTGTTTGTCTGGTCGCGAACGTGTACATACATAATGGTCGATCGGTCTCTCTGCAGCGATGAACCATGGCCGAGTAAGGAGTGGCACGTGTCGTAGTAGAGACGCGGATGTAGCATGTCACACAGTCCCTTTTATATCGTGTACATGTACGTACAACCACGCTGCAAGAAAGTGAATACGGCTATGTACGTACATATGGGCGGGGTCTCGAACACGTACAGCGACAGCGTCCTGTTCATCGGCAGCCAACCGGGTGGGTCGGAACGGAGAAACTGTGTCTTGGTCATCGGGAGGCAACAGAATGCGTCCTGTTCATTGGGAGCCAACTGGCTTGGATGGAACAACCGAAACAAGGTCTGGCATACCGTAGAACGGAGGAAACGACCTTCTGTTCAACCGCCTACAGTCGAAACGGGCTTCGGTTCATCGGGAGGGGTCTGACATACCGCAAAACAGAGGAAACAGACTTACCTTCGACCTCCTACGGTCGAAACAGGGTCCTGTTCATTGGTAGGGTTGTGGCGTACCGCAAAACGGAGGAAACAGACCTCTCTTTGACCTCCTATGGTCGAAACGGGGTCCTGTTCATTGGGAGGGGTGTGGCGTACCGCAAAACGGGACTCCACGGGCTATAGTTCATCCATCGTCGACCTCCTTCAGCCTCCACGGGCTACTGTTCATCCACCGTCGACCTCCTCCAGCCTCCACCTGCTATTGTTCATCCACGACCTCTCCCTCCTGCCTCCACGGGGTCATGTTCATCCACGGGCTCCTGTTCATCCAGCCTCCACCGGCTACTGTTCAACCAGCCCTCCACGAGGTCCTGTTCATCCAGCCTCCACCGGCTACTATTCAACCAGCCCTCCACGGGGTCATGTTCATCCACCCCAACCGACTCGATCGGAGTCCTGTTCACCCAGCGACAACAACCTCTACTACCACGGGGTCCTGTTCATCCAACCCCCACCGGGAACTATTCATCCAACCACCAACAACGCTCACTGTTCATCAAGAGGCAACAGGCTTGATCGACTTCAGTTAGCTGCAGTAGCGAACAAAACGCTCGATCGGGTTCAGTTAACAGCCAGGGATCGATCGATCGCTCGGGTTCAGTAACACGTAGCCAGTGCAATCGCTCAGGTTCAGTAAGCGAACACCTCGCTCAGGTTCATCTAGAGCCCAACGCCTCGCACACACACGCGTACGTGTATGAGAGAAACATGCAAACCCTTCGTGCATCGCTCGGCCCCGACCACCCACCGTAACCGGGAACTCCCCGATATTTTCCTCGTCCTTGCTTCTACCATGATTTTTGCCATCATGGACGATCCAAAGAATGTCATGGAAATGCGTCTCCGGTCCACCCAAGATGAAAATCCCATTTTCTATCCTGATTTTTTGTCATAGAAGTAGGATCCCACCACATCTATGATGATACCAGGTTTTGTCACAATTATCGTCATAGAAGTGTCATAAGCATGACAAAAAAATCATTCAGCCCAAAATGTCACGAATGTGTCTTTTTTTGTAGTGCTTCAAACTTCTTCGACCCGCGGCGGAAGTCCTCATGGTTGGTCCCCAGCACAACCCACCAAGATTTCCCCGTGGTGGGGGCGAAAGCAATGGTCCGTTGCACACAACGACGAATACTACCCGCAAGCCCTCACTGCGGAGCAAAGAGAAGAACCGCAGTGCAGGAATGAGCAGACTCTCCAGACCCCCATCATTGGAGAGACCATCGAGGCTCAGGCTTTGGAGGCCGCACACGTTGCTACTCTAGTTGAACGTGCACGTATGGAGGATCTCCAGAAGTCACTCAACGATGGCGCTCATAGGCCACCCCCAAATCCTAGTCGACGGCATCAACAATTGTTCCCGAATGGATCTCGAGATGAGTGTCAAGTATACCGCACTCCAATCCAGAATGTTGCAGCAGCCACGAGTTTTGCATATTCGATCCAACCGCCCCGTTCTGAAGCTGGAAGAGGCCGAGAGCAGATTCAGACGCTGCTCAGAGCGGCCGGAGAGCAGAATTCGGTTGTTTCTCAGTCGCACAACAGGATACACAGCAGATCCATCAGGGCGGACATGGTCCAGTCGGCTCACAGCCCAAGATCGAGGCCATGGGCAGTTTGATCCTCGACATCACCGTGACGATCGCCGTTGAGTGCCTACACCCCTGCTAAGGGGTGGTTCGTACGCGCCCTGGCAGTACGATGACAGGCGCCCGTACGGTGACGAGCGGAGGAATACAATCGACCCCCGAGAGCCTGGGTTTAATGCAAGGTCAGTCCTCATGCAGGGCCTAGTTGACAGAAGTAGGGCTAACCGAGAGGGTTTGGACAGGGATCGCCTGAGTGGAAGTGGAGCATTTGTCTCTGGGCCCGGGTGTTTCAGTAGAGCCATTCGAGCTGTTGAGATTCCTCCCAACTTCATGTTGGCTGCATGGGTGAGCAAGTTTACAGGCGATTCAAAGCCAGATACATGGTTAGAAGATTACCGAGTGGCCGTGCAAATTGGCGGAGGCAATGACGATGTTGCCATGAAGCTTTTGACGTTGATGCTGGAAGGATCGGACCGAACCTGGTTCAATCAATTGGCCCCCGCTAGCATATTCAGCTGGGGAGAACTTGCTCGAGTGTCCATCAAAACATTCGAAGGCACCTGAAAACGTCTTGCTGGATTGCCTAAATTGCAACACTGTGTCCAGAAACCGACGAAACTTTGAGGGATTACATCCAGCATTAGACCACACTTCACCATGTGGTGCAGAATGATTCAGAGCACCAAGCAGTTTGCGCTTTCAAGGAAAGTGTCCGGTACAGAGAGCTCATCCTGAAATTCGGTCGGTCTGGGGCCATGTCTCTGAACTGAATGATGGAGATTGCCACTCGGTATGCAAATGGCGAAGAAGAGGACCGCCTCCGTAGTGGCAAAGGAAAGGCTGCAGACACTGACGCCGAAGGCAGGAACCCCAGTCGGAAACAAAGCGCAAAGCTCAGGCCGCCGGTCATGCAGAAGCCGCAGTGGTAGCTCCTCAAGGAAAGTTCAAAGGGAAGGCTAAAGAGCAGTGGTTTCCTAAGAAGAAGAGAGACCAGTCGGGCCACGATGTCTTAGATCTACCGTGTGCCATCCACATGAAGAAAGATGAAGAGGGTAACCTGATTTTACCCAAGCATACCACTCGAAAGTGCAGACTCCTCACTACAAAAAATACACATCCGTGACATTTTGGGCCGAATGAATTTTTTTCTGTCATACAGATGACACTTCTATGACAATAATTGTGACAAAACCCAGTATCATCATAGATGTGGTGGGCTCCTACTTCTATGACAAAAAATCATGACAAAAAATGGGCTTTTCATCCTGGGCGGGCCGGAGACGCAGCTGCATGACATTCTTTGGGCCGTCCATGACGAAAAAATCTGTGGTAGAAGCGAGGGGGAGGAAAATTTCGGGGAGTTCCCGGTTACGGTGGGAGGTCGGGGGCCGAGCGATGCGTGTTTCTCTCGTACACGTACGTGCGTGTGTGGGAGGCGTTGGCTCTAACTGAACCCGAGCGAGGCATTGGGCTCTAACTGAACCCGAGCGATTGCACTGCAGGCTACGCGTTACTGAACCCGAGCGATCGATCGATGGCTGTTAACTGAACCGATCGAGCGATTCCTTCGCTACTGCTGCTAACTGAAGCCGATCAATTGGATGAACAGTGAGCATTGCGGGGGGGTGGGGGGTGGATGAACAGTGAGCGGTGGCGTTGCCTCTGGATGAACAGGACCCTGTGGTGTGGTGGAGGGATGGATGACCAGTAGACGGTGGAGGGGTGCCCGTGGAGGGGTGGTTGAACAGGACCCCGTGGTGTGGAGGGCTAGATGAACAATAAACGGTGGAGGGGTGGTTGAACAGTAGCTGGTGGAGTAGCGCGTGGTGGAGGCTAGTTGAACAGGAGCCCGTGGAGGCTGGAGGAGGTCGACGGTAGCCCATGGAGGCTGGAGGAGGTCGACGGTGGAGATGAACGGTATCCCGTGGAGTCCCGTTTTGCGGTACGCCACACCCCTCCCGATGAACAGGACCCCCGTTTTGATCGTAGGAGGTCCGTTTCATCCGTTTTGCGGTACGCCACACCCCTCCCGATCAATAGGACCCCCGTTTCGACCGTAGGAGGTCCGTTTCGTCCGTTTTGTGGTACGCCACACCCCTCCCGATCAATAGGACCTCCGTTTCGACCGTAGGAGGTCCGCTTCCTCTGTTTTGTGGTACGCCAGACCCCTCCCGATCAACAGGACCCCGTCCCGAACGTAGGAGGTCCGTTTCCTCCGTTGTGCGGTACGCCAGGCCTCGTTTCCATCGCCTGTTCCGTCCAAGCCCTCCCGATGAACACGACCACGCATTCCGTTCCGACCCAGCCGGTTGGCTCCCACGCGTTCCGTTGCCTCCCGATGAACACGACGCATTCCGTTGTCTCCCCATGAACACGACGCATTCCGTTGCCTCCCCATGAACAAGACGACGACGCTGTTTCTCCGTTTCGACCCAGCCATGTACACAAGCCCTAGCCGTACGTATGCGTGAGTAGGCGTTCGAGACCCCGCCCGTATGTACACATACGTGGCCGTATTTTATTTCTTGCCCCCTGGCCGCTGTACGTACGTGTACATGCTACGTGCGCGCCTCTACTACGACACATACGCGCCTCTGCTACAACACGTGTACATGCTACGTGCGCGCCTCTACATCCACCAGTATATATGTACGTACACGTTCTTGACCAGAATGACAATGCTACATACGCTTCGACCAGGTGGGTCCCGACTGTCAGGCACTTCCTTGCCTGCGAAGATGTAGCTGGTGGGTCCCAGCAGTCAGGGGGGCGAATCGTTTTTTTTGCGTGGACGCACTTCCTTGCGTGCGAAGATGTAGCTGGTGGGTCCCAGTAGTCAGGGGAAACGTTTTTTTTCGTGAAATACAGTGGCCTGTCCGGTGGGTCCCAGCTGTCAGGTGGAGGAATCATTATTTTCTGCGTAATAAGGAGGCACTTCCTTGCTGTGGTCGTGGACCCAACTGTCAGCCTCTCCACGTACAGTCCACGTCCGATGGAAGTCGTTCCTTGACCATGTTGACCACGCCGCGCCGAGAGCACCAGGGCGGTGGACGACAATGAGGCCTAGGAAGGGGATGGCGGGGAGCCGCAGAAGATGCGACAGTGGAAGCCCGCGTGGAGAGGAGTACGAGGGTTCACTGGTTCGGCTGCGGTGTGAGGCTGCCGTCGCCGCAGGGCCTGGCCAGCGGTGGGAATAGTAGGGGGTGGTGAGGCCTCCGTGGCAGCACAACCGGCCACAGGAGGCAGGAGCATGCAACACAACCGGCGCTGCTTTGGGCGGCTGGAGCAAGAAGACTAGAGGTTGAAGAAGCACTACGGCCGTTGGATGCAGATCGTACGGTCACTGGAGCTAGAATCATTCATATTGACTAAAGTTGACAAAGGCCCCTGTCCCAGTCAACTTAGTAGGCCCACAAGTCAGCCTCCCACCATGGTGGGTCCCAGCTAGCAGGGGAGTATTATTTTTTTGTGCGTAATAAGGAGGCACTTTCGATGGGTCCGAGCTGACAGCGGGGGGAACATTTTTTTTGTGAAATACGCTAGCCCGTCCGGTGAGTCCCAGCAGTCAGGGGGGAAACATTTTTTTGCATGAAATAAGGTGGCCTGTCCGGTGGGTCCCTGCTGTCAGGTGGAGGAATAATTATTTTGCGTAATAAGGAGGCACTTCCTTGCGGCCGCCTGGACCCAGCTGTCAGCCTCTCCACGTACAGTACTCTTCCGATGGAAGTCGGTCGTTGACCACGTTGACCACGCCGCGCCGAGAGCCCCAGGGCAGTGGTCTAGATGACGGCGAGGCCTAGGAAGGGGACGACACGGAGCCGGGGAAGACGCAACAGTGGAAGCCCGCACGGAGAGGAGTACGAGGGTTCACTGGTTCGGCTGCGGTGTGAGGCTGTCGTCGCTGCAGAATAACAGGGGGTGTGGGTGAGTAGAGGGATGGCCTGGCCAGCGGTGGGAGTAGTACGGGGCGGTGAGGCCTCCGCGACATCACAGCCGGCCACGGGAGGCAGGAGCACGCGACACGACCGGCGCTGCTTTGAGCGGCTGGAGCAAGAAGACCAGAGGTTGAAGAAGCACTACGGCTGTTGGATGGACATCATATAATCACTGCAGCTAGAATCGTTTATATTTACTAAGTTGACAAAGCCCTTGGTACGCGTCAACTTAGTAGGCCCACAACTCGGATTTGGCAGAGAACATATAGCCCATTTGCGATTTGTAAGAATGTACAGCGCATTTTTTAATTCTAATGGAATTTACTACAGCCCATTTATAGTTTGTTAAAAGTACAGCCCAACTTCTAGCTAGGACAACGATTAATAATTTCAAACAACCGCTCAAAACAGAATTCAAAAAAAATTCCCACATTTTGATGGGATCCGAAATATTTTTATCTGAAATTTCTAGTCAGGTTAAATATAATTTCAAAATAAAGTTGTATTACGTTAAAATCCAACAAAATATTGCGCGCGCAACAAGTAATGAAATTAAAATTTTCAAATTCCAAAAATAATATATTTTTCAAACTAATTACGTGTTTGGTGCATAGTAAATGTCCAGTTATTATAATTACATCCCATTTATTATTTCTTAAAGTCCATTTTCTTGTTAAGCCTAATGCATACCTCCTAAGTTTGCAGCCCAGCGGGGCGGAGAATAACAAGTTGACCCGGATATTATGTACAACTGTCGGCCCAGTTGCATTGCTGATGTTGAAAAAAGGCCTCTGTAGTACAGTACAGCCTAACATGGTTACTCAGCCCACATTCAGCGACACCAGAAAGGCCCAAACAAGGCTTCTGTACAACTTTTTGAAGTCACTGAGCTCAATTAATAACTTAAGAAAAAAGTTAGATTACAGTGGAACCTAATTAAAAGCTGTCACGAGCAAATAAATAATTCAACGGGTCCCACTTGTGCGTGTGCGCGCGCGTGTGTGTGTGTGCGTGTGTGTGTGAGAGAGAGAGAGAGAGATAGAGAGAGAGAGACCCATCGTTCGATGCTCGTAAATACATCTTTCAGCCATATGCATTGCTGATGCTCAGTAAAAACTAATATAGTTGACACAATCATATAGAACACCATAGCACACTGAACTTGCATACAAAAATTTCACGCAGGCGGCACAATCAGGATGGAAGTAGTGCATCGCTAAGGGAAGGGCTATGTTGAAACCAACAAAGTCGTACATAATGGTTCATCATCTTTATCAATGACGGGGAAATATCTTGAATGTTGTGCATAGAAAACAGACAGACAACACAATAAGTTCTGCTAGCACATTAAGTTGATGTACAACCCTTTCTAAAAAAAGTTCAGGTACAAAATTAGAACAGGTCACAATCAAATATACTGGCATATCAGTGCTTCACACCCATAGCTCGGATTTAACTAGTATCTGACAAGATTCAGTTGTTACCTCAATTTAGAGCACATCCAGGCAGCCAGCCCTGCCTCTTCTCCCAAAGAAGCAGTGGCCTCCGCCGCGCGATGGAGTAGGACCTGTGCCATCCATCATTCCGAGCAACACGGGGAAAGTCTGACGTTGACTCCTGTAATGGACGTCGTCGACGGACCCTGGCACCAGCGGCGGCGGCAGGACTTCGATTGATGGATTGACCACTTCTTCGACATGCACGAACACTCGATACAGGTACATCCCTAATGTGGTCCGCGGCGGCCTTGGTGGCGACGAATAGTACAACCCCGGTTCCTGCACTGGTATCTCAACACCAATCACCTTCGGTATTGTTAACGCCCTCGATGCGGCTATATCTCCCACGTGTCGAAGCACGACTTAGAGGCATAACCGCATTGAAAGCAATGTCGCAAGTGAGGTAATCTTCACACAACCCATATAATACATAAGGGGAAAGAGATACATAGTTGGCTTACAATCGCCACTTCACACAATTACATAAATAAAGCATTACATCATCCAGATACAATCAAGGTCCGACTACGGAACCAAAATAGAGAGAGCTACCCCAAAAGCGACAAGGTCCCCCGATCGACCCCAACTGGGCTCCACTACTGATCAACTAGAAATGAAACAAGACAAAGGACAAGATCTTCAACGAGCTCCTCCTTGAGCTTGGTCGCGTCATCTGCACGGTCTCATCGGCACCTGCAAGCTGGTTTTGGAAGTATCTGTGAGTCACAGGGACTCAGCAATCTCACACCCTCGCGATCAAGACTATTTAAGCTTATGGGTAAGGTAAAAGGTATGAGGTGGAGCTGCAGCAAGCGACTAGCATATATGGTGGCTATCATACGCAAATGAGAGCGAGGAGAGAAGGCAAAAGCACGATCGAGAAACTATGATCAAGAAGTGATCCTAGAACAACCTACGTCAAACATAACTCCAACACCGTGTTCACTTCCCGGACTCCGCCGAGAAGAGACCATCACGGTTACACACGCGGTTGATGTATTTTAAATAAAATCAACTTCAGGTTTTCTACAACCGGACATTAACAAATTCCCATCTGCCCATAACCGCGGGCACGGCTTTCGAAAGATCAAATCCCTGCAGGGTGTCCCAACTTAGCCCATCACAAGCTCTCACGGTCAACGAAGGATATTCCTTCTAGCGTGAAGACCCGATCAGACTCGGAATCCCGGTTACAAGACATTTCAACAATGGTAAAACAAGACCAGCAAAGCTGCCCGATGCGCCGACAAATCCCGATAGGAGCTGCATGTAACGCCCCGAGAACGATGTGCCAGGTGTCGTCCAGTTATTCGCTGCCGTTGCCATGTCATTTGCTTGTGTGTTGCATTTCATCATGTCATTATGTGCATTGCATCATCATGTTTTCAAAACCTGCATCCGTTCGGGTTCCCCTAGTTCCTTCTGTTGTCTGTTCTGAGCCCAGCCACACTTGCACGCGCCCGCGGCACGTCCGAAATATTATTTTATAAGTGGCCGGAAAATGTTCTCGAAATGGGATGAAAGTTGGCATGCGGTGTTTTTATGTTGTAGGTAGGCTACCTGCCAAGTTTCATCGCGTTCGGAGTCCGTTTGACGCCCCAACGGATAACTATAGCGGCAGTATAGCCGGTCTAACGTCGGACGTTTTCGGTCTCCGAAAACCGTGCCGGGCTGCATCTCTGCCCTCTTCTCTTAGTCCAACCCTCTCTTCACAATCTGCCAGACCCAACCTAACCTCTCTCGTCAGCCCGCGGCCCTCCTCACGCGCGTCCGAAAATTGTCCCGGACCCGACCCGAACAGTCGTCACCGTTGGATCCGGATCATCCCCAAACATTTTATTAATTGGTCCCCTAACCTATTTATCCGAGAATGTCCGATTTTAATCGAGGGCCCAGATGCACCCCAAATCCACTTCCTATATATACTTGAGGTCCAACCCTAAAATTTAGGAGCCTTGTCCCATCCTCCCAGCCGCCGCCACCAGTCCTCTTCCACCTCGGGATCTCATCCCGATCCAACCAACTGCCTCCACCCTCTTCCCTAAATTCCCCATCGCTCCAAATCACCAGCTCCCTCTATCTTCCTTGGACGCGTACAACCACCCAACCAGCACCCGCGCCCGAGCAGCTGCCTCTCCTTGGCTGCGTGTCTCCGACGGCAGCATCTCCGGCCACAGCATCTCCGGTCGCAGCTAGGACCACCGGAGCGCCAGGCCAACACTTCCTCGCCCTTTCCCTTTTCCTTCTTCCCTCTGTTTTTCCATCCCCATCATCTCATCTCTCTCTTCCTCTGTGTCTTCTCGCAGGAACCGAAAGGAGCCAGCCTCGGCCTCATCACAACGCCGCCCCGGCCCGCAACCGCAACGATCCATCCATCTAGCTCCAGCGAGGCCCCACCCGCCGTGCCTCAATCTCCTCCAAGACTGGCAAGTTCCGCCGACTGACGTGGCCGTGGAGCACGTCGGCATCGTCCTTGTGCCGTCCCAGCCCAGCCGTCGTTTGCCTCCTCGCCGCCAGGATCCGGCCGTCTCCGCGTCGTCTGCACCCCTGCCTCGTTGGAGAACGACGTCCCGCACCTGGACCTCACGCGCCTCCCCCACCTCAGATTCGTTTAGCCGCCTCTGCCTCAAGCTTGCCATCCCGACCTCCTTGTCGCCCGCGTGCCTGCAACAACCAGGAGACCCTGACGCCTCCTCCGCCTTGCCCTACACCATCTTGTGCTCGAACAGAGCTCGAGTCCGAACCTTCCCGTCGCCAGCATCACCTGTGGCCAGCCGCCGGAGTTCCAGGTCGTCGCTGCTTCCCTCGAGCTCCATCCGTGCCACGCTTCATCCTTCTATCGGGAGCAGACAGAGGAAGCCGCCCCTGCCGCGTTGACCACAAGTCCCACATCGTCCCGCCTCCTGCCATCCTCTCCGACGCCACGCTGAAGCCGCATCATCCCACCGCTCGCCGGAGTCCCACACACCCCTGCCGCGTCGCTGCCTTCTGACAAGCACGAGCTCGTTTCCCTGCCTCCCTACATTGAAGGAACCAGGCACGTTTACTACGTCCGGACCGGCCTCGCCTAGACCCACCGCCATCTCTTTCTGCCAGTTGCAGCCCACAAAGCCGGTCCAGTTGAAGTTAGACCTTGGTGAGCCACCGTAGACCCAGCGCCTGTTTCAGTTTCGGCCCGCTCCTGTTTTTTTTCTTTCAGCGATTTTGTCAATATTCCAAAGTTGGCAGTTTTACAGAAACCTCCTTCTACTACATGCATATAATAACTCACAATTGGTGCATCGGATTAAAATGAATTATATATGAAAGTTGCTTAGAATTTTGTCTAGTTTAATAATATGCCATTTTCATCCATGTTTAAAATGTTTAAAATGCTGTTTGAGTAAATTTGCTTAAATGCCATGTTAATATGATTTAATTCATAACTAAATAACCGTAGCTCGGTTTTTAATAAACTTTATATGTAAATGGGGTAGAATTTTGCCTAGTTTAACATGGTGGCTTTACTTTGCATGTTTAGCAACTGTAAAATATGGTTGGGGGAAGAACAATACCAAATCCTTAAATTGCACATGAGGTTTGTCTCTGGACTTGTTGTATGTTTTTCCGGCCTCACTTAAACTTGACTAGATATGTAGTTTTCATTTGCTTCACCCTCTTGCCATGCTAACAACATTTAATCTTGTTGGGTACATAAACGAGAGAGAAATAAATAACTCATGTGGTGTTTTCTTCAATATGCAACTCCGTTGCATAATGAGCTCCACTTAATTTGTAGGATTGTTTGTGCAATTTGCCATGCCATGCTTCATTAAACCGGACATGCATCATACTCGATTGTGCATCACGCCATGTTGATGTGTTGGTTGTTTACTATGTTGTATGCTTCTTTTCCGGTGTTTGCTTCTTCGGGTTGGATCCGGTAACGTCGTGTTGTGAGGATTCGTTCGTCTACGTCCGCTTGTCTTCGTCATGGACTTGTTCTTCTTCCTTGCGGGATTTCAGGCAAGATGACCATACCCTCGAAATCACTTCTTTCTTTGCTCGCGAGATGCTCGCTCTTTTGCTATGCCTATGCTACAATACGTACCACTTGCTTATCATGCCTCCTATATTGTTGAACCAAGCCTCTAACCCACCTTGTCCTAGCAAACCATTGTTTGGCTATGTTACCGCTTTGCTCAGCCCCTCATATAGCGTTGTTAGCTGTAGGTGAAGATTGAAGTTTGTTCCTTGTTGGAACATGGAGATGTTGTTCCTTGTTGGAACATGTTTTACTTGTTGGGATATCACAATATATCTTATTTAATTAATGCATCTATATACTTGGTAAAGGGTGGAAGGCTCGGCCTTATGCCTGGTGTTTTGTTCCACTCTTGCCGCCCTAGTTTCCGTCATATCGGTGTTATGTTCCCAGATTTTGCGTTCCTTACGCGGTTGGGTTATAATGGGAACCCCTTGACAGTTTGCTTTGAATAAAACTCCACCAGCAATGCCCAACATTGCTTTTACCATTTGCCACCTAGCCTCTTTTTCCCTTGGGAGTCGCGCTCCTGAGGGTCATCATTATTTTAACCCCCCCTGGGCCAGTGCTCCTCTGAGTGTTGGTCCAAACTAGAGCCCCTTGCAGCGCCACCTCGGGGAAACTCGAGGGCTGGTTTTAGTTGTACGGACTGCTCATCTGAGTGTTCCCTGAGAACGAGATATGTGCAGCTCCTATCGGGATTTGTCGGCACATTCGGGCGGTGTTGCTGGACTAGTTCTACCATTGTCGAGGATGTCTTGTAGAACCGGGATACCGAGTCTGATCAGAATGTCTCGGGAGGAGGTCTATTCCTTCGTTGACCGTGAGAGCTTGTCATGGGCTAAGTTGGGACACCCCTGCAGGGATTTGAACTTTCAAAAGCCGTGCCCGCGGTTATGGCAGATGGGTATTTGTTAACGTCCGGTTGTAGAAAACCTAAAGTTGACCTTAATTAAAAATGCATCAACCGCGTGTGTAACCGTGATGGTCTCTTTCCGATGGAGTCCGGGAAGTGAACACGGTGTTGGAGTTATGTTTGACGTAGGTTGTTCTAGGATCACTTCTTGATCATAGATTCTCGACCGTGCTTTGCCTTCTCTTCTCGCTCTCATTTGCGTATGTTAGCCACCATATATGCTAGTCACTTGCTGCAGCTCCACCTCATACCTTTACCTTACCCATAAGCTTAAATAGTCTTGATCGCGAGGGTGCGAGATTGCTGAGTCCCCGTGACTCACAGATACTTCCAAAACCAGTTTGCAGGTGTCGATGAGTCCTTGCAGATGACGCAACCAAGCTCAGGAGGAGCTCGATGAAGATCTTGTCCTTTGTGGTGTTTTGTTCTAGTTGATCAGTAGTGGAGCCCAGTTGGGGTCGATTAGGGGACCTTGTCGCATTTGGGGTTCTTCTTTTATTTTGGTTCCATAGTCGGACCTTGATTGTATTTGGATATTGTAACGCTTTATTTATGTATTGTGTGAAGTGGCGATTGTAAGCCAACTATGCACCCCTTTCCCTTATGTATTACATGGGTTGTGTGAAGATTACCTCACTTGCGACATTGCTTTCAATGCGGTTATGCCTCTAAGTCGTGCTTCGACACGTGGGAGATATAGCCGCATCGAGGGCATTACAAGTTGGTAATCAGAGCCTTCCCCGACCTTAGGAGCCCCACTGCTTGATCGTTTTTAGCAGCCGTTCTTGAGTCTAGAAAAAAATGTTTTGAGTCATTTAGGAATTATATATCGGAGAGTTTAGGAATTCTTTTTACTCCTCAGTCCCTTCATCGCTCTAGTAAGGCATCCTGACGTAGAGTTTTGACTATTCTCTTCTCAAATTTCACTAATTTTTTTTAGGATCTCGTGGGTATCTTGGAATCGTTCCAATGGTTTTGTGACGAGAACATTGTTCTTGGTGCCTCCTGTCTTTAGGGGTTGTGGTAGTGTCCCGGGGAGTTGAGCTCCGAGGTGTTGTCATCGCAATTTTATCGTTGCAGTTCTGGAATACCTGAGTTAGTACGCCGACATTGAAAATCTCTTTTATGCAGTTCGTTGGTGAGATAACCTCGACGCCACCCAGTACTAGGGCGGGAGTTCGGGAGTATTGCCACAACTTGTATAACGGATGCTTTTCGAAGGTTGAGGTAGATGATTTCCGAAGGTTTGTTCGTTATGTGTTGAAGGATGGATACAGCTGGATGTAGGATTTGCTAGGTTTGGGTGAGATATTATGCTTCCCCTGTATCCCCAACACCTGATTGCATAACCGGAAAGGTTCGGGAGTTTCATAGGTGGGAAATCAAGTAGCTCTTAGGATATCTTTCTGACAGATGTATGATATGAAATTGGGGTTCGATGTCTAGTGGTCCTCCTATTCACGGTCGGTTTTACAGTGGTCTCGTTGTGTCTTAAAGAGTCCTTGGCTATGCCGACTCGAGGATGCTTCGTATGTCATGTGCACTGCCTTGTACATGATGGTACTGTACGATCGAGCCCGTGTAGGCCCCACCACGAAAACTTCGGACGAAATCTCTATCATATGTTTGTTCCGGCTTATTCTGCAAGCCAACCCTTTGTTTTGTTTTGAGTTGTGGTATTCGAGTTGCTTCAGTGTCAAGTGTTGATTCCATACCTTTCCCAAATGGTGTTCTCATACTCCGATGTGGATATCAATCCTTCTTGATCATCAAGATTGTCTTGTCAATCCTTTTCACCGGCGTGTTTTCTCTTCAGGTGGATCCGATCTTTTCAACATCAGCAAGATCAATTATCATTTCTTCTCAATGGTGTTTGTTTCATCCGTCCCCAAGTTGCCTTTGTTTTCCCGCCCACCCACCCTTTTTCTTCAAGGACCAAGATTTCTTTATCAAGTATCCTTTTATTCTTGTGAAGTCTCTCCATC
The DNA here is from genome assembly GCF_056163025.1 of Triticum urartu. Taxonomy (NCBI): domain Eukaryota; kingdom Viridiplantae; phylum Streptophyta; class Magnoliopsida; order Poales; family Poaceae; genus Triticum; species Triticum urartu. Next base: position 402,607,249 of record NC_141876.1, read on the forward strand.
CTTTTTCCGTCAATATTCTTATCCGGTGATTCTCATGAAGATTTTAATGGAGTTTCTAGTGCACCATTATTCATTCTTTTTCTTCTCCGGTGGAACCAAGTCAAGCTTTGTGGATCATATCCTTTTTCCTCGTTTCAAATACCTTTTCTTACTAGTGCACCTCTTTATCATCCACCTCTCGCTATTCATTTGTTCCGGAGTGCTAAAGATATCTCAGAAGATTCGTGTTTCCACTCTTAATCCATTCAAGCTATTTTGAGGATGTTATCTCATTCAATCCTTTTAATTCAACCGGTGCAATCTCTCCTTTAATCATTTCAACGGTGTATCTTTTGAGTGGGCCCTAACCCACAGGTCTTTTCCCAGGATCTTACCTGACTCTTCTTATTTTCCCGGAGTTTTTCAAATTCGTTTCAAAGATTGACGTAAAAATGATTTATCATCAGTCAAATGTCTTTCTCCAAGATCTTTCAAATTCTTTCCATCATTGGCTCAACCTTTCTAATTTTCATTCGGGAGTATCTCAACAATTCTCGGTGGTGTTTTCTCGTCGTCACGCTCAACATTTCAAGACCGAAGAAGATTTTTCCTCTCAATCTTGGTCCGTTCTCTTCAAGATTCATGATTCTAGCTTGTTGCCATCCTCTCATAATTGTTTTTGATTGTGAGAATTCTTTTCACCTATCCGGAGCAATTCTATAGTCTTCTCAGTTTGATTATCCGGAGCCCATCATCTGAGATTTATTCATTCTCGGCTTTCAGCTATGGTTCTCCAAAATCTTACCGGTGCTTCGTTCAAGTGATCTCTAATCAGTTCGTGACCCCTTCGTTCTCAGGTATCTAGTTTCTCTCAAGCATCTTCGTTCATTTGCAAATTCTTCCCGGTGATTCGTTATCTTTTATTCGTTCTTTTTCAATTCTTACGGTGGTTCGTTGAAGATTTCTTTTCCTTACCAATTTATTCGTTATTTCAATTCTACCGGTGGTTCGTTGAAGACCTTCCCAAGTTTGACGCTATATCTATCTTAATCCTTTCTACGAGAATAAGTAGTATGCCAATTCCATTGCTTGTCATCAATTTTAATTGTTGAAGGAATGCATAACATAATTCTTATTCTTGTCCCATCCAAGTGTTTAATTCTTTTTCCGGAGTGGTTCATCGTATCACATCCTCAGTTCGAGATGCTTATCTTTTCTTTTCCGGAGTTCCATGTTTTTTCCGCATTATATCATCACGAAGATCCATCTAAATCATTGCAAGGATTCACCTTGTGTTTTCAATTTCTCTTTCTTTTTATTCTTTTGTTTACTGGAGTTCTTCATGAAGGTTCTACATGATGGTTCAGCAAGGATTTATATTCCTTGTTGAAACATTCATCAACTTTCTTTTCTAAGAAGCTCAAGCTTTCTTCATATTGTAATCCGGAGTGTAATTTTTTTCTTATGTATCAATGAAGGCGGTATTATGTCATTCTTCATAATTTGAGTTCATGTTTCATGATTCACATGTTCCTTGGAGTTATCTTGGATTATATTTCACCGCAAGCCTTCCCTAAGCATGTTTGCTATTATGGTGCTTATAAAGGATCCAAGTTCTTCATTTATCTTTTCCGGTGCGATATACTTTCTCGTCAATTTGTTCATATCAATCCAATTCTTTTCCCGTGAGTGGCAGGTTGCCACCTCATAATTAGAGATGAATTCCATAAGACCATATCAAGCTTATTCTTTTCGTTGTTGGTTTTCCAACAACTCCGTTCTAGCATTTGTCGCAAGCGTGCTCCCTCGAGATCTTGTTTCCCTTCGTTCATCCCATTCCATTCTTACTTTTGTTCCGGAGGCAGTGTATTGTGATTTCATCAAGTATCTTCTCATCTTATCAAGTTCTTATTTAATTCCTTTTCTTTTCAATCGGAGTGCTTTCAACCTTGTTCTTCCTTGTTCCTCTTTGCTAACGGAGTGTTTTCAGCTTTGGTCATCTCCGTTGTTTTCCTTACTCAAAATGGCTTAACCTCGCAAGGTTCTTTGGTTTCACTCATTTGTCGAAGAAGCAACTTTGTTTTACCTGTTCTCCTCATCTTTTTTTCCCTCCAGTGCCATCCTAGATCTCGGGACGAGATCCTCTCGTAGTGGTGGAGTGTTGTAATGCCCCGACACCGATGTGCCAGGTGTCGTCCAGTTATTCGCTGTCGTTGCCATGTCATTTGCTTGCGTGTTGCATTTCATCATGTCATTATGTGCATTGCATCATCATGTTTTCAAAACCTGCATCCGTCCAGGTTCCCCGAGTTCCTTCTGTTGTCTGTTCTGAGCCCAGCCACACTTGCACGCGCCCGCGGCATGTCCGAAATATTATTTTATAAGTGGCCGGAAAATGTTCTCGGAATGGGATGAAAGTTGGCATGTGGTGTTTTTATGTTGTAGGTAGGCTTCCTGCCAAGTTTCATCGCGTTCGGAGTCCATTTGACGCCCCAATGGATATCTATAGCGGCAGTATAGCCGGTCTAACGTCGGACGTTTTCGGTCTCCGAAAACCGTGCCGGGCTGCATCTCTCCCCTCTTCTCTCAGTCCAACCCTCTCTTCACAATCCGCCAGACCCAACCTAACCTCTCTCGTCAGCCCGCGGCCCTCCTCGCGTGCGTCTGAAAATTGTCCCGGATCCGACCCGAACAGTCGTCACCGTTGGATCCGAATCATCCCCAAACATCTACAAAACATCTCCATTTTCTTAATCGGGCCCCTAACCTATTTATCCGAGAACATCCGATTTTAATCGAGGGCCCAGATGCACCCCAAATCCACTTGCTATATATACTTGAGGTCCAACCCTAAAATTTAGGAGCCTTGTCCCATCCTCCCAGCCGCCGCCACCAGTCCTCTTCCACCTCGGGATCTCATCCCGATCCAACCAACTGCCTCCACCCTCTTCCCTAAATTCCCCATCGCTCCAAATCACCAGCTCCCTCTGTCTTCCTTGGACGCGTCCAGCCCACCCAACCAGCACCCGCGCCCGAGCAGCTGCCTCTCCTTGGCTGCGTGTCTCCGACGGCAGCATCTCCGACCACAGCATCTCCGGTCGCAGCTAGGACCACCGGAGCACCAGGCCAACACTTCCTCACCCTTTCCCTTTTCCTTCTTCCCTCTGTTTTTCCATCCCCATCATCTCATCTCTCTCTTCCTCTGTGTCTTCTCGCAGGAACCGAAAGGAGCCAGCCTCGGCCTCGTCACAACGCCGCCCCGGCCCGCAACCGCAACGATCCATCCATCTAGCTCCAGCGAGGCCCCACCCGTCGTGCCTCAATCTCCTCCAAGACTGGCAAGTTCCACCGACTGACGTGGCCGTGGAGCACGTCGGCATCATCCTTGTGCCGTCCCAGCCCAGTCGTCGTTTGCCTCCTCGCCGCCCGGATCCGGCCGTCTCCGCGTCGTCTGCGCCCCTGCCTCGTTGGAGAACGACGTCCCGCACCTGGACCTCACGCGCCTCCCCCACCTCAGATTCGTCCAGCCGCCTCTGCCTCAAGCTTGCCATCCCGACCTCCTTGTGGCCCGCGCGCCTGCAACAACCAGGAGACCCTCACGCCTCCTCCGCCTTGCCCTGCACCATCTTTTGGTCGAACAGAGCTCGAGTCCAAACCTTCCCGCCGCCAGCAGCACCTGTGGCCAGCCGCCGGAGTTCCAGGTCGCCGCTGCTTCCCTCGAGCTCCATCCGTGCCATGCTTCATCCTTCTGTCGGGAGCAGACAGAGGAAGCCGCCCCTGCCGCGTTGACCACAAGTCCCATGTCGTGCCGCCTCCTGCCATCCTCTCCGACGCCACGCCGAAGCCGCGTCATCTCACCGCTCGCCGGAGTCCCACGCACCCCTGCCGCGTCGCTGCCTTCTGACGAGCACGAGCTCATTTCCCTGCCTCCCTGCATCGAAGGAACCAGGCGCGTTGACTGCACCCGGACCGGCCTCGCCTAGACCCACCGCCATCTCTTTCTGCCAGTTGCAGCCCACAGAGCCGGTCCAGTTGAAGTTAGACCTTGGTGAGCCACCGCAGACCCAGCGCCCTATTTCAGTTTCGGCCCGCTCCTGTTTTTTTTTTCTTTCAGCGATTTTGTCAATATTCCAGAGTTGGCAGTTTTACAGAAACCCCCTTCTACTACATGCATATAATAACTCACAATTGGTGCATCGGATTAAAATGAATTATATATGAAAGTTGCTTAGAATTTTGTCTAGTTTAATAATATGCCATTTTCATCCATGTTTAAAATGTTCAAAATGTTGTTTGAGTAAATTTGCTTAAATGCCATGTTAATATGATTTAATTCATAACTAAATAACCGTAGCTCGGTTTTTAATAAACTTTATATGTAAATGGGGTAGAATTTTTCCTAGTTTAACATGGTGGCTTTACTTTGCATGTTTAACAACTCTAAAATATGGTTGGGGGAAGAACAATACCAACTCCTTAAATTGCACATGAGGTTTGTCTCCGGACTTGTTGTATGTTGTTCCAGCCTCATTTAAACTTGACTAGATATGTAGTTTTGATTTGCTTCACCCTCTTGCCATGCTAACAACATTTAATCTTGTTGGGTACAAAAACGAGAGAGAACTAAATAAGTTATTTGGTGTTTTCTTCAATATGCAACTCCGTTGCATAATGAGCTCCACTTAATTTGTAGGATTGTTTGTGCACTTTGCCATGCCATGCTTCATTAAACCGGACATGCATCATACTCGATTGTGCATCACGCCATGTTGATGTGTTGGTTGTTTACTATGTTGTATGCTTCTTTTCCGGTGTTTGCTTCTTCGGGTTGGATCCGGTAACGTCGTGTTGTGAGGATTTGTTCGTCTATGTCCTTTTGTCTTCGTCATGGACTCGTTCTTCTTCCTTGCGAGATTTCAGGCAAGATGACCATACCCTCGAAATCACTTCTATCTTTGCTCACGAGATGCTCGCTCTTTTGCTATGCCTATGCTGCAATACCTACCACTTGCTTATCATGCCTCCTATATTGTTGAACCAAGCCTCTAACCCACCTTGTCCTAGCAAACCGTTGTTTGGCTATGTTATCGCTTTGCTCAGCCCCTCTTATAGCGTTGTTAGTTGCAGGTGAAGATTGAAGTTTGTTCCTTGTTGGAACATGGAGATGTCCTTGTTGGAACATGTTTTACTTGTTGGGATATCACAATATATCTTATTTAATTAATGCATCTATATACTTGGTAAAGGGTGGAAGGCTCGGCCTTATGCCTGGTGTTTTGTTCCACTCTTGCCGCCCTAGTTTCCGTCATATTGGTGTTATGTTCCCGGATTTTGCGTTCCTTACGCGGTTGGGTTATAATGGGAACCCCTTGACAGTTTGCTTTGAATAAAACTCCTCCAGCAATGCCCAACATTGGTTTTACCATTTGCCACCTATCCTCTTTTTCCCTTGGGAGTCGCGCTCCTAAGGGTCATCATTATTTTAACCCCCCCGAGCCAGTGCTCCTCTGAGTGTTGGTCCAAACTAGAGCCCCTTGCAGCGCCACCTCGGCGAAACTCGAGGGCTGGTTTTAGTTGTACGGACTGCTCATCTGAGTGTGCCCTGAGAACGAGATATGTGCAGCTCTATCGGGATTTGTCGGCACATTCGAGCGGTGTTGCTGGACTTGTTTTACCATTGTCGAGGATGTCTTGTAGAACCGGGATACCGAGTCTGATTGGAATGTCTCGGGAGGAGGTCTATTCCTTCGTTGACCGTGAGAGCTTGTCATGGGCTAAGTTGGGACACCCCTGCAGGGATTTGAACTTTCGAAAGCCATGCCCGCGGTTATGGGCAGATGGGTATTTGTTAACGTCCGGTTGTAGAAAACCTGAAGTTGACCTTAATTAAAAATGCATCAACCGCGTGTGTAACCGTGATGGTCTCTTTCCAGCAGAGTTCGGGAAGTGAACACGGTGTTGGAGTTATGTTTGACGTAGGTTGTTCTAGGATCACTTCTTGATCATAGATTCTCGACCGTGCTTTGCCTTCTCTTCTCGCTCTCATTTGCGTATGTTAGCCACCATATATGCTAGTCGCTTGCTGCAGCTCCACCTCATACCTTTACCTTACCCATAAGCTTAAATAGTCTTGATCACGAGGGTGCGAGATTGCTGAGTCCCCGTGACTCACAGATACTTCCAAAACCAGTTTGCAGGTGTCGATGAGTCCTTGCAGATGATGCAACCAAGCTCAGGAGGAGCTCGATGAAGATCTTGTCCTTTGTGGTGTTTTGTTCTAGTTGATCAGTAGTGGAGCCCAGTTGGGGTCGATCAGGGGACCTTGTCGCATTTGGGGTTCTTCTTTTATTTTGGTTCCGTAGTCGGACCTTGATTGTATTTGGATATTGTAATGCTTTATTTATGTATTGTGTGAAGTGGCGACATTGCTTTCAATGCAGTTATGCCTCTAAGTCATGCTTCGACACGTGGGAGATATAGCCGCATCGAGGGCGTTACACTGCGCATAGCTCGTTCTCAGGGCACACCAGATAGGTCAAGCTACGAGTAAAACCAACCCTCGTGTTGCCCCGAGGTGGCCCCGCAGGCTTCCCGTTTCGGACCAACACTCAGAGGAGCACTGGCCCCGGGGGGGGGTTAAAATAAAGATGACCCTCGGACTCGCAAAAACCCAAGGAAGGCTATAGGTTGCCAGTGCAAATGGTAAAACCAAGGTTGGGCCTTGCTGGAGGAGTTTTATTCAAGGCGAACTGTCAAGGGGTTCCGATTATAACCCAACCGCGTAAGGAATGCAAAATCCGGGAACATAACACCGATATGACGGAAACTAGGGCGGCAAGAGTGGAACAAAACACCAGGCATAAGGCCGAGCCTTCCACCCTTTACCAAGTATATAGATGCATTAATTAAATAAGAGATATTGTGATATCCCAACAAAATATCCATGTTCCAACAAGGAACAACAACTCCATGTTCCAAACAAGGAACAAACTTCAATCTTCACCTGCAACTAACAACGCTATAAGAGGGGCTGAGCAAAGCGGTAACATAGCCAAACAACGGTTTGCTAGGACAAGGTGGGTTAGAGGCTTGGTTTAACAATATGGGGGCATGATAAGCAAATGGTAGGTATCGCAACATAGGCATAGCAAAAGAGCGAGCATCTAGCAAGCAAAGATAGAAGTGATTTCGAGGATATGGTCATCTTGCCTAAAATCTCACAAGGAAGAAGAACGAGTCCATGAAGAAGACAAACGGACATAGTCGAACGGGTCCTCACAAACGCGGCGTTATCGGAACCAACCCGAAGAAGCAACACTGGAAAGAAGCACACAACATAGTAAACAAACCACACATGAACATGGTATGATATGCGGGATGCGGTATGCGATGCATATGCATGATTTGGAAAGGAATGATTGAACCTGGCCTCAAATTCGAAATCCAAGAGTGCCACTAGAAAGGCGAGGTGTTTTCGGTTGAAATCGATATAAAGATCACCGGAATCGGATGCACGGCAAGCAAAACAAATATGGCACCGGTCTGCAATAATCAGCAAGTAGCCATCTAAATGCATCAAGAACAACATGCTACAGCACTCAAATATGGCAACAAAATACATGGCAGGGATCCACTCATGAAGCTTGACAAAAGATGAACACTGAGCTACGGCTAATTCATCCATTAAGAGGTTCAAACAAGCATGGCAAAAGTGCAAACGATAACAGGTTGCAGACTTAGTGAAATTAACACAAGTCTGGAATTTATCATCAGGAAGCACACTTTAGAGCATGAAAACTACATGCTACAGGAACTTAACATGGCAAAGCAAGGCATGGCATGAAGCTACTCAAAGCATTTAACAAAAGTCCCTTAGTGACCTTGAGCCAAAAGGCATCAGAAAATACAATTGCAAGCATGTGAGCATCGCAAAAACATAAACAGATTCAGACTTAGTGAAAAACTAGAGCATGCAAAACAGATTAACGAGTAGGCATGTTTACGAGCTCGATGCACTCACTACAGAGCATGGCATGACAAACTAAGCATACACCCATAAAGAAGACATGGCATAGAAGCTAGAAATGGCAAGAACAACAACATAGCATGCACGGATCAATAGCAACATCCTCGGCAAAATCGCTAAACATGTCAACAATCTGCCAGGATTCACGATATAGCAAAAGTAGAGCTCGATTGACTCAAGATAGGGTGCTCCATAAATGCAAAAAAGACATGGATGGATAGAGCACCACAATGTTAACAAAACATCCTTACTGATCATCCTCAAAAGAGGCACGGATCACTAGGAAACTACATGAACATATGGCATAACAACAAACACAGGACAAGGACTTAGTGAAATTCTAAGTCCCTGATATCAGCATAACCGATTACGCTACTTTGCAAGCTTGTGCTAGTCACCAAAAATATCACAAAAATACCTGGCAAGCACCACTGTAAAGATGGCATGGCATATAACAAAACACATGTAGAGCTCAGGATCATAGCATGCACACATTAATCATGGCAAAAATGACAAAAATCTATTTGATGAAACAGATCTCACAAATTCACCACATAGCTCTCTTCCAACAGCATTTCCGGCATCAAGATGAGCTCAAATGAAAATGATGAAGTGAGATGAAATGATGTACTCGTCGAGACGAACATTTTGATATGCTACACGCACGAATCGGAGCTACGGATGCAGAGTTATGGTGCGATGAAGATGCCAAAAAGTTAGGGTTTCGGGAGGAGAAAGTCAACCGAGATGGAGTTTTCAGATCTGAGATCCGATCTGGTACTGTAGCACGCGCGGGCTTCGAGGATCACCGGAGGGCTTCGCCGGAGTTGGGGAAGGAGGGAGCCCGGAGCAAACTCGCCGGCGTCCAGGCGGAGCGGTGCGGTGGAGGAGGACGACGGGCGGCGACCTCGGCCGCGGCACACGGCAGTGGACGGCGAGGCCGGTGCAGGTCGACGAGATGTCCGGAGCCAGGGCGTGGCGGCGCTCCTGCAGCGGCGCAGGCCGGCGCCTCGGCGAGCTGGGGCGGAGCTGCAATGGCGCGGCAGCGGCGGGGCGCGCTGGCGAGAGGCGAGGCGGCGGGTGCAGGCACGCGCCTGCGGGCGGCGGCGACGGCGACCGTGCCCGCGCGGGCCGGATCTGGGCCCCGCGGGCCGCGCGGTGGGGTAGGCGCGAGCGCGGACAGGTGGGGGCCCTCATTGGGCGCGGGAGGCGACGACGCTGACATGGCAGCCCCTGATAGGCCGGAGTGAGGTGGCGGCGGGCGGTGGACATGTCCGGCTTGGCGCGGACGTGTCCGGCGGCGCGAGGATGAAGAAGACTAGGGTTAGACTGCGCGAAAATTTCGGAGGGAGACACATATATATGTAGAGGGAGCTAGGAGAGTCCAAATGAGGTGCGGTTTTCAGCCACGCGATCGTGATCGAATGACCGAGATGATGGAGGGGGTTTAGGTGGTTTTTGGGCCACTTTGGAAGGGTGTTGGGCTGCAACACGCACGAGGCCTTTTCGGTCCCTCGGTTAACCGTTGGAGTATCAAATGAAGTCCAAATGGCACGAAACTTGACAGGCGGTCTACCGGTAGTAAACCAAGGCCGCATGACAAGTCTCGGTCCAATCCGAAAACGTTTAACACTCACACACGAAAAGAGGTAGAAAGGGGCACCAGGTGACATAGGAGCGCCGGATTGCAAAACGGACAACGGGGAAAATGCTCGGATGCAAGAGATGAACATGTATGCAAATGAAATGCACATGATGACATGATATGCAAAGCATGACGCGCAAGCAATGACAACACAACAACAACGAATAACTGGAGGACACCTGGCACAACGGTCTCGGGGCGTTACAACACTCCACCATTACGAGAGGATCTCGTCCCAAGATCTAGAATGGCACCAGAGGGACAAACGGAAAAGAAAGAGAAGAGATAAAACTAAGTTGCTTCTTTGACAAACGAGTGAAACCAAAGAATCTTGAGAGGTTGAACAAAAAGAAAGGAGGAATGCCACGAAGATGAACAAAGTTGAAAACACTCCGTTGGAAAAGAGGAACAAGGAAGAACAAATTCGAACAGCACTCCGATTGGAAAGATATGCAAGGCTTGATAAAATGAAGGAACTTGAGCAGCGGGCACACACTCCGGTTAAATGTATAAGCACGAAAAGAACATGATCCAAGATGATGAGAGAAAAGAGCAACGTCACAATGGCTCCGGAACAAAAGAATAGAAGATAGATAATTGAGACAAAAGAATGTAGAAGAAAATGGCAACTTGTGCCACAATTGAGCTTAAGAAGGCATCCTTAGGAGAAGGGTCGGACAGAGTTGTTGGAAAACCAACAACGAAAAGGATAATCTTGATATGGTCTTATGGAATACATCTCAAATTATGAGGTGACAATCTGCCACTCACGGGAAAAAATTGGATTGATAAGAACAAGAAGACGAGAGACTCATCTCACTGGGAGGATAAAAGAAGAACTTGGTTCTTTTAAGAGCACCATAAATAGCAACAATCCTTAGGGAAGGCTTTAGGTGAAATATAACCCAAGATAACTCCAATGAAGGGATTGATGGATTTAAAATACCTCATTCTTAACAACATGTGAATCATGAAACATGAACTCAAATTATCAAGAATGACATAATACCACCTTCAATGATACGGAAGAAAGAATTGCACTCCGGATAGCAAGATGAAGAATGCTTGAGATCCTTAGAAAAGAATCTCAATGAACACTTGGAGAAGGGATAAAACTCCTTGATGAACCAACATGTAGAACCTTCATGAAGAACTCCGGTAAACAAAAAGAATAACAAAAATAAAGAGAAGTCGGAAACACAAGGTGAAACCTTGCAAAGATAGGATGAAGCTTTGCGACGAGATAAAGTGGAAACTTGAAACTCCGGAAGAAAAGGTGAACAATTGAAATCAAGAATTTGATGAACCCCCGGAATAGGGAATTAATCACTTGGATGAAACAAGAATAAGAAATACATTATTCTTATCCTTCATCAATTAAATTGATGACAATCAACGGATTTGGCATACTACTTATTCTCGTGGAAAGGATTAAAGAGAGGTATAACTTGAGCTTGAGAAGGTCTTCGATGATCCACCGGTAGGATCTGAAAGAACGAGTGACTTGATATGTAATGAAGGAAGAGATCTCTTGAACGAACCACCGTAAGCATAGACAAAGAACGAAGAGAAGATAAAGAAACACCGAGAAGAATTATAAAATGAAAGAAGATGCTTGAGAGGATTTAGATACATGAGAACGAACAGATCACGAACTGATTAGAGAATATTGAATGATGCACCGGTATGGTTTAGAGAATGAGAGCTGAAAGCTGGAATGAATAATCCTGAGTTGATGGACTCCGGATAACAAACTGAGAAGACTCTTGAATTGCTCCGGATAGGTGAAAATAATTCTCACAATCGAAAATAATTATGAGAGGATGGCAAAAGGCTAGAACCATGAATCTTCAAGAGAACGGACCACGATTTAAAGGAAACAATTCTTCGGTCTTCAAAATCCGAGAATGACGATGAGAAACACCACCATGAATTGTTGAGATACTCCGGGATGACGAATTTAAAGGTTGAGCCAACGGTAAAAAGAGTTTGAAAGATCTTTGAGAAAGACATTTGACTGATGATGATTCATTCTTACGTCAAACTTTGAAATGAATTTGAGAATAACTCCGGTAAAATAAGAAGAGTCGGGTAAGATCCTGGGAAAAGACCTGTGGGTTAGGGCCCACTCAAGAGAAAACACCGTTAGGATGATTAAAAAGAGAGATTGCACCAGTTGAATTAAATGGCTTGAATGAGGTAACAAACTCGAAAGATCTTGAATGAATGTTAATAAACACTAGCATCTTCTGAGATATCTTCAGCACTCCGGAACAAATGAATAGTGAGGAGTGGATGATTAAGAGGTGCACCGACATGAGAAGGTATTTGAAATGATAAAAGGATATAATCGACAAATCTTGAATTGAATCCACTGGAGATGAAAAGAATGAAGAATGATGAACTTGTGGAGCATCTTCATGAGAATCACCGGGTAAGAACATTGATTGAAAAGAATGGAGAGACTTCACATCCATAAGATGGATACTTGATAAAGAAATCTGAGTCCTTGAAGAGACAAGGGTGGGAGGGTGGGAAAAAACAAAGGCAATTTGGGACGGACTAAGCAACACCGTTGAGAAGACTGATAATTGATCTTGCTGATGTTGAAATGATCAAATCCACTTGAAGAGGAGCACACCGGTTGAAAAGAATTGACATGACAATCTCGATAACAAGAAGGATTGGTATTCACCTCAGAGTATGAGAACACAGCTTAGGAAAGGTATGGAATCAACATTTGACTTTGAAGCAGCTCGAATACCACAACTCAAAACAAAACAAAAGATTGGCTTGCAGAATAAGCCGGAACAAACATATGATAGAGATTTCATCCAAAGTTTTCGTGGTGGGGCCTACACGGGCTCGATCGTACAACACCATCATGTACAAGGCAGTGCACATGACATATGAAGCGTCCCCGAGTCAGCATAGCCAAGGACTCTTTAAGACACAACGAGACTACTGTAAAACCAACCGTGGATAGGCGGACCACTAGACGTCGAACCCCAATTTCATATCATACATCTGTCGGAAAGATATCCTAGGAGCTACTTGAATTCCCACTTATAAACTCCCGAAATTTTCCGGTTATGCAATCAGTTGTTGGGGATACAGGGGAAGCATAATATCTCACCCAAAACTACACAAATCCTACATCCAGTTGTATCCATCCTTCAACACATAACCAAGAAACCTTCGGAAATCATTTACCTCAACCTTCGAAAAGCATCCGTTATACGAGTTATGGCGATACTCCCGAACTCCCGCCCCAGTACTGGGTGGCGTCGAGGTTATCTCAGCAACGAACTGCATAAAAGAGATTATCGATGTCAGCGAAACTAAACTCAGGTATTCCAGAACTGCAACGATAAAATTGTGACGACAACACCTCGGAGCTCAACTCCCCGGGACACTGCCACAACCTCTAAATGTCAGGAGGCACCAAGAACAATGTTCTCGTCACAAAACCATCAAAACGATTCCAAGAAACCCGCGTGATCCTAAATTTTTTTAGTGAAATTTGAGAAGAGAAAAGTCAAAACTCTATGTCAGGATGCCTCACCAGAGCGACGAAGGGACTGGGGAGTAAAAAGAATTCCTAACTCTCTAATATATATAATTCCTAAAAGACTCAAAACATTTCTAGACTCAATAATGCCAGCGATTCGATCAAGCAGGGGGCTCCTAAGGTCGGGGAAGGCTCTGATACCAACTTGTAACGCCCTCGATGCGGCTATATCTCCCACGTGTCAAAGCACGACTTAGAGGCATAACCGCATTGAAAGCAATGTCGCAAGTGAGGTAATATTCACACAACCCATGTAATACATAAGGGGAAAGAGATACATAGTTGGCTTACAATCGCCACTTCACACAATTACATGAATAAAGCATTACATCATCCAGATACAATCAAGGTCCGACTACGGAACCAAAATAGAGAGAGGTACCCCAAAAGAGACAAGGTCCCCCGATCGACCCCAACTGGGCTCCACTACTGATCAACTAGAAACGAAACAAGACAAAGGACAAGATCTTCAACGAGCTCCTCCTTGAGCTTGGTTGCGTCATCTGCATGGTCTCATCGGCACCTGCAAGCTGGTTTTGGAAGTATCTGTGAGTCACGGGGACTCAGCAATCTCACACCCTCGCGATCAAGACTATTTAAGCTTATGGGTAAGGTAAAAGGTATGATGTGGAGCTGCAGCAAGCGACTAGCATATATGGTGGCTATCATACGCAAATGAGAGCGAGGAGAGAAGGCAAAAGCACAGTCGAGAAACTATGATCAAGAAGTGATCCTAGAACAACCTACATCAAACATAACTCCAACACCGTGTTCACTTCCCAGACTCCGCCGAGAAGACACCATCAGTTACACACGCGGTTGATGTATTTTAAATAAAATCAACTTCAGGTTTTCTACAACTGGACATTAACAAATTCCCATCTGCCCATAACCACGGGCACGGCTTTCAAAAGTTCAAATCCCTGCAGGGGTGTCCCAACTTAGCCCATCACAAGCTCTCACGGTCAACGAAGGATATTCCTTCTAGCGGGAAGACCCGATCAGACTCAGAATCCCGGTAACAAGACATTTCGACAATGGTAAAACAAGACCAGCAAAGCCGCCCGATGCGCCGACAAATCCCGATAGGAGCTGCACATATCTCGTTCTCAGGGCACACCAGATAGGTCAAGCTACGAGTAAAACCAACCCTCGAGTTGCCCCGAGGTGGGCCCGCAGGCTGCCCGTTTCGGACCAACACTCAGAGGAGCACTGGCCCGGGGGGGGGGGGGGTTAAAATAAAGATGACCCTCGGACTCGCAAAAACCCAAGGAAGGCTATAGGTTGCCAGTGCAAATGGTAAAACCAAGGTTGGGCCTTGCTGGAGGAGTTTTATTCAAGGCGAACTGTCAAGGGGTTCCCATTATAACCCAACCGCATAAGGAACGCAAAATCCGGGAACATAACACCGATATGACGGAAACTAGGGCGACAAGAGTGGAACAAAACAACAGGCATAAGGCCGAGCCTCCCACCCTTTACCAAGTATATAGATGCATTAATTAAATAAGAGATATTGTGATATCCCAACAAAATATCCATGTTCCAACAAGGAACAACAACTCCATGTTCCAAACAAGGAACAAACTTCAATCTTCACCTGCAACTAACAACGCTATAAGAGGGGCTGAGCAAAGTGGTAACATAGCCAAACAATGGTTTGCTAGGACAAGGTGGGTTAGAGGCTTGGTTTAACAATATGGGGGGGCATGATAAGCAAATGGTAGGTATCGCAGCATAGGCATAGCAAAAGAGCGAGCATCTTGCAAGCAAAGATAGAAGTGATTTCGAGGGTATGGTCATCTTGCCTGAAATCCCGCAAGGAAGAAGAACGAGTCCATGAAGAAGACAAACGGACGTAGTCGAACGGGTCCTCACAAACGTGACGTTATCGGAACCAACCCGAAGAAGCAACACCAGAAAGAAGCACATAACATAGTAAACAAACCACACACGAACATGGTATGATATGCGGCATGCGGTATGCGATGCATATGCATGATTTGGAAATGAATGATTGAACCTGGCCTCAACTTGGAAATCCAAGAGTGCCACTGTAAAGGTGAGGTGATTTTGGTTGAAATCGATATAAAGATCACCGGAATCGGATGCACGGTTTGGAAATGGCAAGCAAAACAAATATGGCACCGGTGTGCGATAATCAGCAAGTAGCCATCTAAATGCATCAAGAACAACATGCTACAGCACTCAAACATGGCAAAAAATACATGGCAGGGATCCACTCATGAAGCTTGACAAAAGATGAACACTGAGATACGGCTAATTCATCCATTAAGAGGTTCAAACAAGCATGGAAAAAGTGCAAATGATAACAGGTTGCAGACTTAGTGAAATTAACACATGTCTGGAATTTATCATCAGGAAGCACACTTTAGAGCATGAAAACTACATGCTACAGGAACTTAACATGGCAAAGCTAGGCATGGCATGAAGCTACTAAAAGCACATAACAAAAGTCCCTTAGTGACCTTGAGCCAAAAGGGATCAGAAAATACAATTGCAAGCATGTGAACATGGCAAAAACATAAACAGATTCAGACTTAGTGAAAAACTAGAGCATGCAAAACAGATTAACGAGTAGGCATGTTTACAAGCTCGATGCACTCACTACAGAGCATGGCATGACAAACTAAGAATACACCCATCAAGAAGACATGGCATAGAAGCTAGAAATGGCAAGAACAACAACATAGCATGCATGGATCAATAGCAACATCGTCGGCAAAATCGCTAAACATGTCAACAATCTGCCAGGATTCACGATATAGTAAAAGTAGAGCTCGATTGACTCAAGCTAGGTTGCTCCATAAATGCAATAAAAGACATTGATGGATAGAGCATCACAATGTAAACAAAACATCCTTACTGATCATCCTCAAAAGAGGCATGGATCACTAGGAAACAACATGAACATATGGCATAACAACAAACACAGGACAAGGACTTCGTGAAATTCTAAGTCCCTGAAATCAACATAACCGATTACGCTACTTTGCAAGCTTGTGCTAGTCACCACAAATATCACAAAAATACATGGCAAGCACCACTGTAAATATGGCATGGCATGTAACAAAACACATGTAGAGCTCAGGATCATAGCATGCACACATTAATCATGGAAAAAATGACAAAAATCTATTTGATGAAATAGATCTAACAAATTCACCACATAGCTCTCTTCCAACACCATTTCGGGCATCAAGATGATCTCAAATGAAAATGATGCAGTGAGATGAAATGATGTACTCGTCGAGACGAACATTTTGATATGGTACATGCACGAATCGGAGCTACGGATGCAGAGTTATGATGCGATGAAGATGCCAAAAAGTTAGGGTTTCAGGAGGAGAAAGTCAACCGAGAGGGAGTTTTCAGATCTGAGATCCGATCTAGTACTGTAGCACGCGCGGGCTTCGAGGATCATCGGAGGGCTTCGCCAGAGTTGGGGAAGGAGGGAGCCCAGAGCAAACTCACCGGCGTCCAGGCGGAGCGGCGCAGCGGACGAGGACGACGGGCGGCGGCCTCGGGCGCAGCACACAGCGGTGGACGGCGAGGCCGGTGCGGGTCGACGAGATGGCCGGAGCCAGGGCGCGGCGGCGCTCCCGCAGCGGCGTAGGCCGGCGCCTCGGCGAGTTGGGGCGGAGCTGCAATGGCGCGGCGGCAGCGGGGCGCGCTGGTGAGAGGCGAGCCGGCGGGTGCGGGCACGCGTCTGCGGGCGGCGACGGCGGCGATCGGGCCCGCGCGGGCCGGATCTGGGCCCCGTGGGCCGCGCGGCTGGGGAGGCGCGAGCGCGGACAGGTGGGGGCCCCTCATTGGGCGCGGGAGGCGACGACGCTGACATGGCAGCCCCTGATAGGCCGGAGTGGGGCGGCGGCGGACGGCGGACATGTCCGGCTTGGCGCGGACGTGTCCGGCGGCGCGAGGATGAAGAAGACTAGGGTTAGACTGCGCGAAAATTTCGGAGGGAGACACATATATATATAGGTAGAGGGAGCTAGGAGAGTCCAAATGAGGTGCGGTTTTCGGCCACGTGATCGTGATCGAACGGCCGAGATGATGGAGGGGGTTTAGGTGGTTTTTGGGCCACTTTGGAAGGGTGTTGGGCTGCAACACGCACGAGGCCTTTTCGGTCCCTTGGTTAACCGTTGGAGTATAAAACGAAGTCCAAATGGCACGAAACTTGACAGGCGGTGTACCGGTAGTAAACCAAGGCCACATGACAAGTCTCGGTCCAATCCGAAAACGTTTAACACTCGCACACGAAAAGAGGTAGAAAGGGGCACTGGGTGACATAGGAGCGCCGGATTGCAAAACGGACAACAGGGAAAATGCTCGGATGGAAGAGACGAACATGTATGCAAATGAAATGCACATGATGACATGATATGCAAAGCATGACACACAAGCAATGACAACACAACAACAGCGAATAACTGGAGGACACCTGGCACAACGGTCTCGGGGCATTACAGGTATGGTACACGGCTTCTTCATCCATGCCATAACAGTCAGTGCCCAGCTGTGTGGAGGAACAAACATACTTATGAGCTCACCTCCAAGGTCGTTGATAAGCTCGTTCATGGACTCGCTGTTCCAAGCACATTGAGGCATGCCGTGGAAGGTAAGCTTTGTTAAAAACTCAAGCTCAGAGGGCACCGAGCCTCATCCTGGGTGCCACCGATCAAAGCTCACCAGCGCGCCATCGCAGAACAAACGCTGGGAAGACTCGAACACACGACTGTAGTCGAAAGTTGTCCGGAACCTGACGAAGAAATCAAACGGTGGCGGACAGACTTCGACGAGCAAGTCACTTATTTGGATGTTGTGCGCAATGCCAAGAGCTTTGACAAGGTCGTCCGGCGAGACGGGAGGCCGGTCACCATTGATGGTTACCATCAGCACTTTGCCGGCAAACTGGTCGTCAAGCGCCGCCATGCCACTGTTGAGCGACAGCACGCAGCGACCGAAGGCAGGACGGACCTTGGGATCTCCGGCTCGGAGATCCGCGTTGACCGGCGACATGATAGTGCGCTTGAGTACAGGGAGTACAGGAGGGGGATTTGGGGGAACTGGAGTAGGAATCGAGATTCCAGAGGTGGGGGAGGGGCGGGAGACTGGGGATGAAAAGGTAGCATGAATTTCGAGCACGCGCCAATATGCTCTCGGCGCGCAAGCGCACGAAAACACCGGTGGTGCCCACATGTCGGCCTAAGAGTCCTTATTCTTTCTTTTTTTGGAGAGCCCGACCTTTTTTCAGGATCTTTTGAGAGCCCGGCTTGAGAGTCATAATTGACCTGTTTGGCATTGCGTTACTACCCGGCCCATATTCAACGACACCTCACTGGCCCAAACAAGTGTACATCATCGAAAAGACACTAAGCTCAGATTATATAACTTGAAAAAAGGAGATATACTCTGAACACTGGAGAATGGTGATGCCCTCATTTAGCCCACCAGTAGTTCGAGACAATAAACAGTTCGAAACAACGATATATACAACATTCAAACACTGACTAGTGACTACTACTCACATAAATAGCAAGACATGATAGTTCATAAGAAGTCTTGCTACACCACCAAAATGCACCCATCTGCAGAGCTCAGACTCTCGTGATCCAGACGAGAATGACATTCTAAACAGAAGCAACTATTACATAGTAAGAGTGACATAGACGAGGATGACCAAATGACAAGGAATATGCATAACAAAAGAAAGAACTACCCATCCAGAACCAGCAGCTAAGACAACAATGTCATTCGAAGAGATGATCCAACACCATCATAATTTGCAGCCCCGCTTTAGCGACCGGTGATCCGGAGACACCAGTACTCCACCCTTTCGATGCAACAGCCCAATTACCTATCAACTTGAAGGCTTGAACCACATCACTGCCTATCGTAATTGAGACATCCAAGGATCAAAGTTGATCCGGATGCCTTTGTCATTCTCACCTTCTTTTGGCTGCAGGCTGTATCGTTGACAATCAGGGGAGTTTGCTCCCGAACTCCTAGGGCTCGCCGTGTAGACACAGTTTTCCATAGCAAACAGAGCCTCTCTACCATCAAGGTCCTTGCCAACGGTGATCTCCTGGTTAATCAGATAATTGAGTCCGAGAAACAGAGAGTGTGAACCAAGGCTGTTTACCCGCCTCCAACTAAAAAATCCTAAAGGCCCCAACAAGCTGGTATCCTGCTCATAGACGTAACAGCCACTGTCCAGATACTCACGTATTACACGGTGCTTGTATACAGTGGGGTTTTTGCAATATAACTTTTCCGGCTCATGTGTCATAATGATCATCAGTCTTTTGCTGTCGTCTGATCGAGCGAGGAACTGTAGGGACACTACATCATATCAAAAAGGGTAGGCATTGTTAAAGTAAGATCAGCATTGTTCAGAGTATGAGTAGGATAATGCAAGAAACAACATTGATATGTCCCTGTTGGAACTGGGAGGAAAATACAGGGAAATGTATACTGGGTTCGAAAATATAGAAGTGCCATGCATGGTTATACTCATGTTATCTCGCAATTGATTCTTCACAGGAAACTACCATGTCATGCATGTTATGTAATCATGTTCTGTCATCACAAACAAATTCTTCAAGGTAACTAACAAACCATGCATTGTTATATACTCGTGTTCTGTGGGCAAAAATTTTGTGAGGATATTATTCTAGCCATTGATTGCTGAAGGGCGAATATAGGTATGTACACATGGTAAGCATTGCAGGATTTCACTACTTCCAAATATAGAGTTCTCCATATGCACATTTACTTCCCTAATGTATGGTTAGATGAAACCAATAGTGTGGTGCATGTTTCTACAATCTTCTGCAAAACAAGGTCCGTCCAACTGACATAGTAATCTAGATGACTTGGACCGCGATGGTAATACTCTGTATAATCCAACGGAGGAAGGATAATCTCATGGGAGGTCTGGAAGTTCACGAGCACCAACTTTTTACCGTCTTCTCTGAAGGCAGCCATCCAGTGGGAGTTCATGCCGACCCAGTACATACCTGCCAAGAAGTTTCGGGCAATGGTGATCGGATCGATGTCGAGGGAAATGATGTACGGCGACCCACTACATACCTGCAAAGAAGTTTCGGCTAATGGAGATCGGATTGAAGTCGAGGGGCATCATGCACGCCTCCGTATCATGGTGAGCCAATCTCGCAAGACCAGATAGAAGCAAGCAGGGTGTCTTGAAAAGCTTAGGCCTCACTTCGGCGATGGCCGTGTGCATGTCCCTCGAGCATGCAGCCAGCCGTAGGGCGCTCAACATATCCATACACAACAACAGAGGTCGAGGATGTCACTGGGGAGATTGCTCCAATCACGGCTCATATGGATAATGCGCGGTTCGCGTTCGGTCATGGTGGAGTTTGGAAGGGGGCTTGATTTACGGGGGAGAAGGATGTCGGTGCTGGAGCGGCTAGCGAGGGAATAGTGGTACTGGGGGAGGCGAGTGAGGCGACGGTACACGGGGGCACAGTGAGATGGAGACGGAGACGGAGACGGAGAAGGAGATGGAGATGGAGTGGTGCTATGGGAGCAGAGAGGAAGACGAGGCGAGGCGCCAATGTGCTGTACAGCGGCGGTGACAGACTGCACAGTGCACAGGGTGAGGCTGACTTTGGTAACCCGAACACGCCGCCTGGACTAGTGTCAGGCGCAGGGTGTTGTCACTTCACTGTGAGGACCGGATGAATAGTATTTTGACCATCAAGTGTACCATAGTTGTACTACTACTACTACTACTAGTAGGAACATGAGTACTCCAGTATTGTATAGCGGAAATAGGTCTCCCGTGCTAGCATGCCTGTTCACTTCATCGTTCAGGTATCATCCATATTGTGAGTAGAACCAAATTCTCGTGCATGCCCAATCAACGCCTTGCCGCGATGCATGCGGTGGTCATTCTGGTGCATCAAGGACGGCATGCAGATCGTTCCACACTTGAGAAGAGGAAAAATGGAAAGTTAGAAAGCGGAAGCAGAGGAAGAGAACGCTGGCTAACGAGGCTAGGAGGGGATCGAGCAGGAAGTTAATGCTCCACGCCTAAAGGTTTTGGGAAAACCTGATTTTCATAAGGTGACTTATACTCACCTAAACGGAGGGAGTATTCCTTAATCAGAGAATGTTGTGTCTCCCACTCACGCACTCAAAAAAAAACTACGACACATTTTTTTATCTGTTTGCATAGGTCACACCTATCAGGAAGGATGGGCACATACACGAACAGGTACGACTCATCAGTCTACCCACATAGCCTTTTTGTTTAGTCTACCTAGCCGTCTAATCAACTGCCTGCACGCCACTTCTCCCATTTACTTCTCCATCGGGAACCGATTCTCCTCGGCTTCTTCACCTCCCCTTAGTCTTCATTTGCATCCAAACCCCACTACATTCACATTGTTTTAACCTCTTTAAATAATCATCTACTACTTCAATTAGACTAGCCATCTAATCCTAATTCTCCAAACCATAGCCCTCCGTTCCAGCGGTTCCAAATGGCGATAGAGATCGAGATGCAGGTTTTTAGCGTCCAACATGTCCTCGTCGAAGGCTCGATGCGCATAGTTGCCACCGTCACTGTCCACCCAAGGGTTGTTCGGCGGTGGATCAACAATGTATCCAACTCCCTCGAAAAGGTAGAGATGAGGGTCATCGGTCTCGACGTAGAGTACACGGAGCGTGCCCCTGGGAAGATCCAGCGCGCCGACGTCCTTCAGCTGTGCCACGAAGATGATGTTTTGGTGTACCACATCATACACTCGCCCTCCATACCAGGTGAGCTTCACGATTTCTTGTCTCGAGAGGACATATACTTCTATGGGGCAGCCATCGAAGGGGACAAACAGAAGCTGGAGCCGTACAACCTTGATTTGAAAAGCATCGCTGACCTACAAACCAGAATCAAAATTCCTGTAGAATATTGTGATAAACAAACACCATCCCTATTCGACGTAGAAAATTTTGTGCTCGGTACAAATCTTCAGAAGGGTGATGAGACGGTGGCATTAAGGTCATCTGGATGGGAGAATTATCTCTTGACGTACGAGCGGATAAAATATGCTGCCCTCGATGCCCGTGTGAGTTTTGAGATAGCTGCAAGGTCCAAAGAGCTTGTTGCAAAGCCGTCTCCCACAGAGAACGAGAACAAGAAGAAGAAGAAGAAGAAGAAGAAGAAGAAGAAGAAGAAAAGGCTGCACCAGCAGGAGGGCATTATGGATGGATGAACTATTTCCTCTCTTGTAAAAAAATATTCCCTCTCGGTGTATATTGATATAGATGGACTATTTCGATGGTGTGCATGTCTTTGGAACAGAGTAGTAGCGTGGGTCCGCTTGACTATAAGGAACTATTTATCCGCATATATAGCTTTCTCTGCTACTCCTTCCACTGATCGGTATGCAGTGCATGTGTCCATAGACATGACACCTTGTCCATGGAAGTTCAACTATGGCGACCATCATGTTTCATCTCGTGATTCCCACGATGCCTCTCCAACCCACGGCACCACGCCCCCCGACGTGCGCCTCACCCCTCTCGGCCGCACCGCCCCTCTGCCTTTGTGTGCATGACATGTGGGCCACCTAAAATGCGACGAGCATCAAGTTTCTACCACAGCCACCCATGATTCCCACGACGCCGCTCGAACCATGAAACCACACGTCCCCCGACCTACGGCTCACCCCTCTTGGCCCCACTGCCCCTCTGCCTACGGCAGCATTACATGTGGACCAGTCACCTATCGGGTCCACATGTTATTGACTCAAAGGTAGGTGTAGTAAGGCGCTGAAGCTCAGTCCTGACGGCCCTGAGAGGGAAATGCAACTCCTGCGCCAGGGCTTGTGGTGCTCCCGCAGCACGAACTCGTGCCAAACTCGAGATTTGTTTCTTTACTATACATGCATGCAATGATTTGATGGACATTGTAATCTCAACATGTGATGGGGAGCTCTAAATTTGAATTTGAAACTTATAAAACGAAAATATTCAAAACAAATAAACTGGGAGAGAGGGAGTATACCGTAGGATGTGTCCCATACAAAATAAGTCCCCTGGTTTGTCACCGCGAAGATGCGGTTAGAAAGGAGCACAACGTCTTCCTAGTCGTGCGGCAACAAATCGGCCGCAGACAGCATGGTCCGCCTTTGACCGCCATGTGCAAGGTTCGTGCTATCTTATTCAATCTCACTGTGGTTCCATCGTACCAATTCATGCGGTGGCCCGTTGCATGGCTGATCCCAATGTTGGACAAAGGTTCTACAGGAACGGTGTCACCGTTGTAAATGTTGTGCAAATTGATGTTGGTACCCTCCCGTACATATGCAAGCCAATGGATCCAAAGTAGTAGAATAATACTTGTTCACGTGCTTGAAATATAAACACTCTAGTTTTGATATACATGTGCCAGCAGACATGACAGCTTGTCCATGGAAGTTGAACCACGGCGACCATCACGTTTCTCGTTTCTACCACTGCCACACCCACACGCGATTCCCACGATGCCGCTCCAACCCACGGCACGACGTCCCTCGACGTGGACATGGATCCTCTGACATGGCTATCACTGCCTTGCCCTGCCTTTCCTTCGCTGACATGTGGGACCCACGCTTATGGGTCCCAGATGTCAGTGACAGAATGGTAGGATTGTTCGCGTCAGGGGATCCTCATCCCCCCGACGTGCCCCTCATCCCTCTCGGCCCCACTGCTCCTCTGCCTTTGTGTGCATGACATGCGGGCCAGCTGAACTGCGGTGACCATCAACTTTCTACCACAGACACACCCGATTGGACGCGGTTTGCCTACTCCACTGCTGTGCTCCGATCCGTGCTCCCGCACCATCAAATTTTCATCCAGCGGCTGTGACACATTTCATCCCGGGCATCAATCCTCAGCTGGAGTACTTATGTAACTACAGGTAGTACCCGTCGGTGTGGCCATCTACGCCTCGTAACGCCCCGACGCCCAGCTGTGGCACCCTCGCCACGGCCACGCCACCACCGGCCGGTTCATCTCGAACGAGTGAGTCGCGAACCACGCCACCACCATGAGAATGACATGTGGGCCAGCCGCATTTAAGGTACGCATGTCATTGACTCATAGGCCGGGCACTAAGCCACTGAAGTTCGGTCCCATGGGCCCCAAGAGGGAAATGTAACTCCTGCGGCAGGCCTTGTGGTGCTCCCGCAGTACGAGCTCGTGCCAAAACTGGAATTTGTTTCTTACTACTACCAACTACCAACTAGTACTAGTAAGGTACACGTGCATTGCACACATGAGATTTTGGTGGTTTGTGCATTATGCTTCTACATGTGGAGCTTTCTGGATTCTAACATGTGGAAAAATCTGGTGGAATGTAAGGTTAGGCAAGTTTGATTAACTTAGGTGAGCCACACCTTAGGCAAGCCACACTAAGGCCCCACATGACATACACACACAAAATGTGGCAAGATTCCCTTAGGCTTGCCAACTTGTGGCTCTCATTTTGAAGAACTAATAACTTTGCCTAAGCTTAGTTGTGGCAAAGTTAGTCATGAATTAAGTTCAACCATGGAGTCTTCTAGATTATACATGTGGCAGAATCTGGTGGATGATATCCAACGGCCAGTAGTGCTCGGATTTGCCATCTTTGTACCGTCGGATTGGCTTCATCCAACGACCAACTTTCAAAGTTTTTCACACACTATATAGGGGGTATAGATATAGATGTGCCGGTCTGTTGCAATGGATCCAAAGTATATCTATTTAGTGGAGTGCACTCTAAACACATTACCTATTTATTTTTCTCTAACCTTCCGTAGCCATGCAACCAAGCCACACAAGCTTCATGGGTGCCCCCCACATCATATTATTCATACTACGTTGATTGAAAAAAAGACAAATCACCCAAAACAAGATCTTCCCGTTTTTTGTTCTTACGATGTTGTGCCGTGCACGTACCTACTAGTTGTATAGTGGTAGTACTAGTAATATAGTATTAGGAGTACAAACTTGGTACTAGTAGGAGTAGTACTAGTACGGAATGCTCCTACTCTATCAACGAGCCCTGTCTGACATCAAATTTCTTGGCCTCCGTGCTACAGCTAGATCTTCCCCTCGTTTCTGTTTTCCAACCCGGCGGCGGGCGGGGTGTCGGTTTGCTCAATGGTGGTCCCACATGAAAGTGAAAATGCTAGGCAACACGCCTTCCCTAAGCTATGTGTCGGGCCGGACGGGCCGTGTCGTACTCCCGATTCCCGGGCATGTGGGGGTGCGACACGAACGCGACAGGCCTTTTCCTTTTACCAGCAATGTGCCCGTGCGTTGTGATGGATCCAAAGTAGTAGAATAGTAGTATTTGTTCACAAACTGAAAGAAATCACTATTGTTTTGATATATATACTCCTAATATATTACTCCCTCCGTACCTAAATGTCTTTTTTGAGATTTCAAATGGACTATCACATATGGATTATATAGACATATTCTAGTGTTTCTAGCAAGATGCCCGCGCATTGCACGAAGCTGATGGGAAAGGTAAGCACAACTTATAAATTGACGGATGGAGTACTAGTTACAATGATGCATATAATTAAGCAACGGGATCGCACATGTCGGTATTGACTGGAACGAGAATGCAACAGCACAATAAGAATTAAGGCCACGATGATGCGATCGCAGTGGTGGTTACAGAAGGCAAGAAGAAAGTTGGATCCAGCGAGGTCGAGGTGCTTCTCAGCAAAGGCATCCAAGGCTTCCAGTCGGTTGAGGAAGGCCAATGGCGTAGCGTCCTCACTGGCCTTGTAGATACCTATGTACACGATTTGCTCGTACACGTGGATGTGTAGGTCGACGAATTCTTGCAGGGCGAGGCGCCTCGCGGCGAGCGCGACCTCCAGGTGGACATTCTTCGTGGCGTCGGTGGGCAGTCGCAGGGCCACCAGTGCTTGAAAGAGGTTCCGGCCATGGAGGCCGATTAGGGTGGCAGGCAATGAGGAGCCCGGGCGCGCGGGCTAGAGGAGTACGGCGATGTCGTCCGCGAGCTTCTTGAGGACGATGAACTTGTTGCTGGTGGCAACGATCATCTGGTCCAACTGAGAGTCGTAGTTGGCGTCAACGGCGTCCATCCACCAGCCGGTCTCCAACACCGTTTGGAGACGATCCTCGGCGCCATGCCGCAGGCCGGCGTCGTGGACCATCTGGCGCAGCCACTGGCCGCTCACGCGCATCGCCGCCATGGGTCTGGAGTGAGCTCTTTTGCGCTTAGTGTAGGTGCTTAGGCAAATGCTTAGGTGCATACGATGTGATAGATGCATTGGAATGGAGGGGCACCTTTATATGAGGGCAATGATGGCAAACTGCGTTGCATTCACATCGTGTAGCCTCTTTTCCCGGACCTCCTCCCATTACTTCCCTCATGCATTAATTGAAGGATGATGCATTGGTCGTTCAACATATCGGGAACCGCTACTCCCTCCCTCGTCTGCATTAAAGCCGTATCATGAACTGCGCCGCCCGCTGTCAAATCGAATACTCCCTCCGTCTAGGTGAGTATTAAGTCATCTTAAGAAAACCAAATAGTAAACACATAGGCGTGGTGCATTAATTCTCACATTGTTTCTTATTTCTTGACATAAATAGAGGAATCAACCAAGAAGATATGTGGGGCTTGTATGCTTTTAATGACTTGAGACTATCAAACATGACATGAAGTGGTCAGTTCGTTGCACATGAACAGATACATCTCTTTTTATCCATTTTGATGACAAGTATTTTCGAACGGAGGGAGTAGAAAACAGAGTTGGTGATGATGGTGTGCGTGCCATCCTGCAATATAGGCCGTTGGATTTATATCTAATGGATACGAAAGAAACTATGGCAATTTTGCAAAAATATACCCACACGTCTCTCCACGTTCGCGAATAAGGCCTTCCCTCGTTCAACCTTTTCTCTCACAAGATAAACTACTCATACAAATGCATCTTGATGTTCCGTGCAATGCACGGGCAGCTAGCTAATTTCTTTTAAAATAGTTGCTGCGATAATTGGGTTGAAGTGATATATTTTATGTCTGCCCCGGATGATTTCAGATTCACTAGTAGTAACAAAGAAAAGGTTGCCTTGTTAATTAACAAAAAATAGGGTGAAAACTATCACATGAGGCCAGTAAAAACATGGCACACTGGGTTCAGCGTCATCGTCACTACAGCTGTGCGCGCGCGAGAAGTCTACAGATCGAGGGGGCTACCGAGCGAGGCACCGAGACACAATGTTTGAGAGTGAAACCAATTGACAGATTATGATCAGATCGAGTTGTCACCCTTCTGCTGTCATTGTTGGGGGGAGAGAAATACGTATCGAGAGTGTGCGTGGTAGGCATAGAGGCACAACTAGTGTGTGTGTGTGTGTGTGTTTGAAAGAGGAGTAGATAGATTATTATCAAGATCGATGTGCCACCCTACTCCTTCGGTGTCGGGTAGTGTGTGTGTATGTTTGAGAGAGAAGCCAGTCGATAGATTAGTATCAAGATCGAGGTGTCACCCTACTCCTTTGGTGTTGGGAAGTGTGGGTGGGGGGGCAGTGACACTCACATATCTCTACTCTTATAAAAAGCAGAGTTGGTGATGATGGTGTTCCTGCCATCCTGCAATATAGGCCATCCGATTTATATCCGACGGACAGGAAGGAAACTATGGCAATTTTACAAAAAGATACCCACACCCCTCTCCGCATTTGCAAATAAGTATTCCCTCGTTCATCCTTTTCTCCCACAAGATAAACTTCTCATACAAATGCATCTTGATGTTCCGTGCAACGCATGGGCATCTTGCTAGTAGGGAGAACGAGTTTGTGTGACACATATCTAGCTATATTAAGGGATAGGTAGATAGCATATGTGTGAGAGATATTATTATACTTTGAGACATTAGTGGTTGTGGGTGGCGGAATTAAAGAGGTGGACGCGTTAGACATAGATAGCGTGTGTGTTTCTGTGTGAGAGACTTGTAGGACGGGGTAGAAAGACGAATTTAACCCTGACGGAGGGAGAGAAATACACGAAATGCGCGTGTGTGATTCCGATGCCCACAGGGAAATGAGATATGTATGCATGTGAGAGAGATTGCACAATTCATGTATCACTATCTAGTGATCGTGGACGTGCATCGCTTGAACATAAGTCAATATCTACTTCATATCGTGGCCAAAGGTACAATATCGGTTCAACGCTATAAAGATTGGACACTCACATATCACATTTTTTCTATTTAAATAAACCTTTTCAGTTGTGCATGCCAAAGTTACAGTGATGTTTCTTCAAACAACCAATGTAGCTATCATGTACATGCACCATTGTTACTCTTGCATTCAAATTCATTAGTCTTGGATGATTTAAGTTTCTACTTTGAAGTAATATATGTAATATTCATATATGAATTCAACGGGTATGCAATTTATGAAATGGAGGCTATGTAATCATATGAGGTAACACTTTTAAGTAGCTGACTACAATATCCATTTCTTTTTGTGCGCCTCTACACTAACACGTCAATTCATTATGTTTAAAGTAAATAACCAATGGCACTAAATTATCTATTTACATGAGAAATACATAGGCTGAGCGTTTGATCCCTTTTTTGTGAATGCACCACTACACCCGTACGATTGGCCGCGCCCGTGTGAACGTCCAAGTTATCGGTGCATCATCCCGAGTTATTGTCTTTTTTCTGGGGTGGACTTCGCACCAGTTATTAACTGCTGACGTGTGCCCCGTGCACACAGTCTAGCATGACCTTCCCGCTAGCACGGTCCAAAATTAGTTGAAACTGGATACGAACGATCCCGCGGGTGGCAAAATCTCCCGCCTCCTTCTAAAATTTCTGCCACCTTAGTCTTTAGCATGCGAAATCCCCCTTTCGTCATTGGTGCACGGAGACCAACAATTACAATACCGCCCTCATCTACATGATAGTTCGGGGCTGCTTTGGTAACTTCCGGTTCCCCCACTACACGGCACCCCCATTTCCTCTCCCCCTCCCGCAAAAATGACTAACTCCACAGCACCAGAGCATCTTACATCACGCCATCCGTACTTCATCGCCCTTTCTCCCCTCCCCTCTCGAAACCCTAGACTGCTCATCCACCGGCTACCATAGCCCATTCACTGCCAGCGGCGTCCACCTCGCCGGATCTGCTTCTGCGGCCTCATCTACCCCTCCCACCTCCCCTAGAAACAAGTAGACTACTCATCCACCACTGTACCACAGTCCATTCAGTGCCGGCCTTGTCCACGGCGCCGGATCTGCTTCGCCGGTACTCTCGTCAACCGCCGCGCATCTGCAGCGGCTCATTCGTACTCCCCACCGGAGACGCTTCGTCCACACCCCCCCGGAGCCGCCCCACCTACGCCCCCGTAGACGGCCTCTGATCCTCTTCGCCGACACCTTCCTCAACCCTACTAGAGCCGCTTCACCGACACCTTCCTCAACCCTACCGGAGCCGCTTCGCCGACACCATCGTCAACCCTACTGGAGTAGCTTCGCCTATACCATTCTTAACCCTACCAGGGCCGCTTGGCCAACTCACAAGTCCACGACCTCAGATACGCTTCCTCGCACCCTCATCCAACCTACCGGAGCAGCTTCTGACGCCCCGTCCACGGCCGCAGATCCGCATCGTCGACACCACCCTTAAGCCAACCACCGGAGCAGCTTCTGACGCCCCGTCCATGGCCGCAGATCCGCATCGTCGACACCATCCTTAACCCAACCACCGGAGCAGCTTCTAACGCCCCGTCCATGGCCACAGATCCGCGTCGTCGACACCATCCTTAACCCAACCACCTGAGCAGCTTCACCTACGCCCTCGTCCACGGCCACAGATCCGCTTCGCCCACACCGTAGTCCACCCTACCGGAGCCGCTCCACAAACACCCTACTCGACAGTTCTAGATCTCCTTACCGGACCCTGACAGCCAGCACAGTGTCATCACCCTCGATGTTTCTGTCCTAATTCCCACCGTCTGGAGAGATGTCAAGCACCCGCCACGGCCTAGGTACTTGTCACCTTTAAACCCGTCCAGCATCACCTGCCCGATGTACTTCAAATATACTAACCGGTCGCTGTTACCTGTTATGCAGCTGGCAAAAACTACAAGGACGATGTTTCTTATGGTTATAACAGCTTGGCCAACCAAGATCCTGGACTGAGGCATTGCTATGATCTTGTAAGCGCGTCTCTCTCTCTTGTATTGTTATGTGCCTGCCAGCGTGCTTTGCTAGGATTTTCGACCAGTAATCCCTTTGTGCAGACAATGATTTCTACCACTGGCTGCTAAATTAGATATGTAGATGTCATACATGATACTACCTCGTACCTCCATTCCTAAATATAAGTCTTTCTAGAGATTCCACTATAGGCTACATACAGAGCAAAATGGGTGAATCTACACTCGAAAATGCATCTATATACATCTGTATGTGGTCCATACTAGAATCTCTACAAAGACATATATTTAGGAACAGGGGCAGTACATTACACAAAATCGTAGGTGGCATGTAGGAATTCCAGTGCACTACATTAGTCTCCCTTAGAGTGCCTGCTAGTCTAGCATACCGAGTCATGGCTAGTTTATGGTACGCACACAATCGTTAATTGGTGGTTTAAATATGCGCAAGGGATATGCAATGTAGTTATCCTAAGAAAATAAGCACCTGTGAATATAAGCTCCATGCAATAAGCCAACCAGTTCTTTTCATTGCGTTTTCAGCTTATCTTTGGTATGATCAGTGGAAAGTCTAGATTGCATTATATTTTTTTCATTTTGCTGCCCATATGGAAATTAATTTGACTTGCAAACATCACAAATTGAACCCAGTGCAGTAATTAATATGATAGGAAAACAGACCATCACTATTTGCTCAAAATGCAAATACAAAGATACCATCTACTTGGCACAATCTACTTTGGTCAATGTCTTCCATAGAGATCCCATTGCCTAATTTAAACGAAGAACGCATGCCCCACATTTAAATGAAGAACAATTATTTTTTGAAATTCGATGGTCCAAGTGGCTGGTTATTATCGTATAGCAGCACCACCTGAAAGCATCATATAGCAGCAGCAGCTCATAGCAACTCATCATACAACAGCAGCATTCTGCAATTCATCATATACCAGCAGCAGCTCATAGCAATTCATCATATAGCAGCAGCAGCAGCAGCTCATAGCAATTCATCATATAGTAGCAGTAGGAGCAGCTCATAGCAATTCATCATATAGCAGTAGCAGGAGCAGCTTGTAGCAACTCATCATATAGTAGCAGCAGCAGCTCATCGCAATTCAATATATAGCAGTAGTAGCTCATAGCAACTCATCATACAGCAGCAGCAGCTCATAGCAATTCATCATATAGCAGCAGCAGGAGCAGTTAATAGCAATGCATCATAAAGCAGCATCAGAAGCAGCTCATAGCAAATCATCGTATAGTGGATCAGAATGAAAATTTGGCAAAAAAATCAGAGGAGATCCTCACCTTGTTGGATGAGCTCATCCTTCAACAGCACCTCAAGGCCATGGTCTGGGAGGATGGGAGGGGGAATAAGGTGCCTTCTGCCATAGTGTAGCATCAGCCGTAGTTGTGCAGCGCCCGCCGGAGTAGTGCGTTGGATGAACCACAGTGGAGCGGCTGCTGGAGACCATGAGAATGAGGGGCGGTGCTAGAGGGAGGAGTAGCCAGGGAGATTTGCCCCTACCCGCCGGCCATGTAGCCTAGCTGGACATAGCATCGTCGAGCACCAGGCCAGATGGGACCAGTGGCGACGGCTCGCTGGAGGAACCCTAGGGCTGCAGGCAGGGGATCAAGGTAGAGGGAAAGGGGAGAGGAGATGCAAGCGGGCAGGGCAATGAATGCTTGCGTGTTTGTTTTTACTTGAGGGTCAGGTGTGACACGGGTGAGGTCCTGGATTAGGGGGTGTTCGGATAGCACCTTCAGCTGGACTCCTGGACTATGAAGATACAAGATTGAAGACTCCGTCCCGTGTCCGGAAGGAATTTTCCTTGGAGTGGAAGGCAAGCTTGGCGATACGGATGTTCAGATCTCCTACCATTTTAACCGACTCTATGTAACCCTAACCCTATCCGGTGTCTATATAAACCAGAGGGTTTTAGTCCGTAGAACAACATACACATCAACAATCATACCATAGGCTAGCTTCTAGGGTTTAGCCTCTCTGATATCATGGTAGATCAACTCTTGTAATACCCATATCATCAATATTAATCAAGCAGGACGTAGGGTTTTACCTCCATCAAGAGGGCCCGAACCTGGGTAAAACTTCGTGTCCCCTGCCTCTTGTTACCATCCGGCCTAGACGCACAGTTCGGGACCCCCTACCCGAGATCCGCCGGTTTTGACACCGACAATGGGCGTCACCAGTTGCATTTTGAGTGTAATATAGGCAGACAACAGAGTCATTTCACTATTCCCCTTCCCTTCAATTTTTAGTGAGGTTCTACCCGAAACACCCCCCTCCAAAGCGAAATTAGTTAAGCCCAAGCCCATAACTCAAAAATGACTTCTTTACATCTTTTATGGCTTATTTTCACAATATGCCCTGAAAAGGCGGAATCGAACTGGCCCTTAACCTGCAATTCAATTGTGCGTGCAATGATGAATCACTCATGCCTGCTATATGTACATTTAGGCATCATCATACATGGCATAACCTAATACATGTGCATTCCATTGTAGAATCTGGAATATGCAATGTTTATGTTAGTTCATACGTTGCACATGATGTTTAAATGCCCCTTAAATCTGGTCAGTCAAGTGATGGTCTTTAAGCCTCCTTCTTTGCTTCTTTTCTTGATATGTAAGATTTGCTCACACATCTGTTCAATTGCTTGTTTGCATCAGCCAGCCATACTAGGACTGTTTGCTTTGATTACTTGTTGTTCTTGACCTAACACTCTAACAGAGCTTGTCAACGATTTAAACACTAAGGGCTGCTATAGTGGGGCCTTGTCTAACTCATAGGTGACATAAAGGTTTGGCTGTACACTACAGTAGGCTCTCCAAGAGTACCTGGAGATCCAGTTCGAAGGTATGCCTAGTTTTTACATAATGCAGACATAGTAAATGCTCATTTCATTGTGTGCAAGTGCAAGAGATGAGGCATGTTTCATTATGTGTTGTTGTTTTGTTATAATATCATCCTTTTGTGTTCACAGACTAGAAAGTATGCATATTTATCTTCCAAGGAGATGAGTAACTAGTTTGTGTCACCTTGCAGAGGGGGTGCAATGAAGATAAGATTGAGGATTTCCAAGTACAAGATGTTAGGAAGGAGCCTTGCAAGAGAAGTAGGAGCTGCACTGAGCCTCTTCAACCTGCTAAGGTAAGTCACTTTATACAACTCAACAGTTCAATTCCTTGTTTGTTTCAGGCATAGTTAATTTTATCTTTTCAATTGCTTTATTTGTCCTCAGTTAATGAGATGCCCAAATAATCATGCCTGATGTTCGGTACTTGTATCACTATTAATTGACATAATTAAAGGCCTTACCATTTAATTACTCTGCCGAAGTGTGCCTGAAGCTTTGAAGTCTATTAACCAACTATTATTGCATGAGGCTCACAATCTAGTTTATATACGCTAATGATTGCATAGTTTTTCCTGTTGTAGTATGTTTGTATGAAACCCTCTGCTGTTCATTATGCTCCCTAAGACTTTAATTGAGGCACAGAATGGCCAACTGCTTGCTTACTTATACGCAACGTGATGTCTAAATTTGTAACTTGTCTGTGTTTTCGATTGGGCCCCAACATCATGCTCCTCTCGTGATCTAAGAGGGATTTCTGTATGCAGGCTACATAGAATATCTTTTTTATAATTTTTAAAATATCAACTGCTTATGCTTCATGACGTGTAACATTATATTTTTTGAAAGTGACGTGTAACATTATTGTTAGTCCTGTTTTGCCATGTAGTACAAAATAGTGTCTTGTTCACTTCACTGTTGTAACTATATTTTTGCCCTAGTCATGTGTACTTACAGAAACATTTCAAGATAAAGTGACATCAACACAAAGATCTGCGAGCAGTGCGGCATGGCGTTACCGAATGATTATGGATTGGAATCGGAATGTGCTGATGTTCTCGAGCATCAACTAGAGGTGGCAAGACAACGTGTACATGATTATCAACATATAATCAATAAGTTGAGACTGGACATGCAGGTATTAGATGCAGGAGTCAAAAAATGAAACAAGACACTGAGGTAACCATGAAGGAATTGGAGATTTTGCACACTGAAATTTGTGCTATCTGAATCCGGCCAATCCTATTTTCTGAAGAGATTATAGTTCAAATGGAGTTAAGTTGATGCGCGTCCATGATGTATGAGTTGTATTTACCCAGTGTATGTAATTTTCTGTTTGTGTATGCTTTATTATCACCTGTGCCGAACCATAATGCCCAGTGGGTATAATCGGCTGTAATTTCTTTATTGTATAGTGTAGGATTATTCTACCTTTCTATGCCTTGATCTCTTTGTTGTATAGTTTATGCTTTTTAGAGGTGATAGTATTGAGTAGGATAATTCTTTGAATATGCTATATCGTTCAAATGGGGGCCAACTCGCCCGACCATGGCCCTTCACGGGCCGTCGGATCCATGGGCCTTCTATGTCTCGTAGGATCCATGGGACTTCTACGTCTCGTAGGATCCATGGGCCTTCTACGTCTCGTAGGATCCATGGGCCGCCGACTCATTTATGGGTCTTGTACGGGCCTTTAATGGGCCGTAGACGGGCCTTTAATGGAAATCGTACATTTTATGGGCTGACCATAATGGGTCGCTAATAGGCCGTATTTGGTGATGCTATGAAAATGGCCCAACAGACTAACGGTCCACAAACGGGCCGACTATAACGACGGGCTGAATTTGGCCCACAAGCAGAAAATGACAGTAACGGGCCGTAAGTAACCGAATGCTGCAAATGAGCCCAAGAATAAATGGGCCCTCAGAAGGCCGAAAGTTAACTTGGGCTGGAAACGGCCCAACGGAATAACGGGCCGTTAATGGGTATAAAGTGATACACTGTTCATTACGGGCCAGTTTCACCACGGGCCGTTAATGGGTGTAAAGTAATACACTGTTCATTACGGACCAGTTTCAGCACGGGCCGCTAATGGGCCAAGAGTTACAAAGGGCCTCATATGGGTCGAAAGACGTCATGGGCTATACATGGGCCAGAAGTGAAAACGGGCTGGAATCATATTGGATGGCCCAGATAACGCTACTGGGCCTAATTCGGATAGGGCGTAATGGGCCTTGGGTTAGCGGGCTGTAAATGGGCTATATGTGAACAGGCCGTTAACAGGCTTTCCATGGGCCGGCCCGCCAGCTTTTGACCAAGTCAAACGTGCCGGCCTTTTCATAGGAATGGGCCACTATTGGGCCGTGCCACGTGTCGACGTATCATAGGCGCCTTCTGTCCAGTGAGTGGATGACATCTGTCCCAACGATGAGCCGACACGTGTTTCCTCTAGCCAATGATAATTTTACATGTGGAAAATCCCCATTGGTCGGGGCTGTTAACGGGTTATCGGATCCAAAACCTGACCTGATAGCTTAACGGCGTTCCGTTACGGTGGATGCCACATGTCGCTCACCCTTGACGAAAGCACTTCTGTGACGCGTGATTTATCGTCATGGAAGTGGACACTTCCGTGATGATAATTTTGGTAATGTCATGGAACACTTCTATGACAACATAGGTATGACTATCTTGATTCTGTCATAAATTTGTCATGGATGTACATGCATGAAAAAAAACGCGACCTACTGTGACAAACACGTATCATCACGGAAGTGTATTTTTTTGTAGTGCCTTATTCAACAGTTCTGTGAAGGTCAGCCGAGTGAAAAGGGCTCCGACAAAGATGATGATGAAGAAAAGGCAGAGTATTACGCGAAGGTCAACGCTACTCTGGTGATTTTTGCTAACGTTGAGAGCAAAAGTCAACTGAAAGTCATCAACCGAGAGGTGAATATGGTTGCTCCAACAACTACAACGTACCTTAAATGGTTAAAGACTCCCATTAACTTTGACATGTCGAATCACCTAGCTCACATTCCTACCCTCGGGAGGTAGGCTTTGCTAGTGGATCCAGTCGTCGGAGGAACTTGGTTGCACAAAGTTCTCATGGATGGCGGAAGTGGTTTGAACATTCTTTATGCTAAAACCCTCCAGGCGATGGGCATTTCGATGTCCCGACTTACTGAAAGCAACATGCTATTTCACGGAGCAACATGCAAAG
The DNA here is from genome assembly GCF_056163025.1 of Triticum urartu. Classification (NCBI taxonomy): domain Eukaryota; kingdom Viridiplantae; phylum Streptophyta; class Magnoliopsida; order Poales; family Poaceae; genus Triticum; species Triticum urartu. The sequence continues at coordinate 402,643,808 of NC_141876.1, forward strand.
TCACTTGGTCAGATTGCTTTGGATGTGGTTTTTGGTGACTCGAAGAATTTTCGGAAGGAAAAGTTGACATTTGAAGTGGTGGATTTTCACAGTGCTTATCATGCTATTCTGGGTCGGCCAGCTTATGCTCGCTTCATGGTCCATCCATGCTACATGTACCTTAAGCTGAAGATGCCCGGAGCCAAGGGCGTGATCACCATCACTGGGAATAGGCAGAGAGCCGAGGAATGTCTTCAAAAGGGATCCAAGATTGCTGACGAGCAGATGGCAGTAGTGGAATTGGAAGAGTACAAGAAGAGCGCCGATCTGAGTGATTTGCTTCGCTCTAAGAAGCCCGCTTCCGAGTCTGCTTTTCAGTCCGCGGGTGAGATGAAGCAAGTTCACATTCACCCAAAAGATCCCACTACTGCTCCAACCAATATCTCAACGACACTTGATAGTAAATAGGACGCCACGCTCATCCAGTTCCTTCATGAGAACTGGGACATCTTTGCATGGAAACCGTCTGACATGCCAGGTGTTCCCATGGGACTGGCTGAGCATTGTTTGAGGGTCGACTCGAAGGCCAAACCTGTCAAAGAACATCTTTGCCATTCTGTTGCAGAAAAGAGGAAGGCGATTGGCGAGGAAGTGGCTCGGCTACTAGCAGCTGAGTTCATACGCGAAATATTCCATTTCGAGTGGCTCGCTAACGTCGTCATGGTCCCCAAGAGGGATAATTCACTCCGCATGTGCATTGACTTCAAACATATCAATTGGGCCTGCCCTAAAGATCATTTTCTACTCCCCTGTATCGATCAGATAGTTGATTCGACTGCAGGATGCGAGCGCTTGTATTTTCTTGATGCGTATTCCAGATACCATCAGATCTGACTGTATGTGCCAGATGAAATAAAAACGGCCTTCATCACCCCTTTCGGGTGTTTTGCTATGTCACCATGCCATTCGGTCTCAAAAACGCTGGTGCCACATTCATGCGCATGATTCAAAAGTGCTTGCTCACTCAGATCAATCGGAATGTGGAAGCTTACATGGATGATATTGTGGTCAAGTCACGCAAAGGTTCCGACTTGCTGACTGATCTTGCAGAAACCTTCACCAATCTGAGAAGGTATGACATCAAGCTGAACCCATCCAAGTGCACCTTCGGAGTGCCTGGAGGCGAGTTACTCGGTTTCCTTGTTTCTGAACGAGGGATAGATGCCAATCCCGAGAAGATTGATGCAATTGTCCGAATGAAACGCCCCGGACGTGTGCATGACATCCAGAAGCTCACAGGTTGTCTCGCAGCACTCAGTCAGTTCATTTCTCGTCTCGGTGAAAAGGGCACTGCCTCTTTACCAACTGATGAAGAAGTTCGATAAGTTCTAGTGGACTCCCAAAGCTGAAGCAGCGTTTGTTGAACTCAAAGCCCTACTCTCCACCCAGCCAGTGCTTTCTACTCCAAACAACAAAGAGCCTTTACTTTCGTACATTGCGGCCACTGGTCAAGTTGTCAGTACAATGCTCACAATGGAACAAGAAGAAGAAGGCAAGACCTACAAAGTTCAACGACCAGTGTATTATATCTCTGAGGTGTTGACTCCATCCAAGTAGAGGTATCCTCATTATCAGAAGCTTGTCTAGACAACGAAGAAAGTCGCACATTATTTTCAAGATCACACGGTTTCAGTCGTCAGTGACGCCCCGTTATCTAAAATCATGAAAAATCAGGATGCAACTGGCCAAATGGCTAAATGGGAAATTGAACTTCTCCCTTTGGATATTAAATTTGAAGCAAATAAGGCAATCAAATCCCAAGCACTTGCAGATTTCTTGGCCGAGTGGATTGAACAACAACAACCGACTCAGGTTTACTCGGAGCATTGGACCAAGTTCTTCGATGGATCTAAAATGATTAATGGTTTTGGTGCCGGAGTGGTTCTGGTATCTCCAAGAAGTGATCGACTCAGTTATGTCCTCCATATTCATTTTGATTCCTCCAATAACGAGGTCGAGTATGAAGCACTCTACAGGTTGCGTATGGCTATTTCACTCGGCGTCTGTCACCTGATGGTCTACCGTGACTCGGATTTCGTGGTCAATCATGTGATGAAGGAGTGGGACGTCAGAAAACCTGCAATGACAGGATACTGCAATGCAGTGAGGAAGCTAGAGAAAAAGTTCAAGGGTTTGGAGCTTCACCACATTCCCAGAATAAAAAATCAAGCAGCCGACAATCTGGCAAAAATAGGTTACACTCGGAAGCCTATCCCCAGCAATGTGTTTCTTGAGCATCTCCATTCCCCGTCAGTGCAGGAGGATCCTTTAAGAGCCTCCCAAGCAATAAGTCCTACTGATCTGACTGAAATCAAAGTCCCTGCAGTCATTGATTTGGTAATGGAGATCCTAGTAATTACACACGACTGGATAGTGTCGTACATTGCATATTTACTCGGGCAAGAACTTCCAGAGGATGAAGTTGAAGCATGTCAGATTGTCTGCAGATCCAAAGCTTTCACAGTGATAAATGGACAGCTCTACAGAGAGAGTGTCACTGGCGTGGCCCAACGATGTATTCTCCAGAAGAGGGTCGACTGATTTTGGAAGAGATCCACTCGGGGACCTGTGGTCATCATGCGTCCTCTCAGACTATTGTGGCCAAAACATACCGAGCTGGATTTTACTGGCCGTGGGCCAATGAAGTTGCAAAGGAGATCATTCATTGTTGTGAAAGATGCCAGTTCTACGTGAATATGTCCCATAAACCCACATCTGCCTTGAAGACCATTCCACTTGTCTGGCTGTTTGTTGTGTGGGGGTTGGACATGGTTGGACCACTTAGGACCGACAGAAGTGGCTTCACTCATCTGCTTGTAGCAGTTGACAAATTCACCAAGTGGATTGAAGCCAAGCCTATTAAGAAGTTAGATTCAAGGGCAAGCATTAAGTTCTTGAAAGAGTTGATATTCAGATACGGAGCTCCACACAGTATTATGATATGTCTCCAACGTATCTATAATGTTTATTATTCCATGCTATTATATTATCTACTTTGGATGTTTTATATGCATTGATATACTGTTTTATATGATGTTTGGGACTAACCTATTAACCTAGAGCCCAATGCCAGTTTCTATTTTTTTTCCTTGTTTTAGAGTTCCGCAGAAAAGGAATACCAAATGGATTCCAAACGGAATGAAACTTTCGCGATGATTTTTCTTGGACTAGAAGACATCCAGAGGGCTTGGAGTGGACGTCAGGAAAGCCACGAGGTGGCCACAAGGACAGAGGGCGTGTCCAGGGGTAGTGCATGCCCCCACCCTTGTGGGCCCCTCGTGACTCCACCGACCTATTTCTTCTGCCCATATATTCTCAAATACCCCCAAAACCTTCCAGGGGTGCCACAGAACCACTTTTCCACTGCCGCAACCATCTACCCGTGAGATCCCATCTAGGGGCCTTTTCCGGCATTCTGCCGGAGGGAGATTCGATCACGGAGGGCTTCTAGGTCAACACCATTGCCTCTCCAATCAAGCGTGAGTAGTTTACCAGAGACCAACGGGTCCATAGCTAGTAGCTAGATGGATTCTTTTCTCTCTTTGATTCTCAATACCATGTTCTCCTCGATGTTCTTAGAGATCCATTCAATGTAATACTTTTTTGCGGTGTGTTTGCCGAAACCTGATGAATTGTGGATTTATGATCAACTTATCTATGAATATTATTTGAATCTCCTCTGAATTATTATATTCATGATTTGATATCTTTGCAAGTCTCCTCAAACTATCGGTTTGGTTTGGCCAACTAGATTGGTTTTTCTTGCAATGGGAGAAGTGCTTAGCTTTGGGTTCAATCTTGCAGTGCTCGATCCTAGTGACAGAAGGGGAACCAACACGTATCGTATTGTTGCCATCGAGGATAACAAGATGGGGTTTTCATCATATTTCTTGAGTTAATTCCGCTACATCATGTCATCTTACTTAATGCGTTACTCTGTTCTTATGAACTTAATACTCTAGATGCAGGCAGGAGTCGGTCGATGTGTGGAGTAATAGTAGTAGATGCAGAATCGTTTCGGTCTACTTGACACGGACGTGATGCCTATATTCATGATCATTGCCTTAGATATCATCATAACTTTGCGCTTTTCTATCCATTGCTCGGTAGTAATTTGTTCACCCACCATAATATTTTCTATCTTGAGAGAAGCCTCTAGTGAAACCTATGGCCCCTTGGTCTATTTTCCATCATATAATCTTCTATTTTCCATCATATAATTTTCTGATCTACAATTTTAGTTTTTGATTTACTTTCTTTGCAATATTTTACTTTTCGATCTATAAACCAAAAATACCAAAAAATATTACTTTGCCATTTATCCATCTATATCAGTTTCACTTTGCACATAACCATGAAGGGATTGACAACCCCTTTTGTCGCGTTGGGTGCAAGTTGGTGTTTGTTTGTGCAGGTATTCGGTGGCTTGTTGCGTTGTCTCCTACTGGATTGATACCTTGGTTCTCAAAAGCTGAGGGAAATACTTACTCTACTTTGCTACATCACCCTTTCCTCTTCAAGGGAAAAACCAACGCAAGCTCAAGAGGTAGCAGGAAGAAATTCTGGAGCCATTGCCGGGGAGATCTACGCCAAGCCTAGACATACCAAGTACCCATCATAAACTCTCATCCATCGCATTACATTATTTTCCATTCACCTCTCGTTTTCCTCTCCCCCACTTCTAAAACAATTTTCAAAAAGATTTGCCTTTTCTTCGCCCCTTTTTCCATTTGTCTTCTTTGTTTGGTTTTTGTGTGCTCGTGTGTTTAATCACCCGTTTAGTTCCTATGGCTAGTCCACCTATCCTTGTTAGCACTCCTGATAATGAGGTCCTCAATTTCAAATAAAGGGAGGGAGAAAATTTAAAAGATGCTTGGTATAGAATTTGCAATGCTCAAAATAAACCTACTCGAAAGCAATCTACTGCCATTCTTCTTCGCAATTTTTATGTGGGCGTTACTCCTTGGAATAGATATGTTCTAGATACCATTACCGGAGGAAATTTCTTGTGGAGCCATACTTTTGATTCTTATAATGCCATGATAGATTTGGTAGGCCCCCCACCTCTTTTGATTAATGGAACTATTTTAACTTTGGAGCATGTGATGCAAAGACTTGATATTATTGAGAATAAAATTGCCACTGTTGAGTTGATTGAAAATTTGTATAAAAAGATTCATAATTAGATTACACAATATGGGTCTAAAGCAGGAGTTACTTTAAAGAATCTTAGGGAAAAGGAACCATTAGTTAATGAAAGTATGGATCAAGATTCTACTAGAATTGGCAAACTAGAAGATATTATTACCAACTTGGGTTCCGCTTTTTACTCCGTTAAAACTACTCAAAACCTTCCTCCTACCAAGATTGTCAAGTTTGCTTATGTTCCTAAGAATAAGGGTGAATTTTCTAGTGAAGACAATGAAGATCTCAAATCAATTAGTATTCACCCTAATTTTCTTGATATTATTAAATAACCTATTGTCACGAATGAATTTCTTGATTTCTTGGCTAGGAGTTTGATCATTTATAAAACCAAAGAATCTCCTCAGAATTATAAGTGTGTAATTGAAGATTTGCATGCCAAAGATGATAATACTTAGATCTATTTGTGTTTTATGCCTGGCTAAGGGCGTTAAACAATAGCGCTTGTTGGGAGGCAACCCAATTTTATTTTTGTGTTTGCTTTTTATGTCATGTTTTGCAATAAATAATTCATCTAGCCTCTGGTTAGATGTGGTTTTTTGTTTTAATTAGTGTTTTTGCCAAGTAAGACCTTTGGGATAGCTTACGGTGATAGTTAATTTGATCCTGCTGAGAAACAGAAACTTTTGTGCCCAGGAGATTAGTTTTCATTTTTAACAGAAGCATGATAAAATACCAATTCGTTCTACAGAGGATTCAGAAACAAATTACCTAGGACTTCCTAATTTCTTAGGATTTTTGGAGTTACATAAGTATTCGAAATTTCCAAATTTCTACAGACTGTTCTATTTTTGACAGATTCTATTTTTCGCGTGTTGTTTGCTTATTTTGATGAATCTATGGCTAGTATCGGGGGGTATGTGCTACCTCTTGAGCATGCATTGGTTTTCCCTTGAAGAGGAAAGGGTGATGCAGCAAAGTAGCGTAAGTATTTCCCTCAGTTTTTGAGAAACAAGGTATCAATCTAGTAGGAGACTACACGCAAGTCGCCTAGTACCTGCACAAACAAACAAGAACCTCGCAACCAACGCGATAAAAGGGGTTGTCAATCCTTCACGGTCACTTACGAAAGTGAGATCTGATAGAGATAATAAGATAAATATTTTTGGTATTTTTGTTGTATAGATTGAAAAGTAAAAATTGCAAAATAAACGGTGACAGAAATAGCTTGTTGACGGGAAAATAATATGATGTGAAGTAGACCTGGGGGCCATAGGTTTCACTAGTGGCTTCTCTCAAGATAGCATACATTACGGTGGGTGAACAAATTACTGCCGAGCAATTGATAAAAAGCGCATAGTTATGATGATATCTAGGCATGATCATGAACATAGGCATCACGTCCATGTCAAGTAGACCGACACGATTCTGCATCTACTACTATTACTCCACACATGGACCGCTATCTAGCATGCATCTAGAGTATTAATTTCATAAGAACAGAGTAACGCATTAGGCAAGATGACATGATGTAGAGGGATAAACTCAAGCAATATGATATAAACCCCATCTTTTTATCCTCGATGGCAACAATACAATACGTGCCTTGGTGCCCCTACTTTCAATGGGAAAGGACACCGCAAGATTGAACCCAAAGCTAAGCACTTCTCCCATTGCAAGAAAGATCAATCTAGTAGGCCAAACCAAACTGATAATTCGAAGAGACTTGCAAAGATATCAAATCATGCATATAAGAATTCAGACAAGAATCAAATATTGTTCATAGATAATCTTAGTCATAAACCCACAATTCATCGAATCTCGGCAAACACACCGCAAAAAGAATTACATCGAATAGATCTCCAAGAACATCCAGGAGAACTTTGTATTGAGATCCAAAGAGAGAGAAGAAGCCATCTAGCTAATAACTATGGACACGAAGGTCTGTGGTAAACTACTCACACATCATCAGAGAGGATATGGTGTTGATGTAGAAGGCCTCCGTGATCGAATCTCCCTCCGACAGATCGCCGGAAAAGGTCCCCAGATGGGATCTCACGGGTACAGAAGGTTGCGGCGGTGGAAAAGTGGTTTCGTGGCTGCCCTAGATGTTTTCAGGGTATAAGAGTATATATAGGCGAAAGAAGTAGGTCGGTAGAGCTGCGAGGGGCCCACGAGGGTGGGGGCGCGCCTGGCCCCCCTGGACGCGCCGCCCTACCTCGTGACCGCCTCGCTGCTTCCTTGACGTCCACTCCAAGTCTCCTGGATTGCGTTTGTTCCAAAAAAAGATCCTCGCGAAGGTTTCATTCCGTTTGGATTCTTTTTCTGCTAAACACCGAAATAGGCAAAAAAAATCAACAATTTGCACTGGGCCTTCGGTTAATAGGTTAGTCCAAAAAATAATATAAAAGTGCATAATAAAGCCCATTAAACATCCAAACATATAATATAATAGCATGGAACAATCAAAAATTATAGATACATTGGAGACGTATCAAGCATCCCCAAGCTTAATTCATGCTCGTCCTCGAGTAGGTAAATGATAAAAACAGAATTTTTGATGTGGAATTCTACCTAACATAATTTTCAATGTATTTCTCTTTATTGCAGCATGAATGTTTAGATCCGAAAGATTCTAGACAGAAGTTTAATATTGACATAAAAATAATAATACTTCAAGCAATGCTAACCAAGCTATCATGTCTTATCAAAATAACATAGCCAAAGAAAGCTTATCCCTAAAAAATCATATAGTTTGGCCATGCTTCATTTTCGTCACACAAAATGTTCCCATCATGCACAACCCCGATGACAAGCCAAGCAATTGTTTCATACTTTAGCCTTTTCAAACCTTTTCAACTTTCATGCAATATATGAGCGTGAGCCATGGACCTAGTACTATGGGTGGAATAGAATATGAAGATGGAGGTTATGTGAGAAGACAAAAGGGGAGAAAGTCTCACATTGACGCGCCTAATCGACGGGATATGGAGATGCCCATCAATTGATGTCAATGCAAGGAACAGGGATTGCCATTCAACGGATGCACAAGAGCTATAAATATATGAAAGCTCAACAAAAGAAACTAAGTGGGTGTGCATCCAACTTGCTTGCTCACGAAGACCTAGGGCATTTTGAGGAAGCCCATTATTGGAATATACAAGACAAGTTCTATAATGAAAAATTTCCACTTGTATATGAAAGTGACAACATAAGAGACTCTCTATCATGAAGATCATGGTGCTACTTTGAAGCACAAGTGTGGGAAAAGGATAGTAACATTGCCCCTTCTCTCTTTTTCTCTCATTTTTGTTTCTTTGGGCCTCTTTTTTATGGCCTTTCCCTCTCTTTTTTGAAGAACTTTCCTCACATGGGACAATGCTCTAATAATGAAAATCATCACACTTTTATTTACTTACAACTCAAGAATTACAACTCGATACTTAGAACAAAATATGGCTCTATGTGAATGCCTCCAGCGGTGTACCGGGATATGCAATGAATCAAGAGTGACATGTATGAAAGAATTATGAAGGTGGCTTTGCCACAAATACGATGTCAACTACATGATCATGCAAGGCAATATGACAATGATGGAGCGTGTCATAATAAACGGAACGGTGGAAAGTTGCATGGCAATATATCTCGGAATGGCTATGGAAATGCCATAATAGGTAAGTATGGTGGCTGTTTTGAGGAAGGTGTCATGAGGCTTATGTGTGATAGAGCGTATCATATCACAGGGTTTGGTTGCACCGGCGAAGTTTGCACCAACTCTCGAGGTGAGAAAGGGCAATGCACGGTACCGAAGAGTCTAGCAATGATGGAAGGGTGAGAGTGCGTATAATCCATGGACTCAACATTAGTCATAAATAACTCACATAATTATTGCAAATACCTACAAGTCATCAAAACCAAGCACTATGCGCATGCTCCTAGGGGGATAGATTGGTAGGAAAAGACCATCGCTCGTCCCCGACCAGCACTCCTAATGAAAGCAATCAAAGAACACCCCATGCTTCAAATTTGTCACACAACTTTTACCATACGTGCATGCTACGGGACTTGCCAACTTCAACACAAGTATTTCTCAATTCCATAATTACTCAACTAGCACAACTCTAATATTACCATCTTTATATCTCAAAACAACTATCAAGTATCAAGCTTCTCATAACATTTAATGCACTCTATATGAAAGTTTTTATTATACCCATCTTGGATGCCTATCATATTAGGACTAATTTCATAACCAAAGCAAATTACCATGCTGTTCTAAAAGACTCTCAAAATAATATAAGTGAAGCATGGGAGATCAATAATTTCTATAAAATAAAACCACCACCGTGCTCTAAAAAGATATAAGTGAAGTACTAGAGCAAAATTATCTAGCTCAAAAGATATAAGTGAAGCACATAGAGTATTCCAATAAATTCCGATTCATGTGTGTCTCTCCCAAAAGGTGTGTACAGAAAGGATGATTGTGTTAAACTAAAAAGCAAAGACTCAAATCATACAAGACGCTCCAAGCAAAACACATATCATGTGGTGAATAAAAATATATCCTCAAGTAAAGTTGTCGATAGATGAAGACGAAAGAGGGGATGCCTTTCGGGGCATCCCCAAGCTTAGGCTTTTGGTTGTCCTTGAATTTTAACTTGGGGTGCCTTGGGAATCCCCAAGCTTAGGCTCTTGCCACTCCTTGTTCCGAAATCCATCAAATCTTTACCCAAAAACTTGAAAACTTCACAACACAAAACTCAACAGAAAATCTCATGAGCTCCGTTAGTATAAGAAAACAAATCACCACCTTAAGGTACTGTAATAAACTCATTCTTTATTTATTTTGGTGTTAAACCTACTGTATTCCAACTTCTCTATGGTTCATACCCCCCGATACTAGCCATAGATTCATCAAAATAAGCAAACAACACACACAAAACAGAATGTGTCAAAAACAAAACAGCTGTAGTAATCTGTAGGTTTAGAATACTTCGGTAACTCCAAAAATACTTAGGAATTAGGAAGTCCTAAGTAATTTTTATATTGATCTACTACAGTTGTAATCAGTATTTTATCGCTCTCTGGTTAACAATGAAAATTATTCTCATGAGCGCATACTTTCTGCTTTTTTCAGCAAGATCAAATAACAATCATCCAAGAAGATCCTAAAGGCTTTACTTGGAACAAACACTAATTAAAACATAAAAAACACAATCATAACAGAGGATAGATGATTTATTTATTACTAAACATGAAAAAAAAGCAAGGAACAAAAATAAAATTGGGTTGCCTCCCAACAAGCGCTATCGTTTAACGCCCCTAGCTAGGCATAAAAATACAATAATAGATCTAGGTATTGTCATCTTTGGTATGCAATCCATTTCTGTCTCTCATAATAGATTCATAAGGTAATTTAAATTTTTTTTCAAGGAAGGTGTTCCATGATTTCCTTAACAAAAATTGGAATCTAATATTTCCTTCTTTCATGTCAATAATTGCACCAATCGTTCTAAGGAAAGGTCTACCAAGAATAATAGGACATGTAGGATTGCAATCTATATCAAGAACAATGAAATCTACGGGCACATAATTCCTATTTGCAACAATAAGAACATCATTAATCCTTCCCATACGTTTCTTAATGATGGAATCCGTGAGATGCAAATTTAAAGAACAATCATCAAATTCACGGAAACCTAACACATCACACAAAGTTATTGGAATCGTGGAAACACTAGCACACAAATCACATAAAGCTTAGCATTCATGATATTTAATCTTAATTTTAATAGTAGGTTCCCACTCATCATAAAGTTTTCTAGGGATAGAAACTTCTAATTCAAGTTTTTCTTCATGGGATTGCATTAAAGCATCAATGATATGTTTAGTGAAAGCTTTGTTTTGATCATAAGCATGAGGAGAATTTAGCATGGATTGTAACAAGGAAATACAATCTATCAAAGAGCAATTATCATAATTAAATTCCTTGAAATCCAAAATAGTGGTTCCATTGCTATGTAAAGTTTTGACCTCTTCAGTCCCACTTTTACCAATTTTTGCATCAAGATCTAAAAACTCCGAATCATTGGGACGCCTTCTAACTAAAGTTGACTCATCTCTAGTCCCATTTTTATTAAGATTCATATTGGAAAACAAAGATTTAATAGGATACACACCAATCACTTTTAGATCTTCATCATTATTATCATGAAAACTAGAAGAACACGCCTTCACAAAGCAATCTTTTTTAGCACGCATCCTAGCGGTTCTTTCTTTGCACTCATCAATGGAAATTATCATGGATTTGAGAGACTCATTGATATCATGCTTAGGTGGAATAGATCTAAGTTTCAAAGAATCAACATCAAGAGAAATTCTATCCATGTTCCTAGCCAACTCATAAATCTTAAGCAATTTTTCTTCAAGCAAAGCATTGAAATTCTTTTGCGAATTCATAAAATTCTTTAACACTAGTCTCAAAATTAGAGGGCATCTTATTAAAATTTCCATAAGAGTTGTTGTAGGAATTGCCATAATTATTAGAGGAATTACTAGGAAACGGCCTAGAATTAAAATTTCCTCTATATGCGTGGTTACCAAAATTGTTCCTACCAACAAAATTCACATCCATAGATTCATTATTATTCTCAGTCAAAGTGGACAAAGGCATATCATTAGGATCAGAAGAAGCACTCTTATTAGCAAACAATTTGATAAGTTCATCCATCTTTCCACTCAAAACATTAATCTCTTTAATCGCATGAACTTTTCTATTAGTAGATCTTTCGGTGTGCCATTGAGAATAATTAACCATAATATTATCTAGGAGTTTAGTAGCTTCTCCTAAAGTGATTTCCATAAAAGTGCCTCCCGCGGCCAAATCTAAAAGATTTCTAGAAGCAAAATTCAATCCAGCATAAAAATTCCGTATAATCATCCATAAATTCAAACCATGTGTAGGGCAATTGCGTATCATTAATTTCATCCTCTCCCAAGCTTGTGCAACTTGCTCATGATCAAGTTGCTTAAATTTCATAATATCGTTTCTAAGGGAGATGATCTTAGCGGGAGGAAAATACTTAGAGATAAAAGCATCTTTGCACCTATTCCATGAATCAATACAATTTTTAAGCAAAGAAGAGAACCAAGTTTTAGCACGATCTCTAAGAGAAAACGGAAATAGCTTCAATTTAACAATATAATTATCCACATGTTTCTTCTTTTGGATATCACATAAATCAACAAAGCTGTTTAGATGGGTAGCAACATCTTCACTAGGAAGGCCAGCAAATTGATCTTTCATGACAAGATTCAGCAAAGCAGTATTAATTTCACAAGATTCAACATCGATAAGAGGAGAAATCGGAGTGCTAATAAAATCATTATTGTTGGTATTGGAAAAGTCACATAATTTAGTATTATCTTGAGCCATCATGACAAACAATCAATCCAACAAATAGTCACGCAAGAGGCAAGCGAAAGAAGGCGAACGAAAAAAGGGCGAACAGAAAAGAGGCGAATAGAACGGCAAGGGTGAAGTGGGGGAGAGGAAAACGAGAGGTAAATGGCAAATAATGTAATGTGAGGGATAAGACTTTGTGACGGGTACTTGGTATCTTGAATTGTCGTAGATCTCCCCGGCAACAGCGCCAGATCCTTCTTGCTACCTCTTGAGCATGCGTTGGTTTTCCCTTGAAGAGGAAAGGGTGATGCAGCAAAGTAGCATAAGTATTTCCCTCAGTTTTTGAGAACCAAGGTACTAATCCAGTAGGAGACTACACGCAAGTCACCTAGTACCCGCACAAACAAACAAGAACCTCGCAACCAACGCGATAAAGGGGTTGTCAATCCCTTCACGATCACTCACGAAAGTGAGATCTGATAGTGATAATAAGATAAATATTTTTGGTATTTTTGTTGTATAGATTGAAAAGTAAAGATTGCAAAATAAACGGTGACAGAAATAGCTAGTTGACAGGAAAATAATATGATGTGAAGTAGACCCGGGGCCATAGGTTTCATTTGTGGCTTCTCACAAGATAGCATATATTACGGTGGGTGAACAAATTATTGCCGAGCAATTGATAGAAAAGCTCATAGTTATGATGATATCTAGGCATGATCATGAACATAGGAATCGCATCCGTGTCAAGTAGACCGAAATCATTCTGCATCTACTACTATTACTCCACACATCAACCGCTATCTAGCATGCATCTAGAGTATTAAGTTCATAAGAACAGAGTAACACATTAGGCAAGATGACATGTTGTAGAGGGATAAACTCAAGCAATATGATATAAACCCCATCTTTTTATCCTCGATGGCAACAATACGATACGTACCTTGCTGCCCCTGCTATCATTGGCAAAGGACACTTCAAGATTGAACCCAAAGCTAAGCACTTCTCCCATTGCAAGAAAGATCAATCTAGTAGGCCAAACCAAACTGATAATTCGAAGAGACTTGCAAAGATATCAAATCATGCATATATGAATTCAGAGAAGAATCAAATATTGTTCATAGATAGTCTTAATCATAAACCCACAATTCATCGGATCTCGGCAAACACATCGCAAAAAGAATTACATCGAATAGATCTCCAAGAACATCGAGGAGAACTTTGTATTGAGATCCAAAGAGACAGAAGAAGCCATCTCGCTAATAACTATGGACCCGAAGGTCCATGGTAAACTACTCACACATCATCGGAGAGGCTATGGTGTTGATGTAGAAGCCCTCCGTGATCGAATCCCCCTCCGGCAGATCGCCGAAAAAGGTCCCCAGATGGGATCTAACGGGTATAGAAGGTTGCGGTGGTGGAAAAGTGGTTTCATGGCTCCCTGGATGTTTTCAGGGTATAAGAGTATATATAGGCGAAAGAAGTAGGTCGATGGAGCTAGGAGGGGCCCACGAGGGTGGGGGCGCGCCGCCCTACCTCGTGGCCACCTCGCTGCTTCCTTGACGTCCACTCCAAGTCTCCTAGATTGCGTTTGTTCCAAAAAAGATCCTGACGAAGGTTTCATTCTGTTTGGATTCCGTTTGATATTCCTTTTCTGCAAAACACTGAAATAGGCAAAAAACAGCAATTTGCACTGGGCCTTCGGTTAACAGGTTAGTCCCAAAAATAATATAAAAGTGCATAATAAAGCCCATTAAACATCCAAACATATAATATAATAGCATGGAACAATAAAAAATTATAGATACATTGGAGTCGTATCAGTATGAATCATGGAAAAGTTGGAATACAGTAGATATTACACCAATATAAATAAAAATGAGTTCACAACGGTACCAAAAGTGGTGATTTATTTTCTTATACTAACGGAGCTTACGAGATTTTCTGTTGAAGTTTTGTGTTGTGAAGTTTTCAAGTTTTGGGTAAGGATTTGATAGCTATGGAATAAGGAGTGGCAAGAGCCTAAGCTTGGGGATGCCCAAGGAACCCCAAGGTAATATTTAAGGATGCCAAGAGCCTAAGCTTGGGGATGCCCCGGGAAGGCATCCCCTCTTTTGTCTTCATTTATCGGTAACTTTACTTGAGGCTATATTTTTATTCACCACATGATATGTGTTTTTCTTGGAGTGTCTTGTATGATTTCAATCTTTGCTTTTTAGTTTGCCACAATCATCCTTGCTATTCACACCTTTTGAGAGACAAACACATGAATCATTATTTATTAGAATACTCTATGTGCTTCACTTATATCTTTTGAGATGGGCAATTTTGCTCTAGTGCTTCACTTATATCTTTTTAGAGGACGGCGGTAGTTTTATTTTATAGAAATTGATGAAATCTCATACTTCACTTATATTATTTTGAGTCTTTAAAAACAGCATGGTAATTTGCTTTGGTTATAAAATTAGTCCTAATATGATAGGCATCCAAGAGGGATATAAGAAAAACTTTCATATAAAGTGCATTGAATACTATGAGAAGTTTGATTCCTTATGATTGTTTTGAGATATGAAGATGGTGACATTAGAGTCATGCTAGTAAGTAGTTGTGAATTTGAGAAATACTTGTGTTAAGGTTTGTGAGTCCCGTAGCATGCACATATGGTGAACCTGTTGGGGAACGTAGAATGCAATTTCAAAAAAAATCCTACGCTCACGCAAGATCTATCTAGGAGATGCATAGCAACGAGAGGGGGAGAGTGTGTCCATGTACCCTCATAGACCGAAAGTAGAAGCGTTAGGTTAAGGTGGTTGATGTAGTCGAACATATTCGCGATCCAACTGATCAAGTACCGAACGTACGGAACCTCCGAGTTTAGCACACATTCAGCTGGATGACGTCCCTCGAACTCTTGATCCACTAGAGGGTCGAGGGAGAGTTTCGTCCATACGACGGCCTGGTGACAGTGATGGTGCTGTGATTCGTGCAGGGCTTCGCCTAAGCACTACGACACTATGATCGGAGGAGTAAACTATGGAGGGGGGCACCGCACACTGCTAAGAGAATAACTGTTGTGCTTTGGGGTGCCCCTTGCCCCCGTATATAAAGGAGGGGAGGAGGAGGCCGGCCACTAGGGGCACGGCAAGGAGAGGGGAGTCCTACTAGGACTCCAATCCAAGTAGGATTCGCCCCCCCTTTTCCTTCTCATGGAGGGGGAAAGAGGGAAGGGAGAGGGAAGAGGAAAAGGAAAGGGGGGCACGCCCCCTCCCCTAGTCCAATTCAGACTCCCTGTGGGAGGGGGCGCGGCCACCCCTTGAGGGCTGCCTCCCCTCTCCCCTATGGCCCATGTAGGCCCATTACTTTCCCCGGTGGGTTCCGGTAACCCCTCGGTACTCCGATAAATATCCGAAACATCCTGAAACCATTCCAGTGTCCAAATACTATCGTCCAATATATCAATCTTTACCTCTCGACTATTTATAGACTCCTCGTCATGTCCGTGATCTCATCCAGGAGTCCAAACAATCTTCGGTCACCAAAACACATAACTCATAATACAAATCATCATCGAACGTTAAGCGTGCGGACCCTACGAGTTCGAGAACTATGTAGACATGACAGAGACACGTCCCCGGTCAATAACCAATAGCGGAACCTGGATGCTCATATTGGTTCCTACATTTTCTACAAAGATCGTTATCGGTCAAACCGCAATAACAACATACGTCATTCCCTTTGTCATCGCTATGTTACTTGCCCGAGATTCGATCGTCAGTATCCTTATACCTAGTTCAATCTCGTCACCGACAAGTGTCTTTACTTGTTCCATAATGCATCATCCCGCAACTAACTCATTAGTCACATTGTTTGCAAGGCTTATAGTGACGCGCATTACCGAGAGGGCCCAGAGATACCTCTCCGATACTTAGAGTGACAAATCCTAATCTCAATCTATGCCAACCCAACAAACACCTTTAGAGATACTTGTAGAGCATCTTTATAATCACCCAGTTACGTTGTGATGTTTGATAGCACACAAGGTGTTCCTACGGTATTCGGGAGTTGCATAATCCATAGTCAGAGGAATATGTATAAGTCATGAAGAAAGCAATAGCAATAAAACTTTACGATCATTATGCTAAGCTAACGGATGGGTCTTGTCCATCAAATCATTCTCCTAATGATATGATCCTGTTCATCAAATGACAAGACACGCCTATGGTCAGGAAACTTAACGATCTTTGATTAACGAGCTAGTCTAGTAGAGGCATACTAGGGACACTTTGTTTTGTCTATGTATTCACACATGTATCAACTTTCCAATTAATACAATTCTAACATGAATAATAAACATTTATCATGATATAAGGAAATATAAATAACAACTTTATTATTGCCTTAAGGGCATATTTCCTTCAGTCTCCGCACTAGAGTCAATAATCTAGATTACATTGTAATGATTCTAACACCCATGGAGTCTTGGTGCTGATCATGTTTTGCTCGTGGAAGAGGCTTAGTCAACGGGTCTGCAAATCTCTATGTCTCCCTCCTTGACTTGATCGCGGATGGAGTTAAAGCGTCTCTTGATGTGTTTGGTTCTCTTGTGAAATCTGGATTCCTTCGCTAAGGCAATTGCTCCAGTATTGTCACAAAAGATTTTCATTGGACCTGATGCACTAGGTATTACACCTAGATCGGATATGAACTCCTTCATTTGGTGCTTCCAAAGCAGCTATGCACTCCGCTTCACACATAGATCCCGCCACGATGCTCCGCTTGGAAGTGCACCAACTGACAGCTCCACCATTCAATATAAATACGTATCCAGTTTGTGACTTAGAGTCATCCGGATCAGTGTCAAAGCTAGCATCGACGTGACCATTTACGACAAGCTCTTTGTCACCTCCATAAACGAGAAACATATCATTAGTCCTTTTCAGGTATTTCAGGATATTCTTGACCATTGTCCAGTGATCCACTCCTAGATTACTTTGGTACCTTCGTGCTAAACTTATAGCAAGGCACACATCAGGTCTGGTACACATCATTGCATACATGATAGAACCTATGGCCGAGGCATAGGGAATGACTTTCATTTTCTCTCTATCTTTTGCAGTGGTCAGGCATTGAGTCTGATTCAACTTCACACATTGTAACACAGGCAAGAACCCTTTCTTTGACTAATCCATTTTGAACTTCTTCAAAACTTTATCAAGGTATCTGCTTTGCGAAAGTCCAATTAAGTGTCTTGATCTATCTCTATAGATCTTGATGCCCAAAATATAAGCAGCTTTACCAAGGCCTTTCATTGAAAAATTCTTATTCAAGTATCCTTTTATGCTATCCAGAAATTCTGTGTTATTTCCATTCAATAATATGTCATCCACATATTATATTAGAAATTCTACAGAGCTCCCACTCACTTTCTTGTAAATACAGGCTTCTCGATAAGTCTGTATAAAACCATATGCTTTGATCACACTATCAAAGCGTATATTCCAACTCCGAGAGGCTTGCACCAGTCCATAAATGGATCGCTAGAGCTTGCACACTTTGTTAGCACCTTTAGGATTGACAAAACCTTCTAGTTGCATCATATACAACTCTTCTTTAAGAAATCCATTAAGGAATGCAGTTTTAACGTCCATTTCCCAAATTTCATAATCATAAAATGCGGCAATTGCTAACATGATTCGGACAGACTTAAGCATCGCTACGGGTGAGAAGTTCTCATCGTAGTTAACTCCTTGAACTTATTGAAAACCTTTTGCAACAAGTCAAGCTTTGTAGTCAGTAACATTACCATCAATGTCAGTCTTCTTCTTGAAGATCCATTTATTCTCTATGGCTTGCCAATCATCGGGCAAGTCAACCAAAGTCCATACTTTGTTCTCATACATGGATCCCATCTCAGATTTCATGGCCTCAAGCCATTTCGCGGAATATGGGCTCATCATCGCTTCCTCATAGTTCATAGGTTCGTCATGGTCTAGTAACATGACTTCCAAAACAAGATTATCGTACCACTCAGGTGCGGAACGTACTCTGGTTGACCTACGAGATTCGATAGTAACTTGATCTGAAGTTTCATGATCATCATCATTAGCTTCCTCACTAATTCGTGTAGGCATCACTGGAACTGATTTATGTGATGAACTACTTTCCAATTTGAGAGAAGGTACAACTACCTCATTGATACGTCTCCAAAGTATCTATAATTTTTGATTGTTCCATGCTGTTATATTATCAATCTTGGATGTTTTACAATCATTTATAGTCATTTTATATCATTTTTTAGTACTAACCTATTGACATAGTGCCAAGTGCCAGTTCCTGTTTTTTCGTGTTTTTTACATTGCAAAAAATCAATATCAGACAAAGTCCAAATGCCATGAAACTTAACGGGGAATTTTTATGGGCCAAAAGGAACACAACGGCCCCTGGCTGCGCCTGGGGATGCCCCGAGGGGGCACAACCCACCAGGGAGTGCCAGGAGGTCCAGGCGCGCCCTAGTGGGTTGTGCCCACCTCAGGTGCCCCCAGACCACCTCTTTGCTCTATAAATACCCCAATATTCCAGAAACCCTACAGGGATCGACGAAATATTCTTCCAGCCGCCGTAGAGTCGAGAACCACCAGATCCAATCTAGACACCATCTCGGATGGGGTTCACCACCTCCATTGGTGCCTCTCCGATGATTGTGAGTAGTTCTTTTTAGACCTTCGGGTCCGTAGTTAGTAGCTAGATGGCTTCATCTCTCTCTCTTGATTCTAATACAATGGTGTCTTGGAGATCCATATGATGTAACTCTTTTGAGGTGTGTTTGTTGGGATCCGATGAACTTTGAGTTTTATGATCAGATCTATCTTTTTATATCCATGAAAGTTATTTGAGTTTCTTTGATCTCCTATATGCATGATTGCTTATAGCCTCATATTTCTTCTCCGATATTTGGGTTTTGCTTGGACAACTTGATCTATTTATCTTGCAATGGGAAGAGGTGATTTGTAGTGGGTTCGATCTTACGGTGCTTGATCCCAGTGACAGAAAGGGAACTGACACGTATGTATCGTTGCTACTAAGGATAAAACGATGGGGTCTATCTCTACATAGATAGATCTTGTCTACATAATGCCATCGTTCTTATTGCATTACTCTGCTTCTCCATGAACTTAATACACTAGATGCATGCTGGGTAGCGGTCGATGTGTGGAGTAATAGTAGTAGATGCAGGCAGGAGTTGGTCTACTAATATTGGACGTGATGCCTATATAATGATCATTGCCTGAATATCGTCATAATTATTTGAAGTTCTATCAATTGCCCAACAGTAATTTGTTTACCTACCATTTGCTAGTTTTCTCGAGAGAAGCCACTAGTGAAACCTAGGGCCCTCGGGTCTTCTTTCTCATATATTTGCCTTTGCGATCTACTTTTTGCTTCCTGTTTTTATGTGTTAAGGGCGTAAAACTATAGTGCTTGTTGGGAGGCAACCCAATGAATAAATTTTATTTTTACTTTGCTTCCTATTTTTATGTGTTAGCACAATTATGCTACTGTTATGATTGTGTTTTTTATGTTTTAATTTGTGTTTGTGCCAAGTAAAGCCTTTAGGATCTTCTTGGGTGGTAGTCGTTTGATCTTGCTGAAAAAAAAGAAAACGTTTACGCTCACAAAATTAATTTGCATTTTTTACCAGAGAGCGATAAAATACCCATTCTACTTGTAGTAGATCAATAAACAAATTGCTCAGGCTATCCTAAGTTTCCAGAATTTTTAGAGTTACAAAAGTATTCGAAATAGTCAGATTGCTACACATTGTTCTGTTTTGATAGATTCTATTTTCTTTGTGTTGTGTGCTTATTTTGATGGCTCTATGGTTTTGTTTGATGAGTTTTTGCCATAGAAAAGTTGGAATACAGTAGATATAATACAAAAACAAAATATGAATTGGTTTGATACAGTACTTATAATAGTGATTTATTGTTCTTATACTAACGAATCTCACGAAGGTTTTGTTGAGTTTTGTGTGATTGAAATTTTCAAGTTTTGGGTTATCTTACGATGGATGAAGGAAGGATGGAAGAGCCTAAGCTTGGGGATGCCCCGGCATCCCAAGCTATTATCCAAAAATGAGCAACCAACTAAGCTTGGGGATGCCCCCGAGTGGCATCCCCGCTTTCTTCCCACGATCGTCGGTACTTTACTTGAAACTATATTTTTATTTGTCATATGATATGTGTTTTGCTTCGAGCGTATTTTATGATATGAGTCTTTTGCTTGTTTTATTTTGTGTTTTAAGTCATCAATCCTTGCTGGACACACCTATTTGGGAGAGCCAAAATTATGTCATGACTTGTTAGAATTGCTCTCTATGCTTCACTTAAACTTTTATGAGCAATGGACTTGCTCTAGTGCTTCACTTATATCTTTTTAAGCATGGTGTGCTTTAGTATTTTTGAAGAAATGCTCTCTTGCTTCACTTAGATTTATTTGAGAGTTAGTAAAATTTTCAAGAAGTTCTCTCTTGCTTCACTTAAATTAATTCAAGAGAAAGAAAAAATTATTATGCTCATGATCTTCACTTATATTTGTAGGAGCTTGTCAAAAGGAATACATGAAAATTAGTCCCAAAGTGATAGATATCCAAGAAGGATATAATAAAAACTTTCATGAAGATCATTGGACAAAATAAACTTGATTCTTAGTAGTAGTTTTGAGGTATGATGATGTGATATGTGAGTTATGTTGATGAGTAATTATGCTTTAGTAAGAATATTGGTGTTGAGGTTTGTGATTCCCTATGCAAGTACAAAAGTCAATAGTCATGCAATGAAATTATATCCTACTTATGGTGCATTATTCGGTGTTATTTATGCTTAATGCTTGCTTATGAGATTATATGTTTCTCAGTTGATCGCTTCCCAATATTTTGCTAAGCTTCATTTTGCACTAAGTATGATCATTACTTGTGCATCCAAAAACCTTTAACCTAGCTTTTGCTACATGAGTCCACTATATCTACCTATATGCAGTCTTCTTTTGCCGTTCTAAGCAAATTTGCATGTGCCATCTCTAATTTTCAAAATAAACTTCTCTTTTGTGTGTTTGTTTCGCTCACGGAGCGGTGAGGGGTGGCTAATATTTTCCATGCTCGATGTGTTATTCTCAAGATGAGTGTTTATTCACTTGTCATTGCACGAGAGTAAGGCAAAGGTATTAGGGATGCCCAGTCCCAAAATGCAAAAATGAATTTACTTTATGTTGTCAAAATAATAAATTCGTTGGAAAGTGCTGGTATGGAGGGCAACCGTGGATACGGCTAGCCATGGAAAGTCAAAGTATGGTGGGAAAGGAACAAACTTTATTTTCTGTTTGGGAACCGCCTATGATATATCTTGTCGGGGGAAACAACACCTACGGGATCACTGGGATCCCTTTTTGCCATGGTTGGCGGGTGTGAGGTTGTGCAAAGAGCGGGTCTAGAAGCCAGCATGGGGATCGTTTACCCAGGTTCGGGCCACGAGGATGCATAATACCCTAGTCCTGCTTTGGTCTATATTTGAGTGTTTTTTAGTTCTTGAACTAGCTACGATGCGTGCCTCGTCCAAAAAATCCGAATCCTCCCTCAGTACGTCGCGGGCCTCCTTTTATAGTCAAAAGGGGCCGCCACAGTGGCACACAGGAGGTGGAAAGGTATACAGTGTACAAGCTTATCGCCTGTCATACAGGACAAAGTGCATTAAATGCACTACTTAGGTGTCCACTTGCTTTATCGGGGACGGCAAGGAAGCTCGTCCCAGCTGTCTCCGCCTCGCCTGGCTTTAACGCGCGTCTGAACTGATGAGGCGTGTAGTGCCATGTTGGCTAGCTGCTGAGTTGGTGCGGTAGCTGAATCTTCACGAAGATCTACATGCCACCACGCAGGTGCTTGCCGAGTCGGCCTAGAGGCCGCACGTCACCATGCAGGCGCCTGCCTAGTTGGTGGGCTGGTAGCTGCATGGGAATGGCGGTGGAGTCTTGGTAGATGTGGGCTTGGCTGTAGCCCCGCAGATGTTTTCAGCAAGAGTCTTGCCGGGGCCCCGGCAAGGGTCTTGCCGCGGCATCTTGGTCGTCCCTGGCAAGGGTCTTGCCGAGGGTCTCGTGGGTATCCTTGGCAAGGATCTTGCCAAGGATCATCGTCTTCTGGTCATCATCTACTCTTGTGCGCTTTTGGTTTCCACAAAGATTTGCATGTCGCCATGGAGGTGCCTCCCGAGCCTTGGTTCCAAAGTGGTTGATGGTGTTGGAACCCTTGGGCCCAAGGGAGAGACTCTGCTGGTGTCGGGCAAGTTGCCCCGGCAAGGTTCTTGCCGGGGCTGCGGAGGCCGCCCTGGCAAGGGCCTTGCCGGGGGAGTCCACCTCGTCCCTCCGCTCTTCGTGTTTCTGGCTTGGCGTTGTTCTGGTTGTTTTGTGGCTTTGCTTCCTTCCTCTGCCCCGCTAGGTGTGGCCACAAGCGCGGCTCCAACTGCCCGTGCACAAGTAAAGGGGCACAAAATAGGACCCCTCCTTTTGTGCACCGACAGGAGCCCCCAGGCCTGGGCCATACATAAGCGCGACGCGTTGTTGGGCTAGGCCCAAAATGCTGTGCGGGCATGCGGTGCCGAGTTTTATTGTTGTAACTCCCTCGCCCGTCGCACGTCCCCATGACCCGCATTGAATGCGCGACGTGGGGGTCATGTGTGACATGGGGGTCATGCGTGGGGCGGTTGCTGCCCTCATGCGTCACATTGCAGTAAATGGTAAAGAGGCGGTCTGTGCCTTCCCCATAAAAAGGGGGAAACCGCGGGGGTGCTGCTCATTTACCCTCCGCGTCTCTCCAATTTCGGAACCGTCGCCCCCTTCTTCCTCAAGCGAAAAAGCCAAAACTCCCGCCTCCATCCGCCGCCGCCGCGCCCCCATTTCCCTCAATATCCTATTGCTCTAGATTCCTCACCTCTTTCCCAGCCTCCATGGCACCCAAAACTAGTAAGGGCAAGGGAGTGGCCAAGGACGCCGGAGAGAAGGAGATGCCGGAGAGCAAGTTGGCGGCGCTTCGGATGCAGCTTGCTTTCTTCCCCGCGATGGTTGATGCGGTCCACCTCACGGACTACTTCAGGCCTCTATGGGGGGTGAAGACGACGGGGCATCTGACCATGCCCATCATCCCTGCCGATTTTGCCAAGGCCGGCCCGAATCGGTATCCTTTCTTCATTGACTACTTCTCCTGCGAGCTCTGCCCCCCTTTCTCCGACTTCTTCAACGATGTCATGCACACCTACGGCTTCCATCTTCTTGATTTCACTCCAAATGCCGTGGTGTGCATGGCCCTCTTTGCCCATCTCTGCGAGGGCTTCGCCGGAATGCTTCCCAACACGGCGCTCTTCCGCCACTACTTCTATGCCCGTATCCAGGCGGGGGGTGCCATCTCCGGCTATGTCACCTGGATCCCATGGATCCAGGAGAAGGGCACGTATCCGGAGGGCGCCTAAAAGGAGAGGTGGGAGGAGTGGCGGGGCCAGTGGCTATGGATCGAGGAGGATCTGCAGGAGTTCTATCGAGTTCGTCAGAGCCCACAAGTCTGCCGCAAGGAGTGGAGCGACCTCAACCCCGACGACAAGAAGCTCGCGATCGCTACTACCAGAATCCATCGCCTCACCATAGCCAAGCTCACCCTTGAGATTATTGGGGCCGATTTCATCTGCCGCCGAATCGCCCCACTGCATAACAAGGGGAGGCCGGCCTGGCTCTACAGGAACGTGGCCGATATCATGAGGCTTCGCCCTGGCTTGAAGCACAACTTCATGGTGATAGGGCACGCCCATTTTTGTTAGAGGCTTTTTCAGCTCAATGTGGGTGAGGACGGCAGGGCTGAGAGAGCCGGCAAGGCCGCGAAGGCTGGCAAGGCCGTCAAGGGGCCTCTGTTCAGGTTGCCAGCGGGAGTGGTCCTACTGAGCAACAACTCTCGCCAAACCGACACCATCACCATGATGCCAGACTTCAACACGCACGGCCTTGACCCAAATTGGGCCAAGCCAGAAGCGGAGCAGGTGCAGGAGTTCTTTGACAACCTGTTGGAGAGGTACGTCCGTGATGAGCCACTGCTTATTCGGGACACCACCAAGGAGGAGCTAGACTACATCGCCGCCAGGGCGGTGGAGGCGGCGCTTGCCAGGGAAGCTGGTAGCACCGGCCATGTGGAGGACGAGGCCGAGGTGGCCGTGGAGGAGGAGGAGCTTGCCGGATGGGCAGAGTCTGCTGGGGAGGCCAGCAACGCCGGCATCGGGGCCCCTCTCATCGAAGATGTGGTCGAGGGGTCGACTGAGGAAGAGGCCGGGGATGACGACCCTCCGACCACGTGGAAAAGGCGTGTCCCGCGGCAGGCCAGCTTTGGCAAGTCGGTCCGGCCCGGCAGGACCGAGCAGCGGCAAGAGGTCCAGGGGGAGTCCATGCGCCTAACGAGGGCCGCAGCAGCGAAGAAGGTGGTGAAGACCGCGGTGGCGAAGAAGAAAGTGACCGTTTCTTCTTCGTCCAAGCGTTGCCGGACTCCATCCCCTTCCCCTCCTCTCGCAGATGTCTACACGGAGGTCATCTTTGATCTTGGGTCTCTCAGCCTAAGGAGGAAGAGTAAGGCAGCGGAAGAGGAGGTGGAGGATGAGTAAGCATCTTGCCCTTCATCATCCCCGTTCCTTCAGACCGCGCTGGTTTTCTTGACTTGTTTTTATTCTTGCAGGGATATGGAGACGCTGGCCCAGAGGGCAGCGAAGAAGGCCAAGGCCTCGATGGGAGACAAGCCCCCAGCGGGTACTTCGCGTACGCCATTGTTGGTGGAGAGCAGCCCGGTCAACAGTCCCCCGTGAGGGAGTCCTGGACTAAGGGGTCCTCGGGCGTCCAGCCCGTTAGCCATGGGCTGGACTGATGGCCTGTGAAGACACGAAGACCGAAGACTCCACCCGTGTCTGGATGGGACTCTCCTTGGCGTGGAAGGCAAGCTTGGCGACCGGATATGTAGATTCCTTTCTTTGTAACTGACCTTGTGTAACCCTAGATCCTCCCGGTGTCTATATAAGCCGGAGGACTTAATCCGGAGGGCGAGATATTCATTACCATAGTCATACAAGCTAGACCTCTAGGGTTTAGCCATTACAATCTCGAGGTAGATCAATTCTTGTAATACTCATATTCATCAATATCAATCAAGCAGGACATAGGGTATTACCTCCATAGGGAGGGTCCGAACCTGGGTAAACATCGTGTCCTTTGTCTCCTGTTACCATCGACCTTAGACGCACAGTTCGGGACCCCCTACCCGAGATCCGCCGGTTTTGACACCGACATTGGTGCTTTCATTGAGAGTTCCACTGTGCCGTCGACGAAAGGTTTGATGGCCCCTTCAATCGTCGATAGTGACACTGTCCAAGGAGAAACCTTCCTCCCTAGATAGATCTTCATGTTCGGAGGCTTGGCGCTACGGGCCAACTCGTTTGGCCACCTGGAGCAGATTGATAGCTACACCCCTGGCCATCAGGTCAGATTTGGGAGCTTGAATTACGTCGCAGACATCCGTGGAGATTTGATCTTCGCCGGATTCAAGACCGCGGCGATCGCTCGTGGTCACCGTGACGAACCTGACCTAAATCTGTCGTCAGACCGCATCCAGGAGATAGCTCATGTGACCATTCTGGCCTTAGATCCAGAGCGTGCTGCGACATCCAAGGATTGGAGGCTCAACCCCACCACGGAGGCCATAGATTCCCTGGCGTGGAAGCCGCACATGGACTTAACCTCACGCAATACTCGTGTCACCGGAACTCCGGACATTTCTCTGGGTATAAGTTCCGAACCATGTGAGTTCGCGGATATCGAACTTCATCGCTTATCGATCTTCTAGTTCAGCGCCACAGACATCTTCCAGCACTCGCCCTTGGGTGATGTTCCGAACTCATTAAAGAACTTGTCCTTGGAGGGGGACTCCCGGCCGAACTATGTACGGTTCGAACTAGAGGCTGATGATGGGGAATTTTGCTTCCCACCCGCCACCCACTTCATAGCCACTGTCGAGGATTTAACCGACATGCTTGACTATGGCTCAGAAGACATCACCAGTGCGGACGATGATGCCGACAAGGAGCAAGGCCAAAACCTGCCATTCAATGGACGACGGACAACCACTTCTTTCTACGACATATACATGGTGGACATGCCTGAAAAAGCTAACAACGATGACAAAGAGGATCCAATTGAGGATAAACCTCCTGAGAGACAGCCCAAGCAACAACTTCCTCGACGCCGCTCTAAGTCACGTTGTTCCAAAGACTGCAGTATAGGCACCGGAAAAAATAATACTCCGGATGATGCCGAAAATAATGAAGACCCCTTCAAGGTAACCTCCGAACAGGGGGAACGGGATAATGCGAAAGTTAGCAATGATGAACAGGCCATACACGGAGACTCGGAGGATAGTAATTATCTTCCGCTCTTCGAGGAATAGGAGAGCCTCGGCGACGAGGATTTCATCATGCCTGAGGAACCTCTCGAGCAGGAGCGCTTCAAACGCCGTCTACTAGCCACTGCAAAGAGCCTGAAAAATAAATAGATGCAGCTTCAAGCGGACCAAGATCTTCTCAATGATAGATGGACCAAAGTCCTGGCCGCCGAAGAATACAGCCTTAGTGGCCCAGCCAAGAGCTACCCGAAGCGTAGATTGTTACCTCGGTGCGATGACAAGGCGCTGGAGCCCGTACCATCATCACACAATGCGGCAGGTCGATCACAACTTGGTCCGGATAAAACGGCAACTCAAGCCGAACACCAGACCGCCCCACCTCGCCGTAAAGGCAAGAATAAAACAGCTCGGGGTTGTACATACGACCTCCAACAGGACTTGGATAGTAGAGCAGGACACACAAGACCGATCTACGGATCGCGAGGACATGCCCCGACACGCGACGACGACTACCTATTCGGACATGACAAACCTAGCCACGCCCGGGCCGAAAACCGCAAATGGACTCATCGGAGGTACGTCGCAGTGTGGCCCAACATAGAGGCGCCGCACACCCTCTTTGCTTCACAGGCGAAGTAATGGAGCATGAATTCCTAGATGGGTTCAAACCCATGAACATCAAATCATACGACGGAACAACGGATCCCGCTGTATGGATCGAGGACTTCCTCCTCCATATCCACATGGCCCGCGGAGATGACCTTCATGCCATCAAATACCTACCACTAAAACTCAAAGGACCAGCTCGGTACTGGTTAAACAGTCAGCCGGAAAATTCTATTGGCAGCTAG
This sequence comes from Triticum urartu, assembly GCF_056163025.1. NCBI lineage: Eukaryota > Viridiplantae > Streptophyta > Magnoliopsida > Poales > Poaceae > Triticum > Triticum urartu. The sequence goes on from NC_141876.1 coordinate 402,671,712, forward strand.
GAAGATTTGGAAGACGCTTTTCGCGAGAACTTCCAAGGAACATATGTTCGGCCACCGGACGCCGATGACTTAAGTCACATTGTCCAGCAGCCCAGGGAGTCAGCCAGGAAGCTCTGGACCAGGTTCTTAGTTAAAAAGAACCAAATCATCGACTGTCCAAACGCGGAAGCCCTTGTGGCCTTCAAACACAGCGCTCGGGATGAATGGCTTGCACGCCACCTCGGTCAAGAAGGACCTAAATCCATGACAGCCCTTACCGCTCTAATGACCCGCTTCTACGTGGGAGAAGACAACTGGCTCGTTCGTAGAAGCAACAGCGCCAGCGACTCGGGCACTTCCAAAATGCGGGACGGCAACGGCAGACCATAATGAAGCAAACACAACAGTCGCAATGATAATGAAAGATCACGCGACACAGCGGTCAACGCCGGATTCAGCAATCCCAAACCCGGTCAACGGAAAAAGCCATTCAAGGCGAACGGAGATGAACCATCCAACCTAGACAGGATATTGGACCAACCCTGCCAGATTCATGGCCACCCCGATAAACTAGCTAATCATACCAACAGAAGTTGTTGGGTCTTCAAGCAGGCCGGCAAGCTCAACGCCGAACACAAGGGGAGGAAGCCGCCAGGCGATAGGGACGACGGAGAGGTTCACCAACCAAATACCGGGGGTCAGCAGCAATTTACCCCCGAGGATCTATCAACCCCTGAGCGGAAATAGCAGTTCGGCCTCCACCGCCCACCTCATATACCCACAAAATTTATACCATGCATACATCACTATGCACTTAATATACCATGGGCATTGGTGGAAGCACAATACGGACAAGCCGGCAAGTATTCCCGTAACATTTTTTATCTACTTTCCTCTTTCTTTCTTTATTATCTCTTAAAAATAGGTGACGCAAAGGACAAACATCTAAACTGACTCTATCGGAGTTTGGATCCGTACACTCACCTATAGGGCTACTTCCGTCAAGGATTCCCCTCGCCGAGGACAGGCGGCGCAGACGTGCGACAGGAGGTCCAAAGTAACTTTTTGTAGACTGCACTCTTTATTTCGAACCTGTAATATGCCTTTGTCCTCCGCCTTCGACCCCGAGCATGTCAAATAGCTGGGGTTGTGGTCTTTTTATATATAAAGTAATCATCGGCATATCACTCAGGTCCCAGTAAACATAATCCGCATTAAGCGTTCATTTCTTTTTCAAAAATGAATTTGGCACCTATAGCTGTTTTACAGCCATACCTCGGCACAACCTGCCAGGGGCTCGGTATGGGAACAAATGAATTGCCAACAAAGTCCAAACAACTTTATAAGTGTACTTCGGCGTCGCGAGTTTGGCCTTATATGCATCAACTCTGAATCATGTCTTGGCTCAACGGTTGGGTTGCCCGGCTCCTGTGCTTGCTACCTTACGTTCCGCTCTATCGGCTAGGGTAGTAAAGGGAGAACTACTACGATTGTGCTTCCAGTTCATCTGGTCAAGCACCTCAGTAGAGAAAGCCAAAAACTGACTGTCATGATGCTGCGAGAGCTGGTCAACCACTCGATGACTTATCGGAATCTGTTGTGATTCCCTCCATGTGACACGAAGGACCTTTTTTTCAGGTCATATATGTAACACACCATATTGGAATAAGCCGTACACATACCAAGGGCTATATCGTAGCCCCCTATAAAACTCCTATGGCTAAGTGAAAGTGTTAACGCCCTATAGTCTGATTGCCTAGTTCGCCGCATTGTCACCTCATTCATGGACCAAGACGTTGGGTCAAGAGTGATCAGATGCTTTTCCGAATACCCCCATACTTCCTACGAGGGGGCTGAAGCCGACGACTAGAATACTTTCAGATTATATCAAAACGGCCGCATAGGAGGAACACAAGCTTTCGAGCAAACATAAACATAAATTAACTATAAATTTGTCTTTTACAAATTCCCATACGCCTCACTCGAATATTATGTCTTTCGAGCATTGACCTTCTATCAAGCGGGCGGCCTCTAAGACGTCTTCAAAATAATGCTCCGGTGCGTAACAGTCCTTGCCCTTGGGTGGACTCTTCATCGCAACATTGATGGCCTTCATCTTCCCCCAGAATGTCTTGACACGGGCAAAGGCCATCCGTGCACCCTCAATGCACGCCGACCGCTTCACAGCGTCGATACGCGGCACCAAATCAGCAAGCCACTGCACCAAGCCAAAGTAGCTACCCGGAACAGGCTCAGTCGGCCACAGCCGGATTATGACGTTCTTCATGGCAGCACCGGATATCCTATGAAGCTCGGTTCATTGGGACATCTGTTCATTCAGCAACACGGGGCGTTGTGACGTGCCAAACTGCGACCAAAAAAGCTTTTCCGTTGCATACCCCTCCCGTGCTTGGTAAAACAGCGCCGCATCGAAAGAACTCTTCGGCAATTATAAAAATTCATCCGGACAACTCCACACTTGGTTAAGCTGAGTATAGTTCGAATCGCCGAACTTAGCCTATAGCAAAAAGGGCTTACTAGCCGCAATCTCACCAGCTTGCCGGATCTCCTCACGGGCTGCTCTGGATTCAGACCGCGCTTCTCTCGCCTCTCGTAAGGCCTTGTCAAGTTCAGCCGTTTTGGCTTCATTCTCCTTCTCGAGAAATTCACAGCGGCTAGCAGCATTTTTTAGTTCAAGTGCCATCGTGGATATCCTCTCCTCGTCTTGGCGTCGAGCAGCTTGTACGGCTTTTAACTCAGCCGATGCCCTTTTGGCAGCCGCATCACTAAACCGGACCTGCTCCTTGGCCCAAACCAGCTCCGCACAAAGAATCTCAACAGCGGCAGCACCATCTGCAGCCATGCATAACTTTCAGTGTCATGCTTATATCACGAAAATGTATGTGAAGGGACTGCCCCAAATACATACCTTGCGCCTCGTCAAGGCGCATATTGATTAATACAATGTCATCCCCGGCGACATCAAGCTTCCGTTGCAGCTCGGCAATATCCGTAGTCTGGGAAGTAGCCAGGGGGGAGGCATCATGTGTTCAAGTTAATCAGATTAGTCCTTGAATATTTCTTCTTGATCCTCCGTTCGCCTCCCATGGGAAGCCAACCCGAGTCTCAGGGGCTACTACCTATACACAGGTGCATCTTTGCAAATAAAATATAGTTGAAAACATTACATCACAAACCTCGAAGCCTCTTAGCAGGCCCATGAAGGCCTCATTCAATCCGTTTTTCACGGACAGGATCTTTTTGACCACCTTACCCATCAAGGTACGATGTTCCTCTGAGACGGATGCCTGCCACAGCATGTTCGCCAATATATCCGGCGCCTCTGGGTCTCTGGAGGCTGCTGTAGGAGTACGGCCTCCCTTCGAAGGGATCCGTTCATTCGTATCCGGCTATAGACCGGACTGTTCGGGGCCTTCATTGTTGGTCCCCGGACCCTGGGCCACCGAAGTGTTACCTTCGGGTAATGTCTTCATCATCCCTCGCACCAGCTGTTGGTTGCAGGAGACCCTCCGCGACGACACCTCGAAGTCGTCTGCCCTATTGGACGAATAGGCCGGTGGAGGCGTCTCGCTTTCCATCATCTCTGGGAGAAGGTCCCCCGAGGAAGAGGACTGTTGAAGAAGACTGCGTGCTGGACTGCAAAAATTATATATTCTAAGCATTACGAGAAAAGAACGGGATATGTTTAAAACATCCTTGTTCACTTATGGTTTGGCCCGAGGCTTGTCCTCATTATGAGACTGTGCTTCGACGTCCTCCAAGCCAAAGCCATCCAACGGAGGCATCTTGCCTTGCTTAGGAGCTTGTTTCTCCAAATCTTCGGAGGCGGCCCTTTTCTTCCCATGAGGGGAGGAGACAGTGCCCCCCCCTTCACTTTTGTCTTCGGATGAGGAAATTTTGATTCCTCCGGACACAATGTTTGATGTACGCTTGAAATAGGGGGCATCTTTGGTCTTTCCACTCTCTGGTTCACCCTCCTTCACAGGCATCTGGTATGGTGCCAGGGCTAGCATCCTTGTTAAAACAAGATTCGCTGGGCCTTCGGGCAGAGGGGCCGAACACATAATTAGTTCAGCCTTATTTATCCAGCCCTGGAGGAAGATAGCCTGCTCAGTACCATATTACGGTATGCGTAATTACAAAATGTTCGAAAGACAGGTGCTTACCGGGGTATCTGGACGGTTGCAGTTAAGGCCATCGTCCTCAGTAGTGTCTGGCCAATGTTTTCTCTTCCCAAAAAACAATTTCCACATCCCTTTGTGCATAGTGCCGAAGAAGTGTTGGAGGGTTCATGGTCCTTCTGGATTGAGCTCCCACATGCGGCGAGACCTGCGCTGGCAGGGCAGGATTCGGCAAACTAGCATCACTTGAATCACATTGAAAAGATCGATGTCTCTCTCAAGGAGGGTTCGGATGCGGCTCTGTAGAATCTGCATTTTATCAACTGATCCCTAGTCCAGCCCCTTGTTGATCCATGATGCAAGTTGTGGCAGAGGGCCGGAACGAAATGCAGGAATAGCTGCCCACTTGGTTCTACGGGGTTCCGTGACATAAAACCATTCTCGTTGCCATTGGTGGGAGGTTTCGGTGAAAGAGCCTTTTGGCCAGAGAGTGTTGGTAAGCTTGCTCACTACAGCACCACCACACTCTGCCTGTTCCTTGTCAACTACCTTCGGCTTCACACTGAAGGTCTTGAGCCATAAGCCGAAGTGTGGGGGGATTCGGAGGAAGGCCTCGCATGTAATGATAAACGCCGAGACGTGGATGATAGAGTCCGGGGCTAGATCATGAAAATCTAGTCCGTAATAAAACATTAGCCCCCGGACGAAGGGATTAAGAGCAAACCCTAGCCCCCGGAGGAAGTGGGAGATGAATATGACCCTCTCGCTAGATCTGGGGGTCGGAATAACCTGTCCTGGAGCAGGAAGCTTGTGGTGGACCTCTGCGGTCAAATATCTGGCCACCCGAAGCTTTGCAATATCCTCCTCTGTAACGGAGGAAGCCACCCATCGGCGTTGAGAGCTGGGTCCGGACATGATGGGGAGGCTTGAAGCAATGAAGTCGAACCTTGGGTGCTAGAACTCGAGGTTGGGAAGGCTGGGGAGAGGTTTGGCATAAAAAGTCGGCCCTTGGTTCCTTTATAAAGGTAGCAGGTATTGAACGCCTCCTCCTAAGCCTAAGAACCTGCCTATTCCTAAGGAATATTTCCCGCGGGATGGTTGGGTTACCCACGCTCGTATTAATGAAAATCCCGCGATAAGGGGACACGATCTATGCTTCGACAAGACGTGCCAATAAAAACCACGCCCCAAAACATGGAACAGCGGGACGGGAAACAGTTCGAAATAATGATCGGGAAAGCGTGACGTCACATTACTAAAGTTGTCAGTAGATTGGATTCGTGAAATACTATACTCTCTACGACTATGTGTTGCATATCCGGACACGTTTGTTTCGTCCGAAGACTGTTTTGGAGTTCGGGAGGAGGAACCCGCCTTGCAATGCCGAAGACAGATCTATGCGCCGGTACCTTGTCATTGAAGCTAGGTTCAGGGGCTACTGAGGGAGTCCTGGACTAAGGGGTCCTCGGGCGTCCGACCTGTTAGCCATGGGCCGGATTGATGGGCTGTGAAGACACGAAGACCGAAGACTGCACCCGTGTCTGGATGGGACTCTCCTTGGCGTTGAAGGCAAGCTTGGCCACAAGATATGTAGATTCCTTTCTTTGTAACCGACCTTGTGTAACCCTAGATCCTCCCGGTGTCTACATAAGCCGGAGGACTTAATCCGGAGGACGAGATATTCATTACCATATTCATACAAGCTAGACCTCTAGGGTTTAGCCATTATGATCTCGAGGTAGATCAACTCTTGTAATACTCGTATTCATGATTTTCAATCGAGCAGGACGTAGGGTATTACCTCCATAGAGAGGGCCTGAACCTGGGTAAACATTGTGTCCCTTGTCTCATGTTACCATCGACCTTATATGCATAGTTCGGGACCCCCTACCCGAGATCCGCCAGTTTTGACACCGACACCCGGCGCAGCCCCCGCTCCAGCCCCCAACGTAAGCTCACCACTCACTCCTCCACTGATGAACATTGGGGTGTGAATCCTCGATGCTGACCTTGTCGGGTTCGTAGGAGAAGAACGGCGGCAGGAGGAGCCACTAAGGGCCACCCCCAAAACGCCGCCCCAAGGGGCGTCCCCGGCGAGGGCATCCACCACCGGGCCAACTCATATGGAGGAGGAGACGAACTTGGGTGCCGGGGGTTCTGCCCCGGCAACAAATGCTGGAGGGGAGGGTGCTACTTCTTCCCAGCTTGAAGCGGGTAAGTCGTTTGCTTTCCGTCCTCGCTCTTTCTTTTTCTTATTGAACCTTGACCATGGCCCCGTCTCATCCTCTCTTCTTGGTATCCAGATCCTTCCTCGGCGGACCAGGAGGATATCGACACTGTTATCAGGGAGGTCGCCAGGGATGCCGAGGCCGAGTCCAACAAGATCGCCCCCGAGGAGGCCGCCAAGACCGCCATTGAAGAGGCCGCCAAGGAGCCTGCCGGGGAGGCCGGCAAGGGGCCTGCCGAAGAGGCCGGCAAGGCCGCTACCGAGGAGGGGGTGGTTGATGACCAACCTTCATCTGCTGCTGCCTCCGGCTCGGGCAAGTACTTGAAGGTGGGCGATGACCTGTTCGTCCACCTTCAAGCAATGACAAGCACCAGGGCGCCAACCGAAGGGGAGGCGTTCGACGACGAGGACCTCACCTCCACCGGGCTCCAGGTTGTTGACAAACCGATCACCGACGGCAGCGGTTCCCAAGAGGAGCAGCTGCTTCGAGCCATGAGCACCAAATTCCAGAAGCTCTGGGCGCTTCACCGTGCCCGCCTAGACAAGGCAAAATCCAAGATGGCGGCGGTGGACAAGAGGCGGATCTCGAGGAACGCATCATCGAGACGCAGGCCTTGTTCCGCCAAGCCCACGAGGAACTGAAGGTCGCTCAGGACCTGCTGGCTGAGCGCAAACAGGAGCTCATCCTGAAGCAGGCCGATGTCAAGAAATCCAAAGAGGTGGTGAGGGAACAGGCCGCCAAGGACGAGGCCGCTCGACATCAGCACCAGGCCGAGCTGAACTCCCAGGAGGAGTGATGTCTACTACACAACCTTCTTCTTGTAGACGTTGTTGGGCCTCCAAGTGCAGAGGTTTGTTGGACAGTAGCAAATTTCCCTCAAGTGGATGACCTAAGGTTCATCAATCCATGGGAGGCGTAGGATGAAGATGGTCTCTCTCAAACAACCATGCAACCAAATAACAAAGAGTCTCTTGTGTCCCCAACACACCCAATACAATGGTAAATTGTATAGGTGCACTAGTTCGGTGAAGAGATGGTGATACAAGTGCAATATGGATGGTAGATATAGGTTTTTTTGTAATCTGAAAATATAAAAACAGCAAGGTAACTAATGATAAAAGTGAGCACAAACGGTATTGCAATGCTAGGAAACAAGGCCTAGGGTTCATACTTTCACTAGTTCAAGTTCTCTCAAGAATAATAACATAATTAGATCATATAACTATCCCTCAACATGCAACAAAGAGTCACTCCAAAGTCACTAATAGCGGAGAACAAACGAAGAGATTATTATAGGGTACGAAACCACCTCAAAGTTATTCTTTCGGATCGATCCATTCAAGAGTTCGTACTAGAATAACACCTTAAGACACATATCAACCAAAACCCTAATGTCACCTAGATACTCCAATGTCACCTCAAGTATCCATGGGTATTATTATACGATATGCATCAAACAATCTTAGATTCATCTATTCAACCAACACAAAGCACTTCAAAGAGTGCCCCAAAGTTTCTACCAGAGAGTCAAGACAAAAACGTGTGCCGACCCCTATGAATAATTTCACGAGGTCACGAAACTCGCAAGTTGATCACCAAAACATACATCGAGTAGATCACGTGATATCCCATTGTCACCACAGATAAGCACATGCAAGACATACATCAAGTGTTCTCAAATCCTTAAAGGCTCAATCCGATAAGATAACTTCAAAGGGAAAACTCAATTCATCACAAGAGAGTAGAGGGGGAGAAACATCATAAGATCCAAATATAATAGCAAAGCTCGCGATACATCAGAATCGTACCACCTCAAGAACATGAGAGAGAGAGAGAGATCAAACACATAGCTACTGGTACATACCCTCAGCCCCGAGGGTGAACTACTCCCTCCTCGTCATGGAGAGCGCCAGGATGATGAAGATTGCCACCGGAGAGGGATTCCCCCCTCCGGCAGGGTGCCGAAACAGGGTCCCGACTGGTTTTCGATGGCTACAGAGGCTTCTAGCGGCGGAACTCCCGATCTATTCTGCTCCTCGGTGTTTTAGGGTATATGGACATATATAGGCGAAAGAAGTCGGTCAGGGGAGCCACGAGGGGCCCATGAGGGTGGGCGCGCACTTAAGGGGGCAGGCGCACCTCCCTGCCTCGTGGCCACCTAGAAGCTTCCCTGACGTCTACTCCAAGTCTCCTAGATTGCTTCCGTTCCAAAAATAACTCTCCCGAAGGTTTCATTCCGTTTGGACTCCGTTTGATATTCCTTTTCTTCGAAACACTAAAATAGGCAAGAAAACAACAATTTGGGCTGGGCCCCTGGTTAATACGTTAGTCCCAAAATAATATAAAAGTGTATAATAAAGCCCATAAACATCCAAAATAGATAATATAATAGCATGGAACAATAAAAAATTATAGATACGTTGGAGACGTATCAGCATCCCCAAGCTTAATTCCTGCTCGTCCTCGAGTAGGTAAATGATAAAAACGGAATTTTTGATGTGGAATGCTACCTAACATATTTATCCATGCAATTCTCTTTATTGTGGCAAGAATATTCAGATCCGAAAGATTCAAGACAAAAGTTTAATATTGACATAAAAATAATAATACTTCAAGCATACTAACAAAGTAATCATGTCTTATCAAAATAACATGGCCAAAGAAAGCTATCCCTACAAAATCATATAGTCTGGCTATGCTCCATCTTCATCACACAAAATATTTAAATGATGCACAACCCCGATGACAAGCCAAGCAATTGTTTCATACTTTTGATGTTCTCAAACTTTTTCAATCTTCACGCAATACATGAGCATGAGCCATGTACATAGCACTATAGGTGGAAAAGAATGGTGGTTGTGGAGAAGACAAAAAGGGGAAGATAGTCTCACATCAACTAGGCGTATCAACGGGGTATGGAGATGCCCATCAATAGATATCAATGTGAGTGAGTAGGGATTGCCATGCAACGGATGCACTAGAGCTATAAGTGTAGGAAAGCTCAAAAAGAAACTAAGTGGGTGTGCATCCAACTCGCTTGCTCACGAAAACCTAGGGCATTTTGAGGAAGCCCATTATTGGAATATACAAGCCAAGTTCTATAATGAAAGATTCCCACTAGTATATGAAAGTGACAACATAGGAGACTCTCTATCATGAAGATCATGGTGCTACTTTGAAGAACAAGTGTGGTAAAAGGATAGTAGAATTGCCCCTTCTCTCTTTTTTTGTTTTTTGGGCCTTTTGTGGCCTCTTTTTTTCTTTCTTTTTTTCTTTTTCGTCCGAAGTCACATCCCTACTTGTGGGGGAATCATAGTCTCCATCATCCTTTCCTCACTGGGACAACGCTCTAATAATGCTGATCATCACACTTTTATTTACTTACAACTCAAGAATTACAACTCGATACTTAGAACAAATATGACTCTATATGAATGCCTCCGGCGGTGTACCGAGATGTGCAATGACTCATGAGTGACATGTATGAAAGAATTATGAATGGTGGCTTTTCCACAAATACGATGTCAACTACATGATCATGCAAAGCAATATGACAATGATGGAGCGTGTCATAATAAATGGAACGGTGGAAAGTTGCATGGCAATATATCTCGGAATGGCTATGGAAATGCCATAATAGGTAGGTATGGTGTCTGTTTTGAGGAAGGTAAATGGTGGGTTTATGGTACCGACGAAAGTTGTGCGGTACTAGAGAGGCTAGCAATGGTTGAAGGGTGAGAGTGCGTATAATCCATGGACTCAACATTAGTCATAAAGAACTCATATACTTATTGCAAAAATCTATTAGTTATTGAAACAAAGTACTACGTGCATGATCCTAGGGGGATAAATTGGTAGGAAAAGACCATCGCTCGTCCCCGACCTCCACTCATAAGGAAGACAATCAAAAAAGAAATCATGCTCCGACTTCATCACATAATGGTTCACCATACGTGCATGCTATGGGAATCACAAACTTTAACACAAGTATCTCTCAAATTCACAACTACTCAACTAGCATGACTCTAATATCACCATCTTCATATCTCAAAACAATGACCAAGTATCAAACTTCTCATAGTATTCAATGCACTTTATATGAAAGGTTTTATTATATCCCTCTTGGATGCCCATCATATTAGGACTAATTTCATAACCAAAGCAAATTACCATTCTGTTCTAAAGACTCTCAAAATAATATAAGTGAAGCACGAGAGATCAATAATTTCTATAAAATAAAACCGCCGTCGTGCTCTAAAAGGATATAAGTGAAGCACTAGAGCAAATGACAAACTACTCCAAAAGATATAAGTGAAGATCAATGAGTAGTTGAATAATTATGCAACTATGTGAAGACTCTATAACATTTAAGAATTTCAGATCTTGGTATTTTATTCAAACAGAAAGCAAGACAAAAGAAAATAAAATGACACTCCAAGCAAAACACATATCATGTGGTGAATAAAAATATAACTCCAAGTAAAGTTACCGATGAACGAAGACGAAAGAGGGGATGCCTTCTAGGGCATCCCCAAGCTTAGGCTCTTGGTTGTCCTTTAATATTAGCTTGGGGTGCCTTGGGTATCTGCAAGCTTAGGCTCTTGCCACTCCTTATTCCATACTCCATCGAATCTTTACCCAAAACTTGAAAACTTCACAACACAAAACATAACAGAAAACTCGTAAGCTCCGTTAGTATAGGAAAATAAATCACCACTTAGGTACTGTTGTGAACTCATTCTAAATTCATATTGGTGTAATATCTACTGTATTCCAACTCATCTATGGTTCATACCCCCCGATACTACTCATAGATTCATCAAAATAAGCAAACAACACATAGAAAACAGAATCTGTCAAAAACAGAACAGTCTGTAGTAATATGGATCAAACGTATACTTATGGAACCCCCAAAATTCTAAAATAAATTGATGTACATGAGGAATTTGTCTATTAATCATCTGCAAAAAGAATCAACCTAATCGCACTCTCCAGTAAAACATAGCAGCAAAACTCGTGAGCACTAAAGTTTCTGTTTTTTACAGCAAGATCACAAAGACTTCACCCAAGTCTTCCCAAAGGTTCTACTTGGCACAAACACTAATTAAAACACAAAAACCACATATAAACATAGGCTAGATGAATTATTTATTACTAAAAAAGATCAAAAAGCAAAGAACAAAAATAAAATTGGGTTGCCTCCCAACAAGCGCTAACGTTTAACGCCCCTAGCTAGGCATGATGATTTCAATGATGCTCACATAAAAGATAAGAATTGTAACATAAAGAGAGCATCATGAAGAATATGACTAGCACATTTAAGTCTAACCCACTTCCTATGCATAGGGATTTTGTGAGCAACAACTTGTGGGAACAAAAATCAACTTGCATAGGAAAATAAAACAAGCATAACTTCAAGATTTTAAGCACATAGAGAGGAAACTTGATAATATTGCAATTCCAACGAGCATAAATTCCTCCCTCATAATAATTTTCAGTAGCATGATGAATGAATTTAACAATATAACCATCACATAAAGCATTCTTTTCATGATCTACAAGTATGCAAAGTTGACACTCTTCCAAAATAGTGGGATTAACATTAACTAAAGTCATGACCTCTCCAAACCCACTATCATAATTATCACAATAAGATTCAACACCGTCCAAAATAGTGGGATCATTACTTCCTAAAGTTGACACTCTTCCAAACCCACTTTCATCAATATAATCATCATAAATAGGAGGCATTCTATCATCAAAATAAATTTGCTCATCAAAACTTGGGGGACAAAAAATATCAGCTTCTTCAAACATAGCATCCCCAAGCTTGTGGCTTTGCATATAATTAGCATCATGGATACTCAAGGAATTCATACTAACAACATTGCAATCATGCTCATCATCCAAAGAATTAGTGCCAAACATTTTAATACATTCTTCTTCTAGCATTTTGGCACAATTATCGGAATCCTTATTTTCATGAAAGACATTAAAAAGATGAAGCATATGAGGTAAATTTAATTACATTTTTTGTAGTTTTCTTTTATAGACTAAACTAGTGATAAAACAAGAAATTAAAAGATTCGATTGCAAGATCTAAAGATATACCTTCAAGCCCTAACCTCCCCGGCAACGGCGCCAGAAAAGAGCTTGATGTCTACTACACAACCTTCTTCTTGTAGACGTTGTTGGGCCTCCAAGTGCAGAGGTTTGTAGGACAGTAGCAAATTTCCCTCAAGTGGATGACCTAAGGTTCATCAATTTGTGGGAGGCGTAGGATGAAGATGGACCCTCTCAAACAACCCTGCAACCAAATAACAAAGAGTCTCTTGTGTCCCCAACACACCCAATACAATGGTAAATTGTATAGGTGCACTAGTTCGGCGAAGAGATGGTGATACAAGTGCAATATGGATGGTAGATATAGGTTTTTGAAATCTGAAAATATAAAAACAGCAAGGTAACTAATGATAAAAGTGAGCACAAACGGTATTGCAATGCTAGGAAACAAGGCCTAGGGTTCATACTTTCACTAGTGCAAGTTCCCTCAACAATAAGAACATAATTGTACCATATAACTATCCCTCAGCATGCAACAAAGAGTCACTCCAAAGTCACTAATAGCGGAGAACAAACGAAGAGATTATTGTACGGTACGAAACCACCTCAAAGTTATTCTTTCCGATCAATCTATTCAAGAGTCCGTAGTAAAATAACATGAAGCTATTCTTTCCGTTCAATCTATCATAGAGTTCGTACTAGAATAACACCTTAAGACACAAATCAACCAAAAACCTAATGTCACCTAGATACTCCAATGTCACCTCAAGTATCTGTGGGTATGATTATATGATATGCATCACACAATCTCAGATTCATCTATTCAACCAACACAAAGAACTTCAAAGAGTGCCCCAAAGTTTCTACCGGAGAGTCAAGACGAGAACGTGTGCCAACCCCTATGCATAAGTTCACGAGGTCACAGAACTCGCATGTTGATCACCAAAACATACATCAAGTAGATCACGTGATATCCCATTGTCACCACAAATAAGCACATGCAAGACATACATCAAGTGTTCTCAACTCCTTAAAGGCTCAATCCAATAAGATAACTTCACAGGGAAAACTCAATTCATCACAAGAGAGTAGAGGGGGAGAAACATCATAAGATCCAAATATAATAGCAAAGCTCGCGATACATCAGAATCGTACCACCTCAAGAACACGAGAGAGAGAGAGATCAAACACATAGCTACTGGTACATACCCTCAGCCCCGAGGGTGAACTACTCCCTCCTCGTCATGGAGAGCGTCGGGATGATGAAGATGGCAATCGGAGAGGGATTCCCCCCTCCGGCAGGGTGCCGGAACAGGTCTAGATTGGTTTTCGATGGCTAAAGAGGCTTCTGGCGGCGGAACTCCCGATCTATTCTGCTCCTCGATGTTTTTAGGGTATATGGACATATATAGGCGAAGGAAGTCGGTCAGGGGAGCCACAAGGGGCCTACGACGGTGGGGGCGTGCCCAAGGGGGCAGGCGCGCCTCCCTGCCTCATGGCGACCTCGAAGCTTCCCTGACGTCTACTCTAAGTCTCCTGGATTGCTTCCGTTCCAAAAATAACTCTCCCGAAGGTTTCATTCCATTTGGACTTCGTTTGATATTCCTTTTCTTCGAAACACTGAAATAGGCAAGAAAACAACAATTTAGGCTGGGCCTCCGGTTAATAGGTTAGTCCCAAAAATAATATAAAAGTGTATAATAAAGCCCATAAACATCCAAAACAGATAATATAATAGCATTGAAAAATAAAAAAAATTATAGATACGTTGGAGACATATCAAGGAGGACCTTGCCACTCATGAGGAGGCACTCGCTACCACGCTCCGCGGCAAGGATGAGGAGGTTGAGAAGCTCGTCATGCTGCGGACCCAGGAACTGGAGCAGAAGCACAGGGAGGCGCTCGATGCCCAAGCCCTGGTCCATGTCGGCAGAGTGAAGGAGCTGGAGGTGGAGCGGGATGACCTGAAGAAACAGGTCCTGGAGCTGGCGAAGGAGAAAGACACGCTCAACGGCGCCTTGGTGGAGGCGCAGGCCGTAGTCCTCGGCAAAGCCGAGTTGCTCTCCAAGGCCAATGACTCCATCAAAGACCTGAAGCTGAAGCTGGAGGTTCTTGAGGGGACGCTTTCAGAGGTCAGTGCCCGGGAAGAGACCCTTACCAAGGCCCTAGAGAACGAGAAGCAGATGCGGAGGAACAACACCGCCAACCACGAGGATTACGTGAAGGGCGAAAACCTCTGGATCAACCGCCTTGTTGGTGTCGCGGAGAGGCTTACCACGCAGCTGGTCGCCATGGGCATGTCAAGATTCAGTTATTCCCCTGAGGCGGGTGCGAGTCCCTATGCCAAGCTGACCCTGTTCTTCGAGGGCATTCTTGAGGCCCTGGAGCAGCTCTGTTCCAACAGAGCATCCTCTCTGGCCAACGAGGCCCAGAGGCTTGGCCGGGGTGCCCTGACCAAGGTTCTCACCAAGGTGGCATACTGGAACCCCAACATCGACTTCGACGCCGCGCTGGAGAGCTTGCCGGAGGGTGTGGACCTCGCGGCGCTCGAAGAGCGTATCAGCCCATCACCAACCGCGTCAACAGAGTTCGAAGGATAGAGGGCTAGCGCCGGGACTAGGCACCCCGTTTCTCATCGCCGCTGTAGGTTCATGACCAAGAAAATTTTTATCTTTAGGTAGAACCGCAGCAACAACTAGTGTAATATAACTCTGCAGTACTTTGAAACGATGCATATTATTTTCCTGTTCGATCTTTCTTTGTATGTACACCCTATGCTCAACTGGATAGGCCTGCCGGCGCGTAAACCCAGGCTGTGGCGTTTCGAGGATGGATCCTCAACAACTGGTCAGGTGTGCTTGCGGCCAAGTAAACCACCTTGTCGTTCTCAGCGCGGTCGCTCGAACTGTTGAGCGGACTTGAAACAGAACAAGGGCGTTGCCAATAGCGGGAAGGCCACCTTGCCGTTCTCGACGCGGCCGCTCGAACTGTTGAGCGGACTCGAAACAGAACAAGGGTGTTGCCAATAGCGGAAGGCCCCCATCGCGTGCAGGTTTCTCATACCAAGAGCATGATCTCTGAGGAAAACAACCTTATACATAAAGGAATTACTCAAAGTTTCGCATGACTTAGCTTTTCTGTCGCCGCACGAGCGTTTATTGCATCTGCAAATGATGCCGCTCGTTCGGTCATCTTCTTCCTTGGAGTGACGACCACGATGAAGCCGCTGCGCCAACTAGACCAGATTTTCACAACTGCGCGCCCCTATCTGGCGCGCTAAACATGTCGGGGGAAACGACACCTATGGGATCAATGGGACCCCTTTTCGCTACGGTTGGCGGGCGCGAGGTTGTGCAAAGAGTGGGTCTAGAAGTGAGCACGAGGATCGTTTACCCAGGTTCGGGCCGCGAGGATGCGTAATACCCTAGTCCTGCTTTGGTGTATATTTGAGTGTTCTTGAGTTCTTGAACTAGCTACGATGTGTGCGTCGTACAAAAAATCTGAATCTTCCCTTAGTATGCCACGGGCCTCCTTTTATAGTCAAAAGGGTCGCCAAAGTGGCACACAGGAGGTGGAAAGGTATACAGTGTACAAGCTTATCGCCTGTCATACAGGACAAGGTGCATTAAATGCGCTACTTAGGTGTCCACTTGCTTTATCGGGGACGACAAGGAAGATCATCCCAGTTGTCGCCGCCTCGCCTGGCTTTGACGCGCGGCTGAACTGATGAGGCATGTAGTGCCACGTTGGCTGGCTGCTGAGTTGGTGCAGTAGCTGAATCTTCACAAAGATCTGCATGCCACCACGCAGGTGCTTGCCGAGTCAGCCTAGAGGCTGCACGTCGCCACGCAGGCGCCTGCCTAGTTGGTTGGCTGGCAACTGCATGGGAACGGCGGTGGAGTCTTGGCAGACGTGGTCCTGGTTGCGGCCCCACGGATGTTTTCGGCAAGAGTCTTGCCGGGGCCTCGGCAAGGGTCTTGCCACGCATCTTGGTCATCCCCGGCAAGGGTCTTGCTGGGGGTCTCATGGGTATCCTTGGCAAGGATCTTGCCGTGGATCATCGTCTTCGTGTCATCATCTAGTCTTGTGTGCTTCTGGTTTCCACAAAGATTTGCATGCCACCATGGAGGTGCCTCCCGAGCCTTGGTTCCAAAGTGGTTGATGGTGTTGGAACCCTTGGGCCCAAGGGGGGCAGCTCTACTGGTGTCGGGTAAGTTGCCCCGGCAAGGTTCTTGCTGGGGCTGCGGAGGCTGCCCTGGCAAGGGCCTTGCTGGGGGAGTCCACCTCGTCCCTATGCTCTTCGTGTTTCTGGCTTGGCGTTGTTCTGGTTGTCTTGTGGCTTTGCTTCCTTCTCTGCCCGCTAGGTGTGGCCACAGGTGCGACTCCAACTGCCCACGCACAAGTAAAGGGGCACAAAATATGACCCCTCCTTTTGTGCACTGACATATCTATGCATGTAAAGTATTGGGAGCTCTAAGTCGTTTTCGTTGGTGGGATGGATACACCTCTCAAAATGTTTTTATCTCTAAGTTTTTCGCTTTGAGCTCTGGCACCTCTACAAATCTCTACTTCGCTCTACGAAGGGCCTATATTTTACTTTATGCAATTTTTATTTTTGAACTTGAGTCTCCATCTTCTCTTATAAAAGCACCAACTAGGAGGCAATATGATCGTACTTGAGTATTGGACATAGCTAATATGCGAGTGTGTTTCATAGATGGATCAATGGTTGAGCATGATGGGCTAGGGATAGCTTATTTTAGCATTGATATTTTGAAAGACATGGTTGCTTGTTGATATGCTTGAATATTTAAATTATCATGTCAAAACTAGACTGTTGCTTTGAACAGTATAGAACTCCAAATGTCCATAATATAAAGAAAGAAATATGATATGACATGTTAGACAACATTCCACATCAAAAGTTATGTTTTTATCACTTCCCTACTCGAGGACGAGTAGGAGTTCATCTTGGGGATGCTGATACATCTCCAACATATCTATAATTTTTGATTGTTCCATGCTGTTATATTATCAATCTTGGATGTTTTAAAATCATTTATAATCATTTTATATCATTTTTTGGTACTAACCTATTGACATAGTGCCAAGTGTCAGTTCCTGTTTTTTCCGTGTTTTTTACATCACAGAAAATCAATATCAGACAGAGTCCAAATGCCACGAAACTTTACGGAGAATTTTTATGGGCCAGAAGGAACACAACGGGCCCTGGCTGCGCCTGGGAGGTGCCCCGAGGGGGGCACTACCCACTAGGGCGCGCCAGGAGGCCCAGGCGCACCCTGGTGGGTTGTGCCCACCTCGGGTGCCCCCCGGACTGCCTCTTTGCTCTATAAATACCCCAATATTCCAGAAATGCTATAGGGATCGACAAAATATTCATCCAGCTGCCGCAGAGTCCAGAACCACCAGATCCAATCTAGATACCATCTCGGATGGGGTTCACCACCTCCATTGGTTCTTCTCCGATGATGCGCGAGTATTTCTTTTTGGACCTTCGGGTCTGTAGTTAGTAGCTAGATGGCTTTATCTCTCTCTCTCTCTCTCTCTCTCTCTTGATTCTCAATACAATGGTCTCTTCGAGATCCATATGATGTAACTCTTTTGCGGTGTGTTTGTTGGGATCCGATGAACTTTGAGTTTATGATCAGATCTATCTTTTTTATATCCATGAAAGTTATTTGAGTTTCTTTGATATGTTATATGCATGATTGCTTATAGCCTCGTATTTCTTCTCGGATACTTGGGTTTTGTTTGGCCAGCTTGATCTATTTATCTTGCAATGGGAAGAGGTGCTTTGTAGTGGGTTCGATCTTACGGTGCTTGATCCCAGTGACAGAAAGGGAAACGACACGTATGTACCGTTGCTACTAAGGATAAAACGATGGGGTCTATCTCTACTTAGATAGATCTTGTCTACATCGTGTCATCGTTCTTATTGCATTACTCCATTTCTCGATGAACTTAATACACTAGATGCATGCTGGATAGCGGTCGATGTGTGGAGTAATAGTAGTAGATGCAGGCAGGAGTCGGTCTACTAATCTTGGATGTGATTCCTATATAATGATTATTGCCTGAATATCATCATAATTATTTGAAGTTCTATCAATTGCCCAACAGTAATTTTCTTACCTACCGTTTGCTATTTTTCTTGAGAGAAGCCACTAGTGAAACCTACGCCCCCTGGGTCTTCTTTCTCATATATTTCCTTTGTGATCTACTTTTCTCTTGCATTTATTTTCAGATCTACTGAACCGAAAACCCAAAAATATCTTGCTGTAATTTTTCTTTATTTATTTTATTTGGCATTCGATCTATCAATCTACTACAAATTTATCTCACGTCTATTTGCTTATCTTGAGGCACCGTACCCCGAAAGGGATTGACAATCCCTTTAACATGTCGGGTTGCGAGGATTTGTTATCTATGTACATGGATTGTTTACGTTGTGTTGCTTGGTTCTCCTACTGGTTCGATAACCTTGGTTTCATATCTGAGGGAAATACGTACCGCCGATGTGCTGCATCATCCCTTACTTTTTGGGGAAATACCAACATAGCTTCAAACGACATCACTAGTGCAATATGGATGGTAGATATAGGTTTTTGTAACCTAAAAATATAAAAACAGCTAGGTAACTAATGATAAAAGTGAGCACACACGGTATTGCAATGCTAGGAAACAATGCCTAGGGTTCATACTTTCACTAGTGCAAGTTCTCTCAAGAATAATAACATAATTTGATCATATAACTATCCATCAACATGCAACAAAGAGTCACTCCAAAGTCACTAATAGCGGAGAACAAACGAAGAGATTATTGTAGGGTACGAAACAACCTCAAAGTTATTCTTTCGGATCAATCTATTCAAGAGTTCGTACTAGAATAACACCTTAAGACACATATCAACCAAAACCCTAATGTCACCTAGATACTCCAATGTCACCTCAAGTATCCGTGGGTATTATTATACGATATGCATCAAACAATCTCAGATTCATCTATTCAACCAACACAAAGAACTTCAAAGAGTGCCCCAAAGTTTCTACCAGAGAGTCAAGACGAAAACGTGTGCCAGCCCCTATGCATAAGTTCACGAGGTCACGGAACTCGCAAGTTGATCACCAAAACATACATCAAGTGGATCACATGATATCCCATTGTCACCACAGATAAGCACATGCAAGACATGCATCAACTGTTCTCAAATCCTTAAAGACTCAATCCGATAAGATAACTTCAAAGGGAAAACTCAATTCATCACAAGAGAGTAGAGGGGGAGAAACATTATAAGATCCAAATATAATAGCAAAGCTCACGATACATCAAGATCGTGCTGACTCAAGAACACGAGAGAGAGAGAGAGATCAAACACAGAGCTACTGGTACATACCCTCGGTCCCGAGGGTGAACTACTCCCTCATTGTCATGGAGAGCACCGGGATGATGAAGATGGCCACCGGAGTGGGATTCCTCCTCTGGCAGGGTGCCGGAACAGGGTCCCGATTGGTTTTCGGTGGCTACGGAGGCTTCTGGCGGCGGAACTCCCGATCTATTCTGCTCCTTGATGTTTTTAGGGTATATGGACATATATAGGCGAAGAAGTTGGTCAGGGGAGGCATGAGGGGCCCACTAGGGTGGGGGCGCACCCAGGGGGTAGGGCGCGCCTCCCTGCCTCGTGGCTTCCTCGAAGCTTCCCTAACATCTACTCCAAGCCTCTTGGATTGCTTCCGTCCCAAAAATAACTCTCCCAAAGATTTCATTCCGTTTGGACTCCGTTTGATATTCCTTTTCTTCAAAACACTGAAATAGGCAAGAAAACAACAATTTGGGCTAGGCCTCCGATTAATAGGTTAGTCCCAAAATAAATATAAAAGTGTTTAGTAAAGCCCATAAACATCCAAAACAGATAATATAATAGCATGAATACTTCATAAACTATAGATACGTTGGAGACGTATCAGCATCCCCAAGCTTAATTCCTGCTCACCCTCGAGTAGCTAAATGATAAAAGAAAGAATTTATGAAGTGTGAATGCTAGCAGGTGCACAAGTTTGATCATTGGCAATTTCAATCACCTTTTCTAGCATCATTATATATCATAACAGTAGCTCAACTCATATCACTTCTCATGATCAAGGAACAAGCTATTCACATGTTAAAGTATAGATAATAAACTTTCTTGAAAACTAACAAACTGTGTTATTAGTCATCAAACAATTACAATTCATCTTATTTTCAGGAAGGGTCTATGTCAAAGCTTTGATTCAGCAAACTTCACATACTCAACTATCATTTAGTCTTTCAGAATTGCTTACACTCATGTGATATTTATGGGTTCAAAGTTTTAATCAGACACAGAGAAAGATAGGGGCTTATAGATTCGCCTCCCAACCTTTTACCTCAAGGGTAATGTCAACAATAATAGTTCATGATGCCTTACATCCAATTGGATATATATATCAGGATCTTTTCAACACAATGTGCTTGCCAAAGGATAAAATGTAAAAGGAAAGGTGAAGATCACCATGACTGTTGCATAAGGTATAAGACAAGAATAAAAGATTGGCCCTTCGCAGAGGGAATCAGAGGTTGTCATGCGCTTTTATAGTTGGATGCACAAAATCTTAATGCGAAAGAACATCACTTTATATTGCCACTTGTGTTAGGGACCTTTATTATGCAGTCCATTGCTTTTATTGCTTCCACATCACAAGATCGTATAAAGCTTATTTTCTCCACACTAATAGATCATACATATTTAGAGAGCAATTTTTATTGCATGCACCGATGACAACTTGCTTGAAGGATCTTACTCAATCCATAGGTATGGTGGACTCTCATGGCAATACTAGTTTAAGGGATGTTTGGAAGCACAAGTAGTATCTCTACTTGGTGCAAAGAATTTGGCTAGCATGAGGGGGGAAGGCAAGCTCGGGATGTTGAATGATCCATGACAATATACTTTATTTCAGATATAAGAAAACATAACCCATTACATTGTCTTCCTTGTCCAACATCAACCTTTTAACATGTCATATTTTAATGAGTGCTCACAATTACAAAAGATGTCCAAGATAGTATATTTATATGTGAAATCTCTCTTCCCTCTATATTCTTTCATGAATTGTTCAAGTGACCAATACAATGTTTGCTAACCTTCAATAAATTTACCACCTCTACTTCTTATATGTGAAGTCATTACTCCCCATGGGATAAGCATATGAAACATATATAATTTAAGATTTATTATATTCAATTCATTCAACCATTTACTCATAGTATATATGTGAAGCACGTGAATGAATAACAAACTACTCCGAAAGATATAAGTGAAGATCAATGAGTAGTTAAATAATTATTTAGCTATGTGAAGACTCTCCCATTTAATAATTTCAGATCTTGATATTTTATTCAAACAACAAGCAAAACAAAATAAAATGACATTCTAAGAATAGCAAACATCACGTGAAGAAGCAAAAACTTAGGATCAACCGATACTAACCGATAGTTGTCGAAGAAGAAAGGTGGGATGCCAACCGGGGCATCCCCAAGCTTAGACGCTTGAGACTTCTTGAAATATTATCTTGGGATGCCTAGGGCATCCCCAAGCTTGAGCTTTTGTGTCTCCTTAATTCCTCTCATTCACGGTCTCCCTAAATCTCAAAAGCTTCATCCACACAAAACTCAACAAGGACTCGTGAGATAAGTTAGTATAAACCAATGCAAAAACCTTATCATACTCTACTGTAGAAAATCACTAAAATTATGATTAAACATTGCATACTAAATGCCTCTGCATATTTAATAGTCCTATCCTCAAATAGAATCATTAAAGAAGCAAACATATGCAAACAATGCAAACATAACAACAATCTGCCTGAACAGGACAGCCTGTAAAGAATGCAGCAAGATCCATACTTCCATAGCTCCAAAAATTATGAAAGAAAATTCCAACTGTAGTAAATTTATCATAGCTTATTATGCAAAAGGTTTCAACATTTTATCACATTCTGACTTTTCTAGGGAATTTTTGCAACAGCGGTGAACTTTCTGTTTTCAAACAGCAACATGTAGACTTGTAAAATAGGCATAGTGAAGGCTATCAATGCCACTTTTATTGAAATAAAAGATTCAAAACATTGTTCTAAATAACAGCAAGCCAATCCTAACAAAATAAATTGATACTCCAAGCAAAACACATATCATGTGGTGAATAAAAATATAGCTCCAAGTAAAGTTACCGATGAACGAAGACGAAAGAGGGGATGCCTTACGGGGCATCCCCAAGCTTAGGCTCTTGCCACTCCTTATTCCATAGTCCATCGAATCTTTACCCAAAACTTGAAAACTTCACAACACAAAACTTACCAGAAAACTCGTGAGCTCCGTTAGTAAAAGAAAACAAACCACCACTTCAAGGTACTGTAAAGAACTCATTCTTTATTTATATTGGTGTTAAACCTACTGTATTCCGACTTCTCTATGGTTCATAAACTCTATAACTACTCATAGATTCATCAAAATAAGCAAACAACACATAGAAAACAGAATCTGTCAAAAACAGAACAGTCTGTAGTAATCTGGATCAAACATATACTTCTGGAACCCCAAAAATTCTAAAATAAATCTCTTGACGTGAGGAATTTATATATTAATCATCTGAAAAAAGAATTAACTAAATATCACTCTCCATTAAAAAATGGCAGCAAATCTCATGAGCGCTAAAGTTTCTGTTTTTACAGAAGGATCGCAAAGACTTTCCCCTAGTCTTCCCAAAGGTTCTACTTGGCACAAACACTAACTAAAAGCACAAAACCACATATAAACAGAGGCTATATGAATTATTTATTACTAAACAGGAACAAAAATCAAGGAACAAAAACAAAATTGGGTTGCCTCCCAACAAGCGCTATCGTTTAACGCCCCAGCTAGGCATGATGATTTCAATGGTGCTCACATAAAAGATAAGAATTGTAACATAAATAGAGCATCATGAAGAATATGACTATCACATTTAAGTCTAACCCACTTCCTATGCATAGGGATTTTGTGAGCAAACAATTTATGGTCACAAGGATCAACTTGCATAGGAAGGTAAAACAAGCATAACTTTAAAACTTTAAGCACATAGAGAGGAAACTTGATATTATTGCAATTCCTACAAGCATATGTTCCTCCCTCATAATAATTTTCAGTAACATTATAACCATCGCATAAAGCATTCTTTTCATGATCTACAAGCATAGAAAAAATATTCTACTCTCCACATAAGCAAAATTCTTCTCATTCATAATAGTGGGAGCAAACTCAACAAAATAACTATCATGTAAGGCATAATCCAATTGAAAGTTAAAATCATGATGACAAGCTTCATGTATATGATTATTCTTTATAGCATACAAGTCATCACAATAATCATCATAGATAGCAACTTTGTTCTCATAATCAATTGGAACCTCTTCCGAAATAGTGGATTCATCACTAAATAAAGTCATGACCTCTGCAAATCCACTTTCACAATTATCACAATAAGATTCAACATCCTCCAAAATAGTGGGATCATCACTTCCTAAAGTTGACACTCTTCCAACCCACTTTCATCAATATAATCATCATAAATAGGAGGCATGCTATCACCATAATAAATTTGATCATCAAAACTTGGAAGACAAAAAATATCATCTTCATCAAACATAGGTCCCAAGCTTGTGGCTTTGTATATCATTAGTATCATGGATATTCAAGGAATTCATACTAACAACATTGCAATCATGCTCATCATACAAAGATTTAGTGCCAAACATTCTAATGCATTCTTCTTCGAACACTTTGGCACAATTATCGGAATCCTTATCTCCATGAAAGACATTAAAAATATGAAGCATATGAGGTACCCTCAATTCCATTTTTTGTAATTTTCTTTTTATAGACTAAACTAGTGATAAAACAAGAAAAATAAAAGATTCGATTGCAAGATCTAAAGATATACCTTCAAGCGCTAACCTCCCGGGCAATGGTGCTAGAAAAGAGCTTGATGTCTACTACACAACCTTCTTCTTGTAGACGTTGTTGGGCCTCCAAGTGCAGAGGTTTGTAGGACAGTAGCAAATTTCCCTCAAGTGGATGGCCTAAGGTTTATCAATCCGTGGGAGGCGTAGGATGAAGATGGTCTCTCTCAAACAACCCTGCAACCAAATATAAAAGAGTCTCTTGTGTCCCCAACACACCCAATACAACGGTAAATTGTATAAGTGCACTAGTTCAGCGAAGAGATGGTGATACAAGTGCAATATGGATGGTAGATATAGGTTTTTGTAATCTGAAAATATAAAAACAGCAATGTAACTAATGATAAAAGTGAGCACAAACGGTATTGCAATGCTAGGAAACAAGGCCTAGGGTTCATACTTTCACTAGTGCAAGTTCTCTCAACAATAATAACATAATTGGATCATATAACTATCCCTCAACATGCAACAAAGAGTCACTCCAAAGTCACTAATAGCGGAGAACAAACGAAGAGATTATTGCTGGGTGCGAAACCACCTCAAAGTTATTCTTTTGGATCGATCTATTCAAGAGTTCGTACTAGAATAACACCTTAAGACACATATCAACCAAAACCCTAATGTCACCTAGATACTCCAATGTCACCTCAAGTATCCGTGGGTATGATTATACGATATGCATCAAAAAATCTCAGATTCATCTATTCAACCAACAAAAAGAACTTCAAAGAGTGCCCCAAAGTTTCTACCGGAGAGTCAAGACGAAAACGTGTGCCAGCCCCTATGCATAAGTTCACAAGGTCACGGAACTCGCAAGTTGATCACCAAAACATACATCAAGTGGATCACGTGATATCCCGTTGTCACCACAGATAAGCACATGCAAGACATACATCAAGTGTTCTCAAATCCTTAAAGACTCAATCTGATAAGATAACTTCAAAGGGAAAACTCAATTTATCACAAGAGAGTAGAGGGGGAGAAACACCATAAGATCCAAATATAATAGCAAAGCTCGCCCCGAGGGTGAACTACTCCCTCCTCGTCATGAGAGATCGTGCCGACTCAAGAACATGAGAGAGAGAGAGATCAAACACATAGCTACAGGTACATACCCTCAGCCCCGAGGGTGAACTACTCCCTCCTCGTCATGGAGAGCACCGAGATGATGAAGATGGCCACTTGAGAGGGGTTCCCCCTCCGGCAGGGTGCCAGAACAGGGTCCCGACAGGTTTTCGGTGGCTACGGAGGCTTCTGGCGGCGGAACTCCCGATCTATTCTGCTCCTCGATGTTTTTAGGGTATATGGACATATATAGGCGAAAGAAGTCGGTCAGGGGAGCCACAAGGGGCCCATGAGGGTGGGCGCGCACTTAAGGGGGCAGGCGCACCTCCCTGCCTCGTGGCCACCTAGAAGCTTCCCTGACGTCTACTCCAAGTCTCCTGGATTGCTTTCGTTCCAAAGATAACTCTCCCGAAGGTTTCATTCCGTTTGGACTCCGTTTGATATTCCTTTTCTTCGAAACACTGAAATAGGCAAGAAAACAACAATTTGGGCTGGGCCTTCGGTTAATAGGTTAGTCCCAAAAATAATATAAAAGTGTTTAGTAAAGCCCATAAACATCCAAAACAGATAATATAATAGCATGAATACTTCATAAATTATAGATACGTTGGAGACATATCACTAGTACATCGAGGTACTATACAAACGGTTTTTAACCCCTTCCCACGACGGCATTTGGAACCGTCACCAAGTGAGTGTGGGCGATAGGGGGGTCCTTCCCACACGACCCAGAAACCGTCAGGGATATGCCCTCCTGGCACACATGCTCGGCAAAATGAGTTTGTGCGCGGCCGACGACCACTCAAATACAGAAATACATACAATAGTGCTAAAAAAATACAATTATACATGCAAAATCATTTACGGTCGTAAGTACATCCCACACAGTCAGTCACCGCTAAACGTTTCCGTTCGTATATACATCCCACACAGTCGCTCCAAGGAAAACGTTTTTGTTCGCAAGTACATCACACTCAATTTTCCCCATTAAATCGTTTGTGATAGCGTTTCCATTGCACACGGTATTAACAATTTTATCTTTTGCGTTATTGAATGCATCACACACAGTGCCTAGAAGAAACTGTGTGTCAAGGGCAGTCCATCACACATAGTTTTTATGTGGTTATCGTTTGCGCCAGGTGGCCTAACGCGAACACTTCTCAAGAGGATGTCGTGTGTGATTGTTCATTTATCTAACACGGTTTATTCCTAGAAACTGTGTGTGTTATTGAATGCATCGCACACGGTGTTTTCTCAATAACTGTTTGCATAGAAAACCCTAATTAGCAGGCTAATTATCTGATTATTAATAATTCGTTTATTAATGGGCCAATTCCAGTTGTGCCCCTAACTTGAACCCACTACTCAGTTTTGCCCCTAATTTTCAGGTATGCTCAGTTTTGCTCCTCCGCCGTTACTGTCACTTATAGAAATGCCCTTTTGCGCCATTACCGTCCGGTCAAAGGACTTTGGCCATCTAGAAAAAATAGCAAAAAATCAAAAAAATCTGAAATTTTGTGGGATCGAAGATAGTCATGTCCGCAAGGCGCGTGTAAATTTTTGTGTTGGTTGCACACTCCAGGAGCTCGTGGCAAAGGAAAACAAAAATAATTTATGCCTATGAACAGTAAATTTGAAAAAAATAGCAACAAAATTCAAAAAAATGAATTTTTTTGGCTTCAAAGAGGCTTGAGTGCACAAGGTGGTTGCAAGTTTTGGCATCAAATGACGTACGAGGTGCTCAAGATAAGAAAACAAAATAGTGCATTTTTTCAAAGTTTTTTAAGCTAAATTTTGATTTTTTTTCTCCACAAGCTCCTACGATGTCCAAACACAACAAAAATGTGCACACATCTTGAGCACCTGAGTATCTTCAGGCCCACAAAATTTCATATTTTTGATTTTTTTCTATTTTTTTGAATTTACTGTTCACATAAGTACAAAATTTATGTTTTTCCTTTGCCATGAGCTCCCAGGGTGTCCGAACGACATGAAAATTTGTACACACCTTGCAGACATGAGTATCTTCGATCCCACAAAGTTCCAATTTTTTTTTGCTATTTTTTCAGGGCGGGCAAAGCCCTTTGACCGAACGATGACGACATAGAAGGTCATTTCTATAAGTGAAACTAACGACGGAGGTACAAAACTGAGCATACCTAAAAATTAGGGGTAAAACTGAGTAGTGGGTTCGAGTTAAGGGCATAGATGTAAATGTCCCATTATTGATCTAATTGACATTTCATATTAAGCACACAATATATTTCATTTTCATAATTGAAATACATCAGAGTACAACATCATATAGCTTCAGCACTCAGCTACCCCATTACACAACTACACCAGGACCAAGTTTCACATGCAACATCTATAACCTTTCAAAATTAGCATCATAGATGGTACATAGACAGATGTATCTCATCTGGAAAACCACTGAAGCAGAACGCGAATATTGAGCCTTCATTGATGTTGAAGGTCTTTGTAACTTTAGGCCAGTGCCTGTGGATGATTGACCGTCCATCCTTCATCCTCTTCAGGAACACTTCAATATTGAACCGTGGCTGTTGTATGAATACCTTCCTCGTCTCCTGACCATACAGGTGGTTTGAGAGGTAATCATGAGTGAACTTCTTTGGAAAGTCCTGAAAACAAGGATGTGCATAAATATCTTCTCTATATTGGAAATTGGGCAAAGGAATAAAAAAGGCAAGGTATAATAGTTAGTACCATCCTGTAGTGAACTGATGTCTTCTTCATTGTGCAGACAAAGATCTTGCTATTTTTTGCCGCTAATTTCTTTATCCTAACAATATTTTTGAGTTTCTTGACTTGACTAATATTCATGGAAAACTCATTTCCCCATATGCAAAAAGGGTGAAACAGTGGGTCAAAACCTCTGACAACAGGACCTACATGTGCTAGACCAAATTGTTAAAAACCTAAATATTAGAATGGTTCCTGCAATTGTACAATAATGTGCTATTAGACAACAGACCATGCACGTGCTAACCTCGATTATAAACCTCAGTGCTTCCCATTGTTTCCCTGCAACACATATAAGGTAGTTAGTCATCAGGTTAAGTAAGGGTTCGCATGCTATTAGTAAAATATGTTGATGAAAAATAAGCACATTGCAGATTCATCAGATTAATTCAAGCCACATGGAAAACCCATTTATCCAAACCAAGCATGATTAAGAACTAGAAAATATAGCACTTGTATATGTTTCTTATGTATTAAGTGCAACCAAATTCGATTTATTCCTCACATGCACAACAATACAAAATTCTACCCACGACAATTGGACATCGCGTTGCAGAATTGAACCAAGCAGTTAACTAAACACCACAACAAATGAACCAAACATTAACTGAGCACCACATTGCATAATATAACATACTCCTAATAGAAGATCAGACAGTTAACCAAAGCAAGCATGCTTAACAACTTGGAAATATAGCAATTGTATTTGTTTCTCATGTATTTACTATAGCCAAATTCAATTTATTCCTCACATGGTATACAATAACAGAATGCACCCACTACTATTGAACATTGCATTGCAGAATTGAACCAAACAAAACAGTTAACTAGACACCACAACAAATGAACCAAACATTAACTGAGCACCACATTACATAATATAACATACTCCTAATAGAAGATTAGACAGTTAACCAAACCAAGCATGCTTAACAACTTGGAAATATAGCAATTGTATTTGTTTCTCATGTATTTAGTACAGCCAAATTCAATTTATTTCTCACATGGTATACAATAACAGAATGCGCCCACAACAATTGAACATCGCATGGCAGATTGAACCAAACAACCAATTGCGTCGCATCGTCGGCGCGTGAGGCATCGACAGTGGCCTCTACGGCGAGGTGCTCCTCCAAGATCTAGGGTTCGGCACGAATGGCAGCCATCGCGACCTCATCCACGCGTGCGGCCGCGATTTTCTTCTCCGTTGCCAAATGCTCCTTCAGATCCTGGCTAAACTGCGTGCACCATGGCTTAGGGTGGCGCTTATTTTGTGGAGGGGTCGGTGATTTGGGTGGAAGGTGTCACGCTCGCGCCGGCGGTCGGGGCATGTGGGATGTGGAAGGAGGAGGATGGGGGTCGGGTGTGGATTACCTGCTTGGATAGACGAGGCCGAGCAGCGTGAAGGAGGGTCGCCAGCAAGGAGGCGGCACTACAAGAAAGGAGTGAAGTTTTCAACTAAGAAAGGAAGGCAGAAACAAGGGAATTGTGGCTTTTGGTAAGGAGCGGGGGTGTGGGGAGGTAGATATTTCTACAGAAGCCGAAAATTTGGAATCGCTTCAGCAAAAAAAGTGGCGCACAAAGTGTCGTCAGACACGGTCCCTTATTCAGAATTGTGTATGATATGTGAACATCACAAACGATTCAAATAGCTTAACCCATGTGTGATGAGTTTGAACGTAAAAAATTTGGGTTTGAATTTCCCTGGTTACAGTGGTCATCCACGTCATTGAATAATTTGGGTACACAAAGGAGACTACAGCACACCCACACTTCTTAATCGAGTAAGTTCAGCAATTAAACAGAGTTAACTGACCTAAACATTACTCTAACAAATTAAAGACCGGTGCTCTTAATTAAACAAAACAAAGAGTACTACTACAGCTAGTGCTCGTCAATCTCCGCCGCCGCCTCCATGTCCAACTCGCGCCCGACGGTCTCCTGGGGAAGGGGCTTCATGGCATCAATTGCACCATACTCGGCAAGCATCTCGCCATCCATGTTCGCCATATCTTTGGAATAGGCCGCCACGAGCTGGGCGTGGGCAGCCACGATCTGGGCTCTGGTGGGCTCCGTCATGGCAAGGTATGCCGCGCAGGAATGGACGGCTGCTCGAACTCTCTCGGTGATCGCCAACTCTTCGGCCGTGGGTTGCCAACCGTTGTCGGAGAAGCTTCGTTTGATTTGTGCGGTGACCGTCATGAGCTGGGCATGGACGGCCTCGACATGGTAGTGGGCGGCCTCCATCAGGGCTTTGGCCGCCACTGCGGAACAGACAGCTGTTGTGCCGCTCCCGCTAGTTACTATCCTCGAGGCAGATGCTGCCGCCGCCACCTGAGAAGCAACAACGGCCGTTTGGGCTGCCTTGGCCGCCCGGACGCAGACTGCGGTCGCCCTCACGAAGCTTGTTAGCACGTGCCTGGCGGCTGCGGGCGCGCTCTCGCCAGAGTGGGCCGCCGAAGTTGCCCTTATGACGTGGGTCCATGTCCCCATCTTTCACCAGCGACGAATGAACAGTGAAATGATATTTGGGGAGTGAGCTCGTGTGCTTGACATGCCGGCTGTGGACTATAACCGGCGCACCTTCTCGCGTAAGCCATAGACATACTGTACACCGACGGTGCTCCAAGATATTTTGTGCTGCATCTCACACGGTTGGTGATAACAAACTATGTGCGATCTACTTGGTTTATCATCTTGATTTGAATTACGTAATGGGTCATAGCTGCAAAGGATGGTGTTTGAATTGCTAGAACTTGTATCTACAGTGAACATGCAACTATAGGTGTGTCGTTAAAAAAATTGGAAATATTCAGGGTTTGTTTGGACGTTTTTATACATTAACTTGGTTTTGTAGGCATTTCAGGTGCATAATTCAAATTTGAACTACATGCACATGCTCAAGTGCATATAAACAAGTTGAAAAATCAAATATGTGTCCTTGGTTGCATGCTTAGGTCCCATGCAAGAAATGGGAATGAATGTCACACACCCTGCCACCGCCACTTGGCCGCAAACATTGAGATACTTGGTTTTTAAATTCTAGTAAATCCAAAACTCGTCTGAAATTCATTAAACTTGGCATGCTATCATGTAGCGGCATCAACATGCCATGGTAAAATATTTGTCCCATTTGGGGCAGGTTTGGTTATAAGTTTCTCACAAACCAGAGCTTCTCACAACAAGCGTGATGGTTTCGGTAGGGAACATGCCACCTTTGGAGACGAAACGATATCCGTTGCCTCTTATTGCTTTCAAAAACTTTCAAGTGTCAACATAGAACAACAGGAGTGTTGCGTTTATTTTTGGAATTTTTCAGGGTTCATTTGGACATTTTTATACATTAACTAGGTTTTCTAGGCATTTTATGTGCATAATTAAAATTTGAACTACATGCACATTCTCCAGTGCATATGAACTGGTTGAAAAATCAAATATGTGTCCTTGGTTGCATGCTTAGGTCCCATGCAAGAAATGGGAATGAATTTCAAACACCCTGCCACCGTCACTCGGCAGCAAACATTGAGATACCTGGTTTTTAAATTCTAGTAAATCCAAAACTCGTCTGAAATTCATGAAACTTGGCATGCTATCATGGAGCGGCATCAACATGATGCGGTAAAACTTTTGTACGATTTGGGGCAGGTTTGGGTATAAGCTTCTCATAAACCAGAGCTTCTCACAACAAGCGTGATGGTTTCGGTAGGGAACGTGCCACCTTTGGGGACGAAACGATATCCGTTGCCTCTTATAGCTTTCAAAAATTTTCTAGTGTCAACATAGAACAACAGGAGTGTTGTGTTTAATTTTGGAATTTCTCGGGGTTCGTTTGGACATTTTTATACATTAACTGGGTTTTCCAGGCATTTTATGTGCATAATTCAAATTTGAACTACATGCACATGCTCCAGTGCATATAATCTGGTCGAAAAATCAAATCTGTGTCCTTGGTTGCATGCTTAGGTCCCATGCAAGAAATGGGAATGAATGTCACACACCCTGCCGCCGTCACTCGGCTGCAAACATTGAGATACCCGGTTTTTAAATTCTAGTAAATCCAAAACTCGTCTGAAATTCATGAAACTTGGCATGCTATCATGTAACGGTATCAACATGCCGTGGTAAAAAATTTGTACCATTTGGGACAGGTTTGGGTATAAGCTTCTCACAAACCAGAGCTTCTCACAACTAGTGTGATGGCTTCGGTAGGGAACGTGCCACCTTTGGGGACAAAACGATATCCATTGCCTCTTATTGCGCTAAAAAAATTCGAGTTTCAACATAGAACAACAGGAGTGTTGTGTTTATTTTCGAATTTTCCGGCTTTCGTTTGGACATTTTTATACATTAACTGAGATTTCTAGGCATTTTATGTGCATAATTCAAATTTGAACTACATGCACATTCTCCAATGCATATAAACTGGTTGAAAAATCAAATCTGTGTCATTGGTTGCATGCTTAGGTCTCATGCAAGAAATGGGAATGAATTTCAAACACCTTGCCACCGTCACTCGGCCACAAACATTGAGATACATGGTTTTTAAATTCTAGTAAATCCAAAACTCATCTGAAATTCAAGAAACTTGGCATGCCATCATTGAGCGGCATCAACATGCCGTGGTAAAAAATTTGTCCCATTTGGGGCAGGTTTGGGTATAAGCTTCTCGCAACAAACGTGATGGTTGCGGTAGGGAACGTGCCTCCTTTTGGGACGAAACGATATCTCTTGCCTCTTATTGCTTTCAAAAAATTTCTAGTGTCAATATAGAACAACATGAGTGTTGTGCTTAATTTTGGAATTTTTCAGGGTTCGTTTGTACATTTTTATACATTAACTGAGATTTCTAGGCATTTTATGTGCATAATTCAAATTTGAACTAAATGCACATTATCCTGTGCATGTAAACTGGTTGAAAAATCAAATATGTGTCCTTGGTATAATGCTTAGGTCCCATGCAAGAAATGGGTATGAATTTCAAACACCCTGCCACCGTCACTCGGCCGCAAACATTGAGATACCAGGTTTTTAAATTCTAGTAAATCCTAAACTTGTCTGAAATTGATGAAACTTGGCATGCTGTCATGGAGCGGCATCAACATGCCGTGGTAAATTTTTTTGTCCCATTTGGGGCAGGTTTGGGTATAAGCTTCTCACAAGCCAGAGCTTCTCACAACAAGCATGATGGTTTAGGTAGGGAACGTGCCACCTTTGGGGACGAAACGATACCCGTTGCCTCTTATTGCTTTCAAAATTTTCTAGTGTCAACATAGAACAACAGGACTGTTGTGTTTAATTTTGGAATTTTTCGGGGTTTGTTTGGACATTTTTATACATTAACTGGGTTTTCTAGGCATTTTATGTGCATAATTCAAATTTGAACTACATGCACAAGCTCCTGTGCATATAAATTGGCTGAAAAATCAAATTTGTGTCCTTCGGGGAATGCTTAGGTCCCATGCAAGAAATGAGAATGAATTTCAAACACCAGGACACTGTTGATTGCCGGCAAAAGGTTGAGATACTTTGTTTTTAAATTCTAGTAAATCCAAAACTCGTCTGAAATTCATGAAACTTGGCATGCTATAATGGAATGGCACCCGACAGGCTGTGGTATTTTTCGTGTCCATTTTGAGAGAAGGCGCACTCGAATAACAACCAACAAAGGCATTTTGAAACATAGCTGCCAGTGTAACATCTCAAACATTTTGTATAATTTAAATTGTGTGCGTTCTGTTAACCATTCACGTGACGCCACGCCTCACTCTTTTAATTGCTAGGAGGTGTCGTGCGGACAGGTGCTTGAGTGCTTGACTAAACGGAAGGCGTGCGAGCTACACTCCAATGCGGAGGCTCACCGGGAAGTGTGCGAGATGTACGCCGCGCAGGCTCACCAGGAAGCGAGCTCTTTGACTTCCATGGCCGCCCGCCTTGCTCGCATCCTCTACATTAATGGTTTATATAGCAGGCCACTAAGCATTGGGATTTTGGGGGACTTCACTGAGTTGGGCGGGAAGCTTGTGCGGGAACTTGCGAGGTTGCGCGGGAACGGGCTCACCGAGGATTCATTGGCGCCACTTCGAGCCACCGTTTGGCCAAAAGAACGCCCCCGCGCGCTGCGCAAGCTTGCGTTGTAAGCCGTCTGCGGTAGCGGGGTGACAAGACGTGCGAGTGGAGGAAGAGAGGACACGTACACATACGGTTAATACAAAAAACGTTTGAGATTTAGTTACCTACTATACCCCCGTCCTGGTTTATAAGTAGGATTTAACTAATAAAATATAAATGCATGTCGCCAAAGATTATATCGTTGGAGTCGTATTTGAACATAGTTTCCAGCTATACAATTTTTGTAACATGCATTAATACTTTTTTGGTTATATTTAAAGTTATATACCAGCAAGCGTTTGCCCGCAACACACATGGCTTATTCCATCACAAACAGCTCGGATGGATCAACTGTATGCCACGTATCGCACACGCAACTCTAATATGATTCGTGCTTGATGTCTCCGACATCGCTCGCATAGTTCGTCTTATTTGCCACATATCATTATGCCGGCCTCTGCTCACGTCCCTCGGCAAGCTCTGCTCGCCGTTAGGCGCCGCGGCGCGCTCTACTTACGTCCGTCGGCGTGCTCGGCTTGTGGACAACTTTTCCTTGCGTGTTCAACTGCTATATGCATATATATATGGTTGCTCGCCGTTGAGGCGACCGCGGAGCGCTGTGCTCGCGTCCCTCCGTGCGCGCTCTGCCAGCGGTTGGGCGTGCGCACGATCACGTCGGGGGCCCCATATGCACGCCGCGCGTGTTGCCACACGATGCAGTTACATGCGGTACGATGGAGTTACGCGCTACAAATTAGAACTGCCATCAGGGCCTGCCGATATTCCTGGCCGTCCGGCTTCCCCTTTAATTCCCATAGCCATTATAACCTTAGTCTCTTCAAACTTTCGATCGCGCCCCACAACACAACAAGCACACCCACGATGACACATAGAGAGGGGATGTCCAGTGGCGCTACATTGGAGTTCGGCGAGCATAGAGTGGAGACCCACGCGAGGGAGACGGATCTCTCGGTGGTGTACACCATCGACCCGTCCGTGGTGGACGACTACATCAACATCATTGAGCAGTTGCTTGCTCGAGACAAGTACAAGGTGGTCGGCATCAACCTCCAGTACACCACCGGTCGTCCCAGCATAGATTAGAAGGTTGTCGTTGCCCAGTTGTGCGTGCACCATCATGTCCTCATCTACCACTACTACATGGCTGATACGTCTCCAACGTATCTATAATTTTTTATTGTTCCATGCTATTATATTATCTGTTTTGGATGTTTAATGGGCTTTAATATACCTTTTTATATTATTTTTGGGACTAACCTACTAACCAAAGGCCCAGTGCAAATTGTTGTTTTTTTGCCTATTTCAGTGTTTCGCAGAAAAGGAATATCAAACGGAATCCAAACGGAATGAAACCTTCGGGGGAGTTATTTTTGGAACAAACGTGATCCAGGAGACTTGGAGTGGATGTCAAGAAAGAAGCGAGGAGGCCACGAGGCAGGAGGGCGTGCCCCAGGGGGGTGTGCGCGCCCCCACCCTCGTGGGCCCCTCGCAGCTCCACCGACCTACTTCTTCCTCCTATATATACCCATATACCCTGAAAACATCCAGGAGCACCACAAACCCTATTTCCACCGCCGCAACCTTCTGTACCCATGAGGTCCCATCTTGGGGCCTTTTCCGGTGCTCCGCTGGAGGGGGAATCGAGCACGGAGGGCTTCTACACCAACACCATAGCCTCTCCGATGATGTGTGAGTAGTTTACCATAGACCTTCGGGTCCATAGTTATTAGCTAGATGGCTTCTTCTCTCTCTTTGGATCTCAATACAAAGTTCTCCTCGATTCTCTTGGAGATTTATACAATGGCTTAAGACAATACTAAATTGTGTTATTTTCCAATACCAACAACAATGATTTTCTTAGCACTCCGATTGCTCCTCTTACCGATGTGGAATCTTGTGAAATTAATAATGCTTTGTTGAACCTTGTTATGGAAGATCCGTTTTCTGGCCTTCCTAGTGAAGATGTGATGACCCACAAGTATAGGGGATCTATCATAGTCCTTTCGATAAGTAAGAGTGTCGAACCCAACGAGGAGCAGAAGGAAATGATAAGCGGTTTTCAGCAAGGTATTCTCTGCAAGTACTGAAATAAGTGGTAACGGATAGTTTTGTGATGGGATAAATTGTAACAAGCAACAAGTAACAAAAGTAAATAAAGTGCAGCAAGGTGGCCCAATCCTTTTTGTAGGAAAGGACAAGCCGGAACAAACTCTTATAATAGGAAAAGCGCTCCCAAGGACACATGGGAATATTGTCAAGCTAGTTTTCATCACGTTCATATGATTCGCGTTCGATACTTTGATAATTCGATATGTGGGTGGACCAGTGCTTGGGTGTTGTCCTTACTTGAACAAGCATCCCACTTATGATTAACCTCTATTGCAAGCATCCGCAACTACAACAAAAGTATTAAGGTAAACCTAACCATAGCATGAAACATATGGATCCAAATCAACCCCTTACGAAGCAACGCATAAACTAGGGTTTAAGCTTCTGTCACTTTAGCAACCCATCATCTACTTATTACTTCCCAATGCCTTCCTCTAGGCCCAAATAATGGTGAAGTGTTATGTAGTCGACGTTCACATAACACCACTAGAGGCTAGACAACATACATCTTATCAAAATATCAAACGAATACCAAATTCACATGACTACTAATAGCAAGACTTCTCCCTTGTCCTCAGGAGCAAACGTAATTACTCACAAAGAATATTCATGTTCACAATCAGAGGGGTAATAATATGCATATAGGATCTGAACATATGATCTTCCACCAAATAAACCAACTAGCATCAACTACAAGGAGTAATCAACACTACTAGCAACCTACTAGCACCAATCCCGGACTTTGAGACAAGAATTGGATACAAGAGATGAACTAGGGTTTGCAGATGAGATGGTGCTGGTGAAGATGTTGATGGAGATTTCCCTCTCCTAATGAGAGGAGCGTTGATGATGACGATGGTGATGATTTCCCCCTCCCGGAGGGAAGTATCCCCGGCAGAACAGCGCTGCCGGAGCTCTAGATTGGTTCTGCCAAGGTTCCGCCTCGTGGCGGCGGAGTCTCGTCCCAAAAAGTTCCTTTTGATTTTTTTCTCATCGAAAGACTTCATATAGTAGAAGATGGACGTCAGAGACCCACCAGGGGGCCCACGAGGTAGGGGGCGCGCCCTAGGAGGGGGCGCGCCCCCCACCCTTGTGAGCAGGGTGTGGGCCCCCTGGCCTTCATCTTGGGCGAGGATTTTTCTTTATTTATTTTAAGATGTTCCATGGAGTTTCAGGACTTTTGGAGTTGCGCAGAATAGGTCTCTAATATTTGCTCCTTTTCCAGCCCAAAATTCCAGCTGCCGGCATTCTCCCTCCTTATGTAAACCTTGTAAAATAAGAGAGAATAGCCATAAGTATTGTGACATAAAGTGAAATAACAGTCCATAGTGCAATAAATATTGATATAAAAGCATGATTCAAAATGGACGTATCAACTCCCCCAAGCTTAGACCTCGCTTGTCCTCAAGCAAAAAGCTGATAACAATAAATATGTCCTCATGTTTAGAGGTAGAGGCATCGATAAAAATAAAATACGGACATGAAGGCATCATGATTATTCTCATAACAGCAACGTATATAGATTTTGTCATATGATTACTTATGTTCACGTGATGATCTATTCACAATGCAAAAGTATAAATCATAAACCTTATTGGGCTCCGACAAACTATAATCTCAGTCATTGAAGTAATTGCCATTTATCATAACATCGGAAAGAGTCTATGTCAGAGCTAAAAAGAAAGTCCACATACTCAACTATCATTTAGTCCTTCATAATTGCTAACACTCACGCAATACTTGTGGTTATGAAGTTTTAATTGGACACAGAGAAAGATAGGGGCTTATAGTTTTGCCCCACAACCTTTTACCTCAAGGGTAATGTCAACAATAATAATTCATGCTCCCCTATATCCAATTAGAATAGCTGAGCTCTGTAGTTCGGCCATTGTGAACCCAGCTC
The DNA here is from genome assembly GCF_056163025.1 of Triticum urartu. NCBI lineage: Eukaryota > Viridiplantae > Streptophyta > Magnoliopsida > Poales > Poaceae > Triticum > Triticum urartu. Next base: position 402,710,126 of record NC_141876.1, read on the forward strand.
AGAGGCGAGAGGTGACTTCTTGATCCTCCATGGCATCTAATCTCATCAAGTCAACCTCCATCTCTTCCTCTGTTGCTGGCCCAAAGTGGTCAGCGTCGCTGTTTGCCCTTGGTTCCGGTGCCGGATTAGATACCCGGCTCTGCCCGATTGACTCTTGAGAAGACATCTTGCTCTAATCTGCAGCAGGAACAGCTCGAAAACAAAAACAGAGGAGATTTGCATGATACGGGAGTCAAAACCTTCGGGGGAATATATAATGAATTTTTACCAACCAAAATACATATCGTGCAAGAAAACAGAGTCCGGAAGGCACACGAGGTGCTCACGAGGTAGGGGGGCGCGCCCAGAGGGGTAGGGCGCGCCCACCACCCTCGTGGGGCCCTCATGTCCTTCCCGGACTGCTACTTATTTTTCTATTTTTCTAAATATTCCAAAACGGAGAAATATTGCCTTAAAAATTGTTTTGGAGTCGGTTTACTTACCGTACCACATACCTATTCCTTTTCGGAGTCTGAAACAGTCTGGAAGGTGTCCCTTATGTATTCCTCCAGGGTTACGGTTTCAATAGTATTGGTTTCAACATTTATGGGATTACCTGAGATATAATGTTTGATTCTTTGACCGTTTACCACCTTCGGATTTGTGCCCTTGAAGTAGTTGATTTTTATGGCACCGGAACGATAGACCTCTTCGATAACATAGGGGCCTTCCCATTTAGAGAGAAGTTTTCCTGCAAAAAATCTTAAACGAGATTTGTATAGCAATACATAATCACCTACATTAAACTCACGCTTTTGTATCCTTTTGTCATGCCATCTTTTAATTTTTTCTTTAAACAACTTGGCATTTTCATAAGCTTGGGTTCTCCATTCATCAAGTGAGCTAATATCAAATAACCTCTTTTCACCGGCAAGTTTGAAATCATAGTTGAACTCTTTAATAGCCCAATATGCCTTATGTTCTAGTTCGAGAGGTAAGTGACATGCTTTTCCATAAACCATTTTATACGGAGATATACCCATAGGATTTTTATATGCAGTTCTATAAGCCCATAATGCATCATCAAGTTTCTTAGACCAATTCTTTCTAGACCTATTAACAGTATTTTGCAAAATTAATTTGAGCTCTCTATTGCTCAATTCTACTTCACCACTAGACTGTGGGTGATAAGGAGATGCAATTCTATGATTAACATCATACTTAGCAAGCATTTTACGGAAAGCACGATGAATAAAGTGTGAACCACCATCAGTCATTAAATATCTAGGGACTCCAAACCTCGGAAAAATAACTTCCTTACGCATTTTAATAGAAGTGTTATGATCAACACTACTAGTTGGAATAGCTTCTACCCACTTAGTAACGTAATCAACAACAACTAAAATATGTGTGTATCCATTAGAGGTAGGAAAAGGTCCCATATAATCAAAGCCCCAAACATCAAACGGTTCAATAACAAGAGAATAATTCATAGGCATTTCTTGACGTCTACTAATATTACCAGTTCTTTGACATTCATCAAAAGACAAGACAAACTTACGGGCATCCTTGAAGAGAGTAGACCAATAAAAACCAGATTGCAATACCTTATGTGGAGTTCTATCTCCAGCGTGGTGTCCTCCATAAGCCTCGGAATGACACTTGCGTAGGATATGTTCCTGTTCATGCTCAGGTACACAACGTCTAATAACACCATCTACTCCTTCTTTATAAAGATGTGGGTCATCCCAAAAGTAATGTCTCAAGTCATAGAAAAACTTTTTCTTTTGCTGGTATGTGAAGCTAGGTGGTATAAACTAAGCAACAATATAATTAGCATAATCAGCATACCATGGAGTACTACGAGAAGTACTTATAACATTTAATTGTTCATCAGGAAAGCTATCATTAATAGGTAGTGGGTCATCAAGAACATTCTCTAACCTAGACAAGTTGTCTGCAACGGGGTTCTCAGCTCCCTTTCTATCAACAATATGCAAATCAAATTCTTGTAGCAAGAGAACCCATCTAATAAGTCTAGGTTTAGCATCTTTCTTTTCCATAAGGTATTTAATAGCAGCATGATCAGTGTGAATAGTTACTTTAGAATCAACAATATAATGTCTGAACTTATCACAAGCAAATACAACTGCTAAAAGCTCTTTTTCAGTAGTAGCATAATTTCTTTGAGCATTGTCTAGAGTCTTACTAGCATAATGAATAACATTTAATTTCTTATCAACTCTGTAAGGGCATATTTATCCCTAAGGTGTTTTGGTGATTGATGACAACGCGTTTGCGGACTAATCGTGTGCCTTGAGTATCCCAGACATTTCATCGCTAGGCACAAGACGGTTGGGTGCCCCTCGAAGACAGTTGAAGACGGCGTCTTTTCTACATTTCTTTTTGGTGGATTTGAGTCGTAGGAAAGCTGTACTATTAAGAGGGGGTCCGCGTTGGAAAGGTTTGGGTGGAATCATCACGTACACGTCTCCTTCTTGTCCCCTCCTTTTTCCCTTGGAGCTTCTTCCGCTTTCTCGCCTCCCTGGTTCTGGCTGCTGAGTTGGGTCGCGGTAGTACTGCTCCCAGGAAAGCAGTAGTACCGTAGGCATCAGCGGTAGTACCGTGCGGTGGCGCGGTAGTACCGTAGGTGCCCACGGTAGTACCGCTCCCCTGGAGCTACACTACCGCTGCCCACCAGGCTAGTACCACTCCTTAGCGGTAGTAGGGGCGGATGTAATTTTTTACATCCGCACCTACCGCGGTAGTACCGCTTTCACTCCGCGGTAGTACCGCGCTATGCTGTCAGGCGGTAGTACCGCCCCTCGGCAGTACTACCGTGTCGGGTTTTTTCTTCTTCCGTTTCTTTGCGGAAGTAGGCACAGATGTTTCCTCCCCCCTGGCTAGGGGATTTTTCCCTTGCGGTAGTACCGCATGGAGGCGCGGTAGTACTGCGCGCGCGAAAGTACCGCCCTCAGATCCTGTGTGTCAGATCTGACCTTGCTGTCGCTAGGGTTGCGGCAGTACCGCGAGCCTGTACGGTAGTACCGCATGGCCGTGCGGTAGTACCGCATGGCCGTGCGGTAGTACCGCTTGGTAGCAAGCGGTAGTACCGCGCAGCCCTGCGGTAGTACTGCTGGCCTGGCGCGGTAGTATCGCTGGCCGCGGGCTGGTTGGTGGGTAACAGTTGGATCTTTGTCCTACCTATATAAGGGGACACGATCTATGCTTCGACAAGACGTGCCAATAAAAACCACGCCCCGAAACATGGAATAGCGGGACGGGAAACAGTTCGAAATAATGATCAGGAAAGCGTGACGTCACATTACTAAAGTTGTCGGTAGATTGGATTCGTGAAATACTATACTCTCTACGACTATGTGTTGCATATCCGGACACGTTTGTTTCGTCCGAAGACTATTTTGGAGTTCGGGAGGAGGAACCCGCCTTGCAATGCCGAAGACAGATCTATGCGCCGGATACCTTGTCATTGAAGCCAGGTTCAGGGGCTACTGAGGGAGTCCTGGACTAAGGGGTCCTCGGGCGTCCGACCCGTTAGCCATGGGCCGGATTGATGGGCTGTGAAGACACGAAGACCGAAGACTGCACCCGTGTCCGGATGGGACTCTCCTTGGTGTGGAAGGCAAGCTTGGCCACAGGATATGTAGATTCCTTTCTTTGTAACCGACCTTGTGTAACCCTAGATCCTCCCGGTGTCTATATAAGCCGGAGGACTTAATCCGGAGGACGAGATATTCATTACCATAGTCATACAAGCTAGACCTCTAGGGTTTAGCCATTATGATCTCGAGGTAGATCAACTCTTGTAATACTCGTATTCATGATTTTCAATCAAGCAGGACGTAGGGTATTACCTCCATAGAGAGGGCCTGAACCTGGGTAAACATTGTGTCCCTTGTCTCATGTTACCATCGACCTTATACGCATAGTTCGGGACCCCCTACCCGAGATCTGCCGGTTTTGACACCGACACCCGGCGCAGCCCCCGCTCCAGCCCCCAACGTAAGCTCACCACTCACTCCTCCACTGATGAACATTGGGGTGTGAATCCTCGATGCTGACCTTGTCGGGTTCGTAGGAGAAGAACGGCGGCAGGAGGAGCCACTGAGGGCCACCCCCAACACGCCGCCCTGAGGGGCGTCCCCGGCGAGGGCATCCACCACCGGGCCAACTCATATGGAGGAGGAGACGAACTTGGGTGCCAGGGGTTCTGCCCCGGCAACAAATGCTGGAGAGGAGGGTGCTACTTCTTCCCAGCTTGAAGCGGGTAAGTCGTTTGCTTTCCGTCCTCGCTCTTTCTTTTTCTTATTGAACCTTGACCATGGCCCCGTCTCATCCTCTCTTCTTGGTATCTAGATCCTTCCTTGGCGGACCAGGAGGATATCGACACTGTTATCGGGGAGGTCGCCAGGGATGCCGAGGCCGAGTCCAACAAGATCGCCCCCGAGGAGGCCGCCAAGACCGCCATTAGAAAAGAGGCCGCCAAGGAGCCTGCCGGGGAGGCCGGCAAGGGGCCTGCCGAAGAGGCCGGCAAGGCCGCTACCGAGGAGGGGGTGGTTGATGACCAACCTTCATCCGCTGCTGCCTCCGGCTCGGGAAAGTACTTGAAGGTGGGCGATGACCTGTTCGTCCACCTTCAAGCAATGACAAGCACCAGGGCGCCAACCGAATGGGAAGCGTTCGACGACAAGGACCTCACCTCCACCGGGCTCCAGGTTGTTGACAAACCGATCACCGACGGCGGCGGTTCCCAAGAGGAGCAGCTGCTTCGAGCCATGAGCACCAAATTCCAGAAGCTCCGGGCGCTTCACCGTGCCCGCCTAGACAAGGCAAAATCCAAGATGGCGGCGGTGGACAAGAGGCGGATCTCGAGGAACGCATCATCGAGACGCATGCCTTGTTCCGCCAAGCCCACGAGGAACTGAAGGTCGCTCAGGACCTGCTGGCTGAGCGCAAATAGGAGCTCATCCTGAAGCAGGCCGATGTCAAGAAATCCAAAGAGGTGGCGAGGGAATAGGCCGCCAAGGACGAGGCCGCTCGACATCAGCACCAGGCTGAGCTGAGAGTGATGTCTACTACACAACCTTCTTCTTGTAGACGTTGTTGGGCCTCCAAGTGCAGAGGTTTGTAGGACAGTAGCAAATTTCCCTCAAGTGGATGACCTAAGGTTCATCAATCCGTGGGAGGCGTAGGATGAAGATGGTCTCTCTCAAACAACCATGCAACCAAATAACAAAGAGTCTCTTGTGTCCCCAACACACCCAATACAATGGTAAATTGTATAGGTGCACTAGTTCGGCGAAGAGATGGTGATACAAGTGCAATATGGATGGTAGATATAGGTTTTTGTAATCTGAAAATATAAAAACAGCAAGGTAACTAATGATAAAAGTGAGCACAAACGGTATTGCAATGCTAGGAAACAAGGCCTAGGGTTCATACTTTCACTAGTTCAAGTTCTCTCAAGAATAATAACATAATTAGATCATATAACTATCCCTCAACATGCAACAAAGAGTCACTCCAAAGTCACTAATAGCGGAGAACAAACGAAGAGATTATTATAGGGTACGAAACCACCTCAAAGTTATTCTTTTGGATCGATCTATTCAAGAGTTCGTACTAGAATAACACCTTAAGGCACATATCAACCAAAACCCTAATGTTACCTAGATACTCCAATGTCACCTCAAGTATCCGTGGGTATTATTATACGATATGCATCAAACAATCTTAGATTCATCTATTCAACCAACACAAAGCACTTCAAAGAGTGCCCCAAAGTTTCTACCAGAGAGTCAAGACAAAAACGTGTGCCGACCCCTATGAATAATTTCACGAGGTCACGAAACTCGCAAGTTGATCACCAAAACATACATCTAGTAGATCACATGATATCCCATTGTCACCGCAGATAAGCACATGCAAGACATACATCAAGTGTTCTCAAATCCTTAAAGGCTCAATCCGATAAGATAACTTCAAAGGGAAAACTCAATTCATCACAAGAGAGTAGAGGGGGAGAAACATCATAAGATCCAAATATAATAGCAAAGCTCGCGATACATCAGAATCGTACCACCTCAAGAACATGAGAGAGAGAGATCAAACACATAGCTACTGGTACATACCCTCAGCCCCGAGGGTGAACTACTCCCTCCTCGTCATGGAGAGCGCCAGGATGATGAAGATTGCCACCGGAGAGGGATTCCCCCTCTGGCAGGGTGCCGGAACAGGGTCCCGATTGGTTTTCGGTGGCTACGGAGGCTTCTGGCGGCGGAACTCCCGATCTATTCTGCTCCTTGATGTTTTTAGGGTATATGGACATATATAGGCGAAGAAGTTGGTCAGTGGAGGCATGAGGGGCCCACTAGGGTGGGGGCGCGCCCAGGGGGTAGGGCGCGACTCCCTGCCTCGTGGCTTCCTCGAAGCTTCCCTAACATCTACTCCAAGCCTCCTGGATTGCTTCCGTCCCAAAAATAACTCTCCCAAAGATTTCATTCCGTTTGGACTTCGTTTGATATTCCTTTTCTTCAAAACACTGAAATAGGCAAGAAAACAACAATTTGGGCTAGGCCTCCGATTAATAGGTTAGTCCCAAAATAAATATAAAAGTGTTTAGTAAAGCCCATAAACATCCAAAACAGATAATATAATAGCATGAATACTTCATAAACTATAGATACGTTGGAGACGTATCAGCATCCCCAAGCTTAATTCCTGCTCATCCTCGAGTAGCTAAATGATAAAAGAAAGAATTTATGAAGTGTGAATGCTAGCAGGTGCACAAGTTTGATCATTGGCAATTTCAATCACCTTTTCTAGCATCATTATATATCATAACAGTAGCTCAACTCATATCACTTCTCATGATCAAGGAACAAGCTATTCACATGTTAAAGTATAGATAATAAACTTTCTTGAAAACTAACAAACTGTGTTATTAGTCATCAAACAATTACAATTCATCTTATTTTCAGGAAGGGTCTATGTCAAAGCTTTGATTCAGCAAACTTCACATACTCAACTATCATTTAGTCTTTCAGAATTGCTTACACTCATGTGATATTTATGGGTTCAAAGTTTTAATCAGACACAGAGAAAGATAGGGGCTTATAGATTCGCCTCCCAACCTTTTACCTCAAGGGTAATGTCAACAATAATAGTTCATGATGCCTTACATCCAATTAGATATATATATCAGGATCTTTTCAACACAATGTGCTTTCCAAAGGATAAAATGTAAAAGGAAAGGTGAAGATCACCATGACTGTTGCATAAGGTATAAGACAAGAATAAAAGATTGGCCCTTCGCAGAAGGAATCAGAGGTTGTCATGCGCTTTTATAGTTGGATGCACAAAATCTTAATGCGAAAGAACATCACTTTATATTGCCACTTGTGTTAGGGACCTTTATTATGCAGTCCATTGATTTTATTGCTTCCACATCACAAGATCGTATAAAGCTTATTTTCTCCACACTAATAGATCATACATATTTAGAGAGCAATTTTTATTGCATGCACCGATGACAACTTGCTTGAAGGATCTTACTCAATCCATAGGTATGGTGGACTCTCATGGCAATACTAGTTTAAGGGATGTTTGGAAGCACAAGTAGTATCTCTACTTGGTGCAAAGAATTTGGCTAGCATGAGGGGGGAAGGCAAGCTCGGGATGTTGAATGATCCATGACAATATACTTTATTTCAGATATAAGAAAACATAACCCATTACATTGTCTTCCTTGTCCAACATCAACCTTTTAACATGTCATATTTTAATGAGTGCTCACAATTACAAAAGATGTCCAAGATAGTATATTTATATGTGAAATCTCTCTCCCCTCTATATTCTTTCATGAATTGTTCAAGTGACCAATACAATGTTTGCTAACCTTCAATAAATTTACCACCTCTACTTCTTATATGTGAAGTCATTACTCCCCATGGGATAAGCATATGAAACATATATAATTTAAGATTTATTATATTCAATTCATTCAACCATTTACTCATAGGATATATGTGAAGCACGTGAATGAATAACAAACTACTCCGAAAGATATAAGTGAAGATCAATGAGTAGTTAAATAATTATTTAGCTATGTGAAGACTCTCCCATTTAATAATTTCAGATCTTGATATTTTATTCAAACAACAAGCAAAACAAAATAAAATGACATTCTAAGAATAGCAAACATCACGTGAAGAAGCAAAAACTTAGGATCAACCGGTACTAACCGATAGTTGTCGAAGAAGAAAGGTGGGATGCCAACCGGGGCATCCCCAAGCTTAGACGCTTGAGACTTCTTGAAATATTATCTTGGGATGCCTAGGGCATCCCCAAGCTTGAGCTTTTGTGTCTCCTTAATTCCTCTCATTCACGGTCTCCCTAAATCTCAAAAGCTTCATCCACACAAAACTCAACAAGGACTCGTGAGATAAGTTAGTATAAACCAATGCAAAAACCTTATCATACTCTACTGTAGCAAATCACTAAAATTATGATTAAACATTGCATACTAAATGCCTCTGCATATTTAATAGTCCTATCCTCAAATAGAATCATTAAAGAAGCAAACATATGCAAACAATGCAAACATAACAACAATCTGCCTGAACAGGACAGCCTGTAAAGAATGCAGAAAGATCCATACTTCCATAGCTCCAAAAATTATGAAAGAAAATTCCAACTGTAGTAAATTTATCATAGCTTATTATGCAAAAGGTTTCAACATTTTATCACATTCTGACTTTTCTAGGGAATTTTTGCAACAGCGGTGAACTTTCTGTTTTCAAACAGCAACATGTAGACTTGTAAAATAGGCATAGTGAAGGCTATCAATGCCACTTTTATTGAAATAAAAGATGCAAAACATTGTTCTAAATAACAGCAAGCCAATTCAAACAAAATAAATTGATACTCCAAGCAAAACACATATCATGTGGTGAATAAAAATATAGCTCCAAGTAAAGTTACCGATGAACGAAGACGAAAGAGGGGATGCCTTACGGGGCATCCCCAAGCTTAGGCTCTTGCCACTCCTTATTCCATAGTCCATCGAATCTTTACCCAAAACTTGAAAACTTCACAACACAAAACTTACCAGAAAACTCGTGAGCTCCGTTAGTAAAAGAAAACAAACCACCACTTCAAGGTACTGTAAAGAACTCATTCTTTATTTATATTGGTGTTAAACCTACTGTATTCCGACTTCTCTATGGTTCATAAACTCTATAACTACTCATAGATTCATCAAAATAAACAAACAACACATAGAAAACAGAATCTGTCAAAAACAGAACAGTCTGTAGTAATCTGGATCAAACATATACTTCTGGAACCCCAAAAATTCTAAAATAAATCTCTTGACGTGAGGAATTTATATATTAATCATCTGAAAAAAGAATTAACTAAATATCACTCTCCATTAAAAAATGGCAGCAAATCTCATGAGCGCTAAAGTTTCTGTTTTTACAGCAGGATCGCAAAGACTTTCCACTAGTCTTCCCAAAGGTTCTACTTGGCACAAACACTAATTAAAAGCACAAAACCACATATAAACAGAGGCTATATGAATTATTTATTACTAAACAGGAACAAAAATCAAGGAACAAAAACAAAATTGGGTTGCCTCCCAACAAGCGCTATCGTTTAACGCCCCAGCTAGGCATGATGATTTCAATGGTGCTCACATAAAAGATAAGAATTGTAACATAAATAGAGCATCATGAAGAATATGACTATCACATTTAAGTCTAACCCACTTCCTATGCATAGGGATTTTGTGAGCAAACAATTTATGGTCACAAGGATCAACTTGCATAGGAAGGTAAAACAAGCATAACTTTAAAACTTTAAGCACATAGAGAGGAAACTTGATATTATTGCAATTCCTACAAGCATATGTTCCTCCCTCATAATAATTTTCAGTAACATTATAACCATCGCATAAAGCATTCTTTTCATGATCTACAAGCATAGAAAAAATATTCTACTCTCCACATAAGCAAAATTCTTCTCATTCATAATAGTGGGAGCAAACTCAACAAAATAACTATCATGTAAGGCATAATCCAATTGAAAGTTAAAATCATGATGACAAGCTTCATGTATATGATTATTCTTTATAGCATACAAGTCATCACAATAATCATCATAGATAGCAACTTTGTTCTCATAATCAATTGGAACCTCTTCCGAAATAGTGGATTCATCACTAAATAAAGTCATGACCTCTGCAAATCCACTTTCACAATTATCACAATAAGATTCAACATCCTCCAAAATAGTGGGATCATCACTTCCTAAAGTTGACACTCTTCCAACCCACTTTCATCAATATAATCATCATAAATAGGAGGCATGCTATCACCATAATAAATTTGATCATCAAAACTTGGAAGACAAAAAATATCATCTTCATCAAACATAGGTCCCAAGCTTGTGGCTTTGTATATCATTAGTATCATGGATATTCAAGGAATTCATACTAACAACATTGCAATCATGCTCATCATACAAAGATTTAGTGCCAAACATTCTAATGCATTCTTCTTCGAACACTTTGGCACAATTATCGGAATCCTTATCTCCATGAAAGACATTAAAAATATGAAGCATATGAGGTACCCTCAATTCCATTTTTTGTAATTTTCTTTTTATAGACTAAACTAGTGATAAAACAAGAAAAATAAAAGATTCGATTGCAAGATCTAAAGATATACCTTCAAGCGCTAACCTCCCGGGCAATGGTGCTAGAAAAGAGCTTGATGTCTACTACACAACCTTCTTCTTGTAGACGTTGTTGGGCCTCCAAGTGCAGAGGTTTGTAGGACAGTAGCAAATTTCCCTCAAGTGGATGGCCTAAGGTTTATCAATCCGTGGGAGGCGTAGGATGAAGATGGTCTCTCTCAAACAACCCTGCAACCAAATATAAAAGAGTCTCTTGTGTCCCCAACACACCCAATATAACGGTAAATTGTATAAGTGCACTAGTTCAGCGAAGAGATGGTGATACAAGTGCAATATGGATGGTAGATATAGGTTTTTGTAATCTGAAAATATAAAAACAGCAATGTAACTAATGATAAAAGTGAGCACAAACGGTATTGCAATGCTAGGAAACAAGGCCTAGGGTTCATACTTTCACTAGTGCAAGTTCTCTCAACAATAATAACATAATTGGATCATATAACCATCCCTCAACATGCAACAAAGAGTCACTCCAAAGTCACTAATAGCGGAGAACAAACGAAGAGATTATTGCTGGGTGCGAAACCACCTCAAAGTTATTCTTTTGGATCGATCTATTCAAGAGTTCGTACTAGAATAACACCTTAAGACACATATCAACCAAAACCCTAATGTCACCTAGATACTCCAATGTCACCTCAAGTATCCGTGGGTATGATTATACGATATGCATCAAAAAATCTCAGATTCATCTATTCAACCAACACAAAGAACTTCAAAGAGTGCCCCAAAGTTTCTACCGGAGAGTCAAGACGAAAACGTGTGCCAGCCCCTATGCATAAGTTCACAAGGTCACGGAACTCGCAAGTTGATCACCAAAACATACATCAAGTGGATCACGTGATATCCCGTTGTCACCACAGATAAGCACATGCAAGACATACATCAAGTGTTCTCAAATCCTTAAAGACTCAATCTGATAAGATAACTTCAAAGGGAAAACTCAATTTATCACAAGAGAGTAGAGGGGGAGAAACACCATAAGATCCAAATATAATAGCAAAGCTCGCCCCGAGGGTGAACTACTCCCTCCTCGTCATGAGAGATCGTGCCGACTCAAGAACATGAGAGAGAGAGAGAGATCAAACACATAGCTACAGGTACATACCCTCAGCCCCGAGGGTGAACTACTCCCTCCTCGTCATGGAGAGCACCGAGATGATGAAGATGGCCACTTGAGAGGGGTTCCCCCTCCGGCAGGGTGCCAGAACAGGGTCCCGACAGGTTTTCGGTGGCTACGGAGGCTTCTGGCGGCGGAACTCCCGATCTATTCTGCTCCTCGATGTTTTTAGGGTATATGGACATATATAGGCGAAAGAAGTCGGTCACGGGATCCACGAGGGGCTCACGAGGGTGGGGCGTGCCCAGGGGGTAGGGCGTGCCTCCCTACCTCTTGGCTTCCTCGAAGCTTCCCTGACGTCTACTCCAAGTCTCCTGGATTGCTTTCGTTCCAAAGATAACTCTCCCGAAGGTTTCATTCCGTTTGGACTTCATTTGATATTCCTTTTCTTCAAAACACTGAAATAGGCAAAAAAACAACAATTTGGGCTGGGCCTTCGGTTAATAGGTTAGTCCCAAAAATAATATAAAAGTGTTTAGTAAAGCCCATAAACATCCAAAACAGATAATATAATAGCATGAATACTTCATAAATTATAGATACGTTGGAGACATATCACTAGTACATCGAGGTACTATACAAACGGTTTTTAACCCCTTCCCACGACGGCATTTGGAACCGTCACCAAGTGAGTGTGGGCGATAGGGGGGTCCTTCCCACACGACCCAGAAACCGTCAGGGATATGCCCTCCTGGCACACATGCTCGGCAAAATGAGTTTGTGCGCGGCCGACGACCACTCAAATACAGAAATACATACAATAGTGCTAAAAAATACAATTATACATGCAAAATCATTTACGGTCGTAAGTACATCCCACACAGTCAGTCACCGCTAAACGTTTCCGTTCGTATATACATCCCACACAGTCGCTCCAAGGAAAACGTTTTTGTTCGCAAGTACATCACACTCAATTTTCCCCATTAAATCGTTTGTGATAGCGTTTCCATTGCACACGGTATTAACAATTTTATCTTTTGCGTTATTGAATGCATCACACACAGTGCCTAGAAGAAACTGTGTGTCAAGGGCAGTCCATCACACACAGTTTTTATGTGGTTATCGTTTGCGCCAGGTGGCCTAACGCGAACACTTCTCAAGAGGATGTCGTGTGTGATTGTTCATTTATCTAACACGGTTTATTCCTAGAAACTGTGTGTGTTATTGAATGCATCGCACACGGTGTTTTCTCAATAACTGTTTGCATAGAAAACCCTAATTAGCAGGCTAATTATCTGATTATTAATAATTCGTTTATTAATGGGCCAATTCCAGTTGTGCCCCTAACTTGAACCCACTACTCAGTTTTGCCCCTAATTTTCAGGTATGCTCAGTTTTGCCCCTCCGCCGTTACTGTCACTTATAGAAATGCCCTTTTGCGCCGTTACCGTCCGGTCAAAGGACTTTGGCCATCTAGAAAAAATAGCAAAAAATCAAAAAAATCTGAAATTTTGTGGGATCGAAGATAGTCATGTCCGCAAGGCGCGTGTAAATTTTTGTGTTGGTTGCACACTCCAGGAGCTCGTGGCAAAGGAAAACAAAAATAATTTATGCCTATGAACAGTAAATTTGAAAAAAATAGCAACAAAATTCAAAAAAATGAATTTTTTTGGCTTCAAAGAGGCTTGAGTGCACAAGGTGGTTGCAAGTTTTGGCATCAAATGACGTACGAGGTGCTCAAGATAAGAAAACAAAATAGTGCATTTTTTCAAAGTTTTTTAAGCTAAATTTTGATTTTTTTTCTCCACAAGCTCCTACGATGTCCAAACACAACAAAAATGTGCACACATCTTGAGCACCTGAGTATCTTCAGGCCCACAAAATTTCATATTTTTGATTTTTTTCTATTTTTTTGAATTTACTGTTCACATAAGTACAAAATTTATGTTTTTCCTTTGCCATGAGCTCCCAGGGTGTCCGAACGACATGAAAATTTGTACACACCTTGCAGACATGAGTATCTTCGATCCCACAAAGTTCCAATTTTTTTTGCTATTTTTTCAGGGCGGGCAAAGCCCTTTGACCGAACGATGACGACATAGAAGGTCATTTCTATAAGTGAAACTAACGACGGAGGTACAAAACTGAGCATACCTAAAAATTAGGGGTAAAACTGAGTAGTGGGTTCGAGTTAAGGGCATAGATGTAAATGTCCCATTATTGATCTAATTGACATTTCATATTAAGCACACAATATATTTCATTTTCATAATTGAAATACATCAGAGTACAACATCATATAGCTTCAGCACTCAGCTACCCCATTACACAACTACACCAGGACCAAGTTTCACATGCAACATCTATAACCTTTCAAAATTAGCATCATAGATGGTACATAGACAGATGTATCTCATCTGGAAAACCACTGAAGCAGAACGCGAATATTGAGCCTTCATTGATGTTGAAGGTCTTTGTAACTTTAGGCCAGTGCCTGTGGATGATTGACCGTCCATCCTTCATCCTCTTCAGGAACACTTCAATATTGAACCGTGGCTGTTGTATGAATACCTTCCTCGTCTCCTGACCATACAGGTGGTTTGAGAGGTAATCATGAGTGAACTTCTTTGGAAAGTCCTGAAAACAAGGATGTGCATAAATATCTTCTCTATATTGGAAATTGGGCAAAGGAATAAAAAAGGCAAGGTATAATAGTTAGTACCATCCTGTAGTGAACTGATGTCTTCTTCATTGTGCAGACAAAGATCTTGCTATTTTTTGCCGCTAATTTCTTTATCCTAACAATATTTTTGAGTTTCTTGACTTGACTAATATTCATGGAAAACTCATTTCCCCATATGCAAAAAGGGTGAAACAGTGGGTCAAAACCTCTGACAACAGGACCTACATGTGCTAGACCAAATTGTTAAAAACCTAAATATTAGAATGGTTCCTGCAATTGTACAATAATGTGCTATTAGACAACAGACCATGCACGTGCTAACCTCGATTATAAACCTCAGTGCTTCCCATTGTTTCCCTGCAACACATATAAGGTAGTTAGTCATCAGGTTAAGTAAGGGTTCGCATGCTATTAGTAAAATATGTTGATGAAAAATAAGCACATTGCAGATTCATCAGATTAATTCAAGCCACATGGAAAACCCATTTATCCAAACCAAGCATGATTAAGAACTAGAAAATATAGCACTTGTATATGTTTCTTATGTATTAAGTGCAACCAAATTCGATTTATTCCTCACATGCACAACAATACAAAATTCTACCCACGACAATTGGACATCGCGTTGCAGAATTGAACCAAGCAGTTAACTAAACACCACAACAAATGAACCAAACATTAACTGAGCACCACATTGCATAATATAACATACTCCTAATAGAAGATCAGACAGTTAACCAAAGCAAGCATGCTTAACAACTTGGAAATATAGCAATTGTATTTGTTTCTCATGTATTTACTATAGCCAAATTCAATTTATTCCTCACATGGTATACAATAACAGAATGCACCCACTACTATTGAACATTGCATTGCAGAATTGAACCAAACAAAACAGTTAACTAGACACCACAACAAATGAACCAAACATTAACTGAGCACCACATTACATAATATAACATACTCCTAATAGAAGATTAGACAGTTAACCAAACCAAGCATGCTTAACAACTTGGAAATATAGCAATTGTATTTGTTTCTCATGTATTTAGTACAGCCAAATTCAATTTATTTCTCACATGGTATACAATAACAGAATGCGCCCACAACAATTGAACATCGCATGGCAGATTGAACCAAACAACCAATTGCGTCGCATCGTCGGCGCGTGAGGCATCGACAGTGGCCTCTACGGCGAGGTGCTCCTCCAAGATCTAGGGTTCGGCACGAATGGCAGCCATCGCGACCTCATCCACGCGTGCGGCCGCGATTTTCTTCTCCGTTGCCAAATGCTCCTTCAGATCCTGGCTAAACTGCGTGCACCATGGCTTAGGGTGGCGCTTATTTTGTGGAGGGGTCGGTGATTTGGGTGGAAGGTGTCACGCTCGCGCCGGCGGTCGGGGCATGTGGGATGTGGAAGGAGGAGGATGGGGGTCGGGTGTGGATTACCTGCTTGGATAGACGAGGCCGAGCAGCGTGAAGGAGGGTCGCCAGCAAGGAGGCGGCACTACAAGAAAGGAGTGAAGTTTTCAACTAAGAAAGGAAGGCAGAAACAAGGGAATTGTGGCTTTTGGTAAGGAGCGGGGGTGTGGGGAGGTAGATATTTCTACAGAAGCCGAAAATTTGGAATCGCTTCAGCAAAAAAAGTGGCGCACAAAGTGTCGTCAGACACGGTCCCTTATTCAGAATTGTGTACGATATGTGAACATCACAAACGATTCAAATAGCTTAACCCATGTGTGATGAGTTTGAATGTAAAAAATTTGGGTTTGAATTTCCCTGGTTACAGTGGTCATCCACGTCATTGAATAATTTGGGTACACAAAGGAGACTACAGCACACCCACACTTCTTAATCGAGTAAGTTCAGCAATTAAACAGAGTTAACTGACCTAAACATTACTCTAACAAATTAAAGACCGGTGCTCTTAATTAAACAAAACAAAGAGTACTACTACAGCTAGTGCTCGTCAATCTCCGCCGCCGCCTCCATGTCCAACTCGCGCCCGACGGTCTCCTGGGGAAGGGGCTTCATGGCATCAATTGCACCATACTCGGCAAGCATCTCGCCATCCATGTTCGCCATATCTTTGGAATAGGCCGCCACGAGCTGGGCGTGGGCAGCCACGATCTGGGCTCTGGTGGGCTCCGTCATGGCAAGGTATGCCGCGCAGGAATGGACGGCTGCTCGAACTCTCTCGGTGATCGCCAACTCTTCGGCCGTGGGTTGCCAACCGTTGTCGGAGAAGCTTCATTTGATTTGTGCGGTGACCGTCATGAGCTGGGCATGGACGGCCTCGACATGGTAGTGGGCGGCCTCCATCAGGGCTTTGGCCGCCACTGCGGAACAGACAGCTGTTGTGCCGCTCCCGCTAGTTACTATCCTCGAGGCAGATGCTGCCGCCGCCACCTGAGAAGCAACAACGGCCGTTTGGGCTGCCTTGGCCGCCCGGACGCAGACTGCGGTCGCCCTCACGAAGCTTGTTAGCACGTGCCTGGCGGCTGCGGGCGCGCTCTCGCCAGAGTGGGCCGCCGAAGTTGCCCTTATGACGTGGGTCCATGTCCCCATCTTTCACCAGCGACGAATGAACAGTGAAATGATATTTGGGGAGTGAGCTCGTGTGCTTGACATGCCGGCTGTGGACTATAACCGGCGCACCTTCTCGCGTAAGCCATAGACATACTGTACACCGACGGTGCTCCAAGATATTTTGTGCTGCATCTCACACGGTTGGTGATAACAAACTATGTGCGATCTACTTGGTTTATCATCTTGATTTGAATTACGTAATGGGTCATAGCTGCAAAGGATGGTGTTTGAATTGCTAGAACTTCTATCTACAGTGAACATGCAACTATAGGTGTGTCGTTAAAAAAATTGGAAATATTCAGGGTTTGTTTGGACGTTTTTATACATTAACTTGGTTTTGTAGGCATTTCAGGTGCATAATTCAAATTTGAACTACATGCACATGCTCAAGTGCATATAAACAAGTTGAAAAATCAAATATGTGTCCTTGGTTGCATGCTTAGGTCCCATGCAAGAAATGGGAATGAATGTCACACACCCTGCCACCGCCACTTGGCCGCAAACATTGAGATACTTGGTTTTTAAATTCTAGTAAATCCAAAACTCGTCTGAAATTCATTAAACTTGGCATGCTATCATGTAGCGGCATCAACATGCCATGGTAAAATATTTGTCCCATTTGGGGCAGGTTTGGTTATAAGTTTCTCACAAACCAGA
This sequence comes from Triticum urartu, assembly GCF_056163025.1. Lineage (NCBI taxonomy): Eukaryota > Viridiplantae > Streptophyta > Magnoliopsida > Poales > Poaceae > Triticum > Triticum urartu. Next base: position 402,727,873 of record NC_141876.1, read on the forward strand.
GCTTCTCACAACAAGCGTGATGGTTTCGGTAGGGAACATGCCACCTTTGGAGACGAAACGATATCCGTTGCCTCTTATTGCTTTCAAAAACTTTCAAGTGTCAACATAGAACAACAGGAGTGTTGCGTTTATTTTTGGAATTTTTCAGGGTTCATTTGGACATTTTTATACATTAACTAGGTTTTCTAGGCATTTTATGTGCATAATTAAAATTTGAACTACATGCACATTCTCCAGTGCATATGAACTGGTTGAAAAATCAAATATGTGTCCTTGGTTGCATGCTTAGGTCCCATGCAAGAAATGGGAATGAATTTCAAACACCCTGCCACCGTCACTCGGCAGCAAACATTGAGATACCTGGTTTTTAAATTCTAGTAAATCCAAAACTCGTCTGAAATTCATGAAACTTGGCATGCTATCATGGAGCGGCATCAACATGATGCGGTAAAACTTTTGTACGATTTGGGGCAGGTTTGGGTATAAGATTCTCATAAACCAGAGCTTCTCACAACAAGCGTGATGGTTTCGGTAGGGAACGTGCCACCTTTGGGGACGAAACGATATCCGTTGCCTCTTATAGCTTTCAAAAATTTTCTAGTGTCAACATAGAACAACAGGAGTGTTGTGTTTAATTTTGGAATTTCTCGGGGTTCGTTTGGACATTTTTATACATTAACTGGGTTTTCCAGGCATTTTATGTGCATAATTCAAATTTGAACTACATGCACATGCTCCAGTGCATATAATCTGGTCGAAAAATCAAATCTGTGTCCTTGGTTGCATGCTTAGGTCCCATGCAAGAAATGGGAATGAATGTCACACACCCTGCCGCCGTCACTCGGCTGCAAACATTGAGATACCTGGTTTTTAAATTCTAGTAAATCCAAAACTCGTCTGAAATTCATGAAACTTGGCATGCTATCATGTAACGGTATCAACATGCCGTGGTAAAAAATTTGTACCATTTGGGACAGGTTTGGGTATAAGCTTCTCACAAACCAGAGCTTCTCACAACTAGTGTGATGGCTTCGGTAGGGAACGTGCCACCTTTGGGGACAAAACGATATCCATTGCCTCTTATTGCGCTAAAAAAATTCGAGTTTCAACATAGAACAACAGGAGTGTTGTGTTTATTTTCGAATTTTCCGGCTTTCGTTTGGACATTTTTATACATTAACTGAGATTTCTAGGCATTTTATGTGCATAATTCAAATTTGAACTACATGCACATTCTCCAATGCATATAAACTGGTTGAAAAATCAAATCTGTGTCATTGGTTGCATGCTTAGGTCTCATGCAAGAAATGGGAATGAATTTCAAACACCTTGCCACCGTCACTCGGCCACAAACATTGAGATAAATGGTTTTTAAATTCTAGTAAATCCAAAACTCATCTGAAATTCAAGAAACTTGGCATGCCATCATTGAGCGGCATCAACATGCCGTGGTAAAAAATTTGTCCCATTTGGGGCAGGTTTGGGTATAAGCTTCTCGCAACAAACGTGATGGTTGCGGTAGGGAACGTGCCTCCTTTTGGGACGAAATGATATCTCTTGCCTCTTATTGCTTTCAAAAAATTTCTAGTGTCAATATAGAACAACATGAGTGTTGTGCTTAATTTTGGAATTTTTCAGGGTTCGTTTGTACATTTTTATACATTAACTGAGATTTCTAGGCATTTTATGTGCATAATTCAAATTTGAACTAAATGCACATTATCCTGTGCATGTAAACTGGTTGAAAAATCAAATATGTGTCCTTGGTATAATGCTTAGGTCCCATGCAAGAAATGGGTATGAATTTCAAACACCCTGCCACCGTCACTCGGCCGCAAACATTGAGATACCAGGTTTTTAAATTCTAGTAAATCCTAAACTTGTCTGAAATTGATGAAACTTGGCATGCTGTCATGGAGCGGCATCAACATGCCGTGGTAAATTTTTTTGTCCCATTTGGGGCAGGTTTGGGTATAAGCTTCTCACAAACCAGAGCTTCTCACAACAAGCATGATGGTTTAGGTAGGGAACGTGCCACCTTTGGGGACGAAACGATACCCGTTGCCTCTTATTGCTTTCAAAATGTTCTAGTGTCAACATAGAACAACAGGACTGTTGTGTTTAATTTTGGAATTTTTCGGGGTTTGTTTGGACATTTTTATACATTAACTGGGTTTTCTAGGCATTTTATGTGCATAATTCAAATTTGAACTACATGCACAAGCTCCTGTGCATATAAATTGGCTGAAAAATCAAATTTGTGTCCTTCGGGGAATGCTTAGGTCCCATGCAAGAAATGAGAATGAATTTCAAACACCAGGACACTGTTGATTGCCGGCAAAAGGTTGAGATACTTTGTTTTTAAATTCTAGTAAATCCAAAACTCGTCTGAAATTCATGAAACTTGGCATGCTATAATGGAATGGCACCCGACAGGCTGTGGTATTTTTCGTGTCCATTTTGAGAGAAGGCGCACTCGAATAACAACCAACAAAGGCATTTTGAAACAAATAGCTGCCAGTGTAACATCTCAAACATTTTGTATAATTTAAATTGTGTGCGTTCTGTTAACCATTCACGTGACGCCACGCCTCACTCTTTTAATTGCTAGGAGGTGTCGTGCGGACAGGTGCTTGAGTGCTTGACTAAACGGAAGGCGTGCGAGCTACACTCCAATGCGGAGGCTCACCGGGAAGTGTGCGAGATGTACGCCGCGCAGGCTCACCAGGAAGCGAGCTCTTTGACTTCCATGGCCGCCCGCCTTGCTCGCATCCTCTACATTAATGGTTTATATAGCAGGCCACTAAGCATTGGGATTTTGGGGGACTTCACTGAGTTGGGCGGGAAGCTTGTGCGGGAACTTGCGAGGTTGCGCGGGAACGGGCTCACCGAGGATTCATTGGCGCCACTTCGAGCCACCGTTTGGCCAAAAGAACGCCCCCGCGCGCTGCGCAAGCTTGCGTTGTAAGCCGTCTGCGGTAGCAGGGTGACAAGACGTGCGAGTGGAGGAAGAGAGGACACGTACACATACGGTTAATACAAAAAACGTTTGAGATTTAGTTACCTACTATACCCCCGTCCTGGTTTATAAGTAGGATTTAACTAATAAAATATGAATGCATGTCGCCAAAGATTATATCGTTGGAGTCGTATTTGAACATAGTTTCCAGCTATACAATTTTTGTAACATGCATTAATACTTTTTTGGTTATATTTAAAGTTATATACCAGCAAGCGTTTGCCCGCAACACACATGGCTTATTCCATCACAAACAGCTCGGATGGATCAACTGTATGCCACGTATCGCACACGCAACTCTAATATGATTCGTGCTTGATGTCTCCGACATCGCTCGCATAGTTCGTATTATTTGCCACATATCATTATGCCGGCCTCTGCTCGCGTCCCTCGGCAAGCTCTGCTCGCCGTTAGGCGCCGCGGCGCGCTCTACTCACGTCCGTCGGCGTGCTCGGCTTGTGGACAACTTTTCCTTGCGTGTTCAACTGCTATATGCATATATATATGGTTGCTCGCCGTTGAGGCGACCGCGGAGCGCTGTGCTCGCGTCCCTCCGTGCGCGCTCTGCCAGCGGTTGGGCGTGCGCACGATCACGTCGGGGGGCCCATATGCACGCCACGTGTGTTGCCACGCGATGCAGTTACATGCGGTACGATGGAGTTACGCGCTACAAATTAGAACTGCCATCAGGGCCTGCCGATATTCCTGGCCGTCCGGCTTCCCCTTTAATTCCCATAGCCATTATAACCTTAGTCTCTTCAAACTTTCGATCGCGCCCCACAACACAACAAGCACACCCACGATGACACATAGAGAGGGGATGTCCAGTGGCGCTCCATTGGAGTTCGGCGAGCATAGAGTGGAGACCCACGCGAGGGAGACGGATCTCTCGGTGGTGTACACCATCAACCCGTCCGTGGTGGACGACTACATCAACATCATTGAGCAGTTGCTTGCTCGAGACAAGTACAAGGTGGTCGGCATCAACCTCCAGTACACCACCGGTCGTCCCAGCATAGATTAGAAGGTTGTCGTTGCCCAGTTGTGCGTGCACCATCATGTCCTCATCTACCACTACTACATGGCTGATACGTCTCCAACGTATCTATAATTTTTTATTGTTCCATGCTATTATATTATCTGTTTTGGATGTTTAATGGGCTTTAATATACCTTTTTATATTATTTTTGGGACTAACCTACTAACCAAAGGCCCAGTGCAAATTGTTGTTTTTTTGCCTATTTCAGTGTTTCGCAGAAAAGGAATATCAAACGGAATCCAAACGGAATGAAACCTTCGAGGGAGTTATTTTTGGAACAAACATGATCCAGGAGACTTGGAGTGGATGTCAAGAAAGAAGCGAGGAGGCCACGAGGCAGGAGGGCGTGCCCCAGGGGGGTGTGCGCGCCCCCACCCTCGTGGGCCCCTCGCAGCTCCACCGACCTACTTCTTCCTCCTATATATACCCATATACCCTGAAAACATCCAGGAGCACCACAAACCCTATTTCCACCGCCGCAACCTTCTGTACCCATGAGGTCCCATCTTGGGGCCTTTTCCGGTGCTCCGCTGGAGGGGGAATCGAGCACGGAGGGCTTCTACACCAACACCATAGCCTCTCCGATGATGTGTGAGTAGTTTACCATAGACCTTCGGGTCCATAGTTATTAGCTAGATGGCTTCTTCTCTCTCTTTGGATCTCAATACAAAGTTCTCCTCGATTCTCTTGGAGATTTATACAATGGCTTAAGACAATACTAAATTGTGTTATTTTCCAATACCAACAACAATGATTTTCTTAGCACTCCGATTGCTCCTCTTACCGATGTGGAATCTTGTGAAATTAATAATGCTTTGTTGAACCTTGTTATGGAAGATCCGTTTTCTGGCCTTCCTAGTGAAGATGTGATGACCCACAAGTATAGGGGATCTATCATAGTCCTTTCGATAAGTAAGAGTGTCGAACCCAACGAGGAGCAGAAGGAAATGATAAGCGGTTTTCAGCAAGGTATTCTCTGCAAGTACTGAAATAAGTGGTAACGGATAGTTTTGTGATGGGATAAATTGTAACAAGCAACAAGTAACAAAAGTAAATAAAGTGCAGCAAGGTGGTCCAATCCTTTTTGTAGGAAAGGACAAGCCGGAACAAACTCTTATAATAGGAAAAGCGCTCCCAAGGACACATGGGAATATTGTCAAGCTAGTTTTCATCACGTTCATATGATTCGCGTTCGATACTTTGATAATTTGATATGTGGGTGGACCAGTGCTTGGGTGTTGTCCTTACTTGAACAAGCATCCCACTTATGATTAACCTCTATTGCAAGCATCCGCAACTACAACAAAAGTATTAAGGTAAACCTAACCATAGCATGAAACATATGGATCCAAATCAACCCCTTACGAAGCAACGCATAAACTAGGGTTTAAGCTTCTGTCACTTTAGCAACCCATCATCTACTTATTACTTCCCAATGCCTTCCTCTAGGCCCAAATAATGGTGAAGTGTTATGTAGTCGACGTTCACATAACACCACTAGAGGCTAGACAACATACATCTTATCAAAATATCAAACGAATACCAAATTCACATGACTACTAATAGCAAGACTTCTCCCTTGTCCTCAGGAGCAAACGTAATTACTCACAAAGAATATTCATGCTCACAATCAGAGGGGTAATAATATGCATATAGGATCTGAACATATGATCTTCCACCAAATAAACCAACTAGCATCAACTACAAGGAGTAATCAACACTACTAGCAACCTACTAGCACCAATCCCGGACTTTGAGACAAGAATTGGATACAAGAGATGAACTAGGGTTTGCAGATGAGATGGTGCTGGTGAATATGTTGATGGAGATTTCCCTCTCCTAATGAGAGGAGCGTTGATGATGACGATGGTGATGATTTCCCCCTCCCGGAGGGAAGTATCCCCGGCAGAACAGCGCTGCCGGAGCTCTAGATTGGTTCCGCCAAGGTTCCGCCTCGTGGCGGCGGAGTCTCGTCCCAAAAAGTTCCTTTTGATTTTTTTCTCATCGAAAGACTTCATATAGTAGAAGATGGACGTCAGAGACCCACCAGGGGGCCCACGAGGTAGGGGGCGCGCCCTAGGAGGGGGCGCGCCCCCCACCCTTGTGAGCAGGGTGTGGGCCCCCTGGCCTTCATCTTTGGCGAGGATTTTTCTTTATTTATTTTAAGATGTTCCATGGAGTTTCAGGACTTTTGGAGTTGCGCAGAATAGGTCTCTAATATTTGCTCCTTTTCCAGCCCAGAATTCCAGCTGCCGGCATTCTCCCTCCTTATGTAAACCTTGTAAAATAAGAGAGAATAGCCATAAGTATTGTGACATAAAGTGAAATAACAGTCCATAGTGCAATAAATATTGATATAAAAGCATGATTCAAAATGGACGTATCAACTCCCCCAAGCTTAGACCTCGCTTGTCCTCAAGCGAAAAGCTGATAACAATAAATATGTCCTCATGTTTAGAGGTAGAGGCATCGATAAAAATAAAATACGGACATGAAGGCATCATGATTATTCTCATAACAGCAACGTATATAGATTTTGTCATATGATTACTTATGTTCACGTGATGATCTATTCACAATGCAAAAGTATAAATCATAAACCTTATTGGGCTCCGACAAACTATAATCTCAGTCATTGAAGTAATTGCCATTTATCATAACATCGGAAAGAGTCTATGTCAGAGCTAAAAAGCAAGTCCACATACTCAACTATCATTTAGTCCTTCATAATTGCTAACACTCACGCAATACTTGTGGTTATGAAGTTTTAATTGGACACAGAGAAAGATAGGGGCTTATAGTTTTGCCCCACAACCTTTTACCTCAAGGGTAATGTCAACAATAATAATTCATGCTCCCCTATATCCAATTAGAATAGCTGAGCTCTGTAGTCCGGCCATTGTGAACCCAGCTCAGAGGCAAGAGGTGACTTCTTGATCCTCCATGGCATCTAATCTCATCAAGTCAACCTCCATCTCTTCCTCTGTTGCTGGCCCAAAGTGGTCAGCGTCGCTGTTTGCCCTTGGTTCCGGTGCCGGATTAGATACCCGGCTCGGCCCGATTGACTCTTGAGAAGACATCTTGCTCTAATCTGCAGCAGGAACAGCTCGAAAACAAAAACAGAGGAGATTTGCATGATACGGGAGTCAAAACCTTCGGGGGAATATATAATGAATTTTTACCAACCAAAATACATATCGTGCAAGAAAACAGAGTCCGGAAGGCACACGAGGTGCTCACGAGGTAGGGGGGCGCGCCCAGAGGGGTAGGGCGCGCCCACCACCCTCGTGGGGCCCTCATGTCCTTCCCGGACTGCTACTTATTTTTCTATTTTTCTAAATATTCCAAAACGGAGAAATATTGCCTTAAAAATTGTTTTGGAGTCGGTTTACTTACCGTACCACATACCTATTCCTTTTCGGAGTCTGAAACAGTCTGGAAGGTGTCCCTTATGTATTCCTCCGGGGTTACGGTTTCAATAGTATTGGTTTCAACATTTATGGGATTACCTGAGATATAATGTTTGATTCTTTGACCGTTTACCACCTTCGGATTTGTGCCCTTGAAGTAGTTGATTTTTATGGCACCGGAACGATAGACCTCTTCGATAACATAGGGGCCTTCCCATTTAGAGAGAAGTTTTCCTGCAAAAAATCTTAAACGAGATTTGTATAGCAATACATAATCACCTACATTAAACTCACGCTTTTGTATCCTTTTGTCATGCCATCTTTTAATTTTTTCTTTAAACAACTTGGCATTTTCATAAGCTTGGGTTCTCCATTCATCAAGTGAGCTAATATCAAATAACCTCTTTTCACCGGCAAGTTTGAAATCATAGTTGAACTCTTTAATAGCCCAATATGCCTTATGTTCTAGTTCGAGAGGTAAGTGACATGCTTTTCCATAAACCATTTTATACGGAGATATACCCATAGGATTTTTATATGCAGTTCTATAAGCCCATAATGCATCATCAAGTTTCTTAGACCAATTCTTTCTAGACCTATTAACAGTATTTTGCAAAATTAATTTGAGCTCTCTATTGCTCAATTCTACTTCACCACTAGACTGTGGGTGATAAGGAGATGCAATTCTATGATTAACATCATACTTAGCAAGCATTTTACGGAAAGCACGATGAATAAAGTGTGAACCACCATCAGTCATTAAATATCTAGGGACTCCAAACCTCGGAAAAATAACTTCCTTACGCATTTTAATAGAAGTGTTATGATCAACACTACTAGTTGGAATAGCTTCTACCCACTTAGTAACGTAATCAACAACAACTAAAATATGTGTGTATCCATTAGAGGTAGGAAAAGGTCCCATATAATCAAAGCCCCAAACATCAAACGGTTCAATAACAAGAGAATAATTCATAGGCATTTCTTGACGTCTACTAATATTACCAGTTCTTTGACATTCATCAAAAGACAAGACAAACTTACGGGCATCCTTGAAGAGAGTAGACCAATAAAAACCAGATTGCAATACCTTATGTGGAGTTCTATCTCCAGCGTGGTGTCCTCCATAAGCCTCGGAATGACACTTGCGTAGGATATGTTCCTGTTCATGCTCAGGTACACAACGTCTAATAACACCATCTACTCCTTCTTTATAAAGATGTGGGTCATCCCAAAAGTAATGTCTCAAGTCATAGAAAAACTTTTTCTTTTGCTGGTATGTGAAGCTAGGTGGTATAAACTAAGCAACAATATAATTAGCATAATCAGCATACCATGGAGTACTACGAGAAGTACTTATAACATTTAATTGTTCATCAGGAAAGCTATCATTAATAGGTAGTGGGTCATCAAGAACATTCTCTAACCTAGACAAGTTGTCTGCAACGGGGTTCTCAGCTCCCTTTCTATCAACAATATGCAAATCAAATTCTTGTAGCAAGAGAACCCATCTAATAAGTCTAGGTTTAGCATCTTTCTTTTCCATAAGGTATTTAATAGCAGCATGATCAGTGTGAATAGTTACTTTAGAATCAACAATATAATGTCTGAACTTATCACAAGCAAATACAACTGCTAAAAGCTCTTTTTCAGTAGTAGCATAATTTCTTTGAGCATTGTCTAGAGTCTTACTAGCATAATGAATAACATTTAATTTCTTATCAACTCTGTAAGGGCATATTTATCCCTAAGGTGTTTTGGTGATTGATGACAACGCGTTTGCGGACTAATCGTGTGCCTTGAGTATCCCAGACATTTCATCGCTAGGCACAAGACGGTTGGGTGCCCCTCGAAGACAGTTGAAGACGGCGTCTTTTCTACATTTCTTTTTGGTGGATTTGAGTCGTAGGAAAGCTGTACTATTAAGAGGGGGTCCGCGTTGGAAAGGTTTGGGTGGAATCATCACGTACACGTCTCCTTCTTGTCCCCTCCTTTTTCCCTTGGAGCTTCTTCCGCTTTCTCGCCTCCCTGGTTCTGGCTGCTGAGTTGGGTCGCGGTAGTACTGCTCCCAGGAAAGCGGTAGTACCGTAGGCATCAGCGGTAGTACCGTGCGGTGGCGCGGTAGTACCGTAGGTGCCCACGGTAGTACCGCTCCCCTGGAGCTACACTACCGCTGCCCACCAGGCTAGTACCACTCCTTAGCGGTAGTAGGGGCGGATGTAATTTTTTACATCCGCACCTACCACGGTAGTACCGCTTTCACTCCGCGGTAGTACCGCGCTATGCTGTCAGGCGGTAGTACCGCCCCTCGGCAGTACTACCGTGTCGGGTTTTTTCTTCTTCCGTTTCTTTGCGGAAGTAGGCACAGATGTTTCCTCCCCCCTGGCTAGGGGATTTTTCCCTTGCGGTAGTACCGCATGGAGGCGCGGTAGTACTGCGCGCGCGAAAGTACCGCCCTCAGATCCTGTGTGTCAGATCTGACCTTGCTGTCGCTGGGGTTGCGGCAGTACCGCGAGCCTGTACGGTAGTACCGCATGGCCGTGCGGTAGTACCGCATGGCCGTGCGGTAGTACCGCTTGGTAGCAAGCGGTAGTACCGCGCAGCCCTGCGGTAGTACTGCTGGCCTGGCGCGGTAGTATCGCTGGCCGCGGGCTGGTTGGTGGGTAACAGTTGGATCTTTGTCCTACCTATATAAGGGGACACGATCTATGCTTCGACAAGACGTGCCAATAAAAACCACGCCCCGAAACATGGAATAGCGGGACGGGAAACAGTTCGAAATAATGATCAGGAAAGCGTGACGTCACATTACTAAAGTTGTCGGTAGATTGGATTCGTGAAATACTATACTCTCTACGACTATGTGTTGCATATCCGGACACGTTTGTTTCGTCCGAAGACTATTTTGGAGTTCGGGAGGAGGAACCCGCCTTGCAATGCCGAAGACAGATCTATGCGCCGGATACCTTGTCATTGAAGCCAGGTTCAGGGGCTACTGAGGGAGTCCTGGACTAAGGGGTCCTCGGGCGTCCGACCCGTTAGCCATGGGCCGGATTGATGGGCTGTGAAGACACGAAGACCGAAGACTGCACCCGTGTCCGGATGGGACTCTCCTTGGTGTGGAAGGCAAGCTTGGCCACAGGATATGTAGATTCCTTTCTTTGTAACCGACCTTGTGTAACCCTAGATCCTCCCGGTGTCTATATAAGCCGGAGGACTTAATCCGGAGGACGAGATATTCATTACCATAGTCATACAAGCTAGACCTCTAGGGTTTAGCCATTATGATCTCGAGGTAGATCAACTCTTGTAATACTCGTATTCATGATTTTCAATCAAGCAGGACGTAGGGTATTACCTCCATAGAGAGGGCCTGAACCTGGGTAAACATTGTGTCCCTTGTCTCATGTTACCATCGACCTTATACGCATAGTTCGGGACCCCCTACCCGAGATCTGCCGGTTTTGACACCGACACCCGGCGCAGCCCCCGCTCCAGCCCCCAACGTAAGCTCACCACTCACTCCTCCACTGATGAACATTGGGGTGTGAATCCTCGATGCTGACCTTGTCGGGTTCGTAGGAGAAGAACGGCGGCAGGAGGAGCCACTGAGGGCCACCCCCAACACGTCGCCCTGAGGGGCGTCCCCGGCGAGGGCATCCACCACCGGGCCAACTCATATGGAGGAGGAGACGAACTTGGGTGCCAGGGGTTCTGCCCCGGCAACAAATGCTGGAGAGGAGGGTGCTACTTCTTCCCAGCTTGAAGCGGGTAAGTCGTTTGCTTTCCGTCCTCGCTCTTTCTTTTTCTTATTGAACCTTGACCATGGCCCCGTCTCATCCTCTCTTCTTGGTATCTAGATCCTTCCTCGGCGGACTAGGAGGATATCGACACTGTTATCGGGGAGGTCGCCAGGGATGCCGAGGCCGAGTCCAACAAGATCGCCCCCGAGGAGGCCGCCAAGACCGCCATTAGAAAAGAGGCCGCCAAGGAGCCTGCCGGGGAGGCCGGCAAGGGGCCTGCCGAAGAGGCCGGCAAGGCCGCTACCGAGGAGGGGGTGGTTGATGACCAACCTTCATCCGCTGCTGCCTCCGGCTCGGGAAAGTACTTGAAGGTGGGCGATGACCTGTTCGTCCACCTTCAAGCAATGACAAGCACCAGGGCGCCAACCGAATGGGAAGCGTTCGACGACAAGGACCTCACCTCCACCGGGCTCCAGGTTGTTGACAAACCTCTCACCGACGGCGGCGGTTCCCAAGAGGAGCAGCTGCTTCGAGCCATGAGCACCAAATTCCAGAAGCTCCGGGCGCTTCACCGTGCCCGCCTAGACAAGGCAAAATCCAAGATGGCGGCGGTGGACAAGAGGCGGATCTCGAGGAACGCATCATCGAGACGCATGCCTTGTTCCGCCAAGCCCACGAGGAACTGAAGGTCGCTCAGGACCTGCTGGCTGAGCGCAAATAGGAGCTCATCCTGAAGCAGGCCGATGTCAAGAAATCCAAAGAGGTGGCGAGGGAACAGGCCGCCAAGGACGAGGCCGCTCGACATCAGCACCAGGCCGAGCTGAGAGTGATGTCTACTACACAACCTTCTTCTTGTAGACGTTGTTGGGCCTCCAAGTGCAGAGGTTTGTAGGACAGTAGCAAATTTCCCTCAAGTGGATGACCTAAGGTTCATCAATCCGTGGGAGGCGTAGGATGAAGATGGTCTCTCTCAAACAACCATGCAACCAAATAACAAAGAGTCTCTTGTGTCCCCAACACACCCAATACAATGGTAAATTGTATAGGTGCACTAGTTCGGCGAAGAGATGGTGATACAAGTGCAATATGGATGGTAGATATAGGTTTTTGTAATCTGAAAATATAAAAACAGCAAGGTAACTAATGATAAAAGTGAGCACAAACGGTATTGCAATGCTAGGAAACAAGGCCTAGGGTTCATACTTTCACTAGTTCAAGTTCTCTCAAGAATAATAACATAATTAGATCATATAACTATCCCTCAACATGCAACAAAGAGTCACTCCAAAGTCACTAATAGCGGAGAACAAACGAAGAGATTATTATAGGGTACGAAACCACCTCAAAGTTATTCTTTTGGATCGATCTATTCAAGAGTTCGTACTAGAATAACACCTTAAGGCACATATCAACCAAAACCCTAATGTCACCTAGATACTCCAATGTCACCTCAAGTATCCGTGGGTATTATTATACGATATGCATCAAACAATCTTAGATTCATCTATTCAACCAACACAAAGCACTTCAAAGAGTGCCCCAAAGTTTCTACCAGAGAGTCAAGACAAAAACGTGTGCCGACCCCTATGAATAATTTCACGAGGTCACGAAACTCGCAAGTTGATCACCAAAACATACATCTAGTAGATCACATGATATCCCATTGTCACCGCAGATAAGCACATGCAAGACATACATCAAGTGTTCTCAAATCCTTAAAGGCTCAATCCGATAAGATAACTTCAAAGGGAAAACTCAATTCATCACAAGAGAGTAGAGGGGGAGAAACATCATAAGATCCAAATATAATAGCAAAGCTCGCGATACATCAGAATCGTACCACCTCAAGAACATGAGAGAGAGAGATCAAACACATAGCTACTGGTACATACCCTCAGCCCCGAGGGTGAACTACTCCCTCCTCGTCATGGAGAGCGCCAGGATGATGAAGATTGCCACCGGAGAGGGATTCCCCCCTTCGGCAGGGTGCCGAAACAGGGTCCCGACTGGTTTTTGATGGCTACAGAGGCTTCTGGCGGCGGAACTCCCGATCTATTCTGCTCCTCGGTGTTTTAGGGTATATGGACATATATAGGCGAAAGAAGTCGGTCAGGGGAGCCACGAGGGGCCCATGAGGGTGGGCGCGCACTTAAGGGGGCAGGCGCACCTCCCTGCCTCGTGGCCACCTAGAAGCTTCCCTGACGTCTACTCCAAGTCTCCTGGATTGCTTCCGTTCCAAAAATAACTCTCCCGAAGGTTTCATTCCGTTTGGACTCCGTTTGATATTCCTTTTCTTCGAAACACTGAAATAGGCAAGAAAACAACAATTTGGGTTGGGCCCCTGGTTAATACGTTAGTCCCAAAAATAATATAAAAGTGTATAATAAAGCCCATAAACATCCAAAATAGATAATATAATAGCATGGAACAATAAAAAATTATAGATACGTTGGAGACGTATCAGCATCCCCAAGCTTAATTCCTGCTCGTCCTCGAGTAGGTAAATGATAAAAACGGAATTTTTGAGGTGGAATGCTACCTAACATATTTATCCATGTAATTCTCTTTATTGTGGCAAGAATATTCAGATCCGAAAGATTCAAGACAAAAGCTTAATATTGACATAAAAATAATAATACTTCAAGCATACTAACAAAGTAATCATGTCTTATCAAAATAACATGGCCAAAGAAAGTTATCCCTACAAAATCATATAGTCTGGCTATGCTCCATCTTCATCACACAAAATATTTAAATCATGCACAACCCCGATGACAAGCCAAGCAATTGTTTCATACTTTTGATGTTCTCAAACTTTTTCAATCTTCACGCAATACATGAGCGTGAGCCATGTACATAGCACTATAGGTGGAAAAGAATGGTGGTTGTGGAGAAGACAAAAAGGGGAAGATAGTCTCACATCAACTAGGCGTATCAACGGGGTATGGAGATGCCCATCAATAGATATCAATGTGAGTGAGTAGGGATTGCCATGCAACGGATGCACTAGAGCTATAAGTGTAGGAAAGCTCAAAAAGAAACTAAGTGGGTGTGCAACCAACTCGCTTGCTCACGAAAACCTAGGGCATTTTGAGGAAGCCCATTATTGGAATATACAAGCCAAGTTCTATAATGAAAGATTCCCACTAGTATATGAAAGTGACAACATAGGAGACTCTCTATCATGAAGATCATGGTGCTACTTTGAAGAACAAGTGTGGTAAAAGGATAGTAGAATTGCCCCTTCTCTCTTTTTTTGTTTTTTGGGCCTTTTTGTGGCCTCTTTTTTTCTTTCTTTTTTTCTTTTTCGTCCGGAGTCACATCCCTACTTGTGGGGGAATCATAGTCTCCATCATCCTTTCCTCACTGGGACAATGCTCTAATAATGCTGATCATCACACTTTTATTTACTTACAACTCAAGAATTACAACTCGATACTTAGAACAAATATGACTCTATATGAATGCCTCCGGCGGTGTACCGAGATGTGCAATGACTCATGAGTGACATGTATGAAAGAATTATGAATGGTGGCTTTTCCACAAATACGATGTCAACTACATGATCATGCAAAGCAATATGACAATGATGGAGCGTGTCATAATAAACGGAAGGGTGGAAAGTTGCATGGCAATATATCTCGGAATGGCTATGGAAATGCCATAATAGGTAGGTATGGTGTCTGTTTTGAGGAAGGTAAATGGTGGGTTTATGGTACCGACGAAAGTTGTGCGGTACTAGAGAGGCTAGCAATGGTGGAAGGGTGAGAGTGCGTATAATCCATGGACTCAACATTAGTCATAAAGAACTCATATACTTATTGCAAAAATCTATTAGTTATTGAAACAAAGTACTACATGCATGATCCTAGGGGGATAAATTGGTAGGAAAAGACCATCGCTCGTCCCCGACCTCCACTCATAAGGAAGACAATCAAAAAATAAATCATGCTCCGACTTCATCACATAACGGTTCACCATACGTGCATGCTACGGGAATCACAAACTTTAACACAAGTATCTCTCAAATTCACAACTACTCAACTAGCATGACTCTAATATCACCATCTTCATTTCTCAAAACAATGACCAAGTATCAAACTTCTCATAGTATTCAATGCACTTTATATGAAAGTTTTTATTATATCCCTCTTGGATGCCCATCATATTAGGACTAATTTCATAACCAAAGCAAATTACCATTCTGTTATAAAGACTCTCAAAATAATATAAGTGAAGCACGAGAGATCAATAATTTCTATAAAATAAAACCGCCGTCGTGCTCTAAAAGGATATAAGTGAAGCACTAGAGCAAATGACAAACTACTCCAAAAGATATAAGTGAAGATCAATGAGTAGTTGAATAATTATGCAACTATGTGAAGACTCTATAACATTTAAGAATTTCAGATCTCGGTATTTTATTCAAACATAAATCAAGAAAAAATAAAATAAAATGACGCTCCAAGCAAAACACATATCATGTGGTGAATAAAAATATAGCTCCAAGTAAAGTTACCGATGAATGAAGACGAAAGAGGGGATGCCTTCTAGGGCATCCCCAAGCTTAGGCTCTTGGTTGTCCTTTAATATTAGCTTGGGATGCCTTGGGTATCCGCAAGCTTAGGCTCTTGCCACTCCTTATTCCATAGTCCATCGAATCTTTACCCAAAACTTGAAAACTTCACAACACAAAACATAACAGAAAACTCGTAAGCTCCGTTAGTATAGGAAAATAAATCACCACTTAGGTACTGTTGTGAACTCATTCTAAATTCATATTGGTTTAATATCTACTGTATTCCAACTCATCTATGGTTCATACCCCCCGATACTACTCATAGATTCATCAAAATAAGCAAACAACACAAAGAAAACAGAATCTGTCAAAAACAGAACAATCTGTAGTAATATGGATCAAACGTATACTTATGGAACCCCCAAAATTCTAAAATAAATTGATGTACATGAGGAATTTGTCTATTAATCATCTGCAAAAAGAATCAACCTAATCGCACTCTCCAGTAAAACATAGCAGCAAAACTTGTGAGCACTAAAGTTTCTGTTTTTTACAGCAAGATCACAAAGACTTCACCCAAGTCTTCCCAAAGGTTCTACTTGGCACAAACACTAATTAAAACACAAAACCACATATAAACATAGGCTAGATGAATTATTTATTACTAAAAAAGATCAAAAAGCAAAGAACAAAAATAAAATTGGGTTGCCTCCCAACAAGCGCTAACGTTTAACGCCCCTAGCTAGGCATGATGATTTCAATGATGCTCACATAAAAGATAAGAATTGTAACATAAAGAGAGCATCATGAAGAATATGACTAGCACATTTAAGTCTAACCCACTTCCTATGCATAGGGATTTTGTGAGCAACCACTTGTGGGAACAAAAATCAACTTGCATAGGAAAATAAAACAAGCATAACTTCAAGATTTTAAGCACATAGAGAGGAAACTTGATAATATTGCAATTCCAACGAGCATAAATTCCTCCCTCATAATAATTTTCAGTAGAATGATGAATGAATTTAACAATATAACCATCACATAAAGCATTCTTTTCATGATCTACAAGTATGCAAAGTTGACACTCTTCCAAAATAGTGGGATTAACATTAACTAAAGTCATGACCTCTCCAAACCCACTTTCATAATTATCACAATAAGATTCAACACCCTCCAAAATAGTGGGATCATTACTTCCTAAAGTTGACACTCTTCCAAACCCACTTTCATCAATATAATCATCATAAATAGGAGGCATTCTATCATCAAAATAAATTTGCTCATCAAAACTTGGGGGACAAAAAATATCATCTTCTTCACACATAGAATCCCCAAGCTTATGGCTTTGCATATAATTAGCATCATGGATACTCAAGGAATTCATACTAACAACATTGCAATCATTCTCATCATCCAAAGAATTAGTGCCAAACATTTTAATACATTCTTCTTCTAGCATTTTGGCACAATTATCCGAATCCTTATTTTCATGAAAGACATTAAAAAGACGAAGCATATGAGGTAAATTTAATTACATTTTTTGTAGTTTTCTTTTATAGACTAAACTAGTGATAAAACAAGAAATTAAAAGATTCGATAGCAAGATCTAAAGATATACCTTCAAGCCCTAACTTCCCCGGCAATCTATCATAGAGTTCGTACTAGAATAACACCTTAAGACACAAATCAACCAAAAACCTAATGTCACCTAGATACTCCAATGTCACCTCAAGTATCTGTGGGTATGATTATATGATATGCATCACACAATCTCAGATTCATCTATTCAACCAACACAAAGAACTTCAAAGAGTGCCCCAAAGTTTCTACCGGAGAGTCAAGACGAAAACGTGTGCCAACCCCTATGCATAAGTTCACGAGGTCACGGAACTCGCATGTTGATCACCAAAACATACATCAAGTAGATCACGTGATATCCCATTGTCACCACAAATAAGCACATGCAAGACATACATCAAGTGTTCTCAACTCCTTAAAGGCTCAATCCAATAAGATAACTTCACAGGGAAAACTCAATTCATCACAAGAGAGTAGAGGGGGAGAAACATCATAAGATCCAAATATAATAGCAAAGCTCGCGATACATCAGAATCGTACCACCTCAAGAACACGAGAGAGAGAGAGAGAGATCAAACACATAGCTACTGGTACATACCCTCAGCCCCGAGGGTGAACTACTCCCTCCTCGTCATGGAGAGTGTCGGGATGATGAAGATGGCAATCGGAGAGGGATTCCCCCCTCCGGCAGGGTGCCGGAACAGGTCTAGATTGGTTTTCGATGGCTACAGAGGCTTCTGGCGGCGTAACTCCCGATCTATTCTGCTCCTCGATGTTTTTAGGGTATATGGACATATATAGGCGAAGGAAGTCGGTCAGGGGAGCCACGAGGGGCCTACGACGGTGGGGGCGTGCCCAAGGGGGCAGGCGCGCCTCCCTGCCTCATGGCGACCTCGAAGCTTCCCTAACGTCTACTCTAAGTCTCCTGGATTGCTTCCGTTCCAAAAATAACTCTCCCGAAGGTTTCATTCCGTTTGGACTTCGTCTGATATTCCTTTTCTTCGAAACACTGAAATAGGCAAGAAAACAGCAATTTAGGCTGGGCCTCCGGTTAATAGGTTAGTCCCAAAAATAATATAAAAGTGTATAATAAAGCCCATAAACATCCAAAACAGATAATATAATAGCATTGAAAAATAAAAAAAATTATAGATACGTTGGAGACATATCAAGGAGGACCTTGCCACTCATGAGGAGGCACTCGCTACCACGCTCCGCGGCAAGGATGAGGAGGTTGAGAAGCTCGTCATGCTGCGGACCCAGGAACTGGAGCAGAAGCACAGGGAGGCGCTCGATGCCCAAGCCCTGGTCCATGTCGGCAGAGTGAAGGAGCTGGAGGTGGAGCGGGATGACCTGAAGAAACAGGTCCTGGAGCTGGCGAAGGAGAAAGACATGCTCAACGACGCCTTGGTGGAGGCGCAGGCCGTAGTCCTCGGCAAAGCCGAGTTGCTCTCCAAGGCCAATGACTCCATCAAAGACCTGAAGCTGAAGCTAGAGGGTCTTGAGGGGACGCTTTCAGAGGTCAGTGCCCGGGAAGAGACCCTTACCAAGGCCCTAGAGAACGAGAAGCAGATGCGGAGGAACAACACCGCCAACCACGAGGATTACGTGAAGGGCGAAAACCTCTAGATCAACCGCCTTGTTGGTGTCGCGGAGAGGCTTACCACGCAGCTGGCCGCCATGGGCATGTCAAGATTCAGGTATTCCCCTGAGGCGGGTGCGAGTCCCAATGCGAAGCTGACCCTGTTCTTCGAGGGCATTCTTGAGGCCCTGGAGCAGCTCTGTTCCAACAGAGCATCCTCTCTGGCCAACGAGGCCCAGAGGCTTGGCCGGGGTGCCCTGACCAAGGTTCTCACCAAGGTGGCATACTGGAACCCCAACATCGACTTCGACGCCGCGCTGGAGAGCTTGCCGGAGGGTGTGGACCTCGCGGCGCTCGAAGAGCGTATCAGCCCATCACCAACCGCGTCGACAGAGTTCGAAGGATAGAGGGCTAGCGCCGGGACTAGGCACCCCGTTTCTCATCGCCGCTGTAGGTTCATGACCAAGAAAATTTTTATCTTTAGGTAGAACCGCAGCAACAACTAGTGTAATATAACTCTGCAGTACTTTGAAACGATGCATATTATTTTCCTATTCGATCTTTCTTTGTATGTACACCCTATGCTCAACTGGATAGGCCTGCCGGCGCGTAAACCCAGGCTGTGGCGTTTCGAGGATGGATCCTCAACAACTGGTCGGGTGTGCTTGCGGCCAAGTAAACCACCTTGTCGTTCTCAGCGTGGTCGCTCGAACTGTTGAGCGGACTTGAAACAGAACAAGGGCGTTGCCAATAGCGGGAAGGCCACCTTGCCGTTCTCGACGCGGCCGCTCGAACTGTTGAGCGGACTCGAAACAGAACAAGGGTGTTGCCAATAGCGGAAGGCCCCCATCGCGTGCAGGTTTCTCATACCAAGAGCATGATCTCTGAGGAAAACAACCTTATACATAAAGGAATTACTCAAAGTTTCGCATGACTTAGCTTTTCTGTCGCCGCACGAGCGTTTATTGCATCTGCAAATGATGCCGCTCGTTCGGTCATCTTCTTCCTTGGAGTGACGACCACGATGAAGCCGCTGCGCCAACTAGACCAGATTTTCACAACTGCGCGCCCCTATCTGGCGCGCTAAACATGTCGGGGGAAACGACACCTATGGGATCAATGGGACCCCTTTTCGCTACGGTTGGCGGGCGCGAGGTTGTGCAAATAGTGGGTCTAGAAGTGAGCACGAGGATCGTTTACCCAGGTTCGGGCCGCGAGGATGCGTAATACCCTAGTCCTGCTTTGGTGTATATTTGAGTGTTCTTGAGTTCTTGAACTAGCTACGATGTGTGCGTCGTCCAAAAAATCTGAATCTTCCCTTAGTATGCCACGGGCCTCCTTTTATAGTCAAAAGGGTCGCCAAAGTGGCACACAGGAGGTGGAAAGGTATACAGTGTACAAGCTTATCGCCTGTCATACAGGACAAGGTGCATTAAATGCGCTACTTAGGTGTCCACTTGCTTTATCGGGGACGACAAGGAAGATCATCCCAGTTGTCGCCGCCTCGCCTGGCTTTGACGCGCGGCTGAACTGATGAGGCATGTAGTGCCACGTTGGCTGGCTGCTGAGTTGGTGCAGTAGCTGAATCTTCACAAAGATCTGCATGCCACCACACAGGTGCTTGCCGAGTCAGCCTAGAGGCCGCACGTCGCCACGCTGGCGCCTGCCTAGTTGGTTGGCTGGCAACTGCATGGGAACGGCGGTGGAGTCTTGGCAGACGTGGTCCTGGTTGCGGCCCCACGGATGTTTTCGGCAAGAGTCTTGCCGGGGCCTCGGCAAGGGTCTTGCCACGCATCTTGGTCATCCCCGGCAAGGGTCTTGCTGGGGGTCTCGTGGGTATCCTTCGCAAGGATCTTGCCGGGGATCATCGTTTTCGTGTCATCATCTAGTCTTGTGTGCTTCTGGTTTCCACAAAGATTTGCATGCCACCATGGAGGTGCCTCCCGAGCCTTGGTTCCAAAGTGGTTGATGGTGTTGGAACCCTTGGGCCCAAGGGGGGCAGCTCTACTGGTGTCGGGCAAGTTGCCCCGGCAAGGTTCTTGCTGGGGCTGCGGAGGCTGCCCTGGCAAGGGCCTTGCTGGGGGAGTCCACCTCGTCCCTATGCTCTTAGTGTTTCTGGCTTGGCGTTGTTCTGGTTGTCTTGTGGCTTTGCTTCCTTCTCTGCCCGCTAGGTGTGGCCACAGGTGCGACTCCAACTGCCCACGCACAAGTAAAGGGGCACAAAATATGACCCCTCCTTTTGTGCACTGACATATCTATGCATGTAAAGTATTGGGAGCTCTAAGTCGTTTTCGTTGGTGGGATGGATACACCTCTCAAAATGTTTTTATCTCTAAGTTTTTCGCTTTGAGCTCTGGCACCTCTACAAATCTCTACTTCGCTCTACGAAGGGCCTATATTTTACTTTATGCAATTTTTATTTTTGAACTTGAGTCTCCATCTTCTCTTATAAAAGCACCAACTAGGAGGCAATATGATCGTACTTGAGTATTGGACATAGCTAATATGCGAGTGTGTTTCATAGATGGATCAATGGTTGAGCATGATGGGCTAGGGATAGCTTATTTTAGCATTGATATTTTGAAAGACATGGTTGCTTGTTGATATGCTTGAATATTTAAATTATCATGTCAAAACTAGACTGTTGCTTTGAACAGTATAGAACTCCAAATGTCCATAATATAAAGAAAGAAATATGATATGACATGTTAGACAACATTCCACATCAAAAGTTATGTTTTTATCACTTCCCTACTCGAGGACGAGTAGGAGTTCATCTTGGGGATGCTGATACATCTCCAACATATCTATAATTTTTGATTGTTCCATGCTGTTATATTATCAATCTTGGATGTTTTAAAATCATTTATAATCATTTTATATCATTTTTTGGTACTAACCTATTGACATAGTGCCAAGTGTCAGTTCCTGTTTTTTCCGTGTTTTTTACATCACAGAAAATCAATATCAGACAGAGTCCAAATGCCACGAAACTTTACGGAGAATTTTTATGGGCCAGAAGGAACACAACGGGCCCTGGCTGCGCCTGGGAGGTGCCCCGAGGGGGGCACTACCCACTAGGGCGCGCCAGGAGGCCCAGGCGCACCCTGGTGGGTTGTGCCCACCTCGGGTGCCCCCCGGACTGCCTCTTTGCTCTATAAATACCCCAATATTCCAGAAATGCTATAGGGATCGACAAAATATTCATCCAGCTGCCGCAGAGTCCAGAACCACCAGATCCAATCTAGATACCATCTCGGATGGGGTTCACCACCTCCATTGGTTCTTCTCCGATGATGCGCGAGTATTTCTTTTTGGACCTTCGGGTCTGTAGTTAGTAGCTAGATGGCTTTATCTCTCTCTCTCTCTCTCTCTCTTGATTCTCAATACAATGGTCTCTTGGAGATCCATATGATGTAACTCTTTTGCGGTGTGTTTGTTGGGATCCGATGAACTTTGAGTTTATGATCAGATCTATCTTTTTTATATCCATGAAAGTTATTTGAGTTTCTTTGATATGTTATATGCATGATTGCTTATAGCCTCGTATTTCTTCTCGGATACTTGGGTTTTGTTTGGCCAGCTTGATCTATTTATCTTGCAATGGGAAGAGGTGCTTTGTAGTGGGTTCGATCTTACGGTGCTTGATCCCAGTGACAGAAAGGGAAACGACACGTATGTACCGTTGCTACTAAGGATAAAACGATGGGGTCTATCTCTACTTAGATAGATCTTGTCTACATCATGTCATCGTTCTTATTGCATTACTCCATTTCTCGATGAACTTAATACACTAGATGCATGCTGGATAGCGGTCGATGTGTGGAGTAATAGTAGTAGATGCAGGCAGGAGTCGGTCTACTAATCTTGGATGTGATTCCTATATAATGATTATTGCCTGAATATCATCATAATTATTTGAAGTTCTATCAATTGCCCAACAGTAATTTTCTTACCTACCGTTTGCTATTTTTCTTGAGAGAAGCCACTAGTGAAACCTACGCCCCCTGGGTCTTCTTTCTCATATATTTCCTTTGTGATCTACTTTTCTCTTGCATTTATTTTCAGATCTACTGAACCGAAAACCCAAAAATATCTTGCTGTAATTTTTCTTTATTTATTTTATTTGGCATTCGATCTATCAATCTACTACAAATTTATCTCACGTCTATTTGCTTATCTTGAGGCACCGTACCCCGAAAGGGATTGACAATCCCTTTAACATGTCGGGTTGCGAGGATTTGTTATCTATGTACATGGATTGTTTACGTTGTGTTGCTTGGTTCTCCTACTGGTTCGATAACCTTGGTTTCATATCTGAGGGAAATACGTACCGCCGATGTGCTGCATCATCCCTTACTTTTTGGGGAAATACCAACATAGCTTCAAACGACATCACTAGTGCAATATGGATGGTAGATATAGGTTTTTGTAACCTAAAAATATAAAAACAGCTAGGTAACTAATGATAAAAGTGAGCACACACGGTATTGCAATGCTAGGAAACAATGCCTAGGGTTCATACTTTCACTAGTGCAAGTTCTCTCAAGAATAATAACATAATTTGATCATATAACTATCCATCAACATGCAACAAAGAGTCACTCCAAAGTCACTAATAGCGGAGAACAAACGAAGAGATTATTGTAGGGTACGAAACAACCTCAAAGTTATTCTTTCGGATCAATCTATTCAAGAGTTCGTACTAGAATAACACCTTAAGACACATATCAACCAAAACCCTAATGTCACCTAGATACTCCAATGTCACCTCAAGTATCCGTGGGTATTATTATACGATATGCATCAAACAATCTCAGATTCATCTATTCAACCAACACAAAGAACTTCAAAGAGTGCCCCAAAGTTTCTACCAGAGAGTCAAGACGAAAACGTGTGCCAGCCCCTATGCATAAGTTCACGAGGTCACGGAACTCGCAAGTTGATCACCAAAACATACATCAAGTGGATCACATGATATCCCATTGTCACCACAGATAAGCACATGCAAGACATGCATCAACTGTTCTCAAATCCTTAAAGACTCAATCCGATAAGATAACTTCAAAGGGAAAACTCAATTCATCACAAGAGAGTAGAGGGGGAGAAACATTATAAGATCCAAATATAATAGCAAAGCTCACGATACATCAAGATCGTGCTGACTCAAGAACACGAGAGAGAGAGAGAGATCAAACACAGAGCTACTGGTACATACCCTCGGTCCCGAGGGTGAACTACTCCCTCCTTGTCATGGAGAGCACCGGGATGATGAAGATGGCCACCGGAGTGGGATTCCTCCTCTGGCAGGGTGCCGGAACAGGGTCCTGATTGGTTTTCGGTGGCTACGGAGGCTTCTGGCGGCGGAACTCCCGATCTATTCTGCTCCTTGATGTTTTTAGGGTATATGGACATATATAGGCGAAGAAGTTGGTCAGGGGAGGCATGAGGGGCCCACTAGGGTGGGGGCGCGCCCAGGGGGTAGGGCGCGCCTCCCTGCCTCGTGGCTTCCTCGAAGCTTCCCTAACATCTACTCCAAGCCTCTTGGATTGCTTCCGTCCCAAAAATAACTCTCCCAAAGATTTCATTCCGTTTGGACTTCGTTTGATATTCCTTTTCTTCAAAACACTGAAATAGGCAAGAAAACAACAATTTGGGCTAGGCCTCCGATTAATAGGTTAGTCCCAAAATAAATATAAAAGTGTTTAGTAAAGCCCATAAACATCCAAAACAGATAATATAATAGCATGAATACTTCATAAACTATAGATACGTTGGAGACGTATCAGCATCCCCAAGCTTAATTCCTGCTCACCCTCGAGTAGCTAAATGATAAAAGAAAGAATTTATGAAGTGTGAATGCTAGCAGGTGCACAAGTTTGATCATTGGCAATTTCAATCACCTTTTCTAGCATCATTATATATCATAACAGTAGCTCAACTCATATCACTTCTCATGATCAAGGAACAAGCTATTCACATGTTAAAGTATAGATAATAAACTTTCTTGAAAACTAACAAACTGTGTTATTAGTCATCAAACAATTACAATTCATCTTATTTTTAGGAAGGGTCTATGTCAAAGCTTTGATTCAGCAAACTTCACATACTCAACTATCATTTAGTCTTTCAGAATTGCTTACACTCATGTGATATTTATGGGTTCAAAGTTTTAATCAGACACAGAGAAAGATAGGGGCTTATAGATTCGCCTCCCAACCTTTTACCTCAAGGGTAATGTCAACAATAATAGTTCATGATGCCTTACATCCAATTGGATATATATATCAGGATCTTTTCAACACAATGTGCTTGCCAAAGGATAAAATGTAAAAGGAAAGGTGAAGATCACCATGACTGTTGCATAAGGTATAAGACAAGAATAAAAGATTGGCCCTTCGCAGAGGGAATCAGAGGTTGTCATGCGCTTTTATAGTTGGATGCACAAAATCTTAATGCGAAAGAACATCACTTTATATTGCCACTTGTGTTAGGGACCTTTATTATGCAGT
This sequence comes from Triticum urartu, assembly GCF_056163025.1. Classification (NCBI taxonomy): domain Eukaryota; kingdom Viridiplantae; phylum Streptophyta; class Magnoliopsida; order Poales; family Poaceae; genus Triticum; species Triticum urartu. The sequence continues at coordinate 402,753,278 of NC_141876.1, forward strand.
CCATTGCTTTTATTGCTTCCACATCACAAGATCGTATAAAGCTTATTTTCTCCACACTAATAGATCATACATATTTAGAGAGCAATTTTTATTGCATGCACCGATGACAACTTGCTTGAAGGATCTTACTCAATCCATAGGTATGGTGGACTCTCATGGCAATACTAGTTTAAGGGATGTTTGGAAGCACAAGTAGTATCTCTACTTGGTGCAAAGAATTTGGCTAGCATGAGGGGGGAAGGCAAGCTCGGGATGTTGAATGATCCATGACAATATACTTTATTTCAGATATAAGAAAACATAACCCATTACATTGTCTTCCTTGTCCAACATCAACCTTTTAACATGTCATATTTTAATGAGTGCTCACAATTACAAAAGATGTCCAAGATAGTATATTTATATGTGAAATCTCTCTTCCCTCTATATTCTTTCATGAATTGTTCAAGTGACCAATACAATGTTTGCTAACCTTCAATAAATTTACCACCTCTACTTCTTATATGTGAAGTCATTACTCCCCATGGGATAAGCATATGAAACATATATAATTTAAGATTTATTATATTCAATTCATTCAACCATTTACTCATAGTATATATGTGAAGCACGTGAATGAATAACAAACTACTCCGAAAGATATAAGTGAAGATCAATGAGTAGTTAAATAATTATTTAGCTATGTGAAGACTCTCCCATTTAATAATTTCAGATCTTGATATTTTATTCAAACAACAAGCAAAACAAAATAAAATGACATTCTAAGAATAGCAAACATCACGTGAAGAAGCAAAAACTTAGGATCAACCGATACTAACCGATAGTTGTCGAAGAAGAAAGGTGGGATGCCAACCGGGGCATCCCCAAGCTTAGACGCTTGAGACTTCTTGAAATATTATCTTGGGATGCCTAGGGCATCCCCAAGCTTGAGCTTTTGTGTCTCCTTAATTCCTCTCATTCACGGTCTCCCTAAATCTCAAAAGCTTCATCCACACAAAACTCAACAAGGACTCGTGAGATAAGTTAGTATAAACCAATGCAAAAACCTTATCATACTCTACTGTAGCAAATCACTAAAATTATGATTAAACATTGCATACTAAATGCCTCTGCATATTTAATAGTCCTATCCTCAAATAGAATCATTAAAGAAGCAAACATATGCAAACAATGCAAACATAACAACAATCTGCCTGAACAGGACAGCCTGTAAAGAATGCAGCAAGATCCATACTTCCATAGCTCCAAAAATTATGAAAGAAAATTCCAACTGTAGTAAATTTATCATAGCTTATTATGCAAAAGGTTTCAACATTTTATCACATTCTGACTTTTCTAGGGAATTTTTGCAACAGCGGTGAACTTTCTGTTTTCAAACAGCAACATGTAGACTTGTAAAATAGGCATAGTGAAGGCTATCAATGCCACTTTTATTGAAATAAAAGATGCAAAACATTGTTCTAAATAACAGCAAGCCAATCCAAACAAAATAAATTGATACTCCAAGCAAAACACATATCATGTGGTGAATAAAAATATAGCTCCAAGTAAAGTTACCGATGAACGAAGACGAAAGAGGGGATGCCTTACGGGGCATCCCCAAGCTTAGGCTCTTGCCACTCCTTATTCCATAGTCCATCGAATCTTTACCCAAAACTTGAAAACTTCACAACACAAAACTTACCAGAAAACTCGTGAGCTCCGTTAGTAAAAGAAAACAAACCACCACTTCAAGGTACTGTAAAGAACTCATTCTTTATTTATATTGGTGTTAAACCTACTGTATTCCGACTTCTCTATGGTTCATAAACTCTATAACTACTCATAGATTCATCAAAATAAGCAAACAACACATAGAAAACAGAATCTGTCAAAAACAGAACAGTCTGTAGTAATCTGGATCAAACATATACTTCTGGAACCCCAAAAATTCTAAAATAAATCTCTTGACGTGAGGAATTTATATATTAATCATCTGAAAAAAGAATTAACTAAATATCACTCTCCATTAAAAAATGGCAGCAAATCTCATGAGCGCTAAAGTTTCTGTTTTTACAGCAGGATCGCAAAGACTTTCCCCTAGTCTTCCCAAAGGTTCTACTTGGCACAAACACTAATTAAAAGCACAAAACCACATATAAACAGAGGATATATGAATTATTTATTACTAAACAGGAACAAAAATCAAGGAACAAAAACAAAATTGGGTTGCCTCCCAACAAGCGCTATCGTTTAACGCCCCAGCTAGGCATGATGATTTCAATGGTGCTCACATAAAAGATAAGAATTGTAACATAAATAGAGCATCATGAAGAATATGACTATCACATTTAAGTCTAACCCACTTCCTATGCATAGGGATTTTGTGAGCAAACAATTTATGGTCACAAGGATCAACTTGCAAAGGAAGGTAAAACAAGCATAACTTTAAAACTTTAAGCACATAGAGAGGAAACTTGATATTATTGCAATTCCTACAAGCATATGTTCCTCCCTCATAATAATTTTCAGTAACATTATAACCATCGCATAAAGCATTCTTTTCATGATCTACAAGCATAGAAAAAATATTCTACTCTCCACATAAGCAAAATTCTTCTCATTCATAATAGTGGGAGCAAACTCAACAAAATAACTATCATGTAAGGCATAATCCAATTGAAAGTTAAAATCATGATGACAAGCTTCATGTATATGATTATTCTTTATAGCATACAAGTCATCACAATAATCATCATAGATAGCAACTTTGTTCTCATAATCAATTGGAACCTCTTCCGAAATAGTGGATTCATCACTAAATAAAGTCATGACCTCTGCAAATCCACTTTCACAATTATCACAATAAGATTCAATATCCTCCAAAATAGTGGGATCATCACTTCCTAAAGTTGACAGTCTTCCAACCCACTTTCATCAATATAATCATCATAAATAGGAGGCATGCTATCACCATAATAAATTTGATCATCAAAACTTGGAAGACAAAAAATATCATCTTCATCAAACATAGGTCCCAAGCTTGTGGCTTTGTATATCATTAGTATCATGGATATTCAAGGAATTCATACTAACAACATTGCAATCATGCTCATCATACAAAGATTTAGTGCCAAACATTCTAATGCATTCTTCTTCGAACACTTTGGCACAATTATCGGAATCCTTATTTCCATGAAAGACATTAAAAATATGAAGCATATGAGGTACCCTCAATTCCATTTTTTGTAATTTTCTTTTTATAGACTAAACTAGTGATAAAACAAGAAAAATAAAAGATTCGATTGCAAGATCTAAAGATATACCTTCAAGCGCTAACCTCCCGGGCAATGGTGCTAGAAAAGAGCTTGATGTCTACTACACAACCTTCTTCTTGTAGACGTTGTTGGGCCTCCAAGTGCAGAGGTTTGTAGGACAGTAGCAAATTTCCCTCAAGTGGATGGCCTAAGGTTTATCAATCCATGGGAGGCGTAGGATGAAGATGGTCTCTCTCAAACAACCCTGCAACCAAATATAAAAGAGTCTCTTGTGTCCCCAACACACCCAATACAACGGTAAATTGTATAAGTGCACTAGTTCAGCGAAGAGATGGTGATACAAGTGCAATATGGATGGTAGATATAGGTTTTTGTAATCTGAAAATATAAAAACAGCAATGTAACTAATGATAAAAGTGAGCACAAACGGTATTGCAATGCTAGGAAACAAGGCCTAGGGTTCATACTTTCACTAGTGCAAGTTCTCTCAACAATAATAACATAATTGGATCATATAACTATCCCTCAACATGCAACAAAGAGTCACTCCAAAGTCACTAATAGCGGAGAACAAATGAAGAGATTATTGCTGGGTGCGAAACCACCTCAAAGTTATTCTTTTGGATCGATCTATTCAAGAGTTCGTACTAGAATAACACCTTAAGACACATATCAACCAAAACCCTAATGTCACCTAGATACTCCAATGTCACCTCAAGTATCCGTGGGTATGATTATACGATATGCATCAAAAAATCTCAGATTCATCTATTCAACCAACACAAAGAACTTCAAAGAGTGCCCCAAAGTTTCTACCGGAGAGTCAAGACGAAAACGTGTGCCAGCCCCTATGCATAAGTTCACAAGGTCACAGAACTCGCAAGTTGATCACCAAAACATACATCAAGTCGATCACGTGATATCCCGTTGTCACCACAGATAAGCACATGCAAGACATACATCAAGTGTTCTCAAATCCTTAAAGACTCAATCTGATAAGATAACTTCAAAGGGAAAACTCAATTTATCACAAGAGAGTAGAGGGGGAGAAACACCATAAGATCCAAATATAATAGCGAAGCTCGCCCCGAGGGTGAACTACTCCCTCCTCGTCATGAGAGATCGTGTCGACTCAAGAACATGAGAGAGAGAGAGATCAAACACATAGCTACAGGTACATACCCTCAGCCCCGAGGGTGAACTACTCCCTCCTCGTCATGGAGAGCACCGAGATGATGAAGATGGCCACTTGAGAGGGGTTCCCCCTCCGGCAGGGTGCCAGAACAGGGTCCCGACAGGTTTTCGGTGGCTACGGAGGCTTCTGGCGGCGGAACTCCCGATCTATTCTGCTCCTCGATGTTTTTAGGGTATATGGACATATATAGGCGAAAGAAGTCGGTCACGGGATCCACGAGGGGCTCACGAGGGTGGGGCGTGCCCAGGGGGTAGGGCGTGCCTCCCTACCTCTTGGCTTCCTCGAAGCTTCCCTGACGTCTACTCCAAGTCTCCTGCATTGCTTTCGTTCCAAAGATAACTCTCCCGAAGGTTTCATTCCGTTTGGACTTCATTTGATATTCCTTTTCTTCAAAACACTGAAATAGGCAAGAAAACAACAATTTGGGCTGGGCCTTCGGTTAATAGGTTAGTCCCAAAAATAATATAAAAGTGTTTAGTAAAGCCCATAAACATCCAAAACAGATAATATAATAGCATGAATACTTCATAAATTATAGATACGTTGGAGACATATCACTAGTACATCGAGGTACTATACAAACGGTTTTTAACCCCTTCCCACGACGGCATTTGGAACCATCACCAAGTGAGTGTGGGCGATAGGGGGGTCCTTCCCACACGACCCAGAAACCGTCAGGGATATGCCCTCCTGGCACACATGCTCGGCAAAATGAGTTTGTGCATGGCCGACGACCACTCAAATACAGAAATACATACAATAGTGCTAAAAAAAATACAATTATACATGCAAAATCATTTACGGTCGTAAGTACATCCCACACAGTCAGTCACCGCTAAACGTTTCCGTTCGTATATACATCCCACACAGTCGCTCCAAGGAAAACGTTTTTGTTCACAAGTACATCACACTCAATTTTCCCCATTAAATCGTTTGTGATAGCGTTTCCATTGCACACGGTATTAACAATTTTATCTTTTGCGTTATTGAATGCATCACACACAGTGCCTAGAAGAAACTGTGTGTCAAGGGTTGTCCATCACACACAGTTTTTATGTGGTTATCGTTTGCGCCAGGTGGCCTAACGCGAACACTTCTCAAGAGGATGTCGTGTGTGATTGTTCATTTATCTAACACGGTTTATTCCTAGAAACTGTGTGTGTTATTGAATGCATCGCACACGGTGTTTTCTCAATAACCGTTTGCATAGAAAACCCTAATTAGCAGGCTAATTATCTGATTATTAATAATTCGTTTATTAATGGGCCAATTCCAGTTGTGCCCCTAACTTGAACCCACTACTCAGTTTTGCCCCTAATTTTCAGGTATGCTCAGTTTTTCCCCTCCGCCGTTACTGTCACTTATAGAAATTCCCTTTTGCGCCATTACCGTCCGGTCAAAGGACTTTGACCATCTAGAAAAAATAGCAAAAAATCAAAAAAATCTGAAATTTTGTGGGATCGAAGATAGTCATGTCCGCAAGGTGCGTGTAAATTTTTGTGTTGGTTGCACACTCCAGGAGCTCGTGGCAAAGGAAAACAAAAATAATTTATGCCTATGAACAGTAAATTTGAAAAAAATAGCAACAAAATTCAAAAAAATGAATTTTTTTGGCTTCAAAGAGGCTTGAGTGCACAAGGTGGTTGCAAGTTTTGGCATCAAATGACGTACGAGGTGCTCAAGATAAGAAAACAAAATAGTGCATTTTTTCAAAGTTTTTTGAGCTAAATTTTGATTTTTTTCTCCACAAGCTCCTACGATGTCCAAACACAACAAAAATGTGCACACATCTTGAGCACCTGAGTATCTTCAGGCCCACAAAATTTCATATTTTTGATTTTTTTTCTATTTTTTTGAATTTACTGTTCACATAAGTACAAAATTTATGTTTTTCCTTTGCCATGAGCTCCCAGGGTGTCCGAACGACATGAAAATTTGTACACACCTTGCAGACATGAGTATCTTCGATCCCACAAAGTTCCAATTTTTTTTTGCTATTTTTTCAGGGCGGGCAAAGCCCTTTGACCGAACGATGACGACATAGAAGGTCATTTCTATAAGTGAAACTAACGACGGAGGTACAAAACTGAGCATACCTAAAAATTAGGGGTAAAACTGAGTAGTGGGTTCGAGTTAAGGGCATAGATGTAAATGTCCCATTATTGATCTAATTGACATTTCATATTAAGCACACAATATATTTCATTTTCATAATTGAAATACATCAGAGTACAACATCATATAGCTTCAGCACTCAGCTACCCCATTACACAACTACACCAGGACCAAGTTTCACATGCAACATCTATAACCTTTCAAAATTAGCATCATAGATGGTACATAGACAGATGTATCTCATCTGGAAAACCACTGAAGCAGAACGCGAATATTGAGCCTTCATTGATGTTGAAGGTCTTTGTAACTTTAGGCCAGTGCCTGTGGATGATTGACCGTCCATCCTTCATCCTCTTCAGGAACACTTCAATATTGAACCGTGGCTGTTGTATGAATACCTTCCTCGTCTCCTGACCATACAGGTGGTTTGAGAGGTAATCATGAGTGAACTTCTTTGGAAAGTCCTGAAAACAAGGATGTGCATAAATATCTTCTCTATATTGGAAATTGGGCAAAGGAATAAAAAAGGCAAGGTATAATAGTTAGTACCATCCTGTAGTGAACTGATGTCTTCTTCATTGTGCAGACAAAGATCTTGCTATTTTTTGCCGCTAATTTCTTTATCCTAACAATATTTTTGAGTTTCTTGACTTGACTAATATTCATGGAAAACTCATTTCCCCATATGCAAAAAGGGTGAAACAGTGGGTCAAAACCTCTGACAACAGGACCTACATGTGCTAGACCAAATTGTTAAAAACCTAAATATTAGAATGGTTCCTGCAATTGTACAATAATGTGCTATTAGACAACAGACCATGCACGTGCTAACCTCGATTATAAACCTCAGTGCTTCCCATTGTTTCCCTGCAACACATATAAGGTAGTTAGTCATCAGGTTAAGTAAGGGTTCGCATGCTATTAGTAAAATATGTTGATGAAAAGTAAGCACATTGCAGATTCATCAGATTAATTCAAGCCACATGGAAAACCCATTTATCCAAACCAAGCATGATTAAGAACTAGAAAATATAGCACTTGTATATGTTTCTTATGTATTAAGTGCAACCAAATTCGATTTATTCCTCACATGCACAACAATACAAAATTCTACCCACGACAATTGGACATCGCGTTGCAGAATTGAACCAAGCAGTTAACTAAACACCACAACAAATGAACCAAACATTAACTGAGCACCACATTGCATAATATAACATACTCCTAATAGAAGATCAGACAGTTAACCAAAGCAAGCATGCTTAACAACTTGGAAATATAGCAATTGTATTTGTTTCTCATGTATTTACTATAGCCAAATTCAATTTATTCCTCACATGGTATACAATAACAGAATGCACCCACTACTATTGAACATTGCATTGCAGAATTGAACCAAACAAAACAGTTAACTAGACACCACAACAAATGAACCAAACATTAACTGAGCACCACATTACATAATATAACATACTCCTAATAGAAGATTAGACAGTTAACCAAACCAAGCATGCTTAACAACTTGGAAATATAGCAATTGTATTTGTTTCTCATGTATTTAGTACAGCCAAATTCAATTTATTTCTCACATGGTATACAATAACAGAATGCGCCCACAACAATTGAACATCGCATGGCATATTGAACCAAACAACCAATTGCGTCGCATCGTCGGCGCGTGAGGCATCGACAGTGGCCTCTACGGCGAGGTGCTCCTCCAAGATCTAGGGTTCGGCACGAATGGCAGCCATCGCGACCTCATCCACGCGTGCGGCCGCGATTTTCTTCTCCGTTGCCAAATGCTCCTTCAGATCCTGGCTAAACTGCGTGCACCATGGCTTAGGGTGGCGCTTATTTTGTGGAGGGGTCGGTGATTTGGGTGGAAGGTGTCACGCTCGCGCCGGCGGTCGGGGCATGTGGGATGTGGAAGGAGGAGGATGGGGGTCGGGTGTGGATTACCTGCTTGGATAGACGAGGCCGAGCAGCGTGAAGGAGGGTCGCCAGCAAGGAGGCGGCACTACAAGAAAGGAGTGAAGTTTTCAACTTAGAAAGGAAGGCAGAAACAAGGGAATTGTGGCTTTTGGTAAGGAGCGGGGGTGTGGGGAGGTAGATATTTCTACAGAAGCCGAAAATTTGGAATCGCTTCAGCAAAAAAAGTGGCGCGCAAAGTGTCGTCAGACACGGTCCCTTATTCAGAATTGTGTACGATATGTGAACATCACAAACGATTCAAATAGCTTAACCCATGTGTGATGAGTTTGAACGTAAAAAATTTGGGTTTGAATTTCCCTGGTTACAGTGGTCATCCACGTCATTGAATAATTTGGGTACACAAAGGAGACTACAGCACACCCACACTTCTTAATCGAGTAAGTTCAGCAATTAAACAGAGTTAACTGACCTAAACATTACTCTAACAAATTAAAGACCGGTGCTCTTAATTAAACAAAACAAAGAGTACTACTACAGCTACTGCTCGTCAATCTCCGCCGCCGCCTCCATGTCCAACTCGCGCCCGACGGTCTCCTGGGGAAGGGGCTTCATGGCATCAATTGCACCATACTCGGCAAGCATCTCGCCATCCATGTTCGCCATATCTCTGGAATAGGCCGCCACGAGCTGGGCGTGGGCAGCCACGATCTGGGCTCTGGTGGGCTCCGTCATGGCAAGGTATGCCGCGCAGGAATGGACGGCTGCTCGAACTCTCTCGGTGATCGCCAACTCTTTGTCCGTGGGTTGCCAACCGTTGTCGGAGAAGCTTCCTTTGATTTGTGCGGTGACCGTCATGAGCTGGGCGTGGACGGCCTCGACATGGTAGTGGGCGGCCTCCATCAGGGCTTTGGCCGCCACTGCGGAACAGACAGCTGTTGTGCCGCTCCCGCTAGTTACTATCCTCGAGGCAGATGCTGCCGCCGCCACCTGAGAAGCAACAACGGCCGTTTGGGCTGCCTTGGCTGCCCGGACGCAGACTGCGGTCGCCCTCACAAAGCTTGTTAGCACGCGCCTGGCGGCTGCGGGCGCGCTCTCGCCAGAGTGGGCCGCCGAAGTTGCCCTTATGACGTGGGTCCATGTCCCCATCTTTCACCAGCGACGAATGAACAGTGAAATGATATTTGGGGAGTGAGCTCGTGTGCTTGACATGCCGTCTATGGACTATAACCGGCGCACCTTCTCGCGTAAGCCATAGACATACTGTACACCGACGGTGCTCCAAGATATTTTGTGCTGCATCTCACACGGTTGGTGATAACAAACTATGTGCGATCTACTTGGTTTATCATCTTGATTTGAATTACGTAATGGGTCATAGCTGCAAAGGATGGTGTTTGAATTGCTAGAACTTGTATCTACAGTGAACATGCAACTATAGGTGTGTCGTTAAAAAAATTGGAAATATTCAGGGTTTGTTTGGACGTTTTTATACATTAACTTGGTTTTGTAGGCATTTCAGGTGCATAATTCAAATTTGAACTACATGCACATGCTCAAGTGCATATAAACAAGTTGAAAAATCAAATATGTGTCCTTGGTTGCATGCTTAGGTCCCATGCAAGAAATGGGAATGAATGTCACACACCCTGCCACCGCCACTTGGCCGCAAACATTGAGATACTTGGTTTTTAAATTCTAGTAAATCCAAAACTCGTCTGAAATTCATTAAACTTGGCATGCTATCATGTAGCGGCATCAACATGCCATGGTAAAATATTTGTCCCATTTGGGGCAGGTTTGGTTATAAGTTTCTCACAAACCAGAGCTTCTCACAACAAGCGTGATGGTTTCGGTAGGGAACATGCCACCTTTGGAGACGAAACGATATCCGTTGCCTCTTATTGCTTTCAAAAACTTTCAAGTGTCAACATAGAACAACAGGAGTGTTGCGTTTATTTTTGGAATTTTTCAGGGTTCATTTGGACATTTTTATACATTAACTAGGTTTTCTAGGCATTTTATGTGCATAATTAAAATTTGAACTACATGCACATTCTCCAGTGCATATAAACTGGTTGAAAAATCAAATATGTGTCCTTGGTTGCATGCTTAGGTCCCATGCAAGAAATGGGAATGAATTTCAAACACCCTGCCACCGTCACTCGGCCGCGAACAATGAGATACCTGGTTTTTAAATTCTAGTAAATCCAAAACTCGTCTGAAATTCATGAAACTCGGCATGCTATCATGGAGCGGCATCAACATGATGCGGTAAAACTTTTGTACGATTTGGGGCAGGTTTGGGTATAAGCTTCTCATAAACCAGAGCTTCTCACAACAAGCGTGATGGTTTCGGTAGGGAACGTGCCACCTTTGGGGACGAAACGATATCCGTTGCCTCTTATAGCTTTCAAAAAATTTCTAGTGTCAACATAGAACAACAGGAGTGTTGTGTTTAATTTTGGAATTTCTCGGGGTTCGTTTGGACATTTTTATACATTAACTGGGTTTTCCAGGCATTTTATGTGCATAATTCAAATTTGAACTACATGCACATGCTCCAGTGCATATAATCTGGTCGAAAAATCAAATCTGTGTCCTTGGTTGCATGCTTAGGTCCCATGCAAGAAATGGGAATGAATGTCACACACCCTGCCGCCGTCACTCGGCTGCAAACATTGAGATACCTGGTTTTTAAATTCTAGTAAATCCAAAACTCGTCTGAAATTCATGAAACTTGGCATGCTATCATGTAACGGCATCAACATGCCGTGGTAAAAAATTTGTACCATTTGGGACAGGTTTGGGTATAAGCTTCTCACAAACCAGAGCTTCTCACAACTAGTGTGATGGCTTCGGTAGGGAACGTGCCACCTTTGGGGACGAAACGATATCCATTGCCTCTTATTGCGTTCAAAAAAATTCGAGTTTCAACATAGAACAACAGGAGTGTTGTGTTTATTTTCGAATTTTCCGGCTTTCGTTTGGACATTTTTATACATTAACTGAGATTTCTAGGCATTTTATGTGCATAATTCAAATTTGAACTACATGCACATTCTCCAATGCATATAAACTGGTTGAAAAATCAAATCTGTGTCATTGGTTGCATGCTTAGGTCTCATGCAAGAAATGGGAATGAATTTCAAACACCTTGCCACCGTCACTCGGCCACAAACATTGAGATACATGGTTTTTAAATTCTAGTAAATCCAAAACTCATCTGAAATTCATAAAACTTGGCATGCCATCATTGAGCGGCATCAACATGCCGTGGTAAAAAATTTGTCCCATTTGGGGCAGGTTTGGGTATAAGCTTCTCACAACAAACGTGATGGTTGCGGTAGGGAACGTGCCTCCTTTTGGGACGAAACGATATCTCTCGCCTCTTATTGCTTTCAAAAAATTTCTAGTGTCAATATAGAACAACATGAGTGTTGTGCTTAATTTTGGAATTTTTCAGAGTTCGTTTGTACATTTTTATACATTAACTGAGATTTCTAGGCATTTTATGTGCATAATTCAAATTTGAACTAAATGCACATTATCCTGTGCATGTAAACTGGTTGAAAAATCAAATATGTGTTCTCGGTATCATGCTTAGGTCCCATGCAAGAAATGGGTATGAATTTCAAACACCCAGCCACCTTCACTCGGCCGCAAACATTGAGATACCAGGTTTTTAAATTCTAGTAAATCCAAAACTTGTCTGAAATTGATGAAACTTGGCATGCTGTCATGGAGTGGCATCAACATGCCGTGGTAAATTTTTTTGTCCCATTTGGGGCAGGTTTGGGTATAAGCTTCTCACAAACCAGAGCTTCTCACAACAAGCGTGATGGTTTAGGTAGGGAACGTGCCACCTTTGGGGATGAAACGATACCCGTTGCCTCTTATTGCTTTCAAAATTTTCTAGTGTCAACATAGAACAATAGGACTGTTGTGTTTAATTTTGGAATTTTTTGGGGTTTGTTTGGACATTTTTATACATTAACTGGGTTTTCTAGGCATTTTATGTGCATAATTCAAATTTGAACTACATGCACAAGCTCCAGTGCATATAAATTGGCTGAAAAATCAAATTTGTGTCCTTCGGGGAATGCTTAGGTCCCATGCAAGAAATGAGAATGAATTTCAAACACCAGGACACTGTTGATTGCCGGCAAAAGGTTGAGATACTTTGTTTTTAAATTCTAGTAAATCCAAAACTCGTCTGAAATTCATGAAACTTGGCATGCTATAATGGAATGGCACCCGACATGCTGTGGTATTTTTCATGTCCATTTTGAGAGAAGGCGCACTCGAATAACAACCAACAAAGGCATTTTGAAACAAATAGCTGCCAGTGTAACATCTCAAACGTTTTGTATAATTTAAATTGTGTGCGTTCTGTTAAGCATTCACGTGACGCCACGCCTCACTCTTTTAATTGCTAGGAGGTGTCGTGCGGACAGGTGCTTGAGTGCTTGACTAAACGGAAGGCGTGCGAGCTACACTCCAATGCGGAGGCTCACCGGGAAGTGTGCGAGATGTACGCCGCGCAGGCTCACCAGGAAGCGAGCTCTTTGACTTCCATGGCCGCCCGCCTTGCTCGCATCCTCTACATTAATGGTTTATATAGCAGGCCACTAAGCATTGGGATTTTGGGGGACTTCACTGAGTTGGGCGGGAAGCTTGTGCGGGAACTTGCGAGGTTGCGCGGGAACGGGCTCACCGAGGATTCATTGGCGCCACTTCGAGCCACCGTTTGGCCAAAAGAACGCCCCCGCGTGCTGCGCAAGCTTGCGTTGTAAGCCGTCTGCGGTAGCAGGGTGACAAGACGTGCGAGTGGAGGAAGAGAGGACACGTACACATACGGTTAATACAAAAAACGTTTGAGATTTAGTTACCTACTATACCCCCGTCCTGTTTTATAAGTAGGATTTAACTAATAAAATATTAATGCATGTCGCCAAAGATTATATCGTTGGAGTCGTATTTGAACATAGTTTCCAGCTATACAATTTTTGTAACATGCATTAATACTTTTTTGGTTATATTTAAAGTTATATACCAGCAAGCGTTTGCCCGCAACACACATGGCTTATTCCATCACAAACAGCTCGGATGGATCAACTGTATGCCACGTATCGCACACGCAACTCTAATATGATTCGTGCTTGATGTCTCCGACATCGCTCGCATAGTTCGTCTTATTTGCCACATATCATTATGCCGGCCTCTGCTCGCGTCCCTCGGCAAGCTCTGCTCGCCGTTAGGCGCCGCGGCGCGCTCTACTCACGTCCGTCGGCGTGCTCGGCTTGTGGACAACTTTTCCTTGCGTGTTCAACTACTATATGCATATATATATGGTTGCTCGCCGTTGAGGCGACCGCGGAGCGCTGTGCTCGCGTCCCTCCGTGCGCGCTCTGCCAGCGGTTGGGCGTGCGCACGATCACGTCGGGGGCCCCATATGCACGCCGCGTGTGTTGCCACGCGATGAAGTTACATGCGGTACGATGGAGTTACGCGCTACAAATTAGAACTGCCATCAGGGCCTGCCGATATTCCTGGCCGTCCGGCTTCCCCTTTAATTCCCATAGCCATTATAACCTTAGTCTCTTCAAACTTTCGATTGTGCCCCACAACACAACAAGCACACCCACGATGACACATAGAGAGGGGATGTCCAGTGGCGCTCCATTGGAGTTCGGCGAGCATAGAGTGGAGACCCACGCGAGGGAGACGGATCTCTCGGTGGTGTACACCATCGACCCGTCCGTGGTGGACGACTACATCAACATCATTGAGCAGTTGCTTGCTCGAGACAAGTACAAGGTGGTCGGCATCAACCTCCAGTACACCAACGGTCGTCCCAGCATAGATTAGAAGGTTGTCGTTGCCCAGTTGTGCGTGCACCATCATGTCCTCATCTACCACTACTACATGGCTAATACGTCTCCAACGTATCTATAATTTTTTATTGTTCCATGCTATTATATTATCTGTTTTGGATGTTTAATGGGCTTTAATATACCTTTTTATATTATTTTTGGGACTAACCTACTAACCAAAGGCCCAGTGCAAATTGTTGTTTTTTTGCCTATTTCAGTGTTTCGCAGAAAAGGAATATCAAACGGAATCCAAACGGAATGAAACCTTCGGGGGAGTTATTTTTGGAACAAACGTGATCCAGGAGACTTGGAGTGGATGTCAAGAAAGAAGCGAGGAGGCCAAGAGGCAGGAGGGCGTGCCCCAGGGGGGTGTGCGCGCCCCCACCCTCGTGGGCCCCTCGCAGCTCCACCGACCTACTTCTTCCTCCTATATATACCCATATACCCTGAAAACATCCAGGAGCACCACAAACCCTATTTCCACCGCCGCAACCTTCTGTACCCATGAGGTCCCATCTTGGGGCCTTTTCCGGTGCTCCGCTGGAGGGGGAATCGAGCACGGAGGGCTTCTACACCAACACCATAGCCTCTCCGATGATGTGTGAGTAGTTTACCATAGACCTTCGGGTCCATAGTTATTAGCTAGATGGCTTCTTCTCTCTCTTTGGATCTCAATACAAAGTTCTCCTCGATTCTCTTGGAGATTTATACAATGGCTTAAGAAAATACTAAATTGTGTTATTTTCCAATACCAACAACAATGATTTTCTTAGCACTCCGATTGCTCCTCTTACCGATGTGGAATCTTGTGAAATTAATAATGCTTTGTTGAACCTTGTTATGGAAGATCCGTTTTCTGGCCTTCCTAGTGAAGATGTGATGACCCACAAGTATAGGGGATCTATCATAGTCCTTTCGATAAGTAAGAGTGTCGAACCCAACGAGGAGCAGAAGGAAATGATAAGCGGTTTTCAGCAAGGTATTCTCTGCAAGTACTGAAATAAGTGGTAACGGATAGTTTTGTGATGGGATAAATTGTAACAAGCAACAAGTAACAAAAGTAAATAAAGTGCAGCAAGGTGGCCCAATCCTTTTTGTAGGAAAGGACAAGCCGGAACAAACTCTTATAATAGGAAAAGCGCTCCCAAGGACACATGGGAATATTGTCAAGCTAGTTTTCATCACGTTCATATGATTCGCGTTCGATACTTTGATAATTTGATATGTGGGTGGACCAGTGCTTGGGTGTTGTCCTTACTTGAACAAGCATCCCACTTATGATTAAACTCTATTGCAAGCATCCGCAACTACAACAAAAGTATTAAGGTAAACCTAACCATAGCATGAAACATATGGATCCAAATCAACCCCTTACGAAGCAACGCATAAACTAGGGTTTAAGCTTCTGTCACTTTAGCAACCCATCATCTACTTATTACTTCCCAATGCCTTCCTCTAGGCCCAAATAATGGTGAAGTGTTATGTAGTCGACGTTCACATAACACCACTAGAGGCTAGACAACATACATCTTATCAAAATATCAAACGAATACCAAATTCACATGACTACTAATAGCAAGACTTCTCCCTTGTCCTCAGGAGCAAACGTAATTACTCACAAAGAATATTCATGTTCACAATCAGAGGGGTAATAATATGCATATAGGATCTGAACATATGATCTTCCACCAAATAAACCAACTAGCATCAACTACAAGGAGTAATCAACACTACTAGCAACCTACTAGCACCAATCCCGGACTTTGAGACAAGAATTGGATACAAGAGATGAACTAGGGTTTGCAGATGAGATGGTGCTGGTGAAGATGTTGATGGAGATTTCCCTCTCCTAATGAGAGGAGCGTTGATGATGACGATGGTGATGATTTCCCCCTCCCGGAGGGAAGTATCCCCGACAGAACAGCGCTGCCGGAGCTCTAGATTGGTTCCGCCAAGGTTCCGCCTCGTGGCGGTGGAGTCTCGTCCCAAAAAGTTCCTTCTGATTTTTTTCTCATCGAAAGACTTCATATAGTAGAAGATGGACGTCAGAGACCCACCAGGGGGCCCACGAGGTAGGGGGCGCGCCCTAGGAGGGGGCGCGCCCCCCACCCTCGTGAGCAGGGTGTGGGCCCCCTGGCCTTCATCTTTGGCGAGGATTTTTCTTTATTTATTTTAAGATGTTCCATGGAGTTTCAGGACTTTTGGAGTTGCGCAGAATAGGTCTCTAATATTTGCTCCTTTTCCAGCCCAGAATTCCAGCTGCCGGCATTCTCCCTCCTTATGTAAACCTTGTAAAATAAGAGAGAATAGCCATAAGTATTGTGACATAAAGTGAAATAACAGTCCATAGTGCAATAAATATTGATATAAAAGCATGATTCAAAATGGACGTATCAACTCCCCCAAGCTTAGACCTCGCTTGTCCTCAAGCGAAAAGCTGATAACAATAAATATGTCCTCATGTTTAGAGGTAGAGGCGTCGATAAAAATAAAATACGGACATGAAGGCATCATGATTATTCTCATAACAGCAACGTATATAGATTTTGTCATATGATTACTTATGTTCACGTGATGATCTATTCACAATGCAAAAGTATAAATCATAAACCTTATTGGGCTCCGACAAACTATAATCTCAGTCATTGAAGTAATTGCCATTTATCATAACATCGGAAAGAGTCTATGTCAGAGCTAAAAAGCAAGTCCACATACTCAACTATCATTTAGTCCTTCATAATTGCTAACACTCATGCAATACTTGTGGTTATGAAGTTTTAATTGGACACAGAGAAAGATAGGGGCTTATAGTTTTGCCCCACAACCTTTTACCTCAAGGGTAATGTCAACAATAATAATTCATGCTCCCCTATATCCAATTAGAATAGCTGAGCTCTATAGTTCGGCCATTGTGAACCCAGCTCAGAGGCGAGAGGTGACTTCTTGATCCTCCATGGCATCTAATCTCATCAAGTCAACCTCCATCTCTTCCTCTGTTGCTGGCCCAAAGTGGTCAGCGTCGCTGTTTGCCCTTGGTTCCGGTGCCGGATTAGATACCCGGCTCTGCCCGATTGACTCTTGAGAAGACATCTTGCTCTAATCTGCAGCAGCAACAGCTCAAAAACAAAAACATAGGAGATTTGCATGATACGGGAGTCAAAACCTTCGGGGGAATATATAATGAATTTTTACCAACCAAAATACATATCGTGCAAGAAAACAGAGTCCGGAAGGCACACGAGGTGCTCACGAGGTAGGGGGGCGCGCCCAGAGGGGTAGGGCGCGCCCACCACCCTCGTGGGGCCCTCGTGTCCTTCCCGGACTGCTACTTATTTTTCTATTTTTCTAAATATTCCAAACCGGAGAAATATTGCCTTAAAAATTGTTTTGGAGTCGGTTTACTTACCGTACCACATACCTATTCCTTTTCGGAGTCTGAAACGGTCTGGAAGGTGTCCCTTATGTATTCCTCCGGGGTTACGGTTTCAATAGTATTGGTTTCAACATTTATGGGATTACCTGAGATATAATGTTTGATTCTTTGACCGTTTACCACCTTCGGATTTGTGCCCTTGAAGTAGTTGATTTTTATGGCACCGGAACGATAGACCTCTTCGATAACATAGGGGCCTTCCCATTTAGAGAGAAGTTTTCCTGCAAAAAATCTTAAACGAGATTTGTATAGCAATACATAATCACCTACATTAAACTCATGCTTTTGTATCCTTTTGTCATGCCATCTTTTAATTTTTTCTTTAAACAACTTGGCATTTTCATAAGCTTGGGTTCTCCATTCATCAAGTGAGCTAATATCAAATAACCTCTTTTCACCGGCAAGTTTGAAATCATAGTTGAACTCTTTAATAGCCCAATATGCCTTATGTTCTAGTTCGAGAGGTAAGTGACATGCTTTTCCATAAACCATTTTATACGGAGATATACCCATAGGATTTTTATATGCAGTTCTATAAGCCCATAATGCATCATCAAGTTTCTTAGACCAATTCTTTCTAGACCTATTAACAGTATTTTGCAAAATTAATTTGAGCTCTCTATTGCTCAATTCTACTTCACCACTAGACTGTGGGTGATAAGGAGATGCAATTCTATGATTAACATCATACTTAGCAAGCATTTTACGGAAAGCACCATGAATAAAGTGTGAACCACCATCAGTCATTAAATATCTAGGGACTCCAAACCTCGGAAAAATAACTTCCTTAAGCATTTTAATAGAAGTGTTATGATCAGCACTACTAGTTGGAATAGCTTCTACCCACTTAGTAACGTAATCAACAACAACTAAAATATGTGTGTATCCATTAGAGGTAGGAAAAGGTCCCATATAATCAAAGCCCCAAACATCAAACGGTTCAATAACAAGAGAATAATTCATAGGCATTTCTTGACGTCTACTAATATTACCAGTTCTTTGACATTCATCACAAGACAAGACAAACTTACGGGCATCCTTGAAGAGAGTAGGCCAATAAAAACCAGATTGCAATACCTTATGTGGAGTTCTATCTCCAGCGTGGTGTCCTCCATAAGCCTCGGAATGACACTTGCGTAGGATATGTTCCTGTTCATGCTCAGGTACACAACGTCTAATAACACCATCTACTCCTTCTTTATAAAGATGTGGGTCATCCCAAAAGTAATGTCTCAAGTCATAGAATTTTTTTTTCTTTTGCTGGTATGTGAAGCTAGGTGGTATAAACTAAGCAACAATATAATTAGCATAATCAGCATACCATGGAGTACTACGAGAAGTACTTATAACATTTAATTGTTCATCAGGAAAGCTATCATTAATAGGTAGTGGGTCATCAAGAACATTCTCTAACCTAGACAAGTTGTCTGCAACGGGGTTCTCAGCTCCCTTTCTATCAACAATATGCAAATCAAATTCTTGTAGCAAGAGAACCCATCTAATAAGTCTAGGTTTAGCATCTTTCTTTTCCATAAGGTATTTAATAGCAGCATGATCAGTGTGAATAGTTACTTTAGAATCATCAATATAATGTCCGAACTTATCACAAGCAAATACAACTGCTAAAAGCTCTTTTTCAGTAGTAGCATAATTTCTTTGAGCATTGTCTAG
Source organism: Triticum urartu (assembly GCF_056163025.1). Classification (NCBI taxonomy): domain Eukaryota; kingdom Viridiplantae; phylum Streptophyta; class Magnoliopsida; order Poales; family Poaceae; genus Triticum; species Triticum urartu. The sequence goes on from NC_141876.1 coordinate 402,772,754, forward strand.
AGTCTTACTAGCATAATGAATAACATTTAATTTCTTATCAACTCTGTAAGGGCATATTTATCCCTAAGGTGTTTTGGTGATTGATGACAACGCGTTTGCGGACTAATCGTGTGCCTTGAGTATCCCAGACATTTCATCGCTAGGCACAAGACGGTTGGGTGCCCCTCGAAGATAGTTGAAGACGGCGTCTTTTCTACATTTCTTTTTGGTGGATTTGAGTCGTAGGAAAGCTGTACTATTAAGAGGGGGTCCGCGTTGGAAAGGTTTGGGTGGAATCATCACGTACACGTCTCCTTCTTGTCCCCTCCTTTTTCCCTTGGAGCTTCTTCCGCTTTCTCGCCTCCCTGGTTCTGGCTGCTGAGTTGGGTCGCGGTAGTACTGCTCCCAGGAAAGCGGTAGTACCGTAGGCATCAGCGGTAGTACCGTGCGGTGGCGCGGTAGTACCGTAGGTGCCCACGGTAGTACCGCTCCCCTGGAGCTGCACTACCGCTGCCCACCAGGCTAGTACCACTCCTTAGCGGTAGTAGGGGCGGATGTAATTTTTTACATCCGCACCTACCGCGGTAGTACCGCTTTCACTCCGCGGTAGTACCGCGCTATGCTGTCAGGCGGTAGTACCGCCCCTCGGCAGTACTACCGTGTCGGGTTTTTTCTTCTTCCGTTTCTTTGCGGAAGTAGGCACAGATGTTTCCTCCCCCCTGGCTAGGGGATTTTTCCCTTGCGGTAGTACCGCATGGAGGCGCGGTAGTACTGCGCGCGCGAAAGTACCGCCCTCAGATCCTGTGTGTCAGATCTGACCTTGCTGTCGCTGGGGTTGCGGCAGTACCGCGAGCCTGTACGGTAGTACCGCATGGCCGTGCGGTAGTACCGCATGGCCGTGCGGTAGTACCGCTTGGTAGCAAGCGGTAGTACCGCGCAGCCCTGCGGTAGTACCGCTGGCCTGGCGCGGTAGTATCGCTAGCCGCGGGCTGGTTGGTGGGTAACAGTTGGATCTTTGTCCTACCTATATAAGGGGACACAATCTATGCTTCGACAAGACATGCCAATAAAAACCACGCCCCGAAACATGGAATAGCGGGACGGGAAACAGTTTGAAATAATGATCAGGAAAGCGTGACGTCACATTACTAAAGTTGTCGGTAGATTGGATTCGTGAAATACTATACTCTCTACGACTATGTGTTGCATATCCGGACACGTTTGTTTCGTCCGAAGACTATTTTGGAGTTCGGGAGGAGGAACCCGCCTTGCAATGCCGAAGACAGATCTATGCGCCGGATACCTTGTCATTGAAGCTAGGTTCAGGGGCTACTGAGGGAGTCCTGGACTAAGGGGTCCTCGGGCGTCCGACCCGTTAGCCATGGGCCGGATTGATGGGCTGTGAAGACACGAAGACCGAAGACTGCACCCGTGTCCGGATGGGACTCTCCTTGGCGTGGAAGGCAAGCTTGGCCACAGGATATGTAGATTCCTTTCTTTGTAACCGACCTTGTGTAACCCTAGATCCTCCCGGTGTCTATATAAGCTGGAGGACTTAATCCGGAGGACGAGATATTCATTACCATAGTCATACAAGCTAGACCTCTAGGGTTTAGCCATTATGATCTCGAGGTAGATCAACTCTTGTAATACTCGTATTCATGATTTTCAATCAAGCAGGACGTAGGGTATTACCTCCATAGAGAGGGCCTGAACCTGGGTAAACATTGTGTCCCTTGTCTCATGTTACCATCGACCTTATACGCACAGTTCGGGACCCCCTACCCGAGATCCGCCGGTTTTGACACCGACACCCGGCGCAGCCCCCGCTCCAGCCCCCAACGTAAGCTCACCACTCACTCCTCCACTGATGAACATTGGGGTGTGAATCCTCGATGCTGACCTTGTCGGGTTCGTAGGAGAAGAACGGCGGCAGGAGGAGCCACTGAGGGCCACCCCCAACACGCCGCCCTGAGGGGCGTCCCCGGCGAGGGCATCCACCACCGGGCCAACTCATATGGAGGAGGAGACGAACTTGGGTGCCGGGGGTTCTGCCCCGGCAACAAATGCTGGAGAGGAGGGTGCTACTTCTTCCCAGCTTGAAGCGGGTAAGTCGTTTGCTTTCCGTCCTCGCTCTTTCTTTTTCTTATTGAACCTTGACCATGGCCCCGTCTCATCCTCTCTTCTTGGTATCTAGATCCTTCCTCGGCGGACCAGGAGGATATCGACACTGTTATCGGGGAGGTCGCCAGGGATGCCGAGGCCGAGTCCAACAAGATCGCCCCCGAGGAGGCCGCCAAGACCGCCATTAGAAAAGAGGCCGCCAAGGAGCCTGCCGGGGAGGCCGGCAAGGGGCCTGCCGAAGAGGCCGGCAAGGCCGCTACCGAGGAGGGGGTGGTTGATGACCAACCTTCATCCGCTGCTGCCTCCGGCTCGGGAAAGTACTTGAAGGTGGGCGATGACCTGTTCGTCCACCTTCAAGCAATGACAAGCACCAGGGTGCCAACCGAATGGGAAGCGTTCGACGACAAGGACCTCACCTCCACCGGGCTCCAGGTTGTTGACAAACCGATCACCGACGGCGGCGGTTCCCAAGAGGAGCAACTGCTTCGAGCCATGAGCACCAAATTCCAGAAGCTCCGGGCGCTTCACCGTGCCCGCCGAGACAAGGCAAAATCCAAGATGGCGGCGGTGGACAAGAGGCGGATCTCGAGGAATGCATCATCGAGACGCATGCCTTGTTCCGCCAAGCCCACGAGGAACTGAAGGTCGCTCAGGACCTGCTAGCTGAGCGCAAATAGGAGCTCATCCTGAAGCAGGCCGATGTCAAGAAATCCAAAGAGGTGGCGAGGGAACAGGCCGCCAAGGACGAGGCCGCTCGACATCAGCACCAGGCCGAGCTGAACTCCCAGGAGGAGTGATGTCTACTACACAACCTTCTTCTTGTAGACGTTGTTGGGCCTCCAAGTGCAGAGGTTTGTAGGACAGTAGCAAATTTCCCTCAAGTGGATGACCTAAGGTTCATCAATCCGTGGGAGGCGTAGGATGAAGATGGTCTCTCTCAAACAACCATGCAACCAAATAACAAAGAGTCTCTTGTGTCCCCAACACACCCAATACAATGGTAAATTGTATAGGTGCACTAGTTCGGCGAAGAGATGGTGATACAAGTGCAATATGGATGGTAGATATAGGTTTTTGTAATCTGAAAATATAAAAACAGCAAGGTAACTAATGATAAAAGTGAGCACAAACGGTATTGCAATGCTAGGAAACAAGGCCTAGGGTTCATACTTTCACTAGTTCAAGTTCTCTCAAGAATAATAACATAATTAGATCATATAACTATCCCTCAACATGCAACAAAGAGTCACTCCAAAGTCACTAATAGCGGAGAACAAACGAAGAGATTATTATAGGGTACGAAACCACCTCAAAGTTATTCTTTTGGATCGATCTATTCAAGAGTTCGTACTAGAATAACACCTTAAGACACATATCAACCAAAACCCTAATGTCACCTAGATACTCCAATGTCACCTCAAGTATCCATGGGTATTATTATACGATATGCATCAAACAATCTTAGATTCATCTATTCAACCAACACAAAGCACTTCAAAGAGTGCCCCAAAGTTTCTACCAGAGAGTCAAGACAAAAACGTGTGCCGACCCCTATGAATAATTTCACGAGGTCACGAAACTCGCAAGTTGATCACCAAAACATACATCTAGTAGATCACATGATATCCCATTGTCACCGCAGATAAGCACATGCAAGACATACATCAAGTGTTCTCAAATCCTTAAAGGCTCAATCCGATAAGATAACTTCAAAGGGAAAACTCAATTCATCACAAGAGAGTAGAGGGGGAGAAACATCATAAGATCCAAATATAATAGCAAAGCTCGCGATACATCAGAATCGTACCACCTCAAGAACATGAGAGAGAGAGATCAAACACATAGCTACTGGTACATACCCTCAGCCCCGAGGGTGAACTACTCCCTCCTCGTCATGGAGAGCGCCAGGATGATGAAGATTGCCACCGGAGAGGGATTCCCCCCTCCGGCAGGGTGCCGAAACAGGGTCCCGACTGGTTTTTGATGGCTACAGAGGCTTCTGGCGGCGGAACTCCCGATCTATTCTGCTCCTCGGTGTTTTAGGGTATATGGACATATATAGGCGAAAGAAGTCGGTCAGGGGAGCCACGAGGGGCCCATGAGGGTGGGCGCGCACTTAAGGGGGCAGGCGCACCTCCCTGCCTCGTGGCCACCTAGAAGCTTCCCTGACGTCTACTCCAAGTCTCCTGGATTGCTTCCGTTCCAAAAATAACTCTCCCGAAGGTTTCATTCCGTTTGGACTCCGTTTGATATTCCTTTTCTTCGAAACACTGAAATAGGCAAGAAAACAACAATTTGGGCTGGGCCCCTGGTTAATACGTTAGTCCCAAAAATAATATAAAAGTGTATAATAAAGCCCATAAACATCCAAAATAGATAATATAATAGCATGGAACAATAAAAAATTATAGATACGTTGGAGACGTATCAGCATCCCCAAGCTTAATTCCTGCTCGTCCTCGAGTAGGTAAATGATAAAAACGGAATTTTTGAGGTGGAATGCTACCTAACATATTTATCCATGTAATTCTCTTTATTGTGGCAAGAATATTCAGATCCGAAAGATTCAAGACAAAAGCTTAATATTGACATAAAAATAATAATACTTCAAGCATACTAACAAAGTAATCATGTCTTATCAAAATAACATGGCCAAAGAAAGCTATCCCTACAAAATCATATAGTCTGGCTATGCTCCATCTTCATCACACAAAATATTTAAATCATGCACAACCCCGATGACAAGCCAAGCAATTGTTTCATACTTTTGATGTTCTCAAACTTTTTCAATCTTCACGCAATACATGAGCGTGAGCCATGTACATAGCACTATAGGTGGAAAAGAATGGTGGTTGTGGAGAAGACAAAAAGGGGAAGATAGTCTCACATCAACTAGGCGTATCAACGGGGTATGGAGATGCCCATCAATAGATATCAATGTGAGTGAGTAGGGATTGCCATGCAACGGATGCACTAGAGCTATAAGTGTAGGAAAGCTCAAAAAGAAACTAAGTGGGTGTGCAACCAACTCGCTTGCTCACGAAAACCTAGGGCATTTTGAGGAAGCCCATTATTGGAATATACAAGCCAAGTTCTATAATGAAAGATTCCCACTAGTATATGAAAGTGACAACATAGGAGACTCTCTATCATGAAGATCATGGTGCTACTTTGAAGAACAAGTGTGGTAAAAGGATAGTAGAATTGCCCCTTCTCTCTTTTTTTGTTTTTTGGGCCTTTTTGTGGCCTCTTTTTTTCTTTCTTTTTTTCTTTTTCGTCCGGAGTCACATCCCTACTTGTGGGGGAATCATAGTCTCCATCATCCTTTCCTCACTGGGACAATGCTCTAATAATGCTGATCATCACACTTTTATTTACTTACAACTCAAGAATTACAACTCGATACTTAGAACAAATATGACTCTATATGAATGCCTCCGGCGGTGTACCAAGATGTGCAATGACTCATGAGTGACATGTATGAAAGAATTATGAATGGTGGCTTTTCCACAAATACGATGTCAACTACATGATCATGCAAAGCAATATGACAATGATGGAGCGTGTCATAATAAACGGAAGGGTGGAAAGTTGCATGGCAATATATCTCGGAATGGCTATGGAAATGCCATAATAGGTAGGTATGGTCTCTGTTTTGAGGAAGGTAAATGGTGGGTTTATGGTACCGACGAAAGTTGTGCGGTACTAGAGAGGCTAGCAATGGTGGAAGGGTGAGAGTGCGTATAATCCATGGACTCAACATTAGTCATAAAGAACTCATATACTTATTGCAAAAATCTATTAGTTATTGAAACAAAGTACTACATGCATGATCCTAGGGGGATAAATTGGTAGGAAAAGACCATCGCTCGTCCCCGACCTCCACTCATAAGGAAGACAATCAAAAAATAAATCATGCTCCGACTTCATCACATAACGGTTCACCATACGTGCATGCTACGGGAATCACAAACTTTAACACAAGTATCTCTCAAATTCACAACTACTCAACTAGCATGACTCTAATATCACCATCTTCATTTCTCAAAACAATGACCAAGTATCAAACTTCTCATAGTATTCAATGCACTTTATATGAAAGTTTTTATTATATCCCTCTTGGATGCCCATCATATTAGGACTAATTTCATAACCAAAGCAAATTACCATTCTGTTATAAAGACTCTCAAAATAATATAAGTGAAGCATGAGAGATCAATAATTTCTATAAAATAAAACCGCCGTCGTGCTCTAAAAGGATATAAGTGAAGCACTAGAGCAAATGACAAACTACTCCAAAAGATATAAGTGAAGATCAATGAGTAGTTGAATAATTATGCAACTATGTGAAGACTCTATAACATTTAAGAATTTCAGATCTTGGTATTTTATTCAAACAGAAAGCAAGACAAAATAAAATAAAATGACGCTCCAAGCAAAACACATATCATGTGGTGAATAAAAATATAGCTCCAAGTAAAGTTACCGATGAATGAAGACGAAAGAGGGGATGCCTTCTAGGGCATCCCCAAGCTTAGGCTCTTGGTTGTCCTTTAATATTAGCTTGGGGTGCCTTGGGTATCCTCAAGCTTAGGCTCTTGCCACTCCTTATTCCATAGTCCATCGAATCTTTACCCAAAACTTGAAAACTTCACAACACAAAACTTAACAGAAAACTCGTAAGCTCCGTTAGTATAGGAAAATAAATCACCACTTAGGTACTGTTGTGAACTCATTCTAAATTCATATTGGTTTAATATCTACTGTATTCCAACTCATCTATGGTTCATACCCCCCGATACTACTCATAGATTCATCAAAATAAGCAAACAACACAAAGAAAACAGAATCTGTCAAAAACAGAACAATCTGTAGTAATATGGATCAAACGTATACTTATGGAACCCCCAAAATTCTAAAATAAATTGATGTACATGAGGAATTTGTCTATTAATCATCTGCAAAAAGAATCAACCTAATCGCACTCTCCAGTAAAACATAGCAGCAAAACTCGTGAGCACTAAAGTTTCTGTTTTTTACAGCAAGATCACAAAGACTTCACCCAAGTCTTCCCAAAGGTTATAATTGGCACAAACACTAATTAAAACACAAAACCACATATAAACATAGGCTAGATGAATTATTTATTACTAAAAAAGATCAAAATGCAAAGAACAAAAAGAAAATTGGGTTGCCTCCCAACAGGCGCTAACGTTTAACGCCCCTAGCTAGGCATGATGATTTCAATGATGCTCACATAAAAGATAAGAATTGTAACATAAAGAGAGCATCATGAAGAATATGACTAGCACATTTAAGTCTAACCCACTTCCTATGCATAGGGATTTTGTGAGCAACAACTTGTGGGAACAAAAATCAACTTGCATAGGAAAATAAAACAAGCATAACTTCAAGATTTTAAGCACATAGAGAGGAAACTTGATAATATTGCAATTCCAACGAGCATAAATTCCTCCCTCATAATAATTTTCAGTAGAATGATGAATGAATTTAACAATATAACCATCACATAAAGCATTCTTTTCATGATCTACAAGTATGCAAAGTTGACACTCTTCCAAAATAGTGGGATTAACATTAACTAAAGTCATGACCTCTCCAAACCCACTTTCATAATTATCACAATAAGATTCAACACCCTCCAAAATAGTGGGATCATTACTTCCTAAAATTGACACTCTTCCAAACCCACTTTCATCAATATAATCATCATAAATAGGAGGCATTCTATCATCAAAATAAATTTGCTCATCAAAACTTGGGGGACAAAAAATATCATCTTCTTCAAACATAGCATCCCCAAGCTTGTGGCTTTGCATATAATTAGCATCATGGATACTCAAGGAATTCATACTAACAACATTGCAATCATTCTCATCATCCAAAGAATTAGTGCCAAACATTTTAATACATTCTTCTTCTAGCATTTTGGCACAATTATCAGAATCCTTATTTTCATGAAAGACATTAAAAAGACGAAGCATATGAGGTAAATTTAATTACATTTTTTGTAGTTTTCTTTTATAGACTAAACTAGTGATAAAACAAGAAGTTAAAAGATTCGATTGCAAGATCTAAAGATATACCTTCAAGCCCTAACCTCCCCGGCAATCTATCATAGAGTTCGTACTAGAATAACACCTTAAGACACAAATCAACCAAAAACCTAATGTCACCTAGATACTCCAATGTCACCTCAAGTATCTGTGGGTATGATTATATGATATGCATCACACAATCTCAGATTCATCTATTCAACCAACACAAAGAACTTCAAAGAGTGCCCCAAAGTTTCTACCGGAGAGTCAAGACGAAAACGTGTGCCAACCCCTATGCATAAGTTCACGAGGTCACGGAACTCGCATGTTGATCACCAAAACATACATCAAGTAGATCACGTGATATCCCATTGTCACCACAAATAAGCACATGCAAGACATACATCAAGTGTTCTCAACTCCTTAAAGGCTCAATCCAATAAGATAACTTCACAGGGAAAACTCAATTCATCACAAGAGAGTAGAGGGGGAGAAACATCATAAGATCCAAATATAATAGCAAAGCTCGCGATACATCAGAATCGTACCACCTCAAGAACACGAGAGAGAGAGAGAGAGAGATCAAACACATAGCTACTGGTACATACCCTCAGCCCCGAGGGTGAACTACTCCCTCCTCGTCATGGAGAGTGTCGGGATGATGAAGATGGCAATCGGAGAGGGATTCCCCCCTCCGGCAGGGTGCCGGAACAGGTCTAGATTGGTTTTCGATGGCTACAGAGGCTTCTGGCGGCGTAACTCCCGATCTATTCTGCTCCTCGATGTTTTTAGGGTATATGGACATATATAGGCGAAGGAAGTCGGTCAGGGGAGCCACGAGGGGCCTACGACGGTGGGGGCGTGCCCAAGGGGGCAGGCGCGCCTCCCTGCCTCATGGCGACCTCGAAGCTTCCCTAACGTCTACTCTAAGTCTCCTGGATTGCTTCCGTTCCAAAAATAACTCTCCCGAAGGTTTCATTCCGTTTGGACTTCGTCTGATATTCCTTTTCTTCGAAACACTGAAATAGGCAAGAAAACAGCAATTTAGGCTGGGCCTCCGGTTAATAGGTTAGTCCCAAAAATAATATAAAAGTGTATAATAAAGCCCATAAACATCCAAAACAGATAATATAATAGCATTGAAAAATAAAAAAATTATAGATACGTTGGAGACATATCAAGGAGGACCTTGCCACTCATGAGGAGGCACTCGCTACCACGCTCCGTGGCAAGGATGAGGAGGTTGAGAAGCTCGTCATGCTGCGGACCCAGGAACTGGAGCAGAAGCACAGGGAGGCGCTCGATGCCCAAGCCCTGGTCCATGTCGGCAGAGTGAAGGAGCTGGAGGTGGAGCGGGATGACCTGAAGAAACAGGTCCTGGAGCTGGCGAAGGAGAAAGACACGCTCAACGGCGCCTTGGTGGAGGCGCAGGCCGTAGTCCTCGGCAAAGCCGAGTTGCTCTCCAAGGCCAATGACTCCATCAAAGACCTGAAGCTGAAGCTGGAGGGTCTTGAGGGGACGCTTTCAGAGGTCAGTGCCCGGGAAGAGACCCTTACCAAGGCCTTGGAGAACGAGAAGCAGCTGCGGAGGAACAACACCGCCAACCACGAGGATTACGTGAAGGGCGAAAACCTCTGGATCAACCGCCTTGTTGGTGTCGCGGAGAGGCTTACCACGCAGCTGGCCGCCATGGGCATGTCAAGATTCAGGTATTCCCCTGAGGCGGGTGCGAGTCCCATTGCCAAGCTGACCCTCTTCTTCGAGGGCATTCTTGAGGCCCTGGAGCAGCTCTGTTCCAACAGAGCATCCTCTCTGGCCAACGAGGCCCAGAGGCTTGGCCGGGGTGCCCTGACCAAGGTTCTCACCAAGGTGGCATACTGGAACCCCAACATCGACTTCGACGCCGCGCTGGAGAGCTTGCCGGAGGGTGTGGACCTCGCGGCGCTCGAAGAGCGTATCAGCCCATCACCAACCGCGTCGACAGAGTTCGAAGGATAGAGGGCTAGCGCCGGGACTAGGCACCCCGTTTCTCATCGCCGCTGTAGGTTCATGACCAAGAAAATTTTTATCTTTAGGTAGAACCGCAGCAACAAGTAGTGTAATATAACTCTGCAGTACTTTGAAACGATGCATATTATTTTCCTGTTCGATCTTTCTTTGTATGTACACCCTATGCTCAACTGGATAGGCCTGCCGGCGCGTAAACCCAGGCTGTGGCGTTTCGAGGATGGATACTCAACAACTGGTCGGGTGTGCTTGCGGCCAAGTAAACCACCTTGTCGTTCTCAGCGCGGTCGCTCGAACTATTGAGCGGACTTGAAACAGAACAAGGGCGTTGCCAATAGCGGGAAGGCCACCTTGCCGTTCTTGACGCGGCCGCTCGAACTGTTGAGCGGACTCGAAACAGAACAAGGGTGTTGCCAATAGCGGAAGGCCCCCATCGCGTGCAGGTTTCTCATACCAAGAGCATGATCTCTGAGGAAAACAACCTTATACATAAAGGAATTACTCAAAGTTTCGCATGACTTAGCTTTTCTGTCGCCGCACGAGCATTTATTGCATCTGCAAATGATGCCGCTCGTTCGGTCATCTTCTTCCTTGGAGTGACGACCACGATAAAGCCGCTGCGCCAACTAGACCAGATTTTCACAACTGCGCGCCCCTATCTGGCGCGCTAAAGATGTCGGGGGAAACGACACCTATGGGATCAATGGGACCCCTTTTCACTACGGTTGGCGGGCGCGAGGTTGTGCAAAGAGTGGGTCTAGAAGTGAGCACGAGGATCGTTTACCCAGGTTCGGGCCGCGAGGATGCGTAATACCCTAGTCCTGCTTTGGTGTATATTTGAGTGTCCTTGAGTTCTTGAACTAGCTACGATGTGTGCGTCGTCCAAAAAATCTGAATCTTCCCTCAGTATGCCACGGGCCTCCTTTTATAGTCAAAAGGGTCGCCAAAGTGGCACACAGGAGGTGGAAAGGTATACAGTGTACAAGCTTATCGCCTGTCATACAGGACAAGGTGCATTAAATGCGCTACTTAGGTGTCCACTTGCTTTATCGGGGACGACAAGGAAGATCATCCCAGTTGTCGCCGCCTCGCCTGGCTTTGACGCGCGGTTGAACTGATGAGGCATGTAGTGCCACGTTGGCTGGCTGCTGAGTTGGTGCAGTAGCTGAATCTTCACGAAGATCTGCATGCCACCACGCAGGTGCTTGCCGAGTCAGCCTAGAGGCCGCACGTCGCCACACAGGCGCCTGCCTAGTTGGTTGGCTGGCAACTGCATGGGAACGGCAGTGGAGTCTTGGCAGACGTGGGCCTGGTTGCGGCCCCACGGATGTTTTCGGCAAGAGTCTTGCCGGGGCCTCGGCAAGGGTCTTGCCACGGCATCTTGGTCATCCCCGGCAAGGGTCTTGCTGGGGGTCTCGTGGGTATCCTTGGCAAGGATCTTGCCGGGGATCATCGTCTTCTTGTCATCATCTAGTCTTGTGTGCTTCTGGTTTCCACAAAGATTTGCATGCCACCATGGAGGTGCCTCCCGAGCCTTGGTTCCAAAGTGGTTGATGGTGTTGGAACCCTTGGGCCCAAGGGGGGCAGCTCTACTGGTGTCGGCAAGTTGCCCCGGCAAGGTTCTTGCTGGGGCTGCGGAGGCTGCTCTGGCAAGGGCCTTGCTGGGGGAGTCCACCTCGTCCCTCTGCTCTTCGTGTTTTTGGCTTGGCGTTGTTCTGGTTGTCTTGTGGCTTTGCTTCCTTCTCTGCCCGCTAGGTGTGGCCACAGGTGCGACTCCAACTGCCCACGCACAAGTAAAGGGGCACAAAATACGACCCCTCCTTTTGTGCACTGACATATCTATGCATGTAAAGTATTGGGAGCTCTAAGTCGTTTTCGTTGGTGGGATGGATACACCTCTCAAAATGTTTTTATCTCTAAGTTTTTCGCTTTGAGCTCTGGCACCTCTACAAATCTCTACTTCGCTCTACGAAGGGCCTATATTTTACTTTATGCAATTTTTATTTTTGAACTTGAGTCTCCATCTTCTCTTATAAAAGCACCAACTAGGAGGCAATATGATCTTACTTGAGTATTGGACATAGCTAATATGCGAGTGTGTTTCATAGATGGATCAATGGTTGAGCATGATGGGCTAGGGATAGCTTATTTTAGCATTGATATTTTGAAAGACATGGTTGCTTGTTGATATGCTTGAATATTTAAATTATCATGTCAAAACTAGACTGTTGCTTTGAACAGTATAGAAGTCCAAATGTCCATGCTATAAAGAAAGAAATATGATATGACATGTTAGACAACATTCCACATCAAAAGTTATGTTTTTATCACTTCCCTACTCGAGGACGAGTAGGAGTTCAGCTTGGGGATGCTGATACATCTCCAACATATCTATAATTTTTGATTGTTCCATGCTGTTATATTATCAATCTTGGATGTTTTACAATCATTTATAATCATTTTATATCATTTTTTGGTACTAACCTATTGACATAGTGCCAAGTGTCAGTTCCTGTTTTTTCCGTGTTTTTTACATCACAGAAAATCAATATCAGACAGAGTCCAAATGCCACGAAACTTTACGGAGAATTTTTATGGGCCAGAAGGAACACAACGGGCCTTGGCTGCGCCTGGGAGGTGCCCCGAGGGGGGCACTACCCACTAGGGCGCGCCAGGAGGCCCAGGCGCACCCTGGTGGGTTGTGCCCACCTCGGGTGCCCCCCGGACTGCCTCTTTGCTCTATAAATACCCCAATATTCCAGAAATGCTATAGGGATCGACAAAATATTCATCCAGCTGCCGCAGAGTCCAGAACCACCAGATCCAATCTAGATACCATCTCGGATGGGGTTCACCACCTCCATTGGTTCTTCTCCGATGATGCGCGAGTATTTCTTTTTGGACCTTCGGGTCTGTAGTTAGTAGCTAGATGGCTTTATCTCTCTCTCTCTTGATTCTCAATACAATGGTCTCTTGGAGATCCATATGATGTAACTCTTTTGTGGTGTGTTTGTTGGGATCCGATGAACTTTGAGTTTATGATCAGATCTATCTTTTTTATATCCATGAAAGTTATTTGAGTTTCTTTGATATGTTATATGCATGATTGCTTATAGCCTCGCATTTCTTCTCGGATACTTGGGTTTTGTTTGGCCAGCTTGATCTATTTATCTTGCAATGGGAAGAGGTGCTTTGTAGTGGGTTCGATCTTACGGTGCTTGATCCCAGTGACAGAAAGGGAAACGACACGTATGTACCATTGCTACTAAGGATAAAACGATGGGGTCTATCTCTACTTAGATAGATCTTGTCTACATCATGTCATCGTTCTTATTGCATTACTCCATTTCTCGATGAACTTAATACACTAGATGCATGCTGGATAGCGGTTGATGTGTGGAGTAATAGTAGTAGATGCAGGCAGGAGTCGGTCTACTAATCTTGGATGTGATTCCTATATAATGATTATTGCCTGTATATCATCATAATTATTTGAAGTTCTATCAATTGCCCAACGGTAATTTTCTTACCTACCGTTTGCTATTTTTCTTGAGAGAAGCCACTAGTGAAACCTACGCCCCCTGGGTCTTCTTTCTCATATATTTCCTTTGTGATCTACTTTTCTCTTGCATTTATTTTCAGATCTACTAAACCAAAAACCCAAAAATATCTTGCTGTAATTTTTCTTTATTTATTTTATTTGGCGTTCGATCTATCAATCTACTACAAATTTATCTCACGTCTATTTGCTTATCTTGAGGCACTGTACCCCGAAAGGGATTGACAATCCCTTTAACATGTCGGGTTGCGAGGATTTGTTATCTATGTACATGGATTGTTTACGTTGTGTTGCTTGGTTCTCCTACTGGTTCGATAACCTTGGTTTCATATCTGAGGGAAATACGTACCGCCGATGTGCTGCATCATCCCTTACTTTTTGGGGAAATACCAACATAGCTTCAAACGACATCACTCATCAAGTTCTGCTTTCCTCCCACTCACTTCTTTCAAGAGAAATCCTTCTCTAGAAAGGATCCATTCTTAGCAACGAATATCTTGTCTTCGGATCTGTGATAGAAGGTGTACCCAACAGTTTCCATTGGGTATCCTATGAAGACGCATTTCTCCAATTTGGGTTCGAGCTTATCAGGCTGAAGCCTTTTCACATAAGCATCGAAACCCCAAACTTTAAGAAACGACAGCTCAGGTTTCTTGCCAACCATAGTTCATATGGTGTCGTCTCAACGGATTTAGATGGTTCCCTATTTAACATGAATGCAGCCGTCTCTAAAGCAAAACCCCAAAAGGACAGTGGTAAATTGGTAAGAGACATCGTAGATCGCACCATACCTAATAAAGTACGGTTACGACATTCGGACACACCATTACGGTGTGGTGTTCCAGGTGGCGTGAGTTGCGAAACTATTCCACATAGTTTCTAATGAAGACCAAACTCATAACTCAAATATTCGCCTCCATGATCAGATCGTAGAAACTTTATGATGATTTTCCACTTCACTCTGAAATTCTTTGAACTTTTCAAATGTTTCAGACTTATGTTTCATTAAGTAGACATACCCATATCTGCTCAAATCATCTATGATGGTCAGAAAATAACGATACCCGCCGCGAGCCTCAACACTCAACGGACCACATACATCAGTATGTATTATTTCCAATACACTAGTTGATGTCTACTACACAACCTTCTTCTTGTAGACGTTGTTGGGCCTCCAAGTGCAGAGGTTTGTAGGACAGTAGCAATTTTCCTTAAGTGGATGGCCTAAGGTTTATCAATCCGTGGGAGGCGTAGGATGAAGATGGTCTCTCTCAAACAACCCTGCAACCAAATAACAAATAGTCTCTTGTGTCCCCAACACACCCAATACAATGGTAAATTGTATAGGTGCACTAGTTCGGCGAAGGGATGGTGATACAAGTGCAATATGGATGGTAGATATAGGTTTTTGTAATCTAAAAATATAAAAACAGCTAGGTAACTAATGATAAAAGTGAGCACACACGGTATTGCAATGCTAGGAAACAATGCCTAGGGTTCATACTTTCACTAGTGCAAGTTCTCTGAACAATAATAACATAATTGGATCATATAACTATCCATCAACATGCAACAAAGAGTCACTCCAAAGTCACTAATAGCGGAGAACAAACGAAGAGATTATTGTAGGGTACGAAACAACCTCAAAGTTATTCTTTCGGATCAATCTATTCAAGAGTTCGTACTAGAATAACACCTTAAGACACATATCAACCAAAACCCTAATGTCACCTAGATACTCCAATGTCACCTCAAGTATCCGTGGGTATTATTATATGATATGCATCAAACAATCTCAGATTCATCTATTCAACCAACACAAAGAACTTCAAAGAGTGCCCCAAAGTTTCTACCAGAGAGTCAAGACGAAAACGTGTGCCAGCCCCTATGCATAAGTTCACGAGGTCACGGAACTCGCAAGTTGATCACCAAAACATACATCAAGTGGATCACATGATATCCCATTGTCACCACAGATAAGCACATGCAAGACATGCATCAACTGTTCTCAAATCCTTAAAGACTCAATCCGATAAGATAACTTGAAAGGGAAAACTCAATTCATCACAAGAGAGTAGAGGGGGAGAAACATTATAAGATCCAAATATAATAGCAAAGCTCACGATACATCAAGATCGTGCTGACTCAAGAACACGAGAGAGAGAGAGAGAGAGATCAAACACAGAGCTACTGGTACATACCCTCGGTCCCGAGGGTGAACTACTCCCTCCTTGTCATGGAGAGCGCCGGGATGATGAAGATGGCCACCGGAGTGGGATTCCTCCTCTGGCAGGGTGCCGGAACAGGGTCCCGATTGGTTTTCGGTGGCTACGGAGGCTTCTGGCGGCGGAACTCCCGATCTATTCTGCTCCTTGATGTTTTTAGGGTATATGGACATATATAGGCGAAGAAGTTGGTCAGGGGAGGCATGAGGGGCCCACTAGGGTGGGGGCGCGCCTCCCTGCCTCGTGGCTTCCTCGAAGCTTCCCTAATGTCTACTCCAAGCCTCCTGGATTGCTTCCGTCCCAAAAATAACTCTCCCGAAGGTTTCATTCCATTTGGACTCCGTTTGATATTCCTTTTCTTCAAAACACTGAAATAGGCAAGAAAACAACAATTTGGGCTAGGCCTCCGATTAATAGGTTAGTCCCAAAAATAATATAAAAGTGTTTAGTAAAGCCCATAAACATCCAAAACAGATAATATAATAGCATGAATACTTCATAAACTATAGATACGTTGGAGACGTATCAGCATCCCCAAGCTTAATTCCTGCTCATCCTCGAGTAGCTAAATGATAAAAGAAAGAATTTATGAAGTGTGAATGCTAGCAGGTGCACAAGTTTGATCATTGGCAATTTCAATCACCTTTTCTAGCATCATTATATATCATAACAATAGCTCAACTCATATCACTTCTCATGATCAAGTAACAAGCTATTCACATGTTAAAGTATAGATAATAAACTTTCTTGAAAACTAACAAACTGTGTTATTAGTCATCAAACAATTACAATTCATCTTATTTTCAGGAAGGGTCTATGTCAGAGCTTTGATTCAGCAAACTTCACATACTCAACTATCATTTAGTCTTTCAGAATTGCTTACACTCATGTGATATTTATGGGTTCAAAGTTTTAATCAGACACAGAGAAAGATAGGGGCTTATAGATTCGCCTCCCAACCTTTTACCTCAAGGGTAATGTCAACAATAATAGTTCATGATGCCTTACATCCAATTGGATATATATATCAGGATCTTTTCAACACAATGTGCTTGCCAAAGGATAAAATGTAAAAGGAAAGGTGAAGATCACCATGACTGTTGCATAAGGTATAAGACAAGAATAAAAGATTGGCCCTTCGCAGAGGGAATCAGAGGTTGTCATGCGCTTTTATAGTTGGATGCACAAAATCTTAATGCGAAAGAACATCACTTTATATTGCCACTTGTGTTAGGGACCTTTATTATGCAGTCCATTGCTTTTATTGCTTCCACATCACAAGATCGTATAAAGCTTATTTTCTCCACACTAATAGATCATACATATTTAGAGAGCAATTTTTATTGCATGCACCGATGACAACTTGCTTGAAGGATCTTACTCAATCCATAGGTAGGTATGGTGGACTCTCATGGCAATACTAGTTTAAGGGATGTTTGGAAGCACAAGTAGTATCTCTACTTGGTGCAAACATTTGGCTAGCATGAGGGGGGAAGGCAAGCTCGGGATGTTGAATGATCCATGACAATATACTTTATTTCAGATATAAGAAAACATAACCCATTACGTTGTCTTCCTTGTCCAACATCAACCTTTTAACATGTCATATTTTAATGAGTGCTCACAATTACAAAAGATGTCCAAGATAGTATATTTATATGTGAAATCTCTCTTCCCTCTATATTCTTTCATGAATTGTTCAAGTGACCAATACAATGTTTGCTAACCTTCAATAAATTTACCACCTCTACTTCTTATATGTGAAGTCATTACTCCCCATGGGATAAGCATATGAAACATATATAATTTAAGATTTATTATATTCAATTCATTCAACCATTTACTCATAGGATATATGTGAAGCACGTGAATGAATAACAAACTACTCCGAAAGATATAAGTGAAGATCAATGAGTAGTTAAATAATTATTTAGCTATGTGAAGACTCTCCCATTTAATAATTTTAGATCTTGATATTTTATTCAAACAACAAGCAAAACAAAATAAAATGACATTCTAAGAATAGCAAACATCACGTGAAGAAGCAAAAACTTAGGATCAACCGATACTAACCGATAGTTGTCGAAGAAGAAAGGTGGGATGCCAACCGGGGCATCCCCAAGCTTAGACGCTTGAGACTTCTTGAAATATTATCTTGGGATGCCTCGGGCATCCCCAAGCTTGAGCTTTTGTGTCTCCTTAATTCCTCTCATATCACGGTCTCCCTAAATCTCAAAAGCTTCATCCACACAAAACTCAACAAGGACTCGTGAGATAAGTTAGTATAAACCAATGCAAAAACCTTATCATACTCTACTGTAGCAAATCACTAAAATTATTATTCAACATTGCATACTAAATGCCTCTGCATATTTAATAGTCCTATCCTCAAATAGAATCATTAAAGAAGCAAACATATGCAAACAATGCAAACATAACAACAATCTGCCTGAACAGGACAGCCTGTAAAGAATGCAGCAAGATCCATACTTCCCTAGCTCCAAAAATTATGAAAGAAAATTCCAACTGTAGTAAATTTATCATAGCTTATTATGCAAAAGGTTTCAACATTTTATCACATTCTGACTTTTCTAGCGAATTTTTGCAACAGCGGTGAACTTTCTGTTTTCAAACAGCAACATGTAGACTTGTAAAATAGGCATAGTGAAGGCTATCAATGACACTTTTGTTGAAATAAAAGATGCAAAACATTGTTCTAAATAACAGCAAGCCAATCCTAACAAAATAAATTGATACTCCAAGCAAAACACATATCATGTGGTGAATAAAAATTGGGTTGCCTCCCAACAAGCGCTATCGTTTAACGCCCCAGCTAGGCATGATGATTTCAATGGTGCTCACATAAAAGATAAGAATTGTAACATAAATAGAGCATCATGAAGAATATGACTATCACATTTAAGTCTAACCCACTTCCTATGCATAGGGATTTTGTGAGCAAACAATTTATGGTCACAAGGATCAACTTGCATAGGAAGGTAAAACAAGCATAACTTTAAAACTTTAAGCACATAGAGAGGAAACTTGATATTATTGCAATTCCTACAAGCATATGTTCCTCCCTCATAATAATTTTCAGTAACATTATAACCATCGCATAAAGCATTCTTTTCATGATCTACAAGCATAGAAAAATATTCTACTCTCCACATAAGCAAAATTCTTCTCATTCATAATAGTGGGAGCAAACTCAACAAAATAACTATCATGTGAGGCATAATCCAATTGAAAGTTAAAATCATGATGACAAGCTTCATGTATATGATTATTCTTTATAGCATACAAGTCATCACAATAATCATCATAGATAGCAACTTTGTTCTCATAATCAATTGGAACCTCTTCCGAAATAGTGGATTCATTACTAAATAAAGTCATGACCTCTGCAAATCCACTTTCACAATTATCACAATAAGATTCAACATCCTCCAAAATAGTGGGATCATCACTTCCTAAATTTGACACTCTTCCAACCCACTTTCATCAATATAATCATCATAAATAGGAGGCATGCTATCACCATAATAAATTTGCTCATCAAAACTTGGAAGACAAAAAATATCATCTTCATCAAACATAGGTCCCAAGCTTGTGGCTTTGCATATCATTAGTATCATGGATATTCAAGGAATTCATACTAACAACATTGCAATCATGCTCATCATACAAAGATTTAGTGCCAAACATTCTAATGCATTCTTCTTCAAACACTTTGGCACAATTATCGGAATCCTTATTTCCATGAAAGACATTAAAAAGATGAAGCATATGAGGTACCCTCAATTCCATTTTTTGTAATTTTCTTTTTATAGACTAAACTAGTGATAAAACAAGAAAAATAAAAGATTCGATTGCAAGATCTAAAGATATACCTTCAAGCGCTAACCTCCCGGGCAATGGTGCAAGAAAAGAGCTTGATGTCTACTACACAACCTTCTTCTTGTAGACGTTGTTGGGCCTCCAAGTGCAGAGGTTTGTAGGACAGTAGCAAATTTCCCTCAAGTGGATGGCCTAAGGTTTATCAATCCATGGGAGGCGTAGGATGAAGATGGTCTCTCTCAAACAACCCTGCAACCAAATAACAAAGAGTCTCTTGTGTCCCCAACACACCCAATACAACGGTAAATTGTATAAGTGCACTAGTTCAGCGAAGAGATGGTGATACAAGTGCAATATGGATGGTAGATATAGGTTTTTGTAATCTGAAAATATAAAAACAGCAATGTAACTAATGATAAAAGTGAGCACAAACGGTATTGCAATGCTAGGAAACAAGGCCTAGGGTTCATACTTTCACTAGTGCAAGTTCTCTCAACAATAATAACATAATTGGATCATATAACTATCCCTCAACATGCAACAAAGAGTCACTCCAAAGTCACTAATAGCGGAGAACAAACGAAGAGATTATTACTGGGTGCGAAACCACCTCAAAGTTATTCTTTCGGATCGATCTATTCAAGAGTTCATACTAGAATAACACCTTAAGACACATATCAACCAAAACCCTAATGTCACCTAGATACTCCAATGTCACCTCAAGTATCCGTGGGTATGATTATACGATATGCATCAAAAAATCTCAGATTCATCTATTTAACCAACACAAAGAACTTCAAAGAGTGCCCCAAAGTTTCTACCGGAGAGTCAAGACGAAAACGTGTGCCAACCCCTATGCATAAGTTCACGAGGTCACGGAACTCGCAAGTTGATCACCAAAACATACATCAAGTGGATCACGTGGTATCCCGTTGTCACCACAGATAAGCACATGCAAGACATACATCAAGTGTTCTCAAATCCTTAAAGACTCAATCTGATAAGATAACTTCAAAGGGAAAACTCAATTTATCACAAGAGAGTAGAGGGGGAGAAAGACCATAAGATCCAAATATAATAGCAAAGCTCGCCCCGAGGGTGAACTACTCCCTCCTCGTCATGAGAGATTGTGCCGACTCAAGAACATGAGAGAGAGAGAGAGATCAAACACATAGCTACAGGTACATACCCTCAGCCCCGAGGGTGAACTACTCCCTCCTCGTCATGGAGAGCGCCGAGATGATGAAGATGGCCACTTGAGAGGGGTTCCCCCTCCGGCAGGGTGCCGGAACAGGGTCCCGACTGGTTTTCGGTGGCTATGGAGGCTTCTGGCGGCGGAACTCCCGATCTATTCTGCTCCTTGATGTTTTTAGGGTATATGGACATATATAGGCGAAAGAAGTCGGTCAGGGGATCCTCGAGGGGCTCACGAGGGTGGGGCGTGCCCAGGGGGTAGGGTGCGCCTCCCTACCTCTTGGCTTCCTCGAAGCTTCCCTGACGTCTACTCCAAGTCTCCTGGATTTCTTTCGTTCCAAAAATAACTCTCCCGAAGGTTTCATTCCGTTTGGACTTCGTTTGATATTCCTTTTCTTCAAAACACTGAAATAGGCAAGAAAACAACAATTTGGGCTGGGCCTTCGGTTAATAGGTTAGTCCCAAAAATAATATAAAAGTGTTTAGTAAAGCCCATAAACATCCAAAACAGATAATATAATAGCATGAATACTTCATAAATTATAGATACGTTGGAGACATATCACTAGTACATCGAGGTACTATACAAACGGTTTTTAACCCCTTCCCACGATGGCATTTGGAACCGTCACCAAGTGAGTGTGGGAGATAGGGGGGTCCTTCCCACACGACCCAGAAACCGTCAGGGATATGCCCTCCTGGCACACATGCTCGGCAAAATGAGTTTGTGCGCGACCGACGACCACTCAAATACAGAAATACATACAATAGTGCTCAAAAAAAATACAATTATACATGCAAAATCATTTCCAGTCATAACTACATCCCACACAGTCAGTCACCGCTAAACGTTTCCGTTCGTATATACATCCCACACAGTCGCTCCAAGGAAAACGTTTTTGTTCGCAAGTACATCACACTCAATTTTCCCCATTAAATTGTTTGTGATAGTGTTTCCATTGCACACGGTATTAACAATTTTATCTTTTGCGTTATTGAATGCATCACACACAGTGCCTAGAAGAAACTGTGTGTCAAGGGTTGTCCATCACACACAGTTTTTATGTGGTTATCGTTTGCGCCAGGTGGCCTAACGCGAACACTTCTCAAGAGGATGTCGTGTGTGATTGTTCATTATCTAACACGGTTTATTCCTAGAAACTGTGTGTGTTATTGAATGCATCGCACACGGTGTTTTCTCAATAACCGTTTGCATAGAAAACCCTAATTAGCAGGCTAATTATCTGATTATTAATAATCCGTTTATTAATGGGCCAATTCCAGTTGTGCCCCTAACTTGAACCCACTACTCAGTTTTGCCCCTAATTTTCAGGTATGCTCAGTTTTGCCCCTCCGCCGTTACTGTCACTTATAGAAATGCCCTTTTGCGCCGTTACCGTCCGGTCAAAGGACTTTGACCATCTAGAAAAAAATAGCAAAAAATCAAAAAAATCTGAAATTTTGTGGGATCGAAGATAGTCATGTCCGCAAGGCGCGTGTAAATTTTTGTGTTGGTTGCACTCTCCGGGAGCTCGTGGCAAAGGAAAACAAAAATAATTTATGCCTATGAACAGTAAATTTGAAAAAAATAGCAACAAAATTCAAAAAATTGAATTTTTTTGGCTTCAAAGAGGCTTGAGTGCACAAGGTGGTTGCAAGTTTTGGCATCAAATGACGTACGAGGTGCTCAAGATAAAAAAACAAAATAGTGCATTTTTTCAAAGTTTTTTGAGCTAAATTTTGATTTTTTTCTCCACAAGCTCCTATGATGTCCAAACACAACAAAAATGTGCACACATCTTGAGCACCTGAGTATCTTCAGGCCAACAAAATTTCATATCTTTGATTTTTTTTCTATTTTTTTGAATTTACTGTTCACATAAGTACAAAATTTATGTTTTTCCTTTGCCACGAGCTCCCAGGGTGTCCGAACGACATGAAAATTTGTACACACCTTGCAGACATGAGTATCTTCGATCCCACAAAGTTCCAATTTTTTTTGATTTTTTTGCTATTTTTTCAGGGCGGGCAAAGCCCTTTGACCGGATGGTGACGACATAGAAGGTCATTTCTATAAGTGAAACTAACGACGGAGGTACAAAACTGAGCATACCTAA
Organism: Triticum urartu; assembly: GCF_056163025.1. Lineage (NCBI taxonomy): Eukaryota > Viridiplantae > Streptophyta > Magnoliopsida > Poales > Poaceae > Triticum > Triticum urartu. The sequence continues at coordinate 402,795,858 of NC_141876.1, forward strand.
AAATTAGGGGCAAAACTGAGTAGTGGGTTCGAGTTAAGGGCATAGATGTAAATGTCCCATTATTGATCTAATTGACATTTCATATTAAGCACACAATATATTTCATTTTCATAATTGAAATACATCAGAGTACAACATCATATAGCTTCAGCACTCAGCTACCCCATTACACAACTACACCAGGACCAAGTTTCACATGCAACATCTATAACCTTTCAAAATTAGCATCATAGATGGTACATAGACAGATGTATCTCATCTGGAAAACCACTGAAGCAGAACGCGAATATTGAGCCTTCATTGATGTTGAAGGTCTTTGTAACTTTAGGCCAGTGCCTGTGGATGATTGACCGTCCATCCTTCATCCTCTTCAGGAACACTTCAATATTGAACTGTGGCTGTTGTATGAATACCTTCCTCGTCTCCTGACCATACAGGTGGTTTGAGAGGTAATCATGAGTGAACTTCTTTGGAAAGTCCTGAAAACAAGGATGTGCATAAATATCTTCTCTATATTGGAAATTGGGCAAAGGAATAAAAAAGGCAAGGTATAATAGTTAGTACCATCCTGTAGTGAACTGATGTCTTCTTCATTGTGCAGACAAAGATCTTGCTATTTTTTGCCGCTAATTTCTTTATCCTAACAATATTTTTGAGTTTCTTGACTTGACTAATATTCATGGAAAACTCATTTCCCCATATGCAAAAAGGGTCAAATAGTGGGTCAAAACCTCTGACAACAGGACCTACATGTGCTAGACCAAATTGTTAAAAACCTAAATATTAGAATGGTTCCTGCAATTGTACAATAATGTGCTATTAGACAACAGACCATGCACGTGCTAACCTCGATTATAAACCTCAGTGCTTCCCATTGTTTCCCTGCAACACATATAAGGTAGTTAGTCATCAGGTTAAGTAAGGGTTCGCATGCTATCAGTAAAATATGTTGATGAAAAATAAGCACATTGCAGATTCATCAGATTAATTCAAGCCACATGGAAAACCCATTTATCCAAACCAAGCATGATTAAGAACTAGAAAATATAGCACTTGTATATGTTTCTTATGTATTAAGTGCAACCAAATTCGATTTATTCCTCACATGCACAACAATACAAAATTCTACCCACGACAATTGGACATCGCGTTGCAGAATTGAACCAAGCAGTTAACTAAACACCACAACAAATGAACCAAACATTAACTGAGCACCACATTGCATAATATAACATACTCCTAATAGAAGATCAGACAGTTAACCAAAGCAAGCATGCTTAACAACTTGGAAATATAGCAATTGTATTTGTTTCTCATGTATTTACTATAGCCAAATTCAATTTATTCCTCACATGGTATACAATAACAGAATGCGCCCACAACAATTGAACATTGCATGGCAGATTGAACCAAACAACCAACTACGTCGCATCGTCGGCGCGTGAGGCATCGACAGTGGCCTCTACGGCGAGGTGCTCCTCCAAGATCTAGGGGTCGGCACGAATGGCAGCCATCGCGACCTCATCCGCGCGTGCGGCCGCGATTTGCTTCTCCGTTGCCAAATGCTCCTTCAGATCCTGGCTAAACTGCGTGCACCATGGCTTAGGGTGGCGCTTATTTTGTGGAGGGGTCGGTGATTTGGGTGGAAGGTGTCACGCTCGCGCCGGCGGTCGGGGCATGTGGGATGTGGAAGGAGGAGGATGGGGGTCGGGTGTGGACCTGCTTGGATAGACGAGGCCGAGCAGCGTGAAGGAGGGTCGCCAGCAAGGAGGCGGCACTACAAGAAAGGAGTGAAGGTTTGAACTTAGAAAGGAAGGGAGAAACAAGGGAATTGTGGCTTTTGGTAAGGGGGAGGGTGTGGGGAGGTAGATATTTCTACAGAAGCCGAAAATTTGGAATCGCTTCAGCAAAAAAAGTGGCGCGCAAAGTGTCGTCAGACACGGTCCCTTATTCAGAATTGTGTACGATATGTGAACATCACAAACAATTCAAATAGCTTAACCCATGTGTGATGAGTTTGAACGTAAAAAAATTGGGTTTGAATTTCCCTGGTTACAGTGGTCATCCACGTCATTGAATAATTTGGGTACACAAAGGAGACTACAGCACACCCACACTTCTTAATCGAGTAAGTTCAGCAATTAAACAGAGCTAACTGACCTAAACATTACTCTAACAAATTAAAGACCGGTGCTCTTAATTAAACAAAACAAAGAGTACTACTACAGCTAGTGCTCGTCGATCTCCGCCACTGCCTCCATGTCCAGCTCGCGCCCGACGGTCTCCTGGGGAAGGGGCTTCATGGCATCAATTGCACCATACTCGGCAAGCATCTCTCCATCCATGTTCGCCATATCTTTGGAATAGGCCGCCACGAGCTGGGCGTGGACAGCCACGATCTGGGCTCTGGCGGGCTCCGTCATGGAAAGGTATGCCGCGCAGGAATGGACGGCTGCTCGAACTCTCTCGGTGATCGCCAACTCTTCGGCCGTGGGTTGCCGACCGTTGTCGGAGAAGCTTCGTTTGATTTGTGCGGTGACCGTCATGAGCTGGGCGTGGACGGCCTCGACATGGTAGTGGGCGGCCTCCATCAGGGCTTTGGCCACCACTGCAGAACGGACAGCTATTGTGCCGCTCCCGCTAGTTACTATCCTAGAGGCAGATGCTGCCGCCGCCACCTGAGAAGCAACAACGGCCGTTTGGGCTGCCTTGGCCGCCCGGACGCAGACTGCGGTCGCCCTCACGAAGCTTGTTAGCAGGCGCCTGGCGGCTGCGGGCGCGCTCTCGCCAGAGTGGGCCGCCGAAGTTGCCCTTATGACGTGGGTCCATGTCCCCATCTTTCACCAGCGACGAATGAACAGTGAAATGATATTTGGGGAGTGAGCTCGTGTGCTTGACATGCCGGCTGTGGACTATAACCGGCGCACCTTCTCGCGTAAGCCATAGGCATACTATACACCGACGGTGCTCCAAGATATTTTGTGCTGCATCTCACACGGTTGGTGATAACAAACTATGTGCGATCTACTTGGTTTATCATCTTGATTTGAATTACGTAATGGGTCATAGCTGCAAAGGATGGTGTTTGAATTGCTAGAACTTTTATCTGCAGTGAACATGCAACTATAGGTGTGTCGTTAAAAAAATTGGAAATATTCAGGGTTTGTTTGGACGTTTTTATACATTAACTTGGTTTTGTAGGCATTTCAGGTGCATAATTCAAATTTGAACTACATGCACATGCTCAAGTGCATATAAACAAGTTGAAAAATCAAATATGTGTCCTTGGTTGCATGCTTAGGTCCCATGCAAGAAATGGGAATGAATGTCACACACCCTGCCACCGCCACTTGGCCGCAAACATTGAGATACTTGGTTTTTAAATTCTAGTAAATCCAAAACTCGTCTGAAATTCATTAAACTTGGCATGCTATCATGTAGCGGCATCAACATGCCATGGTAAAATATTTGTCCCATTTGGGGCAGGTTTGGTTATAAGTTTCTCACAAACCAGAGCTTCTCACAACAAGCGTGATGGTTTCGGTAGGGAACATGCCACCTTTGGAGACGAAACGATATCCGTTGCCTCTTATTGCTTTCAAAAACTTTCAAGTGTCAACATAGAACAACAGGAGTGTTGCGTTTATTTTTGGAATTTTTCAGGGTTCATTTGGACATTTTTATACATTAACTAGGTTTTCTAGGCATTTTATGTGCATAATTAAAATTTGAACTACATGCACATCTCCAGTGCATATAAACTGGTTGAAAAATCAAATATGTGTCCTTGGTTGCATGCTTAGGTCCCATGCAAGAAATGGGAATGAATTTCAAACACCCTGCCACCGTCACTCGGCCGCGAACATTGAGATACCTGGTTTTTAAATTCTAGTAAATCCAAAACTTGTCTGAAATTCATGAAACTCGGCATGCTATCATGGAGCGGCATCAACATGATGCGGTAAAACTTTTGTACGATTTGGGGCAGGTTTGGGTATAAGCTTCTCATAAACCAGAGCTTCTCACAACAAGCGTGATGGTTTCGGTAGGGAACGTGCCACCTTTGGGGACGAAACGATATCCGTTGCCTCTTATAGCTTTCAAAAAATTTCTAGTGTCAACATAGAACAACAGGAGTGTTGTGTTTAATTTTGGAATTTCTCGGGGTTCGTTTGGACATTTTTATACATTAACTGGGTTTTCCAGGCATTTTATGTGCATAATTCAAATTTGAACTACATGCACATGCTCCAGTGCATATAATCTGGTCGAAAAATCAAATCTGTGTCCTTGGTTGCATGCTTAGGTCCCATGCAAGAAATGGGAATGAATGTCACACACCCTGCCGCCGTCACTCGGCTGCAAACATTGAGATACCTGGTTTTTAAATTCTAGTAAATCCAAAACTCGTCTGAAATTCATGAAACTTGGCATGCTATCATGTAACGGCATCAACATGCCGTGGTAAAAAATTTGTACCATTTGGGACAGGTTTGGGTATAAGCTTCTCACAAACCAGAGCTTCTCACAACTAGTGTGATGGCTTCGGTAGGGAACGTGCCACCTTTGGGGACGAAACGATATCCATTGCCTCTTATTGCGTTCAAAAAAATTCGAGTTTCAACATAGAACAACAGGAGTGTTGTGTTTATTTTCGAATTTTCCGGCTTTCGTTTGGACATTTTTATACATTAACTGAGATTTCTCGGCATTTTATGTGCATAATTCAAATTTGAACTACATGCACATTCTCCAATGCATATAAACTGGTTGAAAAATCAAATCTGTGTCATTGGTTGCATGCTTAGGTCTCATGCAAGAAATGGGAATGAATTTCAAACACCTTGCCACCGTCACTCGGCCACAAACATTGAGATACATGGTTTTTAAATTCTAGTAAATCCAAAACTCATCTGAAATTCATGAAACTTGGCATGCCATCATTGAGCGGCATCAACATGCCGTGGTAAAAAATTTGTCCCATTTGGGGCAGGTTTGGGTATAAGCTTCTCACAACAAACGTGATGGTTGCGGTAGGGAACGTGCCTCCTTTTGGGACGAAACGATATCTCTCGCCTCTTATTGCTTTCAAAAAATTTCTAGTGTCAATATAGAACAACATGAGTGTTGTGCTTAATTTTGGAATTTTTCAGAGTTCGTTTGTACATTTTTATACATTAACTGAGATTTCTAGGCATTTTATGCGCATAATTCAAATTTGAACTAAATGCACATTATCCTGTGCATGTAAACTGGTTGAAAAATCAAATATGTGTCCTCGGTATCATGCTTAGGTCCCATGCAAGAAATGGGTATGAATTTCAAACACCCAGCCACCGTCACTCGGCCGCAAACATTGAGATACCAGGTTTTTAAATTCTAGTAAATCCAAAACTTGTCTGAGATTGATGAAACTTGGCATGCTGTCATGGAGTGGCATCAACATGCCGTGGTAAATTTTTTTGTCCCATTTGGGGCAGGTTTGGGTATAAGCTTCTCACAAACCAGAGCTTCTCACAACAAGCGTGATGGTTTAGGTAGGGAACGTGCCACCTTTGGGGACGAAACGATACCCGTTGCCTCTTATTGCTTTCAAAATTTTCTAGTGTCAACATAGAACAACAGGACTGTTGTGTTTAATTTTGGAATTTTTTGGGGTTTGTTTGGACATTTTTATACATTAACTGGGTTTTCTAGGCATTTTATGTGCATAATTCAAATTTGAACTACATGCACAAGCTCCAGTGCATATAAATTGGCTGAAAAATCAAATTTGTGTCCTTCGGGGAATGCTTAGGTCCCATGCAAGAAATGAGAATGAATTTCAAACACCAGGACACTGTTGATTGCCGGCAAAAGGTTGAGATACTTTGTTTTTAAATTCTAGTAAATCCAAAACTCGTCTGAAATTCATGAAACTTGGCATGCTATAATGGAATGGCACCCGACATGCTGTGGTATTTTTCATGTCCATTTTGAGAGAAGGCGCACTCAAATAACAACCAACAAAGGCATTTTGAAACAAATAGCTGCCAGTGTAACATCTCAAACGTTTTGTATAATTTAAATTGTGTGCGTTCTGTTAAGCATTCACGTGACGCCACGCCTCACTCTTTTAATTGCTAGGAGGTGTCGTGCGGACAGGTGCTTGAGTGCTTGACTAAACGGAAGGCGTGCGAGCTACACTCCAATGCGGAGGCTCACCGGGAAGTGTGCGAGATGTACGCCGCGCAGGCTCACCAGGAAGCGAGCTCTTTGACTTCCATGGCCGCCCGCCTTGCTCGCATCCTCTACATTAATGGTTTATATAGCAGGCCACTAAGCATTGGGATTTTGGGGGACTTCACTGAGTTGGGCGGGAAGCTTGTGCGGGAACTTGCGAGGTTGCGCGGGAACGGGCTCACCGACGATTCATTAGCGCCACTTCGAGCCACCGTTTGGCCAAAAGAACGCCCCCGCGCGCTGCGCAAGCTTGCGTTGTAAGCCGTCTGCAGTAGCGGGGTGACAAGACGTGCGAGTGGAGGAAGAGAGGACACGTACACATACGGTTAATACAAAAAACGTTTGAGATTTAGTTACCTACTATACCCCCGTCCTGATTTATAAGTAGGATTTAACTAATAAAATGTGAATGCATGTCGCCAAAGATTATATCGTTGGAGTCGTATTTGAACATAGTTTCCAGCTATACAATTTTTGTAACATGCATTAATACTTTTTTGGTTAAATTTAAAGTTATATACCAGCAAGCGTTTGCCCGCAACACACATGGCTTATTCCATCACAAACAGCTCGGATGGATCAACTGTATGCCACGTATCGCACACGCAACTCTAATATGATTCGTGCTTGATGTCTCCGACATCGCTCGCATAGTTCATCTTATTTGCCACATATCATTGTGCCGGCCTCTGCTCGTGTCCCTCGGCAAGCTCTGCTCGCCGTTAGGCACCGCAGCGCGCTCTACTCACGTCCGTCGGCGTGCTCGGCTTGTGGACAACTTTTCCTTGCGTGTTCAACTACTATATGCATATATATATGGTTGCTCGCCGTTGAGGCGACAGCGGAGCGCTGTGCTCGCGTCCCTCCGTGCGCGCTCTGCCAGCGGTTGGGCGTGCGCACGATCACGTCGGGGGCCCCATATGCACGCCGCGCGTGTTGCCACGCGAGGCAGTTACATGCGGTACGATGTAGTTACGCGCTACAAATTAGAACTGCCATCAGGGCCTGCCGATATTCCTGGCCGTCCGGCTTCCCCTTTAATTCCCATAGCCATTATAACCTTAGTCTCTTCAAACTTTCGATCGCGCCCCACAACACAACAAGCACACCCACGATGACACATAGAGAGGGGATGTCCAGTGGCGCTCCATTGGAGTTCGGCGAGCATAGAGTGGAGACCCACGCGAGGGAGACAGATCTCTCGGTGGTGTACACCATCGACCCGTCCGTGGTGGACGACTACATCAACATCATTGAGCAGTTGCTTGCTCGAGACAAGTACAAGGTGGTCGGCATCGACCTCCAGTACACCACCGGTCGTCCCAGCATAGATTAGAAGGTTGTCGTTGCCCAGTTGTGCGTGCACCATCATGTCCTCATCTACCACTACTACATGGCTGATACGTCTCCAACGTATCTATAATTTTTGATTGTTCCATGCTATTATATTATCTGTTTTGGATGTTTAATGGGCTTTAATATACCTTTTTATATTATTTTTGGGACTAACCTACTAACCAAAGGCCCAGTGCAAATTGTTGTTTTTTTGCCTATTTTAGTGTTTCGCAGAAAAGGAATATCAAACGGAATCTAAACGGAATGAAACCTTCGGGGGAGTTATTTTTGGAACAAACGTGATCCAGGAGACTTGGAGTGGATGTCAAGAAAGAAGCGAGGAGGCCACGAGGCAGGAGGGCGCGCCCCCTCGTGGCTGGTGAGTGGCCCCCCTCTAGTACTTCTTGTGCTCAGTTTTTTTATATATTCTGAGAATAGATTCCGTGAAGTTTCAGGACTTTTGGAGCTGTGTAGAATAGGTCTCTAATATTTGCTCCTTTTCCTACCTAGAATCCCAGCTGCCGGCATTCTCCCTCTTTATGCAAACCTTGTAAAATAAGAGAGAATAGGCATAAGTATTGTGACATAATGTGTAATAACAGCCCATAATGCAATAAATATCAATATAAAAGCATGATGCAAAATGGACGTATCAACTCCCCCAAGCTTAGACCTTGCTTGTCCTCAAGCGAAAGCCGAAATCGAAAAATATGTCCAGATGTTTAGAGATAGAGGTGTCGATAATAATAAAATACGGACATGAGGGCATCATGATCATTCTTAGAACAACAACTTATATAATTATTTTCATATGATCTCTTATGCTAAAGTAGCAATTCAATCACAATTTCAAGTATGAATCATAAAGTTCATTGAGAACCAACAAACTCTAATCTCAGTCATTGAGGCAATTGCAATTTATCATAACATAGAAAGAGTCAATATAAGTGCTTTTCAGCAAGTCCACATACTCAACCATCATATAGTCTTTCACAATTCCTAACACTCACACAATACTTACGGGTATGGAGTTTTAATCGGACACAGAGAAAGATAGGGGCTTATAGTTTTGCCTCCCAACGTTTTACCTCAAGGGTAATGTCAACAATAATAGTTCATGAAAACTCACATCCAATTAGCCATATATACCAGGATCTTTCCAACATATTGTGCTTGCCAAAAGATAAAATGTAAAAAGGAAAGGTGAAGATCACCATGACTCTTATGTAAGGTGGGAGATAAAAGTAAAAGATATGCCCTTCGCAGAGGGAAGTAGAGGTTGTCATGCGCCTTTATGGTTGCATGCACAAAATCTTAATGCGAAAGAACGTCACTTCATATTGCCACTTGTGATATGGACCTTTATTATGCAGTCTGTCGCTTTTATTTCTTCCACATCACAAGATCGTATAAAGGTTATTTTCTCCCACACTAATAAGTCATACATATTTAGAGAGCAATTTTTTTATTGCTCTGATGACAACTTACTTGAAGGATCTTACTCAATCCATAAGTAGATATGGTGGACTCTCATGGCAAAACTGGGTTTACGGGTATATAGAAGCACAAGTAGTATCTCTACTTGGTGCAAAGAGTTTATCTAGCATGAGGGGGAAAGGCAAGCTCAACCATGTTGGATGATCCATGGCAATATAATTTATCTTAGATGTAAGAAAACATAACCCATTACGTTGTCTTCCTGGTCCAATGTCAACTCTTTAGCATATCATATTTTAATGAGTGCTCACAATCATAAAAGATGTCCAAGATAGTATATTTATATGTGAAGACCTCTCTTTCTTTATTACTTCCTATTAATTGCAATGATGACCAAAACTATGTTTGTCAACTCTTAACAACTTTTATTCATCATACTCTTTATATGTGAGCTCATTACTCTCCATAAGATCCATATGATCTCTTTTATTCTTTTTATTTCTTCTCTTTTATTTTATTCCCTCACGATCATAGCAAAATCATCAAGCCCTTGACTCAACACTAATCTTTATTATATAGCTCACGGACTCGATTACATAGAGGGATCATAAAGCAAAACTCAGAACTAGATCATACCAAAAACTTTATTCTACCAGATCAAAATATTATCAAAAGGATCGAACTAAGAAAAACGGTAAAGATGAAGGTGATGGTGATACGATACCGGGGCACCTCCCCTAAGCTTGGCAGTTGCCAAGGGGAGTGCCCATACCCATGTGATTATATCTATTTTGTTGGTGAGGAAGGTGATGGTTTTGTTGATGGCGCAGGCTTCTTCCTTAATTTGCGCTTGAGGACAGAATTTTGGTCCCTTAGGTCATCGATCTCCTGCTCCAGGCTCAGTATCTTTTTGCATAGTTCCTGCTTGTTTTCCTGCAAGAGGCGAAAAGAGATAAACTCGATCTTAGGTCTCTTTACTCTATCCGGGAGGCTTGACTTTTTGAACTCCACATGCATGTCCCCAGGTTGAGGTAATGGTACTTCATCTTCTTCTGAGCTCATCTCTTCCCTTCCCTTGGGTTCATAGTCATCTTCTTCTTCTGTAGTCCAACCACAATACTCCACATCCCCGTAGACCTTAGGATCTGCAAGGTAGTCAGCTATATCGCTTTCTCCTTCCGAATCCTGGGACGACATGTTGCTCTAATCTGCAGCAGGATAATTGCGTGATACGGGAGTCAAAACCTTCGGGAGATTATATAATGAATTTTTACCGACCAAAATACGTAACGTGCAAGAAAACGGAGTCCGGAGAGCGCACGAGGTGCCCACGAGGCAGGGGGCGCGCCCAGGGGGAGGGTGCGCCCTCCACCCTCGTGTCCTTCCCGGACTGCTTCTTATTTTTCCATTTTTCTAAATATTGTAAAACAGAGAAAAAATGCCATTAGAACTGTTTTGGAGTCGGTTTACTTACCGTACCACATACCTATTCCTTTTCGGAGTCTGAAACATTCTAGAAAGTGTCCCTTATGTATTCCTGCGGGGATACGGTTTCAATAACATTGGTTTCAACATTTATAGGATTACCTGAGATATAATGTTTGATTCTTTGACTGTTCACCACCTTCGGATTCGTGCCTTCGAAGTTGTTGATTTTTATGGCACCAGAACGATAGACCTCCTCGATAACGTAAGGACCTTCCTATTTAGAGAGAAACTTCCCTGCAAAAAATCTTAAAAGAGAGTTTTATAGCAATACATAATCACCTACATTAAACTCACGCTTTTGTATTCTTTTGTCATGCCATTTTTAACTTTTTCTTTAAACAATTTGGCATTCTCATAGGCTTGGGTTCTCCATTCATCAAGTGAGCTAATGTCAAATAACCTCTTCTCACCGGCAAGTTTGAAATCATAATTGAGCTCTTTAATAGCCCAATAAGCCTTCTGTTCTAGTTCGAGAGGTAAGTGACATGCTTTTCCATAAACCATTTTATACGGAGACATACCCATAGGATTTTTATATGCAGTTCTATAGGCCCATAATGCATCATCAAGTTTCTTGGACCAATTCTTTCTAGATCTATTAACAGTCCTTTGCAAAATTAATTTGAGTTCTCTATTACTCAATTCTACTTGACCACTAGACTGTGGGTGATAAGGAGATGCAATTCTATGATTAACATCATACTTAGAAAGCATTTTACGAAAGGCACCATGAATAAAATGCGAACCACCATTAGTCATTAAATATCTAGGGACTCCAAACCTCGGAAAAATAACTTCTTTAAGCATCTTAATAGAGGTGTTATGATCAGCACTACTAGTTGGAATAGCTTCTACCCACTTAGTAACATAATCAAGAACAACTAAAATATGTGTATATCCATGAGAGGCAGAAAAAGGTCCCATATAATCAAAGCCCCAAACATCAAATGGTTCAATAACAAGTGAATAATTCATAGGCATTTCTTGACGTCTACTAATATTACCAATTCTTTTACATTCATCACAAGATAAGACAAACTTACGGGCATCCTTGAAGAGAGTAGGCCAATAAAAACCGGATTGCAATACCTTATGTGCAGTTCTATCTCCAGCATGGTGTCCTCCATAAGCCTCGGAGTGACACTTGCGTAGGATCTGTTCCTGTTCATGCTTAGGTACACAACGTCTAATAATACCATCTACTCCTTCTTTATAAAGATGTGGGTCATCCCAAAAGTAATGTCTCAAATCATAGAAGAACTTTTTCTTTTGCTGGTATGTGAAACTAGGTGGTATAAATTTAGCAACAATATAATTAGCATAATCAGCATACCATGGAGTAGTTCGAGAAGCATTTATGACATTAATTTGTTCATCAAGAAAGCTATCATCAATAGGTAGTGAGTCATCAAGAACATTCTCTAACCTAGACAAGTTGTCTGCAACGGGGTTCTCAGCTCCCTTTCTATCAATAATATGCAAATCAAATTCTTGTAGCAAGAGAACCCATCTAATAAGTCTAGGTTTAGCATCTTTCTTTTCCATAAGATATTTAATAGCAGCATGATCCGTGTGAATAGTTACTTTAGAATCAACAATATAAGGTCTGAACTTATCACAAGAAAATACAACTGCTAAGAATTCTTTTTTAGTAGTAGCATAATTTCTCTAGGCATTGTCTAGAGTTTTACTAGCATATTGAATAACATTTAGTTTCTTATCAACTCTTTGCCCTAGAACAGCACCCATAGCATAATCACTAGAATCACACATAATTTCAAAAGGTAAATTCCAATCAGGTGGCTGAACAATAGGTGCAGAGATCAATGCTTTCTTAAGTATTTCAAATGCTTCTACACAATCATTATCAAAGATGAACGGTATATCTTTTTGTAATAAATTAGTCAGAGGCCGATAAATTTTTGAGAAGTCCTTAATGAACCTCCTATAAAAACCGGCATGACCAAGGAAACTTCTTATACCTTTGATGTCCTTGGGACACGACATCTTTTCAATAGCATCAACTTTAGCTTTATCAACTTCAATGCCTCTTTCAGAAATTTTGTGCCCCAAGATAATACCTTCATTAACCATAAAGTGGCATTTCTCCCAATTCAAGACAAGGTTAGTTTCTTCACATCTATGCAAAACTCGATCAAGGTTGCTTAAGAAATCATCAAAAGAGGCTCCATAAACAGAGAAATCATCCATGAATACCTCACATATCTTTTCACTAAAATCAGAAAATATAGCCATCATGCATCTTTGAAAGGTAGCAGGTGCATTACATAAACCAAAAGGCATACATCTAGAAGAAGAAGTACCGAAAGGGCAATTAAAAGTGGTCTTAGATTGATCATCATCTGATACAAGTATTTGAGAGAAACCGGAATAACCATCTAGAAAGCAAAAATGTGTATGTTTGGATAATCTTTCTAGCATTTGATCAATGAAAGGTAAGGGGTAATGATCTTTTTAGTAGCCTTATTTAATTTGCAGAAATCAATTACCATCCTATAACCTTTAATAATTCTTTGCAGAATCAATTCATCTTTATCATTAGGAACGACAGTAATGCCTCCCTTCTTAGGAACACAATGGACATGACTTACCCACTGACTATCAGCAACATGATAAATTATACCTGTCTCAAGGAGTGTCGGTGTCAAAACCGGCGGATCTCGGGTAGTGGGTCCCGAACTGTGCGTCTAGGCCGGATGGTAACAGGAGGCAGGGAACATGATGTTTTACCCAGGTTCGGGCCCTCTTGATGGAGGTAAAACCCTACGTCCTGCTTGATTAATATTGATGATATGGGTAGTACAAGAGTAGATCTACCACGAGATCAAGGAGGCTAAACCCTAGAAGCTAGCCTATGGTATGATTGTTGTATATGGAGTTGATTGCCTACGGACTACAACCCTCCGGTTTATATAGACACCGGATAGGGTTAGGGTTACACAGAGTCAGTTACAATGGTAGGAGATCTTGAATATCCGCATCGCCAAGCTTGCCTTCCACGCCAAGGAAAGTCCCATCCGGACACGGGACGAAGTCTTCAATCTTGTATCTTCATAGTCCAGGAGTCCGGCTGAAGGTATAGTCCGGCTACCCGAACACCCCCTAATCCAGGACTCCCTCAGTAGCCCCTGAACCAGGCTTCAATGACGATGAGTCCGGCGCGCAGATTGTTCGGCATTGCAAGGCGGGTTCTTCTCCAAATCCTGTGTACCTATAGGAATAATGTCTGATTTTTGTAATGTAGCACTCCTCGACTCCCACGCCCAATAATGGCCGTCTTCCACGTGTCAAACGAATGCGAAAAGCCAGGGCGTTTTTACATCCACGCCCCTAGCCGTATAAACGAGCCGCCTATTTAACGGGATGGGGATTTAGGTCCAAACCACATCTTCTCCTCTCCACGAGTTATCATCAGAGCGCTTCCAGCAAAGGTCCATTCCAACATGACCAGCCGTCGCAGCTCCTCCCCTCGCCCCTCCGGTCCCAAACCCGGGGACTGGGAGAGTTGCACCATCCCGCATAGCGAGTTAGTGTCGCTTCAGGCCAAGGGATTTCTCCCTCAGGCATACATGGTCCCGGTCCGAGCCGGTCTCGCCACCTACAATGGCGGAAAACAAGGGGAGAGCACCCCCAATCCTTCTAAAGGAGAGCGGGTGTGCCTCGTCCCTTATCTAATAAGGGGACTGGGGTTTCCAATTCATCCATTTCTCCGCGGGCTTTTGGAGTTCTACGGCCTCCAGCTGCACAATCTCACGCCCGCCTCCGTATTACATATTGCGGGTTTCGTCTCCCTTTGCGAGCTATTTTTAGGCGTTGAGGCTCATTTTGCGCTGTGGAAGAGGTTATTCTGCCTGGTGCCCCGTTCTCGAGAGGGGTCTATATACCAAGTGGGCGGAGCCAAAGTATGGCGCATCGCCGGGACCGGATACCTATCCGGAACCCCAAAGAAGGCGTCCTAGGACTGGCCTTCAGAATGGTTTTACATAGATGACGTCCCGCTACCGGACCCTATCCGGGTCGGTCTCCCTGAGTTCAACAGTGCTCCATTGAAGAAACACTTGAGCTGGCGTCCGCGGAGCTCTCAGAGAGAAAGCGACAGAGACGTCCTTTACCTGATGGGATGGATAAGACTGTTGGCTCATTCCGGACTAACCATGATTGGAGTCATTGCTGCATGCATTATGCGGGGGTGCAGCCACTTCAATATAGAGGCCACCCCATGTGGGATTTCAACGGGGAGGATGACGCCACCCGTTACGGTCGTAAGGGGCCGGCCTCAGCTACCGCCCTAGTAAAGATCTTATCCTCTTTGTACAAGGGAGAAAAGGAGGAATTCCTCCGCGTCAATCCGCAGGCCAGATTTACTATGTACGATCCTCCAAGTTGAGTAAGTGAATAATTGCGCTTGCCTGTCTGTTTTATACTCCCATGGTTAGATATGTAGTCTAACGACTTCAGTGCGGGAACTGCGACAGGAGGTAAAGGATATAAACAGCCGCCCTCCACAGCCCGAGGACCCAGAACGGTCCCTCGATCCGGACTCCGAAGAGGACCCGGACATATCGGTGGAGCTTATCGACGGGGTGTTCCATCAGCTAAGCAAGGACAATACCTTGGTAGCCATCACGGCTGATTACCCAGGGTTAATCCCGGCCTCCTAGGTGACAGAAACCGGAGTCTCATTCCCTTGAGAGATTCCACTCTCACGTATTCCGGTGTTTCTGACGACAACCGTGTTTTGCAGGGGAGATTTCCGAGGCAGGAGGCCGAACCTGCGGCGGCTAGCCAACGAGGGGCCGCAGGACCCCGTGGGGCAAAAAGGAATGCAGTCCGGACTGAGATGCCGACGCAAAGGTATAGCGCACCCTCTATTTCCCTGGTGTTATTCTGTTAGGGCATATTAACGTTCGTGCTATCTTCAGAACGAAGAGACCTCGCCGGACTACATCCGGAGAGGTTGCCAATCGTGCCCCCATCAGCCAGGCTCCAACGCCTGGCCAGGAAGCGGAGGCGAGCACAAGGCGCGCACCGGACGCTCCTCCGACAGAGGATGCAGACAGGTTGTCTGCCACAAATTCTGAAGTGGAGAGAGCCATGAACCACAGGCATCGCCGGACAGTTCTACGCGATGCTTGTTTCTCCCAAGAGGCTTTAGATGCCTTTAATTCGGGAGATGCGTACCTCCGTGCCGCTCAAAATGCTTTAGCCAGAGCCATGGAGCAGTATGTAAAAGACATACGGGTAAGAAAATTTTGGTCAAATATAGATATACCAGTAGCCCCCGAGACTTGAAACAGTTAGAGCAACTGATTTAAGGATCATTTAATAAGCAGGTTCTTACAGAGAAGAATACTGTACTGTCCCAGGAGCTGGAAAAGTGCAAGGCCCAACTAGAGGCCGCACTAGCCACAGCAGGGGAGCCCAAAGAGACCCCCTCAGGTAAGATACACTTCGAAAGATTAGTATTGTGCGGTGTGGGTGCAAATCTGACAAATCATGTTGCAGATGGCGCCGAACTCGATCCGGAAAAGCAACAACTCTTACGCCGGCTAAAGGCCGGTGAGAGTACGTTGACAAAGGTGAGGCGAGAGAAGAATGCTCTTCAGGATGCCAACACCCGGCTGGACGTCGAACTTAAAGATGTTCGTGGCCAGCTGTCGGACTCCACGAGGGAGAATCCGCGGCTTCGACGCGGCATATTCAGTAAGTGCTTGAATGAACTTTGAAAAAAAAGAGTTCAGCGAGGAAGTCGACTAACAGAGTAATGTCTGTAGGTATGCTCACAGGTCGTCCTGTAGAGGAGATGCCCGGTTCTACGGGTGACCTTCTTCCCGAACTCATGCAACTGCACGAGTGAATTCGGCAGGCGATGCAAGGTGTTGCCCAAGCCTTATGGCCTTCCCACTCCATGCCCGAGGGCCTTGGAGAGCTTGCGGGAGAAGCTGAAGGGAGCTCGGCGGCGCTTCTGGTTGTGGAAGATATCGGCCTGCCGACAAGGCGCTAGGGAAGCCTGGGCCATGGTGAAGACCCGTTTTACGAAGTCTGACCCAAACCACATGGCCGAGGTCGGACCAGTGGGGCCTGACGGGAAGGAGATCCCTGTGAGCTTAGTATACGGCCAAGTAGAGTTGGCCGCGAAGTATTCCCAGCAGGACTGTAAATTAGACAGCCTGTTAGATGGTATAGAAGAGGAATACAATCAGTCAGAATGACTATTTAATTTTGAATTGACATGTGTAATGCCTTCTAGCCAGATTGTAGATCGTTTGTCGTTGCCGACCTTTTCGCTTCAACCTCGGGACCTGACGGTCCGGAGTGTGTCCGAATACCATAGCGGTTATATAAGAACCATGGTATGCGTGGAGACCAGGCGTAGGGGTCATTAGTGCTTTATCAGACAAGTGCCCAACTAGTTATGTTATATTACATGGTTAGTAAGAAACATCTTCCAGAGAGAATAGTTCCGTTAGGGGTTCCTTTCGCTGGGAGGCATGCCCTAAAGTGCATGTCCGGACTGCATAAAAAGACGCAGAAAAAAAGCATCTGGGGGCGCATAAAATGAGTAAAAAGATCATCTTTTATCTCACCGACCGAATATTCCCTTAAGAATGCTAGCTTTCGGCTTCACCCAGTCTGAGGTACACATCCGGTTGACCCGGCAGTAACAATCGCAGAGGTGCTCCCTTTACCGCCTAGCCGAACAATCGGGAACGTAGGAGTACGCACAGGAGCCAGGCAACCCAGCTTAGCCAAAACTTAAGTCATATCGATGCATATAATGGTGAAGAAAAAGGTACATGCGGAATTTGACGCATGTGTTGGGCATGAAGCCCGTATAAATAAGCTTCTGTTAAAGAAGCCCCCAGGTTTAATGAGTGCGAGTGGCGCGTCACTAGATGAGCCTTTAAGGGCTATAAAAGAAAAGAGGGGAAGGAGAGAAATGTAAGACAGAAAAGTGCAAAAAATGGACAGAGGAAGGAGACGAACACAGAGTCCGGCGCTAGGCATAGAATCTTCGGAGACGGGTGGCGTTCCACGGGTTCGGCTTGAGTCGGTTATCCGACGCATCTCACAGGCGGTACGCCCCGCCAGTCAGGACTTGGTCGATTATGAATGGACCTTCCCACTTGGGCTTGAGTTTGTCCTTTTTCCTATCCGGCAGGCGTAGAACTAGTTCGCCAACATTGTAATTTTTGGCCCGTACTTCTCTGCTTTGATATCTTCGAGCCTGCTGTTGATAAAATGCGGAACGGGCTTTTGCCACGTCACGCTCCTCCTCCAGGGCGTCCAAGTTGTCCTGCCGATCGAGCTAGGCTTCTATTTCTTCGTACATGCGCACTCTAGGTGAGTCATGAATTATGTCACAGGGCAGAACTGCCTTTGTGCCGTACACCATAAAAAATGGTGTGTATCCGATGGTGCGATTTGGCGTGGTCCGCAGCCTCCATAGCACGGAGTCGAGCTCCTCTACCCAGTGCGTGTTAGATTCCTTGAGGAACCGCACCAGTTTGGGTTTAATGCCGCTCATGATAAGACCATTTGCATGTTCGACCTGGCCGTTGGTTTGTGGGTGATAGACAGAAGCATAATCGAGCTTGATGCCCATGTTTTTGCACCAGAGTTTTACCTCGTCGGCGGTAAAGTTTGTACCGTTATCGGTTATGCTGCTGTGGGGGATGCCATAACGGTGTACAACCCCGGATATGAAGTCTATCACAGGTCCGGATTCGGCCGTTTTAACAGGCTTGGCTTCTATCCATTTGGTGAATTTATCCACCATGACCAGTAAGTATTTTTTCCTATCAGTCCCACCTTTAAGGGGTCCGACCATGTCAAGCCCCCAGACCGCCAAAGGCCAGGTGATGGGTATAGTTTGGAGTGCGGTGGGTGGCATATGGCTTTGGTTGGCAAAAAGTTGGCAACCAGTGCATCGTTGGACTAGGTCCTGAGCATCTGCCCGGGCCGTCGGCCAATAAAAGCCTGTACGGAAAGCCTTGCTAACAAGGGACCGAGCAGCGGCGTGGTGACCACCGAGTCCGGCATGAATTTCAGCCAGAAGGTTCCGCCCTTCCTCTTCGGAGATGCACCTTTGAAGGACTCCGGTAGTGCTTTTCTTATAAAGCTCTCCCTCATGGACTCTATAGGCTTTAGATCGCCGCACTATGCAGCGGGGTTCGTTTTGGTTCTCCGGGAGTTCCTGCCTAGTAAGGTAGGCTAGGAATGGTTCTGTCCACGGGGCGATGACCGCCATTATTACGTGGGCTGAAGGTGTAATTTCATTGGCAGAGCCTCCAATTGTGTCAGATTGTTCGGCGTCGAGTGGTGCGGCTGGGTCTGGGCTGTTATTTGTGGGTTCCCCCTCCCATGCTACGGATGGCTTGAACAATCTTTCCAAAAAGATGTTGGGGGGGACTGCATCGCGTTTTGCTCCGATGCGTGCCAGGACGTCCGCTGCTTGATTGTTTTCCCGGGCTATATGGTGAAACTCCAGCCCTTCGAACCAAGCTGACATTTTTAGGACGGCGTTGCGGTAAGCTGCCATTTTTGGGTCCTTGGCGTCGAAGTCTCCATTTATTTGGGATATTGCGAGGTTTGAATCCCCGCGTACCTCTAGGCACTGGATACCCATGGATACTGCTATCCGGAGACCATGTAGGAGGGCCTCATATTCGGCTGCATTGTTGGAATCCATGTACATGATTTGGAGCACATATTGGACTGTGTCTCCTGTGGGGGACGTCAGGACGACGCCAGCCCCCAGTCCGGCCAACATTTTGGAGCCGTCGAAATGCATAATCCAGTTTGAATATGTGCCGTACTCTTTAGGGAGCTCGGCCTCCGTCCATTCTGCGACGAAGTCGGCCAAAACTTGCGATTTAATAGCTCTCCGTGGCTTATAGGTTATATCGAACGGGAGAAGCTCGATGGCCCATTTCGCAATCCGGCCTGTTGCGTCGCGGTTGTTGATAATATCGTTGAGTGGTACTTCCGAGGCTACTATTATGGAACACTCTTGAAAGTACTGTCGTAGCTTCTGGGATGCCATGAATACCGCGTATGCAATCTTTTCATAATGCGGGTACCGTGATTTGCATGGAGTGAGGACAGTGGATACGTAGTAGACCGGCCTTTGAAGGGGGAATTTGTGTCCATCTGTTTCCCTCTCGACAACGAGCACTGCGCTGACAACTTGATGTGTTGCTGCAATGTGCAATAACATTGGTGCGCCGGTGTTCGGCGCGGCCAGGACTGGGTTTGTTGCCAATATGGCTTTTATTTCATCAAGTCCGGCCGTGGCGGCCTCCGTCCACTCGAAGTGTTCGGTGCGCCGAAGGAGGCGATAGAGGGGTAGTGCCTTTTCTCCCAAGCGGGAGATGAAGCGGCTTAAAGCCGCCACGCATCCGGTTAATTTTTGTATTTGTTTGAGGTCCTTTGGGATATCCAATTGTGACAAAGCTCGGATCTTGGCTGGATTTGCTTCAATTCCTCTACCGGATACAATGAAGCCCAAGAGCTTTCCGGCTGGAACGCCGAAGACACATTTTTCTGGGTTGAGCTTGATGTCATATTGTCGGAGGTTATCGAATGTAAGCCTCAAGTCGTTTACTAGGGATTCGACATGTCTGGATTTGACGACCACATCATCCACATACGCCTCCACTGTTTTGCCGATCTGGTTTGCCAGACATGTCTGGATCATGTGCTGATATGTTGCGCCGGCGTTTTTTAGCCCGAAGGGCATTGTGTTGAAGCAGAATGGGTCGTATGGTGTGATGAATGCTGTTGCAGCTTGGTCCGATTCTGCCATCTTGATTTGATGGTAACCGGAGTATGCGTCGAGGAAACACAACAAATCGTGTCCTGCGGTGGCATCGATAATTTGATCAATGCGGGGGAGGGGGAAGGGATCCTTTGGGCAAGCCTTGTTAAGGTCTTTAAAGTCGACACACAGGCGCCAGGATTTGTCCTTCTTTGGTACCATCACCAGGTTTGCTAGCCAGTCCGGATGTTTTATGTCTCTGATGAATCCGGCCTCCAATAGCTTGGCTAGCTCCTCTCCCATAGCCTGTCTCTTGGGTTCGGAAAAACGCCGAAGGGCTTGTTTGACAGGTTTAAATCCTTTTTAGGATATTTAAGCTGTGTTCGGCCAGCCTGCGTGGGATCCCTGGCATGTCTGAAGGGTGCCAGGCGAAGATGTCCCAGTTCTCTCGTAGGAACTCTCGTAGTGCGGCGTCTGCATCAGGGTTCAGTCGTGCCCCGATTGAAGCTGTTTTATTCGGGTCCGTTGGATGGACCTGGAATTTGACTATTTCGTCGGCTGGCTTGAAGGATGTGGATTTGGATCTCTTATCGAGTATCACATCATCCCTGTTGACCGTGGAGCGCAGCGCAGTCAGTTCCTCGGCCGCTAAGGCTTCGGATAGCGCCTCAAGGGCTAATGCGGCCGTCTTGTTTTTGGCGCGGAGTGCTATGTCCGGATCACTAGCTAGAGTGATAATTCCATTCGGCCCGGGCATCTTAAGCTTCATGTACCCGTAATGGGGTATTGCTTGGAAGATTGTGAATGCTTCCCACCCTAGTAAAGCGTGATATCCGCTCTTTAAACGGGGCCACCTGAAACGTGACTTCTTCGGACCTATAATTATCCGGCGTGCCGAACGCCACATCTAGTGTGATTTTTCCTGTGCAGTGCGCTTCCCGACTGGGGATTATTCCTCTAAAGGTTGTGCTGCTTCGCTCGATGCGGTTCCAGTCTATTTCCATTTTTTGAAGGGTTTCCTCATAAATGAGGTTCAGTCCACTGCCTCCATCCATGAGCACCTTGGTGAGGCGAAAGCCGTCCACTATGGGACTGAGGACCAATGCGGCTGGTGCTCGGGCTGTTCGGAATCTAGGTTCATCACTTGCTTTGAAGGTAATAGCAGTGTCGCTCCATGGATGTTGCAACTTGATAGACTTCGGCGAGGCTGCGGAGTGTTCTTTTTCGCATATTGTTTGATGCGAAAGTCTCGAAGACTGTGAGAACGGTACTGGTGTCCTCGGGCTGGCTTTCTGCGGCCTCCAGAATTAAGAGGTCCTCGCCAATTTTGGCCACCTGCCGGAGTATCCAACATGCTCTAAGGTTGTGAGTTGGTGTGGCGTCCTCTGTACTGTGAATTCTACAGGGTCCATCAAGCCACCTTTCCAGTACGGTTCCATGCCCTGTAGAGGGTTTTGGCTTTTTGGTGTTCATCCCGGGTGTCCTATGATGATGCACCCTCTTAGTTCGGATGGGATTACTATTCAAGGCCGGATTATCCCAAAATTTTATTTCGGTTTTCCAGGCGCTTTCCATCGCATAGTATTTTTGTACTATGGACACCAAGTCAGCGAAGCGTGTAATATCATGACGACTTACAGCGTTAAGGATTCCCTCGTCCGTGCAATTACTGCAGAAAATTGAGATTGCGTCTCCCTCGCGGCAATCCTTTATCCTGTTCATAACCAGGAGGAATCTGGCCCAGTAATGATGTACTGTTTCCTCGGGCCTCTGCCTGATTTGGGAGAGATCGCTTATGTTCGGGTGGGCGGGTGTCGTTGAATCTGAAACCTCACCCAATCCAAGATTCGGAGGCCGAAGAGTTTCCAAACTCTGAAGTTCGGATTCTTGAATGTTGTCCAACGAATCT
Source organism: Triticum urartu (assembly GCF_056163025.1). Classification (NCBI taxonomy): domain Eukaryota; kingdom Viridiplantae; phylum Streptophyta; class Magnoliopsida; order Poales; family Poaceae; genus Triticum; species Triticum urartu. The sequence continues at coordinate 402,818,030 of NC_141876.1, forward strand.
AGCCCGTTGCCTGATCCTAAGCTCAGGTCTTGAGTTACATCCTCCTCTCCGCGGGTATCCGGCTTGGAGGAGTCGGGAATTCGGACGTCGCTAGTCCTTCAAATAGATGAAGGGTCGCCGCAATGCGCCTCTACCATGGCAACGCGGTGAGTGACTTGGGGAGAGTTAATTTCTCTTAGATCGGGTTTAAGCCCAACGTGGTCGTAATCCATAGCGACCCCTAGGGCGGCGATGCGATCCAAGAGCTCGTTTACGGAAGAGAGCTCCGTTGGATCTAGCTGCTCGACGAGCTCCGAGCTGACGTGTAGGTTGCTTTTGATGACCCGAGAGGTCACCGTCGATGCAACAGCCAAACAGGCGGTCATGAGGAAACCACCTAGCCGGAGGGTTTGGCCGACAGCCAAGGCTCCCTTAGCAACGGCGCCGTCTTTAAATACGGGAGGAGGCATCCTTCCTGATTGTGACGGCACAGAGGAACTCTCAATGAAAGCACCAATGTCGGTGTCAAAACCGGCGGATCTCGGGTAGTGGGTCCCGAACTGTGCGTCTAGGCCGGATGGTAACAGGAGGCAGGGAACATGATGTTTTACCCAGGTTCGGGCCCTCTTGATGGAGGTAAAACCCTATGTCCTGCTTGATTAATATTGATGATATGGATAGTACAAGAGTAGATCTACCACGAGATCAAGGAGGCTAAACCCTAGAAGCTAGCCTATGGTATGATTGTTGTATATGGAGTTGATTGCCTATGGACTACAACCCTCCGGTTTATATAGACACCGGATAGGGTTAGGGTTACACAGAGTCGGTTACAATGGTAGGAGATCTTGAATATCCGCATCGCCAAGCTTGCCTTCCACGCCAAGGAAAGTCCCATCCGGACACGAGACGAAGTCTTCAATCTTGTATCTTCATAGTCCAGGAGTCCGGCTGAAGGTATAGTCCGGCTACCCGAACACCCCCTAATCCAGGACTCCCTCAAGGAGCTTTAGTATTTCTTTTCTTACCACTTCTTTCAGCTTAGGATTTAGCCGTCGTTGATGATCAATAACTGGTTTGGCATCTTTCTCCAAATTTATTTTGTGTTGACATAGAGTGGGACTAATGCCTTAAGATCATCAAGAGTATATCCAATAGAAGCACGGTGCTTCTTCAGAGTTATCAATAATTTTTCTTCCTCCTTCTCTGAAAGGTTAGCACTAATAATAACAGGATATATCTTCTTTTCATCAATATAAGCATATTTAAGAGTATCAGGCAATGGTTTAAGCTCAAACACGGGATCACCCTTGGGTGGAGGAGGATCCCCTAAGATTTCAACATGCAAGTTGTGTTTTAGAATAGGTCCCTGTTTAAAGAACACTTCATCTATTTCCCTTCTTTCATTCATAAACAAATCATTTTCATGGTCCAGCAAATATTGTTCTAAAGGATCACTAGGAGGTACATCAATAGAAGCAAGACCGATAATTTCATCTTTACTAGGCAGTTCCTCTTCACGGTGTTGTCTACGAAATTTAGAAAAGTTGAACTCATGAGACATATCACCTAAACCAATAGTAACAACATCCTTTTTGCAGTCTATCCTAGCATTAACAGTGTTTAAGAAGGGTCTACCAAATATAATGGGACAAAAGCTATCTTGTGGGGAACCAGGAACAAGAAAATCAGCAAGATATTTAGTTATCCCAAACAGGACTTCAACATCTCTAACAATCCCAATTGGTGAAATAGTATCTCTATTGGCAAGTTTAATTGTGACATCAATATCTTCTAACTCAGCAGGTGCAATATCATGCATAATTTCTCTGTATAAGTCAATAGGTATTGCACTAGCACTAGCACCCATATCACACAAGCCATGATAACAATGATCTCCTATTTTAACAGAAATAACAGGCATGCCTACTACAGGTCTATGTTTATCTTTAGCACAAGGTTTAGCAATTCTAGCAGTTTCATCACAGAAATAAATAACATGCCCATCAATATTATCAGCCAAGAGATCCTTAACAATAGCAATATTAGGTTCAACTTTAACTTGCTCAGGAGGTGTATAGGTTCTAATATTGCTTTTACGAACCACAGTTGAAGCTTTAGCATGATCTTTTATCTTAACATGAAAAGGTGGTTTCTCAACATAAGCAGTAGGAACAACAGGATCATTATAAGCAATAGTCTTTTCTTCAACTTTAATAGTTGCAACTACTTTTACTTCAATGGGAGGATTATATTTAAACCACTTCTCCTTAGGGAGATCAACATGAGTAGAAAAAGATTCACAGAAATAAGCTACTATCTCAGAGTCAAGTCCATATTTAGTGCTAAATTTATGGAAAACATCAGTACCCATAAAATATTTAACAATATCAAACTTAGGTGTCATACCCGACTCCTTACCTTTGTCGAGATCCCAATCTTCAGAGCTGCGTTTAATTCTTTCCAATAAATCCCATTTGAATTCAATAGTCTTCATCATAAAAGAGCCAACACAAGAAGTATCGAGCATGGTGCGATTGTTATCAGAAAGCTGAGCATAATTTTTTTGGATAATCATTTCTCTTGAGAGCTCATGATTGGGGCATGAATATAACATTGATTTAAGCCTCCCCCAAGCTTGAGCGATGCTTTCTGCTTTGTGAGGCCAAAAATTATATATATATTTTTACGATCACGATGAACAAGATGCATAGGATAAAACTTCTGATGAAATTTCAATTTCAATAATTGTAGTTCCATGATCCCATATCATCACATAGCCTATACCATGTCAATGCATCTCCCTCCAAAGATAAAGGGAAGACCTTATTCTTGATAACATCATCGGGCATACCTGCAAGCTTAAATAATCCACAAACTTCATCCACATATATTAGGTGCTCATCAGGATGTAATGTTCCATCTCCTGCAAAAGGATTAGCTAGCAGTTTTTCTATCATACCCGAAGGAATTTCAAAGTAGACATTATCATTTTCAGTAGGTTAAGTAGGTTGAGGAGCAACTCTTTGCTCTACTAGTCGGGGTGAAGATACCCCGAAAAAGCCCCTCAAAGGATTACTTTCCATAGTAACAAGTGACAGTAAATTTCAGCACACTATATAAAAATTTTCTTACCAAATTCCACCTACTAAAGGCGCTTCACTCCCCGGCTACGGCGCCAGAAAAGAGTCTTGATGACCCACAAGTATAGGGGATCTATCGTAGTCCTTTCTATAAGTAAGAGTGTTGAACCCAACGAGGAGCAGAAGGAAATGATAAGCGGTTTTCAGTAAGGTATTCTCTGCATGCACTGAAATTATAGGTAATAGATAGTTTTGTGATAAGATAAATTGTAACAAGCAACAAGTAACAAAAGTAAATAAAGTGCAGCAAGGTGGCCCACTCCTTTTTATAGCAAAGGACAAGCCTGGACAAACTCTTATATAGAGAAAAGCGCTCCTGAGGACACAAGGGAATTATCGTCAAGCTAGTTTTCATCATGTTCATATGATTCGCGTTCGGTACTTTGATAATTTGGTATGTGGGTGGACCGGTGCTTGGGTACTGTCCTTACTTGGACAAGCATCCCACTTATGATTAACCTCTATTGCAAGCATCTACAACTACAACAAAAGTATTAAGGTAAACTGATAAGTCTCCGTCGTATCTACTTTTCCAAACACTTTCGCCCTTGTTTTGGACTCTAACTTGCATGATTTGAATGGAACTAACCCGGACTGATGCTGTTTTCAGCAAAATTACCATCGTGTTATTTATGTGCAGAAACAAAAGTTCTCGGAATGACCTGAAACTTCACGGAACGTCTGTTTGGAAATAATAAAAAATCCTTGCAAAAGATGAAGACCAGGGGGCCCACACCCTAGCCACGAGGGTAGGGGGCGCGCCTCCCCCCGCAGGGTGCGCCCCCTACCTCGTGGGCCCCCTGGAGCTCCTCCGACCTCAACCCCAACTCTATATATTTGCTTTCAGGGAGAAAAAAATCAGAGATAAGGATTCATCGCGTTTTACGATACGGAGCCGCCGCCAAGCCCTAAAACCTCTCGCGAGGGCTGATCTGGAGTCCGTTCGGGGCTCCAGAGAGGGGAATCCGTCGCCATCGTCATCATCAACCATCCTCCTGATACGTCTCCAACGTATCTATAATTTTTGATTGCTCCATGCTATATTATCTACTGTTTTGGACATTATTGGGCTTTATTATCCACTTTTATATTATTTTTGGGACTAACCTATTAACCGGAGGCCCAGCTCAGAATTGCTGTTTTTTGCCTATTTTAGGGTTCCGAAGAAAAGGAATATCAAACGGAGTCCATAGAGAATGAAACCTTCGGGAACATGATTTTTGGAACGAACAAGACCCAGGAGACTTGGACCCTACGTCAAGAAATAAAGGAGGAGGCCACGAGGTAGGGGGGCGCGCCTACCCCCCCAGGAGTGCCCTCCGCCCTCGTCGGCCCCCTGTTGCTCCACCGACGTACTCCATCCTCCTATATACACCTACGTACCCCCAAACGATCAGATAGGGAGCCAAAACCCTAATTCCACTGCCGCAACTTTCTGTATCCACGAGATCCCATCTTGGGGCCTGTTCCGGAGCTCCGCCGGAGGGGGCATCCATCACGGAGGGCTTCTACATCAACACCAAAGCCTCTCCGATGAAGTGTGAGTAGTTTACCTCAGACCTTCAGGTCCATAGTTATTAGCTAGATGTCTTATTCTCTCTTTTTGGATCTCAATACAATGTTCTCCCCCTCTCTTGTGGAGATCTATTCGATGTAATCTTATTTTTGCGGTGTGTTTGTTGAGACCGATGAATTTTGGGTTTATGATAAAGATTATCTATTAACAATATTTGAATCTCCTCTGAATTCTTTTATGTATGATTGGTTATCTTTGCAAGTCTCTTCGAATAATCAGTTTGGTTTGGCCTACTAGATTGATCTTTCTTGCAATGGGAGAAGTGCTTAGCTTTGGGTTCAATCTTGCGGTGTCCTTTCCCAGTGACAGCAGGGGCAGCAAGGCACATATTGTATTGTTGCCATCGAGGATAACAAGATGGGGTTTTTATCATATTGCATGAATTTATCCCTCTACATCATGTCATCTTGCTTAAGGCATTACTCTGTTTTCATGAACTTAATACTCTAGATGCATGCTAGATAGCGGTCGATGAGTGGAGTAATAGTAGTAGATGCAGGCAGGAGTCGGTCTACTTGTCTCGGGCGTGATGCCTATATACATGATCATACCTAGATATTCTCATAACTATGCTCAATTCCGTCAACTGCTCAACAGTAATTCGTTCGCCCACCGTAAAATACTTATGCTCTTGAGAGAAGCCACTAGTGAAACCTATGGTCCCCGGGTCTATCTTCATCATATTAATCTTCCAATACTTAGTTATTTCCTTTGCTTTTATTTTAGTTTGCATCTTTATCATAAAAATACCAAAAAAATTATCTTATCATATCTATCAGATCTCACTCTCGTAAGTGACCGTGAAGGGATTGACAACCCCTTATCGCATTGGTTGCGAGGAGTTATTTGTTTTGTGCAGGTACGAGGGACTCGCGCGTAGCCTCCTACTGGATTGATACATTGGTTCTCAAAAACCGAGGGAAATAATTATGCTACTCTGCTGCATCACCCTTTCCTCTTCAAGGGAAAACCAACGCAAGTGCTCAAGAGGTAGCAAGAAGGATTTCTGGCGCCGTTGCCGGGGAGTCTATGCAAAAGTCAACATACGAAGTACCCATCACATACCCTTATCTCCTGCATTACATTATTTTCCATTTGCCTCTCATTTTACTCTCCCCCACTTCACACTTGCCATTTTATTCGCCCTCTCTCTCTATCCTCCCTCTCTTTTTCTGTTCGCCTCTTTTCCGTTTGCTTGTCGTTATGACTAGTCCCTTATCTGCTCCTTTGTCTCCCGAGTTTGAAGTTCTTCACTTCAAACAAGGGCAAGGAGAAAATTTAAAAGATGCTTTGTTTAGAATGATGGAATCTTACCGTTATTGTACCCTAGAGGTGAATTTTAGAATTTTGCTTCGCAACTTTTATGTTGGTCTAAATATGTTTCATAGACAACTTTTGGATTGCGTTGCCAAAGGCAATTTTATTGAAATTGATCCTAGTATTGCGCATGAAATTATAGAAGGTATAGTAGGAACTCTACCTCAACAAAAGGGGCCTCATCATACCCAAGAGGAAACGCAAGTTTTTGAGAAAATTTGCGAAGTAACCAAGATTTTACAAAAGTCTCTTGAACCTCTTAAAAGCGTTAGCGGGAATCTCCACCGCATGAATATGTTGATTACCCTCTGCAATAAGTGGTTGGACTCTTTAGATCTCAAGATTTCCGAATATGAAGGGAAACGTAAAGAACCTCCCGGATTCGAGCATAACTCCGCTAAAATAATTAAGAATCAAGATGATAATACCTAGATCTATCCTTGCCTTTTATGCCTAGCTAGGGGCGTTAAACGATAGCACTTGTTGGGAGGCAACCCAATTTTATTTTTATTCCTTGCTTTTTGCTCCTGTTTAGTAATAAATAATTTATCTATCCTCTGTTATGGTTGTGTTTTTTGTGTTTAATTAGTGTTTTTGCCAAGTAGAACCGTTGGGAAGACTTGGGGAAAGTCTTGATATCTTGCTGTAAAAAACAGAAACTTTAGCACTCATGAGAACTGCTGCCATTTTTATTTGGAAAGTGCTATTTAGTTAATTCTTTTTGCAGATGATGAATAGATAAATTCCTCACGTCCAGCAATTTATTTTAGAATTTTTGGGGTTCCAGATCTTGCGCTAGCTACATATTACTACAGACTGTTCTGTTTTTGACAGATTCTGTTTTTCGTGTGTTGTTTGCTTATTTTGATGAATCTATGGCTAGTAAAATAGTTTATAAACCATAGAGAAGTTGGAATACAGTAGGTTTAACACAAATATAAATAAAGAATGAGTTACTTACAGTAACTTGAAGTGGTCTTTTGTTTTGTTTCGCTAATGGAGCTCACGAGATTTTCTACTTTAAGTTTTGTGTTGTGAGTTTTCAAGTTTTGGGTAAAGATTTGATGGATTATGGAACAAGGAGTGGCAAGAGCCTAAGATTGGGGATGCCCATGGCACCCCCAAGATAATATAAGTACACCTAAAATCCAAAGCTTGGGGATGCCCCGGAAGGCATCCCCTCTTTCGTCTACTTCTATCGGTAACTTTACTTGTAGCTATATTTTTATTCACCACATGATATGTGTTTTGCTTGGAGCGTCTTGTATGATTTGAGTCTTTGCTTTTTAGTTTACCACAATCATCCTTGCTGTACACACCCTTGAGAGAGCCATACATGATTTGGAATTTTTTAGAATACTCTATGTGCTTCACTTATATCTTTTTGAGTTATATAGTTTTGCTCTAGTACTTCACTTATATCTTTTAGAGCACGGTGGTGGATTTGTTTTATATAAAATATTGATCTCTCATGCTTCAATTAGATTATTTTGAGAGTCTTAAATAGCATGGTAATTTGCTTAAATAATCCTGATATGCTAGGTATTCAAGATTAGTAAAAAAAATCTTATGAGTGTTTTGAATACTAAGAGAAGTTTGATTCTTGAGGATTGTTTTGAGATATGGAGGTAATAATATCAAAGTCGTGCTAGTTGAGTAGTTGTGAAATTGAGAAATTCTTGTGTTGAAGTTTGCAAGTCCCTATCATGCACGTATGGTAGACGTTATGTAACAAATTTGAAACATGAGGTGTTATTTGATTGTCCTCCTTATGAGTGGCGGTCGAGGACGAGCGATGGTCTTTTCCTACCAATCTATCCCCCTAGGAGCATGCCCGTAGTGCTTGGTTTTTGATGACTTGTAGATTTTTGCAATAAGTATGTGAGTTCTTTATGACTAATGTTGAGTCCATGGATTATACACACTCTCACCCTTCCATCATTGCTAGCCTCTTCGGTACCGTGCATTGCCCTTTCTCACATTGAGAGTTGGTGCAAACTTCGCCGGTGCATCCAAACCCCGTGATATGATATGCTCTTTCACACATAAACCTCCTTATATCTTCCTCAAAACATCCACCATACCTACCTATTATGGCATTTCCATAGCCATTCCGAGATATATTGCCATGCAACTTTCCACCATTCCGTTTATCATGACACACTCATCATTGTCATATTGCTTAGCATGGTCATGTAGTTGACATAGTATTTGTGGCAAAGCCACTGTTCATAATTATTTCATACATGTCACTCTTGGTTCATTGCATATCCCGGTACACCGCCGGAGGCATTCATATAGAGTCATACTTTGTTCTAGTATCGAGTTGTAATATTTGAGTTGTAAATAAATAGAAGTGTGATGATCATCATTAATAGAGCATTGCCCCCCAAAAAAAAGAGGCCAAATAAAAAAAGAAAAAGAAAGGCCAAATAAAAATAAAAGGGACAATGCTACTATCCTTTTTCCACACTCGTGCTTCAAAGTAGCACCATAATCTTCATGATTGAGAGTCTCTTGTTTTGTCACTTTCATATACTAGTGGTAATTTTTCATTACAAAACTTGGCTTGTATATTCCAACAATGGGCCTCCTCAAATGCCCTAGGTCTTCGTGAGCAACCAAGTTGGATGCACACCCACTTAGTTTCTTTCGTTGAGCTTTCATACATTTATAGCTCTAGTGCATCCGTTGCATGGCAATCCCTACTCCTTACATTAACATCAATCGATGGGCATCTCCATAGCCCATCGATTAGCCTCGTTAATGTGAGACTTTCTCCTTTTTTGTCTTCTCCACATAACCCCCATCATATTCTATTCCACCCATAGTGCTATGCCCATGGCTCGCGCTCATATATTGCGTGAAAGTTTATAGGTTTGAGATTACTAAAGTATGAAACAATTGCTTGGCTTATCATCGGGGTTGTGCATGATGAGAGCATTCTTGTGTGACGAAAATGGAGCATGACTAAACTATATGATTTTGTAGGGATGAACTTTCTTTGGCCATGTTATTTTGAGAAGACATAATTGCTTAGTTAGTATGCTTGAAGTATTATTATTTTTATGTCAATATGAACTTTTATCTTGAATCTTTCGGATCTGAATATTCATACCACAATTAAGAAGAATTACATTAAAATTATGCCAAGTAGCACTCCGCATCAAAAATTATCTTTTTTATCATTTACCTACTCGAGGACGAGCAGGAATTAAGCTTGGGGATGCTTGATACGTCTCCAATGTATCTATAATTTTTTATTGCTCCATGCTATATTATCTACTATTTTGGACATTATTGGGCTTTATTATCCACTTTTATATTATTTTTGGGACTAACCTATTAACCGGAGGCCCAACCCAGAATTGCTGTTTTTTTTTGCCTATTTTAGCGTTTCGCGGAAAAAGAATATCAAACAGAGTCCAAACGAAATGAAACCTACATACTCCTTCCTCCTATATATACCTACGTACCCCCAAACTACCAGACACAGAGCCAAAACCCTAATTCTTCCACCGCCGTAACTTTCTGTATCCACAAGATCCCATCTTGGGGCCTGTTCCGGAGCTCCACCGGAGGGGGCATCGATCACGGAGGGCTTCTACATCAACACCATAGCCCTTCCGATGAAGTGTGAGTAGTTTACCTCAGACCTACGGGTCCATAGTTATTAGCTAGATGGCTTCTTCTCTCTTTTTTTGGATCTCAATACAAAGTTCTCCCCCTCCCTTATGGAGATCTATTCGATGTAATCTTCTTTTCTGGTGTGTTTGTTGATACCGATGAATTGTGGGTTTATGATCAAGATTATCTATGAACAATATTTGTATCTCCTCTAAATTCTTTTATGTACGATTGGTTATCTTTGCAAGTCTATTCGAATTATCAGTTTGGTTTGGCCTACTAGATTGATCTTTCTTGCAATGGGAGAAGTGCTTAGCTTTGGGTTCAATCTTGCGGTGTCCTTTCCCAGTGACAGTAGGGGCAGCAAGGCACATATTTTATTGTTGCCATCGAGGATAACAAGATGGGGTTTTTATCATATTGCATGAATTTATCCCTCTACATCATGTCATCTTGCTTAAGGCGTTACTCTGTTTTCATGAACTTAATACTCTAGATGCATGCTGGATAGCGGTCGATGACTGGAGTAATAGTAGTAGATGCAGGTAGGAGTCGGTCTACTTGTCCTGGACGTGATGCCTATATACATGATCATACCTAGATATTCTCATAACTATGCTCAATTCCGTCAATTGCTCAACAGTAATTCGTTCACCCACTGTAAAATACTTATGCTCTTGAGAGAAGCCACTAGTGAAACATGTGGTCCCCGGGTCTATCTTCATCATATTAATCTTCCAATACTTAGTTATTTCCTTTGCTTTTATTTTACTTTGCATCTTTATGATAAAAATACCAAAAATATTATCTTATCATATCTATCAGATCTCACTCTCGTAAGTGACCGTGAAGGGATTGACAACCCCTTATCGCGTTGGTTGTGAGGAGTTATTTGTTTTGTGCAGGTACGAGGGACTCGCGCGTAGCCTCCTACTGGATTGATACCTTGGTTCTCAAAAACTGAGGGAAATACTTACGCTACTCTGCTGCATCACCCTTTCCTCTTCTAGGGAAAACCAACGCAAGTGCTCAAGAGGTAGCACCTCTGTCGGTGTCAAAACCGGCGGATCTTGGGTAGGGGGTCCCGAACTGTGCGTCTAAGGCGGATGGTAACAGGAGGCAGGGAACACGATGTTTTACCCAGGTTCGGGCCCTCTTGATGGAGGTAAAACCCTACGTCCCGCTTGATTAATATTGATGATATGGCTAGTACAAGAGTAGATCTACCACGAGATCAGAGAGGCTAAACCCTAGAAGCTAGCCTATGGTATGATTGTATGTTGTCCTACGGACTAAAACCCTCCAGTTTATATAGACACCGGAGGGGGCTAGGGTTACACAAGGTCGGTTACAACGGAGGAGATACACATATCCGTATTGCCTAGCTTGCCTTCCACGCCAAGTAGAGTCCCATTCGGACACGAGACAAAGTCTTCAATCTTGTATCTTCATAGTCCAATAGTCCGGCCAAAGGATATAATCCGGCTGTCCGGAGACCCCCTAATCCAGGACTCCCTCAGTAGCTCCTGAACCAGGCTTTCAATGACGATGAGTCCGGCGCGCAGTATTGTCTTCGGCATTGCAAGGCGGGTTCCTCCTCCGAATACACCACGGAAGAATTTGAATACAAGGACAGTGTCCGACCCTGCAAAATAAGTTCCACATACCACCGTAGAGAGAATAATATTTCCACAAACCCAATTTGCTGACTTTTTTTGGCAACACGACATTATGCCATGGCCCGATGATTATTCGAACCGTTTCCTTTAACTAGCCCCGCACATAACGCGAGGCAGTTTTTTGACAAGTCTTGTCAAAGCAGAGATCGTGTCCCCTTATCATAGGATTCTCATTAATACGGGCATGGGTAACCCAACCGCGCCATCGATTATGGTGCTTGGGGGATAAGCGAGTTTTACCAGGCTAGTGGGGGCACATAGTTTCGGCCGCCCATATAAAGGGATAAGGATTCACCTTTTCATCCACACCTTCTTCCTCCTTTGCTCATCCATTTTCGCACACTCGAGCTCCAGCGCCCAAGTCCGCATTTCCCACCTCGACCTTCTCCAACCATGTCTGGAGCGGGAGGCAGGTGGATGGTCTCCTCCGTCACGGAGGGACACATCAAGAAGCTGAGGAGAGCCGGATACCTGCTCGACGACATCGCGCACCGGCTCCCAGATGAGGGGCAGCTCATCCCCACCCCCAGGCCCCATGAGAGGGTAGTGTTCCTTACCCATTTCCTCCGCGGACTGGGATTCCCTCTCCACCCATTCGTCCGGGGTCTCATGTTCTACTACGGCCTGGATTTCCACAATCTGGCCCCAAACTTCATCCTCAACATCTCGGCGTTTATCGTCATGTGCGAGGCCTTCCTCCACATCAAGCCCCACTTCGGCTTGTGGCTGAAGACCTTCAATGTCAAGCCGAAGGTAGTGAGTAGCCGCCAGGCGGAGTGCGGAGGCGCCATGGTGGGCAAGATGCCCAACGTCACATGGCTCGAGGGCTCCTTCATGGAGACCGTAAAGGGGTGGCAATCGGGGTGGTTCTACATCACCGAGCCGCGTGACCCTAAATGGGCAGCGGCCCCCGAGTTCCGATCTGGCATCCCCACGCGGCTCACCTCCTGGCAAGAGAAGGGCCTGTCCTGGGGCAGTTCGGGAGAGCTGACCGGACTCCAAACATGGTGAACAAGAAGCTCAAACTCGTCAACGTAGTCCAGGTCATGCTCATCCGCCGGATCCTCCCGTGCCAACAACGGGCTTTCAACTTGTGGGAGTTCAACCTGGCCCAGCACCGAACTCTGAATAGGCTCTTCGACACAACTCACAAGGATGCCTGGTAGGTGCTATTCAAGGGTGTCGAGGTTCCCCCTCCCACTACCGAGGATCGCGGATTCTGCGCGAAGCACCAAGCCAGCGCGGTAAGCTGTTTTACCTCTCACAGGATACTTGTTTTTCATAGTTTGACTCTATGCGGGATCTAAGCTCCCGTACCTTTGACAGGACTGGCAGGAGACGGCCGGACAAATCGACTGTCCGGCTCCTTTGCCCGAAGGCCCAGCAGACGCTCTCCCGACGAAGATGCTGACTCCGACTCCTTACAAGGTGCCGGAGAATACCAAGAAGGCCAAGGGAACCCGAAAGAGTTCCCGGCGCCAGGCGTCATCAGACTCATCGTCCGATAACTCCGCGACACACTCCTCCCCTGAAGACGAGGAGGAAGAAGAAGATGCTCCCCCTTCAGTTGGGGGAGACAAGAAAAGGAAGGCCGCCCCAATTGGGGAGGCCGAAGGGTCCAAGAAGGGAAGGACTCTCCTTCCAGACAGTTCCACCACCGTCGCCGAAGGCGAAGACGAGTGGCTGCTCAGGGCCAAGCCCCTGGCGAAGTCGTATGTATTCGGATACCAGAGTAACTCATAGCATTCCTTTGTCGCACTGCTTCCCCTAACGCTGAATATGATTATGCAGGCCGCCATGAGCCCGTATCGATGTATCGTCGAACGGCTCCCTAGGCTCGTCGGATATGGATAGCGATCCACTTCCGACCGCCACCTCCCCTTGCCCTGCGGACGACGCTGAGGTATTGTCTCAAGAGGCATCAGGTCGAGGGGAGACAGTCCCGGAGGCGCCTCAAGGCGACCTTCCGGACTCCGGGAGCAGAGGGAACAAGGCCCCTGAGGGCTCCGAGTTCGGCCCTCAGCCGAACACCATGCCGAAACCTCCAGTGGTTCCGGACTCGGGCAGGCGGCCTCCTTCCAAGATGGGCAAGACGCCTGTGCCGGTGACCTCTATCCATCCAGAGGCGCTGGACAATCTGCTGGGAGCGCTTCCATCGACGAGGAGCACCGTACTATTATGAGTGCGGTGGTCCAGAAGGTTCAGTCCGCCAAAAGCGGATTGACTGAAGCCTGTGCCAACCTTCTAACAGGCTTTGAGGTAAGTGTTTAAAATATAGGAAAAATATTACCGCATAGACAGTAGCCCTTGATGCTCTGTTTGGTGTTCACAAAGAAAAGCCGAACAGAGGATCGAACAATATCGCAGGAGTCTAATATAAGTATGCCAATATGCGTATGCAGGCTTCGCTGCTGGCATCTGCCGCACTGACTGCGAAGGTCGCCGCACTGAAGCAGGACCTTAAAGGGTCCAAGGACGAGCTCGGCCTTTCCAAGAGGCAGCTCGAGGAGAACAAAGGTAAGTAGTACCTAGTCTATGGATATGTATAAAAAGAATGCAATTGCAAAATGATAGGATCATCATGAATTTGCCAGGGGCCACGACGGAAGTGGCGACCCTAAAGCAAGCGCTGTCCGAGGCCGAAGATAAAGCGGCCAAGGAGCGCACCGAGCGGGAAAGGCAAGAGGCTCGGGTGGGCGAGGTGCAGCAAGAGCTCCAGGCTCTCGTGACGAAGCACGAGGTGTTGGAGCTTGACTCGAAGACGCGAGAGTCTGAGCTTGTCGTGCCGCTCGAGAGCGCAAAGAGTGCCGAGGCCGAAGCCCAAAAGGCCCTCCAGGAGATTGACTCGATGAAGAAAATAGCGGCGGGTAAGGCATTCTATATGCAAAGCAAGCATGTGAATGTAAATTACCTATTACTTACCCGAATCCGGAGCTCTCCAGGAGCATTCGCAGATTTTCCCCGCAGCGTGTCGGATGCCGCACAGTTTTACCAGGCCGAGGAGGGAAGCTCAACGGAGAAGTTGTTCTGGTCTCAGTATACTGGGACCGAACACCCGGTGCCTATGAGCGACCAGCTGAAGCAGCTGGTTGACCTACACAAGGCGGCCGAACAGGCAATGAAGGGCTTTATAGTCCGGCTGTGGCCTGGCGACGCCCTTCCGAACAGCTACTTCGGCATGGTGAGGCGGCTTGTGGATGCCTGCCCACAGCTGGAAGTCATCAAGCGGTCCGTCTGCATCGAAGGTGCACGCCGGGGTTTCGCCCGTGTGAAGGAGCAATGGGCCAAGCTAGACGTCGTGAAGCTGATCAAGGAAGGACCACCGCAGGGAAAGGAGCATCGCACCCTCGAAATTTATTATGAGGGTGTCCTGAAGGGTGCCAGTCTTGTAGCGGACGAATGTCCAAAGGATGTAATATTTGAGTAAACTTGCTTGTGTGATCCTGTATGATGAAAACTTGTTTCATATGCGCTATGCAACGCTTGTTTGAATTTAAAATATTACCTTCTGTTTGGCTGTTTATCCAATCTGAGAGATGGCTAGTCCTCGGCTTCTGCCCCCATGCTGCGAGTGCTGGGGTGTTCGGGATAAACCTAAGCACTCTTGTTCCCATTTTTGGGTCCTTCGAGGGAGGTGCTCAGCACAGCGAACAAGGCAACCAGACTAGTAATGCTTTACCACTCTCACTTAGCCATAGAATTCTATAATTTTAAATTTCGGCGAAGCCCCTGGTATTCGGAAGGCCGAATTCGGGGCGCGATACACGCCTTTAAGACGGATCGGACCGGCTCCTCGCTCTAAGCGGCATAAGTCTTTAGGGACTCGAAACCTCGCCGAACACTGAGCAGTCTCTCATCTTATCATGACAGTCAGTTTTAGCTTTCTCTACTGAGGTGCTTAGCCCAGCAGAACTGGGGCACAATCGCAGTAGTTCTCCTAGTGCTACCTTAGCCGATAAAGCGGAACGTAAGGTACCAAAACATAGGAGCCGGGCAAACCCAACATTTGACCAAAGACATGATTCGGAGCAGATGCGTATAATGCTATAAGTTCGGGGTGCCGCACTTGTGGAAGTGTTTGGACTTCTCACACCATATTGTGGGGTACTTAAGCCCCTGGTGTATTGGCCGTACCAAAGTGTACGGTTGCAAGGCGTCATTAATGAACACATATATAAAAAAGAAGAATGCAATAATAGTCTTAATGCTATGCATTGTTTATTCAAAAAGGTGCGTTAAAGCAGAATGATACAGATAGTGCGATAAGCAAAAAGTAGGACTATGTCCCTTCCAAGGGCAAGCTGAGGAATAGTATTAAAGCAAATATTTCACTCGTTATCGTAATCCACCTGGGAGTTCCGTGGTGTGACATAGCTTTCTGCCTCCTTGGTTGCCGCATCATGTGTTCGGCAATCATGCTGCCTGACAGGGTTTCCAGAGATTGAAGTCCCGAAAGAGAAAAATAACAAAGCGGGAAGCCCATAGTGCAGTTTAAGCCGCGTATTGGGTCGTGCCGTAGTTGTGCCCCCTCCCCGCCTGTGCCCATGGTATTTTTAATGCGTAATTATGTACGCATGGCACAAATTTCGCCGTTTGGCTTGGGCTGAGGTGGGGGCCGCATTGCTATGCAAGCTCAGATCGTGCCAGGCGGTCTAGTTGCTGATTACTCCGAGCGCGCTTGAAGCAGTCCGGGTCTTGAAACACCAAACTGGTGGATTGCCTTGAGAGGCTGCTTTGCACTTCTGCTGCGAGGGCCGCAGTGTGCTCCTCCGTGCGGAGAGAGCGCTCTGTGTTTCCATTAACTGTGATGACCCCCCGAGGTCCTGGCATCTTGAGCTTGAGGTATGCATAATGCAGTACCGCATTGAATCTTGCAAATGCGGTTCGCCTGAGCAGTGCATGATAGCCACTGCGGAACGAGACTATATCGAAGATTAATTCTTCGCTTCGGAAGTTATTCGGGGATCCGAAGACCACTTCCAGTGTAATTGAGCCTGTGCAATGGGCCTCTACACCTAGAATGACGCCTTTAAAGGAAGTTTTTGTGGGTTTGATCCTTGAGGGGTCTATACCCATTTTGCGCACTGTGTCCTGGTAAAGCAGGTTCAGGCTGCTGCCGCCATCCATAAGGACTCGAGTGAGGTGAAATCCGTCGATGATTGGGTCTAGGACCAGTGCAGCGAATCCGCCATGACGGATACTAGTGGGATGGTCCCTGCGATCGAAGGTGATCGGACAGGAGGACCATGGGTTGAACTTTGGGGCGACTGGCTCCAACACATATACATCCCTAAGTGCATGCTTCCGCTCCCTCTTGGGGATGTGGGTTGTGTATATCATGTTCACCGTCCGCACTTGTGGGGGGAACCTCTTCTGTCCTCCGGTGTTCGGCTGCCGGGGCTCTTCCTCGTCATCGCTATGTGGCACCTTATCTTTGTTTTCGGCAATTAACTTGCCGGCCTGCTTGAATACCCAACAATCCCTATTGGTGTGGTTGTCTGGCTTGTCGGGGGTGCCGTGTATTTGACACGAGCGATCGAGTATGCGGTCCAAACTGGACGGGCCCGGAGTGCTTCTTTTAAATGGTTTTTCCGCTGACCGGGTTTAGAGCCTTTGAATCCGGCATTGACTGTCGTATCCTCGGTATTGTCGCTGTTAATGCGGCGCTTATGTTTGTTGCAATGTGACCTGCTATTGTTGTCCATGGTGTCCGAAGTACCATGGTTCTTTGATATGTTATTACTGCGAGCCAGCCAGCTGTCTTCTCCCGCACAAAAGTGGGTCATGAGTGTTGTGAGGGCTGCCATAGATTTCGGCTTTTCCTGACCAAGGTGCCGGGCTAGCCACTCATCGCGGATGTTGTGTTTAAAAGCTGCTAAGGCCTCTGCATCCGGACAGTCGACGATTTGATTTTTCTTTGTTAGGAACCGAGTCCAGAATTGCCTGGCCGATTCTTCTGGCTGCTGAATTATGTGGCTCAAGTCATCGGCATCTGGTGATCGCACATAAGTTCCCTGAAAGTTGTCGAGGAATGCGGCCTCCAGATCTTCCCAACAGCTAATGGACTCTGCTGGCAAGCTGTTAAGCCAATGCCGCGCTGGTCCTTTGAGCTTTAGTGGGAGGTATTTGATGGCGTGTAAGTCATCACCACGGGCCATGTGGATGTGGAGGAGGAAATCCTCGATCCATACCGCAGGATCTGTTGTGCCGTCGTATGATTCAATATTTACAGGTTTGAAACCCTCTGGGATTTGATGATCCATTACTTCGTTTGTCAAGCATAGGGGGTGTGCGGCGCCTCTGTACTAGGCTATGTCGCAAAGCAGCTCGAATGAGTCGTGTCCGTTGTGGTCGGCCCGACCGGACTTACTTTTACTGTATCCGGCGTGACGTTTATCGTCTTGCATAGTGGCACACCCTCGTGATCCGTAGATCAATCTTGCATGTTTTGCTTTATGCTCCAATACGTCTCGAAGGTCTGGCGTATTTCCCCATGCCTTTTTATTTGAATGGCGTCGGGGTGCAGGCAGAGTTTTTGGCTGGAATGCCTCTCTATCACGGCCACGAGGTGGCCGATCAGCTGCGTCATACGCTTCTTCCTCCAGTCGGGGTAGCAACCTGCATTTTGGGTAACTCTTGGAGGGGCGCTCGAGTTTATATTCCTCAGCCGCGAGGACTTCAGTCCATCTGTCAGCTAGCAGATCTTGATCAGCTTGAAGCTACTGCTGCTTTTTCTTAAGGCTATTTGCCGTGGCTATAAGCCGGCGCTTGAAGCGCTCTTGTTCGACGGGATCCTCTGGCACGACGAATTCGGCATCGTCGAGGCTTGCCTCGTCTTTGGAGGGGGGCATGTAATTATCGTCCTCCACCTCTCCATCTGCCGCTCTCTCTGGAGGGCTGGCCTTTCCATCCTCCTGTCCTAGATCGTGCTGGAGGGGATTGTTGCCATCTTCGGCACTATCCGGAGTGTTATTATCTCCTGTGCCGGTATCACCACTTTTGCTTTGGCGGGACTTAGAGCGGTGCTGCTGACGTCGGCGCTTGGGTTGCTTTTTGGAGGGGTCATCCTCCGCTATCTCGTTGCCATTACCTTCTTTGGGTGTGTCCACCATGTATATATCGTATGATGAGGTGGCTGTCCAATGCCCTGTGGGCTGTGGTTCCTCTTCGTCTCCCGCATCGTCGTCCATACCGTCGATGTCTTCGGAGTCGAAGTCAAGCATGTCGGTTAAGTCGTCAACAGTGGCTACTAAGTGGGTGGTGGGTGGGCAGTGAATTTCTTCGTCATCCGCATGCCAATCCCGCTGGACATAGTTCAGCCAGGATCCTCCTGACAAGGAGAGAGAACTTAATGAGTTCAGTATGTCACCAAAGGGCGAGTGCTGAAAAATATCCGCGGAGGTAAACTCCATGATCGGCGCCCAATCGGATTCGCTAGGAACGGGCGCAAGCGGTTTGGAGTCCGTGGCCGGAGAAGGATCCGGCAGTCTGACAACACGGCTCTCCTGCAGGGTAAGGTCGATGTTCGGCTCGATCACCGTGAGGGTAAGGCCTCCGTGGCAGGGTCTATCCACCCTTCCATGGATGACGCAACTGGCTCCGAATTGAGGGTCGGAGCGGCTGCCAGTGCGATCTCCCGGACGCTGTCTGATGGTAGAGCTAAATCATACTCATCGTGAGCGCGTGACGCACAAGGCAGAGGCTCGAATCCGTCGAAGATCAAGTCTCCGCGGATATCGGCCGTTTAGTTTAAGCTTCCAAACCTGACTTGGTGGCCAGGGGCATAACTTTCGATCTGCTCCAGATGGCCAAGCGAGTTGGCCCGCAGTGCGAAGCTGCCGAATACAAAAATCTGTCCGGGGAGAAAAGTCTCACCCTGGACCGCATCGCTAACAATAGGAGCCATCACGCCTAACGGCGACGACATAGAGGAACTCTCAATGAAAGCACCAATGTCGGTGTCAAAACTGACGGATCTCGGGTAGGGGGTCCCGAACTGTGCGTCTAAGGCGGATGGTAACAGGAGGTAGGGAACATGATGTTTTACCCAGGTTCGGGCCCTCTTGATGGAGGTAAAACCCTACGTCCTGCTTGATTAATACTGATGATATGGGTAGTACAAGAGTAGATCTACCACGAAATCAGAGAGGCTAAACCCTAGAAGCTAGCCTATGGTATGATTGTATGTTGTCCTACGGACTAAAACCCTCCGGTTTATATAGACACCGGAGGGGGCTAGGGTTACACAAGGTCGGTTACAAAGGAGGAGATACACATATCCGTATTGCCTAGCTTGCCTTCCACGCCAAGTAGAGTCCCATCCGGACACGAGACAAAGTCTTCAATCTTGTATCTTCATAGTCCAACAGTCCGACCAAAGGATATAATCCGGCTGTCCGGAGACCCCCTAATCCAGGACTCCCTCAACCTCCATCACCAATTTCATGATGCTCACCGCCGTGCGTGAGTAATTCCATCGTAGGCTTGCTGGACGGTGATGGGTTGGATGAGATTTATCATGTAATCGAGTTAGTTTTGTTAGGGTTTGATCCCTAGTATCCACTATGTTCTGAG
This sequence comes from Triticum urartu, assembly GCF_056163025.1. Taxonomy (NCBI): domain Eukaryota; kingdom Viridiplantae; phylum Streptophyta; class Magnoliopsida; order Poales; family Poaceae; genus Triticum; species Triticum urartu. Next base: position 402,837,925 of record NC_141876.1, read on the forward strand.
ATTGATGTTGCTATGACTTTGCTATGCTTAATGCTTGTCACTAGGGCGTGAGTGCCATGATTTCAGATCTGAACCTATTATGTTTTCATCAATATATGAGTGTTCTTGATCCATCTTGCAAGTCTATAGTCACCTTATTATGTGTTATGATCCGTTAACCCCGAAGTGACAATAATCGGGATACTTGCCGGTGATGATCGTAGTTTGAGGAGTTCATGTATTCACTATGTGTTAATGCTTTGGTCCGGTACTTTATTAAAAGGAGGCCTTAATATCCCTTAGTTTCCGCTAGGACCCCGCTGCCACGGGAGGGTAGGACAAAAGATGTCATGCAAGTTCTTTTCCATAAGCACGTATGACTATGTTCGGAATACATGCCTACATTACATTGATGAATTGGAGCTAGTTCTGTGTCACCCTAGGTCATGACTGTTACATGATGAACCGCATCCAGCACCGATCCATTGCCTATGAGCTTCCCATATATTGTTCTTCGCTTATTTACTTTTCCGTTGCTATTGCTATCATCACTACAAAATACCAAAAACATTACTTTTGCTACCGTCACCCTTTGCTATCGTTACCTCTACTATCATATTACTTTTCTACTAAACACTTTGCTGCAGATATTAAGTTTCCAGGTGTGGTTGAATTGACAACTCAACTGCTAATACTTGAGAATATTATTTGACTCCCCTTGTGTCGAATTAATAAATTTGGGTTGAATACTCTACCCTCGAAAACTGTTGCGATCCCCTATACTTGTGGGTTATCAAGACTATTTTCTGGTGCCGTTTCCGGGGAGCATAGCTCTATTCTTTGAGTCACTTGGGATCTATATCTGCTTATCATTATGAAGAACTTGAGAGATCCAAAAACCAAGAGTTATCCCTCAACTACGAGGGGAGGTAAGAAACTGCCATCTAGCTCTGCACTTGATTCACCTTCTGTTTTGACTAAGCTTGCGACACCTAAACCTGCTTCTGCTATTCGTTCTGATATGTCGCATGTTATTGATGATGCCACTTCTGCTATGCATGATACTTATGATGAAACTACTTCTATGCTTGATACTACTGTGCCACTTGGTGAATTTCTTGATGAGCAACTTGCTAGGGTTAGAGAGAATGAAATTATTGAAACTGATAATATTGATGAAAGTGATGATGAAGACTCTTCCCCTAATAAATATGAATTTCCTGTTATTCCTGAGGGTTATGTTTTTGAAAAAGAAGATGCTTTAGCTATTTTAGCTTGCAAAGATAGATACGAGCTCAAGAGGTTATTAGCTAAATGGAAGCAGCAATCTCTTAGTGATAGAATGAAACCTGACCCTGCTTTTGCTACTTCACCTATCTGTGTTACTGATAAGGATTATGAATTCTCTATTGATCCTGATATAATTACTTTGGTTGAATCTGATCCTTTTCATGGCTATGAATCTGAAACTGTTGTGGCACATCTTACTAAATTAAATGATATAGCCACCCTGTTCACTAATGATGAGAAATCTCGTTACTTTTATATCCTTAAAATATTCCTGTTCTCATTAAAGGGTGATGCTAAGATATGGTTTAATTCTCTTGATCCTGGTTGTGTGCGTAGTCCCGAGGATATGATTTATTACTTCTCTGCTAAATATTTCCCTGCTCATAAGAAACAAGCTGCCTTAAGGGATATATATAATTTTGTGCAAATTGGATAAGAGAGTCTCCCACAAGCTTGGGGGAGGCTTCTCAAGTTACTTAATGCTTTGCCTGATCATCCTCTCAAGAAAAATGAAATACTTGATATCTTTTATAATGGACTAACCGATACATCCAGAGATTACCTGGATAGTTGTGTTGGTTCTGTTTTCAGGGAAAGAACACCGGATGAAGATGAAATTCTATTGAATAGTATGTTGACAAATGAAAATAATTGGACACTTCCTGAGCCTATTCCTAAACCAACTCCGAATAAAAGAGGTGTTCTATTTCTCAGTCCTGAAGATATGCAAGAGGCAAAGAAATCTATGAAAGAAAAAGGTATTAAAGCTGAAGATGTTAAGAATTTACCTCCTATTGAAGAAATACACGGTCTTAATTTACCACCTGTTGAAGAAACATATGATCTTAATCCATTAACTATTGAAGAAACACATGATCTTGATAATCCGACACAGGTAGTAAAGGTAAATTCTCTCTATAGATATGATAAAGCTGAAATCCCATTTACTAAGTTTGCTAGCCCATGCTTAGATCAGTTTGATAAATTTATGGATAAGCAAGAAGATTTTAATGCTTATTTTGGTAGACAATTGAAATACAATTCAAATATGCTTGAACACTTGGGTGATTATATGGCTAATGTCAAAGGTGAACTTAAACTTATTATTAAACATGCTTCTATGGTTACCACTCAAGTAGAACAAGTACTTAAGGCTCAAAATGATTTGCTCAATGAATTGAATAATAAGAATAATGATTATGCTGTAAGAGTGGCTACTAGAACTGGTAAAATGACTCAGGAACCTTTGTATCCTGAAGGCCATCCTAAGAGAATTGAGCAGGATTCTCAGCGAAATAATATAGATGCACCTAGTCCTTCTAAAAGGAAGAAAAATAAAAATGATGGGACCTTGCATGCTTCTAGTGAACCTGTTATTGATACACCTGAGAATCCAAATGATATTTCTATTTCTGATGCTGAAACACAATCTGGTAATGAACATGAAACTAGTGATAATGTTAATGATATGGTTCATGATGATGCTCAACCTAGCAATGATAATGATATAGAAATTGAACCTGTTGTTGATCATGATAACCCACAATCAAAGAATCAACGTTATGATAAGAAAGACTTTGTTCCTAGGAAACATGGTAAAGAAAGAGAACCATGGGTTCAGAAACCCATGCCTTTTCCTCCCAAACCATCCAAGAAAAAGGATGATGAGGATTTTGAGCGCTTTGCTGAAATGATTAGACCTATCTTTTTGCGTATGCGATTAACTGATATGCTTAAAATGAATCCTTATGCTAAGTATATGAAAGATATTGTTACTAACAGAAGAAAGATACATGAAGCTAAAATTTCCACCATGCTTGCTAATTATACTTTTAAAGGTGGAATACCTAAGAAACTAGGAGATCCCGGAGTACCCACTATACCATGCTCCATTAAAAGAAACTATGTTAAAACTGCTTTATGTGATCTTGGAGCCGGTGTTAGTGTTATGCCTCTCTCTTTATATCATAGACTTGATTTGAATAAGTTGACACCTACTGAAATATCTTTGCAAATGGCTGATAAATCAACTGCTATACATGTCGATATTTGTGAGGATGTGCCTGTTGTGGTTGCAAACGTTACTATTTTAACGGACTTTGTTATTCTTGATATTCCTGAGGACGATAGTATGTCTATTATTCTTGGAAGACCCCTTTTGAATACTGCAGGGGCTGTTATTGATTGCAACAAAGGCTATGTCACTTTTCATGTTAATGGTAATGAGCATACGATACACTTTCCGAGGAAACAACCTCAAGTCCACAGTATCAATTCTATTGGTAAAATTCCATCAATTATTTTTGGAGGTTTTGAATTTCCTCTTCCTACTGTCAAGAAGAAATATGATATTCTTATTGTTGGGGATGTGCATATCCCCGTTGAGGTAACCTAGTGTTATTCGAAAATTCCCCGGTTCCATGTTATTCGGAATGAGTTTGTTAACAAGACTAGATCAACCTTCTTAATGGATTCCTTTTGATGATCATGAGATGGATGAATTTAGAAAGCACAACTCTCTGTACCCTCTTTTTACTTTCAGTTATTTATATTAATAAAATAAAAATAGTATTTTCTGTCTGTTATCTGAATTATTCGTGCAATATAAAAATACCCCGAAAATAAAAGTTCTCCAAATGCCCCGAAATTTAAATATGATTTTTTCTGGAATATTTGAGAATATTTGGCACTGAGAACACAGCAAGGGGGGCATCCACCTGGCCACGAGGGTGGAGGGCGCGCCCTACCCCCTGGGCACGCCCCTCTGCCTCGTGGGCCCACAGTGGCCCTCCTCCACTTATTCCTGCACGCACACACTTCTTATTCCTCCCACAAACACGAATATCCAGCTCAAGCACGAGTTCTAGCTCATTTTGCTGCGATTTTCGATCTCCTTGCTCAAAGCACCTCTCACAAAACTGCTTGGGGAGATTGTTCCTTGGTATGTGACTCCTCCAATGGTCCAATTAGTTTTTGTTCTAGTGCTTTATTCATTGCAAATTTTTGCCGCTTAGGTGACCCTGTTCTTGAGCTTGCATGTCAAATTTATATGGTCAAAAGTAGTTTTGATGCATGATATAGGCTCTAGGCACTTGTAGGACTAGTTGCTATCAATATTGTTGAGTTTGGTTCACTTTTATTTTGAAGTTACTATAAATTTCAGAATTTTTCAGAAAATAATGAAGAGATTTTTGAGGGGCTCATTGAGCCGAAGCTCGATGGAAAAGAAAAATGAAAAAGCAGAGAGGCCCAAATATAATCTGCCTCGCACCGCGGAGGTTCGGCTGTGTGAATGGCCTTCCGATGATTTCTTAAGAGCAGCCGGGATTTATGATGATTTTTATGAATTGGCTGAGAATGCAGGCCTCACCGCCTTCCTTCACGACCAACGCGAACAGTATCTCTTACTCACCAATATCTTTGTGCAAAACTTTCATTTCCATGCTAGGAGCTCACCACCTACGGTGGAGTTTTATTTATATGATGAGCATAAGGAGATGTCACTTTATGATTTTTGCCGGGTTTGTTTGATCCCTTTCGAGGGCACAATAGAGGAACCACACCGCAGTGATGTGGATGGGTTTATTGATACCATCACTATAGGGGAAACGAGGAAGGTTTCCGATACACGAATCACTAGCATACATTTTCCTGTTTTACGCTACTTTGCAATATTTGCTAGTCGTTGCTTAATTGGTCATGGAAACTGTGGAAACCTTAGTGTTCCTGATATTATTATTTTGTTCCACAGTTTATTCTGTGATAACTCTGTTAGTATGGGCGGTATTATTGCTAAACGGTTAAGTCTGAACCATACAAAGGGCCCCATCTTTGGAGGCATCTATGCTTCACGCCTAGCTGCACATTTTAACATACCTATTAGGCATTATGAGAAGGAAGAAAAATTGCTGCCCACTGTTTATTTAGATTATAAGAGTATGGTGGCACATGATTTTATTGTTAAGAATAGGGAAGGGGAGCTTAAATACAAATTGTTCTTTCATAAACATCATCCTGAGACTATTACCCTGCCTGCTCCTTCCTTGTTTGATTTATCTGCAGGCCGGTACCTTGTTCCGTTAGAGGCTATTCACTCCTACCGGAACCCTACATCAGCCACAGAGCCAGAGTCAGAACCACAAGTTGATCCTCCACGACAGTCTAATTACCATTGGGATCCGGAGATGATTGCCAACTAGTGGAAATCAGAGTCTTCTTCTTCACAGTACGACCCCAACTATTACTATGGATATCCGCTAGGCCAACCGTGGCCATAGACCAACTTAGGCCAAAAGCCTAAGCTTGGGGGAGTACGTATTTCTCACCGACATTACATTCATGTTCACACACTCATTGCTAGATGTCGGTGCTCATACTTTTTCATTGTATCATCCATACTAGTTTATTTCCCTTTTTATGCTTTCTTCTTGTGTGCTTAATAAAACTTGAAGAAAAAAAATTAGTTGTAGCTTTTAATTAGTTTACTTTCCATGCTTGTAGTAGTAATTAAAAAGAAAACCCAAAAAGATTTCCCATTCTTCTTTTACTTGTTGGGAGCTTTCCCGTGTAAATAGTTTTATTTCTTTTCTTTTCTTTGGGGGTCGATAGGAGAAGACCATGATTAAATTGTTGAAGTGGCTCTTATATGCATTATTGTTGATCTAACAAAAGAGCCCATATTGCCTTGTCTTCTCCTGTTCATTGAATGCTTGCAGATTCCAGCTTAGTCCAATGCACGCACACTATTAATATTATTCACATCGTTCGGTCGTGCAAGTGAAAGGCAATTATGACGATATATGATGGACTGACTGAGATGAGAAAAGCTGGTATGAACTCGACCTCTCTTGTTTTTGTAAATATGATTAGTTCATCGTTCCTGATTCAGCCTATTTTGAATAAACATGTTTGCAATGACAACTAGAGACCATAGTTTCTTATGCCATGCTTAATTAGCTAGGAGCTTATAATGGTTTACCTTGCGTGCCAACATGCTATTAAAATGGTTGTGATGTGGTATGATAGGGTGGTATCCTCCTCTGAATGATTTAAGTGACTTGACTTGGCACATGTTCACACATGTAGTTGAAACAAAATCAACATAGCCTTCATGATATTTATGTTCATGGTGGATTATATCCTATTCATGCTTGCATTCGGTGTTGATTAATTTTAATGCATGTTCATGACTGTTGTCGCTCTCTAGCTGGTCGCTTCCCAGTCTTTTGCTAGCCTTCACCTGTACTAAGCGGGAATACTGGTTGTGCATCCAATCCCTTAAACCCCAAAGTTATTCCATATGAGTCCACCATGCCTACCTATATACGGTATCTACCTGCCGTTCCAAGTAAATTTGTATGTGCCAAACTCTAAACCTTCAAATAAATATCCTGTTTTGTTGCTCGAATAGCTCATGTATCAACTAGGGCTGTCCGTATCTTCCATGTTAGGCGGGTTATTCTCAAGAGGAGTGGACTCCGCTCCTCACTCACGAGAAAGTGACTGGTCACCGGGATGCCTAGTCCCATGCTTTATGTAAACTAAATCAAAAATAATTGCAAACAAAACTCCCCCTGGGACTCTTGTTAGTTGGAGGGACTCGTTGTTTCGAGCAATCCATGGATTGATGCTTGTTGGTGGAGGGGGAGTATAAAACTTTACCATTCTGTTTGGGAACCGCCTATAATGTGTGTAGCATGGAAGATATCACCATCTCTTGGTTGTTATGTTGATAATGAAAGTATACCGCTCAAAATATAATTCACCTCTATTTCAAAACCGAGCTCTGGCACCTCTACAAATCCCTGCTTCCCTCTGCGAAGGGCCTATCTATTTACTTTTATGTTGAGCCATCATCCTCTTATTAAAAAGCACCAGTTGGAGAGCACCGCTGTCATTTGCATTCATTACTGTTAGTTTACATTGAGTATGACTTGACTGGATCTCTTTTACCATGAATTACAATGTCTAGTCAGTCCTTGATCTTTGAAGGTGCTCTGCATTTATGTTTTGCGGTCTCAGAAAGGGCTAGCAAGATACCATCTTGTTATATCATATTATGATTGTTTTGAGAAAGTGTTGTCATCCAAGATTTATTATTATTGCTCGCTTGTTGATTATGCCATTGATATGAGTAAACATGAGACCTATGTGTTATTGTGAATATGGTTAGTTCATAATCTTTGCTGAAAACTTGAATGCTGGCTTTACATATTTACAACAGCAAGAGCAAACAGAGTTTGTAAAAGTTTTTCTCTATCACTTTCACTTTATCAACTGAATTGCTTGAGGACAAGCAAAGGTTTAAGCTTGGGGGAGTTGATACGTCTCCGTCGTATCTACTTTTCCAAACACTTTTGCCCTTGTTTTGGACTCTAACTTGCATGATTTGAATGGAACTAACCCGGACTGACGCTGTTTTCAGCAGAATTACCATGGTGTTATTTATGTGCAGAAACAAAAGTTCTCGGAATGACCTGAAACTTCACGGAACATCCTTTTGGAAATAATAAAAAATCCTTGCAAAAGATGAAGACAAGGGGGCCCACACCCTAGCCATGAGGGTGGGGGCGCACACCCTACCTCGTGGGCCCCCTGGAGCTCCTCCGACTTCAACCCCAACTCTATATATTTGCTTTCGGGGAGGAAAAAATTAGAGAGAGGGATTCATCACGTTTTACGGTACGGAGCCGCCGCCAAGCCCTAAAACCTCTCGGGAGGGCTGATCTGGAGTCCGTTCGGGGCTCCGAAGAGGGGAATCCGTCGCCATCATCATCGTCAACCATCCTCCATCACCAATTTCATGATGCTCACCACCGTGCGTGAGTAATTCCATCGTAGGCTTGCTGGACGGTGATGGGTTGGATGAGATTTATCATGTAATTGAGTTAGTTTTGTTAGGGTTTGATCCCTAGTATCCACTATGTTCTGATATTGATGTTGCTATGACTTTGCTATGCTTAATGCTTGTCACTAGGGCCCGAGTGCCATGATTTCAGATCTGAACCTATTATGTTTTCATCAATATGTGAGAGTTCTTGATCCTATCTTGCAAGTCTATAGTCACCTATTATGTGTTGTGATCCGTTAACCCCGAAGTGACAATAATCAGGATACTTACCGGTGATGACCGTAGTTTGAGGAGTTCATGTATTCACTATGTGTTAATGCTTTGGTTCGGTACTCTATTAAAAGGAGGCCTTAATATCCCTTAGTTTCCGCTAGGACCCCGCTGCCACGGGAGGGTAGGACAAAAGATGTCATGCAAGTTCTTTTCCATAAGCATGTATGACTATATTCGGAATACATGCCTACATTACATTGATGAATTGGAGCTAGTTCTGTGTCACCCTAGGTTATGACTGTTACATGATGAACCGCATCCGGCATAATTCTCTATCACCGATCCATTGCCTACGAGCTTTCCATATATTGTTCTGCGCTTATTTACTTTTCCGTTGCTATTGCTATCATCACTACAAAATACCAAAAACATTACTTTTGCTACCGTTACCCTTTGCTATCGTTACCTCTACTATCGTATTACTTTGCTACTAAACACTTTGCTGTATATATTAAGTTTCTAGGTGTGGTTGAATTGACAACTCAGCTGCTAAAACTTGAGAATATTCTTTGGCTCCCCTTGTGTCGAATCAATAAATTTGGGTTGAATACTCTACCCTCGAAAACTGTTGCGATCCCCTATACTTGTGGGTTATCATAAACCTAACCATAGCATGAAACATATGGATACAAATCAGCCCCTTACGAAGCAACGCGTAAACTAGGGTTTAAGCTTCTATCACTCTAGCAACCCATCATCTACTTATTACTTCCCAATGCCTTCCTCTAGGCCCAAATAATGGTGAAGTGTCATGTAGTCGACGTTCACATAACACCACTAGAGGAGATACAACATACATCTAATCAAAATATCGAACGAATACCAAATTCACATGACTACTAATAGCAAGACTTCTCCCATGTCCTCAGGAACAAACATAACTACTCACAAAGCATATTCATGTTCATAATCAGAGGGGTGTTAATGTGCATACATGATCTGAACATATGATCTTCCACCAAGTAAACCAACTAGCATCAACTACAAGCAGTAATCAACACAGCAACCTACAGGTACCAATCCCAGACTTAGAGACAAGAATTGGATACAAGAGATGAACTAGGGTTTGAGAGGAGATGGTGCTAGTGAAGATGTTGATGGAGATTGACCCCCTCCCGATGAGAGGAACATTGGTGATGACGATGGTGATGATTTCCCCCTCCCGGAGGGAAGTGTCCCCGGCAGAACAGCTCCGCCAGAGCCCTAGATTGGTTCCGCCAAGGTTCCGCCTCGTGGCGGCGGAGTCTCGTCCTAAAAGCTTGCTTATAATTTTTTCCTCAATGAAAGACTCCATATAGTAGAAGATGGACATCAGAGGGCCACCAGGGGGCCCATGAGGCAGGGGGCGCGCCCAGGGGGGTAGGGCGTGCCCCCCACCCTCGTGGCTGGTGAGTGGCCCCCCTCTAGTACTTCTTGCACTCAGTATTTTTTATATATTCTGAAAATAACTTCCGTGAAGTTTCAGGACTTTTGGAGCTGTGCAGAATAGGTCTCTAATATTTCCAGCCCAGAATCACAGCTGCCGGCATTCTCCCTCTTTATGTAAACCTTGTAAAATAAGAGAGAATAGGCATAAGTATTGTGACATAATGTGTAATAACAGGCCATAATGCAATAAATATCGATACAAAAGCATGATGCAAAATGGACGTATCAGACCCCATTGTGTACCACCTTGGTGATGATGAAGGGGCTGATGCGGCTTGAACTACGTCGGTATTTCCCCAAAGAGGAAGGGATGATGCATCATAGCTACGGTAGGTATTTCCCTCAGTGATGAGACCAATGTTATCGAACCAGTGGGAGAACCACGCAACACCACGTAAACAGCTCCTCCACACACTACAAAAAAAGACACATCTGTGACATTTTGGGCCGAACGAAAAAATTTCTGTCATACTTATGACACTCCTATGACGATAATTGTGACAAAACACGGTATCATCATAGATGTGGTGGGCTCCTACTTCTATGAGAAAAAATCATGACAGAAAATGGGCTTTTCGTCCTGGGCGGGCGGGAGACACAACTGCATGACATTCTTTGGGCCGTCCATGATGGAAAAAACCGTGGTAGAAGCGAGGGCGAGGAAAATATCGGGGTGTTCCCGGTAACGGTGGGTGGTCAAGGCCGAGCGATGTAAATCCAATGTCTTCTTAGGCTTCGACCTACTGGCCTACATGTCAGCCAGTCCATTTGTTTTTTAGTCCATTTGGTGGGCTGGGTGAAACAATGATGTAGCATCAATGCAGCCATTTATATATATGGTAGAATTTAAAGCCCATTTGCATTTTTCTCGAAATCTGCGGACTTGCTGGGCTGGGTGAAAAAATCATGTTGGGCTAGACGGAGAAATGTTATAAAAACATAAACACATGATTGCACGTCTATTACTGCATTGGTCAGTAAAATCTTTGCAAGCTTATGTACGCAATCACTAGGAGTTAACTTGCCAAGTTATATATAAACAATTACAGCCGGTCTATTCTGATAATATTATCAGAATAGTTATTCTGATAACACTTCCGCACTGCACGCTCAATGCAAGTGCACTTCATTGTTTGAACCAAGTGTGCTGCAGTACTCACACGAGTGAACTTCGTGTCGAAAAAAACTGCACGCAGTATTTTTTCGGTACTGTTTTCGCTCTAATGTTTAACCATTTATTGGAACGAGGCATATAATATACCATTGAAAAGCTATTGATTAGGCGCAACTTCGCCATGTTGAACACTTTTCGAGATTCCTCTCGGTTTAAGAGCAGTTTCAAAAATGGTGCGGCGGATGACGAGTGGCGGCGAGCATATTTTCGTGATTTTTTCTAAACCGCTCATCGAAATAAGGCAAATGATACACCGTTGGAAATATATCGTCGAGGTGCATCTTTTTCATATCTATTATTTTCTCTAATTCGTTACGGTTTAAGAGCAGTTTCAAATTTACTAAATCGCGGAATTCTGTTTTTTTTAAATTTGCAATTTTCGGTACTATTTTTGCTCTAGTTTTTGAACCATTTGTCAAAACGAGGCGTGTAATACGTCGTTGGAAAGCTATGGACAAGGCGCAACTTTCATATGTAGAAATGGTTTTGAGATTCCTTACAGTTTTAAGTTAATTTTGAAAATCGTGCGACGGACGACGAGTGGCAGCGGCCGTTTTTCGCGAAATTTTTACAAACCGATTGTCGAAAGGATTCAAATGATATGCCGTTGGAAAGATATCGATGAGACGCAACTTTTTCATGTAGATCACTCTCTCTAATTCCTTACGGTTTAAGAACAGTTTTAAATTTACCAAAAAGCGGACACTTTGTTTTTCGCGAGACCAAATTCATCGTGTGTACTTCATCGGACAGAAGAACACACTGCTTCAAACGGAAAACCGCACTGCAGTAGGCAGTCAAGTGAACTTCATGATTTCTTTTTGTCAGACATAAACTTTCTCGCAAAAGTTTTTGTTGTCTTTTTTTCAACTTTTTTTTGAACGAGAGTGGACCGCAACACTCCCGAAAATGAACCGCAACACTATCAAAAGTGAACCTCATGAGTTTTTGTTGTATTTTCTTACATACTTATTAATTTTTTACACGCGTTGACCAAGCGAGTGGACCTTTCATCGGACAGAAGGACGCACTGCTTCAAATGGAAAACCGCACTACAGCAGACAGTCAAGTGAACTTCATGATTTCTTTTTGTCAGACATAAACTTTCTCGCACAAGTTTTTGTTGTCTTTTTTCAACTTTTTTTTCGAACGAGAGTGGACCACAACACTTCTGAAAGTGAACCACAACACTACCCAAAGTGAACCTCATGAGTTCTTGTTGTCTTTTTTTCATATTTATTAATTTTTTACACACGTTGAACAAGCGAGTGGACCGTAGGGACTGAGCGAGTGAACTACATCTAATATAGAAGCGAGCTTCATTTTGAGACCTTTTTTGTATTGTGTTTACCAAGTGGACAACAGAGGAGTTTTATAGCATACATAATCTGCAATCTCCACCAGCCGAATCGCGGTAATGAACTGCGGATTTTACAATGAACCAATGAAGTGCACTTTTCAACAACAACAAATTTGAGTAATGGGGCATCTAATAGGACTGCATCACTTCATCTTTTTCCTTGCAAAACTAAGTAAAATGAACCTCAATAGCAAACCATAGCAAACTTCATTTGCATTTTTTCTCTCTTCATAAATCACAAAATTAGTGAAGTGTAGAAGAGCACTGCTAAACCGTATGGCACGCTTAATCGTACTGCATCTCTACAAGTTGGAGACCGGCTGACCGGCAAGCAGACGAAGCAGGTGGAGAAGGGGGTCGGCTAGTTTTAAGGTATAGGAGGTTGGAGGCCGCGACCGTTGGCGGAGGAGCTGCTCCTTTCGCGTCTCCGGCAGACTGGAGGAGCACGGCGCGGCCCCCACGTCTGAGGTGCTGCTGGTGGCGACACTGCACGCCATCATTGGCCGTACTGCAAGTCGTCGTTGGCCGCACTTCACGCCGTCATTGGCCAAGTTGATGCCTGTATATAGAAGAGAAGAAACACATGTTACTGTTGCACCAAACACCAAAAACACTATATATACTGACTCGTTGTATACTGCTCGTACTTGCACATACATTGAGGATTTCAGAGGATTAAAAAAGAATCAATGGGAAGCACCAAGCATCTAATTTGAATTCCAGAGCGATAGCACCAAATTGGCTAACTAAGAGGTTGAGATGCTATATGTAGCCTCTCTACAAGAAGTGAGGTGAAATTGGGGGAAATAAATTACCTGGGAGAATAGAGAGGATCATGCCGTGGTTGGGTTAGACCACGCACACACGAACTGCACGCCGGCGACGGGTGGGCTGAAAACCGCTCCTCCTTCATTTGGCCAACAGGAGGCAGCTAACGCTGACGAGTAGTAGTTGAGCTAGCTAGAGAACATAGCGAACTGCAGATACACAGAGGGATGATTATCACACACATGCCAATATGAACATAGGGACCTACACACAAGATGAGCCTCAACACTTTGTTTTTGAAAAGAGAGAAAAGGAAGTGAACAGCGCTGTCGCGCCCAGCGAACTACTTGCCGCGCCTCTACACACCATGATCACATGCACGACTCGCCCAAACTGCAGCTACACTCTGTGATGATGAATTTCCATCCGCACATAAAAAACGCCCAATTTTGCAAGCCCGTGAGCACTGAACCACATCACAAGTGCCTCTGAGCTGCACTGCCATGGTCACCAAGCTACACTGCCATGATCCCAGGCTGCAGCGTCGTGGCCGACGACGAGGGGAGGGAGCCGCTGGTTGAGGATGCGACCATGGAGGTAGAGGTGAGGGGACCCGTGGTGGCCGCGAACTGCACGGCCATGCGCCGTCGCATCGCATCGCGCAACCTGACGCACTTCCAAGTCTGGCGGCCGAACTACACGAGGTGGAATCCCGCGCCATGGAGAAGGCCGGGCGGTGGCGCGTCGTGGAGCTCATGGTTTGATGAGCGCTGGTGGTGGCGCATCCTGGATTCGGTAGTGTACCGTCGCGATGGCCCTGGATCCGGCGGCGGGGTCGGGTGGGGACGACGTGGATTCATGCCGGGGTAGAGAAGGTGGCTCGAAGATTCGACAGTCGCGCTCGTCGTGTCAAATCTGGCGTAGGTGAGGGTGGGGCGTCGCGGGAGGGACGGAGACAGCGTGAGGCGGGCTGGGGCGCGATGGACGACGACTGGTGGGCTCCGGGCGCCAAGGAAGGTGGTAGGGGCGCCGTTCGATGCGGAGGTGGACGAGGCCCGTTGGTGTTGGGTGGGATGGCGCGGGTAGGTGGTGTCGCGCTGGCCGGCGCCGAAGGGAGGTAGCGAAGAAGCCGCTGGTCAGTTGTGGGGGTGGGGCGGGGAGGTGGGGGCGCTGGCCGGCGATTGGTGGCGCGATGGAAGTGGTGGGGGGAGCAAGGGAGATGGTGCGGTGGGGAAGAAGGGTGGGTGGGCTCAAGGGAGGAGTGGGGGTTGGGTTTTCTCACGTGGGGTTGGGCTGCCTTTTTTCTTTACGCCGGGTCGTCACGATCCGGTTGATGTGGTTAGGTGTTATCAGAATAACCTAGTGTTATTAGAATAAGACTCTTAAGGTGTGTTATCATAATAGACCCACATTATTTTGTAAGAACTTTCAACTTACGAAATAAAATATCATTTAAATTTGATGAGTTAATAGTACGTGGGGTATTATTATTTTTTAGGCTAGACGTGGGACCGTTGAGTTGGTTCTAGGGAAAAGTACTGGGAGAAAACTCAGTTTACATCGAAAAAGAAAGTGGGAGAAAATTCAGATATAGGATTAATGAAAACAAAAAATAAAGGAAGTGGGAAGGTCTATAAAATGGTTGGACGAACGACAGGTTTAACAGAAACTTATGTTGTTTCTAATATATATATGTAATAAAATAAGATATAAATATAGGTTCAGTTTTGCATTCTTATAGAAAAATAGAACTGAGTTGTGCGTCGTCTTGAAAAAACAAACATAACTTGGGCTGCTGATGTTATAGACAAGCTAGTTTGGGAGGCCTAGAGGCCGCTTGATACCCGCTGGATGCAAAAAATGTTGAAACATGTCGTGGGCTGCCCATGTTAAACAACAAAACCTAGGCCATGGACCTGGTGGGCCCAGGACTATCAACCTCTCGACGAATAGTTGTCTCTCGATTCCTCTTGTTTTGCTGACCATGTTGGGAATGACAGATAGCGGCGCCACGGCTAGAGCACCAAGGCGGAGGACGACGTTGAGACCTCAGACCGAACGAACCGGAGCGGGGGAAGACGCAGGCGAAGGGGACTATGAGGGTTGACTTGTTCGGGTGCAGGGTGGGCCAGCGGAGCTGCCGCCACTGGACAATGTGTGGTAGTAGAGGGATGGCCTGGCCAACGCCATAGGCTATGATGGCCAGCCGATGTATAGGAAGAGGACGAAAGATTGAATAAAATAAAGAAATACAAATGGATAGGTGGTTGGTCCCATATGTCTGTGTACGAGACCTGCTGGGTCCACCTGAGGAGGGGAATATGTTGGGAGGAAGGAGATTCAAAGCATGGCAGCCGAGTGAACTAGTTTTTTTAACGGACAAGTGAACTAGTTACATACATAAGCAAATAGCCACTAAAAAAAGCAAACTGGTTAATGGGTTGTTAAAAGAAATATTTCGAACAAAACAGATAATTACGACACATAGGCTAATGCATGAAACACTCAAATGATAAAGGTGCTTATAAACAGATAAAGTACAACATCTAGACCTTCCTGGCACGGTTGATCATGACGTTGCGGCTGTCCGTGTACTCGTGGGTTACGGGAAGCAGACACGCCCTCATGTCCAAGATCTGCATGTACATGTCGTAGCATGCGTATGCGTCCTTGGCCGCGTAGGTTATGTAGGCTAGATTAAGAGGTACCTCCCACGTGTTCAGGTCCTTGGTATTGTTGTCTTCTTTCATGTTGGCGTATTAGGGGTCGATGATGGTCTCGGCGAGGTCAACCACATAGTCCTTCTCTAGCCCGTTGTTGATGATCTTGTATTGCTTCTGGATGTCGACAAGCTTGTTGCACCAGATGGCCGAATCGTCACGTTCTTCCTTCTCTCCGCCGTACCGAAGGTGCAGTTGGCGCTGCCGATGAAACGGGTGAATGCTCCAGAACCTCTGATGGCCCTACAGAAGTGGTAGATGAGAACCTCGTCCCGCACACATACCTGGGCGACGGTGATCTGCTGGTCCCTGTTAGGCGACGAATGGATGGGCACAAGGTCTAGTCCTGCAACCTTGTGCTTTCTTGTCCTGTAGGTACCGCTTGAACTCGGCGAGGCAGAGCCTCACCGAGTTTGGATCGTTGGTGTACATCACATTCAACTTGGTGCAGCCATAGGACTGAACGACGAACTCAAAGGGGAACTCCTTGCTGAAGTCCATATCCAGCAGGCTCACCCCTCGGATCGCCATTGGAGTCTCTTCAAGTGAACGAGTGTGTAGGCGGCGACAGCAGTTCGTTTTTCAGCTCTTGGGGAACTGGATTCAACAGTAAACTGAGTGTGTACAGGCGACAACAGTTACTACCCCTCCCTCGTCCGCTGCACGCCCGGCAGAAGATGCACCCTCGGCGCATTCAAACGCCTCCATTAAGAAACCTACTCCGGCCACACGCCAGTTCAGGAGCGGGTCTGTATTGGTACTATAATAACAGGAGTTAGTGGTCAGTTTACTTAAATTTAATTAGCTTTAATAAAAATTTATACTTAAAACAAGCAATGCATTGGCTCGTTCTATCAGTGCCACATGATCAACATGCACAACAATTAGAATTATTATTCTCAGGACGCACACGATCAGCACATTTGTCGCACTTTCACAAAGATAATACTACCAAGTTTGAACTATTTGTTATGGTTGTTGTCCTCTGCATCATCATGCCGTCTTTCCCAGCTTGTAAGATTCAGAACCAACAAATAAGATCCAAATAATAAGTACAACAAAGATGCCTACACATCTCATTGATTCCCATCTTGCAAGATTCAGAACCAACAAATAAGATCCAAATAATAAGTACAACAAAGATGCCTACACATCTCATTGATTCCCAGCTTGCAAGATTCAGAACCAACAAATAAGATCCAAATAATAAGTACAAAAAAGATGCCTACACATCTCATTGATTCCCAGCTTGCAAGATTCAGAACCAACAAATAAGATTCAAATAATAAGTACAACAAAGATGCCTACACATCTCATTGAATCCCAGCTTGCAAGATTCAGAACCAACCCATTAGAGCCTTTTGATAAAGTGAATATCGGGATTAAATCTATCTTGGCTAGCCATGTTATACAATCGAAGAACTTGACGAATGCTCTTGACCGTCACAACATCTGTAGTTGAGTATTCCTGTTTGCACAGCACAAACAAGAAGAGCATGATTTCACTTTAATAGTGGCCTCCTTGAACTCAACCTGCAGCTCCACTCGGATGAGGCCTGCCTGGAGTTCCATGATTCAATTCATGCGCCTTTTTCCATAGTTCACCTGAAATGAAGCAAAGATTGCATCATTCAGCTAGCAAGAAGTACTTGCTCTCGTGAGCTGGCAAGTTCTTCTTTAGTAGTTGCACTAAAATTGAGGAACATTAAGGTTGGCTGTCCGGCTCATGTAAGGTGCAACTATAATTTTCTTATCCTTTTGTGCAGTTCCACTAAAATAAAGTGCCATTGTGGTGACAGTGACGACTCATCTTGCAAAGGCTAATAAAATGTTGCACGCGATTACCAGCAGAACTTGACGGAGATTTTGGAAACTCCAATCACCATTTTTTGCAGTTCCACCAAAATTGAGAGATGTTTCCCACGTGACATTTTAGTTGAACTGCACAAGACACTCATTCCAAAAAAAGTGTTTTGTGTAGTTCACCAAAAGGTCACAATAGCAACAAGGTGAAATGGATATCCCTATCTGCACAAAAAGATAGAAAGTAAACAGTTGCTGGTCAATAAGAATATACGAAACATATACAAAATCAAAAGAAGCATCTTAATCATGTTCAAGGCAATCACGCAAGGACAGTAGAAATTTTAAAACGTCAGCAATGCTTCATGTTACCAGAAGCATTACGATCAACAATGAGATTCCTCAAATATGGGATTACTTTAATGGTGGCATTGCTTGTTTACCATATACAGTAAATCAACAGCAGCTAAAGAGTTGGTTTAAGGGCATGGGACCGTGGGGACACCAGGACACTCAGCAACGTAAAAGGAGCAACTTACTTATCATACTGGGGAAAACAGCAGGAGTGCCATTTGTAACATAGTTTAATTGCATCTTATCACTGGAGGCATTAGATTAACAATAACACTGGTTAGACATGTCCCTAAGGTAACCGTGTGATCGCTTCATTTTACATGCGCCCTTACATTAACAACAACAAAAGGTTGGTATAAGGACATGCGACAGTGGACGCATCAGCACAATGTACCTACAAGGAGGCATAAAGTGGTGATGCCGAGTTTGTTCATGCTATGCGAGGGCAGCAAATCTAATCCTGGAGACCTTTTACTATGTGAGGGCAGCAAACCTAATCCTGGAGACCTTGTAGTATGTGAGGGCAGCAAATCTAATCCTGGAGACCTTTTACTATGTGAGGGCAGCAAATCTAATCCTGAGACCTTTTACTATGTGAGGGAAGCAATTCTAATCTTGGAGACCTTTTACTATGTGAGGGCAACAAATCTAATCCTGGACATACTCTATTGACTTGTCCACCAGCCGCCACTTTCTATCCTTTTTTCAACCAATAATAGATCTGTTCCTTATCCAGTTTGTACGGTGTTTTCCCGTTATTTCCCTTTTCAACCAAGAGACCGGTTGGGTATCCGGTCTCTACTACTTTCACCATATTATTTCCTCTTTGAATCAAGTCCTAGATTCATGCTACAACTTCCCCCCTTTCTTCGTTGTTTGAACAAAGCCCTAGATTCGAATGCATGAAGTAGCTTTACCTCTAATAATACTAAAAATTTAGGTGGCTTTGAAGAGCTGATGGGAGTAGAAAAAGATGCACATGCAGACACGTGGGGAGCTGGGGCAGTAGAGCAAGGCCGCTTTCAAAGAACTTATACCTGAGGGTCGTCGGGATGTCGGCGGCCGCAGGTCAGATCTGCGGACAATACAGCAGGGAGGAAGAAGGGTCAGAGGACCTCCCGAGCCGGCGCTGTGTCGGAGAGAACGGCACGGGCAGAGGATCGGGCCCCTCCGGCAGCTGTGGGTTTCCTCCCTCGCCGGTGATGACCGCGTGAACGATGCACCTAGTCCTCTACACACACCAGCTGAAGGGATCCTACCGGATCTGTGACCTGCAGTGAGCAGAGAGAAAATGTCGCTACCGCTGTCTTGTTTATATCTGGAGAGGATGAGAGAATGAAGAGAGAAACCCTACTAAAGCAAGCGCTTAGGCCCCTGCGTACATATATAGTGGAGTGATTATCTTTTTCTCTCCACAACAAGCGTTTCAATTTGTGTATGTGGCATTAAAGAAAAGAAACTCTCTATTTAAGGTGACTACCTGTACGACTCCTACTTACTACTACTACTAGTAGTATTGTTCACTTGTTCTCCCCGGCCCTCCATTCATTGAACAACCCCACGGGTAAATAAACATACAATACTACTCCCTCCATTCCTAAATATAAGTCTTTGTAGAGATTCTACTATGGACCACATATGGATGTATATAGATGCATTTTAGAGTCTAGATTCACTCATTTTGCTCTGTATGTAGTCCATAGTGAAATCTCTACAAAGACTTATATTTAGGAACGGAGGGAGTAGTATTTATATAGAACGACAAGCTCGAACTATTTTCGCGTAGTTAAAAGTTGATGGCGGGGCTTTTCCCGGGCAGTATGCGCGACAGTTTTCGCGTAGGCGGATTGACAGAGAGGCGAGGAGGGTGAGGGAGTAGCGGATTCAACTTACTTACTGCTAGAAAGGTCGGGCTGTGTGATTTGACGACACGTTACTGTTTGGATCCATGTGTTAGAGTTAGTTTGGGTTAGTTTGAACTCAACTAACCCAAAAATATCCAAACAGGAGGGTTAGTTTGGGTTACTGTTTGGATCCATGTGTTAGAGTTAGTTTGGGTTAGTTTGAACTCAACTAACCCAAAAAACTCTAACCCACCCAAGAGGTGCTTATTTGGGTTAGTTCTTCTCGGGACACTAAAAAACACATTTTTCTCTCGCTCTCCCCGCAGCAGATCCCTCCCCACTTCCTCGAAGCTTCTCGTCCTCTCCCTCCCTCCCTCTCGCACCGCCCATTAAGGCACCTCGCGGTATCCGCGCTCCATCTAACCCTGTCATCCAAACACCTCTTTCGCTAGAGTTACTTCAGGGTTAGTTCAGGATTAGAATCTAACTCTAACATTTAACTGAGTTAGAGTATCCAAACAGGGCCAGGCGGCACGACCGGGGTGATGCCCCCCTTCTGTTCCGCACTCTAATCTGGTGCATGACACGTATTACGTCGACCCGGATGCTGCAGGCTGTCCCACATGTCGGCGAAGTAGTACGTAGTAGTAAGAAGAAGCAAAGAATCATGTGGTATAAGTCTTTCTAGAGATTCCAACAAGTGACTAGACTACACCGCGTGCAGTATCTCAAATCTAAAATCTCAAATCTCCCTTCCAGTTTCTAGGGCTCAAATCTCAAATCTCATCAACCAAGGCATTTTGCGATTGGAGGAATGTATCTCGTACTTTACAAAACTACCCTAATTAAACTCATGCATTAATTACGTAGTTCTCTCATTTTCCTCTCTGCCTTGGTTGCAGTGCACAATATTGACCACTCCTATATGACTAGCCGCTCTATCTACATGCGGGACATCAAAGCATCCGGGCCCGCGTTGTTGGGGATCGTTGCAAAAATTAAAAAATTTCTACGCATCACCAAGATCAATCTATGGAGAGACTAGAAACGAGAGAGAGGGGAGTGCATATTCATACCCTTAAAGATCGCGATGCGGAAGCGTTATAAGAACGCGGATGAAGGAGTCGTACTCGTAGCGATTCAGATCGCGGTTGATTCCGATCTAAGCGCCGAACAACGGAGCCTCTGCATTCAACACACGTATAGCCCGGGGACGTCTCCTCCTTCTTGATCCAGCAAGGGGAGAGGAGAAGTTGAGGGAGAGCTCGGCAGCACGACGGCGTGGTGGTGGAGCTTACAGTTCTCCGGCAGGGCTTCGCCAAGCACTACGGAGGAGGAGGTGTTCGGGAGGGAGAGGGCTGCGCCAGGGGAAGGGGTGCGGCTCCCATGTGCCTCCCCACTATATATAGGGGTGGAGGGGGCTGGTTTCTTGCCCTCCAAGTCCATTGGGGCGTTGGCAAAGGTGGGGGAAAGAAATCCCATCATTTCCCTTCCCCACCGATTGTTATCCCCCTTTTTTAGGGATCTTGATCTTATCCCTTCGGGATATGATCTTATTCCTTCTAAGGGGGGATCTTGGTGCGCCTTGACCAGGGGTGTGGGGCCTTGCCCCACTACCCATGTTCATGTGGGTCCCCCATGCAGGTGGGCCGCACTCCGGAACTTTCTAGAACCTTCCCGGTACAATACCGAAAAATCCCGAACATTTTCTGGTGGCCAAAATAGGACTTCCCATATATAAATCTTTACCTCGGACCATTTCGGAACTCCTCGTGACGTCCGGGATCTCATCCAGGACTCCGAACAACATTTGGTAACTGCACACTAATTCCCATAACAACTCTAGTGTCACCAAACCTTAAGTGTGTAGACCCTACGGGTTAGGGAATCATGCAGACATGACCGAGACAGCTCTCTGGCCAATAACCAACAGCGGGATCTAGATACCCATGTTGGCTCCCACATGTTCCACGATAATCTCATCGGATGAACCACGATGTCGGGGATTCAATCAATCCTGTATACGATTCCCTTTGTCAATCGGTACGTTACTTGCCCGAGATTCGATCGTTGGTACCCAATACCTCGTTCAATCTCGTTACCGGCAAGTCACTTTTACTCGTTCCATAACACATCATCCCGTGATCAACTCTTTGGTCACATTGAGCTCATTATGATGATGTCCTACCGAGTGGGCCCAGAGATACCTCTCCGTCACATGGAGTGACAAATCCCAGTCTCAATTCGTGCCAACCCAACAGACACTTTTGGAGATACCCGTAGTGTGCCTTTATAGCCACCCAGTTACGTTGTGACATTTGGAACAACCAAAGCATTCCTACGGTATCCGGGAGTTACACAATCTCATGGTCTAAGGAAATGATACTTGGCATTAGAAAAGCTTTAGCAGATGAACTACACGATCTTGTGCTATGCTTAGGATTGGGTCTTGTCCATCACATCATTCTCCTAATGATGTGATCCCGTTATCAACGACATCCAATGTCCATGGCCAGGAAACCGTAACCATCTATTGATCAACGAGCTAGTCAATTAGAGGCTTACTAGGGACATATTGTGGTCTACGTATTCACACATGTATTATGGTCTCCGGTTAATACAATTATAGCATGAACAATAGACAATTATCATGAACAAGGAAATATAATAATAACCATTGTATTATTGCCTCTAGGGCATATTTCCAACAGTCTCCCACTTGCACTAGAGTCAATAATATAGTTCACATCACTATGTTATTGTAATGAATCCAACACCCATGGGGTTTGATCATATCTCGCTTGTGAGAGAGGTTATTAGTCAACGGGTCTGAACCTTTCAGATCTGTGCGTGCTTTACAAATCTCTATGTCATCTTGTAGATGCAGCTACCATGCACTACTTGGAGCTATTCCAAATAACTGCTCTACTATATGAATCCGGTTTACTACTCAGAGTCATCTGGATTAGTGTCAAAGTTTGCATCGACGTAACCCTTTACGACGAACTCTTTTACCACCTCCATAATCGAGAAAATTCCTTAGTCCACTAGTTACTAAGGATAAGTTTGACTGCTGTCATGTGATCCATTCCTGGATCACTCTTGTACCCGTTGATTGACTCATGGCAAGGCGCACTTCAGGTGCGGTACACAACATAGCATACTATAGAGCCTACATCTAAAGCATAGGGGATGAACTTCGTCCTTTCTCTCTCTTCTGCCGTGGTCAGATCTTGAGTCTCACTCAATGCTCACACCTTATAACACAGCCAAGAACTCCTTCTTTGCTGATTTTATTTGAACTCCTTCAAAATCTTGTCACGGTATGTATTCATTTGAAAGTACTATTAAGCGTTTTTTGATCTATCCTTATAGATCTTGATGCTCAATGTTCAAGTAGTTTAATCCAGGTTTTCCATTGAAAAACACTTTTCGAATAACCCTATATGCTTTCCAGAAATTCTACATCATTTCTGATCAACAATATGTCAACAACATATACTCATCAGAAATTCTATAGTGCTCCCACTCACTTCTTTGAAAATACAAGTTTCTCATAAACTTTGTATAAACCCAAAATATTTGATCATATCAACAAAGCATATATTCCAACTCCGAGATGCTTACTCCAATCCTTAGAAGGATTGCTGGAGCTTTGCATACTTGTTAGCATCTTTTAGGATTGACAAAAACCTTCTGGTTGTATCACAAACAACCTTTCCTCAAGAAAATTGCCAAGGAAACAATGTTTTGACATCCTATCTGCAAGATTTCATAAATAATGCAGTAACTGCTAATACAATTCCAACAGACTCTTAGCATCGCTACAGTGAGAAAGTCTCACCGCAGTCAACTCCTTGAACTTGTCGAAAAACATCTTAATGGCAAGTCGAGCTTTCTTAATGGTGATACTTACCATCATTGTCTGTCTTCCTTTTAAAATCCATCTGTACCCAATAGCCTTACGACCATCAAGTAGTTCTTCCCAAGTCTATACTTTGTTTTCACACATGAATCCTCTCGGATTTTATGGCCTCGAGCCATTTGTCAGAATCCGGGCCCACCATCGTTTCTCCATAGCTCGTAGGCTCATTGTTGTCTAGCAACATGACCTCCAAGACAGGATTACGTATCACTCTGAAATAGTATGCATCCTTGTCGACCTATGAGGTTTGGTAGTGACTTGATCTGAAGTTTCATGATCACTATCATCAGCTTCCACTTCAATCAGTGTAGGCGCTACAGGAACAACTTCATGTGCCCTGCTACACACTGGTTGAAGTGACGGTTCAATAAACTCATCAATTCTCCACCATCCTCCCACCCAATTCTTTTGAGAGAAACTTTTCCTTGAGAAAGGACCCGTTTCTAGAAACAATCACTTTTGCTTCCAGATCCGAAATAGGAGGTATACCCAAATGTTTTGGGTGTCCTATGAAGATGCATTTACCCGCTTTGGGTTCGAGCTTATCAGGCTAAACCCTTTTCACATAAGCGTCGTAGCCCCAAACTTTTAAGAAATGACAGCTTAGGTTTCTCTAAACCATAGTTCATACGGTGTCATCTCAACGGAATTACGTGGTGCCCTATTGAAAGTGAATGTGGTTGTCTCTAATGCCTAACCCATAAACGATAGTGGTAATTCGATAATAGACATCATGGTTTGCACCACATCCAATAGGGTGCAGCTATGATGTTCGGACACACCATCAGACTATGGTGTTCCCGGAGGCATTAGTTGTGAAACAATTTCCACAATGTCTTAGTTGTGTACCAAACACGTAACTCAGATATTCATCTCTATGATCATATCATAGACATTTTATCCTCTTGTCACGATGATCTTCAACTTCACTCTGAAAATACTTGAACCTTTCAATAATTTAGACTTGTGTTTCATCAAGTAAATGTACTTAGAATCTACTCAAATCATCTGCTAAGTAAGAGCATAACGATATTCACTATGTGCCTCAGCACTCATTGGATTGCACACATCAGATGTATTACTTCCAACAAGTTGCTCTCTTGTTTCATCTCACTGAAAACGAGGCCTTTCAGTCATCTTGCCCATGTGGTATGATTTGCATGTCTCAAAATCAAGTGAGTCCAAATGATCCATCTGCATGGAGTTTCTTCATGCGTATAAACCAATAGACATGGGTCGCATGTCTCAAACTTTTCAAAAAATGAGTGAGTCCAAAGATCCATCAACATGGAGCTTCTTCATGCGTTTTATACCAATATGACTCAAATGGCAGCGCCACAAGTATGTGGTACTATCATTACTATCTTATATCTTTCGGCATGAACATGTGTATCACTACGATCGAGATTCAATGAACCATTCATTTTAGGTGCAAGACCATTGAAGGTATTATTCAAATAAACAGAGTAACCATTATTCTCCTTAAATGAATAACCGTATTGTGATAAACATAATCCAATCATGTCTATGCTCAACGCAAACACCAAATAACAATTATTTAGGTTTAACACCAATCTCGACGGTAGAGGGAGCATGCGATGCTTGATCACATCAACCTTGGAAACACTTCCAGCACATATCATTATCTCACCTTCAGCTAGTCTCTGTTTATTCCATAGATTTTTATTTCGAGTTACTACCACTTAGCAACCGAACTGGTATTTAATACCCTGGTGCTACTAGGAGTACTAGTAAAGTACACATTATAATGTATGTCCAATATACTTCTTTCGGCCTTGCCAGCCTTCTCATCTACCAAGTATCTAGGGTAGTTCTGCTTCAGTGACCATTCCCCTCATTTCAGAAGCACTTAGTCTCGGGTTTGGGTTCAACCTTGGGTTTCTTCACTAGAGCAGCAACTGATCTGCCATTTCATGAAGTATCCCTTTCTTGCCCTTGCCCTTCTTGAAACTAGTGGTTTTACTAACCATCAACAATTGAGGCTCCTATTTGATTTCTACTTTTGCGGTGTCGCGAATAGCTCAAGGATCATCATATCTATCCTTGATATGTTATAGTTCATCACGAAGCTCTAGTAGCTTGGTGGCAGTGACTTTGGAGAACCATCACTATCTCATCTGGAAGATTAACTCCCACTCAATTCAAGCGATTGTAGTACTCATACAATCTGAGCACATGCTCAATGATTGAGCTTTTCTCCTTAGTTTGCGGGCTTAAGAAACTTGTCATAGGTCTCATACCTCTTGACGTGGGCAGTAGCCTGAAATCTCAATTTCAGTCCTTGGAACATCTCATATGTTCTGCGATGTTTCAAAAACGTCTTTGGTGCCTCAATTCTAAACCATTTAGCATTACGCACTGAACTATCATGTAGTCATCAAACCGTGTATGTCAGATGTTCGCAACATCCACAACTGACGCTCGAGGTTCGGCACACTGAGCGGTGCATTAAGGACATAATCCTTCTGCGCAGCAATGAGGACAATCCTCAGTTTACGGACCCAGTCTGCATAATTGCTACTATCAACTCTCAACTAAATTTCTCTAGGAACCAACCTAAAACAGTAGAACCAAAGCGTGAGCTACGACATAATTTGCAAAGACCTTTTGACTGTGCTCATGATAATTAAGTTCATCTAATCAAATTATTTAATGAACTCCCACTCAGATAGACATCCCTCTAGTCATCTAAGTGATACATGATCCGAGTCAACTAGGCCGTGTCCGATCATCACGTGAGACGGACTAGTCATCATCGGTCAACATCTTCATGTTGATCATATCCACTATACGACTCATGTTCGACCTTTCGGTCTCTTGTGTTCCGAGGCCATGTCTGTACATGCTAGGCTCGTCAAGTCAACCTAAGTGTTTTTCATGTGTAAATCTGTCTTACACTCGTTGTATGCGAACGTTAGAATCTATCACACCCGATCATCACGTGGTGCTTCGAAACAACGAACTTTCGCAACGGTGCACAGTTAGGGGGAACACTTTCTTGAAATTTTATGAGGGATCATCTTATTTATGCTACCGTCGTTCTAAGCAAATAAGATGTAAAAACATGATAAACATCACATGCAATCAAATAGTGACATGATATGGCCAATATCATTTTGCTCCTTTTGATCTCCATCTTCAGGGCGCCATGATCATCATCATCACCGGCATGACACCATGATCTCCATCATCATGTCTTCATGAAGTTGTCTCACCAACTATTACTTCTACTACTATGGCTAACGGTTAGCAATAAAGTAAAGTAATTACATGGCGTTTTCATTGACATGCATGTCATATAACAAATTAAGACAACTCCTATGGCTCCTGGCGTCTGTCATACTCATCGACATGCAAGTCGTGATTCCTATTACAAGAACATGATCAATCTCATACATCACATATATCATTCATCACATCCTTTTGGCCATATCACATCACACGGCATATGCTGCAAGAACAAGTTAGACGTCCTCTAATTGTTGTTGCAAGTTTTTACGTGGATGCTATAGGTTCTAGTAAGAACGTTCCTTACCTACGCCAAAACCACAACGTGATATGCCAATTTCTATTTACCCTTCATAAGGACCCTTTTCATCGAATCCGATCTGACTAAAGTGGGAGAGACAGACACCCGCTAGCCACCTTATGCAACTAGTGCATGTTAGTCGGTGGAACCTGTCTCACGTAAGCGTATGTGTAAGGTCGGTCCGGGCCGTTTCATCCCACGATGCCGCCGAGTCAAGATAAGACTAGTAATGGCAAGTAAATTGACAAAATCAACGCCCACAACAACTTGTGTTCTACTCGTGCATAGAAACTACGCATAGACCTAGCTCATGATGCCACTATTGGGGATCGTTGCAGAAATTAAAAAATTTCTACGCATCACCAAGATCAATCTATGGAGATACTAGCAACGAGAGAGAGGGGAGTGCATCTTCATACCCTTGAAGATCGCGATGGGGAAGCGTTACAAGAACGTGGATGAAGGAGTCGTACTCGTAGCGATTTAGATCGCGGTTAATTCTGATCTAAGCGCCGAACAACAGCGCCTCCGCGTTCAACACACGTACAGCCCAGGGATGTCTCCTCCTTCTTGAGCTTGCAGTTCTCCAGCAGGGCTTCGCAAGCACTACGGAGGAGGAGGAGGTGTTGGGGAGGGAGAGGGCTGCGCCAGGGGAAGGGGTGCGGCTCCCATGCGCCTCCCCACTATATATAGGGGTGGAGGGGGCTGGTTTCTTGCCCTCCAAGTCCATTGGGGCGTTGGCAAAGGTGGGGGAAAGAAATCCCATCATTTCCCTTCCCCACCGATTGTTATCCCCCTTTTTTAGGGATCTTGATCTTATCCCTTCGGGATATGATCTTATTCCTTCTAAGGGGGGATCTTGGTGCGCCTTGACCAGGGGTGTGGGGCCTTGCCCCCACTACCCACGTTCATGTGGGTCCCCCATGTAGGTGGGTCCCACTCCGGAACCTTCTAGAACCTTCCCGATACAATACCGAAAAATCCTAAACATTTTCCGTTGGCCAAAATAGGACTTCCCATATATAAATCTTTACCTTCGGACCATTCCGGAACTCATCGTGACGTTCGGGATCTCATTCGGGACTCCGAAAAACATTCGGTAACTGCACACTAATTCCCATAACAACTCTAGTGTCACCGAACCTTAGGTGTGTAGACTCTACGGGTTTGGGAATCATGCAGACATGACCGAGAGAGCTCTCTGGCCAATAACCAACAGCGGGATCTAGATACCCATGTTGGCTCCCACGTGTTCCATGATGATCTCATCAGATGAACCACGATGTCGGGGATTCAATCAATCCTGTATACAATTCCCTTTTGTCAATCGGTACGTTACTTGCCCGAGATTCGATCATCGGTATCCCAATACCTCGTTCAATCTCGTTACTGGCAAGTCACTTTTAATCGTTCCGTAACACATCATCCCGTGATCAACTCTTTGGTCACACTGAGCTCATTATGATGATGTCCTACCAAGTGGGCCCAAAGACACCTGTCCGTCAGACGGAGTGACAAATCCCAGTCTCAATTCGTGCCAACCCAACAGACACTTTCAGAGATACCCGTGGTGTGCCTTTATAGCCACCAGTTGCGTTGTGACGTTTGGCACACCCAAAGCATTCCTACGGTATCCGGGAGTTGCACAATCTCATGGTCTAAGGAAATGATACTTGGCATTAGAAAAGCTTTAGCAGATGAACTACACGATCTTGTGCTATGCTTAGGATTGGGTCTTGTCCATCACATCATTCTCCTAATGATGTGATCCCGTTATCAACGACATCCAATGTCCATGGTCAGGAAACCGTAACCATCTATTGATCAACGAGCTAGTCAATTAGAGGCTTACTAGGGACATATTGTGGTCTACGTATTCACACATGTATTACGGTCTCCGGTTAATACAATTATAGCATGAACAATAGACAATTATCATTAACAAGGAAATATAGTAATAACCATTTTATTATTTCCTCTAGGGCATATTTCCAACACGCGTGCCATCCACAAAATCACAGTGAGGTGCTACAGTCGAAACTCACCGGTTACCCCGGTGTGGCCGTCATGACCCGTCATATCACAAAACCCACAACTTTACCAGCAGTGGTAAAGTGGCCTTGAAGTTGGACTGGACGAAGCAACCATCATTTCATTGGAACGCTTTTTGAAGCCCTTTCTCCCCTTTCTTGAAGAAAACCTCACTCCAGGCTACTCACTTCTGCCATTTTTCTTCTGTACCGACGAAGGAAAGGTGGGCGAATCAGTGATGCTGCTATATTTTCATTCCAAGAATCTTCTTTTTCCGAAGCACCGGCCGATTCTCACAGCCTATTCTTTTCCCGTTTTCATTGCGATTGTGGTTTCCTTTTGATTGCTTTTTGTTTGTCAGTTCATTGATGGATCCTGGAGCACTAGGTAAAGAGTTGCCGGCGGACAACCCACTGGAGACAGCGATCTCCAGGAAG
This sequence comes from Triticum urartu, assembly GCF_056163025.1. NCBI lineage: Eukaryota > Viridiplantae > Streptophyta > Magnoliopsida > Poales > Poaceae > Triticum > Triticum urartu. The sequence continues at coordinate 402,867,711 of NC_141876.1, forward strand.
CGAGCACCGACCAACGAGTTGACCATGTTGGCGGGCTAACCCATGGAGATGAAGAACTCCAAGAAACAAGCACTGGACTAAGAGTTGACGACGTTGGCAGACGAACTCCTCAAAGAAAGTTGGAAGAACATCAAGGGCCCCACCGTGCCTACCCCAGAAACTCTGATGGCCACCTATGCGAGGCTCAAGACCGAGTTTGAGGAGATAGTCCCCGTTGAGAAGCAGTATTCCCCTGGCAAGGTGATGGCCCCCATCGAGGACGAGGAGATGGCCCCCAGAGGGATGGGATCCCCCGGTGAGCTGCACAAGGTAAAAAATAATGGCTTATTACCGAAAGTTGTGGTTTTTTATTATTTGCAATGTGCTTGCTAATATGTTAGGGTTGTGCAGGTGCCAGTGGACGTCCTTTATGATTCCAATGTCGCGGCCCGTCCTCTAGACAATGCCCCAGAGATCGTTTTCGATGTCGCGGTCCGTCCTGTTGGCATCGCCCCGGAGATCGATTCCGATGCCGTTGTCCATCCTGTGGACATTGCTCCAGAGATCGATTCCGATGTCGCGGTCAGTCCTGTGGACATCACCCCAAAGATTGATTCCCATGCCGATCTCCGTGTTGTGGTCATTGCCCGAGAGATCGATGACAAGAAATAGTTGGTCGCGCTAATCCTTCAGGGTAGTTTGCACTGCCCTGTGTTTAATTACCAGAATGATGCGTGTTATCAAACCATCTTAGGGCTAGTGCACTGTCTTGTGTGGGCGGTACTTGCTACTTTTGTTTGATAGTGAATCATGTGAACCCTCTCCGAGTTATGGAAACAGATGTATCATCACCAGCTTTTGATGTAATATATGGCATGCTTAGATGTAAGTTTGAACTATTTATCATATCAGCAGGGCTTATTTCATGATTCTTGGTGTTAGTAGGCTAGCTACTATGCGAGCTATAGTACTTGCAAAACACTCACCGAAGAGAAATGTTGGGCTGATGAGCTCATGGTATGCTTATACTGATCCGTCGTCGATCAACCAATAACCCAAGCTCCTAAAATTGTAGGCTTAGCGATCGATCAGACAATAGTCGACACGGATACATTCAGGCCTCATTTGGTTCATAGGGTAGGAAAATTGTAGCAAAAGTATAGAGACGTACAACACAAAATCATAGCAGTACAGTGATGTCCCTCCGTTCCAAAATAGATGAGTCAACTTTGTACTACTAACTTTGAAACGGAGGGAGTACTAATCCTAGGCGGGCTAGTTTGGCCTAGTGGGTTTTAGTGATATGACGTGGTACAGTGTCGTCCAGTCTTCGCGTGTGGTAGCATTATCATAACCCACAAGTATAGGGGCTCGCAACAGTTTTCGAGGGTAGAGTATTCAACCCAAATTTATTGATTCGACACAAGGGGAGCCAAAGAATAATCTCAAGTATTAGCCGCTGAGTTGTCAATTCAACCACACCTGGAAACTTAGTATCTGCAGCAAAGTGTTTAGTAGCAGAGTAATATGATAGTAGTGGTAACGATAACAAAAGGTAATGATAGAAAAAGTAATGTTTTTTTGTATTTTGTAGTGGTTGTAACAATAGCAACAGAAAAGTAAATAAGCGAAGAACAATATATGGAAAGCTCATAGGCAATGGATCGGTGATAGAGAATTATGTCGGATGTGGTTCATCATGTAACAGTCATAACCTAGGGTGACACAGAACTAGCTCCAATTCATCAATGTAATGTAGGCATGTACTCTGAATATAGTCATACATACTTATGGAAAGAACTTGCATGACATCTTTTGTCCTACCCTCCCGTGGCAGCGGGGTCCTAGCGGAAATTAAGGGATATCAAGGCCTCCTTTTAATAGAGTACCAGACCAAAGCATTAACACATAGTGAATACATGAACTCCTCAAACTACGGTCATCACCGGGAGTGGTCCCGATTATTGTCACTTCGGGGTTGCCGGATCATAACACATAGTAGGTGACTATAGACTTGCAATATAGGATCAAGAACTCTCATATATTGATGAAAACATAATAGGTTCAGATCTGAAATCATGGCACTCGGGCCCTAGTGACAAGCATTAAGCATAGCAAAGTCATAGCAACATCAATCTCAGAACATAGTGGATACTAGGGATCAAACCCTAACAAAACTAACTCGATTACATGATAAATCTCATCCAACCCATCACCGTCCAGCAAGCCTACGATGGAATTACTCACGCACGGAGGTGAGCATCATGAAATTGGTGATGGAGGAAGGTTGATGATGACGATGGCGATGGATTCCCCCCTCCGGAGCCCCAAACGGACTCCAGATCAGCCCTCCCAAGAGGTTTTAGGGCTTGGCGGCGGCTCCGTATCGTAAAACACGATGAATCCTTCTATCTGATTTTTTTCTCCCTGAAAGCAAATATATTGAGTTGGAGTTGAGGTCGGAGGAGCTCCAGGGGGCCCATGAGGTAGAGGGCGCGCCCTGGGGGGGGGGGCAGGCGCGCCCCCACCCTCGTGGCTAGGGTGTGGGCCCCCTGGTCTTTATCTTTTGCAAGGATTTTTTTATTCCAAAAAGACGTTCCATGAAGTTTCATGTCATTCCGAGAACTTTTGTTTCTGCACATAAATAACACCATGGCAATTCTGCTGAAAACAGCGTCCGTCCGGGTTAGTTCCGTTCAAATCATGCAAGTTAGAGTCCAAAACAAGGGCAAAAGTGTTTGGAAAAGTAGATACGACGGAGACGTATCACAGTACTGCGGGTAGAGTAAGTTTTCATGAACAAGCGGAATTCAACGAAGTCATGATGGTTCCTTCGTCCGACTAACTTTGTGCATGGCAGGTGGACCAGGATAATTTTGTGCATGACAGGTGGACCAGGATGGTCGACGTCCCACATGTCGGCAAATGAAAGTATTCTTTCCGATATAGTGGACGAGCAACGAGTATTCATTGTTTATTTTTGATGAAACCTATTGTCTCCACTGTTACGACGGAGGAGTGTGAAACACGGCAGCCCAGTGAACTTGGCATGTGCACCACTCCCTCCTTCCTCATGTAATACTACCATAGTGTTGACTATAAGGTTACAATTTTTTCTCATTCTCTCTCTATCTATTTCCTCTCAAATGTTTTTTACCTTTTTTTAGACACATTGTTTTTATACCTCTTTTTTATAATTAGTTTTTTATACCTAGGAGCACGTGTAGAGACGGGCTCCTGCAGATTCCACTCCTTGACTTTGTCAATGCCTCTCTCTCCTCCACATAAGCGGGCTTCTCGAGAAGACAAGAGATGATCTCTTAGCACAATATGTTTCACCATGTTTTTAGGAAAAACTAGTTATTGAAGATAAGGCTAAGAGATGATCCATTGTACACATGTTTTTTTGTCATCTCTAAATTACATGCAAGACTTATGATAAGACTATCTTATCAACCATTGTACATGCCCTTTATAGCCCAGAATTTTACTGGTACTACTTGCTATGAATGTGGGCAGCTGGCCTCTGAGGGGGAGCGTGTGCGGGGAGGTGGTGGGGTGGGGGAAGTTCTGGTGGGCCAGGGTGGTAAGAAGCGGGCTTGGAAGCGGTGCGGACTCCTCCATGGCCCACCTCAAATTATCACCGCATATTTCTTGGAGTCCATGCACGGCGGGCGGGCTATCTCTTCTCCCTCCCCCGTCTCTCTCCTCTTAGCCGAAGCCCGCCTAGCGATTAGATTTCGGCTATCGACGGTTTATTCAATTGCAGTCCCACATGTCAGTGAAAATGCAAGACAACGCGTGTCCCCTCTGGTGAGCGGCGTGCGAGCCGGACTGTCAGGGGTGCGACGTGAACGCGACGCGTACGAGTTGTAAGTGTGCCGCCTTTTCCTTTTGAACTTGGAAAGCGTAACATTTTCGTGCGATCGATTGATAGAAATCCAGAACAAAATGACGAGGGCGGTGCTTTCCCGCGCATTAGGCTAGCTAGTTTGAGTGATATGACGTGCTACAGTGCTATCCACTTGCTCCATTTTTATGTAAGCAAGAGTCTACACTCTTACGTGGGAGGAGTGTGAAACACGACGGATCTGATTTTGATCGAGGGATAACTGTTCCCTGCGAAATAATGGAGCACTGTTAGCGATTATAGCATGATCGTTAGGGCATCTCCAGCGCTGGCCCTCAAATTTACACCGGCATCTGTCCGAGGACACTAATGGATACCATCCAATGCTGCCTGCATACCTTTCAACAACTATATGAACTAACCATACGAAATTCATGCAAACAAAGCAAACTTCAAATTGACCAGATGAAATTCATTACATTTTGAAAACTTTTCCTATAAACTGGATGAAATTCATTACATAATTCGCACAAACTGTACTAAAACCTAATGTAAACCTAATCTAAGTGATCGCCGAGCCCCAACCACCATGTCCGGCCATGAAGCTGAGAAAGCCAACCATTGCCTTTGCCTCCTCCTTATCCGCCTCGATAACCTCCTCCGGAGCACAAGGTTATGAAGATTTCCGCCTCCATGTCGTCGTCAGGCGGCTAATCTGCCGCCGATTTTTATCCCACCAAGCTTGGCGTCGACTGAGTGGAGGAGCGGTGGCCTTCCTGGGACCAGAGTGGTGGCGACCTACCGTGTACTACTCTTCCTCGCTGCCGGCTTCATGGTCGTGGCGGCGGAGGGCGGCCGGGGGGGGGGAGACGGCGATCTCCTTCGTCTGCTCCTGCGAGAGTACGTCCAAGAGAGCTTTGGAGCGCTCCCGGAGCGGAGCCACCGATGTCCTTCGTCTGCTCCTACGACAATACGTCCAAGAGAGCTTTGGAGTGCCCGGAGGCCATGGTTGGAGTGGTGCCAACAGAAGAAAGGGACCGGAGGAGAATGAGTGTGGGTCTTTGGCTATGGCTAGGAGCTGGGCTCAAGTTAATATAGCGGGCGAATGGCAATGAGCCGCGGCAGACGGATGGACGGCTGGCACCGGAGTAGGTTCGTCGGCAGCCGTGGTGTCATTAACGCAGAGCAGTCGCTTGCACCGGGATGCCGCGCGGGTGGCGCTCTCTCGGCCGTCACGTTGCTGCAATGCCGACACCAGTGAGAGGTCGCGTCGGGCGTGAATGCGGACGCTACTTCAGCGACTTAACCGCAGGTGCATTGTCTCACTAACATGTGGGCCCAACGGGCATTAGGCCCGCATGTTAGTGACACACCAACTGCACCTGCAGTTAAGGCTGGTGAATGCGGCATTAATGTTCTGGAGAGACGGTGATTGTTTCAGGCGGGAAGCACGCGCTAGCGATGGAAGGGGTTTCGCTAGGCCAGGGCGGTCAGACACTCGCGTGGTGGTATGCTACCTCTTGAGCACTTGCGTTGGTTTTCCCTTGAAGAGAAAAGGGTGATGCAGCAGAGTAGCGTAAGTATTTCCCTCAGTTTTTGAGAACCAAGGTATCAATCCAGTAGGAGGCCACACACGAGTCCCTCATACCTACACAAACAAATAAATCCTCGCAACCAACGCGATAAGGGGTTGTCAATCCCTACACGGTCACTTACGAGAGTGAGATCTGATAGATATGATAAGATAATATTTTTGGTATTTTTATGATAAAGATGCAAAGTAAAATAGAAGCCAATAAAAATAACTAAGTATTGGAAGATTAATATGATCGAAGATAGACCCGGGGGCCATAGGTTTCACTAGTGGCTTCTCTCGAGAGCACAAGTATTCATGGCAGGTAAACAAATTACTGTTGAGCAATTGATATAATTGAGCATAGTTATGAGAATATCTAGGTATGATCATGTATATAGGCATCACGTCCGAGACAAGTAGACCGACTCCTGCCTGCATCTACTACTATTACTCCACACATCGTCCGCTATCCAGCATGCATCTAGAGTATTAAGTTCAAGAGAACAGAATAACGCTTTAAGCAAGATGATATGATGTAGAGGGATAAACTCATGCAATATGAAATAAACCCCATCTTGTTATCCTCGATGGCAACAATACAATACGTGCCTTGCTGCCCCTACTGTCACTAGGAAAGGACACCGCAAGATTGAACCCAAAGCTAAGCACTTCTCCCATTGCAAGAAAGATCAATCTAGTAGGCCAAACCAAACTGATAATTCGAAGAGACTTGCAAAGCTAACCAATCATACATAAAAGAATTCAGAGAAGATTCAAATATTGTTCATAGATAAACTTGATCATAAACCCACAATTCATCGGTCTCAACAAACACACCACAAAAGAATATTACATCGAATAGATCTCCATAAGAGAGGGGGAGAACTTTGTATTGAGATCCAAAAAAAGAGATAAGAAGCCATCTAGCTAATAATTACGGACCCGTAGGTCTGAGGTAAACTACTCACACTTCATCGGAAGGGCTATGGTGTTGATGTAGAAGCCCTTCGTGATCGATGCCCCCTCTGGCGGAGCTCCGGAACAGGCCCCAAGATGGGATCTCGTGGATACAGAAAGTTACGGCGGTGGAATTAGGGTTTTGGCTCTGTGTTTGGTAGTTTGGGGGTACGTAGGTATATATAGGAGGAAGGAGTACGTCAATGGAGCAACAGGGGGCCCACGAGGGTGGAGGGCGCGCCCAGGGGGTAGGCGCGCCCCTACCTCGTGGCCTCCTGGTTGATGTCTTGATGTAGGGTCCAAGTCCTCGGGATCATGTTCGTTCCGAAAATCACGTTCCCGAAGGATTCATTCTGTTTGGACTCCGTTTGATATTCTTTTTCCGCGAAACCCTAAAATAGGCAAAAAACAGCAATTCTGGGCCGGGCCTCCGGTTAATAGGTTAGTCCCAAAAATAATATAAAAGTGTATAATAAAGCCCAATAATGTCCAAAACAGAATATAATATAGCATGGAGCAATCAAAAATTATAGATACGTTGGAGATGTATCAAGCATCCCCAAGCTTAATTCCTGGTCGTCCTCGAGTAGGTAAATGATAAAAACAGAATTTTTGATGTGGAATGGTACTTGGCATAATTTCAATGTAATTCTCTTAATTGTGGTATGAATATTCAGATCCGAAAGATTCAAGACAAAAGTTTAATATTAACATAGAAATAATAATACTTCAAGCATACTAACTAAGCAATTATGTCTCTTCAAAATAACATGGCCAAAGAAAGTTATCCCTACAAAATCATATAGTCTGACTATGCTCCATCTTCACCACACAAAGTATTCAAATCATACACAACCCTGATGACAAGCCAAGCAATTGTTTCATACTTTTAATGTTCTCAAACCTTTTCATTTTTCACGCAATACATGAGCGTGTGCCATGGACATAGCACTATAGGTGGAATAGAATGGTGGTTGTGGAGGAGACAAAAAGGGAGAAGATAGTCTCACATCAACTAGGCGTATCAATGGGCTATGGAGATGTCCATCAATAGATATCAATGTGAGTGAGTAGGGATTGCCATGCAACAGATGCACTAGAGCTATAAATATATGAAAGCTCAACGAAAAGAAACTAAGTGGGCGTGCATCCAACTTGCTTGCTCACAAAGACCTAGGGCATTTTGTGGAAGCCCATCATTGGAATATACAAGCCAAGTTCTATAATGAAAAATTCCCACTAGTATATGAAAGTGGTAACAAAGGAGACTCTCTATCATGAAGATCATGGTCTTACTTTGAAGCACAAGTGTGGAAAAGGATAGTAGTATTGCCCCTTTATATATATATATATTTGGGCCTTCTTTTTTTTCTTTGGCCTTTCTCTTTTTTTGGGACAATACTCTATGAATGATGATCATCACACTTCTATTTATTTACAACTCAATGATTACAACTCGATATTAGAACAAAGTATGACTCTATATGAATGCCTCCGGCGGTGTACCAGGATAGCAATGATGCATGAGTGACTTATATGAAATAATTATGAACGGTGGCTTTGCCACAACTAAAATGTCAACTACATGATCATGCAAAGCAATATGACAATGATGGAGCGTGTCATGATAAATGGAACTGTGGAAAGTTGCATGGCAATATATCTCGGAATGGCTATGGAAATGCCATGATAGGTAGGTATGGTGGCTGTTTTGAGGAAGGTATATGGTGGGTGTATGATACCGGCGAAAAGTGCACGATATTAGAGAGGCTAGCAATGGTGGAAGGGTGAGAGTGCGTATAATCCATGGACTCAACATTAGTCATAAAGAACTCACATACTTATTGCAAAAACCTATTAGTTATCGAAGCAAAGTACTACGCGCATGCTCTTAGGGGGATAGATTGGTAGGAAAAGACCATCGCTCCTCCCCGACCGCCACTCATAAGGAGGACAATCAATAAATACATCATGCTCCGACTTCTTAACATAACGGTTCACCATACGTGCATGCTACGAGAATCACAAACTTCAACACAAGAATTTCTCAAATTCACAACTACTCAACTAGCACAACTCTAATATCACCATCTCCATATCTCAAAACAATTATCAAGTTTCAAACTTCTCATAGTATTCAACACACTCATAAGAAAATTTTATTTATTTAATCTTGAATGCCTCAAATACTTAAAGAAAATTACCATGTTGTTTTGTAGGACTCTCAAATAATCTAAGTGAGGCATGAGAGAACAATAGTTTCTATAAAACAAATCCACCGACGTGATCTAAAAGATATAAGTGAAGCACTAGAGCAAAAACTATATAACTCAAAAGATATAAGTGAAGCACATAGAGTATTCTAATAATTTCCGAATCATGTGTGTCTCTCAAAAAAAGGTGTGTGCATCAAGGATGATTGTGGAAAACTAACAAATAAATAATCAAATAATACAAGATGCTCCAAGCAAAACACATATCATGTGGTAAATAAAAATATAGCTCCAAGTAAAGTTACCGATAGAAATAGACGAAAGAGGGGATGCCTTCCGGGGCATCCCCAAGCTTTGGCTTTTAGGTGTCCTTAGATTATCTTGGAGGTGCCATGGGCATCCCCAAGCTTAGGCTCTTGCCACTCCTTGTTCCATAATCCATCAAATCTTTACCCAAAACTTGAAAACTTCACAACACAAAACTTCAAGTAGAAAATCTCGTGAGCTCCGTTAGCGAAAGAAAACAAAACACCAGTTCAAGGTAATGTAATGAACTCATTCTTTATTTATATTGGTGTTAAAACTACTGTATTCCAACTTCTCTATGGTTTATAATCTAAATTACTAGCCATAGATTCATCAAAATAAGCAAACAACACACGAAAAACAGAATCTGTCAAAAAACAGAACAGTCTGTAGTAATCTGTAGCTAACGCAAGATCTGGAAGCCCAAAAATTCTAAAATAAATTGCTGGACGTGAGTAATTTATCTATTAATCATCTGCAAAAATAATTGACTAAATATCACTTTCCAAATAAAAATGGCAGCATTTCTCGTGAGCGCTAAAGTTTCTGTTTTTACTGCAAGATTAACAAGACTTTCCCCAAGTCTTCCCAACGGTTCTACTTGGCACAAACACTAATTAAACACAAAAAAACAACCAAAACAGAGGCTAGATAAATTATTTATTACTAAAAAGGAGCAAAAAGCAAGGAATAAAAATAAAATTGGGTTGCCTCCCAACAAGCGCTATCGTTTAACGCCCCTAGCTAGGCATAAAAAGCAAGGATAGATCTAGGTGTTGCCATAATAGTAAGATAGATCATTAAAACTCATTTCATATTCTCTACGTTCGGCAGCAAGTTTTCTTTGAGGCAAGCAAAAGCATTCAAAAGGGCTAAATTTAATGGGACAGAAGTCCCCAAGATCAACTTTGGGAGCTATAGGTTCCTCCTTTGGCCCTTCGTATTGCACAACCAATTCATCATTATAAGCATTCTTTTGACAAAACTTTGTGAACCTATACTCAAGAGAATATCCTAGTTCATTATTTCGAATGGCCAAATCATCATTAAGTTCACAAATTTTATCAACTAAAACATTGGTAGGAACCCTTTCTCTAAGATTTTCATTGAAAGCAACATAGTCTAGAGATTGAAAGCGCATTATTTCTTCTTGATCAAAAAGGATAGCCTCTATGGGAAGACGGAAAGCGTCCAACCTATAATGCGCAAAGATTTCTTTGGCCTCTTTTATTATGAATATGAACTCATGAGCCAAAAAGATAGTAGCGGCAGGCTTAACAGAAGAATGCTCAATATTAGAAAATTCTAGGAAAATCCTTTGTATGCAAGGGTGCATGTGCATGAATTGTCTTTCTAGTTCAACTGCAAGCATGGCAATAGCATCTGCAAGACTACTAGTTCTATGAAGGATAGAACTACCCATAGAAGGTAAAGCACCGGCACAAGTAAAGAAATCTTGGATAACTCCTTTTCCAATAATATTACCACTACCAATACGGAATTTTTTTGTATGTAAGATACGGGGTTCTTCAGCAGGAGAATTAGAATTTTTCATGATATTATTATTGTCCATATCGACAATAATTTCCCCAATATCATACATAACGGCAGAAAGTGCAAAAGGAAAAAAGAGGCGAATATAGAAAGAGAGGGAGGATAGAGAGAGAGGGCGAATAAAACGGCAAGGGTGAAGTGGGGGAGAGGAAAACGAGAGGCAAATGGCAAATAATGTAATGCGAGGGATGAGAGTTTGTGATGGGTACTTGGTATGTCTTGACTTGTGCGTAGTCTCCCTGGCAACGGGGCCAGAAATCCTTCTTGCTACCTCTTGAGAACTTGCGTTGGTTTTCCCTTGAAGAGGAAAGGGTGATGCAACAGAGTAGCGTAAGTATTTCCCTTAGTTTTTGAGAACCAAGGTATCAATCCAGTAGGAGGCCACGCACGAGTCGCTCGTACCTACACAAACAAATAAATCCTCGCAACCAACGCGATAAGGGGTTGTCAATCCCTACAGGGTCACTTATGAGAGTGAGATCTGATAGATATGATAAGATAATATTTTTGGTATTTTTATGATAAAGATGCGAAGTAAAATAAAAGGCAATAAAAATAACTAAGTATTGGAAGATTAATATGATGGAAGATAGACCCGGGGGCCATAGGTTTCACTAGTGGCTTCTCTCGAGAGCATAAGTATTCACGACGGGTAAACAAATTACTGTTGAGCAATTGACAGAATTGAGCATAGTTATGAGAATATCTAGGTATGACCATGTATATAGGCATCACGTCCGAGACAAGTAGACCGACTCCTGCCTGCATCTACTACTATTACTCCACACATCGACCGCTATCCAGCATGCATCTAGAGTATTAAGTTCAAGAGAACAGAGTAACGCTTTAAGCAAGATGACATGATGTAGAGGGATAAACTCATGCAATATGATGTAGAGGGATAAACTCAAGGACACCGCAAGATTGAACCCAAAGCTAAGCACTTCTCCCATTGCAAGAAAGATCAATCTAGTAGGCCAAACCAAACTGATAATTCGAAGAGACTTGCAAAGATAACCAATCATACATAAAAGAATTCAGAGAAGATTCAAATATTGTTCATAGGTAAACTTGATCATAAACCCACAATTCATCGGTCTCAACAAACACACCACGAAAGAAGATTACATTGAATAGATCTCCATAATAGAGGGGGAGAACTTTGTATTGAGATCCAAAAAAGAGAGAAGAAGCCATCTAGCTAATAACTATGGACCCGTAGGTCTGAGGTAAACTACTAACACTTCATCGGAAGGGCTATGGTGTTGATGTAGAAGCCCTCCGTGATTGATGCCCCCTCCAGCGGAGCTCCTGAACAGGCCCCAAGATGGGATCTCGTGGATACAGAAAGTTATGGCGGTGGAATTAGGGTTTTGGCTCTGTGTCTGGTAGTTTGGGGGTACGTAGGTATATATAGAAGGAAGGAGTATGTCGGTGGAGCAACAGGGGGCCCATGAGGGTGGAGGGGGCGCCCTGGGGGTAGGCGCGCCCCCCTACCTCGTGGCCTCCTGGTTGATGTCTTGACGTAGGGTCGAAGTCCTCTGGATCATGTTCGTTCTGAAAATCACGTTCCCGAAGGTTTCATTCCGTTTGGACTCCGTTTGATATTCTTTTTCTGCGAAACCCTAAAATAGGCAAAAAAACAACAATTCTAGGTTGGGCCTCCGGTTAATAGGTTAGTCCCAAAAATAATATAAAAGTGTATAATAAAGCCCAATAATGTCCAAAACAGAATATAATATAGCATGGAACAATCAAAAATTATAGATACGTTCGAGACGTATCATGGTAAAATGTGAACTCATGGATGACGAGCCTTTGAAGCGTATGTGACACGTATTGACAACCAGGCGTCCATGCAACCGCTCTTGTCGCCAGCTAGCATTCGACGACCACCATTAGACATCACACAACCATACGTAACTTACGACTAATGGACAAATCGATCAGACACACACTTGTGTGCAGTGGCACTATGATCGGTTGCTCACGATAGTACATACTCCGCACCATAGTACCCTCTCTAGCTAGGATATTTTATAGATTGTCGTTGTGATGGACGATATACATGAGCAAGGCGCCGAGTCATGAGTATGACCGTTGGTGTTGAGCTAGGTGAATACATGCTCGCTGTTCGCAGAGGCCTCCAGCAAATGTCTAAACAGTAATGTCACATACGCATAATTTTGGTTTTTATTTCTTTCTCCACTGACAGGTAGGCCCGCATAGATAGATAGATAAAGAACACGAGCTGATGAGGCGCATGTAGACTGTTTGACTGGTCAACCAGACAAATACGAAGCAATACGCTGAGCCAGTGACAGTATAATCACCATATCTCGTATACAATGATCAAAGTGAGCTACCAAGACAAGTTCAATGACCGCCAATGCATTTTACTCGGTAATAAATGACCAGGATTGAAGGGGAATTCAAATTTCCTTCGTCTTTTGTCCTTGAGCTCTTGACAAACCAATGCACTTTACGGTTGTCCGGCCACTCCACCCGAGCGCTGTCACCAAGCATTGTTCATGCCACCGCTCCGCACACTAACCGGTAAGGAAGCGATGGCATCCCGCCGCGCTGAGTTTCTCGCCGCCCACAACCGCACACAGAATGGTAGGCGAACGGTGGCATCCCACCGTGCTGAGTTCATCGCCGCTCGCGACCTCACACCTATGTGGGCGGAATTTGAAGCTGCCAAGGCCGAATGGGCGGTGGAGCAAGAGGCGGCCAAAGCCGCACAGAGGGAGCGGAAAAGTCAGAAAGCACTCAAGAAAAGAGAGGCCCACCGCCGCAAGAAAGAAGAGGATGCACGCGCTGCTGCGGAGAGGTCGGCGGAGATCCAAGCACGGTGGGGTGTCGCCGACAAAGCCGGGAAGGAGAACGACGGTGTCTGGCCAGCATGTGAGAAGTAGTAGTACTAGTAGTTACTGTGTGTGTGTCTATGTCGCCCGTACGTTTGTTTAATTAATTACGAGCATGTAATAGTACTACTAGTTACTACTGTAGTTTTTAGAGCAAATTACTAGTACATTAGCCTAGACTCAATGGAAAAATTCCTATCCTATGCATCAAATGGCATCTCTTTCTTTATTGGAATTGAGATGCATGTCATCTCACTTCCTATGATTTTCATATTCCTATAAAATTCCTATCCTATGAACCAAAGGAGGCCTCTGCTGGAGTAACTACTGTAGCTAGCAGTACTGCTGGTACAGTAGTTTTCTTCAAGAAGCGGAATTCAATGAAGTCATGATGGTTCCTTCGTCCGAGCAACTTCATAGTGGGTAAGATTGGGCCTGTGATTTAATGGCTCATTAGTAATTACTACGGCACGACGACCGGGGTGACTCTCCCTTGGAGTTCTGTGGGCATGGCAAGTGGACCAGGATGGTCGACGTCCCACATGTCGGCGAGCGAAAGTATTCTTTCCGATATTGAGGAGCAAGGAAACTGCGTGGTATAGTATCACTGGTGATTTATATTTATTTTTTATTTCTAATGAATGCTGGCGTTTCAACCCTTACGACGAAGGAGTGCCAAACACATGGCACGTGCTGGATGACGCACACGTTGGTGAAAGGAGTGGGACATGAACAACGTGGTAGAGCGTCTCCACTTCTGGGTCGGAGACCACACATAGTAGTAGTAGTAGTAGTAGTAGTAGTAGTAGTGTACTAGTGGTATGAACGATACAAAGTGCGACCGGAGAGAAAGACACGTCTAGTTTAAAGGTCTCGGGACATACACGTAAACAAATATAAAACCTAATATGTGCCTCCAATTAATATAGTAGTAGTAGAGTACTTAGTCATGTACTCCATAACATCACCGGGCATTGCACGTACAACATTTAGTGGTAGTAAGAGACAAATGCCTATATGCCACGCATGTTCATACTATTTGTGCCTTTCTACTTCACTTACTGCGCTACATTACACAGGTTCGCACGTCCACTCCTGGGTACATTTCTGTCTCGTAGTTCTATTCCCACGTGTTCCTCATATAGATGGAACGATCCTTGCATGACACGTGCACCTTGATGCTAGATGTGTCGCGTGTTGGCAAAAGGATGAACAAAGCTCACGTAAAAAAATAGAGTGGAAGAACATAGATTCCCGACAACTGAGAAGGAGCAAGGAACCTCTGGGTGGAGCGTCTCCACTCATAATATTTTATATTATTCAGCGATATAAAATCAACCAATCATCTCCACAGTGGACTGGAAGAGTACGAAACACGGCAATCTAGTGTAGTTACATCATACTAGTACATGGCTAACCCACGCTATCACCATATTTCTTGGCTTCCGTGCGACACCTATCTCTAGTGCGGCGGGCTGGTGTTTTTGTCGTCTATTGAGGTCGGTTAACTCATCACATGTTAGCGACATGCCAAGATCATTCTAAATAAATTCCTTTCATGTTCCGTTTTCAAAAAGAAAAAAATCCTTTCATGTACGAATTTGACTATATGCTTCGAGCAACTTGCATGTCCTATACTGCTCCTGTTTGGATACTCTAACTTAGCTAGAGGTTAGACTAACTCATGACTAACCCTGAACTAACTGTAGCCAAAGAGGTGTTTGCGTGATAGGGTTAGATTGACAATAAATGCATTTGATGGACTGGTCCCAATGAGAACTATCTCCAGGGAGCACCTCTTGGGTGGGATAGTTTTTTTTGGTGGGTTCGGTGCAACTTGCTCCAATTTAAACCCTCATGATTGGATACTTTAGGGCTATTTGAGCCCCAACTAGCTCAAACTAACCCTAAACCATGGATCCAAACAAGGCCTATGGCCAGCTTCGACGCGGAGCAGTCGGTGCACCGGGAAGCGACGCTCTCTCGGCCGTCGCGCCGCTTCAAAGCCGGCGCCAGTGAGACGTCGCCTCCGCGCTGGCCGGGCATTAATGCGGCACTGACGCTCCAGGGCGATGCTGACCATTTCACACGGGAAGCACGCACTGGCAAGGGAGTATAGGTTTTGAACCGTTTCATGTGTAGTACTCGTAGTTTGCAAAACTACTCAATTATTGCACCCAGTTTCCTAAGAAATTGTGGTAAAAACGTTACTCCACAGCCCACTTCCCTTCTCCTTCCTCTTCCACCGCCCGCGCACGTCCGAGGGAAGCGACCGGTCAACCCTTATATAGGAGTGCTAGCACAAAAAGATGCATGCATGGCCACTAAAATTTCTAGATTAAAGAGCCGCTCCGGCGGGAGTATGGCGTATGTTGTTACCTTCGGCCGGGCCATGGCTACCGGGTGACGGCGACTATAGAAGAGGCGGCAGGAGGGGAATGAATGCAGCTACTATTTGGGTTCACCGTCTGGCTTAAATAAATGCGCAGCATCACGTGTACCCGCGGGTGCACAAATTGTAACATACATGTCTGCCTAAGTGGGTGTCACATAACTGGTGTGTGTGTGATTCTGAGAGACAGAGTGCATGTGTGTGACTCTACTCTTCGGACATGTACTCAACCTTTTGCATCGGGATATAAGTATAATGGTATTTACTTTAGCTAGTGATTTATGTGGCCATGTTAACGTGGTTGTGTAAAAAAATGTCACTTCCTGCTCGTGATTTGCGTTATATAATTACAAGCAAGATGCTCGTGCATTGCACGGAACATCAATATGCATTTTTTTACAAAACACATGTTGTGATTTACCCATGCAGGAGTAATCCCATGTGTAAAAACGAATGATATTATCAGAAAACCGGTATCTCGAGAATGTCATCGAAAAATGAAAGATGAGATATAAGGTGAGGAGGAGTGGAGCGTGGTGGTGACTGGTGGTCGGAATGGGCGGAGGCATGGGGATGGACGGCGCCGGCAGGCGGCAGCGGCCACCATGCTAGATTGTTCCGGAGACTTTCTTTTTTAATTGCTCAGCAATGAGGTGGGGGAGATAAGGATGTGGAGAGAGGTGCGGCTATATTTTGTAAAATTATCATAGTTTGCTTTCTATCTGTCAGATATAGATCAGACGGTCTATATTAAAAGATGGCAGGCACACCATCATCGCCAACTCGGTTTTTTATAAGGGTACATATGATAAGTTTGCTAACTACTAAAGTAAAGTGGAATTTGTCCATGTTATACAAGTAAATTAAGGTGATTGTTTATCATATGGGTAAGGGAGGATGAAGGGTGGTAGGAACAAATGCTCCGCCTAGAGCATGTGTGTGTGATATGGAGTCTCTCTCTCTATCTTTGTGTGTGTGAGAGAGAGAGAGGTGGAGTCTTAGTGTTTGTGTGTGTGATGGAGTCTTACTGTGTGTGTGTGGGTGGGTGGGTGGGTGCGTGCGTGTGTGTGTGTGTGTGTGTTTTTTTGTGTGTGTGTGTGTGTCTGTGTCGCGGGGTCCTCGGTGGCAGATGTAATTTAAGTGTGCATGGCTTCATCATAGAGAGGTGATGTGTATGGCAGAGGCTACTAACGATGGGGCGCGAGAGAGAAAATGCCCGTAGAGAGGGAAGAGAAGGTGTGTGCGCGTGAGAGTAGTCGACATCGAGAGAACGTGTTTGTTCGAGAGACACCGAGGAAGACTACTATATATCGATGGTGCATGTAGGCGGGAATTAAATGAAGGGATGGTCTTATTGGTTTCGGGGATATAGGGGAAGAGTGAGAGGGGGTAGCTACAAGGAGATTGTTAAGTGTGAGTGTGTGTTTTACCCATCCAGGCGGAAGTTATGTGCACACAAGAAGAGAACGATTCGATGTGGTGTTAGGGTTGAGGGTAATTAACTACGTATGGAGACATAGAGACCCTCAATGTGCATGTGTGAGAAGTATACATGTATACGTGGGATGTGTGTGTGTGCACGCGCATGATCGAGATAAAAGAAAGAAGACATAAGTCATAAGCTAAGATCAACGACATGGGAGAGACGGATCGGTATGACAATATGCATGCATGCGAGAATGCAGGGAAGAAGGCCCGACAATTGAGCATGTGTTTTTGTCTTTAAGAGATAGTGGCGTGGGCTGGAGGATGCATCTATGGCGAGCAGAGGGAGTGAGGCACAACGATTGTGGAAAAGAGATCAACCTATAAATGAAAGAAGGTTGATGGAGAAACAAATAAACAGAAAGATAAAGATGCTAGCTAGTGTGAGTTAGAGATAGGAGTCGAGTGGATCAGAAGGCTGAGTTATGGGTGTGGGTGTGAGAGAGATGAAGAAACGGTGCATGTGACTCATGTACAAACAAATATCGGAGAGAAATGATATCTCGAGAGACGGAGTTTTGTGTTTGCGAGAGAGTAAGATATTTCAAAACGAGAGTGATAGCTAGAGAAACATATGAGGGAACGCAAGATATCTCTAGGGAGAGAGAGTGTGTGAGCGACATACAAGAGAACAGTGGAGAAATATGAGACCCTGGGAGACAGAGTTTGTGTTTGTGTGTGAGAAAGAGATATTTAAGAGGAAGATTCATAGGTTCTCATACCTAAGGAGCGGAAGACATCTCTGTATGAGGGGTGTGCGAGTGGCACACAGGGGAATAGTAGAGAGAAATGAGACCTCAGAAGACAAAGTTTTGTGTTTGTGTGAGAGAAAGAGATTCCACATGGAGAATCATAGTTAGAGACACATAGCAGGGAGCGAGATATAATTAGAGAGAGATAGAGTGATGAAGGTCGAGGGAGAGAGTACCGTCAGTGTGTTACGAAGATAAATGATCATTGTTGACATACATGTAGCACGAGAGATACCCGAGAGACGATGAACACATATAGGTCTGGAGAGATAGTACTATATAAGCATGAGTGATAGTTATATGAGACGAATGTCTGGATTAAATGGGATTCAAATATTTAAACTGGAGATCACAACATCGATAATATCATAACGCAAATTGGTGTATCAAACATGCATATTCATTTGAATTTGGGGACACGTGTAATGTTATATAGTTTATCAATATTGGTGATCCATAGATTATTTAATTAGAAACAATGCATGGTTTATATGCAATTAATGTCTAAACGGGATTACACTATATGTTGCGTGTGTGAAACATATTATGCATGTTTGAGAAGTAAAAAAAAACCCGCATGAAACACACATTAATTGGAGACAGTTAGCGAGGAATGCATACATTGGATTTCAACATAAAGTGGTTTCAAATATTTGAAAATCCAAATTGATGGATACAACCTTATGAATCTGAGATCATGCCATTTGTAAACCATATTTGTGTATAAATGGTGTTGTGCTTTTGAAAGTATATATAAAAAATGATGTATATAGAATTTTATTCCAACCGAAAATGGATCCCACCCGAAAAAATAGAATACAAACGGGATTCTTGTCGGGTGGTGGGTGCGACATATGCCAACGGGTGGCTTATCTTTGTGGGAACCAGTAAGACATCGCCGGTGCCTGGAAGCGGGATGAGGCGAAGACATGCACGCCGGCGGATCTTACCCAGCTTCGGGGCTCTCCGGGGAGATAACACCCCTACTGCTGCTCTGCGGGGTCTACGCATGCTCACTCGATGAATCAAGTAGCTACACATCACTCCTTGAGCTGTTTCCGGGGGGAGGAGGAAGAAAGGGCACGGCTAGCCTGCTTCTTCTCCTTGTATGGTGTCTAGAACTAGCAGGGGGTCCAACCCTTTGCATGGGTGCTCCGAGGGGTTTATATAGGCCTACCCCCCGGGGGTACAATGGTAATCCGGCTGGGCACGGGGCCCAGCCGTCTGTGACTGCGCTCACCGGCTTCTGCGCCGGCTGCTGGGGCCCGCCGGCTGGTGGGTCCCGCTGGCTGCCAGCTCCTTGGTCAACAGGCAGGCCCCGCTGCCCAGGGCCTGGTCGACGGCTGGTCACTGTGGCTTTATCTTGCTGACGTGAGCCTCATTGTGGTAAGCGCGGCTACAGTACCGCCGCCTGTCGGGCGATCGCGGTAGCCTTACCACGTCTTGTCTCCTTAATGGGGCGTCTTCTTCGAGGGAGGCGGCAAGCCGGCTGTGGGGAGCCGGCTCTATCTTGGGCCGACTGGTTTGAAGCGTGGCCGCCTTCGGCCGTCTCTCTGCTCAGAGGGGCCCACCGCCTGTGGGCCGCACTGGCGGCCCGTCGTGGGTGAGGCCAGGGTCATCATGGCAACAGTGTTGCGCCGGACGGGTCATGCCTACCCTGTATGGCGCACTGTGCCCGGCGTGCCCCGGGATTCGAGGGTGGCAGGCTCTTCTGTAGCCACGCCCCGTCGCACCGCCGTTAGGTGGGTGCAAACTTTGTGGGTACGGTCCTGACCACTTTTTGGGGAGCCGGCTTCTTGGAGTCGGCCTCCGCATGGCCGGCTTCTTGGAGTCGGCCTTCTCATGAGGGCTAAAGTCGGACCGCCTTCCGAAAGCCGGCCTAGGCTGCAGCCAGCTAGGGGAAGGTGGCCCCATGTCTTGGATTCTTGAGAGCCGGGCAGGCTCGTAACTTTTTCAGAAGTGCCAGGGGAGGCCGGCTAGGCTACCCATGGCCATTTACTCCGACAGTAGTCCCCGAAGCTGATCAAGCTCCGCGGTGAGCGGGGGGACGAGAAGCTTGGTCAGCTTCCTATCCTGAAGAGCCGGCTTTGCGGGCGTACGCCGACTTCAGAGAGCCCCGCGTAGGCGGGAGGAGAGGGGACCTGCGTGCCGACCACGGGCCCTCTCGCGGCCACGTGGCAGCAGGATCCTGCGAGCGCACGCGCGCGACGGGACGCCGCCGCAGGCCCGGGCCCGCCACTCGCGAGCCTCGGTCCGGGCGCGGATCTCCCGTGGCCCATAGGGCCGCTCGCCTTCTCAAGGCAGTTTTCGTCTCGCCGTTAAGGCTCGATAATCGCGGAAGGTGGGGAGTGGGCACGATCGATCCCCACGCTTCCCCACGCCGCGCCTCCTCGGCTCCGCCACGTGAGCCTATAAGTAGGGGGAGGAGGGAGAGCGACAGAGGTTCGCGCGCCCCCTCCCGCTCCGTCCCTCCTAGACCTCGTCTTCTTCCTTTCGCTGCCGCCGCCGCTTCCCGTCTCAGCGCTGTCGCGTCTCCACGCCACCTCGCTCCCATGGCGTTTTCAAGCTCCTGGGACGGCTCCAACGTCCATGAAGACCATGTGGAGTTCCTTCGCCAGACCCGGCGCCTGCCCGGTGCCGACCGCGTACAGGTCCGCCTGGCGCCCGCGAGGGAGATCTCGCCGGCGCCGGAGGAGGGCGAGCGGGTCGTCTTCCGCTCGCACTGCCTGCGCGGCTTCGGCCTCCCGGCGAGCGGGTTTCTGCGTTCCTTCCTCGACTTCTACAACCTCCAGCCGCATCACCTCACGCCCAATGCGGTGATGCTGCTGTCGGCCTTCATCTCCCTCTGCGAAGGCTTCTTGGGGCTGCTCCCCACGCTGGAGCTCTGGGGAGAGTTCTTCCAGAGCAAGCTCGGCACAGTCGTCGCCGGCGTGCCCGCCCCCTGCGGAGCCTTCATCGCCATGAGGAGGGCGAGCGAGAACAATCCGTTCCCGCCCATCCCCCTGATCCAGTCGGTAAAGGTCTGGCAGAGATCTTATTTCTATGTGAAGAACGTCGCCGAGCAAGAAGACTACATCAACCTGCCGGCTTACGTAGCCGGCCCGCCGGCTGGGAGGCAGCCCTCGTGGAGCTTCCGGTCCCGGCCGTTGTCTCCGGCCGGGAACGCCGCCATCTCCCGGCTTCGGGTGCTGATTCAGTCAGAAGGCTTGCGCGGGGCCAACTTGGTGGCCGCCTTCATGGAGCGCCGGATCCTTCCTCTCCAAAGCCGGCCCCATATGATGGGTCAGATGACCGGCCGCTTCGACCCATGCCGGCTGAGCACATGGGAGATGCCCCACGCGGAGGTGGCGCTCATGGTCAATTACATCGCCAACTGCAAGCTCGGCGGGGACTGGCAATACGGCAAGGCGCCGTATTCTCGCGCCAATCCTCCATCCGTGGTAAGTTTCTCTCTTTATCTTCTTTTTCGTCATCAGCCGGCTTCGTGACGGCCGGCTTCTGACCAGTTGGTTCTTTGAGCAGAACCCTCTTCTTGCACCACCGGCCGGGGTGGCAGGGATTGAACGCCAGTATGCCCCCGACCACACGGTGGATGACGTCGACGACCCGGACTTGGGGGCGGCTGCCATGGAAGACGCCGTCGTGGGGGACAGCGCCGAGCCCGGAGGCTCAAGGTTCACCGCGAGCTTCGAGGACAGGCCAGACGATTTCGAAGCCGAAGTCGCTCCGCGTCGCCAGCCGGCGGCCGACCAACAGGGCGCGGGCTTGTCTGTCGCGCCGGCTGCCGGCGGCGCGCAGAAGCGCCGGGCCGCTCTAGGCCTCTTCGGCAGTCGGCCAAAGAAGTCCAAGCCTTCCGCCGCGGCGACAAAGCGGGAGGAGGCGGCCGCGAAAGCGGCCCGCTTCCGCAAGGCCGTGAAACAGCCCCAGGCGGTCTCGGCGTAAGTCTTCAATTGCTTTGCCACACTCGTCATTGTTCTATTTTCTTCGAATTTCTTCTTATCTTTTCCTCGCTTGCTGGACAGGGTGCCGCTTTCCCTTGAGCGGGGCCCGGGCGGCTCCGTCGTGGGGCCGGCTGGAGGGTCTTCGAGCTCCCGCCGCGTGGACCCCCGCGCCGATCTTAGGGAGGCCACAGAGCGGAACGCCCACGAAGCGCAGGAGGAGCGTGAGGCGGCGGAGAAGGCGGCGAAGGAGCAGGCCAAAGCGGTAGCCAAGGCCCAGAGGGAGGCAGCTTCCGCGGAGACGGAGGCGGAAAGCTCGCACAGCCAGCCTCCGCTGCTCGCCGTTCCTCTCCGAGCCGTAGCCCCCGACACCCCGTTGCCCTTGGCGGAGGAGATCATCCAAGACCCGCCGCTGTTGGAGAGGGAGGAGGACCCCGTGGCCTTGGCGGGGAGGGCGCCGCCTGCGGTGCCAACCAGAGCGGGCCATGGCGGTCAATCGTCAGCGGCGCCAGAGGAGCCGGCCGGAGGTGAGCCGGAGAGCAGAGCCGGCCTCGAGGTGCAGCTGGCGACGGGCCGGCGTGCTGGGGGAGGCGCCGCCCCGCCGGAGTTGCGCCGAGCCGCGGGCGCAGGCCAGCCGGCGGGAGATCTGGAGGCGGCCAACACCGCCGTGTTCGAGTGGACTCCCAGCGGGGGGATTGGCGAGCTGGATGCGGCGGCTCAAGGGGTCCGGAGCCGGCTACAGGCTCAAGCCGCCCTGCTGCACCAGCTCAACCAAGAGTTTTTGTCGACGCGAACTACTATCCGGGTGAGTCCTTCGCTCTTGGCAGCTTTGCTTTCATGATTTCTTCCGTGGGGGCGCGTCAGCGCACCCACTGGGTGTAGTCCCCGAGATTCGGGCCGACTGCTGCGTAGTCGGGTCGGATCTTTCTCGACGGCTTTCTTACTTTGCTTTTTTTTGAATTCTCAGGAATACCACAACCTTCGTGCTGCCGCCTTCGACTCCCAGGCTCGAGAGTTGAGCCGGCGGACCGACGACCTGGCCGACAGCCGAAGTAAGTACTTGGTTTTGCCTGTCTCCTGTGGGGGCGCGTCAGCGCACCCACTGGGTGTAGTCCCCGAGATCCGGGCCGATTGCTGCGCAGTCGGGTCGAATCTTTCTTGACGACTCTTTTCTTATTGATTTTTCTTTTTCTTTGTCTTCAGGGGCCAACGCCGACTTGAGGAAGGAGCTTGGCGAAGCGAAGGCCGCCCTTCACACCAAAGAGGCCGAGTGCGCTGCCTTGGTCCAGGAACGGGATCGCCTGGCCAAGAAGCTGGTCGACCAACGAAGCAGGGAAAGTCGCAGTAACCGCCCGAAACCAAAATCCGCGAGATGGAAATTACTACTGCCTATCCCTACCACGCAAAGCCTATCTGCTCGATTTCTATAGGTTTTGATAGGGGTAGGTTTGTAATTTCACTCAAACGTGACATAACCGCCTCTCACCCGGATTCATACACGGTGGGCGCCAAAACACAGTGTGTCCTCGTCTGAAATCGACTCCCTCCCTGATTCACACACGGTGGGCGCCAAAAACAAGCTCTCATTGGCAAATATTCGGTGTATGCGAGATTACCATCCTATCCCCAACCGACTAATATTGTTGTGATGTAGGAAATTTGAAACGGGGGCTAAATTTGTAAATTTCCTCGCATTTGAGACAAGCGCGCCCTGAAGACATGGTTCCCCCTTCCTCTCCACCTCCATTTCCCCATTCGTACTCCGTGGGCGCCAAAACACCCTCTCCACCCCAGCCTCCTCCGTCCTCCACCCCATCCACCGCTGTCCTCCTCCACCATGCCGGAGCTGATACCCCGACGCTGTCATCCATTACAAGAGATTGACCTCTCTCATCCACGGCTTTGGACCGGGATCCTTGCATCCCGTCCCCTCGCTTCATCCCCGCCGTCGTCCACCTTGCCAGCGCCGCTCCTATGACCGTCTCGTCCACTGCGCCCCGCCGCCACCATCTACCCTCCTAGATCTGCTTCCACGCCACCGACAGCCATCGCTACCGCAGCACCATCAAATTCTCAGTAGATGCATACACGGCTCCGCACTAGAGGTGGCACTCTTTCGTATCTGCTCAACTTATTTATCGCAGCAAGAAAATAGATCGCCACTACTTTACTCTGATTTCTTGTCCATCACTTACTTGCTAGTTGAAAGCAAACATTGGTTGCAAAGTTGCCTTTGTCCGGTTTTCACCTTCAGATCCGCCATGGCACGCTCAACACTATACTCCCAATGCTTATGGTTTTCCTCTTTTATATTCCACACTAGTTAAACCACAGTAGACTAAATTTAAAAATTGGGTCAGTCGATTTTTCAGAGCTCGCCGGAGTTCGCCGGTGCGAACAAAGGCGCTCGGGTGGGGACTTTGGTTGTGGGGGGGCGGTGGTGGGGCCTCACCGAATGAAGAAAACTCGACACGGGTGGGGGCGGGGTGGGGGTGGGGTGGTGGAGGAACACAGGCTATGGGGGCCGGTGGTCCCGCCGGCGGCCCGTGTGGTGTTCTCTATGGGAAGAATCAGAGACGAGGAAGAAGAGGGGTTAGGAGACGTAGGATCTTCATCCAACCGCCTGAAATGGTTGACTGATCCAAATGACAAAATTCACGCGACTTGCATGCAGACATGCCTTTATATTCATTGCCATCATCATACCTGCTTAGCACTGCTCCTGAATCCATCAAGCTAAACAACGTGCCACTCATAATTCCAAACTTGTTGCTCAAGTACGAATCTGATATGATGCTGATATCACAAAAACAGATAACATTTAATTGGTCAGCTAATGTTCCTACTTTACTTTCGAAAAATCACGTGCACCACATATAGAGAGACAACAGGGAGTTGCTTTCTTAATGTGCTCTGGTTCATCATGTGTGGGCACTGCGCAACGAACATTTTATTATCCAAAATCTGCTTCCTCTTCTTTAGCACGTTCCTCTTCCGTTCTTCTTTAATAAGTACTCTCTCCGTTCCTAAATACAAGTCTTTGTATAGATTCCACCATGGACTACATATGGAGCAAAATGAGTGAATCTACACTCTAAAATGTATCTGGATACATCTGTATGTGATCCATAGTGGAAATCTCTACCAAGACTTATATTTTGGAACAGAGGGAGTATGATAGTAGTACAGTATGTTCCTTGTAGTGAAGATGAGCAGGGACATTTGTAGTGTAGAGGTCTATACGGTCGGTTGGTATGGACACTTTGAACTCTTCAGGCCTCTTTGATTCGTAGGATTTTGTAAACATGGGAATAGGATTTGTCATGGCCTGCCCACTTGAAATCCTATAAGAATAGCAAGGAAATGCGGGGAGCTGTGTTGCCTTTGAGAGTTACACTGATATTAACAGCACCGCACCTTCAGTTGAAGAGAGCTGGTATTCGAAGCCTTTCTAGCCGTACCGGCAATACTAGCACATATATTCCAGCAAGTTCCACTTTGCTGATTTTACTCTGATGCTTACAATTTTCCCATTATATCTACACTATGATCTGTGTAGCTGCTTTGTGTTGCACTAGCAGCAGTCCACTCTTGAAGCTAAACAATGCAATGACTTACAAAATTAGCACCAAGGCATTGAGTGCCATTCTGGATGCAATGAAACTCATACGCTCCCCACCTGTTGACTCTTGTTCAGAATATGGTCCTAATGACTCTTGCTCAAAATTGCAACATATAGAGAGATAGCATGGAATTGCATTTCTTTGGGCGCTGTGATTCATCATGAGTGGGCAACCAACATTGTATGCAATTAAGCGGAACCTCAAGAATATGCTTCCTCTTATGTTCTTTAACATGTTCCTCTTTTGTTATTCTGTATTTAGTACGCACATTATATTCCTTGTCAGGAAGGGGAGCAGGGACATCTGCAGTCAATAGCTGATAGAGCTGGCATGTACTTGATCGATAGGCTTTCAATTACTAGCGGCAAAACAACACCGTATTTTCAATCCAGTTCCACTTTCCCGATTTATATATCGTGGTTATGGTGTACCCCTTTTATGTACACTATGATCTGCCTAGTTGCTGTGTGCTCTTGTTATCATGGTTTGGCAATAAACTCTCTATACAGTATATTTTGAACCTATCATCTGCCAACTATCCTTACTTCTGGAGCCTATTTTTTGTGTACTTGTACCAGATTATATAAATGCACGCACCATATTACAGCACATATGAGCTCTCTCATCAGAATCCAGTGATAGCACACAAGTGTTTACAGGGCGCCCCTATATGTAACATCCCAAAATTCTAAATTTTGGAATGTTATAATAAATAGATAGATTTGATTGATTGATTGTGTGAAATTGAGTGGAATTCGAAACTTTTGAAAGTTAAATGAGAGGGAATAAAAGGACTTCCCCAAACTTTCATATTTGCTTTCTGATCTCCATGAATTCAAATTATTTTCAAATACAAAACCCTTGAGCGAAGATGATATGACTTCTTCCATTTAAATTAAATGAAAGAGTATTTGAAAATAATTGAATTTCATTTGGAAAATATTTCCAATTCAGAAACTTTAAGCAACTCAATGATTTTCACGAGAGAAGATAAAATGACTTCTTCAAATTATATGAAATATGAGTTGGGAGTTTCAAAGAATTAAATTCAAGGTTCTTTTGAATTTATTTTCAATTTGGAGTTATTTGAGTTTTATTCAAATTATTTTTCTCCAAAAAAATAAAATATATAGAAATTAGGGTAAAATGATTCCCTACAATAGAAAATTGGAGAAAAATTTATTTGAAATCATTTTGGAATTTTTAAAATGATTTTTGTTGGATTCTATTAGACCAGTAGCACTCTTTGAATTATTAGAATTGGTGTGTATTTTATTTAATGCTAGAATAATGTTCATGTCGTAGAAAATCTTTTTCTGAAAATTTTGATATAGTATAAGCCTATATAATATTTTTATTGCTGTTTGTTTTTATTTGTTTTGTTTGTCAGGAAAAAAAAATTTCTTTAAAAAAAATTCCTCGACTGGGCCGGCCCAGCTCCCTGCCAGGCCAAGCCCAGCCCAGCACAGCCATCCCCGACCTTGCGATGGACTCCGTCATCCGCACGCATCGCCGCCGCCGTTCCAGATCGGGACTCCGATCCCACCACCGCCTCGCCATTGCCCCTCCCCCAAGCCGCCTCTCCCCTCCCTCCTATAAGTGCCCCGGGCCCGGCCCCGTTTCTCCTCCCTCGAGCGCTGCACCACCGCCCCTCGCGTCGCGCCGCCACATCCATCGCTGCCGCCGTCTTCCCGAACTCCGGCGATCGCCGCGGTAACCGCCGCCTCCCTCGTCGTCGGATCTGGATCCAACGATCCAGATCGCTTTGTTTTTTTCTTCCACGAAACGTTTTCTTTAATTAGTAAACGTTCGCTATGTTAGCTTCTGCAGTGAACAGGTTCGTTCATTAGCATTCGGTAGCAAACGTTCGTTATTTAGTTTTTTTTCTTTTTATTTTTTGGCCAGGGACCTAGATGTGAATACTTTATTTACAGAATAGTCCCTGTTCTTCAAACAAGCATAACTTTTTACTCGTTAGTCCAAATCCAACGAAACCAACGCCCACTTCTTCGTTACGATTTCCTCTATCCAGTAATCCAGCCCAAACATGTTTTTGAAAAGTTTAAAATTTGAATTAGATCAGATTTGAATTCAAACTTCGTTTGATCATAACTTGAGTTTCGTAGCTCCGTTTGAGTTGATTCTTTTTGAAAATCGAAGCTCTTGACCTAAACATTCTAATAAGGCCAAATTCACATAATTTTGGTACTGTTAGAAATTGTTTTATGTTGCAAGAGTTATGTGCTTGGTTTTGATGTTTTCCGAATCATCTTTTTCGATCTTTCTGATCTTTTGAGTGATTGCTTATGTGTGGTTACTATTGCTTGCTTACGATAGATTGACCGGAGTGTGACGAGTAGATCTATCAAGAGTTTTGAGTGCGAATCATCTTCATCAACATTGCAGGCAAGTTCACACTTTGATCCTATCCCCTTCCATACCCAGTTTTTTTTGCATTAGATCAATCTTCACACATTGCATGATTAGGATCTAATTAAACTGTGGGATGGGAAGTAGATGAGGTAGTACCTATTACCTGTTTATTATCAAACCTTTGGGAGTTACTTCTACGTTTGCTTATTATGCCATGCTATGCTAGTAGACGTGGATTGGGTTTTGAGAGTATCCTTGACAGATGTGAGATTGTTAATTAATGGTTTACTTAAGGTGGCAACTTAAACACACATCTGGGTGGATTGAGGCACCTGGTTATTCTAGGATTGCCTGTCTAGGAACCTCGGTAATCCAGGAATTGCCTGTTTCCTTTTGGACCGCCACCCAGGCTCAAAGGGATCATGAGATTTTTCAAACTAGAAACTTTCGTGTGCAGCCACAAGCCATTATGGGCTCTGGCATAGTTGACTAAGTTGTGCGAACTCTTACAGTGGTAGACTAGCAGATGTAGGGGATGTAGGTGGTACGGTCTACCCGATCGTAAGGTGCTAGCGCTTCTGAAAGACTATGTCTCGGTCATCCGTTTCTCAAACACCCTGTAGTGCGAGAAACCAAACGGAGGCGATCGAGTCTTGTGGGGAAAAGTGCGCAAACCTCTGCAGAGTGTATAAACTAATCATGATTAGCCGTGTCCCCGGTTATGGACATCTCGAGTATCTAGTTCTTGGATTATCCTGTTGATCTCATCACATTACTTTAAATGAATATTGTTGGGTTTAATGATGTTACTTAATTGGGATTGAGAATGCTGTCAACCATTCTCAATGTTCAACAATCACCATGATAGTTAAATAAAATTTATTCCTTTACAGTAGGGAAAAATTGGCTTTACGCAAAAACCTTATAACCATAGAGCTTTTCCACCAGCCAAATATGCATGTAGTGATAGTCTTTATACATGTGATTTACCTCTGTTATAAATCCTTCGAGTACTGTGTGTGTCAGCATACCGATCCAGGGATGACACTTAAGCACAGAGACTTGATCCATTCGGGTCAGGTCGCTACAAGATGGTATCAGAGCACATGTTGACTGTAGGACGTGACCCTAGAAATTGGCAAGCCCATAGGAAAGATTTTTCTCTACAACTTCATTTTCAAAAAGATCTTTTCTTCTCTTCTCTTCTGAGCTTATTCAAAAATTCCCTTTAGTGAGACCATACCCCTTTCCCCTTTTGACCACACGAAGATTCGACTGATGAGACCACTCCAAGAAGTACAAGATATCAGACAACTAAGACCACTTCGGAATGAAGAGTATTTTCCGTGCATCTGAATAATGGAAACTACAACAGTTGAAGACTCCGAAGACTAGGAGAATTTGAAGGCTCTGTAGAATTCCCAAATTTGTATGACCTAGGAAGGCTACCCTTATGGAACTTGGCAGACTATGGAAGTTGTCAATACCCGAGATCAAGGTGTATCAGAGAAAGACCAAGCATGGAGAGTTGAAAACCTCAAAGTTTTGTCAAGAAAACCCTAAGGCAGGGGATATCAACTATGGAATGATAGCTCATGGGAATGACAAGAGCAGAAACACGGTTATCCGTGATGTCATCGCCCGCTGATGCTATTGTCACCGTGCTGAGTTAAGGAAGCATTTCTTCAGAATGGATTTGATGGAAGAAGGCTGATGGAGCACCTATTAGTAAGATGAAGTTTTAACCTAGCCGGTGTATCACCAGGATCTGGAGTAGTATATCAAGAAGTTTAAAATGGAGCTCCAGGAAGTCATATTAGACAAGGAAGTATTTCATGAGGAACTTAGGATCCTGAAGATGAGAGTAGCCAAGCTGGAGGAGCTACAACCTCGAGATACCGGAGAATTGTCAAGAACTGAAGGACAGCATGACCATGGTTCATGTGAAGGATGTTGAAACCAGAAGTTTGAAATGCAACTCCGGAATATTAAAGGACGTCACGAGAGACTTTGCGTCAACAGAGTTGATCTGTCAAAAGAACTTGAGAAGGACAAGCATGATCGGAAGAAGCCCATCGGAGATATGAACAAAACTGGAAGAGTTTGGCGACGTTGAAGATTTATTGACCTTTAGAAGACCAAACCCCTGTTATATACCTACGTTAGATGCGATGTTTGTGAGCTGTCATTTGTTTGATGTTTTTTTTCCGACAGCCACAGATAAAATCTGTCTTTTCAAAACCATTGTTTGTATTGTGTGTATCCCTCTCTATCCCTCTTATCTCACCCCAAACCCATGGACCCAATAGATGATGAATGGAGATGAGCTTATATTTTCTGGACCGATGAGTCAATTGGAGACGGACCAATGGATTCAGAACATGGAAGATCACATGTAGAATAACCCTATAGTTGGAAATGATATGACCCAGCATGCTCTTTAGTGCTTTGAAAGAGGTGCTGCTACTTAGTGGAGGATATACCAAACCATGAATGGATGGCAAGGAGTAACCACTTGGAAAGAATTTAAGTTGACTTTGCCAAAGTCTCGGTTTGTGTCCCAGAAGTTGAAGCCTTATGGAAAGGATATGAAGAAACCTTGTGCATGCAAGATTTGTGGAGAAATCGGACACACCCATAAAGAACACAAGGATGAGTTCCCTAATTGTGAAGGAAGTAACCCAGTTGAAGAATGCCCAACTAGGCAGATTACTTGTTTCTTGTGTGAAGGGACTACCCGCTATCCCTCTCGGTGTCACATTTACCCCATGGTACGAAGAACCATACAACAGAAGAAAGAAGTAAAGAAAGGAGCCCTTATGGAAATTTTAGAAGAACCTGTGATGAAGGAAGATGTGGAGGACACACCTAAAGAGGACCCGAGTAAACCCTGCACCAAGTCTTGCTATTCATGTGGAGAAGAAGGACACATCTCCCAGAATTGTATGAATGGGGATCTAGTAGAATTCCCGACAGAGGAAGTAGAATATGACCCACAGGAAATAGAAGCCTTGATTGGAATGGAAAAGTCCAGGAAGAGAAACCGATTGGATTCCAGGAAGGACCTAAGTCATATCACCTGTTACAGGTGCAAGGAGTCAGGGCACTGCCTCAACAATTGCCCAAAAAGGAAACCTCAATACTTGTCAGAAGTAATATGTTTTAGTGGTAATGGAGCAGGGCACTTTGCCAGAGAATTCCCCAAGGAGAAGGAAACTTGTGCTAGATAGTTGAGTTTGCAACAAAAGTAATGGAGTAGTAGACGTGAGAACATTTTCTTTTATATTGAGGTGTTGAGTTGAGACATGTAATGGAAAAGCGAGAGATTGTAGTTAATTGAGAGTGAATAAAGTTAGCGTCGTTGGTACTGATATGGATTTTATGAGTTATTACTCTATGAAGAAGAATTTTGGCCATTCTGAGGATATGAGAAATATGGTCTATGGAAGATTTGTGCATTTTAAGGGTGGTAGTACCCTGTAAGAACCGTTGACCCCTGGAAAAGATAAGGATACTCCACTGAGTGGATTTCGGACAAAATGGATACGAGTTTTTTCTCGATACGTGTGATGCCCCAAGAGTATGTGGGATGAAGTTGGAGACCATCAGTGGTTTGGACCAAAGGTGATCAAGGATCCAAAGAGAATGTTAAGTTGATAGACTGAAAGTAGCTCAGTCCAGGTAGAAGAGTTATGCAGACTTAAAAACGCAAGGAGGTAGTCTATGAAATTTGAGACAGAGCATGTCTTCGTGTGACCCCTCTGTGAGGAGTTAAACAATTTGGAGTTAAGGGACAGTTAGCCCCGAGATTTTTAGGACCATACCGAGTTTTGGAGCGTATGAGAGAAGTGGCCTACAAGTTTGAGTTACCTGAAGGACTGTCAGGAGTTCAAGATGTGTTTCACGTTTCCCAGTTGAAGAAGTGCCATGCAGAGATGGCCAATATTCCCCTGTAAGGACGCTTGACCGCGGAAAGGATAATGATGTTCCACGAAGTGGAATATGGACTTCATAAGTATAAGTTTTTATCTCAGTATGAGGGATATTCCATGAGGATGAAGAGATGAATTACTATTGGATATAAAGGAGGTATGATGTTGGAAATATGGATCAATGGAAATTCCATGATGAGTTTGAGTAATCACGTTTTAGTTTGGAGCAAATAGAAGGAAGGAAGACATTACAATTGGATGGATTGTAAGTATGCTAGGAAGTTGGAAGTTTGATGTTGGATGTTGGAATAATGATCAGTTGCCCAGATGATGAGTTCAAGGACTACAAGTGATGAGATGGGCCATAACCCACGGGCCCCAGGACCTGCCAAGAAGCAAGCACACTCTTGCTGAAGGAAAAACCCTGGAAGAAGTTACGATTTTATCGATAGATGATCTTATAGGAGTAAAGCAAAACCTGAGAGTTGTGAAGGAACGATAGATGTTTGTCTGGCTTGCAGAATCAATGGATTATTCTGAACTTGGTTCGTCGACGAGAGAAATTCTGCAATGCTTGTGAGGATGACCGAGTGTTAGAATGCGAGATTCACTAAAGCATATACATGGTAATGATTTGGGTGCGGGATGGATTGATCACCATACCGACTTACTCTTATTATTCGCCTTTCTATATGGGATGGTAAATCTGAGTGACTTACCTATAGTAGAGAGACGGCGATATTAAACCTTGTTTAAGCCTTAGAATGGTATAGGTATTTTTCCCTTGTACAAGGCAGCTTTGTCAATCGTAGGTTATACGGTGAGGATCAACCAGACCCATTTCCTGCAGGAGAAACCACAAATTGTTGACCACCATGAGATATAGATAGTTGTTTAGTTTTGGCGCCAGACCCGTCAGCTAAGAAGACCCAATCTCGGAAGAACCTTACCAAGATGAAAGGATAGAAAAATTGTGTAAGGTTATGCCACTACCGGAAGAGCCCGGATAAGGAATTATCCTGAAGATCTAAGAAGACCGACACTGTCAAGAATAAGGATGGAGTATATGAGTTTTGATAGAACCGTAACCATACTCCTAAGGGTGGTAGCACCCCAGACCCCGGAGACGATCGATGAATTTTCAGGAGACCCCCAAACCCTAACCTTTTCTTGCTAGCCTCTCCGAATCTCGAGGACGAGATTCATTTTAAGGGTGGTAGGTTTGTAACATCCCAAAATTCTAAATTTTGGAATGTTATAATAAATAGATAGATTTGATTGATTGTTTGATTGATTGTGTGAAATTGAGTGGAATTCGAAACTTTTGAAAGTTAAATGAGAGGGAATAAAAGGACTTTCCCAAACTTTCATATTTGCTTTCTGATCTCCATGAATTCAAATTATTTTCAAATACAAAACCCTTGAGCGAAGATGATATGACTTCTTCCATTTAAATTAAATGAAAGGGTATTTGAAAATAATTGAATTTCATTTGGAAAATATTTCCAATTTAGAAACTTTAAGCAACTCAATGATTTTCACGAGAGAAGATAAAATGACTTCTTCAAATTATATGAAATATGAGTTGGGAGTTTCAAAGAATTAAATTCAAGGTTCTTTTGAATTTATTTTCAATTTGGAGTTATTTGAGTTTTATTCAAATTATTTTTCTCCAAAAAAATAAAATATACAGAAATTAGGGTAAAATGATCCCCTACAATAGAAAATTGGAGAAAATTTTATTTGAAATCATTTTGGAATTTTTAAAATGATTTTTGTTGGATTCTATTAGACCAGTAGCACTCTTTGAATTATTAGAATTGGTGTGTATTTTATTTAATGCTAGAATAATATTCATGTCGTAGAAAATCTTTTTCTGAAAATTTTGATATAGTATAAGCCTATATAATATTTTTATTGGTGTTTGTTTTTATTTGTTTTGTTTGTCTGGAAAAAAAATTCTTTTAAAAAAAATTCCCCGACTGGGCCGGCCCAGCTCCCTGCCAGGCCAAGCCCAGCCCAGCACAGCCATCCCCGACCTTGCGACGGACTCCGTCGTCCGCACGCATCGCCGCCGCCGTTCCAGATCGGGACTCCGATCCCGCCACCGCCTCGCCATTGCCCCTCCCCCAAGCCGCCTCTCCCCTCCCTCCTATAAGTGCCCCGGGCCCGGCCCCGTTTCTCCTCCCTCGAGCGCTGCACCACCGCCCCTCGCGTCGCACCGCCACATCCATCGCCGTCGCCGTCTTCCCAAACTCCGGCGATCGCCGCGGTAACCGCCGCCTCCCTCGTCGTCAGATCTGGATCCAACGATCCAGATCGCTTTGTTTTTTTTCTTCCACGAAACATTTTCTTTAATTAGTAAACGTTCGCTATGTTAGCTTCTGCAGTGAACAGGTTCGTTCATTAGCGTTCGGTAGCAAACATTCGTTATTTAGTTTTTTTTCTTTTTATTTTTTGGCCAGGGACCTAGATGTGAATACTTTATTTACAAAATAGTCCCTGTTCTTCAAACAAGCATAACTTTTTACTCGTTAGTCCAAATCCAACGAAACCAACACCCGCTTCTTTGTTACGATTTCCTCTATCCAGTAATCCAACCCAAACACGTTTTTGAAAAGTTTAAAATTTGAATTAGATCAGATTTGAATTCAAACTTCGTTTGATCATAACTTGAGTTTCGTAGCTCCGTTTGAGTTGATTCTTTTTGCAAATCGAAGCTCTTGACCTAAACATTCTAATAAGGCCAAATTCACATAATTTTGGTACTGTTAGAAATTGTTTTATGTTGCAAGAGTTATGTGCTTGGTTTTGATGTTTTCCGAATCATCTTTTTCGATCTTTCTGATCTTTTGAGTGACTGCTTATGTGTGGTTACTATTGCTTGCTTACGATAGATTGACCGGAGTGTGACGAGTAGATCTATCAAGAGTTTTGAGTGCGAATCATCTTCATCAACATTGCAGGCAAGTTCACACTTTGATCATATCCCCTTCCATACCCAGTTTTTTTTGCATTAGATCAATCTTCACACATTGCATGATTAGGATCTAATTAAACTGTGGGATGGGAAGTAGATGAGGTAGTACCTATTACCTGTTTATTATCAAACCTTTGGGAGTTACTTCTACGTTTGCTTATTATGCCATGCTATGCTAGTAGATGTGGATTGGGTTTTGAGAGTATCCTTGACAGATGTGAGATTGTTAATTAATGGTTTACTTAAGGTGGCAACTTAAACACACATCTGGGTGGATTGAGGCACCTGGTTATTCTAGGATTGCCTGTCTAGGCACCTGGGTAATCCAGGACTTGCCTGTTTTCTTTTGGACCGCCACCCAGGCTCAAAGGGATCATGAGATTTTTCAAACTAGAAACTTCCGTGTGCAGCCACAAGCCATTATGGGCTCTGGCATAGTTGACTAAGTTGTGCGAACTCTTACAGTGGTAGACTAGCAGATGTAGGGGATGTAGGTGGTACGGTCTACCCGATCGTAAGGTGCTAGCGCTTCTGAAAGACTATGTCTCGGTCATCCGTTTCTCAAACACCCTGTAGTGCGAGAAACCAAACGGAGGCGATCGAGTCTTGTGGGGAAAAGTGCGCAAACCTCTGCAGAGTGTATAAACTAATCATGATTAGCCGTGTCCCCGGTTATGGACATCTTGAGTATCTAGTTCTTGGATTATCCTGTTGATCTCATCACATTACTTTAAATGAATATTGTTGGGTTTAATGATGTTACTTAATTGGGATTGAGAATGCTGTCAACCATTCTCAATGTTCAACAACCACCATGATAGTTAAATAAAATTTATTCCTTTGCAGTAGGGAAAAATTGGCTTTACGCAAAAACCTTATAACCATAGAGCTTTTCCACCAGCCAAATGTGCATGTAGTGATAGTCTTTATTCATCATTCTCTATGGTGTGAATTTGCCAGTACATTCAATGTACTGACCCGTTTCGGGCTGCAACGTCTCATGTTGCAGGATTATCTTATGACGAGTAAGTGATACGTTAGGGTTACAATTTCTACACTCAACTTTGCCATTGGTGTTGATGGGAATCCACAACCTTGTTGCTTCCGCTATATGGATTGAGGTAATAGTATTTACGTTACTTTATACATGTGATTTACCTCTGTTATAAATCCTTCGAGTACTGTGTGTGTCAGCATACCGATCCAGGGATGACACTTAAGCACAGAGACTTGATCCATTCGGGTCAGGTCGCTACACTATATTAGAATATCCTCTGCATTACAAAGATAATCTCACAACTATTTATGTTTTCATGGTTCTCAGATATTATATGTAATTACAGTGAACATCAGAATCCGCGCATCAGAAGAATATTGTGGAACACTGCAATGACTTACAAAATTGGCACCAAGGCATTGAGTGCCATTCTGGATGCAATGAAACTCATACGCTCCCCACCTGTAGATTCTTGTTCAGAATATGATACTAATGACTATTCTAACCTCGAGGAGTCAAAGGCAGATGGCTTGTCATGTTCACCCATCAAGGTGTCTGCTCTAATTTGCCAAGGTTTTATTGATTGCGCGTATCTTGCATTTCTTCTACTTTGTTGCACCGCCATCTGCTTAGTTTACTCATCATATATGTCGAGATGCCATGCCCATCCATTATCAATACATATTCCATCTATCATCATACCATGTTTTTCCACTCAAATGATGTTCTTGTGCATCAGACATCAAAAAGGAAGAGGGTGTTTACCGAACCTGAAGGAGCACCAGCAAAGTCCTTGAAAAACGTGGTTGTGCCGGAGAAATCAGACATCACCCCACTTATATTGGCTGTACAACCAGTGACACAAAATGTAGGACCGGCTCCAGCAGACTGTACCCATACTTCACTGGCCACACCACTAGCCCCACCACACAGGACCTGCACTCCAGCAAAAGGTATGCCGATTTCAGTTGCCATAGCACCAGCCCATAGAAAAATCTCACTCCGGCAAAAAGTACAGCAAGTCCACCGGCTGAAGACCTATCCCAACTGTAGAGACGACCAATTCCTGCAGATTGGAACCCCATTCCAGTTATTCCCAGTTTAAAAGACAATGCTTTCAATGTTGTTAGGGACTATGTGCATATATTCCAATCATTGGAAGATTATAGTGAAGACAAACACCATTTTCACATCTTCCTGTCCCACTTACGTGTAAGTGCTATTATTCATGGTGAGTATTTTCCTCTTTTCTGCTGATTGAACACATCAATGATTTACATTACATTGTTGTAAGTAGGCGAGGGTCAATCTGGATAGTCATGATGAGCAAAGCTTGCTTGCGCTTTTCAAGGAAGCATTGCAATAGTATTGGTGTTACCTGAGGCAATCACACTTTGATGGCAAGTCAATAAACGAATTTCTGGTGAAGTCTCCTGTGCTAAATTTAGAATACACTGAATGGAAAAACCTTGTTATGCACTGGTCTCGTTCCGAGGATGAAGTACTGTCTATGATATCACATGACAAGTTGAACTTCTACTTTTTCGCATGTGCCTTACGGATCTTTTTGCAGGAAATCTGCTCGAAAAAGAATTCCGGTTTGAATAGAATAACATGATATCACAAATATGCTGCCCACTGCTTTGCTCTTGTTAGTACCTGTTGTCCTGTATCACTGTACTTGCATACATACC
Organism: Triticum urartu; assembly: GCF_056163025.1. Taxonomy (NCBI): domain Eukaryota; kingdom Viridiplantae; phylum Streptophyta; class Magnoliopsida; order Poales; family Poaceae; genus Triticum; species Triticum urartu. The sequence goes on from NC_141876.1 coordinate 402,905,179, forward strand.
TGGCTCATTATGTGACAGTAGTATGCATGATAGCTTGCTTATCAACTGTTCGCTCCAAATTATCTGATCTGTATGAATGGTTACATTAGTGTAGAATATATCCAATGCCAATGAAATTTTTCAGCTCTGCATTGTTCTTGTAAGTACCTGCTGTCCTTTATCAGTGTCCTTATATTGACAGGTAGTTGTTCATGTACCATCACTCTGCAGCTTATTTTCCTTTGCCCTCCATTTTCTACACATAAGATCTATATTTACTCTTACCATAAGGTTGGATAACATCGATGGTACTGAAGAAGTTTAGCTCTGCATTGCTCTTGGTTGTACCTTTTGCCTGTATCGCTGTACTTACATTTATAGCTACTTGGTTATGTAGCATCACTCTTCATCTTATCTTAAATATTCTCCATTTTTTTATTATATTGTCACATCTATATTTACTCTTAACAAAATGTAGAATAAAGGCAATGCTTATGAACAAGATTCTGTGGTAAACTTCTTGAATCCCCCCCATCAGCATGGACAAGAGCTTTATAGAGCCCGCCTTCACCAATAATGTAAGTTTTTCCTTCTCAAGCCTTCAAACTTTGTTTTGTATATTTGGTGAGGCATGACTGCAACAGCTGTTTATTTTTGGTGTTTGCATCAAATTGCATGTTTAAAGTTTATTATGTATTCCATTTCATAAACAAAAGTTTGTCCTTCTCAATTTAAGTTTTCAGTTGTACAACCAAGTTCCTTCTTCATACCATGTAAATTAAACTATACAGAGCAAGTGATCTTATTTTGCCAATCTGAAATGGGATAAATTGACAGCACACTAACCATTGATACTTATGAGTTCTTGATCTGTAATCTAGTGGTGTCGTGAAGCTTCCAACTCCTTCACAATGTCATTTCCTACCATGTCTTGACCTGAACAATACCATATTGTGTTAATGCTATTTTAAACTGTGTCACTTTATTCGTCAGTAAGAAATGTGATGAATTGTCAGAACTGATATTTATATGTGCAAACCATGTCACCTGTCTGCTTGTTTATCTTTCAGAGTGAGGAGGATATAAGTGTCAAACAAGTGCAGTCTCACCAACTTGCTCAGCTGCTTGCGCTGCAGCTCCCGAGCAGGGCTAACCTTTCTTGAACTCTATTGAAGTGCTGTCGGTTTTGTATATTATTTTGTCGGCGTGTTTAGTTGCACTGGTGGTGAACTTTGATGCCCAGTGGATGTAATATGCCATAATTTCTTTATTGTATAGTCTATGTTTTTTCTTATTCACATGCTGCAGTTATTTTACTGTATATATATATACATATCATGTCTTCGCAGTAAAATGGCCTAACCGTAAAATTACGATACATAATCGGGCCGTCATGCAAATCACCATGTATGATCCGCATCATGGGCCCCGTCATCTTGGTCCGTTAACAGGCCTAAATGTAAACTGGCCCACTAGTATATTCGGGCCTTTAATTGGCCGAGTAAACCGCCGGCCCTATTTTCCCAAGAAAACTCAATGGGCCTTTAGGAGGCTGAAAAGTAGGTTGGGCCTGGAACGTGCTGAACAGCTCACGGGCCGGCAGCAGGCCGAAATAGACCCTGGCCCATGAATGTGCCAATCAAATCATGGGCTTATAACAGGCCAAAATTGTCTCGGTCCTTGTTTGGCCCAATCATATTATCGGCTGCGAGCAGGCCGGATGCAAACCGGGTCGTAGTTAGGCCCAACTATATGACAGGCTTTTAATGGGCCGAAATTAATATAGGGCCGAAATGTTAAACGGGCCCTTAACAGGCCGAAACTAATATCAAGCCGAATTACTAAATGGGCCTTTAGCAAGTGGGCCCAAAAGCATAGCGTCTAGTTGACGGGCCGAATCTAATATGGGCCATAATTTAGCCCAAAGCCTCTTAAAGGGCTGGACCTGATCTGGGTCGTAATTTGGCCCAGAACATGGTACGCTTTTAATGGGATGGATCTCATATGGGCCATTATTAGGCCCGGAACGTGGCAGGCATGGACCGGATCAAATATGGGCCGACATTTGGCCCAAAACATGGCAGCGAGTTAATGGGTCGGCCTACTAGGGTCGTCAAAATCTTGTGGGCCTATAGCTGGGCCGGCCCATTAATGTCAGCAAAATCTCATGGGCCTTTAGCTACGCCGGCCCATTATGGTCCACAAAAATCTTGTGGGCCTTCACCTAGACGGCCCATTTTGGCCCGCAAAAATCTTGTGGGCCTTTACCTAGGACGGCCCATTATGGCCCGCAAAATCTTGTGGGCCTTTAGCTAGGCCAGCCCATTATGGTCCGCAAAATCTTGTGGGCCTTTAGTTGGGCCGGCCCATTTAAACTTTATGGGCCACTTTTGGGCCGGTCCACGTGTTAACATATCATAGGCGCATCTCGCCCATTGGATGAGTGACACCTGTGCCAACACGGAGCTCACACGTGTTTCCTACAACCAATGATGATTTTACACGTGGAAAATCCCCATTGGTCCGGGCTGTTAACGGGTTATCGGATCCAAAACCGGACCCGATAGCTTAACGACGTTCCGTTACGGTGGATGCCACATGCCGTTCACCCTTGACGAAAGCACTTCTGTGATGCGCGATTTATCGTCATGGAAGTGGACACTTCCGTGATGATAATTTTGGTAATGTCATGGAACACTTCTACGACAGCACAGGTGTGACTATCTTGATTCTGTCATAAATTTGTCATGGATGTACATGCATGACAGAAAACGTGACCTACTGTGACAAACATGTATCATCACGGAAGTGTATTTTTTTGTAGCGACAGAAAGAACAAATACTTGCAAGTGGACACTTCCGTGATGATAATTTTGGTAATGTCATGGAACACTTCTACGACAGCACAGGTGTGACTATCTTGATTCTGTCATAAATTTGTCATGGATGTACATGCATGACAGAAAACGTGACCTACTGTGACAAACATGTATCATCACGGAAGTGTATTTTTTTGTAGCGACAGAAAGAACAAATACTTGCAACCCGACGTAAGAGAGGGGTTGTCAATCCCTCACGGGTAAAAAGATAGGTAAAATTTTGTAGTAGATTAGATAAATAGATCTCGCGGGAACGCAAGATAAAATAAATAAGTAAAAATTGCAGCAAGGTATTTTTGTATTTTTTGGATTAATAGATCTGAAAATAAAAGCAAATAAAAATAGATCGTGAAGGCAAATATAATAAAGAAGAGACCCGGGGGCCATAGGTTTCACTAGTGGCTTCTCTTGAGAAAAATAGCATACGATGGGTAAACAAATTACTGTTGGGCAATTGATAGAACGTCAAATAATCATGACGATATCCAGGCAATGATCATTATATAGGCATCACGTCCAAGATTAGTAGACCGACTCCTGCCTACATCTACTACTATTACTCCACACATCGATCGCTATCCAGCATGCATCTAGTGTATTAAGTTCATGGAGAAATGGAGTAATGTAATAAGAACAATGACATGATGTAGACAAGATCTATCTATGTAGAAATAGACCCTATCTTGTTATCCTTAATAGCAACGATACATACGTGTCAGTTCCCCTTCTATCACTGGGATCAAGCACCGTAAGATCGAACCCATCACAAAGCACCTCTTCCCATGGCAAGAAAAATCGATCTAGTTGGCCTAACTAAACCAAAGATTCGAAGGCGAGGCTATAAGTAATCATGCATATAATAGATCAAAATACTCAAATAACTTTCATGGATAAAAACATAGATCTGATCATAAACTCAAAGTTCATTGGATCCCAACAAACACACCGCAAAAAGAGTTACATCAAATAGATCTCCAAGAGACCATTGTATTGAGAATCAAAAAGAGAGAGTGGAAGCCGTCTAGCTACTAACTACGGACCCGTAGGTCTACAATGAACTACTCACGCATCATCGGAGAGGCACCAATGAGGATGATGAACCCCTCCGTGATGGTGTCTAGATTGGATCTAGTGGTTCTGGAACTTGCGGCGGCTGGAATTGATTTTCGTCGAGTCTCCTAGGGTTTCTGGAATATTGGGGTATTTATAGAGCAAAGAGGCGGTGCGAGAGGCTACCTTGGGCACAACCCACCTGGGCGTGCCTGGGGCCCCAGGCACGCCATGGTGGGTTGTGCCCCCTCAGGGAACCCGCCCCCCAAATGCTTTTCTGGCCCATCTGGTGTCTTCTGGTTTAAAAAAATCTAGAGCTGAACGCGTGCTGATGAAACTCTCCCTCGACCCTCTGCTGGATCAAGAGTTCGAGGGACGTCATCGAGCTGAACGTGTGCTGAACTCGGAGGTGTCGTACGTTCGGTACTTGATCGGTTGGATCGCGAAGACGTTCGACTACATCAACTGTGTTAACCCAACACTTCCGCTTTCGGTTTACGAGGGTACATGGACACACTCTCCCCTCTCGTTGCTATAGATCTCCTAGATAGATCTTGTGTGAGCTTAGGATTTTTTTTGAAATTGCATGCTACGTTCCCCAACAGTGGCATCCGAACCAGGTCTATGCTTAGATGATATGCATGAGCAGAACACAAAGAGTTGTGGGCGATAATAGTCATACTGCTTACCACCAATGTCTTATTTTGATTCGGCGGTATTGTTGGATGAAGCGGCCTAGAGCAAGCTTACATGACCATGTTCATGAGACCAGTTACACCGACAGAAATGCAACTTGTTTTGCATAAAGGTGGCTGGCGGATGTCTGTTTCTCCAACTTTAGTTGAATCGAATTTTACTATGGCCGGTCCTTGTTGAAGGTTAAAATAGCACACTTGAAGAAAAATCGTTGTGGTTTTCATGCGTAGGTAAGAACGGTTCTTGCTAGAAGCCCGTAGAAGCCACGTAAAACTTGCAACAACAAAGTAGAGGATGCCTAACTTGTTTTTGTAGGGCATGTTGTGATGTGATATGGTCAAGACATGATGTGATATAAGTTATTGCATGAGATGATCATGTTTTGTAAAAGTTATCAGCAACTGGCAAGAGCCTTCTGGTTGTCACTTTATTGTATGAAATGTAATCGCCATGTAATTGCTTTACTTTATTACTATGCGGTAGCGATAGTTATAGAAGCAATAGTTGGCGAGATGACAACGACGCTACGATGGAGATCAAGGTGTCAAGCCAGTGACAATGGAGATCATGACGGTGCTTTGGAGATGGAGATCAAAGGCACAAGATGATGATGGCCATATCATGTCACATATTTTGATTGCATGTGATGTTCATCTTTTATGCATCTTATTTTGCTTAGTACGGCGGTAGCAGTATAAGATGATCCCTCACTAAATTTCAAGGTATAAGTGTTCTCCTTGATTATGCACCGTTGCTACAGTTCGTTGTGCTGAGACACCATGTGATGATCGGGTGTGATAAGCTCTACGTTCACATACAATGGGTGTAAGACAGTTTTGCACGTGTAGAATACTCAGGTTAAACTTGACGAGCCTATCATATAGAGATATGGCCTCGGAACACTGAGACTGAAAGGTCGAACGTGAATCATATAGTAGATATGATAAACATAGAGATGTTCACCATGAAAATTACTCCATCTCATGTGATGATCGGACATGGTTTAGTTGATATGGATCACGTGATCATTTAGATGACTAGAGGGATGTCTATCTAAGTGCGAGTTCTTTAGTAATATGATTAATTGAACTTAAATTTATCATGAACTTAGTCCTGATAGTTTTTGCATATCTATGTTGTTGTAGATCAATGGCCCGTGCTACCGTTCCCTTGAATTTCAATGCGTTCCTAGAGAAAGCTAAGTTGAAAGATGATGGTAGCAACTACACGGACTGGGTCCCTAACTCGAGGATTATCCTCATTGCTGCACAGAAGAATTATGTCCTGAAAGCATCGCTAGGTGCAAGGCCTGCTGCAAGAGCAACTCTGAACGTTATGAACATCTGGCAAGCTAAAGCTGATGACTACTCGATAGTTCAATGTGCCATGCTTTACGACTTAGAATCGGGATTCAAAGACGTTTTGAACGTCATGGGGCATATGAGATGTTCCAAGAATTGAAGTTAATATTTCAAGCAAATGCCCGAGTTGAGATATATGAAGTCTCCAACAAGTTCTATAGCTGCAAGATGGAGGAGAACACTTCTGTCAGTGAACACATACTCAGAATGTCTGGGTACCATAACCACTTGACTCAGCTGGGAGTTAATCTTTCGGATGATAGTGTTATTGACAGAGTTCTTCAATCACTGTCACCAAGCTATAAAGGCTTCATGATGAACTATAATATGCAAGGGATGGAAAAGACAATTCCCGAGCTCTTTGCAATGCTCAAGGCTGCAGAGGTAGAAATCAAGAAGGAGCATTAAGTGTTGATGGTTAACAAGACCACTAGTTTCAAGAAAAGGGCAAAGGGAAGAAGGGGAACTTCAAGAAGAACATCAAGCAAGTTGTTTCTCCCGGGAAGAAGCCCAAGTCTGGACCTAAGCCTGAAACTGAGTGATTCTACTTCAAAGGGACTGGTCACTAGAAGCGGAACTGCCCCAAGTATTTGGCTGATAAGAAGGATGGTAAAGTGAAAGGTATATTTGACATACATGTTATTGATGTGTACCTTACTAATGCTCGTAGTAGCGCCTGGGTATTTGATACTGGTTCTGTTGCTCATATTTGCAACTTGAAACAGGGGCTATGGACTAAACGAAGATTGGCTAAGGACGAGGTGACGATGCTCGTCGGAAATGGTTCCAAGGTCGATGTGATCGCCGTCGGCACACTACCTCTACATCTACCTTCAGGATTAGTTTTAGACCAGAATAATTGTTATTTGGTGCCAGCGTTGAGCATGTACATTATATCTGGATCTTGTTTCATGCGAGACGGTTATTCATTCAAATCAGAGAATAAAGGTTGTTCTATTTATATGAGTAATATCTTTTATGGTCATGCACCCTTGATGAGTGGTATATTTTTATTGAATCTCGATCATAGTGATACTCATATTCATAATATTGAATCCAAAAGATGCAAAGTTAATAATGATAGTGCAACTTCTTTGTGGCACTGTCGTTTAGGTCATATTGGTGTAAAGCGCATGAAGAAACTCCATGCAGACGGGCTTTGGGAATCACTTGATTATGAATCACTTTATGCTTGCGAACCATGCCTCATGGGAAAGATGACTAAAACTCCGTTCTCCAGAACAATGGAGCGAGCCACTGACTTATCACTACGGCAGGATGCCGTTAACGTGACACTACGATCAAAGACCCTTTGACAAAACTGTGTGTGATGCAATAATCGCAAACGGTGGTGTAAAAAACCCATCAAAAAAGGTGCAAAATGTTTGCGATGGAGGATGCATCAAACACGGTTCAGATTTTAGTTGCGTGTGCAATGCAGGACATGCGGTTCAGTTCAGTTAACTATTTGCGATGAGGAGCAACAAAAGAAACGGGCAGCCACATGGAGGTGTGTGCGATATACAGCATACGGTTCACTCGGATGAACTATTTGTGATTAGGCAACACGAAAGAAACGGTCAGCCAGATCAAGGTGTGTGCGATATACGGCATGCGGTTCACTCGGATGAACTGTTTGTGTTGAGACAAGAGAACAGAAATGGTTCAATATAACAAGAAGTTGTGATACACGGCAAACAGGTCTGTAATCAGAAAGTGCGAAGACCAATAATAACACAGACGGTTGCTGCTAATAAGACGTGTGTGTTATGCGATGGGATTGCATACAAAACAATATATATATAAGTGTGTGTGTGTGTGTGTGTCAATAAGTGTGTGTGTCTATATATATATATACTTATTGACACACACACACACACTTATAAGGACATGGTTGCATAACCAAATTAAACATCCACTTACATAGGTGCTACTACAACCATGGCATTTGCACACACCAAAGTAAACTATTACATGCATAATTACATAGGTGGTTACTACACACATGCCATTTCCACACACCAATAAAGTAAACTATATATTACATGCATGATTAACTAGCATAAACGATCATCTGATCATCATCTACTTCTTGTGACGCTTGCTTTGCTTGTGGCTCGATCCGGGCTCGTCGATTTGGGTAACGAGGCACTTCCTCATGTCAACAATACGCATGTGCATCTCGTAGAATGTGTACACGCTCTTAGCTGCGAACCTGAGGTGAGGTTCATCTGGTTGCCGCATCCAGGCCCTGTACTAGGATAGGGCACTTGTTCTCTAGGCATCCTGCTTCATCTTTTCGTAATAGGGGTCGATGATGGCCGAGGCGAGTTCGACCAGGGAGTCCTTCTTCATGCTGCCCCAGACCCTGTAGTGGTCAGGGATTTCGACAAGGTTCTTGCAGGCCAAGCCCGTAACACTGAGCGCGTTTACATCGTCGGTGGTTTCCACCGTGGCGAACTTGTAGTCGGTGTTGTTGACAAACTTGTTGAAATGGTCGCAAGGCTCTGTGGCCATTGCTACCTCTTGAGCATGCGTTGGTTTTCCCTTGAAGAGGAAAGGGTGATGCAGCAAAGTAGCGTAAGTATTTCCCTCAGTTTTTGAGAACCAAGGTATCAATCCAGTAGGAGGTAACACGCAAGTCCCTAGTACCTGCACAAACAAATAAGAACCTCGCAACCAACGCGATAAAGGGGTTGTCAATCCCTTCATTGTCACTTACGAGAGTGAGACCTGATAGAGATAATAAGATAAATATTTTTGGTATTTCTATTGTATAGATTGGAAAATAAAGATTGCAAAATAAACAATGATAGAAATAGCAATATAATGGAAAATAATATGATGGAAAACAGACCCGGGGGGCATAGGTTTCACTAGTGGCTTCTCTCAAGATAGCAAATTCTACGGTGGGTGAACAAATTACTGTCGAGCAATTGATAGAAAAGTGCATAGTTATGAGAATATCTAGGCATGATCATATATATAGGCATCACGTCCGCGACAGGTAGACCGAAACGATTCTGCATCTACTACTATTACTCCACACATCGACTGCTATCCAGCATGCATCTAGAGTATTAACTTCATAAGAACAGAGTAACGCATTAGGCAAGATGACATGATGTAGAGGGATAAACTCAAGCAATATGATATAAACCCCATCCTTTTATCCTCGATGGCAACAATACAATACGTTCCTTGCTGCCCCTGCTGTCACTGGGAAAGTACACCGCAAGATTGAATGCAAAGCTAAGCACTTATCCCATTACAAGAAAGATCAATCTAGTAGGCCAAACCAAACTGATAATTCGAAGAGACCTGCAAAGATATTAAATCACACATAAAAGAATTCGGAAAAGAATCAAATATTTTTCATAGATAATCTTGATCATAAACCCACAATTCATCGGATCTCGACAAACACACCGCAAAAAGAATTACATCGAATAGATCTCCAAGAGAATCGAGGAGAACTTTGTATTGAGAACCAAAGAGAGAGAAGAAGCCATCTAGCTAATAACTATGGAACCGAAGGTCTGTGGTAAACTACTCACACATCATTAGAGAGGCTATGGTGTTGATGTAGAAGCACTCCGTGATCGATCCCCCCTCCGGCGGAGCGCCGGAAAAGGCCCCAAGATGGGATCTCACGGGTACAGAAGGTTGCAGTGGTGGAAATAGGGTTTCGTGGTGCTCCTGGATGTTTTCAGGGTATATGGGTATATATAGGAGGAAGAAGTAGGTCCGTGGAGCTGCGAGGGGCCCATGAGGGTGGGGGCCGTGCCCACTCCCTGGGGCGCGCCCTCCTGCCTCGTGGCCTCCTCGCTTCTTTCTTGACGTCCACTCCAAGTCTCCTGGATCACGTTTGTTCCAAAAATAACTCTCCCGAAGGTTTCATTCCGTTTGGATTCCGTTTGATATTCCTTTTCTGCGAAACACTGAAATAGGCAAAAAACAACAATTTGCACTGGGCCTTTGGTTAGTAGGTTAGTCCCAAAAATAATATAAAAAGGTATATTAAAGCCCATTAAACATCCAAAACAGATAATATAATAGCATGGACCAATCAAAAATTATAGATACGTTGGAGACGTATCAAGCATCCCCAAGCTTAATTCCTGCTCGTCCTTGAGTAGGTAAATGATAAAAACAGAATTTTTGATGTGGAATGCTACCTAGAATAATTCTCAATGTAATTTTCTTTATTGTGGCATGAATGTTCATATCCGAAAGATTCAAGACAAAAGTTTAATATTGACATAAAAATAATAATACTTCAAGCATACTAACAAAGCAATCATGTCTTCTCAAAATAACATGGCCAAAGAAAGTTATCCCTACAAAATCATATAGTCTGGCTATGCTCTATCTTCATCACACAAAGTATTTAATCATGCACAACCCCGATGACAAGCCAAGCAATTATTTCACACTTTTGATGTTCTCAAACTTTTTCAATCTTCACGCAATACATGAGCGTGAGCCATGGATATAGCACTATAGGTGGAATAGAATGGTGGTTGTGGAGAAGACAAAAAGTAGAAGATAGTCTCACATCAACTAGGCGTATCAACGGGCTATGGAGATGCCAATCAATAGATATCAATGTGAGTGAGTAGGGATTGCCATGCAACAGATGCACTAGAGCTATAAGTGTATGAAAGCTCAACAAAAGAAACTAAGTGGGTGTGCATCCAACTCGCTTGCTCACGAAGACCTAGGGCATTTTGAGGAAGCCCATCATTGGAATATACAAGCCAAGTTCTATAATGTAAAATTCCCACTAGTATATGAAAGTGACAACATAGGAGACTCTATATCATGAAGATCATGATGCTACTTTGAAGCACAAGTGTGGTAAAAGGATAGTAACATTGTCCCTTCTCTCTTTTTCTCTCATTTTTTATTTGGCACTTTTCCTCTCTTTTTTTATGGCCTCTTTTTTCTCTTTTTTTTCTTTTCGTTCGGAGTCTCATCCCGACTTGTGGGGGAATCATATTCTCCATCATCCTTTCCTCACTTGGGACAATGCTCTAATAATGATGATCATCACACTTTTATTTACTTACAACTCAAAAATTACAACTCGATACTAGAACAAAATATGACTCTATGTGAATGCCTCCGGCGGGGTACCGGGATATGCAATGAATCAAGAGTGACATGTATGAAAGAATTATAAAGGTGGCTTTGCCACAAATACGATGTCAACTACATGATCATGCAAAGCAATATGACAATGATGTAACGTGTCATAATAAACGAAATGGTGGTAAGTTGCATGGAAATATATCTCGGAATGGATATGGAAATGCCATAATAGGTAGGTATGGTGGCTGTTTTGAGGAAGGTATATGGTGGGTGTATGGTACCGGCGAAAGTTGCGCGGTACTAGAGAGGCTAGCAATGGCGGAAGGGTGAGAGTGCGTATAATCCATGGACTCAACATTAGTCATAAAGAACTCACATACTTATTGCAAAAATCTATTATTTATCGAAAAAAAGTACTACGCGCATGCTCCTAGGGGGATAGATTGGTAGGAAAAGACCATCGCTCGTCCCCGACCGCCACTCATTAGGAAGACAATCAATAAATAAATCATGCTCCGACTTCATCACATGACGGTTCACCATACGTGCATGCTACGGGAATCACAAACTTTAGAACAAGTATTTCTCAAATTCACAACTACTCAACTAGCATGACTCTAATATAACCATCTTCATATCTCAAAACAATCATCAAGTATCAAACTTCTCATAGTATTCAATGCACTTTTTATGAAAGTTTTTATTATGACCATCTTGAATGCCTATCATATTAGGACTAATTTTATAGCCAAAGCAAATTACCATGTTGTTCTAAAAGACTCTCAAAATGATATAAGTGAAGCATGAGAGATCAATAATTTCTATAAAATAAAACCACCACTGTGCTCTTAAAGATATAAGTGAAGCACCAGAGCAAAATTATCTATCTCAAAAGATATAAGTGAAGCACATAGAGTATTCTAATAAATTCTGATTTATGTGTGTCTCTCCAAAAGGTGTGTACAGCAAGGATGATTGTGGTAAACTAAAAAACAAAGACTCAAATCATACAAGACGCTCCAAGCAAAACACATATCATGTGGTGAATAAAAATATAGCGTCAAGTAAAGTTACCGATGGACGAAGATGAAAGAGGGGATGCCTTCCTGGGCATCCCCAAGCTTAGGCTTTTGGTTGTCCTTGAATTTTACCTTGGGTGCCTTGGGCATCCCCAAGCTTAGGCTCTTGCCACTCCTTATTCCAAAATCCATCAAATCTTTACCCACAACTTGAAAACTTCACAACACAAAACTCAACAGAAAATCTCATGAGCTCTATTAGTAAAATAAAACAAACCACCACTTCAATTTACTGTAATGAACTCATTATTTATTTATATCTGTGTTAAACCTACTAAATTCCAACTTCTCTATGGTTCATACTGTCGTGGGTTTGTCACGGAAGATGTCCTTGTGAAAGGACTTAGTCGTGGAGCCATCGCAACGGGTTAACTTAAAGGGGTTAAACCGGACAAGGGGACACGGAGAGTTTATACTAGTTCGGCCCCTTCGATGAAGGTAAAAGCCTACGTCTATTTGTGATTGGTATTGCTTAGGTTTCGAGGACCAGGGAGCGAATCCGCTTGTCTGACTCTCGAGTTGTTGTCTGTCCCCTGAACCGCTGCCGGGTCGTCCCCTTATATACATGGGTGGCGCCCGTCAGTTTACAGAGTCCCGAAGCCGGATCATAAACGTAACCGGTTCGGTCTCTACACTTCATATCTTACAAAGCAAGTTACATGATTAAGCCGGTTTACATCTACAGGCCTTAACTCGCTTCTGGTCCTTGGGCCTTCGTAAAGCGCCATCATCTTCACATCTTCATGGGCTTCTAATCTTCATAAAGTTAATCTGGCTACTCCTGGCCGGTTTACGTCCATTAGTAATATCCCCAACATTAGGCCCCAGATTGATTTGAACAGGTTTCATGTCAATCCTTAGTAAAAACTTCGTCTTCCACATCTTCTCATACTTTGGTAAACCGTCGTGACGTCATCTTCTCAGATCATGGTAAACCGTCGTGACGTCATCTTCATTAATGGTCCTCCGACAATCGAGGCGATAGCTCCGCCTCACTTCCAAGTTTTGGCTCCTTGATTTTCGCGCCTGACACCTATCCCTTGCCTTTATAAATAAGACCGGGGAGTCATTTTCACTTTTCCCCCCTCGTGCCTCTTCGCGTCGTCTTCCTTGCGTTGCTCATCCTCCAGAGCTCCACCGCCATCGTCGTCCGTCGCCTCTGCTCCGACTCCGGCTGCTGCATCACCCTGAACGCACTAGAATACTACGGCATCTCTCCGCCATTCCTGTGATACAGGTAACCCCTTTTCCTTCCACCCTAGATCTTGTTTTTAGGGTTTCACTGCTCGTCGGAGTTCATCAAAAAACTCAGTGCTGTTCTTCTCTTTTCTTCTATGTAGCATCCCAGGCTAGGTTGGACCTATTATCCTTGCACGACCGTAGCCGTAATCATATTCTCCTCATTAGACTCTCTCTTTATATCAAGACCAACTTATCTGAATCTGCTGAACTGTTTAAATACCTGAAACTTGAATCTGAATATTTTCCAGTTTCTGTCATACCTTAGATCTGAAATTTTCATATAACTCTGTGAAATCTGTTTCCCCTTACTGAGGTATTTTTAGATTTGTACTCCTCACACCAATATAGGCGGTTTAACTTTGCAAGAATGACAATCCGGTATACACCATTAGTCCCCTTGTTGAACCGCCAATGTACTTCCTCTTATAACCTGTATTCAATAAATTCTTGAATGGAATTGCCAACTCTGGTTTAGCGATATGTTTATATCCTTGATATAACCTTGTCCTTCATTATTATATCAGCCTCCGGTTTATGCAATATTATGCACCAGCATATGTTGATATCATTACATCTTATGTGTCATCCTGAGTGATTTGTAAATCGGCGTTTCTTCCACAGCTTTTTTGCTCTATAATGGCCAAGCAATTTACCGCTTGCAATTGGGCTCGTTCTCGGGTCACTGAGGAACAATTGAACGATATGGTTAGCATTGGTACCTTGCCTAAGAAGACTGAGATTAAATGGCGAGTTCCAGGAGCAGAAAATCCTCCGACCCCGAGGCAGGGTGAGGTGGTGGTCTTTGTCGACCACATAGGCCGTGGCTTCAAACCGCCAGGGTCAAAGTTTTACCGATATGTGCTTGCCAATTTCCAACTCCATCCTCAAGACATCGGGCCCAACTCAGTATCCAATCTATGCAACTTCCAGGTCTTCTGTGAAGTGTATTTACAGGAAGAACCAACTGCGGAGCTGTTCCGGGATTTCTTTCACTTAAACTGGCGCACAGAATTTGTAAATGGCCCCAACACTGAACTTGGTGGTGTCTCAATTCAGAAGCAGAAAGAAGTTGAATTTCCTCATGCCAAACTGCACAGCCACCCGAAGGAATGGAACCAGACTTGGTTGTACTGCAGAGACACTTCTCCTGAAGATGAGAATCCCCTCCCAGGTTTTTGTGATCACCGGCTTTCCAACACCCATTCGATGCCGCAACGCTTAAGTTCCGCAGAAAGGGCGAAATATGCCCCTCAACTCGCCAAACTCCGGGTTTTATGGCCAATGGTTTAACAGGTGTTGCTTTCGTGTGCTGTTGGATATCTTGAAGCATCTTGCCGCTAAGCCGGCGTCCCAGTTTAATGTGTGAGTACACCGGTGAGGTTGAAGACTCTCAACGCCATTGCAACATTCAAGTGACTGATGAAGAAGTCACTGAAAGTGTAAAGAAAATTTTGAATAAATCGGAACTAGTCTGTAGTCAAACCGGCTTGAATCCCTTCTATACCAAGAACAAACCGCCTGCTGTGAGCACTATACTTCCTTTTCATCTTTGATATCTTTAATTTGTGCAACTTGTAATCCTTCTTCTGTGTATGTATGTATAGGGTGATGATCCCTTCTGGAAATGGAAAACCGTAGAAAAAGCAGTAAAGCCAACCGGGGATAAAGCGGTCAAACCATCTCGCCCCAAAACCAAAGCTGTCAAACGGACGTCAACACGGAAAATGGCTGACCAGATCAACATGGAACTTGATGATGATGCTGATGATCCAGAAGTTGAGGTAGAACTTGACTCACTTGGCTCCCTTTTCATGCATCTCATTAACAATGATCTTCCTCAGGAGGACGCAGAAGGCAGTCAAGCTGATGATGTAGAGGTAATTACCCTTTCCTCTAGTTCAGACTCTAAGCCAACACAAAAAACCCGTCAAGCAGTCTGGAAAGTAAGCTTTTCTCATCCTCTTGCTCATTTGGATCCAACATTTATTTTGAAGACTCAGCAGCATGAAGCTCGCTGGACAACCTGGCACAGTGGCCAACAGGTTACTTCAACCGGTTTACCTGACACCCCGGTTCGGAAGCGCCGGTCTGAGGTCTCTCCTACTCCTGACAATTCTTATCCCAAGGCAGGTTATTTCAGACAACCTCTTAATCCGTCCGATTCAAATTATCAGGTGACACCTCCCTCATCCTCTGGTGAATCGACGGCAACTCAACTCCCCCCTCTGAAAACTGTAGCTGGATAAGCTTTGTAACCTTTCATCTCAATGTGTTGTAAATTTGAAATAAAACGTTAACCCTCTTTTTAATTTTGTTCTGCAGAGCCAAAGCCAGACCCAGCAAGAAAGCTCGGGTCAACAATTCGTCCGAAAACCCAGCCACTTTTGAAGAAGAACCAAGAGGTGACCCGGACCAGACTTATGAGCCGGAGGGCCCTCATCCTGAAGCCGCTTCTAACGACCCACCCCTTTAAGGACAAAACACTGATGAACCAATAGACGCTGAACCTGCCGCGCCTAACATTGAACCGGCAGAGCCAAACCGGGCTAGTCCGGGGAGAGATGCTAAGACTCCAATATCACCAGCCAAAAACACGGAAGGCCAAGGAGACGATGTTATCATTACTGGAATGGGCCACAGCTCTCCTTGCCATCCCGTAATCTTGGCTCAACCTAGTGCCAAAGAAGAGCAGGCTGCTAGGGAAAAAGGCAAATGGGGTAGTGATTTATAAAATTATGCTCATCTCACCACTGAAGAACTTCACTCTGGCTTCTTGAACCGTCTTCACTCAAACCGGGACTATGAAGCCGGTTTGGGGAATTTGATGAAGGAGCGATATGAGGTATTTTCATCTCCCTTTGTTCGTTGATTTAAAGTTGAAATACTAGCCCAAGTAGCCCCCAAGGGCCGTTTTATGATGTTAATCATAAACCGGGTCTTTGTAGCACTTTAAGTTTCTCATCATTGATCCTCCAAATGTTAGTCTCTTAATAAGAACCAAGACTCATCTTTTAACAATTAGATAGCTTTCCGCAGCGTAGCCCCCAAAGGCCGGTTTAACTTGGCAAGTTAATCCGGGTTTTAATCCATGCATCCATTTTAGAACAGACGTACATTAGCCCCCAAGTGTCCAGGATAATGCTTGCATTGGTCTGGAGACTTGTATAAAATGTAGTACTTTAGAGAAAGTAGGCATTAGCCCCCAAGTATGAAGTGCATAACTTGTTATACGCTTTGTACTTGGTACGTATATATATATATATATCCTGTTGTTTAATATACCTTCAATGTTGCAGGCTGAACTGAGGAATAGAGATGCCCGAAACTCTGACTTGCAAGAGAACGTGAAGTCACAACAAGCAGAAGCTGCAAAAGCCAAAGAAGAGCTGACCCAAGCCCTGACCATAATGGAAAAGCTGAAAGAATCTTTCAACAAAGATCGTGCTGACTGGGAAACCGAAAAATCCGATTTAACCAAAAGAGCTGAAGACGCCAAGGCATCCCTGAAACCAATTGTAGATGAACTAGCTGGCTTGAAACGGCAAATCAACACTATGACTTTTGCTATCTTTGGTAAGTATCTCCTTATGTGTTTTGCGCAATTCAATGAACCTTATGACTGACAAGAATGTTGATATAAACCCTTGGCAGGCACTCGGATTGCTCATCTTGGTACAGACATGCGGATGAAGCTCAAAGCGGCGTATACTTTGATTGAACAATTGTACTCTGGGTCTCAGCGGCCTATTTGCACGGCAGCTTACAACAAACCGGCCCCAACCCTGGTAAAAGAAACACTTGAGAAGTTGGCTATGTTACGAGCCCGGATTGTTGAATTGAAGAACGCAGCTGCCAGAGCAGGAGCTTTGACCAAACTTATTCGAGCCAAAGCCTGGATTCCAGACCTTGAAGTGGAGGATATCATTAAAGGATACCCAGGCGTGAAGGAGGATGGTTCAAACTTCGACAATGATGACCTCCGGTGGCTGATCAAAGAGATGCGGCCAGTAGCCAGCAAGCTGGCCGAAGACACAGACTTGTCCCATTTTCAACCGGCTTATGACGCTGAAGGGAAAAGAGAACCTGCCGAAATCCATGAAGTTGAAGAACTTGTGCCTCCGATTCGTAAGCACACTTACACTCCTGATATTAACCCATCCAATCTTATCCATGAAGAGGCAGTATTTCAAGCTTTAACTGGAATCTATTGGTCGAGATTGATTTCCAGCGTCTAGGGAGGGATGAAGAAGTGCCCACACCAACTAACCCTCAACCATCAAACCGTCCAGACGAAGCGTCTTAAACCGGTCGCCGGTTTACTGGCTACTGTGTGCTGATACTTTGAAAAACAATTATGCAATTGGAGCCGCTTTGAAAGCTTCTTGTAATAGGATAGCCAAAACTCCATTATCGGCCATGCCATCGAGCATGTTTTGTAATACCTCGTGACAACTTGTTCCACCTTTTGGGATCTATTTATCCTTAACTTAGGAATAGTTTCATTCCTGGATACAAAAACTTTCAAAGTGTCCAAGTGGTTTACCACTGGACGGGTTATGATGCTCAACATATATACAATACTTAGATGAATGATCAAAGTTGTTGTATAAAAACTAATATGTGCAACATACCTCATTGGTTGACCAACTGTTTGGTAAAGGTGCTAACACCAATCCGGAGTGATAATAACTCCATCCTTATAGTGCCGGATTATGATAATAAATCGTACCGGGATATAACAATCACCGGGTTTTCTTTATAGCACTGGTGATTTAGTCAAACCAGGCCGGGACAATGAACACCGGTTTATAACTGATCATGCACTGACAACTTGTAGTTGAAAGTCAAGCCGGGTCAAGGACACCGGTTTATTAGAAGACATTTATGAACTTTTATAAAGTAAAAAATCTTCAACAAATAAGACTCAAAAAGGAAATGTGCAAGGCTTTTTACGAGTTGCCAGGCTCCAAATCGAGGCTTTTCATGGGCTGCCAGGCCTCTGAGTTAAACCATTTAACAAAGCCTTTTAAGATGGGTCTCCAATTAACCAATCGTCGTTTTAACTTTGACAAGTTCAGGGTCTGTAAAAGATTGACTTGTCAAACATTCGGCGGGTCATACCAGGATTACCTGGACTGGAGTGGCTTACTTGATGAAGGTAGGTTAACCCGGGTTTTTAGGTGAATACACCAGGCTTCCAAGCCGTGGCTTGATAGCCAATTATAAGGGTCCTTTCAACCTCTTTGTTGATTTGCAAAAAAGAGCCCGCAGGTAACTTTGTGAGCTATGCTCAGTGGGTGCCCATGTTTGAGTTTGTGCTTTGTGCAACACTCTCTTTGGCCCCACATATTTTCTTTGTGGCTTAAACGCCTATCAAGAGGTGTAGCTATGGTGTGATAACAACCAAGCCCCCTAGTGATATCCCTTCGTGGTTTTAAACCGATCAAAAGGTGTAGCTATGGTTCAGATATAACCAAGCCCCCTAGTGATTTTCTTTATATCCGTGTGGGTGCAGAGACCGGATTAACAAAACACTCTGCTTGGTCAATAAACTCTTGTGAGCACACACATGATGTAAAAAGAACAAATACCCCGCTTGAATGGAGGCTCCGGTTTATTATATAATATATACATTGTCATAAATATGTACATATGAAGAGCTTTATGGCTCAAGTATAATAAGGCCGAAGAAGAGCTATGTTCCACGGCCGCTTGGTCTCCTCCTCCGATTTACGTGAGTCTTGGTGCTCTCGAACATCAATGAGGTAGTATGACCCCTTGTGCAGATTCTTGCTGACCACAAAAGGTCCTTCCCAAGGTGGGGATAACTTGTGCATATCAGTTTGATCCTGAATGAGCCAGAGCACCAAATCGCCCTCTTGAAAGGTTCTGGTCTTAACCCGGCGGCTATGATATCGTCGGAGATCCTGTTGATAAATCGCCGAACATGCTGCTGCGAGGTCACGTTCTTCATCCAACAGGTCCAGAGAATCTTGACGTGCTGTCTCATTATCCGCTTCAACATAAGCTGCCACCCGGGGCGAATCGTGACGGATGTCACTAGGGAGAACCGCCTCCGCTCCATAAACCATGAAGAAAGGTGTGTAACCTGTCGACCTGTTAGGTGTGGTGTTGATGCTCCATAACACAGAAGGTAATTCCTCCACCCAACAACCCGGTGTCCGTTTCAAAGGAACCATAAGCCGGTGTTTAATACCTCTCAAAATTTCTTGATTTGCCCTTTTCGCTTGACCATTAGACTGCGGGTGAGCCACGGATGCTATATCAAGCCGGATGTGCTCCCGTTGGCAAAATTCCTCCATCTCTCCCTTTGAAGGATTAGTACCATTATCAGTTATAATGCTGTGTGGAAAACCAAACCGGAATATCACCTTTTTGATGAATTGAACCGCCGTGGCCGCATCACACTTGCTGACTGGCTCTGCTTCCACCCATTTGGTGAATTTATCAACCGCCACTAATAAGTGGGTTTTTTGTCCTTGGATCGCTTGAAGGGTCCAACCATATCAAGCCCCCAAGTCGCAAACGGCCAAGTTATTGGAATCATCCTCAACTCCTGAGCCAGAACATGAGCACGATGTGCGAATTTTTGACAGCCGTCACATCTTTTGACCAAATCCTCCGCATCGGCATGTGCTGTTAATCAGTAAAAACTGTGGCGAAAAGCCTTAGCAACCAAAGACTTTGAACCGGCTTGATGACCGCAATCCCCTTCATGGATTTCTCGCAAAATCTCACAACCCTCTTGAGGAGAAACACAACACTGAATTGGTCCTGAAATGCTGTAACGATGTAACTCCCCGTTAAGTATGGTCATGGACATGGAACGCCGGATTATCTGTCGAGCCAACGTTTCATCGTCTGGTAACTCGCCCCGGTTCATGTAAGCCAGATATGGGATTGTCCAATCCGGTATGACGTGCAAAGCTGCCACTAATTGAGCCTCCGGATGAGGAATAGCCAACTCTTCTTCTGTTGGTACCTTGACTGACGGATTATGCAATACGTCAAGAAAGACATTTGGTGGAACCGGTTTACGCTGAGAACCAAGACAACTTAAAGCATCTGCCGCTTCATTCTTTTGCCGGTCTATATGGTCCACCTGATAACCCTTGAAGTGACCAGCCACTGTATCCACCTCTTGCCGATATGCAGCCATGAGTGGGTCTTTAGAATCCCAAGTGCCAGACACCTATTGAGCCACCAGATCTGAATCGCCGAAGCACTTAACCCGACTTAAGTTCATCTCCTTAGCCATACGAAGACCGTGGAGCAAAGCCTCATATTCAGCTGCATTGTTAGTGCAAGGGAACATTAAACGGAGGACATAACAAAACTTGTCACCTCGTGGGGAAGTTAGTATGACTCCAGCCCCCGAGCCCTCCAACTGCCTGGATCCATCAAAATGAATAGTCCAATACGTATTATCTGGTTTCTCTTCTGGTGCCTGTAACTCCGTCCAATCAGTGATGAAGTCCACGAGTGCCTGGGATTTGATCGCTGTGCGGGGTATATATTTGAGTCCATGAGGTCCAAGCTCGATAGCCCACTTAGCAATCCGGCCAGTTGCTTCTCTATTTTGAATGATATCTCCCAGAGGGGCTGAACTGACCACTGTGATGGGATGGCCCTGAAAATAGTGTTTAAGCTTCCGGCTTGCCATAAAAACTCCATACACAAGCTTCTGCCAATGTGGATACCTCTGCTTTGACTCAATGAGCACCTCACTGACATAATAAACCGGCCGTTGAACCGGATATTCCTTGCCAACTTCCTTGCACTCCACCATGATAGCCACGCTAATAGCTCGGGCATTAGCAGCCACATATAGCAATAACGGCTCCTTATCGATCGGTGCAGCAAGCACGGGCGGTTCAGCTAACTGCCTCTTCAGATCCTCGAATGCTTTATCAGCTGCCTCGCTCCAGACAAAGTTATCTGTTTTCTTGAGCATCTGATATAAAGGGATGGCCTTCTCCCCGAGACGACTGATAAAACAGCTCAAAGCTGTAATCCGGTCGGCCAGACGTTGAACGTCATTGATAGACGCCGGTTTAGCCAAAGACGTGATCGCTGAAATTTTTTCCGGATTAGCCTCAATGCCTCTGTTTGACACCAGAAAACTCAAGAGCTTGCCTGCCGGGACACCAAAGACACACTTCTCCGAATTGAGCATCATCTTGTAAACCCAGAGGTTGTCAAAGGTTTCTCTCAAATCATCTATCAATGTTTCCTCCTTTCTGGGCTTTATCACAATATCATCCACATATGCATGAACATTGCGCCCAATCTGCCTATGAAGGCAATTCTGAACACAACGCTAATAAGTTGCCTGGGCACTCTTGAGTCCAAAGGGCATGGAGACATAGCAGAAGGATCCAAAGGGAGTTATGAAAGTTGTCTTCTACTGGTCCTTAACCGCCATTTTGATCTGATGATAACCAGAATAAGCATCCAGAAAACACAAACGGTCACAACCTGTCGTAGCATCGATTATCTGATCAATGCGAGGGAGGGCAAAGGGGTCTGCAGGGCAAGCCTTGTTTAAATCTGTGTAATCCACACACATATGCCAAGTGCCGTTTTTCTTAAGAACCAGCACCGGATTAGCCAACCACTCTGGATGAAAGACCTCCACGATAAACCCTGCGGCCAACAACCGAGCTACCTCTTCACTGATAGCCTTACACCTTTCTTCATTGAAGCGGCAGAGAAACTGTCGGACCGGTTTAAACTTAGGATCGATGTTAAGTGTGTGCTCAGCGAGTTCCCTCGGTAGGCCTGGCATGTCAGAAGGTTTCCATGCAAAGATGTCCCGGTTCTCACGGATGAACTCGATGAGCGCGCTTTCCTATTTGGGATCCAGGTTAGCGCTGATGCTGAATTGCTTAGATGAGTCGCCAGGAACAAAATCAATCATCTTAGTGTCTGTAGCCGATTTGAACTTCAACGCTGGATCATTTTCCGTAGTCGGCTTTTTCAAAGAGGTCATATCTGCCGGATCAACTTGCTCCTTATAGAATTTCAATTCCTCCGTGGCACAAATCGACTCAGCATAAGCCGCATCACCTTCCTCACACTCCAAAGCGATCTTTCAGCTTCCATGTACTGTGATAGTCCCCTTATGACCTGGCATTTTAAGCTGTAGATAAACATAACACGGCCTCGCCATGAACTTAGCATAAGCCGGCCGCCCAAACAGGGCGTGATACGGGCTTTTGATTTTTACCACCTCAAAAGTCAATGTTTCTGACCTCGAATCATAGTCATCTCCAAAAGCCACCTCTAAGGCTATCTTGCCCACTGGATATGTAGATTTACCAGGCACCACACCATGAAAAATGGTATTTGACGGTTTAAGATTCTTATCTGTCAACCCCATACGGCGAAATGTATCATAATATAGGATATTGATACTACTTCCCCCATCCATGAGCACTTTGGTGAACTTGTACCCCCCAACTTGAGGGGCCACCACCAGGGCCACGTGACCCGGATTGTCTACCCGGGGTGGGTGATCCTCTCTACTCCACAAAATGGGTTGCTCAGACCAGTGCAAATACTGAGGCACTGCTGGTTCAACAGAGTTTACTACCCTCTTGTGAAGCTTATGATCACGCTTACACAAACTAGTAGTGACGACATGATATTGCCTGCTATTTAGCTGCTTGGGATTGCTCTGGTAACCCGACTGCTGCTGCTGCTGCTGGTTCCCCTGATGGTTGTAACCTCCCTGGTTGCCTTGGTGCCCTTGATTGATGTGCCCGGTTTGGTTGCCTTGAAACCCTAAACCGGAACTGCCACCTCCGTAACCCGGCCCGTGGAAACCACCTCTTGAACCACCGGGCGGGCCATTATCATACTGGAACATATTGGAGTTCTTGAAATCCCGCATGATATAACAGTCCTTCCAAAGATGCGATGCTGGCTTCTCCTTTGATCCATGCTTTGGACAGGGTTGATTTAACAGGCGCTCCAAATTGGGGCCTGAACCTCCGCCCCTCTTGGGCTGCTTGCCCTTACGACGCTGTCCATTCTCCTGAGCATTGGTGTTAGCAACTAAGTCCAAGATGATGTCGGCTTTGCGCTTACCACTGTTCCCATGGCCTGCCAGATTATCCTGCTGACCCTTGGCGTTGCCATTCTTCTTCCCTTTCCCCGGTTTGTCCTCCTCTGAGTCCGGGTCCTTGGTACTATCTGAATCGGCGTATTTAACCAAAGCGGCCATGAGCGTTGACATATCATTGCAGTGACGTTTGAGCCTTCATAACTTCTGTTTGAGCGGCAAAAAACGGCAATTGCCCTCCAACGTTAGTACTGCGGTATCTGCATTGATACGATCCGATGAATGTAAAATCACTGAGACCCGCTTGACCCAATGGGTCGTGGACTCCCCCTCCTCTTAGACACAAGCAGCCAGATCCATGATTGACATGGGTTGCTTACAAGTATCTTGAAGTTCTGGATAAACCGGTGCTTCAATTCGGCCCATGATCCGACAGAATTAACTGGTAAGCTCTTTAACCAAGTACGAGTTGTTCCCTCCAACATCATGGTGAAGTATTTAGCACACACTGCCTCATCCACATCTAACATCTCCATTGCCATCTCATAGCTTTCAACCCATGCCTCTGGTTGTAAATTGGCGCTGTAATTTGGTACCTTACGAGGTCCCTTGAAGTCCTTGGGCAATCTCACATTACGCAAAGCGGGGGTGAGACATGGCACCCCTAAGGAACTGAATACCACACCTGGTTCTACTGAAGCGGTAGGGTGAACCAGAGTATATTGACGCGCTCCGTGTCGAGCCGCTAGCTCGGCCTCCCGACGCGCGCAGCCGTGATCCACAACATCCTGTGCATTAGTACCTCCCCCTGCCGGGTTGTGTCCTCGAGGCGAATTACGGCGGCGTGCACTACTTGACACGGCCGATTCATCCTCAACATGTCTGCTATAGCTCCTGCTCGGACGGGGAGTGGAATGAATCCTCTCGCGACTATGTGAATATGCCTGCTGCTGATTTAGCGCCGTTTGAAGGAGATCTCTGGCTCGACGTGCCACAATCGCGACTGGTGATTCACCGTCGGTTGGGAGAGCTGCCAGGCATGAAGCGGTGGCCACAATATTGTCCAATGGGTTGGAATAATTCCCGGGAGGTGTTGGTACATGCTGTGGCACAATGTCGTTCTGATGAGGTGGGTCCATCGTGTGCGGTTGAACCGGCGCTCCTGTTCTTGGTGCCTTCGCCCAGTTCAGTACCGGCTGGTGACTAGCTCCTGCACCTGGTGTGTTGAAGAGATTTCGTGGCTTATAACCCGATGGGAGATGCGATCGGTACCTTCTTCTCAGGACTTCTTCGGAAGCGTTCTGATCCAGCCTAATCCGGTAGGCCTATGCTTCCAATTCAGCCCGTTCTGTAGCCATCCTAGCGTTCTCCGCCGCTAGGTCCGCTTTAGCCTGGGCTATCTGATCCTTTACCTTTGCAATCTCCGTGTTGTGCTGATCCCTGGCTGCTGCATCCACCTCTGCGGCCATCAATGTTGCTAAAGCGTCAAACAAGTCAGACAGGACTTGAGCCGGAGGCGGCGCAGAGCTTCCTGCCCCCGCCGGTGTGGCCGTTGTTGAACCGGAGAGTATTGCTGCCGCAGCCGATGAATGAGGCGCTGATTGTGTGCCAGCCATGAAGATGGCAGCTCGGTTTGGCAGATCAGGGGAATCCGGAATACTGTTGCCCTCGGATCTTCCATTAATCCGGCCATCCTGCAACTGATAGAGCGATTCGGTCTCCCCGGAGGACTCGTCGTCGGAACAGACAACGGTTTCACCCTCGGACGTCGGTCCGTCCTCATATTCTGCTCCATGGATAACACCTACGAAGACATGCTTCATCACGGGCTGAACCGGCGAAGAACTTGTACGCTGAGCCGTTTTGATGATGTCGGCACATGTGTCCGGCTCAGGGGCCGGTTCGCCAATCTTGCCGATGAAGACGTGAATCCCACCAAAGGGGACCCGGTACCCATATTCAATTGAATCGGCCTCGGGATCCCATCCTACATTGTCGATGTAGACCTTGCCGCGATGACTCTTCGTCATCCGGCCCACAGCGTATCCCTTGAGTCCATCAAAGCTGCCCTTCAAGAACTCAAAACCATCGTGCGATAGCCCCACAGTGGGCGCCAACCGTCGTGGGTTTGTCACGGCAGATGTCCTTGTGAAAGGAATTAGTCGTGGAGCCATCGCAACGGGTTAACTTAAAGGGGTTAAACCGGACAAGGGGACACGGAGAGTTTATACTAGTTCGGCCCCTTCGATGAAGGTAAAAGCCTACGTCTAGTTGTGATTGGTATTGCTTAGGTTTCGAAGGCCAGGGAGCCAATCCGCTTGTCTGGCTCTCGAGTTGTTGTCTGTCCCCTGAACCGCTGCCGGGTCGTCCCCTTATATACATGGGTGGCGCCCGTCGGTTTACAGAGTCCCGAAGCCAGATCATAAACGTAACTGGTTCGGTCTCTACACTTCCTATCTTACAAAGCAAGTTACATGATTAAGCCGGTTTACATCTACACGCCTTAACTCACTTCTAGGCCTTGGGCCTTCGTAAAGCACCATCATCTTCACATCTTCATGGGATTCTAATCTTCATAAAGTTAATCCGGCTACTCCTGGCCGGTTTACGTCCAGTAGTAATATCCCCAACACATACCCCCCGATACTAGCCATAGATTCATCAAAATAAGCAAACAACGCACGAAAAACAGAATCTGTCAAAAATAGAACAGTCTGTGGTAATTTATAGGTTTCGAATACTTATGTAACCCCAAAAATTATGAAATAAATTGTTGGACGTGAGGAATTTGTCAATTAATCATCTTCAAAAAGAATCAACCTAATCACACTCTTCAATAAAAAATGTCAGCAAATCTAGTGAGCGCTAAAGTTTCTGTTTTTTACAGCAAGATCGCAAAGACTTCCCCAAGTCTTCCCAAAGGTTCTACTTGGCACAAACACTAATTAAAAACATAAAACCGCATCTAAACAGAATATAGATGAATTATTTATTACTAAACAGGAACAAAAAACAAGAAACAAAAATAAAATTGGGTTGCCTCCCAACAAGCGCTATCGTTTAACGCCCCTAGCTAGGCATAAAAACAAGAATAGATCTAGGTATTGTCATCTTTGGTATGCAATCCAGAAGTGTCTCTCATAATAGATTCATAAGGTAATTTAATTTTCTTCCTAGTAAAGTGTTCCATGCCTTTCCTTAACGGAAATTGGAATCTAATATTTCCTTCTTTCATATCCATAATTGCACCAATAGTTCTAAGGAAAGGTCTACCAAGAATAATAGGACATGTAGGATTGCAATCTATATCAAGAACAATGAAATATACGGGCACATAATTCCTATTTGAAACAATAAGAACATTATTAATCTTTCCCATAGGTTTCTTAATAGTGGAATCCGCAAGATGCAAATTTAAAGAACAATCATCAATTTCACGGAAACCTAACACATCACACAAAGTTTTTGGAATCGTGGAAACACTAGCACCCAAATCACATAAAGCATACCATTCATGATCTCTAATTTTAATTTTACTAGTAGGTTCCCACTCATCATAAAGTTTTCTAGGGATAGAAACATCTAATTTAAGCTTTTCTTCATAGGATTGCATTAAGGCATCAATGATATGTTTGGTAAAAGCTTTATTTTGATCATAAGCATGAGGAGAATTTTGCACGGATTGCAACAAGGAAATACAATCTATCAAAAAGAAATTATCATAATTAAATTCCTTGAAATCCAAAATAGTGGGTTCATTGCTATGTAAAGTCTTGACCTGTTCAATCCCACTCTTGCCAATTTTTGCATCAAGATCTAAAAACTCCGAATCATTGTGACACCTGTTAACTAGAGTTGACTCATCTCCAGTCCCATCATTATCAAGATTCATATTTCAAAACAAAGATTTAATAGGAGACACATCAATCACTTTTATATCTTCATCCTTATTATTGTGAAAACAAGAAGAACACGCTTTTATAAAGCAATCCTTTTTAGCACGCATCCTAGCGGTTCTTTCTTTGCACTTGTCAATGGAAATTCTCATAGATTTGAGAGACTCATTGATATCATTCTTAGGTGGAATAAATCTAAGTTTCAAAGAATCAACATCAAGAGAAATTCTATCCATGTTCCTAGCCAACTCATCAATCTTAGGCAATTTTTCTTCAAGCAAAGCATTGAAACTCTTTTGCGAAATCATAAATTCTTTAACACTAGTCTCAAAATCAGAGGGCATCTTATTAAAATTTCCATAATATTTGTTGTAGGAATTACCATAATTATTCAAGGAATTACTAGGAAACAGCCTAGGATTAAAGTTTCCTCTATATGCGTTGTTACCAAAATTGTTCCTACCAACAAAATTCACATCCATAGATTCATTATTATTCTCAATCAAAGTAGACAAAGGCATATCATTAGGATCAGAAGAAACACTCTTATTAACAAACAATTTATCCATCTTTCCACTCAAAACATTAATCTCTTCTATCGCATGAACCTTTTTACTAGTAGATCTTTCGGTGTGCCATTGAGAATAATTAACCATAATATTATCTATGAGTTTAGTAGCTTCTCCTAAAGTGATTTCCATAAAAGTGCCGCCCACGGACGAATCTAAAGATTTCTAGAAGCAAAATTCAATCCAGCATAAATTTTTTGTATGATCATCCATAAGTTTAATCCATGAGTAGGGCAATTATGTATCATTAATTTCATCCTATCCCAAGCTTGTGCAACATGCTCATGATCAAGTTGCTTAAAATTCATAATATCGTTTCTAAGAGAGATGATCTTAGCGGGAGGAAAATACTTAGAGATAAAATAATCTTTGCCCTTATTCCATGAATCAATACTATTTTTAGGCAAAGACGAAAACCAAGTTTTAGCACGATCTCAAAGCGAAAACGGAAATAGCTTCAATTTAACAATATCATTATCCACATCTTTCTTCTTTTTCATATCACACAAATCAACAAAGTTGGTTAGATGGGTAGCGGCATCTTGATACGTCCATTTTGCATCATGCTTTTATATCGATATTTATTGCATTATGGACTGTTATTTCACTTTATGTCACAATACTTATGGCTATTCTCTCTTATTTTACAAGGTTTACATAAGGAGGGAGAATGCCGGCAGCTGGAATTCTAGGCTGGAAAAGGAGCAAATATTAGAGACCGATTCTGCGCAACTCCAAAAGTCCTGAAACTCCACGGAACATCTTAAAATAAATAAAGAAAAATCCTCGCCAAAGATGAAGGCCAGGGGGCCCACACCCTGCTCACGAGGGTGGGGGGTGCCCCCCCCCCTCCTAGGGCGCGCCCCCTACCTCGTGGGCCCCCTGGTGGGTCTCCGACGTCCATCTTATGCTATATGAAGTCTTTCGATGAGAAAAAAAGCAGAAGGAACTTTTCGGGACGAGACTCCGCCGCCACGAGGCGGAACCTTGGCGGAACCAATCTAGAGCTCTGGCAGAGCTGTTCTGCCGGGGATACTTCCCTCCGGGAGGGGGAAATCATCACCATCGTCATCATCAACGCTCCTCTCATCGGGAGAGGGCAATCTCCATCAACATCTTCACCAGCACCATCTCATCTCCAAACCCTAGTTCATCTCTTGTATCCAATTCTTGTCTCAAAGTCTGGGATTGGTGCTAGTAGGTTGCTAGTAGTGTTGATTACTCCTTGTAGTTGATGCTAGTTGGTTTATTTGGTGGAAGATCCTATGTTCAGATCCTATATGCATATTATTACCCCTCTGATTGTGAACATGAATATGCATTGTGAGTAATTACGTTTGTTCGTGAGGACAAGGGAGAAGTCTTGCCATTAGTAGTCATGTGAATTTGGTATTCGTTTGATATTTTGATAGACGTATGTTGTCTAGCCTCTAGTGGTGTTATGTGAACGTCGACTACATAACACTTCACCATTATTTGGGCCTAGAGGAAGGCATTGGGAAGTAATAAGTAGATGATGGGTTGCTAGAGTGACAGAAGCTTAAACCCTAGTTTATGCGTTGCTTCGTAAGGGGCTGATTTGGATCCATATGTTTCATGCTATGGTTAGGTTTACCTTAATACTTTTGTTGTAGTTGCAGATGCTTGCAATAGAGGTTAATCATAAGTGGGATGGTTGTTCAAGTAAGGACAGCACCCAAGCACCGGTCCACCCACATATCAAATTATCAAAGTATCGAACGTGAATCATATGAACGTGATGAAAACTAGCTTGACGATATTCCCATGTGTCCTCGGGAGTGCTTTTCCTATTATAAGAGTTTGTTCCGGCTTGTCCTTTGCTACAAAAAGGATTGGGCCACCTTGCTGCACTTTATTTACTTTTGTTACTTGTTGCTCGTTACAATTTATCCTATCACAAAACTACCCGTTACCACTTATTTCAGTACTTGCAGAGAATACCTTGCTGAAAACCGCTTATCATTTCCTTCTTCTCCTCGTTGGGTTCGACACTCTTACCTATCGAAAGGACTACAATAGATCCCGTATACTTGTGGGTCATAAAGACTCTTTTCTGGCGCCATTGCTGGGGAGTGTAGCGCCTTTGGTAGGTGGAATTTGGTAAGGAAAAATTTATATAGTGTGCTGAAATTTACTGTCACTTGTTACTATGGAAAGTAATTCTCTGAGGGGCTTGTTCGGGGTATCTTCACCCCGTCCAGTAGAGCAAAGAGTTGCTCCTCAACCTACTGAACCTATTGAAAATGAAACTCCTTTTGAATTTCCTTCGGGTATGATGGAAAAACTGCTAGCTAACCCTTTTACAGGAGATGGAACAAATCATCCTGATGAGCACTTAATATATGTCTATGAAGTTTGTGGATTATTTAAGCTTGCAGGTATACCCGATGATGTTGCTAAGAAGAAGGTCTTCCCTTTATCTTTGAAGGGAGACGCATTGGTATGGTATAGGCTATGTGATGATATGAGATCATGGGAACTATAAAAGATTGAAATTGGAATTTCATCAAAAGTATTACCCTATGCATCTTGTTCATCGTGATCGCAATTATATATATATATATAATTTCTGGCCTCGTGAAGGAGAAAGCATCGCTCAAGCTTGGGGGAGGCTTAAATCAATGTTATATTCATGCCCCAATCATGAGCTCTCGAGAGAAATAATTATGCAAAGTTTTTATGCTCGGCTTTCTCATAATAATCAAACCATGCTCGATACTTCTTGTGCTGGCTCTTTCATGATGAAGACTATTGAATTCAGATGGAATTTATTGGATAGAATTAAACACAACTCTGAAGATTGGGACCTCGACGAAGGTAAGGAGTCAGGTATGACACCTAAGTTTGATTGTGTTAAATCTTTTATGGATACCGATATTTTCCATAAGTTTAGCACTAAATATGGACTTGACTCCGAGATAGTAGCTTCTTTCTGTGAATCTTTTGCTACTTATGTTGATCTCCCTAAGGAGAAGTGGTTTAAATATCATCCTCCCATAGAAGTAAAAGTAGCTGCACCTATTAAACTTGAAGAAAAGACTGTCACTTATAATGATCCTATTGTTCCTACTTCTTATGTTGAGAAACCACCTTTCCCTGTTAGAATAAAGGATCATGCTAAAGCTTCAACTGTTGTTCATAAAAGCAATATTAGAACTTATACACCTCCTGAGCAAGTTAAAGTAGAACCTAATATTGCTATTGTTAAAGATCTCTTGTCTGATAATATTGATGGGCATGTTATTCAGTTCAAAGGTGAAACTGCTAGAATTGCTAAACCTTGTGATAAAGATAAACATAGACATGTGGTGGGCGTGCCTGTTATTTCTGTTAAAATAGGAGATCATTGTTATCATGGCTTATGTGATATGGGTGCTAGTGCTAGTACAATACCTATTGACTTATACAAAGAAATTATGCATGACATTGCACCTGTTGAGTTAGAAGAAATTGATGTTACTATTAAACTTGCTAATAGAGATACTATTTCACCAATGGGAATTGTTAGAGATGTTGAAGTCTTGTGTGGGAAAACTAAATATCCTGCTGATTTTCTTGTTCTTGGTTCCCCACAAGATAGTTTTTGTCCCATTATATTTGGTAGACCCTTCTTGAACACTGTTAATGCTAGGATAGATTGCGAAAAGAATGTTGTTACTATTGGCTTGGATTATATGGTTCATGAGTTTAATTTCTCTAAATTTAGTAAACAACATTGTGAGGAAGAATTACCAAGTAAGGATGAAATTATTGGTCTTGCTTCTATTGCCATACCTCCTAGTGATCCTTTAGAACACTATTTGCTAGACCATCAAAATGATATGTTCTTGAATGAAAGAAGGGAAATAGATGAAGTATTCTTTAAACAGGAACCTATTCTGCAACACAATTTGCCTGTTGAAATCTTAGGGGATCCTCCTCCACCCAAGGGTGATCCCGTGTTTGAGCTTAAACCTTTGCCTGATAATCTTAAATATGCTTATCTTGATGAAAATAAGATATATCCTGTTATTATTAGTTCTAACCTTTCAGAGCATGAAGAAGAAAGATTATTGAAAACTATAAAGAAGCATCGTGCTGCTATTGGATATACTCTTGATGATCTTAAGGGCATTAGTCCCACTCTATGCCAACATAAAATAAATTTGGAAGCAGATGCCACACCAGTTCGTGATCCTCAACGATGTTTGAATCCTAAAATGAAAGAAGTGGTAAGAAAATAAATACTCAAGCTTCTGGAGGCAGGTATAATTTATCCCGTTGCTGATAGTCAGTGGGTAAGTCCTGTCCATTGTGTCCCTAAGAAGGGAGGTATTACTGTTGTTCCTAATGATAAAGATGAATTGATTCCACAAAGAATTATTACAGGTTATACGATGGTAATTGATTTCCGTAAATTAAATAAGGCTACTAAGAAAGATCATTACCCCTTACCTTTTGTTGATCAAATGCTAGAAAGATTATGTGAACATACACACTATTGCTTTCTAGATGGTTATTCTGGTTTCTCTCAAATACCTATGTTGGCTAGAGATCAATCAAAGACTACTTTTACATGCCCTTTTGGTACTTTTGCTTATAGACGTATGCCTTTTGGTTTATGTAATGCACGTGCTACCTTTCAAAGATGCATGATGGCTATATTCTCTGACTTTTGTGAAAAGATTTGTGAGGTTTTCATGGACGATTTTTCCGTCTATGGTTCCTCTTTTGATGATTGCTTGAGCAATCTTGATCGAGTTTTGCAGAGATGTGAAGAAACTAATCTTGTCTTGAATTGGGAAAAGTGCCACTTTATGGTTAATGATGGTATTGTCTTGGGGCATAAAGTTTCTAAAAGAGGTATTGAAGTTGATAAAGCCAAGGTTGATGCTATTGAAAAGATGCCATGTCCCAAGGACATCAAAGGTATAATAAGTTTCCTTGGTCATGCTGGATTTTACACGAGGTTCATTAAGGACTTCTCAAAAATTTCTCGGCCTCTGACTAATTTATTGCAAAAAGATATACCATTTGTCTTTGATGATGATTGTGTAGAAGCATTTGAAATAATTAAGAAAGCATTAGTCTCTGCACTTGTTGTTCAGCCACCTGATTGGAATTTACCCTTTGAAATTATGTGTGATGCTAGTGATTATGCTGTAGGTGTTGTTCTAGGGCAAATAGTTTGAAATGATCGATATGGTTGACTAGAGGGGGGGGCGTGAATAGGCAATTAACAATTTTTAGCTTTTATTTAACAATTTAAACTTTGCATCAAAGTAGGTTGTCTAGATATACAACTAGGTGAGCAACATATATGATGCAACAAGGATAGGAACACAAGCAAGAAAGTGATATGATACAAATAAGCTTGCACAAGTTAAGGCACGAGATAACCAAGAGTGGAGACGGTGGAGGCGAGGATGTGTTGCCGAAGTTCCTTCCCTTTGAGAGGAAGTACGTCTCCGTTAGAGCGGTGTGGAGGCACAATGCTCCCCAAGAAGCCACTAGGGCCACCGTATTCTCCTCATGCCCTCACACAATGCGAGATGTCGTGATTCCACTATTGGTGCCCTTGGAGGCGGCGACCGAACCTTTACAAACAAGGTTGGGGCAATCTCCACAACTCAATTGGAGGCTCCCAACGACACCACGAAGCTTCACCATAATGGACTATGGCTTCGCGGTGACCTCAACCGTCTGGGATGCTCAAACACCCAAGAGTAACAAGATCCGCAAGGGATTAGTGGGGGGAATCAAATTTCTCTTGGTGGAAGTGTGGATCGAGGCCTTCTCAACCACTCCCGAACAAATCAACAAGTTTGATTGGCTAGGGAGTGAGATCGGGCGAAAATGGAGCTTAGAGCAATAATGGAGCTTAGGGTTGGAAGGGATGAGTCAACGGGGAAGAAGGGGACTCCTTATATAGGTAGGACAAAGATCCAACCGTTACCAACCAACTAGCCCGCGGCCAGCGGTACTACCGCGCCAGGCCAGCGGTACTACCGCAGGGCTGCGCGGTACTACCGCTTGCTACCAAGCGGTACTACCGCACGGCCATGTGGTACTACCATACAGGCTCGCGGTACTACCGCAACCCCAGCGACAGTAAGGTCATATCTGAAGCGCAGGATCTGAGGGCGGTACTTCCGCGCGCGCGGTACTACCGCTCCTCCATGCGGTACTACCGCAAGGCAGAAATCCCCTAGCCAGGGGGAGGAAACATCCGTGCCTACTTCTGCAAAGAAATGGAAGAAGCAAAAACCCGACACAGTAGTACTGCCGAGGGGCGGTACTACTGCCTGACAGCATAGCGCGGTACTACCATGGAGTGAAAGCGGTACTACCGCGGTAGGTGCGGATGTAAAAAATTACATCCGCCCCTACTACCGCTAAGGAGCGGTACTAGCCTGGTGGGCAGCGGTAGTGCAACTCCAGGGGAGCGGTACTACCATGGGCACCTGTGGTACTACCGCGCCACCGCACGGTACTACCGCTGATGCCTACGGTACTACCGCTTTCCTGGGAGCAGTACTACCGTGACCCAACTCAGCAGCCAGAACCAGGGAGGCGAGAAAGCGGAAGAAGCTCCAAGGGAAAAAGGAGGGGACAAGAAGGAGACGTGTACGTGATGATTCCACCCAAACCTTTCCAACGCGGACCCCCTCTTAATAGTACGGCTTTCCTACGACTCAAATCCACCAAAAAGAAATGTAGAAATGACGCCGGCTTCAACTATCTTCGAGAGGCACCCAACCGTCTTGTGCCTAGCGATGAAATGTCTGGGATACTCAAGGCACACGATTAGTCCGCAAACGCGTTGTCATCAATCACCAAAACACCTTAGGGATAAATATGCCCTGACAATCTCCCCCTTTTTGGTTGATTGATGACAATACGGGATTTGCACAAGGGAAATAATATTAAGTAACCGCAAACCCCTCCTCTCTAGAATATAGACGGGCTCCCCCTAGATGTGTGCCACCTAGATGAGTGCTTTGGACTGCACGGCACACATACTAGGATCAAAGCTCCCCCTATATTATAGAGACAAGGCATATCTATCACTAGACAAGATAGCACAAACATAAGTTAACTAAGATAGATAGGGTGCATATGTCTTACACCATATGTAGGATAGGTCTCGAAGGCACAAACCAAACAAAAGCAAACGAGGCAAACAAGGTCCAAACGACAAAACAAACAAACAAACCAAGCACGACACAACGCAAATACCTACACTCTCTCCCCCTTTGGCATCGAGATGCCAAAAAGGCAGAGAGGACACCTACACACACGGGGTGGCTCAGGCAGAGAAGTCGTCCCACTGCTCCTCGTGCTCCTCGTCAGACTCAGTGGCGGGGACGGTCTCCTCGATGTCTTCCTATGAACTAGTCCACTTGTATCCCTGCTTCGACATCCAGGCAGCCTCAGGTGTGATGACGTCCTCAGACCCGCCAGACACATCCTCCCCAAAGAGCCTCTTAACCTTCTTGTCACGGCGGCGACTCTCCTTGTCTGCCACATGAGCCCTATACTGTCTCTTTGCCTGGATGCAGAAGAGAGTCTTCATCTTGTCCTTTAACTTCTTGGCCCACGATGGCTCAAAGGAAGGTGTGGTGGACCTAGCAGCACGGTCCTCAGCAATATTCTCAGCAGTAGCCTCCTCCTCACCAACAGCCCTCCTAGCAGAAGAGGCCTCAGCACGGGTAGTGGTGTTGGCCCAGTTGGGCTTGACGCGGAGGCTGATGGACTCATGGCGAATCCAGTCTGGAGCAAGGAACTCATCACCAGGGTACATCTTCTCCCAAGTGGTGGAGAGCAGCAGAAACAGGTACGGTCCATAGATAGGTACCTTGCGAGTGAACACCACAAACCAAAGCTCACACCACATGATGTGTGAGACATCAAGTGGCTGAGTCTGAGATGAACGTGCCTCTGCACACAGGAGCAACATGTCCACTAGATAGGCATGGACCTTGTCCTTGTCGCCAATGCGTGGGAACAGAGTGTTGTGGAAGATGCGATGCATGATATCCAGAAAGGAGTTCAACACCCAAGTTGACTTGCCATTGGGGAGCACCTTCTCAACAAGGAAAGGCTGAAGCAGGTTCTTGTTGGCAGACTCAGAGTTGGCGTGGGGGCGAACACCAATGGGGGTGTGAAGCCCGTCATCAGGAATGTGAAGCAGATCCATGAACTCCTTCCATGTAGCAGACAGCTGACGGCCGTTGGTCATCCAGGTCATCCTCCGCTCATCCCCGGGATGAAAGTACACTGAGACAAAGAACTGACAGATAAGCTCAGGGTCATAGTCAAGGTGAAAGGAGATCACCGGCTCAATAGCAAACTGCTCCACCAAGTCCAGAGCCTCTCCAAAATAGTCACGAAACCTGTCCTTCCGCATGTGATGCATGTCTATCCACTTGACATCCACGAAAGTATTCTGCTTGCTCTTGATCACATCCAGATAGATGAGAGCCTGTTGCTTGGTCCAGAACAAATCGGTGCCTTTGAGGATAGCCCAAGGATTCACATAGGGATTGATCCTCCGGCGTTCGACATACTCAGATACTGAAATCTCGTCCATGCCCTTAGCAGGTTCCTTTTGCTTGCTGACAGTGGTCTTGACATTGCGCTTGGGGGCATTGGAGCCCTCTGGGGCTTCATCTTGGGGGTTGCATAGACGCTTGGAGCCAGTGTCACGACTGGGATTGGAATGGCGAGAGCCACCACCTGAGACACAAAACGCAAAACACCCACAACAAACAAGAGGGGTCAATGCAAACACCACAACAAAGCAAAAGAAACATGCAGAAAGCACACAAGATAATTGCCTAGAGAGAGATTTGACCCCTACGGTAGTACTGCCAAGTGCTGCGGAACTAAGATAGTAGTACCGCTCTTAGACGCTGTAGTACCGTGTAAGGTCACGGTAGTACCGGGTCTAGGAGCGGTAGTACGAGCTTAGTGCCTCAGCTAGCGTGGTAGTACCGCATCTGATGAGCGGTAGTACCGCACGAGCTAATGCGGTAGTACCGCACCTGATGGGCGGTAGTACTGCACGAGCGGTAGTACCGCACATGAGACACGGTAGTACCGCACCGCGTCAGATCTGAACAAGTTCAAATCTGAGAAAAGCCCGCGAAACCGCGGCGGTACTATGGTTGGAAAAATCTACCACAAGACAACATATCAAGTATGATTCCTACGCAACACGACTCTCCTACATCCTACTCTTGCATAGATTTGGCCTAAAATCTCAAGAACAACAAGCATCTCCCCAAAAACCTAGAAGCGAGAGAACAACCAAGAAAAAGAGGGATTTGGTGAAAAACCTTGGTCCATGGCAAGAGGAAGTGGTGGGAACGATCCCACAGGTCGGAATCCAAGGAGAGTGGCCGGAGACGGAGATCCGGCGAGGGCCTCCGGCGCCGTTCTTGAGCAAGAGAGAGAGATGTGGGAGAGAGACAAGTGAATGGGTATGGGGAGTTGGAACTCCCCTGGCCGAGTCATGACCCCCACGCTCCCTCGACAGCGTGGTAGTACCGTACCCCATCGCGGTAGTATCGCTTGGCGTGGTACTTCCGAAGTACCGCACCTGAGCGGTAGTACCGTGCCTCTCAAAGCGGTAGTACCGCGGCAATCCACGGTAGTACCGTGGGCTCAAGAAGATGCACGTTTCAAGCACACGAAAAACGGGGTCTTTGCACAAACACTCCGAGGCAACACGACACCACAAGACCATGCTACACACAAAGGCAGAAAGGCACACGACAAAACGAAACAACCACGAGACACCACCTCTCCAAAGAGAGGGCGATGGCCGTAGCCACCTATATTTGAGTCAATTGGTATGGCACCGTGAAGAATTATCCTTGGGTCCATGACCAAAACTCATCTTTGAAGCACAAGTACCATCAAACATGGCTAATGTGAAAGACTTGATCAATTTATGCATAATGGGGGAGGGAGAGTTCATTGAGAGAACAACACTCCCCCTATGTCCATGCCTACACCTAAACAAGACAACATGTTGAGTATGGTGGGGTGTGCAAGGGTTCAAGCAACATTGCTCGAATCAACGATATTTAGCTCATGCCTTAACTCGCGAAATCTTGCTTCATCCAAGGGCTTCGTGAAAATATCTGCAAGGTTATCATGAGTGTTGACATAGTTGAGCTCGATCTCTCCTCGCCTAATGTGATCCCAGATGAAGTGATACCGGATCTCGATATGCCTCGTCTTGAAGTATTGCACCGGGTTGAGAGAGATCTTGATGGCACTTTCATTGTCACACCAAAGAGGCACTTTGTCACAAATGACACCGTAATCCTTTAAAGTTTGCCTCATCCATAAGAATTGTGCACAACAACTACCGGCCACCACATACTCCACTTCGATGGACAAGAGAGACACACAACTTTGCTTTTTGGAAGACCAACTTACCAAAGAGCAACCAAGGAATTGGCACCCTCCGGAAGTGGACTTCTATCCACTTTGTCTCCTGCCCAATTGGAATCCGAATACCCTACAAGCTTGAAGTTTGCTCCTCTTGGGTACCATAAGCCAAAGTTTGGGGTATGAGCCAAATATCAAAAGATTCGTTTGACCGCCACATAGTGACTTTCCTTATGTGTGGCTTGAAACCGTGCACAAATTCCCACACTCAACATGATATCTGGTCTAGATGCACAAAGGTAAAGCAAGGAGCCTATCATGGAGCGATATACCTTTTGATCCACCGCTTTACCATTGGGATCTATGTCAAGTTGGCACTTGGTGGGCATTGGAGTGGAAGCCGGCTTGACATCACTTAGCTTGAATCTTTTGAGCATGTCTTGATTATATTTGGCTTGATTGATGAAGGTTCCTTCTCTTCTTTGCTTCACTTCGAACCCTAGAAAGAACTTCAACTCTCCCATGGAAGACATCTCAAACTTTGAGGTCATGAGAGCGGCAAATTCCTCATTGAAAGCTTTGTTAGGGGAACCAAAGATGATATCATCAACATATAATTGGCACACAAACAACTCCCCTTTGACCTTCTTAGTAAAAAGAGTGGGGTCGATTAGCCCAACTTCAAAACCACGGTCTTGTAACAACTCGGTAAGGTGGTCATACCACGCACGTGGGGCTTGTTTAAGGCCATAGAGTGCCTTATCAAGTTGATACACATGATCGGGAAAGTAGGGATCCTCGAACCCGGGGGGTTGCTTGACATAAACCAATTCACTAATGGGACCATTAAGAAAAGCACTCTTCACATCCATTTGTTGTAACTTAAAGTTATGATGAGAAGCATAAGCAATCAACATGAGAATAGATTCAAGACGAGCAATGGGAGCAAAGGTTTCACCGTAGTCGATACCCTCGACTTGGGAGTAGCCTTGTGCTACCAAATGAGCCTTGTTGCGAATGATAATCCCATGGGATCTTGCTTGTTCTTAAATATCCACTTGGTTCCAATGACATTGTGGTTCCCCGTCGGTCTTGGCACCAATCTCCACACTTTGTTGCGCTCGAAGTTGTTGAGTTCTTCATGCATGGCATTGAGCCAATCCGGATCTTCTAGCGCCTCATAGACCTTGTGAGGTTCGACACAAGAGACAAACGCGTGATGCTCACAATAGTTTGCTAATTGTCTACGAGTGCTTACCCCCTTTCTTAAGCTTCCAAGCACATTCGTCATGAGATGATCCTTGGTGGAGATCTTGGAAACAACCTTGGCGGCACGACGCTCCAATTCCTCCTCGGGGGTGAGACGAGGAGTGGTCACTTGATCATCTTGAGCGTCGTCTTGAGCTTGTTCTTGTTCTTGAACTTGCTCGGAGGAGAGAACTTGACCTTGGGCATCACTTTATGTGTCAACACCGTCTTGAGCATGATCTTGCCCTTGGTCATGTTCTTGAGGATGAGGGCCTTCATGTTGTTCTTCGAAAGCATGTGGGCCTTGGGTTGGTGATGGCTCCACTTGAGTGGAGCTTTGTCCTTCTCCTTCGGCCACAAGGGGTTCCTCAATGGGTAGGATAAAGCCAACACCCATTCTTCTTATGGCTTGAGGAGGAATTTCATCACCTACATCACAAGTGCCACTTTGCTCCACTCAGGAGCCGTTATTCTCATCAAACTCCACGTTACATGTCTCCTTAATAAGTCCCGTGGATTTATTGAGGACACGGTAAGCATGAGAGTTTGTAGCATAACCAACAAATATGCCCTCATAAGCTCTAGCCTCAAATTTAGACAACCGAACACCTTTCTTGAGAATGAAACACTTACACCCGAACACCCGGAAGTACTTGAGGTTGGGCTTGTTACCGGTGAGTATCTCATATGGAGTCTTGTTCAAGCCCTTGCGGAGGTAGAGCCGATTGGATGCATGACACGCGATGTTGATGGCTTTGGCCCAAAAGTTGTACGGAGATTTGAACTCCGCCATCATGGTCCTTGCCGCATCCATCAACGTCCAGTTCTTCCTCTCTGCAACACCGTTTTGTTGAGGGGTGTAAGGTGCGGAATATTGATGCTCGATCCCCTCATCACTAAGAAACTCATCCAAGGTGTAGTTCTTGAACTCCATGCTGTTGTCACTTCTTATTGTCAAGATCTTTGCATTGTGTTGACGTTGTGCTTCATTTGCAAAGTCAATGACGGTTTGTTGGGTCTCGCTCTTCCTCTTGAAGAAATACACCCAAGTTTATCTTGAGTAGTCATCCACAATCACCAAGCAATACTTCCTACCCCCAAGACTATCGAAGGATGGAGGCCCAAAGAGATCCATGTGAAGGAGCTCCAAAGGCCTCTTTGAGTAAATGATAGTCGTGGGAGGGTGAGCCTTCTCATGTAGCTTTCCTTTGATACAAGCACTACAAGCACGACCTTTAGCAAAACTAACATTCATTAGTCCATGGACATGGTCCCCCTTGAGGAGACTTTGCAAAGATCTCATATTGACATGGGCTAGACGGCGATGCCAAAGCCATCCCACATCAACTTTAGCCATTAGGCATGTCGCGGTCTTAGTGGGTCGCTCCGAAAAGTTAATCACATATAGACCATTCTCGACATGCCCAACAAAGGCTACTTTAAGAGTATTGCTCCACAAGAGGGCCACGTTATCGATATCAAAGAAAGTGGCAAAGCCCATGATTGCAAGTTGACGAACGGAAAGTAAATTGTATGCAAGGGACTCAACAAGAATGACCTTCTCGATCGTGAGATCATGAGAGATGACCACCTTGCCAAGTCCCAATACCTTAGAGGATGAGGCATCACCCCACTCGACATTGGTGGGCATAGATGGAATCTTGTGCACGTCCACCACCAGGTCCTTGCTTCCGGTCATATGATTTGTAGCTCCGCTATCGAGCAACCATGATCCCCCATCAGAAGCAAACACCTACAAAAGATTAATGCTTGGTTTTAGGTACCCATTTTGTAATGGGTCCTTTGATGTTAGTAACAAGGGTCTTTGGAACCCAAATAGACCATTCAATGTATTCATGAGGAGAACCAACAAATTTGGCATAGACATGCCCATCACTAGCACGGCATAACACATAAGAAGGATTAAAGTCGCCGGCTTTGATGCGAGGAGTGACATTGCCCTTTTTGACAACGCCACCCTTCGCATTGTTCTTCTTCTTGTCCTCGGAGGCACTTTCTCCCTCCTTCACAAAGGTTTGCATGAGAGGAGGAGGTCGTTTGATCTTGTCATTCTTCTTCTTGTTCTTGGAGTCGGGCACATACCCAACCCCTTCATTGGCCACAACTCCCTTTTGGTTGATCAAGAGGTCGTTGAGGTTCTTCTTGCCTTGTATGCAAGTCGCAAGACCTCTCTCAAGTTGCCCCTTTAGCTTAGCGTTCTCCTCAATGAGATGCACATGCTCACAACACGGGTTAGTAGCATTTGCATTCTCAATTAACATCATACGAGGAAAAGTGGCCTTTTCCTTGGTTAGCTTTACTTGAAGTTGATCATGAGACTCTTTGAGGCTAGCATGAGCACCCTTCAAGACCTTGTGAGCCTTGTCAAGTAGATCAAACTCCTCTTTGAGTCTAGCAAGATCAACCTCAAGTTCGGCCTTCTCGGAGTTTAGCACAAGAGAAACA
The DNA here is from genome assembly GCF_056163025.1 of Triticum urartu. Taxonomy (NCBI): domain Eukaryota; kingdom Viridiplantae; phylum Streptophyta; class Magnoliopsida; order Poales; family Poaceae; genus Triticum; species Triticum urartu. Next base: position 402,947,229 of record NC_141876.1, read on the forward strand.
ATGAGGACATGATCATAATCTTTCTTTAACTTAGCATGATCAACGTTGTGTGACTCCTCAAGAGCCAAACGAAGACCATGCTCTTCCTCAAGAGCATTGGAAAGATCCGAAATCTCATTGGCATAGTCACGACTATGCCCTTCCATCTTAGTGATGGTGTCTTCGTGAGCCTCGATCATGTCATTGGCTTCACCAAGTTGTTCCAAGAGAGCACCAAAGTGCTTCTTGGATTTTCCCTTAAGTTTGCCCATAAAGGCCTCAAACTCATTTGCCTCCACATTAGCTCCCTCAAGTTCATTAATGCTATCCGTCGGAGAAGAATGATTAATGATGGTAGTTTTGATGTTGGGGGTTACCTTGTTGGTGGCTTTAGCCATGAGGCACTTGGCAGTGATGCTCTCATTGGGTGAGTCGAAGAGAGACACCTGTGGAGTCGTCGCAATGGCAACGGAGGCCATGGCAACAGACTCATCACCTTCATCATCGTCATCATCCTCATTGTACTCTTCTTGTACCACCAATGCCTTGGGAGGAGTCTTCTTGGTGAAGTTGCTCTTGTTGGGGAACAACTTGGCCTTGTCCTTTCAGATGAGATTGCCACCATTGTCTTCCCTCTTATCATACGGGCACTCTGCAACAAAATGACTCACGTTGCCACAATTGTAGCAAGTCCTTACACATTGCTTGCTCTTCGTGCCACTTGAGTTGTTTTTGCTAAAGTTTAGCCTCGAGTTTTTCTTGCTCCAAAATTGCCTTTGAAGCGAGTGCCATGTGTTCATGATACGCATACTTTGTATCTTCGGGGTTGCTCTCCTCTTCTTCCTCTTCTTCTTCTTCAACGGTGAGTGTCAGTGTCAAAACCGGCGGATCTCGGGTAGGGGGTCCCGAACTGTGCGTCTAAGGCGGATGGTAACAGGAGGCAGGGGACATGATGTTTTACCCAGGTTCGGGCCCTCTTGATGGAGGTAAAACCCTACGTCCTACTTGATTTATTCTTGATGATATGGGTATTACAAGAGTTGATCTACCACGAGATCGGAGAGGCTAAACCTAGAAGCTAGCCTATGGTATGTTTGTATGTATATGTCTCTCGACTAGCCTGGCCTCAGTTTATATAATGCACTAAAGGCCTAGGATAACAAGAGTCCTAGCCGAATATGCCGGTTGGGAGGAGTCCTTGTCTTGATCGCCAAGTCTTGTGGAATCTTCCTTGTATGCGGCAGCTGTCCGAGCTGGCCCATGAGTATGCGGCCATGGGGGTCCTCGGCCCAATCCAACTGATCGGGAGACGATGTGATGAGTAACCCCTAGTCCAGGACACCGTCAGTAGCCCCCTGAACCGGTCTTCAAGTTAGGAACGCTCCTCGATTCTTCCGAACTGTTCTTCATCTTCGGTCGTCGGTCTTGAAAACTGGTTCAACAAATCTTCTCATCTTCGATCTTGAGGATCACCAAAGTGCATCCGACGAGTTTACACGTCGGGTATCCGAGGAGCCCCTTTAAGTTTCCGGCCTTTATCAATGCCTTGTTATTTTTATGCCACACCTCGGGTTTGAAGTTGTTCCCAAGCGGCAGTTTCCTCTTGTGTCCAAACCCCAACGCCGGACTGCATTCGAGGTATCTTTTTGCAGCCGAGCACCAATGTCGGACTGCTTCCGAGCTCCAACGCCAAAATGTATCCGAGCTCCAACGCCGGACTGTGTCCAAGCTCCAACGCCGGACTGTGTCCAAGCTCCAATGCCAGACTATGTCCAAGCTCCAACGCCGGACTATATCCAAGATGTCATAGATCATCTTGGTACAAAAAAGTTGAAGGAGTTTCGCCGAGCTTAATGCTGGAAATGCCCTCTATGGAGCTAGCCACTAGTGCCCGAGCTTTATGCCGGACTGCTTCCGAGGTGGTGCACCACCCCGACTGTGGGCCGATTTTTGGTCAATATTTTTGATTGGTGCCATTTATTCTCTGTCGAGATATATAGCGAGTAACCCTCAACGTGTGTATCGGTTTAAAACCCGAGATGCACTTGAAGGATGATGTAATACCACTGATCCCAGTAGCCGCTGAGACTCAGGTTGATTTGCAAAATCGGCCTGAGGATCAAGTCCTAGCTTGGCAGAATACTTCGGGATACAAAAAGCGGCGTGCTCAGCCTCGAGACTCAGGTTGGGTGCAGCCGACCAACCTGAGGATCATAATCTCCTCGGAAACTGTATTGCACTTAAAATTTTCTGCATTGGACAGGTAATGCAGTATCCCCCGAGACACTGGTCGGGTGGCAACACCAGATTAGGGGATCGATGTGCCCCTTTAATATTTGTAAATAATAAGCCCGAAGCCCAGTAGCCCCCGAGCCTTAATGCAGGCACGGGTGGCCGAATTAAGGATCGATATCCATAGTAAAATCACAAATTATGTGTAATGACTCTATGTATCCAAGTACTTTACGTCATTAATGCTCAGATCCGCATTGTACAAAAAAATTTGACCGACCATCGGCTTCCACCTCCTTGGCCAGTAGCCGAGGAGTGTTTGTCCTACTTTATAAAGCCTTTATGAGGGCAAGACAAACAAGGCAATCTGGCCATACGGTTTTATAAACAAAGGTACGCAGAGAGATATGTTATATTACTGTTTAACATAAGAAATGTCTTCCAAAGAAAATAGTCCTGCTATCGGTTCCTTTCTTTGGGTTGTCATGCTAAGCATGAACATGAAACCTCAGCTCTAATGTAAGAGAAAAATATTGAGGATTTAGTTTGGGAGGCCAGTTACTAGCCCCCGGTAGTGTTCAGCGACAGTCGAGGTCAAGCTGTAAACACTTCGGCCATTGTTATGAATGGCCCGTCATTTAACATAATCATCGGATCGCTGACCAGTTTACGCTTATTGTGACAGTCAGTTTTCGGCTTTCTCCACTGAGGTGCTTAACCATGTGAGCTGGAAGCACAATCGCAGTGGTTCTCCCTTTGCACGCCTAGCCGAACAAAGCGGAACGTAGGAAGCAAGTGCAGGAGCCGGGCAACCCAACTATTGACCGAAGACACAATTCGAAACCGATGCATATATAGCAATATCCGAGAATGTTTTTGCCGAATCTCTAAAGGTGTCCAGCGTTGCACTGCGAGACTTGTGCTGAAAACACACAAATAGTTTAAAAGTGCCATAAGCTTGGAAAACCAAAAAAACGTCAGTAAAAACTTGACGTCTGAACAAGATAGGTTGTTCGGTGCCAATCCAAAAATTGGGGAAAAATTGTGCTTCTATCGTGCATTAATATTACACATCCGATCTCAAGACTTCAAGCGGGTCATCCTACGGCTGCAGCCTCCTATCCCGAAGACGGAGTGCTTCTCGTTAGACCAGTTTAGCGAACTAAACTCGAGCGGTCACTAGAGATAAAATGGGTTATCTAGCTATTGACCACACACTCACGTCGAAAAAGGAGCGATAGAAAAAGACTTTGCAACGACCAAGAAGAAAACACATTTACTATAAAATAGCTCATATAAATTTTAAGAGCCCCCAAGTGACTTGGGTAAAAGAATTTTATGTATAATGATTGTATGTACCGAAGTACTTATATCATATTTTGTTCAACCGAACTTTAAACGCGTCTTAACCGACCGTCGGCTTCTCCCTCTTCGGTCAAGGACCGAAAAGTGTTATGTACTCCACCTGTCGAGAATATCGACAGTGTTTCCGTTAACCAGGCAATCGGGCCATAAGGTTGTAACAGACAAAGCGTGCTCAGGGAACTTATGCTATATTACACAAGAAGTGTAAGAAGCATCTTCGAAGAAAATAGTACCCCCACCGATACCTTTCTTCGGTGCTCATTATTGCTATGAGACTTGTGCAATAGATTTTTTGTACTCATGAGTTCCGTTGTGTGCCGACCATGATTGAAAACAATAAGAGCGCTAGCTTTCGGCTTCATCCACTCTGAGGTCAGAGCTCGGAGGACCCGGTCGTGACAATCGCAGAGGTGCTCCCTTTACTCCCTAGTCGAACAATCGGGAACGTAGGGGTAAGCACAGAGCCAGGCAACCCAGCTTGCAAATCGCTTAAGTCAATATGGTGCATACTGTGGCGTAATACACGAACAAGGAACGAAGCCGTACAAGTATAATCATATGCAAGAGGAAAAGCTTCATAAAGGAAGCCCCCAAATAAACTGGGTATTTGAATATGTGTTTCACAAACAAAGTTTGGACAAGGAAATTTTTTACAAGAAACTTTTTCCAAAAAAGTATAATGCTTGGTCGAACCGAACACAAGTTAAAAATTTAAAACTTTGAGCATGAAGGCAACTTAGCTGGTTAATGTGTTCGGCATTGATGACGCGGCCCGAGCTTGATGCAGGACAAGGTTCCATCCCCCAAGCCGGTCCCAAGGTGGCGGAGCAAAGAGCTCGGCACTCCGAAGTGGTGACATAGTACGGTCAATGCGGGCCGGCAGAGTGACGACGAAGTCCCCGGATCATTTTCCTGTGCACAAAAAATAGTGCAAACTGGAGATAATAGTAATAATAATAATTAAAAAAATCATTGCATAATAAATAATTTATGCAAAGTGAGTAATAAAAGAAACATGGCCTGGCGCCGAAGTCAATGTCGATGCAGGGCGTCGGCGCGATGCGGTAAAGGCGTGGCAAAGCCTGAATTCACAGGTCGGTCCGAGTTCTGGATGCGGCGTTCGCCGGACTATGTAAGGAAACTGACCGAACCACCACGCGACCGTCGTTAATGCGGCCATCATTTGATAGACCTGTGTACAGATGATGGACAAAACAGAGTAATAGTTCCTTGGCAAAAATAAACCCAAACAAGCAAAAAATACTAGGATTAATAGCACCTAGTTTATTTGTTGTAGCAATCCGAAGAAAGGTGATTTCCAAAATTGGGACTCGATCCGCACACCCATTGCCTGATGGGCGATAAGCGACGGTATGGCGATGCTGGCAAAGGTTGGCTCGCCGAGGCAAAGCCCTCGGTCCAGCTAACGTGACGGAGCTGGTCGGCTAGTGACGCCGAAGTCTCCGGAGTAGGTTGATGAAGAGATGGCGAAGCCCCCGGTCCAGCCGAGATGTCGAAGCCTCGATGTCAGCTGATGAGTCGAAGTAGGTCGGCGTGATGGACACCAGCTTGAAGAAGCAATAGTGCGGCCCTGCCAATGCAGGTCATGACGTGGTCGATGCCGGCTTGATGAAATGACTGTGCGGCGCTGCCGATATGCCCGCTCCGTGTAGTCCGTGTGGCGGCGATGTTGGTGATGATTTATCCTTTGCGATCCTGGACTCTTGTTCGGCTTGCCGAGATGATGATCCGAAGAAGTTGAGCTCGGCTCAACAAAGTGACGACGTGTCTAGCGCAGGTCGGCAGCCGTGGAGCAATATTGTCGGACCGGTTTGACACCAGCATGATGTTGAAGATCATGTTCAAAAGATCTTAAAGTTGGTGGGATGTGTTCGGGAACAAAACACAATACCCCATACAAAACTTCCTTCAAAAGGGATGTCCGAAATCCCGTTCATAAAAAAGATGAACTCGGATCGGATTCATTTTCGCGCAGAAAATAGACACGAAAAGTGATGCACTAATCGGAAGGTTCCCGGAGTTTGAACGGTCGGATCGAGCGGAAATTTTGAGAAGTGGTATATATAGGAATTCCGCAGCCGATCAACGGTTGGATTTTCCAAAGGACGTCCGAGCTAGAAGCTGGACACCACGCCCTAAACTTGTCCAGATTCCCGTCCAGATTTGACAGGGCTCCGGTATATCGTGGATTGCCAGAGATTCCTCCATCGGAACTCGACGAAATTTTCCATGGTTGTTGTAGACTCAATTCCGCACAATTCCACCGAAGTAATCGTTAAAAAGACACTTGAGGAGGCGGCGGCGGATACAAGTTTGCTGTCCAGAAAAACAGCACGGTCGCCCGAGGGCAATGTTGACGTTGAGCCCCCGGGCTCCCTGGATGATTTCTCCATGATCTTGATAGAGATCAGAGTTGATGTTTATAAAGGCCCTCATTCGAACATGACAATCAGAGGTAGGGAGCAGTCCTTGGTCGAACCAAGGTGACCAGTCGAGCTAGTGACAAAGATGCCAAAGTCGCAGTTGATCTGCAGGCAAGCCATCAACCTTTTGCCGAACACACAGCGGAACTCTCAATGAAAGCACCAATGTCAGTGTCAAAACCAGCAGATCTCGGGTAGGGGGTCCCGAACTGTGCGTCTAAGGCGGATGGTAACAGGAGGCAGGGGACATGATGTTTTACCCAGGTTCGGGCCCTCTTGATGGAGGTAAAACCCTACATCCTGCTTGATTTATTCTTGATGATATGAGTATTACAAGAGTTGATCTACCACGAGATCGGAGAGGCTAATCCCTAGAAGCTAGCCTATGGTATGATTGTATGTATATGTCTATCGACTAGCTTGGCCTCAGTTTATATAATGCACCAGAGGCCTAGGATAACAAGAGTCCTAGCCGAATACACCGGCTGGGAGGAGTCCTTGTCTTGATCGCCAAGTCTTGTGGAATCTTCCTTGTATGCGGCAGCTGTCCGAACTAGCCCATGAGTATGCGGCCATGGGGGTCCTCGGCCCAATCCAACTGATCGGGAGACGATGTGATGAGTAACCCCTAGTCCAGGACACCGTCAGTGAGCTTGGCCTTCAATGCAAGGTTGCACTTATTTGCCCTTTGAGAACGAAGCACCGCATTGTCGGCGGTCTTGTCCAAAATGTTCATGGCCACAAACTCATCCAACACTTCGCTTGAGGTCAAAGTGTGGAAGTCCAGTCTTTGACGAATGACGGAGGACATGGCCTTGTGGTAGGGCATCATTGCCTTGAGGAATTTGCGCTTGATCCAATTGTCATCCGTGTCCTTGCTCCCGTGATCTCGTAGTGAGACCGCGAGTTTGGTTACTCTTTGATAAAGCTCACGAGGTTCTTCATCTTCTTTCATTGCAAACTCATCGACCTCATCTTGCACCACTTCATAGTTGGAGCATTGAGTGCTTGCGCTTCCCCGGTAGAGAGAGACAACACAATTCCATGCGTCTTTGGCCAAGGCGAAGGGCCAAAGATGAGGTAGGTCTTCGGGTGGAATTGCATCTTGACTGATGAAGAGAGCATTCTCATTGAATTGATTATCCGCGGCTTCTCGAGGAGTGAAGTTGCTTGGACCATGCGGATAGAAACCTTCTTCAATGATTCTCCAAAGGTTAGTGTTCACATGATTTAAATGACGTTTAAAGCGGTAAACCCAAGAATCAAAGTCCTCATTTTTCACAATCTTAGGGGGAGGACCGGCATGATTCAAATGGGTGGAAGGAACCTGTCCACCATAAACAAGTGGTGGTTCCACATGAGCAAAGATGCCGGTGCTATTTTTGCCACTAGAAGAAGGAGCCTTTTCACTACTAGCTTCCCCCTTGTCGGAGATAGCATCCGTCGCCTTGTCGGTGGGATCACCCACTTTCAACGGTGCGGTGGATAGTTTAAGCCCCTCAAGGAATTTAGTAAACATGCTTTCAACCTCGGTCGTCATGGAGGTTCTCAATGTCTCCAAGGCCATATTGAATTCCTCACGAGAGACTGAGGTTCCCCCATCGCCCGTAGACGAGGTCGGATTCACACCGGAGTGTTCCTCCAAACCTTCTACGGTATCAACCATACTCTTTGGACAGTAAAGTCCTTAATAAAGAGACCAGGCTCTGATACCAATTGAAAGGATCGATATGGTTGACTAGAGGGGGTGTGAATAGGCAACTAACAATTTTTAGCTTTTCTTTAACAATTTAAACTTTGCATCAAAGTAGGTTGTCTAGATATGCAACTAGGTGAGCAACCTATATGATGCAACAAGGATAGGAACACAAGCAAGCAAGTGGTATGATACAAATAAGCTTGCACAAGTAAAGGCACGAGATAACCAAGAGTGGAGACGGTGGATACGAGGATGTGTTGCCGAAGTTCCTTCCCTTTGAGCGGAAGTACGTCTCCGTTGGAGCGGTGTGGAGGCACAATGCTCCCCAAGAAGCCACTAGGGCCACCGTATTCTCCTCACGCCCTAACACAATGCGAGATGCCGTGATTCCACTATTGGTGCCCTTGGAGGCGGCGACCGAACCTTTACAAACAAGGTTGGGGAAATCTCCACAACTCAATTGGAGGCTCCCAACGACACCACGAAGCTTCACCACAATAGACTACGGCTACGCGGTGACCTCAACCGTCTAGGATGCTCAAACACCCAAGAGTAACAAGATCTGCAAGGGATTAGTGGGGGGATCAAATTTCTCTTGGTGGAAGTGTGGATCGAGGCCTTCTCAACCACTCCCGAACAAATCAACAAGTTTGAATGGCTAGGGAGTGAGATCGGGTGAAAATGGAGCTTAGAGCAATAATGGAGCTTAGGGTTGGAAGGGATGAGTCAACGGGGAAGAAGGGGACTCCTTATATAGGTAGGACAAAGATCCAACTATTACCCACCAACCAGCCCGCGGCCAGCGGTACTACCGCGCCAGGCCAGTGGTACTACCGCAGGGCTGCGCGGTACTACCGCTTGCTACCAAGAGGTACTACCGCACGGCCATGCGGTACTACCGTACAGGCTCGCGGTACTGCCGCAACCCCAGCGACAGCGAGGTCAGATCTGACACGCAGGATCTGAGGGCGGTACTTTCGCGCGCGCAGTACTACCGCGCCTCCATGCGGTACTACCGCAAGGGAAAAATCCCCTAGCCAGGGGGGAGGAAACATCTGTGCCTACTTCCGCAAAGAAACGGAAGAAGAAAAAACCCGACACGGTAGTACTGCCGAGGGGCGGTACTACTGCCTGAGAGCATAGCGCGGTACTACCGCGGAGTGAAAGCGGTACTACCGCGGTAGGTGCGGATGTAAAAAATTACATCCGCCCCTACTACCGCTAAGGAGCGGTACTAGCCTGGTGGGCAGCGGTAGTGCAGCTCCAGGGGAGCGGTACTACCATGGGCACCTACGGTACTACCGCGCCACCGCACGGTACTACCGCTGATGCCTACGGTACTACCGCTTTCCTGGGAGCAGTACTACCGCGACCCAACTCAGCAGCCAGAACCAGGGAGGCGAGAAAGCAGAAGAAGCTCCAAGGGAAAAAGGAGGGGACAAGAAGGAGACGTGTACGTGATGATTCCACCCAAACCTTTCCAACGCGGACCCCCTCTTAATAGTACAGCTTCCCTACGACTCAAATCCACCAAAAAGAAATGTAGAAAAGACGCCGTCTTCAACTGTCTTCGAGGGGCACCCAACCGTCTTGTGCCTAGCGATGAAATGTCTCGGATACTCAAGGCACACGATTAGTCCGCAAACGCGTTGTCATCAATCACCAAAACACCTTAGGGATAAATATGCCCTTACAGAGTTGATAAGAAATTAAATGTTATTCATTATGCTAGTAAGACTCTAGACAATACTCAAAGAAACGGAAGCAGTTGTATTTGCTTGTGATAAGTTCAGACATTATATTGTTGATTCTAAAGTAACTATTCACACTGATCATGCTGCTATTAAATACCTTATGGAAAAGAAAGATGCTAAATCTAGACTTATTAGATGGGTTGTCTTGCTACAAGAATTTGATTTGCATATTGTTGATAGAAAGGGAGCTGAGAACCCCGTTGCAGACAACTTGTCTAGGTTAGAGAATGTTCTTGATGACCCACTACCTATTAATGATAGCTTTCCTGATGAACAATTAAATGTTATAAGTACTTCTCGTAGTACTCCATGGTATGTTGATTATGCTAATTATATTGTTGCTTAGTTTATACCACCTAGCTTCACATACCAGCAAAAGAAAAAGGTTTTCTATGACTTGAGACATTACTTTTGGGATGACCCACATCTTTATAAAGAAGGAGTAGATGGTGTTATTAGACGTTCTGTACCTGAGCATGAACAGGAACATATCCTACGCAAGTGTCATTCTGAGGCTTATGGAGGACACCACGCTGGAGATAGAATTCCACATAAGGTATTGCAATCTGGTTTTTATTGGCCTACTCTCTTCAAGGATGCCCGTAAGTTTGTCTTGTCTTGTGATGAATGTCAAAGAACTGGTAATATTAGTAGACGTCAAGAAATGCCTATGAATTATTCTCTTGTTATTGAACCGTTTGATGTTTGGGGCTTTGATTATATGGGACCTTTTCCTACCTCTAATGGATACACACATATTTTAGTTGTTGTTGATTACGTTACTAAGTGGGTAGAAGCTATTCCAACTAGTAGTGCTGATCATAACACTTCTATTAAAATGCTTAAGGAAGTTATTTTTCTGAGGTTTGGAGTCCCTAGATATTTAATGACTGATGGTGGTTCACACTTTATTCATGGTGCTTTCCGTAAAATGCTTGCTAAGTATGATGTTAATCATAGAATTGCATCTCCTTATCACCCACAGTCTAGTGGTGAAGTAGAATTGAGCAATAGAGAGCTCAAATTAATTTTGCAAAAGACTATTAATAGGTCTAGAAAGAATTGGTCTAAGAAACTTGATGATGCATTATGGGCTTATAGAACTGCATATAAAAATCCTATGGGTATGTCTCCGTATAAAATGGTTTATGGAAAAGCATGTCACTTACCTATCGAACTAGAACATAAGGCATATTGGGCTATTAAAGAGTTCAACTATGATTTCAAACTTGCCGGTGAAAAGAGGTTATTTGATATTAGCTCACTTGATGAATGGAGAACCCAAGCTTATGAAAATGCCAAGTTGTTTAAAGAAAAAATTAAAAGATGGCATGACAAAAGGATACAAAAGCGTGAGTTTAATGTAGGTGATTATGTATTGCTATACAAATCTCGTTTAAGATTTTTTGCAGGAAAACTTCTCTCTAAATGGGAAGGCCCCTATGTTATCGAAGAGGTCTATCGTTCCGGTGCCATAAAAATCAACTACTTCGAGGGCACAAATCCGAAGGTGGTAAACGGTCAAAGAATCAAACATTATATCTCAGGTAATCCCATAAATGTTGAAACCAATACTATTGAAACCGTAACCCTGGAGGAATACATAACGGACACCTTCCAGACCGTTTCAGACTCCGAAAAGGAATAGGTATGTGGTACGGTAAGTAAACCGACTCCAAAACAATTTTTAAGGCAATATTTCTCCGTTTTGGAATATTTAGAAAAATAGAAAAATAAGTAGCAGTCCGGGAAGGACACGAGCGCCCCACGAGGGTGGTGGGCGCGCCCTACCCCTCTGGGCGCGCCCCCCTACCTCGTGAGCACCTCGTGTGCCTTCCGGACTCCGTTTTCTTGCACGATATGTATTTTGGTTGGTAAAAATTCATTATATATTCCCCCGAAGGTTTTGACTCCCGTATCATGCAAATCTCCTCTGTTTTTGTTTTCGAGCTGTTGCTGCTGCAGATTAGAGCAAGATGTCTTCTCAAGAGTCAATCGGGCAGAGCCGGGTATCTAATCCGGCACCGGAACCAAGGGCAAACAGCGACGCTGACCACTTTGGGCCAGCAACAGAGGAAGAGATGGAGGTTGACTTGATGAGATTAGATGCCATGGAGGATCAAGAAGTCACCTCTCACCTCTGAGCTGGGTTCACAATGGCCGAACTACAGAGCTCAGCTATTCTAATTGGATATAGGGGAGCATGAATTATTATTGTTGACATTACCCTTGAGGTAAAAGGTTGTGGGGCAAAACTATAAGCCCCTATCTTTCTCTGTGTCCAATTAAAACTTCATAACCACAAGTATTGCGTGAGTGTTAGCAATTATGAAGGACTAAATGATAGTTGAGTATGTGGACTTGCTTTTTAGCTCTGACATAGACTCTTTCCGATGTTATGATAAATTGCAATTACTTCAATGGCTGAGATTATAGTTTGTCGGAGCCCAATAAGGTTTGTGATTTATACTTTTGCATTGTGAATAGATCATCACGTGAACATAAGTAATCATATGACAAAATCTATATACGTTGCTGTTATGAGAATAATCATGATGCCTTCATGTCCGTATTTTATTTTTATCGACGCCTCTACCTCTAAACATGAGGACATATTTATTGTTATCGGCTTTTCGCTTGAGGACAAGCGAGGTCTAAGCTTGGGGGAGTTGATACGTCCATTTTGCATCATGCTTTTATATCGATATTTATTAAACTATGGACTGTTATTTCACTTTATGTCACAATAGTTATGGCTATTCTCTCTTATTTTACAAGGTTTACATAAGGAGGGAGAATGCCGGCAGCTGGAATTCTGGGCTGGAAAAGGAGCAAATATTAGAGACCTATTCTGCGCAACTCCAAAAGTCCTGAAACTCCATGGAACATCTTAAAATAAATAAGGAAAAATCCTCGCCAAAGATGAAGGCCAGGGGGCCCACACCGTGCTCACGAGGGTGGGGGGCGCGCCCCCTCCTAGGGCGCGCCCCCTACCTCGTGGGCCCCCTGGTGGGTCTCTGACGTCCATCTTCTGCTATATGAAGTCTTTCGATGAGAAAAAAATCAGAAGGAACTTTTTGGGACGAGACTCCGCCGCCACGAGGCGGAACCTTGGCGGAACCAATCTAGAGCTCCGGCAGCGTTGTTCTTCCGGGGATACTTCCCTCCGAGAGGGGGAAATCATCACCATCGTCATCATCAACGCTCCTCTCATTAGGAGAGGGCAATCTCCATCAACATCTTCACCAGCACCATCTCATCTGCAAACCCTAGTTCATCTCTTGTATCCAATTCTTGTCTCAAAGTCCGGGATTGGTGCTAGTAGGTTGCTAGTAGTGTTGATTACTCCTTGTAGTTGATGCTAGTTGGTTTATTTGGTGGAAGATCATATGTTCAGATCCTATATGCATATTATTACCCCTCTGATTGTGAACATGAATATTCTTTGTGAGTAATTACGTTTTCTCCTGAGGACAAGGGAGAAGTCTTGCTATTAGTAGCCATGTGAATTTGGTATTCGTTTGATATTTTGATAAGATGTATGTTGTCTAGCCTCTAGTGGTGTTATGTGAACGTCGACTACATAACACTTCACCATTATTTGGGCCTAGAGGAAGGCATTGGGAAGTAAGAAGTAGATGATGGGTTGCTAAAGTGACAGAAGCTTAAACCCTAGTTTATGCGTTGCTTCGTAAGGGGTTGATTTGGATCCATATGTTTCATGCTATGGTTAGGTTTACCTTAATACTTTTGTTGTAGTTGCGGATGCTTGCAATAGAGGTTAATCATAAGTGGGATGCTTGTTCAAGTAAGGACAGCACCCAAGCACTGGTCCACCCACATATCAAATTATCAAAGTATCGAACGCGAATCATATGAACGTGATGAAAAGTAGCTTGACAATATTCCCATGTGTCCTCGGGAGCGCTTTTCCTATTATAAGAGTTTGTTCCGGCTTGTCCTTTGCTACAAAAAGGATTGGGCCACCTTGCTGCACTTTATTTACTTTTGTTACTTGTTGCTTGTTACAATTTATCCCATCACAAAACTATCCGTTACCACTTATTTCAGTACTTGCAGAGAATACCTTGCTGAAAACCGCTTATCATTTCCTTCTGCTCCTCATTGGGTTCGACACTCTTACTTATCGAAAGGACTACGATAGATCCCCTATACTTGTGGGTCATCACATCTTCACTAGGAAGGCCAGAAAATGGATCTTCCATAACAAGGTTCAACAAAGCATTATTAATTTCACAAGATTCCACATCGGTAAGAGGAGCAATCGGAGTGCTAAGAAAATCATTGTTGTTGGTATTGGAAAATAACACAATTTAGTATTGTCTTAAGCCATTGTGACAAACAATCCAACTCACAAGAACACAAGAAGCAAGCGCAAAGAAGGCGAACAGAAAAAGGGTGAACGGAAAAGAGGCGAATAAAATGGCAATGGTGAAGTGGGGGAGAGGAAAATGATAGGCAAATGGCAAATAACGTAATGCGAGGGTAAGAGTTTGTGATGGGTACTTGGTATGTCTTGACTTGTGCGTAGATCTCCCTAGCAATGGTGCCAGAAATGGCTTGTTGACGGGAGATCAAATCTTGACTTGACTTGGTGCAACTTCCCCGGCAACGGCGCCAGAAATGGCTTGTTGACGGGAGATCAAATCTTGACTTGACTTGGTGCAACCTCCCCGGCAACGGCGCCAGAAATCCTTCTTGCTACCTCTTGAGCATCCGTTTGTTTTCCCTTGAAGAGGAAAGGGTGATGCAGCAATGTAGCGTAAGTATTTCCCTCAGTTTTCAAGAACCAAGGTATCAATCCAGTAGGAGGTAACACGCAAGTCCCTAGTACCTACACAAACAAACAAGAACCTCGCAACCAACGCGATAAAGGTGTTGTCAATCCCTTCACGATCACTTACGAAAGTGAGATTTGATAGAGATAATAAGATAAATATTTTTGGTATTTTTATTGTATAGATTGGAAAATAAAGATTGCAAAATAAACAATGATAGAAATAGCAATATAATGGAAAATAATATGATGGAAAATAGACCCGGGGGCCATAGGTTTCACTAGTGTCTTCTCTCAAGATAGCAAATTCTACGGTGGGTGAACAAATTACTGTCGAGCAATTGATAGAAAAGCGCATAGTTATGAGAATATCTAGGCATGATCATGTATATAGGCATCACGTCCGCGACAAGTAGACCGAAACGATTCTGCATCTACTACTATTACTCCACACACCGACCGTTATCCAGCATGCATCTAGAGTATTAACTTCATAAGAACAGAGTAACGCATTAGGCAAGATGACATGATGTAGAGGGATAAACTCAAGCAATATGATATAAAACCCATCTTTTTATCCTCGATGGCAACAATACAATACGTGCCTTGCCGCCCCTGCTGTCACTAGGAAAGTACACCGCAAGATTGAACCCAAAGCTAAGCACTTCTCCCATTGCAAGAAAGATCAATCTAGTAGGCCAAACCAAACTGATAATTCGAAGAGACTTGCAAAGATATTAAATCATACATAAAAGAATTCAGAGAAGAATCAAATATTGTTCATAGATAATCTTGATCATAAACCCACAATTCATCGGATCTCGACAAACACACTGCAAAAAGAATTACATCGAATAAATCTCCAAGAGAATCGAGGAGAACTTTGTATTGAGATCCAAAGAGAGAGAAGAAGCCAT
Organism: Triticum urartu; assembly: GCF_056163025.1. Lineage (NCBI taxonomy): Eukaryota > Viridiplantae > Streptophyta > Magnoliopsida > Poales > Poaceae > Triticum > Triticum urartu. The sequence goes on from NC_141876.1 coordinate 402,962,417, forward strand.
CTAGCTAATAACTATGGACCCGAAGGTCTATGGTAAACTACTCACACATCATCGGAGAGGCTATGGTGTTGGTGTAGAAGCCCTCCGTGCTCGATTCCCCCTCCAGCGGAGCACCGGAAAAGGCCCCAAGATGGGACCTCATGGGTACAGAAGGTTGCGGCGGTGGAAATAGGGTTTGTGGTGCTCCTGGATGTTTTCAGGGTGTATGGGTATATATAGGAGGAAGAAGTAGGTCGGTGGAGCTGCGAGGGGCCCATCTTCTGCTATATGGAGTCTTTCATTGAGGAAAAAAATCATAAGCAAGCTTTCGGGACGAGACTCCGCCGCCACGAGGCGGAACCTTGGCGGAACCAATCTAGGGCTCTGGCGGAGCTGTTCTGCCGCGGTGGGTGGAGGGGCGCGCACGGGGACGGCAGGTGTAGCCAAACGCACGAGGGCCGGTGCCACGGTGGGTGGAGGGGCGCGCACGGGCACGGGCGCTGGCATGTACACGAGCTCGCGTGGGTCCACGAAGACCTCACTGACGCCCGCGGCTTCTAGCTCTGCGACAATGCTCGGCGACCAGCCCATCAATTCTACGGGGATGGTCGCTGGCGCGGGCGCAGGGATGGGAGCTGGGATGGGAGCAGTGGCAGCAACCGCCACGACCAGCTCATTCTAGGCCATGTCCATGAGGCCCCATTCCTCCTTATTTTCTATCTCCTCTGGCTCGGAGTCAACTTCACCAAACTTGAAGACTAGTGGCAGAGGATCATTCTGCGCCATGGCGGTGGAGGTCTGCGGGGGGGAGGGGAATGGGAGGCGAACAGTAAGGCTGCCCGTATTAAACAGCGGCTCGGGCGCCATTAATGGAGAGGAAGGCAGGCGGCCATGGAAGTCAAAGGGCTCGCTTCCTAGTGAGCCTGCGTAGCATACAGCTCGCACGCTTCCCGGTGAGCCTACGCATTGGAGGACAGCTTGCACGCCTCTCATTCATCCTGCGTACCGGACTGCGCTCGCACACCTCCCGTTCAGTCAAGGTCAAGCAGCTATCCGCACGGCACCTCCTTCAGCCATTAAAACCAAGACACGTGGCGTCACGTGAATGGTTAACAGAACGCACATGGTTTGAATTATACAAATGTTTGAGATATTAAAGTGGTAGCTATTTTTTCAAAATGCCTTTGTTGGCTATCATTATTCGAGTTCGCCTTCTCTCAAAATGGACACGAAAAATACCACATCATGTCGGGTGCCATTCCATGATAGCATGCCAAGTTTCATGAATTTCAGACAAGTTTTGGATTTACTAGAATTAAAAAACCAGACATCTCAATGTTTTGTCGGCAATCAACGGTGCCCTTGTGTTTGAAATTCATTCCCATTTCTTGCATGGGACCTAAGCATGCACCCAAGGACACATATTTGATTTTTCAACCAATTTATATGCACTGGAGCATGTGCATGTAGTTCAAATTTGAATTATGCACATAAATGCATTGAAAACTCACTTAATGCATAAAAATGTCCAAAAGAACCCCAAAAATTACAAAAATTGACAAAACACTCCTGTTGTTATATGTTGACACAATAAGAGGCAGTCGATATCGTTTCGTCCCCAAAGGTGGGACATTCCCTACCGAAACAATGATGCTTGTTGGGAGAAGCTCTGGTTTGTCAGAAGCATATACCCAAACCTGCCCCAAAACGGACAAAATTTTTACCACGGCATGTTGATGCCGCTCCATGAAAGCATGCCAGGTTTCATGAATTTCAAACGAGTTTTGGATTTACTAGAATTTAAAAACGACACATCTGAATGTTTTGCCGGCAATCAACGGTGCCCTGGTGTTTGAAATTAATTCCCATTTCTTGCATGGGACCTAAGCATGCACCCACGGACAGAAATTTGATTTTTCAACCAATTTATATGCACTGGAGCATGTGCATGTAGTTCAAATTTGAATTATGCACATAAATGCATTAAAAACGCAGTTAATGCATAAAAATGTCCAAAAGAACCCCAAAAAATTACAAAAATTGACACAACACTCCTGTTGTTCTATGTTGACACGAGAAATTTTTTGGAAGCAATAAGAGGCAATGGATATTGTTTCGTCCCCAAAGGTGGGACGTTCCCTACCGAAACCATGATGCTTGTTGTGAGAAGCTCTGGTTTGTGAGAAGCATATACCCAAACCTGCCCCAAACCGGACAAAAATTTTACCACAGCATGTTGATGCCGCTCCATGAAAGCATGCCAAGTTTCATGAATTTCAGGTGAGTTTTGGATTTACTAGAATTTAAAAATGAGGCATCTCAATGTTTTGCCGGCAATCAACAGCGCCCTGGTGTTTGAATTTCATTCCCATCTCTTGCATGGGACATAGAAATCCACCCAAGGACACACATGTGATTTTTCAACCAACCTTAGTGCATTGGAGCATGTGCCTGTAGTTCAAATTTGAATTATGCACATAAAATGCCTAGAAAACCCAGTTAATGCATAAAAAAGGCCAAACGAACCCCGAAAGATTCCAAGATTGAACACAACACTCCTGTTGTTCTATATTGACAGTAGAAATTTTTTGAAAGAAATAAGAGGCAACGGATATCGCCCCGTCCCCAAAGGTGGTACGTTCCCTATCGAAACCATCATGCTTGTTGTGAGAAGCTCTGGTTTGTGAGAAGCTTATACCCGAACCTGCCCCAAATGGGACAAAATTTTCACCACAGCATGTTGATGCCCCTCCATGATAGCATGCCATGTTTCATGAATTTCATACGAGTTTGGGATTTACTAGAATTTAAAAACCAGGCATCTCAATGTTTTGCCGGCAATCAACAGTGCCCTGGTGTTTGAATTTCATTCCCATCTCTTGCATGGGACCTAGAAATTCACCCAGGGACACACATGTGATTTTTCAACCAACCTAAGTGCATTGGTCCAAGTGTGCTTGTAGTTCAAATTTGAATTATGCACATAAAATGCCTAGAAAACCTAGTTAATGCGTAAAAAAGGCCAAACGAACCCCGAAAAATCCCAAGATTGAACACAACACTCATGTTGTTCTATGTTGACACTAGAAATTTTTTGAAAGCAATAAGAGGCAACGGATATCGTCTCGTCCCCAAAGGTGGTACGTTCCCTATCGAAACCATCATGCTTGTTGTGAGAAGCTCTGGTTTGTGAGAAGCTTATACCCGAACCTGCCCCGAGTGGGACAAAATTTTCACCACGGCATGTTGATGCCGCTCCATGATAGCATGCCAAGTTTCATGAATTTCATACGAGTTTTGGATTTACGAGAATTTAGAAACCAGGCATCTCAACGTTTTGCCGGCAATCAACAGTGCCCTGGTGTTTGAAATTCATTCCCATCTCTTGCATGGGACCTATAAATTCACCCAAGGACACACATGTGATTTTTCAACCAACTTTGGTGCATTGGAGCATGTGCTCGTAGTTCAAATTTGAATTATGCACATAAAATGCCTAGAAAACCCACTTAATGTATTAAAAAGGCCAAACGAACCCTGAAAAATTCCAAGATTGAACACAACACTCCTGTTGTTCTATGTTGACACTAGAAATTTTTTGAAAGCAATAAGAGGCAACGGATGTCGTCCCGTCACCAAAGGTGGTATGTTCCCTATGGAAACCATCATGCTTGTTGTGAGAAGCTCTGGTTTGTGAGAAGCTTATACCCGAACCTACCCCAAATGGGACAAAATTTTCACCACGCCATGTTGATGCCGGTCCATGATAGCATGCCAAGTTTCATGAATTTCAGACGAGTTTTGGATTTACTAGAATTTAAAAACCAGGCATCTCAACATTTTGCCAGCAATCAACAGTGCCATGGTGTTTGAATTTCATTCCCATCTCTTGCATGGGACCTAGAAATTGACCCAAGGACACACATGTGATTTTTCAACTAACTTTGGTGCATTGGAGCATGTGCTTGTAGTTCAAATTTGAATTATGCACATAAAATGCCTAGAAAACCCATTTAATGTATAAAAAAGGCCAAACGAACCCCGAAAAATTCATTCACATTTCTTCCATGGGACCTAAGCATGCACTGAAGGACACATATTTGATTTTTCAACCAATTTGTATGCACCAGAGCATGTTCATGTAGTTTAATTTTGAATTGTGCACCTGAAATGGCTAGAAACCAGTTTAATGTATGAAATGTCCAAACGAACCCTGGATAATTCCAATTCTTTTACGACACACATACAGTTGCATGTTCATTGCAGATAAAAGGTCTAGCAATTCAAACACCGTCCATTGCCACTGTGACCCCATTTTGTAATTCAAATCAAGTAGATCCCACACAGTTTATTCTCACCAACCGTGTGAGATGTAGTACAAAATATCTTGGAGCACCGTCGGTGTATAGTACGCCTATGGCTTACGCGAGAAGGTGCGTCGGCTACAGTCCACAGCCGACGTGTCAAGCACACTAGCTCGCTCCCCCAAAACTCCCGCATGTGTATCCCTCTCTGCTTCAGTCCCTTGATTCAAATTTTCAGTAGCCCCAGCATTTTACTCCCGCCTCTGCATCCCTCGCAATCTCAAAAATAGTTGCTCACCCTTGATCCAAATTTTTAGTAGCCCCGCCTTGTTACTCCCGCCTAGTAAAAATTTTCAGTTGCCGCAGTATTTCCTCAAACACAACCTCCGCTCACATAGACACACACAACCCGCGAAACCATTGGTAGGTCACCGCCATCGCTGGCGCCTCCATCCTCAACCTCCGCTTGTGTGCCGGGGAGCTCGAGTAGCCAATGGAAAAAAGGAGGTTTATCGCGGCCTTTTCGCCCGACGCCGGCGAGGTGGCCACCGAGGTGTCCCCGTCGTCCTCGGCGGGACCGATCCGCCGTCGCCGGTCCCCCAATCCGCCCGCTGCCGTGCCCCTACGCCGGTTCAAGGACTTCCCGTCCTCCCCCGGACCCGGCAGCCGACGAAGTCCTACCTCGGGGTCTGGCAGCTGCGGTGGGGGACGTGGGTTACCAAGATTATAGATCGAGAGACCCACACCCGCTGGTGGCTCAGTAGCTTCCACACGGCCGAGCTCGCGGCCATGGAGTACGACCGCTGGCAGGTCCGCTACCACGGCGCGGCGGCTACGCTCAATTTCCCCTTCGGCACACGTCTGGTCCACCTCATTCCGCCGGAGCCAGGGGTGGTGAGCTCGGCTATGGCGCGGGAGGACCGCGAGGCATGGGAGCATCTCGAGGCCAAGGCCGCCGATGAGGCCTACATGCAAGAGCTCCGCCGGCAGCACCCGGAGCTCATGGAGGCGGAGTGGGTGATCTTTGCTAGCGCGGAGGGCGGCGAGGTTATTGCGCTCTCCTTTGATGATGAGGTCGAAGGCAACGAGGACGGCGGCGCTGAGGGCGGCGAGGTTATCGCGCTCTCCTCTGATGACGAGGTCGAAGGCGGCGGCGACAGCGGCACGGAGGGCGTCGAGGTGGGCCCCGAGGATGAGGAGATCGATGTCGAGGAGTGGAGGAGTGCCTTCCCCAACGACCCCGACGACGGTACTGGTCCAGACCCGGCTCGCGGCACACCATACATGACGAGGAAGGATTGGCTCGACCTCTACTTCGACCAAAAGTAGTTTAGCTTAGTTTAAATTTATGTTTTATGTTCGGTTATGCAAAACTATCTATGTTTATGTTTGAATGCATGCTACTTTCGGTTGAACCTGCTTTGAACTTGATCAAATTGAAGTTTACAACCTTAAGTTTAGGGGATCGACTAGAAAAGGCCAAAAATTGCTGGAGTATATATATCCACTAAGGGTTTTAGTCCTTTAACTTTTTAAGGATCGCCTAGAGATGTCCTTATGACTTGTTTATTTCAGTTCTTCACAATGTGATGCTCTATATGTGCAACTATCTGATGTGCAGTTCAATTTCATCAATAACAGTTTCAACAATACCACTATGAATTACGATATTTGGCTGCTGTTAAGGATATTGCAGTTAACATGTCTTTTCGTTTTTCAATTGTTCTTTAGCAACATGCATTGTATTGAATGACTAAATATGCAATCCCAGGCTACATAGCAACAAGGAAGAGTGTTACCTTAATGTTCTGATGATGTCTAGATATACATGTAATAAAATCTTATATAATGGGATGGATAGAGTGTTGTACTACATCATTTTTCAATTGTTGTTTAGCTTCTAGTGTTAACTTGGTGCTTTTAGGTACATATATCATTGCCAAAGATCCATACTTCGACCCTTTCTACGTATGGGGCAATGAGATATTCATGAACCAGCATCAAGTGAGGAAACTGATAAAGATCCTTACTAAAATGGGTCAAAAGATGTCAATCGAACTATTTGTTTACACTTTATGCAAGACAACAGTGAACTGCAGGATGGTAAGTAAGAACCCTGTAGCCTTCTTTTTACTTCCCGTAATGAGTTGTGTTAGATGACAATATCTGGATCTTTTTTCTTTTGTAGTGGATCCTGAAGCAGTTTACTCAAGATTACCTCTCAAACTACATGATTGGCGGCCGGCCATCACAAGGGGTTGGACTAGAGTCCTGCATGCCTTCTGCATCTAGGAGAGCACAATAGGGCCATTCCGCTTCACCTTGTTGAGTAACTGGAATGTCTGTCGCCTCTTTCTTTACCATCTTTATTTGGTGCTTCTGTAATTCTTAAACATATGTACATGTGAATCAAATAACGCATTGGTAGTTTGAAGCTGATGGATATGAATAAAGTTATAGCCTACTTTCAAGTTTAAATTAGGTACAATTTTAAATAGCAGTAATTAAATTAGGGCGAAATTACATTGTGCAGGTCATTACGACACACACGGTTGGTAAAACACAAATGTTTGTGATATACACCATAATCCGAGAAGGTTCACAGAGAGGAAACGTGTGCAAGCATGCACACAGTTGCCGTTCGCAAAGCATGTGTGATGTCAGACACTATCACATACAGTGCTGAAAAACTAAATGTGTGTGATTATCTACCTATCGTACACGGTTTATAATCATGAACTGTTTACGATGTGCCAGGCATCATAAATCTCCCGTGCCTGGAATCTGTCTAGAATCTGCCTGGAAAGCTCCCGTGCCTAGAATCTACCTGGTTTTAGGCAGAACCACAAACCTCCGACTGTGATGGCAATGCAAGCACAAACGAGTAGCAAGGATGAAGCGTTTGGGATATTCGAGATATCAGAAACGGTTATACAGGGACAACTGTATGCATCAAGGATCCCTATCCCCGACGGTTTCTGGGTCATGTGGGAAGGATCACCCTATCGCCCACACTCACTTGGAGATGGTTCCATATGCCATCGCGGAAAGGGGTGAAAAACCGTTTGTTTAGGACCGACGCGCACTAGTGTCTTGTGAGTGCAATCTTCAGTCGAGCGACATACCCCAAGACACTGTCAAGGCGAGCTTCAAGTCGCAGCACGTTCATGGCATCAACATATTTGACGAGTGACTTAGTGGGGTCCAGACCTGTTTCAATTCGTTATGTCTCTTGCTTGAAATTCTGGCAGAATTCTGCACAAAGAGGAAAGGATGAGTTAGGAGTGGCAATGTTTTCGAAGAGAATTCACTCAAACAGAAAAAGGTACCTTTGAGCATGATGTGCATTTTCTTCGCAAGGTTCCACAAGTATTCCTCCAGCTCATACCTCTTTTGGATGAGCTGGCCCACCTTGTCAGTCAAGATGATCTTCCCCTCCTTAAGTTGGGCAGCTTCCTTCTTCACCTCCTCGATGGCAGTCTTCAGGGTTGCATTCTACTCTTCAAGCCTGCCGACTGAAGCTAGTTTTGCTTCGGCGGCTTCAGTCTTTTCCTTAGCCACCTTCTGGGTGCCCGCGAGTTCCTCATCCTTCTTCTCCAGGGCCTGCTTCATGGTGTCTAAAGAAATAACATTCCTGAGTCGCACTTCAAGTTGATGGTTCTCATTATGCACATATGTTGAGTAAAACTACTCGGCTCAAAGGACAAAACAAAGGTATGATAGAGCATTCAGTCGACATGGTTTACCTCCCATGGTCTTCACCTCCGCCTGAGCACACTCGAAGTTATTTTTGGTCAATTCTAAGTCCAGTTGGAGTTGGATCCTCTCCATCTCCAGAGTAACCTACTGAGTTCTAAGTTCACAAGATTTCTGAGATCAACAAAGAAAAAGACGATTTAGTCGATGACGAGAAAGATTCTCAAAGTATTTACCCTACTTCTGAGTAGGGAAGAGCAAATCCAGATTGCTACCACCAAAAATATTCTAAGACCCTCGCCGAATCAAATATTCAATGACGGTCTCGGGGATCACACCTAGTGGGTGCACTCAACGTGCCCCCACTGGATCAATCCCCACTCGGTGTGGCCTGACCGGCCCGAGTGGTGAACTACAAGCAAAAATATTCTAAGACCCCCGCTGAATCAAACATTTGACGGCGGTCTCGGGGACTACACCCAGCGGGTGCACTTAGCGTGCCCCACTAGATCAATCCCCACTCGGCGCGTGATGTCTACTATGCAACTTTATTCTTGTAGACTTGTGTTGGGCCTCCAAGCGCAGAGTTTTGTAGGACAGTAGCAATTTTCCCTCAAGTGGATGACCTAAGGTTTATCAATCCATGGGAGGCGTAGGATGAAGATGGTCTCTCTCAAGCAACCCTGCAACCAAATGCAAGAAATCTCTTGTGTCCCCAACACACCTAATACAATGGAAAATTGTATAGATGCACTAGTTCGGCGAAGAGATGGTGATAAAAGTGTAATATGGATGGTAGAAATATATTTTTATAATCTGAATAAATAAAAATAGCAAGGTAGCAAATAGTAAACGGGCACAAAAACGGTATTGCCATGCTTGAAAATGAGGCCTTGGGTCTGTACTTTCGCAAGTGAAATCTCTCAACAATGCTAATATAATTGGTTCATATAACCATCCCTCAACGTGCAGCGAAGAATGACTCCAAATTTCCTATCTAGCGGAGAACATACAACGAAATCATTTGCAGGGTACGAAACCACCTCAAAGCTATTCTTTCCGATCGATCTATCCAAGAGTTTGTACTAAAATAACACCAAATAATTTAAGATTCATAATACTCAATCCAACGCAAAGAACCTCAAAGAGTGCCCCAAGATTTCTACCGGAGAATCAAAGACAAGAACATGCATCAACCCCTATGCGTAGGTTACCCCAATGTCACCTCGGGAATCCGCGAGTTGAGTGCCAAAACATATATCAAGTGAATCAATACGATACCCCATTGTCACCACGAGTATTCATATGCAAGACATATATCAAGTGCTCTCAAATCCATAAAAGTACTCAATCTGATAACAACAAAATCTCAAAGGGGAAAACTCAATTCATCACAATAAGATAGAGAGGGGAAAACACCATATGATCCGACTATATTAACAAAGCCTGCGATACATCAAGATTGTGACATCTCAAGAACACGAGACAGATAGATTAAACACATAACTACTGGTACAAACCCTCAGCCCCGAGGGTGGACTACTCCCTCCTCATCGTAGTGGCCGCTGGGATGGTGAATATGGCCACCGGAGATGATTCCCCCCACTGACAGGGTGCCGGAACGGGGTCTAAATTGGTTTTTGGTGGCTATAGAGGCTTGCGGCGGTGGAACTTATCATCTAGGGTTACCTCGAGGGTTTTTGTAATATTTGGGATTTTGTAGGGCAAAGAGGGGGTGCGAGAGGCCACCGAGGTGGGCACAACCCACCTGGGTGCGCCTGGGGGCCCTGGTGGGTTGTGCCCCCCTCGGGGCACCCCCCAGGTGCTCTTCTGGCCCATCGGGAGTCTTCTGGTCCATAAAAATCCACAAAAAGTATCGCGGTGTTTGGACTCCATTTAATATTGATTCCCTGCGATGTAAAAAACAAGCAAAAAAACAGCAATTGGCACTGGGTCAATAGGTTAGTCCCAAAAAATGATATAAAGTTGCTATAAAATGATTGTAAAACATCCAAGAATGATAATATAATAGCATGAATACTTCATAAATTATAGATACATTGGAGACGTATCAGCGCGGCCTGACCGGCCCGAGTGGTGAAGTACAAGCAAAAATATTCTAAGACATGCGCCGAATCAAACATTCAACGGCGGCCTTGGGGACTACACCCAGTGGGTGCACTCAGTGTGCCCCCACTGGATCAATCGCCACTCGGCGCGGCCTAACCGGCCCGAGTGGCCACTCGGACTCAACCTGAATGGTCCAAGTGGAGGGCACCAGAATGCAAAACTATGACCAGATGAGTACTAAATCAAGAACACCCAGTGGGTGTGTAGAGTCAAGACGGTCAGAAAAAAATCCAATTGGAAATCAACTTACAGTCGTACTTACTCAGACATTTGCTTGAAGGGCCGAACTGGCATCATAAGTAGACTTCCTAGCTTCGTACAATTCCTTCAGACGCTGCATCATTGATAACCCACAAGTATAGGGGATCGCAACAGTTTTCGAGGGTAGAGTATTCAACCCAAATTTATTGATTCGACACAAGGGGAGCCAAAGAATATTCTCAAGTTTTAGTAGCTGAGTTGTCAATTCAACCACACCTAGAAACTTAATATCTACAGCAAAGTGTTTAGTAGCAAAGTAATATGATAGTAGAGGTAACGATAGCAAAGGGTAACGGTAGCAAAAGTAATGTTTTTGGTATTTTGTAGTGATGATAGCAATAGCAACGGAAAAGTAAATAAGCGCAGAACAATATATGGAAAGCTCGTAGGCAATGGATCGGTGATAGAGAATTATGCCGGATGCGGTTCATCATGTAACAGTCATAACCTAGGGTGACACAGAACTAGCTCCAATTCATCAATGTAATGTAGGCATGTATTCCGAATATAGTCATACATGCTTATGGAAAAGAACTTGCATGACATCTTTTGTCCTACCCTCCCGTGGCAGCGGGGTCCTAATGGAAACTAAGGGATATTAAGGCCTCCTTTTAATAGAGTACCGGAACAAAGCATTAGCACATAGTGAATACATGAACTCCTCAAACTATGGTCATCACCGGTAAGTATCCTGATTATTGTCACTTCGGGGTTAACGGATCATAACACATAATAGGTGACTATAGACTTGCAAGATAGGATCAAGAACTCTCATATATTGATGAAAACATAATAGGTTCAGATCTGAAATCATGGCACTCGGGCCCTAGTGACAAGAATTAAGCATAGCAAAGTCATAGCAACATCAATCTCAGAACATAGTGGATACTAGGGATCAAACCCTAACAAAACTAACTCGATTACATGATAAATCTCATCCAACCCATCACCGTCCAGCAAGCCTACGATGGAATTACTCACGCACGGCGGTGAGCATCATGAAATTGGTGATGGAGGATGGTTGATGATGACGATGGCGACGGATTCCCCTCTCTGGAGCCCTGAACGGACTCCAGATCAACCCTCCCGAGAGGTTTTAGGGCTTGGCGGCGGTTCTGTATCGTAAAACGCGATGAATCCTTCTTTCTGATTTTTTTTCTCCCCGAAAGCAAATATATAGAGTTGGAGTTGAGGTCGGAGGAGCTCCAGGGGGCCCACGAGGTAGGGGGCGCGCCCCCCACCCTCGTGGACAGGTGGTGGCCCCCCTGGTCTTCATCTTTTGCAAGGATTTTTTTATTATTTCTGAATAGATGTTCCGTGAAGTTTCAGGTCATTCCCAGAACTTTTGTTTCTGCACATAAATAACACCATAGCAATTCTGTTGAAAACAACGTCAGTCCGGGTTAGTTCCATTCAAATCATGCAAGTTAGAGTCCAAAACAAGGGCAAAAGTGTTTGGAAAAGTAGATACGACGGAAACGTATCAACTCCCCCAAGCTTAAACCTTTGCTTGTCCTCAAGCAATTCAGTTGATAAACGGAAAGTGATAAAGAAAAACTTTTACAAACTCTATTTGCTCTTGTTGTTGTAAATATGTAAAGCCAGCATTCAAGTTTTCAGCAAAGATTATACACTAACCATATTCTCAATAACATTTAGGTCTCATATTTACTCATATCAATGGCGTAATCACCTAGCAAGCAATAATAACAAATCTCGGATGACAACACTTTCTCAAAACAATCATGATATGATATAACAAGATGGTATCTCACTAGCCCTTTCTGAGACCGCAAAACATAAATGCAGAGCACCTTTAAGGATCAAGGACTGACTAAACATTGTAATTCATGGTAAAAGAGATCCAGTCAAGTCATACTCAATGTAAACTAACAGTAATGAATGCAAATGACAGCAGTGCTCTCCAACTAGTGCTTTTTAATAAGAGGATGATGACTCAACATGAAAGTAAATAGATAGGCCCTTCGCAGAGGGAAGCAGGGATTTGTAGAGGTGCCAGAGCTCAGTTTTGAAATAGAGGTGAATAATATTTTGAGCGGTATACTTTCATTGTCAACATAACAACCAAGAGATGGCAATATCTTCCATGCTACACACATTATAGGCGGTTCCCAAATAGAATGGTAAAGTTTATACTCCCCCTCCACCAACAAGCATCAATCCATGGCTTGCTCGAAACAACGAGTGCCTCCAACTGACAAGAGTCCCAGGGGGAGTTTTGTTTGCAATTATTTTGATTTTATTTGTAGAAAGCATGGGACTGGGCATCCCGGCGACCAGCCACTTTCTCGTGAGTGAGGAGCGGAGTCCACTCCTCTTGAGAATAACCCGCCTAACATGGAAGATACAGACAACCCTAGTTGATACATGAGCTGTTCGAGCATACAAAACAGGATATTTATTTGAAGGTTTAGAGTTTGGCACATACAAATTTACTTGGAATGGCAGGTAGATACCGTGTATGGGTAGGTATGGTGGACTCATATGGAATAACTTTGGGGTTTATGGAGTTGGATGCACAAGCAGTATTCCCGCTTAGTACAGGTGAAGGCTAGCAAAAGACTGTGAAGCGACCAGCTAGAGAGCGACAACAGTCATGAACATGCATTAAAATTAATCAACACCGATGATACGTCTCCGTCGTATCTATAATTTTTGATTGTTCCATGCCAATATTCTACAACTTTCATATACTTTTGGCAACTTTTTATACTATTTTTGGGACTAACATATTGATCTAGTGCCCAGTGCCAGTTCCTGTTTGTTGCATGTTTTTTGTTTCGCAGAATATCCATATCAAACGGAGTCCAAACGGAATAAAAATTGATGGGGATTTTTTTGGAATATATACAATTTTTGGGAAGAAAAATCCACGTGAGACAATGCTCGAGGGGCCCACGAGGTAGGGGGCGCGCCCCAGGGAGGCAGGCGCGCCCCTGACCCTCGTGTCCACCCCGTAAGGTGGTTGGTGCCCTTTTTTCGCCGCAAGAAAGCTAATTTCTGGATAGAGATTGTGTTAAAATTTCAGCCCAATCGGAGTTACGGATCTCCGGGAATATAAGAAACGGTGAAAGGGAAGAATCTGAGAATGCAGAACCAGAGAGAAACAGAGAGATAGATCCAATCTCGGAGGGGCTCTCGCCCCTCCCGTGCCATGGAGGCCATGGACCAGAGGGGAAACCCTTCTCCCATCTAGGTAGGAGGTCAAGGAAGAAGAAGGAGGAGGGGGGCTCTCTCCCCCTCGCTTCCGGTGGCACCAGAGTGCCACCGGGGGCCATCATCATCACCGCGATCTACACCAACACCTCTGCCATCTTCACCAACATCTCCATCACCTTCCCTCATATATCTACAGCGGTCCACTCTCCCGCAACCCGCTGTACCCTCTACTTGAACATGGTGCTTTATGCTTCATATTATTATCCAATGATGTGTTGCCATCCTATGATGTCTTAGTAGATTTTCATTGTCCTATCGGTGGTTGATGAATTGCTATGATTGATTTAATTTGCTTGTGGTTATGTTGTTGTCCTTTGGTGCCCATCATATGATTGCGCATGTGGATCACACCATAGGGTTAGTTGTATGTTGATAGGACTATGTATTGGAGGGCAAGAGTGACAGAAGCTTCAACCTAGCATAGAAATTGATGCATACGGGATTGAAGGGGGACCAATATATCTTAATGTTGTGGTTGGGTTTTACCTTAATGAACGTTAGTAGTTGCGGATGCTTGCTAATAGTTCCAATCATAAGTGCATAGAATTCCAAGTCAGGGATGACATGCTAGCAGTGGCCTCTCCCACATAATACTTGCTATCGGTCTAGTAAAGTAGTCAATTACTTAGGGGCAATTTCGCAACTCCTACCACCACTTTTCCACACTCGCTATATTTACTTTATTATTTCTTTATCTAAACAGCCCCTACTTTTTATTTACGTACTCTTTATTATCTTGCAAACATATCCAACAACACCTACAAAGTACTTCTAGTTTCATACTTGTTCTAGGTAAAGCAAACGTCAAGTGTGCGTAGAGTTGTATCGGTGGTCGATAGAACTTGAGGGAATATTTGTTCTACCTTTAGCTCCTCATTGGGTTCGACACTCTTACTTATCGAAAACTGTTGCGATCCCCTATACTTGTTGGTTATCAAGACCTTTTTCTGGCGCCGTTGCCGGGGAGCAATAGTGTGGGGTGAATATTCTCATGTGTGCTTGTTTGCTTTATCACTAAGTAATTTTTATTTTTTGTTCTTAGTTGTTTTCTATCTTTAGTCATGGGTAGGAAACGCAAAATACCAAAAAAATAGTTGTACCTACTAAACCAATGGTTGAAGAACCACTCAAAATCTATCACACTGCTGAAGCTTATTACTTGGATCATCTTCGATCCCTATGTGCTCGTGCTGAAACCCCAACTAGCTTAGTTGAGGGCAAATCTTTAGATGAGCATGCTTGTTATGTGCGACACCGAATATCTGAAAAGGGGAAAGCTTTACTGGATCAAATTCATCGTTTGCAATGCTATGCTTGGAACTTATGTGAAATATATGATTATACTTGTTGTTCTGAAGACCCTGAGAAACACCTTCCCTACCAATGTTTGTTTAGTGATAATGGAATCATATCTTCGTATGCTAAGGGTGTTTATAGTTACTATGATGTTCAACAAATTGAAGAATTTATTGCTTTTAAGGGTGCTTATGAAATTGCTTCTTTGATTGAGAAGTATGATGCTACTCTTTACAAATCTGAAAATTTTGCCATATTTAAATATTGCTATGATAATTATGCTTCTAATGCCTATGTTGAACCATATATTGAGTACTACTCCGCTGTCCAAGAAGAGACTAATATTTTGCAGGAGTCTATGGAAGAAGAAACTAATGAAACTGTGAGCTCATTGGATGAAAAAGATGATGAGGGGAGCGAAGAACAAAAGGAGGAAGAGCGGATTAGCTACCCGTGCCCACCTTCTAATGAGAGTAACCCTCCAACTCATACATTGTTTAATTTCCCTTCGTGCTTACCGAAGGATGATTGCTATGATGATTGTTATGGTCCCGCTGATTCTTTTGAAATATCCCTTTTTGGTGATGCTTGCTATGCTTGTGGCCAAGATGCCAATATGAATTATGCTTATGGAGATGAACTTGCTATAGTTCCTTATGTTAAACATGAAATTGTTGCTATTGCACCCACGCATGATAGTCCTATTATCTTTTTGAATTCTCCCGACTACACTATATCGGAGAAGTTTGTGCTTATTAAGGATTATATTGATGGGTTGCCTTTTACCGTTGCACATAATTATTTTGATGAATATAATATGCATGTGCTTGCTGCTCCTACTTGCAATTATTATGAGAGAGGAACTATATCTCCACATCTCTATGTTTCCAATATGATAAAATTGCAAGAAACTGTTTATACTATGCATTGGCCTTTGCTTTGTGTGCATGAATTGTTCTTTTATGACATGCCGATGCATAGGAAGAGAGTTAGACTTCGTCATTACATGATATATGTTACCTTGTGCTCACTATTAAATTACAAATCATTGTTAATTAAAATTGGCTTTGATATACCTTGGGATCCGGGTGGATTCATTACTTGAGCACTATATGCCTAGCTTAATGGCTTTAAAGAAAGCGCTGCCAGGGAGACAACCCGGAAGTTTTAGAGAGTCATTTATTTCTGTTGAGTGCTTTCATATAGTTTAAAAACAACAAAAATAAAGAGGGGAACCCAAAACTTTTTCAAAAAGGAAAGTGAAAGTGAGAAAGACAAGCATTGTTGAAGTGGGAGAGCTCCTTGAACTTTGTTCATGCTCACTGAAACTTTGTGAATCTTGATTACAGAAACTTTTCAACAAAAATAATTATCCCCTTGTACAATTCCATTGTATCATAAAAATAATGTGCCAAGGTTTGCCTTTAGGATGTTTACATTTGCTTGATGGTTTGTACGGTGCAGGACAGAAACTTTGGCTGTAGTGCGCGATTTTACATTTTTAGCTGGAACGTCAAATGGTTCTGATTCTTTTTGAATTGTCTTCGTATATAAATTTTTTATTTTTCCTAATTTTGGTAGAATTTTTCAAGTATCAGAAGTATGGTGAATGTTCAGATTGCTACAGACTGTTCTGTTTTAGACAGATTCTGTTTTTGATGCATAGTTTGCTTGTTTTGATGAAACTATCAATTTATATCAGTGGATTAAGCCATGAAAAAGTTATATTACAGTAGACACAATGCAAAAACAAAATATGAATTGGTTTGCAACAGTACCTAGAGTAGATATTTGCTTTATTATACTAACAAATCTTACCGAGTTTTCTGTTGAAGTTTTGTGTGGATGAAGTGTTCGATGATTGAGGAGGTTTCGATGTGAGGAGAAGGAAGAGAGGCAAGAGCTCAAGCTTGGGGATGCCCGAGGCACCCCAAGTAAATATTCAAGGAGACTCAAGCATCTAAGCTTGGGGATGCTGGGAAGGCATCCCCTCTTTCTTCAACAAATATTGGTATGTTTTCGGATTCGTTTCGTTCATGCGATATGTGCAAGTCTTGGAGCGTCTTTTGCATTTAGTTTTCATTTTTCTTTTATGCACCATGCTGGTATGAGATAGTCCTTGGTTGATTTATAGAATGCTCATTGCACTTCACTTATATCTTTTGAGTATGGCTTTATAGAATGCTTCATGTGCTTCACTTATATCATTTGAAGTTTGGATTGCCTGTTTCTCTTCACTTAGACAACCGCCATTTGTAGAATGCTCTTTTGCTTCACTTATAACTGTTAGAGCATGGGCATGTCTTTTGTAGAAAGAATTAAACTCTCTTGCTTCACTTATATCTATTTAGAGAGATGACAGGAATTGGTCATTCACATGGTTAGTCATAAAATCCTACATAAAACTTGTAGATCACTGAATATGATATGTTTGATTCCTTGCAATAGTTTTGCGATATAAAGATGGTGATATTAGAGTCATGCTAGTGAGTAGTTGTGGATTGTAGAAATACTTGTGTTGAAGTTTGTGATTCCCGTAGCATGCACGTATGGTGAACCATTATGTGATGAAGTCGGAGCATGATTTATTTATTAATTGTCTTCCTTATGAGTGGCGGTCGGGGACGAGCGATGGTCTTTTCCTACCAATCTACCCCCCTAGGAGCATGCGCGTAGTACTTTGTTTCGATGACTAATAGATTTTTGAAATAAGCATGTGAGTTCTTTATGACTAATGTTGAGTCCATGGATTATACGCACTCTCACCTTTCCATCATTGCTAGCCTCTCTATTACCACGCAACTTTTGCCGGTACCACAAACCCACCATATACCTTCCTCAAAACAGCCACCATACCTACCTATCATGGCATTTCCATAGCCATTTCGAGATATATTGCCATGCAACTTCCATCATCATCATATACATGACTTGAGCATTTATTGTCATATTGCTTTGCATGATCGTAAGATAGCTAGCATGATGTTTTCATGGCTTGTCCGTTTTTTTATGTCATTGCTATGCTAGATCATTGCACATCCTGGTACACCGCCGGAGGCATTCATATAGAGTCATATATTTGTTCTAGTATCGAGTTGTAATATTGAGTTGTAAGTAAATAAAAGTGTGATGATCATCATTGTTAGAGCATTGCCCAAGTGAGGAAAGGATGATGGAGACTATGATTCCCCCATAAGTCGGGATGAGACTCCGGACTTTACAAAAAAATAAAAGAGGCCAAAGAAGCCCAAATAAAAAAAGGAGGCCAAAGAAGCCCACCAAAAAAATAAAAAAAATGAGAGAAAAAGAGAGAAGGGGTGGTGCTACTATCCTTTTTCCACACTTGTGCTTCAAAGTAGCACCATGTTCTTCATATAGAGAGTCTTTTGAGTTATCACTTTCATATACTAGTGGGAATTTTCATTATAGAACTTGGCTTGTATATTCCGATGATGGGCTTCCTCAAATGCCCAGGGTCTTCATGAGCAAGCAAGTTGGATGCACACCCCACTTAGTTTCAGTTAGAGCTTTCATACACTTATAGCTCTAATGCATCCGTTGCATGGCAATCCCTACTCACTCACATTGATATCTATTGATGGGCATCTCCATAGCCCGTTGATACGCCTAGTTGATGTGAGACTATCTTCTCCTTTTTTGTCTTCTCCACAACCACCATTCTATTCCACCTATAGTGCTATGTCCATGGCTCACGCTCATGTATTGCGTGAAAGTTGAAAAGGTTTGAGAACGTCAAAAGTATGAAACAATTGCTTGGCTTGTCATCGGGGTTGTGCATGATGTGAATATTTTGTGTGGTGAAGATGGAGCATAGCCGGACTATATGATTTTGTAGGGATAACTTTCTTTGGCCATGTTATTTTGAAAACACATGATTGCTTTATTAGTAGGCTTGAAGTATTGTTGTTTTTATGTCAAATGATAGACTATTGCTTTGAATCACTCGTATCTTAATATTCATGCCATGATTAGATTACATGATCAAGATTATGCTAGGTAGCATTCCACATCAAAAATTACCTTTTTTATCATTTACCTACTCGAGGACGAGCGGGAATTAAGCTTAGGGATGCTGATACGTCTCCGTCGTATCTATAATTTTTTATTGTTCCATGCCAATATTCTACAACTTTCATATACTTTTGGGAACTTTTTATACTATTTTTGGGACTAACATATTGATCCAGTGCCCAGTGCTAGTTCCTGTTTGTTGCATGTTTTTTGTTTCGCAGAATATCCATATCAAACGGAGTCCAAACGAAACAAAAATTGACGGAGATTTTTTTTGGAATATATATGATTTTTGGGAAGAAAAATCCACGCAAGACGATGCTCGAGGGGCCCACGAGGTAGGGGGGCGCGCCCCAGGGAGGCAAGCGCGCCCCTGACCCTCGTGGCCACCCCGTAAGGAGGTTGGTGCCCTTATTTCGCCGCAAGAAAGCTAATTTCCGTATAGAGATCGTGTTAAAATTTCAGCCCAATCGGAGTTACGGATCTCCGGGAATATAAGAAACGGTGAAAGGGAAGAATCTGAGAACGCAGAACCAGAGAGAAACAGAGAGATAGATCCAATCTCGGAGGGGCTCTCGCCCCTCCCGTGCCATGGAGGCCATGGACCAGAGGGGAAACCCTTCTCCCATCTAGGGAGGAGGTCAAGGAAGAAGAAGAAGGAGGGGGGCTCTCTCCCCCTCGCTTCCGGTGGCACCGGAGTGCCACCGGGGGCCATCATCATCACCGCGATCTACACCAACACCTCCGCCATCTTCACCAACATCTCCATCACCTTCCCCCCTATCTACAGCGGTCCACTCTCCCGCAACCCGTTGTACCCTCTACTTGAACATGGTGCTTTATGCTTCATATTATTATCCAATGATGTGTTGCCATCCTATGATGTCTGAGTAGATTTTCGTTGTCCTATCGGTGGTTGATGAATTGCTATGATTGATTTAATTTGCTTGTGGTTATGTTGATGTCCTTTGGTGCCCATCATATGATTGCGCGCGTGGATCACACCATAGGGTTAGTTGTATGTTGATAGGACTATGTATTGGAGGGCAAGAGTGACAGAAGCTTCAACCTAGCATAGAAATTGATGCATACGGGATTGAAGGGGGACCAATATATCTTAATGCTATGGTTGGGTTTTACCTTAATGAACGTTATTAGTTGCGGATGCTTGCTAATAGTTCCAATCATAAGTGCATAGAATTCCAAGTCAGGGATGACATGCTAGCAGTGGCCTCTCCCACATAATACTTGCTATCGGTCTAGTAAAGTAGTCAATTGCTTAGGGGCAATTTCGCAACTCCTACCACCACTTTTCCGCACTCGCTATATTTACTTTATTGTTTCTTTATCTAAACAGCCCCTACTTTTTATTTACGTACTCTTTATTATCTTGCAAACCTATCCAACAACACCTACATAGTACTTCTTGTTTCATACTTGTTCTAGGTAAAGCAAACGTCAAGTGTGCGTAGAGTTGTATCGGTGGTCGATAGAACTTGAGGGAATATTTGTTCTACCTTTAGCTCCTCGTTGGGTTCGACACTCTTACTTATCGAAAACTATTGCAATCCCCTATACTTGTGGGTTATCAACCGAATGCAAGCATGAGTAGGATATAATCCACCATGAACATAAATATCGTGAAGGCTATGTTGATTTTGTTTCAACTACATGCGTAAACATGCGCCAAGTCAAGTCACTTAAATCATTCAGAGGAGGATACCACCCTATCATACCACATCACAACCATTTTAATAGCATGTTGGCATGCAAGGTAAACCATTATAAGCTCCTAGCTAATCAAGCATGGCACAAGAAACTATGATCTCTAGTTGTCATTGCAAACATGTTTATTCATAATAGGCTGAATCAGGAAAGATGAACTAATCATATTTACAAAAATAAGAGAGGTCAAGTTCACACTAGCTTTTCTCATCTCAGTCAGTCCATCATATATCATAATTGCCTTTCACTTGCACGACCGAATAGTGTGAATAATAATAATAGTGCACGTGCATTGGACTAAGCTGGAATCTGCAAGCATTCAATAAACAGGAGAAGACAAGGCAATATGGGCTCTTTTGTCAGATCAACAATAATGCATATAAGAGCTACTTCAACAATTTAATTATGGTCTTCTCCTATCGACCACCAAAGAAAAGAAAAGAAATAAAACTATTTACACAGGAAAGCTCCCAACAAGCAAAAGAAGAACAGGAAATCTTTTTGGGTTTTCTTTTTAATTACTACTACAAGCATGGAAAGTAAACTAATTAAAAGCTACAACTAATTTTTTGTGTGTTTTTCTTAAGGTTTATTAAACACATAAGAAAAAAGCATAAAAAGGGAAATAAACTAGCATGGATGATACAATGAAAAAGTATGAGCACCGACATCTAGCACTGAGTGTGTGAACATGAATATAATGTCGGTGAGAAATACGTACTCCCCTAAGCTTAGGATTTTGGCCTAAGTTGGTCTATGGCCACGGTTGGCCTGGCGGATATCCATAATAATAGTTGGGGTCGTACTGTGATGCAATGGCTATCACCTCCTGAGCTGCAGCATGGCAACGAGCGGCCTCCGCCCTCCTCTCATACTCATCTGCCTCCTCTCTGGTAATAACATATCTTCCTTTTGCCTCCTCACAAAGGAACTAGTGAGATAGTGGTACTGACAGAATTTTTCTTCCTCAAAGCTCACAAGATCAGCGTTATGCAAATATGCGTTAAATTCTTCATTAATTCCCGCTCGATCCATAAAGTTTTCCGAAGGCCATTCACAAGGACGCACTGGAGCGTTTCTTGGTGGCTCATCATCAGCATCACGCATTGCAAGCCTGGGCTCTTGTTTCCTTGAAGAGCCCCCTTGGTACATTTTCCTAAACATGTTTCTTCCTCTGAAAAATTTCTGAAATTTTTTGTAACTTCAAGATAAAAGTAAACTAAACTCAACAAAATTGATAGCCACTACTCCTACAAGTGCCTAGAGCCTATATCATGCATCAAAACTACTTTTGACCATATAAATTTGACATGCAAGCTCAAGAACAGGGTCACCTAAGTAGAAAAAATTTGCAATGGATAAAGCACTAGAACAAAAACTAATTGGACCAATGGAGGAGTCACATACCAAGGAACAATCCCCCCAAGCAGTTTTGTGAGAGGTGCTTTGAGCAAGGAGATCGAAAATGGCAGCAATATGAGCTAAAACTCGGGTTTGAGCTAGATATTCGTGTTTGTGGGAGGAAGAAGGAGTGTGTGGGTGCAGGAATAAGTGGAGGAGGGCCACCATGGGCCCACAAGGCAGGGGGCGCGCCCAGGGGGTAGGGCGCGCCCCTGACCCTCATGGCCAGGTGCCAGCTCCTCCTACTGTGTTCTCAGTGCCAAATATCCTCAAATATTCCAGAAAAAATCATATTTAAATTTCAGGGCATTTGGAGAACTTTTATTTTTGGGGTATTTTTATATTGCACAGATAAATCAGATAACAGATAGAAAAATACTATTTTTATTTTATTTAATATAAATAACAAAAAGTAAGAGTAGGGTACAGAAGGTTGTGCCTTCTAGTTTCATCCATCTCATACTCATCAAAAGGAATCCACTAACAAGGTTGATCAAGTCTTGTTAAGGAACTCATTCCGAATAATATGGAACCGGCGAAATTACGAATAACACTATGTTACCTCAACAGGGATATGCACATCCCCAATAATAAGAATATCATATTTCTTCTTGACAGTAGGAAGAGGAAATTGATAACCTCCAAATATAATCGATGGAATTTTTCCAATAGATTTGATACTATGAACTTGAGGTTGTTTCCTCGGAAAGTGTACCGTATGCTCATTACCATTAACATGAAAAGTGACATTGCCTTTAGTGCAATCAATAACAGCCCGTGCAGTGTTCAAAAAGGATCTTCCAAGAATAATAGACATACTATCGTCCTCGGGAATATCAAGAATAACAAAGTCCGTTAAAATAGTAATGTTTGCAACTACAACAGGCACATCCTCACAAATACCGACAGGTATAGCATTTGATTTATCAGCCATTTGCAAAGATATTTCAGCAGGTGTCAACTTATTCAAATCAAGTCTACGATATAAAGAGAGAGGCATAACACTAACACCGGCTCCAAGATCACATAAAGCAGTTTTAACATAGTTTCTTTTAATGGAGCATGGTATAGATGGTACACCGGGATCTCCAAGTTTCTTTGGTATTCCACCCTTAAAAGTATAATTAGCAAGCATGATGGAAATTTCAGCTTCCGGTATCTTTCTTTTATTTGTAACAATATCTTTCATATACGTAGCATAAGGATTCATTTTGAGCATATCAGTTAATCGCATACGCAAAAAGATAGGTCTAATCATTTCAGCAAAGCGCTCAAAATCCTCATCATCCTTTTTCTTGGATGGTTTGGGAGGAAAAGGCATGGGTTTTTGAACCCATGGTTCTCTTTCTTTACCATGTTTCCTAGCAACAAAGTCTTTCTTATCATAATGTTGATTCTTTGATTGTGGGTTATCAAGATCAACAGCAGGTTCAATTTCTAGATCATTATCATTACTAGGTTGAGCATCATCGTGAACATTATCATTAACATTATCACTAGTTTCAGGTTCATTACCAGATTGTGTTTCAGCATCAGAAATAGAAATATCATTTGGATTCTCAGGTGTTTCAACAATAGGTTCACTAGAAGCATGCAAAGTCCTATCATTTTTCTTTTTCTTCCTTTTAGAAGGACTAGGTTCATCTATATTATTTCTCTGGGAATCTTGCTCAATTTTCTTAGGGTGGCCTTCAGGATACAAAGGTTCCTGAGTCATTCTACCACCTCTAGTCATAACTCTAACAGCATTGTCACTATTTTTACTATTCAATTCATTGAGCAAATCATTTTGAGCTTTAAGTACTTGTTCTACTTGAGTGGTAACCATAGAAGCATGTTTACTAATAAGTTTAAGTTCACCTTTAACATTAGCCATATAATCACCCAAGTGTTCAAGCATATTTGAATTGTATTTCAATTGTCTACCAAAATAAGCATTAAAATCTTCTTGCTTATCCATAAATTTATCAAACTCATCTAAGCATGGGCTAGCAAACTTAGTAAATGGGATTTCAGCTTTATCATATCTATAGAGAGAATTTACCTTTACTACCTGTGTCGGGTTATCAAGACCATGTACTTCTTCAATAGGTAATGGATTAATATCATGTATTTCTTCAACATGCGGTAAATTAAGAGCGTGTATTTCTTCAATGGGAGGTAAATTCTTAATAACTTCAGCTTTAATACCTTTTTCTTTCATGGATTTCTTTGCCTCTTGCATATCTTCAGGACTGAGAAATAGAATACCCCTCTTCTTCGGAGTTGGTTTAGGAATAGGCTCAGGAATTGGTTCAGGAAGTGTCCAATTATTTTCATTTGTCAACATATTATTCAATAGAATTTCAGCTTCATCCGGCGTTCTTTCCTTGAAAACAGAACCAGCACAACTATCCAGGTAATCTCTGGAGGCATCGATTAGTCCATTATAAAAGATATCAAGTATTTCATTTTTCTTAAGAGGATGATCAGGCAAAGCATTAAGTACTTGGAGAAGCCTCCCCCAAGCTTGTGGGAGACTCTCTTCTTCAATTTGCACAAAATTATATATATCCTTTAAAGCAACTTATTTCTTATGAGCAGGGAAATATTTAGCAGAGAAGTAATAAATCATATCTTGGGGACTACGCACACAACCAGGATCAAGAGAATTAAACCATATCTTAGCATCACCCTTTAATGAGAACGAAAATATTTTAAGGATATAAAAGTAGAGAGTTCTCTCATCATTAGTGAACAGGGTGGCTATATCATTTAGTTTAGTAAGATGTGCCACAACAGTTTCAGATTCATAGCCATGAAAAGGAGCAGATTCAACCAAAGTAATTATATCAGGATCAACAGAGAATTCATAATCCTTATCAGTAACAGAAATAGGTGAAGTAGCAAAAGCAGGGTTAGGTTTCATCCTAGCATTTAGAGATTGCTTATTCCATTTATCTAATAACCTCTTAAGTTCATAACTATCTTTGCAAGCTAAAATAGCTAAAGAAGCTTCTTTATCAAAAACATAACCCTTAGGAATAACGGGCAAGTCTTCATCATCACTTTCATCAATATTATTAGATTCAATATTTTAATTCTCTCTAACCCTAGCAAGTTGTTCATCAAGAAATTCACCAAGTGGCACAGTAGTATCAAGCATAGAAGTAGTTTCATCATAAGTATCATGCATAGCAGAAGTGGCATCATCAATAACATGCGACATATCAGAATGAATAGCAGAAGCAGGTTTAGGTATCGCAAGCTTACTCAAAACAGAAGGTGAATCAAGTGTAGAGCTAGATGGCAGTTCCTTAACTCCCCTCGTAGTTGAGGGATAAATCTTGGTTTTTGGATCTCTCAAGTTCTTCATAATGATAAGCAGATATAAATCCCAAGTGACTCAAAGAATAGAGCTATGCTCCCCGACAACGGCGCCAAAAAATAGTCTTGATAACCCACAAGTATAGGGGATCGCAACAGTTTTTGAGGGTAGAGTATTCAACCCAAATTTATTGATTCGACATAAGGGGAGCCAAAGAATATTCTCAAGTATTAGCAGTTGAGTTGTCCATTCAACCACACCTGGAAACTTAATATCTACAGCAAAGTATTTAGTAGCAAAATAATATGATAGTAGTGGTAACGGTAGCAAAAGGTAACGGTAGCAAAAGTAATGTTTTTGGTATTTTGTAGTGATGATAGCAATAGCAACGGAAAAGTAAATAAGCGAAGAACAATATATGGAAAGCTCGTAGGCAATGGATCGGTGATGGAGAATTATGCCGGATGCGATTCATCATGTAACAGTCATAACCTAGGGTGACACAGAACTAGCTCCAATTCATGAATGTAATGTAGGCATGTATTCCGAATATAATCATATGTGCTTATGGAAAAGAACTTGCATGACATCTTTTGTCCTACCCTCCCGTGGCAGCGGGGTCCTAATGAAACTAAGGGATATTAAGGCCTCCTTTTAATAGAGTACCGGAACAAAGCATTAGCACATAGTGAATACATGAACTCCTCAAACTATGGTCATCACCGGTAAGTATCCCGATTATTGTCACTTCGGGGTTAACGGATCATAACACATAATAGGTGACTATAGACTTGCAAGATAGGATCAAGAACTCTCATATATTGATGAAAACATAATAGGTTCATATCTGAAATCATGGCACTCGGGCCCTAGTGACAAGCATTAAGCATAGCAAAGTCATAGCAACATCAATCTCAGAACATAGTGGATACTAGGGATCAAACCCTAACAAAACTAACTCTATTACATGATAAATATCATCCAACCCATCACCATCCAGCAAGCCTACGATGGAATTACTCACGCACGGCGGTGAGCATCATGAAATTGGTGATGGAGGATGGTTGATGATGACGATGGCGACGGATTCCCCTCTCCGGAGCCCCGAACGGACTCCAGATCAGCCCTTCCGAGAGGTTTTAGGACTTGGCGGCGGCTCCGTATCGTAAAACGTGATGAATCCTTTTTTTTGATTTTTTCTCCCCGAAAGCAAATATATAGAGTTGGAGTTGAGGTCGGAGGAGCTCCAGGGGGCCCACGAGGTAGGGGCGCGCCCTAGGGGGGCAGGCGCGCCCCCCACCCTCGTGGACAGGTGGTGGCCCCCTGGTCTTCATCTTTTGCAAGGATTTTTTATTATTTCCGAATAGATGTTCCGTGAAGTTTCAGGTCATTCCGAGAAAAAAAAATTCTGCACATAAATAACACCATAGCAATTCTGCTGAAAACAGCGTCAGTCCGGGTTAGTTCCATTCAAATCATGTAAGTTAGAGTCCAAAACAAGGGCAAAAGTGTTTGGAAAAGTAGATACGACGGAGACGTATCAATCATAAAGCCAGCCTGAATCATGGCTTTCTTGTTGGCCCCTGTCTGGTCTTTAGGAACATGATGCAGAGTGAATGCACTAGGCGCTGGGGTCGACGATGCAGTTGGAGGGGTCAGCACTTGAGCCTGTCTATTCGGACCCAAAGCAGGAGTAGTCGACACCAGAGGCAAAGCAGTCGATGGAGAAGCGGCAAAAGAAGCACCAGCTTGAGATGAACCACCTGGCTCTTGAAGAACAACTTTAGGCGGTGTACGAGACATCTGGCCCGAAGGCACTCTCATAGTGAAGCTTCATGGGGCGACCGAGGTCCTGCCTTCTCCCCCTGTGCTCTTTCGAGGCTCCTCCTCATCATCATCTATGATGTGGATGCCGTTTGTTGGTGCTGCAGTCACTCGACAGTGAGAATTCAGTCGACCATTGGGATAATTAGTGAGACAGGGCAGAATGTAAGTCGATCATACCTGCCCGAGAAGTGGTTGCATCTGCAATTTCCGCCTTTGTGTGCTCGTCGTCGATCTGCATGGGAGATGTCGCAGAAGTAGCAACCCTGGCGTTCGAATTCCACTCGGTCAGAAAAACAATGAAGATCCACCTTTGCTCTCCATTCCCCTAGCTGGTTGTTCCCCATTCGGCACGGGCTAATACATCCCTGTAAATGCCTGCATGACGAAAGATATCAAAATCAGTCGGTTCTCAGTTCAGTCGCATAATGAAAACAAAAGAGAAAACACTCGACAAGTTATGTTCTACCTCTCCTGGAGGATGCTCGGCGTCGAACAACAAGATCTGTTGGATCCACGCGTGTAAGGGCATATTTATCCCTAAGGTATTTTGGTGATTGATGACAATGCTTTTGTGGACTAATCGTGTGCCTTGAGTTTCCCAGACGTTTCATCACTAGGCACAAGACGGTTTGGTGCCCCTCGAAGACTATTGAAGAAGGCATTTTTCTATGTTTCTTTCTGGTGGATTTGAGTCGTAGGAAAGCCGTACTATTAAGAGGGGGTCCGCGTCGGAAAGGTTTGGGTGGAATCATCACGTACACGTTTTTTCTTCCTTGTCTCCTCCTTTCCCCTGCACATTGGAGCTTCCTCTGTTTATCCTCTCTTTGCCTTGTCCTGGCTGCTGTGGATGGGCTTGCGGTAGTACTGCTCCCTGGTGAGCGATAGTACCGTAGGCACCCGCGGTAGTACCGTACTACGGCGCGGTAGTACCGCAGGTGCCCATGGTAGTACCGCTCCTATGGAGCCGTAGTACCGTGGCCCCCAGGCCAAGTACCGCTCCTTCGCGGTAGTAGGGGCGGATGTAATTTTTTACATCTGCGCCACCGCGGTAGTACCGCGTCCCTTGCGCGGTAGTACCGTGCGCGGCCTGGCTCAGCTGCCAGGCGGTAGTACCGCTCCTCTGTGGTAGTACTGTGTCAAATTTTTGCTTCGTCCGTTTACCAGCGGAAGTAGGCACGGATGTATTTTTATTCGCGCTCTTCCCAGGCTAGGGGTTTCCTGCCTTGTGGTAGTACCGCAAGGGGGAGCGGTAGTACCACACCCGCGGCAGTACCGTCCTCAGCCCTTGTGCTACAGGTCTGCCCTAGCTGCTGCTGCTGCGGTAGTACCGCGGGTCCTCATGGTAGTACCGCGTGGCCTTACGGTAGTACCGCTTGTTAGCAAGCGGAAGTACCACGTGGCCTTGCGATAGTACCGCTGGTCTGGGGCGGTAGTACCGCTGGTCGCGGGCTGGTAGGTGGATAACAGTTGGATTTTTGTCCTAAGCTAGAAAAGGGGTGTCTTCTTCCTCTAGTTGACCATCTCTTCCAACCCTAAGCTCCATTGTTGCTCCAAGCTCCATTTTTGCCCGATCTCACTCCCTAGCCAATCAAACTTGTTGATTTGCTCGGGAGTGGTTGAGAAGGCCCCGATCTACACTTTCACCAAGAGAAATTTGATTCCCCCCACTAATCCCTTGCGGATCTTGTTACTCTTGGGTGTTTGAGCACCCTGGACGGTTGACGTCACCGCGGAGCCATAGTCCATTGTGGTGAAGCTTCGTGGTATCGTTGGGAGCCTCCAACCTTGTTTGTAAATGTCCGGTCGCCGCCTCCAAGGGCACCAATAGTGGAATCACGGCATCTCGCATTATGTGAGGGCGTGAGGAGAATACGGTAGCCATAGTGGCTTCTTGGGGAGCATTGTGCCTCCACACCGCTCCAACGGAGACGTACTTTCCCTCAAAGGGAAGGAACTTTGGTAACACATCCTCGTCTCCACCGGCTCCACTCTTGGTTATCTCATGCCTTTACTTGTGCAAGCTTATTTGTGATATATCTATAGCTTGCTTGTGTACTTATCTTTGTTGCATCATATAGGTTGCTCACTTAGTTGCATATCTAGACAACCTACTTTGATGCAAAGTTTAAATTGTTAAAGAAAAGCTAAAAATTGTTAGTTGCCTAGTCACCCCCCCCTCTAGTCAACTATATCGATCCTTTCAATTGGTATTAGAGCCTCATGTCTTTATTAAGGACTTTACCGTCCGAAGAGTATGGTTGACGTCGTAGAAGGTGAGGAGGAGCACTCCGGTGCAAATCCAGTATCTTCTACGGGAGATGGGGGAACCGTGGTCTCTCGTGAGGACTTCAATGTGGTGTTGGACACATTGAAAACCTCCATGACGACCAAGGTCAAAAGCATGTTTAAAGATTTCTTAGAAGAGCTTAAACTTTCCACCACACCGTTGAAAGTGGATGATCCCGCCAACAAGGTGACGGATGCTAACTCCGACAAGGGGGAAGCTACTAGCGAGAAAGCCCTTCCTACTAGTGGTAAGAGTGGCACCGGCATCTTTGCCCATGTGGAACCTCCGCTTGTCTATGGTGGACCTCTCCCTTCCACTCATTTGAATCATGCCGGGCCGGCCCCTAAGATTGAGAAGAATGTAGAATTTGATTCTTGGGTCTATCGTTTTAAGTGTCATTTAAATCATGTGAACACTAACCTTTGGAGAATCATTGAAGAAGGTTTCTATCCGCATGACCGAAGCAACTTCACTCCTAGAGAAGCCGTGGATAATCAATTCAATGAGAATGCTCTCTTCATGTTTCAAGAAGCAATCCCACCCGAAGACCTTCCTCATCTCCGGCCTTACTCCTTGGCCAAAGATGCTTGGCGCCAAGTGGTTTCCCTCTACCGGGGAAGCGCAAGCATTCAACGCTCCAACTATGAAGTGGTGCAAGATGAAGCCGATGAGTTTGCAATGAAAGAAGATGAATAACCTCGTGAGCTCTATCGGAGGGTAACCAAACTCGTGGTCTCGCTCCGAGATCATGGAAGCAAGGACACGGATGACAATTAGATCAAGCGCAAATTCCTCAAGGCAATGATGCCCTACCACAAAGCCATGTCCTCCGCCATTCATCAAAGGCCGGACTTCCACACCTTCTCCTCAAGTGATGTGTTGGATGAGTTCGTTGCTATGAGCATCTTGGACAAGACCGTCGACAATGCGGTACTTCACTCTCAAAGAGTAAAGAAACCCAACCTTGCTCTAAAGTCCAAGGTTAGTATGGAGGAAGAGGATGAAGAGGAAGAAGAGGAGAGCAACCTCGAAGATACGAAGTATGCCTATCATGAACACATGGCCCTTGCTTCAAGGCAATTTTGGAGCAAGAAGAACTCAAGGCCCAACTTCAACAAGAACAATTCAAGTGGCGCAAAGGGCAAGCAACGAGTGGGGACTTGTTTCAATTGTGGCAATGTAAGACACTTTGTTGCGAAATGCCCTTATGAGAAGAGGGAAGACAATGGTGGCAAGCTCATCCGAAAGGACAAGGCCAAGTCATTCCCCAAAAAGAGCAACTTCACCAAGAAGACTCCTCCCAAGGCATTGGTGGTACAAGAAGAGTACAACGAGGATGATGATGATGATGATGATGAAGATGGTGAGTCGGTTGCCATGGCCTCCGTTGCCATTGCGACGACTCCACGGGTGTCTCTCTTTGACTCACCCAATGAGAGCATCACCACCAAGTGCCTCATGGCTAATGCCACCAACAAGGTAACCCCCAACATCAAAACTACCATCATTAATCATCCTTCTTCAACGGATAGCATTGATGAACATGAGGGAACTAATGTGGAGGTGAATGAGTTTGAGGCCTTTATGGGTAAACTCAAGGGTAAATCCAAGAAGCACTTTGTTGCTCTCTTGGAACAACTTGGTGAAGCCAATGACATGATCGGGGCTCACGAAGATACCATCTCTAAGATGGAGGGGCATAGTCGTGACTATGCTGATGAGATTTGGGATCTTTCCAATGCTCTTGAGGAAGAGCGTGGTCTTCGTTTGGCTCTTGAGGAGTCTCACAACGATGATCATGCTAAATTAAAGAAAGATCTTGATCATGCTCTTGTTGTTTCTCGTGTGCTAAACTCCGAGAAGGCAAAGCTTGGGGTTGATCTTGCTAGACTCAAAGAGGAGTTTGACATTCTCGACAAGGCTCACAAAGTCTTGAAGGGTGTTCATGCTACCCTCAAGGAGTCTCATGATCAACTCCAAGTGAAGCTAACCAAGGAGAAAGCCGCATTTCCTCGTATGCTATTAATTGATAATGCAAATGCTACTAACCCTTGTTGTGAGCATGTGCATCTTATTGAGGAGAATGTTAAGTTTAAGGAGCAACTTGAGAAAGGCCTTGTGTCATGCATACAAGGGCAGAAGAACCTAAACGACCTTTTGAGAAATCAAAAGGAAGTTGTGGCCAAGGAGGGGATTGGGTTCGCACCCAACCCCAAGAACAAGAAGAAGGATAAAAAGACCAAATGACCTCCTCCTCTCAAGCAAACTTTTGTGAAGGAGGGAGAGAGTGCTTCCAAGGAGAAGAAGAACAATGTGAAGGGTGGTGGTGTCAAAAAGGGCAATGCCACCCCTCCCAACAAAGCCGGCGACTTTAATCCTTCTTATGTGTTATGTCGTGCTAGTGATGGGCATGTCTATGCCCAATTTGTTGGTTATCCTCATGAGTAAATTGAATGGTCTATTTGGTTTCCTAAGACCCTTGTTACTAACATCAAAGGACCCATTACAAAATGGGTACCTAAAACCAAGCATTGATCTCTTGTAGGTGTTTGCTTCCGGTGGGGGATCATGGTTGCTCGATAGTGGAGCTACAAATCATATGACCGGAAGCAAGGACTTGGTGGTGGACGTGCACAAGATTCCATCTATGCCCACCAATGTCGAGTGGGGTGATGCCTCATCTTCTAAGGTATTGGGACTTGGCAAGCTTGTCATCTCTCATGATCTCACGGTCGAGAAGGTCATGCTTGTTGAGTCCCTTGCATACAATTTACTCGTTCGTCAACTTGCAATCATGGGCTTTGCCACTTTCTTTGATGTTGATATTGTGGCCCTCTTGTGGAGCAAGACTCTTAAAGTAGCCTTTGTTGGGCATGTCGAGAATGGTCGATATGTGATTAACTTTTCGGAGCGACCCACTAAGACCGCGACATGCCTAATGGCTAAAGTTGATGTGGGATGGCTTTGGCATCGCCGTTTAGCCCATGTCAATATGAGATCTTTGCAAAGTCTTCCCAAGGGGGACCATGTCCGTGGACTAACGAATGTTAGTTTTGCTAAAGATCGTGCTTGCAGTGGTTGTATCGAAGGAAAGCTTCATGAGAACTCACCCTCCCACGACTATCATTTACTCAAAGAGGCCATTGGAGCTCCTTCACTTGGATCTCTTTGGGCCTCCATCCTTTGGTAGTCTTGGGGGTAGGAAGTATTGCTTGGTGATTATGGATGACTACTCAAGATATACTTGGGTGTATTTCTTCAAGAGGAAGAGCAAGACCCAACAAACCGTCATTGACTTTGCAAATGAAGCACAACGTCAACACAATGCAAAGACCTTGACAATAAGAAGTGACAACGGCACCGAGTTCAAGAACTACACCTTGGATGAGTTTCTTAGTGATGAGGGGATCAAGCATCAATATTCCGCACCCTACACCCCTCAACAAAACGGTGTTACGGACAGGAAGAACCGGACGTTGATGGATGCGGCAAGGACCATGATGGCAGAGTTCAAGTCTCCGTACAACTTTTGGGCCAAAGCCATTAACACCGCGTGTCATGCATCCAATCGGCTCTACCTCCGCAAGGGCTTGAACAAGACTCCATATGAGATACTCACCAGTAACAAGCCCCACATCAAGTACTTTCGGGTGTTCGGGTGTAAGTGTTTCATTCTCAAGAAAGGTGTTCGGTTGTCTAAATTTGAGGCTAGATCTTATGAGGGCATATTTGTTGGTTATGCTACAAACTCTCATGCTTATCGTGTCCTCAATACGGGACTTATCGAGGAGACGTGTAATGTGGAGTTTGATGAGAATAATGGCTCCCAAGTGGAGCAAAGTGGCACTTGTGATGTAGGTGATGAAATTCCTCCTCAAGCCATAAGAAGAATGGGTGTTGGTTTTATCCTACCCATTGAGGAACCCCTTGTGGCCGAAGGAGAAGGACAATGCTCCACTCAAGTGGAGCCATCACCAACCCAAGGCCCACACGCTTCCGAAGAACAAAGTGAAGGCCCTCATCCTCATGAACAAGACCAAGGGCAAGATCATGCTCAAGACGGTGTTGACACACCAAGTGATGCCCGAGGTCAAGTTCTCTCCTCCGAGCAAGTTCAAGAGAAAGAACAATCTCAATACGTCGCTCAAGATGATCAAGTGACCGCTCCTCAACTCACCATCGAGGAGGAATTGGAGCGTCGTGCCGCCAAGATTGCTTCCAAGCTCTCCACCAAGGGTCATCTCATGAAGAATGTACTTGGAAGCATTCAAAAGGGTGTAAGCACTCGTAGACAATTAGTAAACTATTGTGAACATCACGCGTTTGTCTCTTGTGTTGAACCCCAAAAGGTATATGAAGCACTCGAAGATCCGAATTGTCTTAATGCCATGCATGAAGAACTCAACAACTTCGAGTACAAAAAGGTGTGGAGGTTGGTGCCAAGGCCAACGGGGAACCACAATGTCATTGGAACCAAGTGGATATTTAAGAACAAGCAAGATGCTCATGGGACCATCATTCGCAACAAGGCAAGATTGGTGGCACAAGGCTACTCCCAAGTCGAGGGTATCGACTACGGTGAAACATTTGCTCCCGTTGCTCACCTTGAATCCATTCGTTTGTTGATTGCTTATGCTTCTCATCACAACTTTAAGTTGCAACAAATGGATGTGAAGAGTGCTTTTCTTAATGGTCCTATTAATGAGTTGGTCTATGTCAAGCAACCCCCCGGGTTTGAGGATCCCTACTTTCCAAATCATGTGTATCAACTCAATAAGGCACTCTATGGGCTTAAACAAGCCCCACGTGCGTGGTATGACCACCTTACCGAGTTGTTACAAGATCGTGGGTTTGAAGTTGGGCTAATCGACTCCACTCTTTTTACTAAGAAGGTCAAAGGGGAGTTGTTTGTATGCCAACTATATGTTGATGACATTATCTTTGGTTCCCCTAACAAAGCTTTCAATGAGGAATTTGCCGCTCTCATGACCTCAAAGTTCAAGATGTCTTCCATGGGAGAGTTGAAGTTCTTTCTAGGGTTCGAAGTGAAGCAAAGAAGAGAAGGAACCTTCATCAACCAAGCCAAATACACTCAAGACATTCTCAAGAGATTCAAGCTAAGTGATGTCAAGCCAGCTTCCACTCCAATGCCCACCAAGTGGCAACTTGACATAGATCCCAATGGTAAAGCGGTGGATCAAAAGGTATATCACTCCATGATTGGATCCTTGCTTTACCTTTGTGCATATAGACCGGATATCATGTTGAGTGTGGGAATTTGTGCACGGTTTCAAGCCGCACCTAAGGAAAGTCACTTTGTGGCGGTCAAGCGAATCTTTCGATATTTGGCTCATACCCCAAACTTTGGCTTATGGTACCCAAGAGGAGCAAACTTCAAGCTTGTAGGGTATTCGGACTTCGATTGGGCGGGAGACAAAGTGGATAGGAAGTCCACTTCCGGAGGGTGCCAATTCCTTGGTTCCTCTTTGGTGAGTTGGTCTTCCAAAAAAGCAAAGTTGTGTATATCTCTCGTCCACCGAAGCGGAGTATGTAGCGGCCAGTAGTTGTTGTGCACAACTCTTATGGATGAGGCAAACTTTAAAGGATTACGGTGTCATTTGTGACAAAGTGCCTCTTTGGTGTGACAATGAAAGTGCCATCAAGATTTCTCTCAACCCGATGCAACTCTTCAAGACGAAGCATATTGAGATTCGGTATCACTTCATCCGGGATCACATTAGGCGAGGGGATATCGAGCTCAACTACGTCAACACTCATGATAACCTTGTAGATATTTTCACGAAGCCGTTGGATGAAGCAAGATTTCGCGAGTTAAGGCATGAGCTAAATATCATTGATTCGAGCAATGTTGCTTGAACCCTTGCACACCCCACCATACTCAACTTGTTGTCTTGTTTAGATGTAGGCATGGACATAGGGGGAGTGTTGTTCTCTCAATGAACTCTCCCTCCCCCCATTATGCATAAATTGATCAAATCTTTCACATTAGCCATTTTTGATGGTACTTGTGCTTCAAAGACGAGTTTTGGTCATCGGCCCAAGGATAATTCTTCGCGGCACCATACCAATTGACTCAAACATAGGTGGCTCCGGCCACCGCCCTCTCTTTGGAGAGGTTGTGTCTCGTGGTCGTCTCTTGTTGCCGTTTTGACCCTTCTTCCCTTCGTGTTTGAGCTTGTTGTGAGGTGTCTTGTTCATTTGAAGTTTCCTTGCGAAGACCTCTCTTTTCTTGTGCTTGGAAATGGCTTATTCTTGAGCTCACGGTACTACCGCGGCCTGCCACGGTACTACCGTGCGTGGAGAGTACGGTACTACCTCACGGGGTCGGAGTCCCTCGCCGGATCTCCGTCTCCGGCTGCTCTCCTTGGATTCTGACCGGTGTGATCGTTCCCCACCACTTCCTCTTGCCATGGACCAAAATTTTTCCCCAAATCCCTCTCTTTCTAGTTGGTTCTCTTGTCTCTAGGTTTTTGGGGAGATGCTTGTGTTCTTGAGATTTTAGGCCAAGTCTTTGCAAGAGAAGGTTGTAGGAGAGTAGTGTTGCGTAGAAATTATACTTGATATATTGTCCCGTGGTAGATTTGATCAACCGTAGTTCCGCCGTGGTTTCGCGCGTCTTCTCAGATTCAAAAGTAGGTTCGGATCTGACGCGGTGCGGTACTACCGTGCTTCTGGTGCGGTACTACCGCCCGTTCGGTGCGGTACTACCGCATGTTCTGTGGCACTAAGGTCTTACTACCGCTCCAAGCTACGGTACTACCGTATCCTCACACGGTACTACCGCGACTAGGAGCGGTACTAGAATTTTAGTACCGCACGACCAAGCGGCACTACCGTTGTTATCCCATCTTCCTCGTGGCAGTTTCCCGTGCTTTGTCGTGGTCTTTGCATTGATTCTTCTCGCTCTTTGTGTGTGCTTTCTCTTGTGTCTTAGGTGGTGGCTTTCGCCGTTCCAATCCCAGTCATGACACTGGGTCCAAGCAAGTGCACAATCCTCAAGATGAAGCACCAGAGGGCTCCAGTGCCCCCAAGCGCAATGTCAAGACCACTGCCAGCAAGCAAAAGGAACCTGCTAAGGGCATGGATGAGATTCCCCTCATTGAGTACATCGAACGCCAGAAGATCGACCCTTATGTGAATGCTCGTGCTATCCTCAGAGGCAATGAGTTGTTTTGGACCAAGCAGCAGGCTCTCATTTATCTGGATGTCATCAAGAACAAGAAAAACACCTACGTGGATGTCAAGTGGATAGACATGAATCACTTGAGGAAGGACAAGTTTCGTGACTACTTTGGAGAAGCTCTGGATTTGGTGGAGCAGTTCGGTATTGAACATGCGATCTCTTTCCACCTTGACTATGACCCTAAGCTTATCTATCAGTTCTTTGCCTCAGTTCACTTTCACCCCGGGGATGAGCGGAGGATGACCTGGATGACCAATGGCCGTCAGTTGTCTGCCACCTGGAAGGAGTTCATGGATCTGCTCCACGTTCCTGATGACGGGCTCCACACACCCGTTGGTGTTCGCCCCCACGCCAATTCTGAGTCTGCTAACAAGAACAAGCTTCAGCCGTTCTATGTTGATAAGGTGCTTCCCAGTGGCAAGTCGACTTGGGTGCTGAACTCTTTTCTGGATATCGTGCATCGCATCTTCCGCAACACTCTATTCCCTCGCATTGGCGACAAGGACAAGGTTCATTCCTATCTGGTGGACATGATGCTCCTGTGCGCGGAGGCACGTACATCTCAGACTCAGCCACTTGATGTCTCACACATCATGAGGTGTGAGCTTCGGTTTGCGGTGTACACCCGCAAGGTACCTATCTATGGACCATACCTGTTTCTGTTGATCTCCACGACTTGGGAGAAGTTGTACCCTGGTGATGAGTTTCTTGCTCCAGACTGGATTCGGCATGAGTCCATCAATCTCCACGTCAAGCCCAACTGGCCAACACTACTACTCGTGGTGAGGCGTCTGCTGCTAGGAGGGCTGTTGGTGAGGAGGAGGCTGGTGCAGAGGATGTTGCTGAGGACCGTGCTGCTAGGTCTTCCCAACCTTCCTCTGAGCCATTGTGGGCCAAGAAGTTGAAGGACAAGATTAAGACTCTTTTCTGCATGCAAGCAAAGGGGCAGTACAAGACTCACGTGGCATCCAAGGAGAGTCACCGCCGCAACAAGAAGGTTATGAGGCTCTTCGGCCAGGACGTCTCTGGCGGTTCTGAGGATGCCATCACGCCAGAGGCTGCATGGATGGTGAAGCAAGGTTTCAAGTGGACTAGTTCTGAGGAGGACATCGAGGAGACCGTCCTTGCCGTCGAGTCTGACGAGGAGCACAAGGAGCATTGGGATGAATTCTCTGCCTGAGCCACCCCTGTGTGTAGGTGTCCTCTCTGCCTTTTTGGCGTCTCGATGCCAAAGGGGGAGAGAGCGTAGGGATTTGCGTGCTTGCGAGTCATGTGTCGTGTTTGGTGTGTTTGCTTTTGTCGTTTGGACCTCGTTTGCTTTGGTTTGATTTGCGCCTTTGAGACTTATCCTTCATATGGTGTAAGACATATGCACTCTATTCTATCTTAGTGAGCTTATGATTGTGCTACTTATGTTATGCTCGTATTTGCTATCTTGTCTAGTGCTAGCCTTACTATTGCAAGATATGCCTTGTCTCTATAATATAGGGGGAGCTTTGATCCTAGTATGTGTGTCGTGCAGTCCAAAGCACCCATCTAGTTGGCACACATCTAGGGGGAGCCCGTCTATATTCTAGAGAGGAGGGGTTTGCATTTGCTTAATATTAGTTCCCTTGTGCAAATCCCGTATTGTCATCAATCCACCAAAAGGGGGGAGATTGTAAGGGCATATTTATCCCTAAGGTGTTTTGGTGATTGATGACAATGCTTTTGCGGACTAATCGTGTGCCTTGAGTTTCCCAGACGTTTCATCGCTAGGCACAAGACGGTTTGGTGCCCCTCAAAGACTATTGAAGACGGCGTTTTTCTACATTTCTTTCTGGTGGATTTGAGTCGTAGGAAAGCCGTACTATTAAGAGGGGGTCCGCGTCGGAAAGGTTTGGGTGGAATCAGCACGTACATGTTTTTATTCCTTGTCCCCTCCTTTCCCCAGCACCTTGGAGCTTCCTCCGTTTATCCTCTCTTTGCCTTGTCCTGGTTGCTGTTGATGGGCTTGCGGTAGTACTGCTCCCTGGTGAGCGGTAGTACCGCAGGCACACGTGGTAGTACCGTACTACGCCGCGGTAGTACCGCTCCTATGGAGCCGTAGTACCGTGGCCCCCAGGCCAAGTACCGCTCCTTCGCGGTAGTAGGGGTGGATGTAATTTTTTACATCTGCGCCACCGTGGTAGTACCACATCCCTTGCGTGGTAGTACCGTGCGCGGCCTGGCTCAGCTGCCAGGCGGTAGTACCACTCCTCTGCGGTAGTACTGTGTCGGATTTTTGCTTCATCCATTTACCAGCGGAAGTAGGCACGGATGTATTTTTATCCGCGCTCTTCCCAGGCTAGGGGTTTCCTGCCTTGCGGTTGTACCGCAAGGAGGAGCAGTAGTACCGCGCCCGCGGCAATACCGTCCTCATCCCTTGTGCTACAGGTCTGCCCTAGCTACTGTTGCTGCTGCGGTAGTACCATGGGTCCTCACGGTAGTACCGCGTGGCCTTACGGTAGTACCGCTTGTCAGCAAGCGGAAGTACCACGTGGCCTTGCGGTAGTACCGCTGGTCTGGGGCGGTAGTACCGCTGGTCGCGGGCTGGTAGATGGATAACGCTTGGATTTTTGTCCTAAGCTATAAAAGGGGTGTCTTCTTCCTCTAGTTGACCATCTCTTCCAACCCTAATGTGACGCCCCGAGACCCTTGTGCCAGGTGTCTTCCAGTTATCCGTTGTGGTTGCCTTTGTCATTTGCTTGCGTGTCGCATCTTACCATGTCATCATGTGCATTGCATCATCTTGTTTTCAAAACTTGCATCCATCCCGGTCTCCTCGTTCTTTCTGTTATCCGTTTTGAGCCCTGCCACACTTGCACGCGCCCGCGGCACGTCCGAAATATTATTTTATAAGTGGCCGAAAAAGGTTCTCGGAATGGGATGAGAGTTGGCGTGCGGTCTTGTTATAGTGTAGGTAGTCTTCCTGCCAAGTTTCATCGCATTCAGAGTCCGTTTGATAGCCCAACTGTTAAACTATAGCGGCAATATAGCCGGTCAAACATCGGACGTTTCGGTCTCAGAAACTGCTGTCGGGCATCTCTCTTTTCTGAGCCCGTCAAACCCCTCACCTTCGTTGACCGTTTCGAGACCAACCGGGTTTTTCGATTCCCTCTTGTCATACCACCTAATCCCTCTTTGCACAGTTCTCGACCCCCTCGTGCGCGTCCGAAAGTTGTCTCGGACCCAACCCGGACAGTCATCACTGTTGGATCCGGATCATCCCCAAACGTCTGTAAAACATCTCCGTTTTCGTTTTTGGACTCCCTACCTATTTTTTTCTCTCGACCATCGGTTTTAGATCAGACGGACCAGATAGCCCCTAATTTAACCCACCTGATATATATACACAGTTGAAACCCTAGCTATCCCATCCATTCGTCTAATCCTCCCAGCCGCCGCCACTCACTCTCCCTTGTTTTCTCGGGAGCTTGTCCCATCACCACTGATTCCCTCCTTCATCGGGATCCCCATCCCATCAACCACCACAGCCGAGCGCCTCCACCTTGCTTTTAGCGCCACCCAACCAGGTCACAGCCAGCCTCTCTCCTTCCCTTGTTTGCAGCATCAGACCAACCGAAGCCGTACCCAATCCAGATCCTCTCCCGCCTCCGACCATCTCCCTGGATTCGCGCCTCCTCGCTTCCTCCATCCATGGAGACGAGCTCCTCCCGAACCAAGATTGTGCCCCTGCTTCCTTCCCTCTTCCTCGAGTTCTCTCTCTCTGTGTCGCTCAAATTTCTCTCTGTTATCTTTGCCCCGTAGGACGTCACGGATGCACGAGCTCGATCCTCGCTCGCTTGCGCCTTCATCTTCGACCATGCGCCCCTGCCGAAGCCCGCGCCAAGTCCCTCGCAGAGCCGCCGCCCGGATCAGGCGTCCGCGTCATCCCTGTCGCCAAGTTCATCGCTCGCAACGGTGTAGCCGCCCCGTTCCCTTTCTTCACCGGAGTTCTTCGCCGCAAGACCTTCCTCGAGGAGCGCCGCCGCCATGCTGCCCGGTTCCTCTGGCGTCAAGCCCGCTGCCAGTTTTCACTGCCGCCGTTGCTTCCTATCGAGCAGAGGGCGCGCCTCCTCGGCATCGAGCCCCGCCGCTCCAACGCCCGCTGCGACGACTGGATCGTTACCGCCCCAGGCTGCCGCACTTGTAGTCCGCCGCCGTCGCCAAGCCCCTCGCCTCGCCGCCCCTTTGCCCCGCTCGCCAGAGTTCGGCTCCCAGTCGCCACCTCCTGCTTCCTTTGTGGTGAAGACGAGCAAGTACTTTTCTGCTCGAGCTGCGCTGCCCGAGCGCTCGCGTTGACCGTGCGTGGGCCTCCTCTTGCGGCGCCTCAAGCCCAGCCGAAGCCTGCCGGCCTCTCCCCTCTCCGCCGATTTGGACTTGGCCCAGTGGTGAGCAGTCGCCCACCTTCCCCTGTGCAGTTCGGCCTACCATTTTTGGCCCATAGTATTTTTTTCCTGCGCTGCGTTTTTAATCTTTTATTCCAGGTTTTCCAGTTTTACAGAAAAACCCTCATACTCCATGCATTTTAAAACTCAACAACCGTGCATCATATGTAAAAACATTATATATGAAAAATGCTTAGAATTTTTTGTAGGTTAATAATTTGCAACTTTCATGAATGTTTGACATGTTTAAAATGTTGTTTGGTTAAAATTGCTCCTATGCCATGTTAAAATGCTTTATTTCATAATTAAATAACCGTAGTTCCAAAACTAATAAACTTTATATGTAAATGGGGTAGAAAAATGTCTAGTTTAACATGGTGGCATTACTTTGCATGTTTAACAACTCTAAAATTTGGTTTAGGGTAGAACAGTACCAAATCCATAATTATGCTCATGAGGATTTTTCCGGAATTGTTGTTTGTTGTTCCGGCCTCATTTAAACTTGCCTAGATAGGTAGTTTTCTTTTGCTTCACCCCTTGCCATGTTAATCAACATTTAATATTGTTGGGTACATAAACGAGATCGAACTAAATAAACGAATGTGGTGCTTCTTTAATATGCAACTCGTTGCATATTGAGCTCCACTTAATTTGTAGGATTGCTTGTGCACTTTGCCATGCCTTGCCTCATTAAACCGGACATGCATCATACTTGTTTGCGCATCATGCCATGTTTATGTGATGGTTGTTTACCATGTTGTTTGCTTCTTTCCGGTGTTGCTTCTTCGGGTTGGTTCCGATAACGTCGCGTTTGTGAGGATCCGTTCGACTACGTCTGTTTGTCTGCTTCAGGGACTCGTTCTTCTTCCTTGCGGGATCTCAGGCAAGATGACCATGCCCTCGAAATCACTTCTATCTTTGCTTGCTAGTTTGCTCGCTCTTTTGCTATGCCGCGATACCTACCACTTGCTACATCATGCCTCCCATATTGCCATGTCAAGCCTCTAACCCACCTTGTCCTAGCAAACCGTTGTTTGGCTATGTTACCGCTTTGCTCAACCCCTCTTATAGCGTTGCTAGTTGCAGGTGAAGATGAAGTTTGTTCCTTGTTGGAACATGGATATTGTTGGGATATCACTATATATATTGTTTACTTTAATGCATCTATATACTTGGTAAAGGGTGGAAGGCTCGGCCTTATGCCTGGTGTTTCGTTCCACTCTTGCCGCCCTAGTTTCCGTCATACCGATGTTATGTTCCTTGATTTTGTGTTCCTTACGCGGTTGGGTGTTATGGGAACCCCTTGACAGTTCGCTTTGAATAAAACTCCTCCAGCAAGGCCCAACCTTGCTTTTACCATTTTCCACCTAGCCTTTTTTCCCTTGGGTTCTGCAGACTCAAGGGTCATCTTTATTTTAACCCCCCCCCCCCCCCCGGGGGCCAGTGCTTGTCTAAGTGTTGGTCCGAACCTCTCAGCAGTCGGTGGCCACCAGGGGAAACTCTGGGCTGGCCTACCGGAATCTTGGACAATCTGGTGTTGCCTTGAGAACGAGATATGTGCAGCTCCTATCAGGATGTCGGCACATCGGGCGGCTTTACTGGTCTTTTTTTACCATTGTCGAAATGTCTTGTAACCGGGATTCCGAGTCTGATCGGGTCTTCCTGGGAGAAGGAATATCCTTTGTTGACCGTGAGAGCTTGTGATGGGCTAAGTTGGGACACCCCTGCAGGGTTTTGAACTTTCGAAAGCTGTGCCCGCGGTTATGGGCAGATGGGAATTTGTTAATGTCCGGTTGTAGAGAACTTGAAACTTAACTTAATTAAAATGCATCAACCGCGTGTGTAGCCGTGATGGTCTCTTTCCGGCGGAGTTCAGGAAGTGAACACGGTTTTGGAGTTATGTTTGAACGTAAGTAGTTTCAGGATCACTTCTTGATCACTTCTAGTTCACGACCGTGCTTTGCTTCTCTTCTCGCTCTTATTTGCGTAAGTTAGCCACCATATATGCTTAGTGTTGTAGCTCCACCTCACTACCTTTTCCTACCCATAAGCTTAAATAGTCTTGATCGCGAGGGTGTGAGATTGCTGAGTCACCGTGACTCACAGATTACTACCAAAACCAGTTGCAGGTGCCGTTGATACCAGTGCAGATGACGCAGCTGAGCTCAAGTGGGAGCTCGACGAAGATCATGTTTGTTTTGTTGTTTCGTTTCCAGTTGATCAGTAGTGGAGCCCAGTCGGGGCGATCGGGGATCTTTTGCATTAGGGGTTGTCTTTCTTTATTTGGTTTCGTAGTCGGACCTTGATTGTATCTGGATGATGTAATGCTATATTTATGTATTGTGTGAAGTGGCGATTGTAAGCCA
Organism: Triticum urartu; assembly: GCF_056163025.1. Taxonomy (NCBI): domain Eukaryota; kingdom Viridiplantae; phylum Streptophyta; class Magnoliopsida; order Poales; family Poaceae; genus Triticum; species Triticum urartu. The sequence continues at coordinate 403,005,881 of NC_141876.1, forward strand.
ACTCTTTATCCCTTTCATATTCAGTACAAGGGATGTGTAAAGATTACCCCTCTTGCGACATGCCTACAATGCGGTTATGCCTCTAAGTCGTGCTCCGACACATGGGAGATATAGCCGCATCGTGGGTGTTATAAGTTGGTAATCAGAGCCTTCCCCGACTTAGGAGCCCCCTGCTTGATCGAATCGCTGGCGTTGTTGAGTCTAGAAAAATGTTTTGAGTCTTATAGGTTTATATATATCGGAGAGTAGGATTCTTTTTACTCCTCAGTCCCTTCGTCGCTCTGGTGAGGTATCCTGATGTAGAGTTTTGACTCTTCTCTTCTCAAATTTCACTAAAAAATTTAGGATCACGCGGGTATCTTGGAATCGTTCCGATGGTTTTGTGACGAGAACATTGTTCTTGGTGCCTCCTGACATTTAGGGGTTGTGGCAGTGTCCCGGGGAGTTGAGCTCCGAGGTGTTGTCGTCACAATTTTATCATTGCAGTTCTGGAATACATGAGTTTCGCCGACATCGAAAATCTCTTTTATGCAGTTGTTGGTGAGATAACCTCGACGCCAACCAGTACTGGGGTGGGAGTTCGGGAGTATTGCCATAACTCGTAGAACGGATGCTTTTCGAAGGTTGAGGTAAACGATTTCCGAAGGTTTCTTGGTTATGTGTTGAAGGATGGATACAGCTGGATGTAGGATTTGTTAGTTTTGGGTGAGATATTATGCTTCCCTGAAGGAAATATGCCCTAGAGGCAATAATAAAGTTATTATTTATTTCCTTATTTCATGATAAATGTTTATTATTCATGCTAGAATTGTATTAACCGGAAACATAATACATGTGTGAATACATAGACAAACAGAGTGTCACTAGTATGCCTCTACTTGACTAGCTCGTTAATCAAAGATGGTTATGTTTCCTAACAATAGACAAAGAGTTGTTATTTGATTAATGGGATCACATCATTAGGAGAATGATGTGATTGACTTGACACATTCCGTTAGCTTAGCACTCGATCGTTTAGTATGTTGCTATTGCTTTCTTCATGACTTATACATGTTCCTATGACTATGAGATTATGCATCTCCCGTTTACCAGAGGAACACTTTGTGTGCTACCAAAAGTCACAACGTAACTGGGTGATTATAAAGGATCTCTACAGGTGTCTCCAAAGGTACATGTTGGGTTGGCGTATTTCGAGATTAGGATTTGTCACTCCGATTGTCGGAGAGGTATCTCTGGGCCCTCTCGGTAATGCACATCACATAAGCCTTGCAAGCATTGCAACTAATGAGTTAGTTGCAAGATGATGTATTACGGAACGAGTAAAGAGACTTGCCGGTAACGAGATTGAACTAGGTATTGAGATACCGACGATCGAATCTCGGGCAAGTAACATACCGATGACAAAGGGAACAACGTATGTTGTTATGCGGTCTGACCGACAAAGATCTTCATAGAATATGTAGGAGCCAATATGAGCATCCAGGTTCCGCTATTGGTTATTGACTGGAGACGTGTCTCGGTCATGTCTACATTGTTCTCGAACCCGTAGGGTCCGCATGCTTAAGGTTTTGATGACAGTTATATTATGAGTTTATGAGTTTTGATGTACCGAAGGAGTTCGGAGTCCCGCAGGAGATCGGGGACATGACGAGGAGTCTCAAAATGGTCGAGACGTAAAGATCGATATATTGGACGACTATATTCGGACATCGGAAAGGTTCCGAGTGGTCCGGGTATTTTTCGGAGTACCGGGGAGTTACGGGAATACGGGGGAAGAAGTATATGGGCCTTATTGGGCTTTAGGGGAGAGGGAGAGGCAGGCCCCCCCCATTGACTAGTCCGAATTGGACTAAGGGGAGGGGCGGCGCCCCCTCCTTCCTTCTATTCCCTCTTCCTCTTCCTTGTCTCCTACTCCTACTACATGGAAGGACTCCTAGTTGGACTAGGAAAAGGGGAATCCTACTCCCGGTGGGAGTAGGACTCCCCTAGGGCGCGCCATAGAGAGGGCCGGCCCTCCCCTCCTCCAATCCTTTATATACGGGGGTAGGGGCACCCCATAGACACAAGTTGATCTTCGTGATCGTTCTCTTAGCCGTGTGCGGTGCCCCCCTCCACCATACTCCTCGATAATATTCTAGCGGTGCTTAGGCGAAGCCCTGCGACAGTAGAACATCAAGATCGTCAGCACGCCGTCGTGCTGACGGAACTCTTCCCCGACACTTTGCTGGATCGGAGTCCGGGGATCGTCATCGAGCTGAACGTGTGCTAGAACTCGGAGGTGCCGTAGTTTCGGTGCTTGATCGGTCGGGCCGTGAAGACGTATGAGTACATCAACCGCATTGTCATAACGCTTCCGCTGTCGGTCTACGAGGGTACGTAGACTACACTCTCCCCTCTCGTTGCTATGCATCACCATGATCTTGCGTGTGCGTAGGAAATTTTTTGAAATTACTATGTTCCCCAACAGTGGCATCCGAGCCTGGTTTTATGCGTAGATGTCATATGCACGAGTAGAACACAAGTGAGTTGTGGGCAATATAAGTCATACTGCTTACCAGCATGTCATACTTTGGTTCGCGGTATTCTTGGATGAAGCGTCCCGGACCGACATTACGTGTACGCTTACGCGAGACTGGTTCTACCGACGTGCTTTGCACACAGGTGGCTCGCGGGTGTCAGTTTCTCCAACTTTAGTTGAACCGAGTGTGGCTACGCCCGGTCCTTGCGAAGGTTAAAACAACACCAACTTGACAAACTATCATTGTGGTTTTTGATGCGTAGGTAAGAACGGTTCTTGCTAAGCCCGTAGCAGCCACGTAAAACTTGCAACAACAAAGTAGAGGATGTCTAACTTGTTTTTGCAGGGCATGTTGTGATGTGATATGGTCAAGACGTGATGAGATATAAGTGGTTGTATGAGATGATCATGTTTTGTTGAATTTATCGGCAACTGGCAAAATCCTTATGGTTGTCTCTCTATTGCATAAGATGTAAGCGCCCAATACTTGCTTTACTTTATCGCTATGCGATAGCAATAGTTGCAAGAGCAATTGTTGGCGAGACGACCACGTGACGACACATTGATATAGATCAAGATGATGGAGATCATGGTGTCATGCCGGTGACGATAGAGATCATGACAATACTTTGGAGATGGAGATCAAAGGCGCAAGATGATCATGGCCATATCATGTCACATATTTTTATTGCATATGATGTTTATCTTTTATACATCTTATTTTGCTTAGTTTGACAGTAGCTTTATAAGATGATCTCTCACTAAATTTCAAGGTATAAGTGTTCTCCCTGAGTATGCACCGTTGCGAAAGTTCTTCGTGCTGAGACACCACGTGATGATCGGGTGTGATAGGCTCTACGTTCAAATACAACAGGTGCAAAACAGTTGCACACGCGGAATACTCAGGTTAAACTTGACGAGCCTAGCATATACAGATATGGCCTCGGAACACTGGAGACCGAAAGGTCAAGCGTGAATCATATAGTAGATATGATCAACATAGTGATGTTCACCATTGAAAACTACTCCATCTCACGTGATGATCGGACATGGTTTAGTTGATTTGGATCACGTGATCACTTAGATGATTAGAGGGATGTCTATCTAAGTGGGAGTTCTTAAGTAATATGATTAATTGAACTTAAATTTATTATGAACTTAGTCCTGGTAGTATTTTGCAAATTATGTTGTAGATCAATAGCTCGCGTTGTTGCTTTCATATGTTTATTTTGATATGTTCCTAGAGAAAATTGTGTTGAAAGATATTAGTAGCAATGATGCGGATTGGATCCGTGATCTGAGGTTTATCCTCATTGCTGCATATAAGAATTATGTCCTTGATGCACCGCTAGGTGACAGACCTATTGCAGGAGCAGATGCAGATGTTATGAACATTTGGCTAGCTCAATATGATGACTACTTGATAGTTTAGTGAACCATGCTTAACGGCTTAGAATCGGGACTTCAAAGACGTTTTGAACGTCATGGACCATATGAGATGTTCTAGGAGTTGAAGTTAATATTTCAAGCAAATACCCGAGTTGAGAGATATGAAGTCTCCAACAAGTTCTATAGCTAAAAGATGAAGGAGAATCGCTCAACTAGTGAGCATGTGCTCAGATTGTCTGGGTACTACAATTGCTTGAATCAAGTGGGAGTTAATCTTCCAGATAAAATAATGATAGACAGAATTCTCTAGTCACCATCACCAAGTTAGTAGAACTTCGTGATGAACTATAGTATGCAAGGGATGACGAAAACGACTCCCGAGCTTTTCATGATGATGAAATCGATGAAGGTATAAATCAAGAAAGAGCATCAAGTGTTGATGGTTGACAAGATCACTAGTTTCAAGAAAAGGGCAAAGGGAAAAAAGGGGAACTTCAAGAAGAACAGCAAGCAAGTTGCTGCTCAAGTGAAGAAGCCCAAGTCTGGTCCTAAGCCTGAGACTAAGTACTTCTACTGCAAAGGGACTGGTCACTGGAAGCGGAACTACCCCAAGTGATTGGCGGATAAGAAGGATGGCAAAGTGAACATAAGTATATTGATATACATTTTATTGATGTGTACTTTACTAGTGTTTATAGCAACCCCTCAGTATTTGATACTAGTTCAGTTGCTAAGATTAGTAACACAAAACGGGAGTTGCAGAATAAACAGAGACTAGTTAAGGGTGAAGTGACGATGTGTGTTGGAAGTGGTTCCAAGATTGATATGATCATCATCGCACACTCCCTATACTTTCGGGATTAGTGTTGAACCTAAATAAGTGTTATTTGGTGTTTGCGTTGAGCATGAATATGATTTGATCATGTTTATTGTAATACAGTTATTCATTTAAGTAAGAGAATAAATTGTTGTTCTGTTTACATGAATAAAACCTTATATGGTTACACACCCAATGAAAATGGTTCATTGGATCTCGATTGTAGTGATACACATATTCATAATATTGAAACCAAAAGATGCAAAGTTAATAATGATAGTGCAACTTATTTGTGGCACTGCCGTTTAGGTCATATTGGTGTAAAGCGCATGAAGAAACTCCATACTGATGGGATTTTGGAATCACTTGATTATGAATCACTTGATGCTTGCGAACCATGCCTCATGGGCAAGATGACTAAAAACGCCGTTCTCCGGAACAATGGAGCGAACAACTGACTTATTGGAAATAAAAACATACTGATGTATGCGATCCGATGAGTGTTGAGGCTCGCAGCGGGTATCGTTATTTTCTGACCTTCATAGATGATTTAAGTAGATATGGGTATATCTACTTGATGAAACATAAGTCTGAAACATTTGAACAGTTCGAAGAATTTCAGAGTGAAGTGGAAAGTCATCATGACAAGAAGATAAGGTTTCCACGATCTAATCGCGGAGACGAATATTTCAGTTACGAGTTTGGTCTTCAATTAAAACAATGTGGAATAGTTTCACAAATTCATGCCACCTGGAACACCACAGCATAATGGTGTGTCCGAACGTCATAACCGTACTTTATTGGATATAGTGCAATCTATGATGTTTCTTACCGATTTACCACTATAGTTTTGGGGTTATGCATTAGAGACAGCTGCATTCACGTTAAAAAGGGCACATCTAAATCCGTTGAGATGGCACCGTATGAACTGTGGTTTGGCAAGAAACCAAAGTTGTCGTTTCTTAAAGTTTGGGGTTGCGATGCTTATATGAAAAAGTTTCATCCTGATAAGCTCAAACCCAAATCGGAGAAGTGCGTCTTCATAGGATACCCAAAAGAAAATGTTGGGTACACCTTCTATCACAGATCCGAAGGCAAGATATTCGTTGCTGAGAATGGATCCTTTCCAGAGAAGGAGTTTCTCTCGAAAGAAGTGAGTGGGAGGAAAGTAGAAAACTCGATAAGGTAATTGTACCTTCTCCCTTATTGGAAAGTAGTTCATCATAGAAATCTGTTCTTGTGACTACTACACCAATTAGTGAGGAAGCTAATGATGATGATCATGTAACTTCAGATCAAGTTACTACCGAATCTCATAGGTAAACCAGGGTGAGATCCGCACCAGAGTGGTACGGTAATCCTGTTCTGGAAGTCATGTTACTAGACCATGACGAACTTGCGAACTATGAGGAAGCGATGATGAGCCCAGATTCCGCGAAATGGTTTGAGGCCATGAAATCTAAGATATGATCCATGTATGAGAACAAAGTATGGACTTTGATGGATTTTCCCGATGATCGGCAAGCCATAGAAAATAAATGGATCTTCAAGAGGAAGACGGACGCTGATAGTAGTGTTACTATCTACAAAGCTAGAATTGTCGCAAAAGGTTTTCGACAAGTTCAAGGTGTTGACTACGATGAGAGTTTCTCACTCGTATGTGTGCTTAAGTCTGTCCGAATCATGTTAGCAATTGCCGCATTTTATGAAATCTGGCAAATGGATAAACAAAACTGCATTCCTTAATGGATTTATTAAAGAAGAGTTGTATACGATGCAACTAGAAGGTTTTGTCGATCCTAAAGGTGTTAACTAAATATGCAAGCTCCAGCGATCCATCTATGGACTGGTGCAAGCATCTCGGAGTTGGAATATACGCTTTGATAAGTTGATCAAAGCATATAGTTTTATACAGACTTGCGGTGAAGCCTGTATTTACAAGAAAGTGAGTGGGAGCACTACAGCATTCCTGATAAGTATATGTGAATGACATATTGTTGATCGGAAATAATGTAGAATTATTCTGCAAAGCATAAAGGAGTGTTTGAAAGGATTTTTTTCAAAGAAAACCTCGGTGAAGCTGCTTACATATTGAGCATCAAGATCTATAGAGATAGATCAAGACGCTTGATAAGTTTTTTCAATGAGTACATACCTTGACAACATTTTGAAGTAGTTCAAAATGTAACAGTCAAAGAAAGAGTTCTTGCCTGTGTTACAAGGTGTGAAATTGAGTAAGACTCAAAACCCGGCCACGACAGAAGATAGAAAGAGAATGAAAGTCATTCCCTATGCCTCAGCCATAGGTTCTATAAAGTATGCCATGCTGTGTACCAGATCTATTGTATACCCTAAATTGATGTTGGCAAGGGAGTACAATAGTGATCTAGGAGTAGATCACTGGACAGCGGTCAAAATTATCCTTAGTGGAATAAGGATATGTTTCTCGATTATGGAGGTGACAAAAGGTTTGTCGTAAAGGGTTACGTCGATGCAAACTTTGACACTGATCCAGATGATTCTAAGTCTCAATCTGGATGCATATTGAAAGTGGGAGCAATTAGCTAGAGTAGCTCCGTGCAGAGCATTGTTGACAAAGAAATTTGCAAAATATATACGGATCTGAATATGGCAGACCCGTTGACTAAAATTCTCTCACAGGCAAAACATGATCACACCTTAGTATTCTTTGGGTGTTAATCACATAGCGATGTGAACTAGATTATTGACTCTAGTAAACCCTTTGAGTGTTGGTCACATAATGATGTGAACTATTGGTGTTAAATCACATGGCAATGTGAACTAGATTATTGACTCTAGTGCAAGTGGGAGACTGAAGGAAATATGCCCTAGAGGCAATAATAAAGTTATTATTTATTTCCTTATTTCATGATAAATGTTTATTATTCATGCTAGAATTGTATTAACCGGAAACATAATACATGTGTGAATACATAGACAAACAGAGTGTCACTAGTATGCCTCTACTTGACTAGCTCGTTAATCAAAGATGGTTATGTTTCCTAACCATAGACAAAGAGTTGTTATTTGATTAACGGGATCACATCATTAGGAGAATGATGTGATTTACTTGACCCATTCCGTTAGCTTAGCACTCGATCGTTTAGTATGTTGCTATTGCTTTCTTCATGACTTATACATGTTCCTATGACTATGAGATTATGCAACTCCCGTTTACCGGAGGAACACTTTGTGTGCTACCAAACGTCACAACGTAACTGGGTGATTATAAAGGAGCTCTACAGGTGTCTCCAAAGGTACATGTTGGGTTGGCATATTTCGAGATTAGGATTTGTCACTCCGATTGTCGGAGAGGTATCTCTGGGCCCTCTCGGTAATGCACATCACATAAGCCTTGCAAGCATTGCAACTAATGAGTTAGTTGCAAGATGATGTATTACGGAACGAGTAAAGAGACTTGCCGGTAACGAGATTGAACTAGGTATTGAGATACCGACGATCGAATCTCGGGCAAGTAACATACCGATGACAAAGGGAACAACGTATGTTGTTATGCGGTCTGACCGATAAAGATCTTCGTAAAATATGTAGGAGCCAATATGAGCATCCAGGTTCCGCTATTGGTTATTGATCGGAGACGTGTCTCGGTCATGTCTACATTGTTCTTGAACCCGTAGGGTCCGCACGCTTAAGGTTTCGATGACAGTTATATTATGAGTTTATGAGTTTTGATGTAACGAAGGAGTTCGGAGTCCCGCATGAGATCAGGGACATGACGAGGAGTCTCAAAATGGTCAAGACGTAAAGATCGATATATTGGACGACTATATTCGGACATCGGAAAGGTTCCGAGTGGTCCGGGTATTTTTCGGAGTACCGGGGAGTTACGGGAATACGGGGGAAGAAGTATATGGGCCTTATTGGGCTTTAGGGGAGAGGGAGAGGCAGGCCCCCCCCCCATTGACTAGTCCGAATTGGACTAAGGGGAGGGGCGGCGCCCCCTCCTTCCTTCTCTTCCCTCTTCCCCTTCCTTGTCTCCTACTCCTACTACATGGAAGGACTCCTAGTTGGACTAGGAAAAGGAGAATCCTACTCCCGGTGGGAGTAGGACTCCCCTAGGGCGCGCCATAGAGAGGGTCGGCCCTCCCCTCCTCCACTCCTTTATATACGGGGGCAGGGGCACCCCATAGACACAAGTTGATCTTCGTGATCGTTCTCTTAGCCGTGTGCGGTGCCCCCCTCCACCATACTCCTCGATAATATTGTAGCGGTGTTTAGGCGAAGCCCTCCGATGGTAGAACATCAAGATCGTCACCACGCCGTCGTGCTGACGGAACTCTTCCCCGACACTTTGTTGGATCGGAGTCCGGGGATCATCATCGAGCTGAACGTGTGCTAGAACTCGGAGCTGTCGTAGTTTCGGTGCTTGATCGGTCGGGCCGTGAAGACGTACGACTACATCAACCGCGTTGTCATAACGCTTCTGCTATCGGTCTACGAGGGTACATAGACTACACTCTCCCCTCTCGTTGCTATGCATCACCATGATCTTGCGTGTGCGTAGGAAATTTTTTGAAATTACTACGTTCCCCAACATTCCCCTGTATCCCCAACACCTGATTGCATAACCAGAAAGTTTCGGGAGTTTATAAGTGGGAATTGAAGTAACTCCTTGGATATCTTTTCGACAGATGTATGATATGAAATTGGGGTTCGACGTCTAGTGGACCGCCCATCCACGGTTAGTTTTACAGTGGTCTCGTTGTGTCTTAAAGAGTCCTTGGATATGCTGACTCGGGGATGCTTCGTATGTCATGTGAACTGCCTTGTACATGATGGTGCTGTACGATCGAGCCCGTGTGGGCCCCACCACGGAAACTTCGGATGAAATCTCTATCATATGTTTGTTCCGGTTTATTTTGCAAGCCAATCCTTTGTTTTGTTTTCAGTTGTGGTATTCGAGTTGCTTCAATGTCAAGTCTGATTCCATACCTTACCTAAGCAGTGTTCTCATATTTCTATGTGAATACTAATCCTCCATGATAATCGAGATTGTCATGTCAATCCTTTTCAACCGGTGTGTTTCTCTTCAAGTGGTTCTGATCTTTTTCAACATCTGCAAGATTCAATCTCAGTTTTCTCAATAGTGTTCGTTTCATCCATCCCAAGTTGTCTTTGTTGTCCCTCCCTCCCACCCTTTTTCTTCAAGGACTCAGATCACTTAATCGAGTATCCTTTTATTGATGGGAAGCCTCTCCATTCTTTCCGTCAATGGTTTTATCTGGCGATTCTCACAAAGATACTAACAGAGCTTTAAGTTCAACATTCTTCGTTTATTTTATCTTCTCCAGTGGATTCAAGGCAATATTTCGGTGTTGATCGTATCCTTTTTTTCTCGTTTCAAATGTCTTCTCTTGCCGATGCACCTATTAATCATTTCCCCGCTTGCTATTCATTTGTTCCGGAGTGCTGAAGATATCTCAGAAGGCTCGTATTCTCATTCAAGATCCGTTCAACCTATTTTGAGGTTATTACCTCATTCAAGCCATTTAAATCAACCGGTGTAATCTCTCTTCAAGATCGTTCAACGGTGTTTCTTTTGAGTGGGCCCATAACCCACAGGTCTTTTCCCAGGATCTTACCTAACTCTTCTAATCTTCCAGAGTTACTCTCAAATTCTTTTCCAAGTTTGGCGTGAGAATGAATCATCATCAGTCAAATGTCTTTCCCCAAGATCTTTCAAACTCTTTTCATCATGGCTCAACCTCTTCGCTTTCATTCTCCCGGGGTGTCTCATCAATTATCATGGTGGTGTTTCTCGTCATCATTCTCGAATTTTGAAGACCGAAGAAGAGTTTCTCTTAAATCTTGCTCCATTCTCTTCAAGATTCGTGATTCTAGCTTGTTGCCATCCTCTCATAATTGTTTTCGATTGTGAGAATTCTTTTCACCTATCCGGAGCAATTCAAGATTCTTTCCAATTTGATTCTCTAGAGCCCATCATTTCAGAAGACTTATTCATTCTCAGCTATCAGCTATCATTCTCCAAATCTTACCGGTGCATCATTTAAGTATTCTCTTATCAGCTCTTGATCTCTTCGTTCTCTTGTATCTAAATTCTCTCAAGCATCTTCGTTCATTTCATAATTCTTCCCGGTGTTCCTTTATCTTTACTCCGTTCATTTTTCAATTCTTATGGTGGTTCTTCCAAGATCTTTTCTTCCTTCGTTCATCATATCAATTTACTCGTTGTTTCATGTTGGGGAACGTAGTAATTTCAAAAAAATTCCTACGTACACGCAAGATCATGGTGATGCATAGCAACCAGAGGGGAGAGTGTTGTCTACGTACCCTCGTAGACCGACAGCGGAAGCGTTATGACAACGTGGTTGATGTAGTCGTACGTCTTCATGGCCGGACCGATCAAGCACCGAAACTACGGCACCTCCGAGTTCTAGCACACGTTCAGCTTGATGACGATCCCCGGACTCCGATCCAGCAAAGTGTTGGGGAAGAGTTCCATCAGCACGACGGCGTGGTGACGATCTTGATGTTCTACTGTCGCAGGGCTTCGCCTAAGCACCACTACAATATTATCGAGGACTATGGTGGAGGGGGGCACCGCACACGGCTAAGAGAACGATCTTGAAGATCAACTTGTGTGTCTAGAGGTGCCCCCTTGCCCCCGTATATAAAGGAGCAAGGGGGGTGCGGCCGGCCCTAGGAGGAGGCGCGCAGGAGTCCTACTCCTATCGGGAGTAGTACTCCCCCCCTTTTCCCTAGTTGGATTAGGACTTGGGGGGAAGGAGGAGAGGGAAGAAAGGAAAGGGGGGGCGCCGCCCCTCCTCCTTGTCCAATTCGGACTTGGGGGGAAGGGGCGCGCGGCAGCCCCTAGGCCTCCTCTCCTCTTCCTCCACTAGGCCCATTAAGGCCCATTAGGTTACCGGGGGGGGTCCGGTAACCTCCCGGTACTCCGGTAAAATGCCGATTTCACCCGGAACACTTCCGATGTCCAAACATAGGCTTCCAATATATCAATCTTTATGTCTCGACCATTTCGAGACTCCTCGTCATGTCCGTGATCACATCCTGGACTCCGAACAAACTTCGGTACATCAAAATATATAAACTCATAATGAAACTGTCATCGTAACGTTAAGCGTGCGGACCCTACGGGTTCAAGAACAATGTAGACATGACCGAGACATGTCTCCGGTCAATAACCAATAGCGGAACCTGGATGCTCATATTGGCTCCCACATATTCTACGAAGATCTTTATCGGTCAGACCGCATAACAACATAGTTTGTTCCCTTTGTCATCGGTATGTTACTTGCCCGAGATCCGATCGTCGGTATCTCAATACCTAGTTCAATCTCGTTACCAGCAAGTCTCTTTACTCGTTCCGTAATACATCATCTCGCAACTAACTCATTAGTTGCAATGCTTGCAAGGCTTAAGTGATGTGCATTACCGAGAGGGCCCAGAGATACCTCTCCGACAATTGGAGTGACAAATCCTAATCTCGAAATACGCCAACCCAACATGTACCTTTGGAGACACCTGTAGAGCTCCTTTATAATCACCCAGTTATGTTGTGACGTTTGGTAGCACACAAAGTGTTCCTCCGGCAAACGGGAGTTGCATAATCTCATAGTCATAGGAACATGTATAAGTTATGAAGGAAGCAATAGCAACATACTAAACGATCGGGTGCTAAGCTAATGGAATGGGTCATGTCAATCACATCATTCTCCTAATGATGTGATCCCGTTAATCAAATGACAACACATGTCTATGGTTAGGAAACATAACCATCTTCGATCAACGAGCTAGTCAAGTAGAGGCATACTAGTGACATTTAGTTTGTCTATGTATTCACACAAGTATTATGTTTCCGGTTAATACAATTCTAGCATGAATAATAAACATTTATCATGATATAAGGAAATAAATAATAACTTTATTATTGCCTCTAGGGTATATTTCCTTCAGTCTCCCACTTGCACTAGAGTCAATAATCTAGTTCACATTGCCATGTGATTTAACATCAATGGTTCACATCACCATGTGATTAACACCCATAGTTCACATCGACATGTGACCAACACCCAGAGGGTTTACTAGAGTCAATAATCTAGTTCACATCACTATGTGATTAACACCCAAAGAGTAATGAGGTGTGATCATGTTTTGCCTGTGAGAGAAGTTTAGTCAACGGGTCTGCCACATTCAGATCCGTAAGTATTTTGCAAATTTCTATGTTAACAATGCTCTGCATGGAGCTACTCTAGCTAATTGCTCCCACTTTCAATATGTATCCAGATTGAGACTTAGAGTCATCTGGATCAGTGTCAAAACTTGCATCGACGTAAATTTTTACGACGAACCTTTTGTCACCTCCATAATTGAGAAATATTTCCTTATTCCACTAAGGATAATTTTGACCGCTGTCCAGTGATCTACTCTTAGATCACTATTGTACTCCCTTGCTTAACACAGTGTAGGGTATACAATAGATCTGGTACACAGCATGGCATACTTTATAGAACCTATTGCTGAGGCATAGGGAATGACTTTCATTCTCTTTCTATCTTCTGCCGTGGTCGGGCTTTGAGTCTTACTCAATTTCACACCTTGTAACCCCTGTTCAAGAATTCATCCGATTAACGAGTTAACTTGCCGATTAATCCCTACTCATAGGGTCACCGAGTAGCCGATAAACTAATAAATCGTCCGATTAATTGATTAAATGGCCGATTAACTTGCCGATTAGCCTATTAATCCCCTACTCGCCAGCCAACCGAGCAGTTACCAGTTAACGATTTCCTCAACAATGCTTGTAACACAGCCAAGAGCTCTTTCTTTGACTGTTCCATTTTTGAACTACAAAATATTGTCAAGGTATGTACTCATTGAAAAAACTTATCAAGCGTCTTGATCTATCTCTATAGATCTTGATGCTTAATATGTAAGCAGCTTCACCGAGGTCTTTCTTTGAAAAACTTCTTTCAAAACACTCCTTTATGCTTTGCAAAATAATTCTACATTATTTCTGATCAACAATATGTCATTCACATATACTTATCAGAAATGCTGTAGTGCTCCCACTCACTTTCTTGTAAATACAGGCTTCACCGCAAGTCTGTATAAAACTATATGCTTTGATCATCTCATCAAAGCGCATATTCCAACTCCGAGATGCTTGCACCAGTCCATAGATGGATCGCTGGAGCTTGCACATTTTGTTAGCACCTTTAGGATTGACAAAACCTTCTGGTTGTATCATATACAACTCTTCTTTAATAAATCCATTAAGGAATGCAGTTTTGTTTATCCATTTGCCGGATTTCATAAAATGCGGCAATTGCTAACATGATTCGGACAGATTTAAGCATAGATACGAGTGAGAAAATCTCATCGTAGTCAACACCTTGAACTTTGTCAAAAACCCTTTTCGACAAGTCTAGCTTTGTAGATAGTAACACTACTATCAACGTCTGTCTTCCTCTTGAAGATCCATTTATTCTCAATGGCTTGCCGAACATCGGGCAAGTCAACCAAAGTCCATACTTTGTTCTCATACATGGATCCTATCTCAGATTTCATGGCCTCAAGCCATTTTGCGGAATCTGGGCTCATCATCGCTTCCTCATAGTTCGTAGGTTCGTCATGGTCAAGTAGAATGATCTCCAGAACAAGATTACCGTACCACTCTGGTGCGGATCTCACTCTGGTTAACCTACGAGATTTGGTAGTAACTTGATCTGAAGTTACATGATCATCATCATTAGCTTCCTCACTAATTGGTGTAGTAGTCACAGGAACAGATTTCTGTGATGAACTACTTTCCAATAAGGGAGAAGGTACAATTACCTTATCAAGTTCTACTTTCCTCCCACTCACTTCTTTCAAGAGAAACTCCTTCTCTTGAAAGGATCCACTCTTAGCAACGAATGTCTTGCCTTCGGATCTGTGATAGAAGGTGTACCCAACAGTCTCCTTTGGGTATCCTATGAAGACATATTTCTCTGATTTGGGTTTGAGCTTATCAGGATGAAACTTTTTCATATAAGCATTGCAACCCCAAACTTTAAGAAACGACAACTTCGGTTTCTTGCCAAACCACAGTTCATATGGTGTCGTCTCAACAGATTTAGATGGTGCCCCTTTTTAAACGTGAATGCAGCTGTCTCTAATGCATGACCCCAAAACGATAGTGGTAAATCGGTAAGAAACATCATAGATTGCACTATATCCAATAAAGTACAGTTATGACGTTCGAACACACCATTATGCTGTGGTGTTCCAGGTGGCATGAATTCGTGAAACTATTCCACATAGTTTTAATTGAAGACCAAACTCGTAACTCAAATATTTGTCTCTGCGATCAGATCGTAGAAACCTTATTTTTCTTGTTACGATGATTTTTCACTTCACTCTGAAATTCTTTGAACTTTTCAAATGTTTCAGACTTATGTTTCATCAAGTAGATATACCCATATCTGCTCAAATCATATGTGAAGCTCAGAAAATAACGATACCCGCCATGAGCTTCAACACTCATCAGATTGTATACATCAGTATGTATTATTTCCAATAATTCAGTTGCTCACTCCATTGTTTCGGAGAACGGAGTCTTTAGTCATCTTGCCCATAAGGCATGGTTCGCAAGCACCAAGTGATTCATAATCAAGTGATTCCAAAATCCCATCAGCATGGAGTTTCTTCATGCGCTTTACACCAATATGACCTAAACGGCAGTGCCACAAATAAGTTGCACTATCATTATTAACTTTGCATCTTATGGCTTCAAATTATGAATATGTGTATCACTACGATCGAGATCCAACAAATCATTTTCGTTGGTGTGTATGACCATAGAAGGTTTTATTCATGTAAACAGAACAACAATTGTTCTCTAACTTAAATGAATAACTGTATTGCAATAAACATGATCAAATCATATTCATGCTCAACGCAAACACCAAATAACACTTATTTAGTTTCAACACTAATCCGAAAGTATAGGGAGAGTGCGATGATGATCATATCAATCTTGGAACTACTTCCAACACACATCGTCACCTTGACTTTTACTAGTTTCTGTTTATTCTGCAACTCCCGTTTCGAGTTACTACTTTTAGCAACTGAACCAGTATCAAATGTCGAGGGGTTGCTATAAACACTAGTAAAGTACACATCAATAACATGTATATCGAATATACCTTTGTTCACTTTGCCATCCTTCTTATCCACCAATTACTTGGGGTAGTTCCACTTCTAGTGACCAGTCCCTTTGCAGTAGAAGCACTTAGTCTCAGGCTTAGGACCAGACTTGGGCTTCTTCACTTGAGCAGCAACTTCTTTGCTGTTCTTCTTGAAGTTCCCCTTCTTCCCTTTGCCCTTTTCTTGAAACTAGTGGTCTTGTCAACCATCAACACTTGATGCTCTTTCTTGATTTCTACCTTCATCGATTTCATCATAATGAAAAGCTCAGGAGTCGTTTTCGTCATCCCTTGCATACTATAGTTCATCACGAAGTTCTACTAACTTGGTGATGGTGACTAGAGAATTCTGTCAATCACTATCTTATCTGGAAGATTAACTCTCACTTGATTCAAGCGATTGTAGTACCCAGACAATCTGAACACATGCTCACTAGTTGAGCGATTCTCCTCCATCTTTTAGCTATAGAACTTGTTGGAGACTTCATATCTCTCAACTCGGGTATTTGCTTGAAATATTAACTTCAACTCCTGGAACATCTCATATGGTCCATGACGTTCAAAACGTCTTTGAAGTCCCGATTCTAAGCCGTTAAGCAAGGTGCACTAAACTATCAAGTAGTCATCATATTGAGCTAGCCAAACGTTCATAGCGTCTGCATTTGCTCCTGCAATAGGTCTGTCACCTAAAGGTGCATCAAGGACATAATTCTTCTGTGCAGCAATGAGGATAATCCTCAGATCACGGATCCAATCCGCATCATTGCTACTAACATCTTTCAACTTAGTTTTCTCTAGGAACATATCAAAATAAAACAGGGGAGCTAAATGCGAGCTATTGATCTACAACATAGATATGCTAATACTACCAGGACTAAGTTCATGATAAATTTAAGTTCAATTAATCATATTACTCAAGAACTCCCACTTAGATAGACATCCCTCTAATCCTCTAAGTGATCACGTGATCCAAATCAACTAAACCATGTCCGATCATCACGTGAGATGGAGTAGTTTCATTGGTGAACATCACTATGTTGATCATATCTATTATATGATTCACGCTCGACCTTTCGGTCTCCGTGTTCCGAGGCCATATCTGTATATGCTTGGTTCGTCAAGTATAACCTGAGTATTCCGCGTGTGCAACTGTTTTGCACCCGTTGTATTTGAACGTAGAGCCTATCACACCCGATCATCATGTGGTGTCTCAGCACGAAGAACTTTTGCAACGGTGCATACTCAGGGAGAACACTTCTTGATAATTAGTGAGAGATCACCTTAAAATGCTACCGTCAATCAAAGCAAGATAAGATGCATAAAAGATAAACATCACATGCAATCAATATAAGTGATATGATATGGCCATCATCATCTTGTGCTTGCGATCTCCATCTTCGAAGCACCGTCATGATCACCATCGTCACCGGCGCGATACTTTGATCACCATCGTAGCATCGTTGTCGTCTCGCCAATCTTATGCTTCCACGACTATCGCTACCGTTTAGTGATAAAGTAAAGCATTACAGCGCAATTGCATTGCATACAATAAAGCGACAACCCATATGGCTCCTGCCAGTTGCCGATAACTCGGTTACAAAACATGATCATCTCATACAATAAAATTTAGTATCATGTTTTGACCATATCACATCACAACATGCCCTGCAAAAACAAGTTAGACGTCTTCTACTTTGTTTGTTGCAAGTTTTACGTGGTTGCTACGGGCTTAAGCAAGAACCAATCTTACCTACGCATCAAAACCACAACGATAGTTTGTCAAGTTGGTGCTGTTTTAACCTTCGCAAGGACCGGGCGTAGCCACACTCGGTTCAACTAAAGTTGGAGAAACTGACACCCGCCAGCCACCTGTGTGCAAAGCACGTCGGTAGAACCAGTCTCGCATAAGCGTACGCGTAATGTCGGTCTGGGCCGCTTCATCCAACAATACCGCCGAACCAAAGTATGACATGCTGGTAAGCAGTATGACTTATATCGCCCACAACTCACCTGTGTTCTACTCGTGCATATAACATCAACACATAAAACCTAGGCTCGGATGCCACTGTTGGGGAACGTAGTAATTTCAAAAAAATTCCTACGCACACGCAAGATCATGGTGATGCATAGCAACGAGAGGGGAGAGTGTTGTCTACGTACCCTCGTAGACCGACAGCAGAAGCGTTATGACAACACGGTTGATGTAGTCGTACGTCTTCACGGCCCGACCGATCAAGCACCGAAACTACGGCACCTCCGAGTTCTAGCACACGTTCAGCTCGATGACGATCCCCGGACTCCGATCCAGCAAAGTGTCGGGGAAGAGTTCCGTCAGCACGACGGCGTGGTGACGATCTTGATGTTCTACTGTCGCAGGGCTTCGCCTAAGCACCACTACAATATTATCGAAGACTATGGTGGAGGGGGGCACCGCACACGGCTAAGAGAACGATCTTGAAGATCAACTTGTGTGTCTAGAGGTGCCCCCCTGCCCCCGTATATAAAGGAGCAAGTGGGGGTGCGGCCGGCCCAAGGAGGAGATGCGCAGGAGGAGTCCTACTCCTACCGGGAGTAGGACCCCCCCCCCTTTTCCCTAGTTGGATTAGGACTTGGGGGGAAGGAGGAGAGGGAAGAAAGGAAAGGGGGGGCGCCGCCCCTCCTCCTTGTCCAATTCGGACTTGGGGGGGAAGGGGCGCGCGGCAGCCCCTAGGCCTCCTCTCCTTTTCCTCCACTAGGCCCATTAAGGCCCATTAGGTTACCGGGGGGTTCCGGTAACCTCCCGGTACTCCGGTAAAATGCCGATTTCACCCGGAACACTTCCGATGTCCAAACATAGGCTTCCAATATATCAATATTTATGTCTCGACCATTTTGAGACTCCTCGTCATGTCCGTGATCACATCCGGGACTCCGAACAAACTTTGGTACATCAAAATATATAAACTCATAATGAAACTGTCATCGTAACATTAAGCGTGCGGACCCTACGGGTTCGAGAACAATGTAGACATGACCGAGACATGTCTCCGGTCAATAACCAATAGCGAAACCTGGATGCTCATATTGGCTCCCACATATTCTATGAAGATCTTTATCGGTCAGACCGCATAACAACATACTTTGTTCCCTTTGTCATCGGTATGTTACTTGCCCGAGATTCGATCGTCGGTATCTCAATACCTAGTTCAATCTCGTTACCAGCAAGTCTCTTTACTCGTTCCGTAATACATCATCTCGCAACTAACTCATTAGTTGCAATGCTTGCAAGGCTTAAGTGATGTGCATTACCGAGAGGGCCCAGAGATACCTCTCCGACAATTGGAGTGACAAATCCTAATCTCGAAATACGCCAACCCAACATGTACCTTTGGAGACACCTGTAGAGCTCCTTTATAATCACCCAGTTACGTTGTGATGTTTGGTAGCACACAAAGTATTCCTCCGGCAAACGGGAGTTGCATAATCTCATAGTCATAGGAACATGTATAAGTCATGAAGAAAGCAATAGCAACATACTAAACGATAGGGTGCTAAGCTAATGGAATGGGTCATGTCAATCACATCATTCTCCTAATGATGTGATCCCATTAATCAAATGACAACACATGTCTATGGTTAGGAAACATAACCATGTTCGATCAACAAGCTAGTCAAGTAGAGGCATACTAGTGACGTTTAGTTTGTCTATGTATTCACACAAGTATTATGCTTCCGGTTAATACAATTCTAGCATGAATAATTAACATTTATCATGATATAAGGAGATAAATAATAACTTTATTATTGCCTCTAGGGTATATTTCCTTCATTTCAATCCTACCGGTGGTTCGTTGAAGACCTTTCTGAAGTTTGTGCTATATCTCTCTTAATCCTTTTCAACGAGAATAAGTAGTATGCCAAATCCGTTTGCTCGTCATCAATTAAATTGGTGAAGGATACGCATAACGTAATTCTTATTATTGTTTCATCCAAGTGATCTAATTCCTGCTTTCCGGAGTGGTTCATCATATCACATTCTCGGTTCGAGATGCTTTATCTTTTCTTTTCCAAGAGTTCCAAGCTCTCACAATTATATCACCACGGAGATCCATCTAATCATTGCAAGTCTTCACCTTGTGTTTTCAACTTCTCTTTCATTTTGATTGATCATTCTTTTGTTACCGGAGTTCTTCATGGAGGTTCTACATGATGGTTCATAAAGGATTTAATTCCTTCTTGAAGTGTTCATCGAGATTCTTTTCAGAGGAGCTCAAACATTCTTCATCTTCCATTTCTAAGTGCAGTTCTTCCTATTTTATCTTTTTGAGGTGGTGTTATGTCATTCTTGATAATTTTCCTTCGTGTTTCATGATTCACAAGTTATCAAGAATGAGGTATTTTAAATCCATCAATCTCGCCATTGGAGTTATCTTGGGTTATATTTCACCTAGAGCTTTCCCTAAGGATTGTTGCTAATTATGGTGTTTATAAATGACCCATGTTTTTTTATCCTCCCGATGAAATAGTTTCTCGTCTCCTTGTTCATATCAATTCAAATCCATTGTTTCCGTTAGTGGCAAAATTTCACCTCATAGTTTTGAGAAGTTTTCCATAAGCCCACTACAAGCTTACTCTTTTCGTTGTTGGTTTTCCAACAACTTCGTTCGACCCTTCTACTAAGGATGCCTTTTCAAGCTCAATTGTGGCAGAAGTTGGCATTTTCTTCTTCATTCTTTTATTTCAATTATCAATCTTCTATTCTTTCTCCCGGAGGCTTTGTGTTGTTGCTCTTTTCAATCATCATCTCGAATGGTGAGGATCGTGTTTTTTTCCATGCCTATCCATTCAACCGGAGTGGCGTGTTCTTCATTCAAGTTCTCTTATCTTATCAAATTTTGCCTCCTTTCTCAACCGGAGTGCTTCCCGAATTTGTTCTTCCTTGTTCCTCTTTCCTAACGGAGTGCTTTCAACTTTGTTCATCTCCATTGTATTCCTTTCTCGAAATTGGTTAACCTCGCAAGGTTCAGTGGTTTCACTCGTTTGTCAAAGAAGCAACTTAGTTTTACCTCTCCTCTTCCTCTTCCTTTTTCCCTCTGGTGCCAACCTAGATCTCGGGACGAGATCCTCTCGTAGTGGTGGAGTGTTGTGACGCCCCGAGACCCTTGCGCCAGGTGTCTTCCAGTTATCCGTTGTGGTTGCCTTTGTCATTTGCTTGCGTGTCACATCTTGCCATGTCATCATGTGCATTGCATCATCTTGTTTTCAAAACTTGCATCCGTCCCGGTCTCCTCATTCTTTCCGTTGTCCGTTTTGAGCCCAGCCACACTTGCACGCGCCCGCGGCACGCCCGAAATATTATTTTATAAGTGGCCGAAAAAGGTTCTCGGAATGGGATGAGAGTTGGCGTGCGGTCTTGTTATAGTGTAGGTAGTCCGCCTGCCAAGTTTCATCGCATTCAGAGTCCGTTTGGTAGCCCAACCGTTAAACTATAGCGGCAATATAGCCGGTCAAACATCGGACGTTTCGGTCTCAGAAACTGCTGTCGGGCATCTCTCTTCTCTCTCTTTTTTGAGCCCATCAAACCCCTCACCTTCGTTGACCGTTTCGAGACCAACCGGGTTTTTCGATCCCCTCTTGTCATACCACCTAATCCCTCTTTGCATAGTTCTCGACCCCCTCGTGCGCGTCCGAAAGTTGTCCCGGACCCGACCCGGACAGTCGTCACTGTTGGATCCGGATCATCCCCAAACGTCTGTAAAACATCTCCGTTTTCGTTTTTGGACTCCCTACCTATTTTTCTCTCTCGACCATCCATTTTAGATCAGACGGACCAGATAGCCCCTAATTTAACCCACCTGATATATATACACAGTTGAAACCCTAGCTATCCCATCCATTCGTCTAATCCTCCCAGCCGCCGCCACTCACTCTCCCTTGTTTTCTCGGGAGCTTGTCCCATCACCACTGATTCCCTCCTTCATCGGGATCCCCATCCCATCAACCACCACGGCCGATCGCCTCCACCTTGCTTTTAGTGCCGCCCAACCAGATCACAGCCAGCCTCTCTCCTTCCCTTGTTTGCAGCATCAGACCAACCGAAGCCGCACCCAATACAGATCCTCTCTCGCCTCCGACCATCTCCCTGGATTCGCGCCTCCTCGCTTCCTCCATCCATGGAGACGAGCTCCTCCTGAACCAAGGCTGTGCCCCTGCTTCCTTCCCTCTTCCTCGAGTTCTCTCTCTCTCTCTCTCTCTCTCTCTCTGTCGCTCAAATTTCTCTCTGTTATCTTTGCCCCGCAGGGCGTCATGGATGCACAAGCTCAATCCTCGCTCGCTTGCGCCTTCATCTTCGACCCTGCGCCCCTGCCGAAGCCCACACTAAGTCCCTCGCAGAGCCGCCGCCCGGATCAGGTGTCCCCGCATTGTCCCTATCGCCAAGTTCATCGCTCGCAACGGCGCAGCCGCCCCGTTCCCTTTCTTCACCGGAGTTCTTTGCCGCAAGACATTCCTCGAGGAGCGTCGCCGCCATGCTGCCCGGTTCCTCTTGCGTCAAGCCCGCTGCAAGTTTTCGTTGCCGCCGTCGCTTCCTGTCGAGCAGAGGGCGCGCCTCCTCGGCATCGAGCCCCGTCGCTCCAACGCCCGCTGCGACGACTGGATCGTTGCCGCCCCAGGCCGCCGCACCTATAGTCCACCGCCGTCGCCAAGCCCCTCACCTCGCCGCCCCTTTGCCCCGCTCGCCGGAGTTTGGCTCCCAGTCGCCGCGCCCCTGCTTCCTCTATGCTGAAGATGAGCGAGTACTTTTCTGCTCGAGCTGCACTGCCCGAGCGCTCGCGTTGACCGTGCGTGGGCCTTCTCTTGCGGCGCCTCAAGCCCAGCCGAAGCCTGCCGGCCTCTCTCCTCTCCACCGATTTGGGCTTGGCCCAGTGGTAATCAGTCGCCCACCTTCCCTTGTGCAGTTGGGCCTGCCATTTTCGGCCCATAGTATTTTTTTTTCCTGCGCTGCGTTTTTAATCTTTTATTCCAGGTTTTCCAGTTTTACAGAAAAACCCTCATACTCCATGCATTTTAAAACTCAACAACCGTGCATCATATGTAAAAACATTATATATGAAAAATGCTTAGAATTTTGTGTAGGTTAATAATTTGCAGCTTTCATGAATGTTTCACATGTTTAAAATGTTGTTTGGTTAAAATTGCTCCTATGCCATGTTAAAATGCTTTATTTCATAACTAAATAACCGTAGTTCCAAACCTAATAAACTTTATATGTAAATGGGGTAGAAAAATGTCTAGTTTAACATGGTGGCATTACTTTGCATGTTTAACAACTCTAAAATTTGGTTTAGGGTAGAACAGTACCAAATCCATAATTATGCTCATGAGGATTTTTCCAGAATTGTTGTTTGTTGTTCCGGCCTCATTTAAACTTGCCTAGATAGGTAGTTTTCTTTTGGTTCACCCCTTGCCGTGTTAATCAACATTTAATATTTTTGGGTACATAAACGAGATCGAACTAAATAAACGAATGTGGTGCTTCTTTAATATGAAACTCGTTGCATATTGAGCTCCACTTAATTTGTAGGATTGCTTGTGCACTTTGCCATGTCATGCCTCATTAAACCGGACATGCATCATACTTGTTTGCGCATCATGCCATGTTTATGTGATGGTTGTTTACGATGCTGTTTGCTTCTTTCCGGTGTTGCTTCTTTGGGTTGGTTCCGATAACGTCGCGTTTGTGAGGATCCATTCGACTAAGTCCGTTTGTCTGTTTAGGGACTCGTTCTTCTTCCTTGCGAGATCTCAGGCAAGATGACCATACCCTCGAAATCACTTCTATCTTGGCTTGCTAGTTTGCTTGCTCTTTTGCTATGCCGCGATACCTACCACTTCCTATAGCATGCCTCCCATATTGCCATGTCAAGCCTCTAACCCACCTTGTCCTAGCAAACCGTTGTTTGGCTATGTTACCGCTTTGCTCAGCCCCCTCTTATAGTGTTGCTAGTTGCAGGTGAAGATGAAGTTTGTTCCTTGTTGGAACATGGATATTGTTGGGATATCACTATATATATTGTTTACTTTAATGCGTCTATAAACTCGGTAAAGGGTGGAAGGCTCGGCCTTATGCCTGGTGTTTTGTTCCACTCTTGCCGCCCTAGTTTCCGTCATGCCGGTGTTATGTTCCTTGATTTTGCGTTCCTTACGCGGTTGGGTGTTATGGGAACCCCTTGACAGTTCGCTTTGAATAAAACTCCTCCAGCAAGGCCCAACCGTGGTTTTACCATTTGCCACCTAGCCTTTTTTCCTTTGGGTTCTTCAGACTCAAGGGTCATCTTTATTTTAACCCCCCCGGGCTAGTGCTTGTCTAAGTGTTGGTCCGAACCTGTCAACAGCCGGTGGCCACCAGGGGCAACTCTGGGCTGGCCTACCAGAATCTTGGACAATCCGGTGTTGCCCTGAGAACGAGATATGTGCAGCTCCTATCAGGATGTCGGCACATCGGCTGGCCTTGCTGGTCTTGTTTTACCATTGTCTAAATGTCTTGTAACCGGGATTTCGAGTCTGATCGGGTCTTCCTGGGAGAAGGAATATCCTCCGTCGACCGTGAGAGCTTGTGATGGGCTAAGTTGGGACACCCCTGCAGGGTTTTGAACTTTCGAAAGCCGTGCCTGCGGTTATGGGCAGATGGGAATTTGTTAATGTCCGGTTGTAGAGAACTTGAAACTTAACTTAATTAAAATGCATCAACCACGTGTGTAGCCGTGATGGTCTCTTTCCGGCGGAGTCCGGGAAGTGAACACGGTTTTGGAGTTATTTTGAACGTAAGTAGTTTCAGGATCACTTCTTGATCACTTCTAGTTCACGACCGTGCTTTGCTTCTCTTCTCGCTCTTATTTGCATAAGTTAGCCACCATATATGCTTAGTGCTGCAGATCCACCTCACTACCTTTTCCTACCCATAAGATTAAATAGTCTTGATCGCGAGGGTGTGAGATTGCTGAGTCCCCTCGACTCACAGATTACTTCCAAAACCAGTTGCAGGTGCCGTTGATACCAGTGCAGATGACGCAGCTGAGCTCAAGTGGGAGCTCGACGAAGATCGTGTTCGTTGTTGTTTCGTTTCCAATTGATCAGTAGTGGAGCCCAGTCGGGGCGATCAGGGATCTTTTGCATTAGGGGTTGTCTTTCTTTATTTGGTTCCGTAGTCAGACCTTGATTGTATCTGGATGATGTAATGCTATATTTATGTATTGTGTGAAGTGGCGATTCTAAGCCAACTCTTTATCCCTTTCATATTCAGTACATGGGATGTGTAAAGATTACCCCTCTTGCGACATGCCTACAATGCGGTTATGCCTCTAAGTCGTGCTCCGACACGTGGGAGATATAGCTGCATCGTGGGTGTTATACCTAAGCTCCGTTGTTGCTCCAAGCTCCATTTTCGCCCGATCTCACTCCCTAGCCAATCAAACTTGTTGATTTGCTCGGGAGTGGTTGAGAAGGCCCCAATCTACACTTCCACCAAGAGAAATTTGATTCCCCCCACTAATCCCTTGCGGATCTTGTTACTCTTGGGTGTTTGAGCACCCTAGACAGTTGAGGTCACCGTGGAGCCATAGTCCATTATGGTGAAGCTTCATGGTATCGTTGGGAGCCTCCAATTGAGTTGTGGAGTTTGCCCCAACCTTGTTTGTAAAGGTTCGGTCGCCGCCTCCAAGGGCACCAATAGTGGAATCACGGCATCTCGCATTGTGTGAGGGCGTGAGGAGAATACGGTGGCCCTAGTGGCTTCTTGGGGAGCATTGTGCCTCCACACCGCTCCAACGGAGACGTACTTCCCCTCAAAGGGAAGGAACTTCGGTAACACATCCTCGTCTCCACCGGCTCCACTCTTGGTTATCTCATGCCTTTACTTGTGCAAGCTTATTTGTGATATATCTCTAGCTTGCTTGTGTACTTATCTTTGTTGCATCATATAGGTTGCTCACTTAGTTGCATATCTAGACAACCTACTTTGATGCAAAGTTTAAATTGTTAAAGAAAAGCTAAAAATTGTTAGTTGCCTATTCAACCCCCCCCTCTAGTCAACTATATCGATCCTTTCAACGCGGATTGTCACGGGCCCCAGTGATGCTCCTGAGCCACTGTGCCACAGTTTGCTCCTTGACTTCCTCTGGATGGGTCCGAGTGGTATCATCTTCACCCGAATACAACCACATGGGGTGGTCGCATGCTTGCAGAGGCTGGATGCGTCGACTAAGAAACACTTCCAATAAATCCAGACCCGTCACTCCGCCCCAGATCAACTCAACTACATCATCTACTAGGACCCCGCCTCAACTTTCTCCTCATCCACGGTCAGCGAGCGAGGAGCACTAAGTCTTGCCAGCGAGAAGGGAGGAAGGCCAGTCGACAAGCCAGGGGTCGGAATGTCGTTGCAGTAAAACCAGGTCTACTGCCAACCTCTAACTCAGGAAAGGTCATGGAAGGGAAGGCGCTTCTACCTCGCATCTGGACACATAAGCCCCCACACATCTAGATCACGTGGGTCCTCGCTTCACTCGGATTCGCTTTCTTAACCGACTATGAACGGCATGCGAAGATGTGTTTGAACAATCCCCAATGAGGACGGCAACCTAGGAAGTTCTCACACATTGAAACGAAGGCAGCTAGATATGCTATGGCATTCGGAGGGAAGTGATGGAT
Organism: Triticum urartu; assembly: GCF_056163025.1. NCBI lineage: Eukaryota > Viridiplantae > Streptophyta > Magnoliopsida > Poales > Poaceae > Triticum > Triticum urartu. The sequence continues at coordinate 403,032,501 of NC_141876.1, forward strand.
TTGCGTACCAAAGAATTTGAGAAAACCACGGAAGAACGGGTGAGGGGGCAAGGAAAAACCTCTCTCCACGTGGGTGAGGAGAAGGACCCACTCCTCAGGGCGCGACGCAAGCTCGACCTCCCCTTCCAGCAGCCTCTAGGATCTAGGGGCCAACAGGGCGTCAGTGGTGAGCCCCTCGAGATCATCCGTCGTGACCGTCGAGGGCAGCCAATCACCCTGGATCCATCCAGGTGGCAGCGCGGCTATAACACCCCGGATATAATTTTCCCAATATGTACTCCAACTCTTGCCGTTTCCGGCCTTAAGTTATTTTATTTTCTCGGGTTCGGGTTTTTGTCTCTGTGTGTTGTTGCCGTTGTCATGCATCTCATATCATGTCATCATGTGCATTGCATCTGCATACGTGTTCATCTCATGCATTCGAGCATTTTCCCCGTTGTCCGTTTTGCATTCCGGTGCTTCATTCTCCTCCGGTGGTCAATTCTACCTTTCTTTCATGTGTGGGGATTAAACATTTCCGGATTGGACCGAGACTTGCCAAGCGGCCTTGGTTTACTACCAGTAGACCGCCTGTCAAGTTTCGTACCATTTGGACTTCGTTTGATACTCCAACGGTTAATCGAGGAACCGAGAAGGCCTCGTGTGTGTTGCAGCCCAACACCCCTCCAAGTTGGCCCAAACCCACCAAAACCCTCTCCATCATCTAGAGCGTTCGATCACGATCGCGTGGCCGCAAACCGCACCTCATTTGGACTCTCCTAGCTCCCTCTATGCCTATATAAAGGCTTGTCCCCAAAAATCCCGGGTCTCATCCTACCCTAACCCTAGAAATCCTCCTCGCGCCGCGCCGGACATGTCCGCCCGCGTCGGACGCCTCTCCGCCGCCGCCCGCAGCCACTCGTAGGCTGCCACGTGGCCCGGCCACCGCCTCAGCCGCCGCAGCCCGCCCGGCCCGCAGGAGGCCCTCCCGGGCCCGGGCGCCGCCTCCCCGCGCCTTCTCCACCCCGCCGCCCGACGCTGCTGCCCCGCCGCCTTCGCCTCGCCGGCCGGCGCCGCCACGCCGCCGCGCCAGGGCGCCGCACTCGCCTCCTCCGGCGGATCCGGGCCGCCGCGTCCGCGCCGCCGCCGCCAACCGCCGTCCGCCGCTTCGGATCCGGCCACCTCGCCGTCGAGCCACCTCCTCCGCGCCAAGTCCGATGACTCCGGCAACCTCGAAACTCCGGCCGGCGAACCTCGTTCCACGTGCAACCCGGATCTGGATCTGGATCTCGTCTGGGTTGACTTTTTTGCCCGAAACCCTAATTTTATTGCTATGTTCATCGTGCCGTAACTCCGCATCCATAGCTCCATCTTGGGCATATAGCATATCAAAATGTTCGTCTCAGAGAGCACATCATTTCATCTCATTGCATCATTTTCATTTGAGTTCATCTTGATGCCTGAAATGCTGTTAGAAGAATGCTATTTGAGTTAATTGTCAGATCTGCTGCTCCAATTAGATATTTGTCATTTTTGCCATGATTATTTTGTGCATGGTATGCCCTGGAGCTCTACATGTGTTTTGTTATATGTTTTGCCATCTATCCAGAGGTGCAACCCATGTATTTTTGTGATGTGTGTGGTGACTAGCACAAGCTTGCAAAGTGGAGCATTCGATAATGCTGATTTCAGGGACTTAGCATTTCCACTAAGTCCTTGACCTGTTTATCTCATATGGCCATATGTTCATATTGTTTCCTAGTGATCCGTGCCTCTTTTGAGGATGATCAGTAAGGATGTTTTGTTAATGTTGTAGTGCTCTATCCATCCATGTCTTTGTTTGCAATTATGGAGTACCCTAGCTTGAGTCAATCGAGCTCTACTTTTGTTATTTCGTGAATCTGGGCAGATTGTGTACTTGTTAGCAATTTTGCCGAGGATGTTGTAGTTGATCCGTGCATGCTATGCTATTGTTCTTGCCATGTCTAGCTTGCATTTTGGGTATTCTTGATGGGTGTATGCTTAGCTTGTCATGACTTGCTCTGTAGTGAGTGCATCGAGCTCGTAAACATGCCTACTTGATATCTGTTTTCGGCATGTTCCAGTTTTCACTAAGTCTGTGATCTGATTATGTTTTTGCCATGTTCACATGCTTGCAAATGTATTTTCTGATCCCTTTTGGCTCAAGGTCACTAAGGGACTTTTGTTAAGATCTTTGAGTAGCTCCATGCCATGCTTTACTTTGCCATGTTTAGATCCTGTAGCATATTGTTTTCATGCTCCAAAGAGTGCTATCTGATCTGAAATTCCAGACAAGTGTTAATTTCACTAAGTCTGAAATCTGTTTGTCAAATGCACTTTTGCCATGCTTGTTTGAACCTGTTAATGGATGAATTGGACGTAGCTCAGTGCTAGACTTTTGTTAAGCCTCATGAATGGATCCCTGCCATGTATTTTGATGCCATGTTTTGGGTGTTGTAGCATGTTCATCTTGTTGCATCTAGTTGGCTACTTGCTGTAAATAGCAGAACGTGGTCATATTTGAATTGCTTGCCATTTCCAAACCGTAACTCCGATTCCGGCGTTCTTTATATCGTTTTCAAGCGATTTCATCTCATCTTTCCAGTGGCACACTTGGATTCCCAAGTTGAGGCCAGGTTCATGCATTCTCTGTCAAATCTTGCATATGCATCACATATTGCATCCCGCATAGCATACCATCTTTGCATCATATTGTTTGAGCCTTGCACGTGGTTGGTTGTGTCCTTGTTGCTTGTTTGTCTTGTTTGGGTAGAGCCGGGAGACGAGTTCGCTAACGAGGAGCCCGTTTAGTTTGCTTTCGAGGATCCGGTCAACTCTGACAACTTTGCAGGCAAGATGATCATACCCTCGAAATCACTACTATCTTTGCTTTGCTAGTTGCTCGCTCTTTTGCTATGCCATTCTACGATGCCTACCACTTGCTTATCATGCCCCCCAAATTGCCATGTCAAACCTCTAACCCACCATGTCCTAGCAAACTGTTGGTTGGCTATGTTACCACTTTGCTCAGCCCCTCTTATAGCGTTGCTAGTTGCAGGTGAAGATTGGAGACCGTTCCTTGTTGGAACATTATTTTACTTGTTGGGATATCATTATATTGCCATGTTATCTTAATGCATCTATATACTTGGTAAAGGGTGGAAGGCTCGGCCTCTCGCCTAGTGTTTTGTTCCACTCTTGCCGCCCTAGTTTCCGTCATATCGGTGTTATGTTCCCGGATTTTGTGTTCCTTACGTGGTTGGGTTATAATGGGAACCCCTTGATAGTTCGCCTTGATTAAAGCTTTTCCAGCAATGCCCAACCTTGGTTTTACCATTTGCCACCTAGCCTCTTTTTCCCTTGGGTTTCCGGAGCCCGAGGGTCATCTTATTCACCCCCCCCCCCCCCGGGGCCAGTGCTCCTCTGAGTGTTGGTCCACCTCGTCAGCCGCCGGTGGCCACCAGGGGCAACTCTAGGCTGGCCTACCGGAAGTTTGGACAATCTGAGTGTGCCCTGAGAACGAGATATGTGCAGCTCCTATCAGGATTTGTCGGCGCATGCGGGCGGTGTTGCTGGATTTGTTTTAACTTGTCGAAGTGTCTTGTAGAACCGGGATACCGAGTCTGATCGAATGTCTCGGGAGAAGGTCTTCCTTCGTTGACCGTGAGAGCTTGTCATGGGCTAAGTTGGGACTCCCCTACAGGGATTTGAACTTTTGAAAGCCGTGCCCACGGTTATGGGCAGATGGGAATTTGTTAATGTCCGGTTGTAGATAACTTGAACTTTAACCTAATTAAAATGAATCAACAGTGTGAGTTACCGTGATGGTCTCTTCTCGGCGGAGTCCGGGAAGTGAACACGGAGTTGGAGTAATGCTTGCCGCAGGTTGCCCTCTAGTTTTTCGTTCGCGCTTTGCCTCCTTTTCTCACTCTCTTTTGCGAACAGGATAGCCACCATATATGCTAGTCGCTTGCTGCAGCTCCACATATTTATCCTGCCTTACCTATAAGCTTAAATAGTCTTGATCGCGAGGGTGCGAGATTGCTGAGTCCCTGTGGCTCACAGATTACTTCCAAACCAGATGCAGGGCCTGATGATTCCGTTCCAGATGACGCGCTTGAGCTCAAGTGGGAGTTCGACGAGGACTCACGCCGATACTACGTGTCTTTCCCTGACGATCAGTAGTGGTGCCCAGTTGGGGTGATCGGGACCGTGTCGCATGCTGGGTTATCTTTTATTTTGGCGCCGTAGTCGGGCCATGAGTGTTTGAATGTTGTAATGCTATTTATGTTCTTGATTGACGTGGCGAGTGTAAGCCAACTATGTATCTCCCCTTTATTATTTATATTACATGGGATGTTGTGAAGATTGCCTAACTTGCGACATTGCTTTCAATGCGGTTATGTCTCTAAGTCGTGCCTCGACATGTGGGAGCTATAGCCGCATCGAGGGCGTTACAAGTTGGTAATCAGAGCCTTCCCCGACCTTAGGAGCCCCCATTGCTTGATCGTTTTTAGCAGCCGAGTTGAGTCTAGAAAAATGTTTTGAGTCATTTAGGAATTATATATCAGAGAGTTTAGGAATTCTTTTTACTTCCCAGTCTCCTCATCGCTCTGGTAAGGCATCCTGACGTAGAGTTTTGACTCTTCTCTTCTCAAATTTCACTAAAAAAAATTAGGATCATGCGGGTATCTTGGAATCGTTCCGATGCTTTTGTGACGAGAACATTGTTCTTGGTGCCTCCTGTCTTTAGGGGTTGTGGCAGTGTCCCGGGGAGTTGAGCTCCGAGGTGTTGTCGTCACAATTTTATCGTTGCAGTTCTGGAATACCTGAGTTTAGTACGCCGACATCGAAAATCTCTTTTATGCAGTTCGTTGGTGAGATAACCTCGACGCCACCCAGTACTGGGGCGGGAGTTCGGGAGTATCGCCATAACTTGTATAACGGATGCTTTTCGAAGGTTGAGGTAGATGGTTTCCGAAGTTTTTCTCGGTTATGTGTTGAAGGATGGATACAGCTGGATGTAGGATTTGCTAGATTTGGGTGAGATATTATGCTTCCCCTGTATCCCCAACACCTGATTGCATAACCGGGAAGGTTCGGGAGTTTCATAGGTGGGAATTCTTGTAGCTCTAGTTCTTCTTCCACGGATATTTGGTTTGGGATTGGGATTTCTTACCGAGTATTCGTTCTTGATCTGCACCTTATTGATTTATTTCTCTACCTAAATTCTAAGTGGCTTCTCAATTTATGGATATGTGACCATTTCAAGAGGAATGCATTCGTTCATTTTGTTCGGATGTGAAGACTTTATGTTGCAATTTTCATTCCGTTGGATTCAGCTTCATTTTATCTGTCAATGTGCTAACAGTGGTCAACCTCTTCAGGATGGCTCCCGCTAAGAGCACCAATCAGAATCAGAATCAAGATCCGCCACCACCTCCACCTTCTCCAGAGGCATGGCAAGCTGTGATGGCCGCAACCAATGCAAACACACAGTTGATCATGCAAATTCTTCAAGAGCGCAATCAAGCGAACCAAGGCAACCAAGGCAACAATCAGAATCACTTTGCTACACTCAACCAGTTCCTTGCTAACGGGCCAAAGACTTTCAGCAATTGTGTTGAGGCAACTGATGTTGACGATTGGCTAGTGGATCTATGCAAGCATTTCGAGTGCAGTAACGTCAGGCCTGAGGACTTTGTCAAGTTCGCTTCCTTCCAACTCAAAGATCAAGCTGCAGAATGGTTCCAGCAGTACAAGGATTCCAGAGGTGGCCGTGCGATTACCTAGGATGAATTCCATCAAGATTTCAGAGCTCATCATATTCCCCAGAGCGTGGTTGAAAGTAAGCGTGAGGAATTCCGCAACCTGAAGCAAGGCTCTTTGTCTGTTTATGACTACAACAAGTTTTTTCAGAAGCTCACCCACTTTGCTAAGCAGGACGTCCCTAACGAGAAGAGCATGATATACCAGTTCAGGGGTGGTCTCAGAGAAGAAATTCAGCTAGCACTTGTTCTCTTTGAGCCCTTGAGGTACGATGAGTTCTACAACATGGCATTGAAGCAAGAGGCCGCTCAACTGAGGTGATGCTTCCAAGAAGCGAGTCAGAGACACTACTCCTTCTTCCTCTACTCAAGTGGCCAAGCAGCAGAAGTATTGGCTTCCTCCTCCTCCGTTCCGTCAGCCGTATCAGAAGACCAAAGGTGGCAGTGGATCTTCCCACCCACCCAACCCTGGCTTTCAGAACAAGACTTCGTCTCAAGCTCCAAGATCGAGTGCTCCGTATCATCGTCCGCTTTCAGAGGTCATGTGCAACAAGTGCCAACAGAAGGGTCACTATGCCAACAAATGCTTCAATTAGAGGCGCCTCCCTCCTCCTCCTGTGAGATCGGCAAGTACAGCTGTGGTCAAGCATAACCCCAAGCACGCCAAGGTCAACTTGATGAACGCAGCTCAGGCAGAGGACTCGTCAGATGTCATCATGGGTAACCTTCCTGTTAACGATATTCCTGCAAAAGTTCTTTTTGACACTAGTGCATCGCATTGTTTCATCTCGAAACCTTTTGCATCTAAGCATGATTTGACTTCCCAAGTTATGCATAAACCGTTAGCAATTGTCTCTCCGGGTAAATGTTTGCTCGCTAACCACGAGATTCTGGATATTTCTATTATGATGGATGATTTCAAGTTTCTGGCTTCTCCAATGGTTCTTGGTAACTCGGATATTGATCTTATTCTCGGGATGGATTGGCTTTCTAAGCACAAGGCTCAGCTTGATTGTGCAGCCAGGCAGATTCAATTGACTCATTCGTCTGAGGATGTAATTGTCTTTGCCGCGAATGACAATACCATCCGTCTGTTTTCTCTCAATGAGAAGGGTGAACTGGATGCCATCTCGCAAATTCCAGTCGTTTGCGAATATGAAGACGTCTTTCTAGAAGAGCTTCCAGGAATGCCTCCACACCGGCCAGTTGAATTCGTCATCGATCTTGAGCCTGGAACGGAACCTGTGTGCAAGCGTCCTTACAAGCTCGGACCTGAAGAGTTGAAGGAGTTGAAGAAGCAACTCGATATTCAAGAGAAAATGGGTCTCATCCGACCTAGTTCTTCTCCGTGGGGTTGTGGTGTTCTTTTTGTGAAGAAGAAGGATGGAACGGACCGACTTTGTGTTTATTACCGTCCATTGAACAAGAAGACCATCAAGAACAAATGCCCACTTCCCAACATCAACGAGCTGTTCGAACAACTCAAAGGTGCCCAAGTATTCTCCAAGCTTGATCTCCGTATGGGTTATCATCAGTTTCGAATCCGTGAGCAAGATATTCCCAAGACGGCTTTCAGGACAAGCTATGGTTCATATGAGTACACTGTCATGTCTTTTGGCCTCGTCAATGCTCCTCCGATGTTCTCTCGCATGATGAACTTCATCTTTAACGCCTACACCAATGACTTCGTTTTGGTCTATCTCGACGACATTCTGGTCTTTTCGAAGAACAAGGAAGATCATGCCAAGCACTTGTGTTTGGTACTCGATAAGCTCAGGGAACACCAGTTTTACGCCAAGTTCTCTAAGTGCGAATTTTGGCTCGATGAGGTTCTTTATCTTGGTCATGTCATCTCTGCCAAGGGCATTGCGGTGAATCCTGAGAAGGTGTCTGCAATTGTGAATTGGGAACCTCCTTAGAACGTGAAGCAACTCTGTAGCTTCCTTGGTCTCACAAGCTACTGCCGAAGATTCGTTGAAAACTTTTCTAAGATCGCGAAGCCTCTCTCAAATCTTCTCCATAAGCACGTCAAGTACGTTTGGTCTCCGGAATGTGACATTGCTTTCAACACTTTGAAAGAGAAATTGGTCACCGCTCCAGTTCTGACTCCGCCTGATGAATCCAAACCGTACGAGATCTTTTGCGATGCCTCTCTCCAAGGTCTTGGCGCAATGTTGATGCAAGAGAAGAAAGTTGTTGCTTATACCTCTCGCCAGTTGAAGCCCAATGATAAGAACTACCCCACTCATGATCTCGAGTTGGCGGCAGTTGTGCATACTCTTTTGACTTGGAGACATCTCTTATTGGGAAGAAAAGTGGATATTTTCACTGATCACAAGAGTCTCAAGTACATCTTCACTCAGCCTAATCTCAATCTCAGGCAAACTCGATGGGTTGAAATGATTCAAGAGTATAATCCGAGTATCGAGTATACTCCAGGCAAGGCCAATGTGATTGCTGACGCATTGAGCAGGAAGGCTTATTGCAACAGTCTGATTCTCAAGCCTTATCAACCCGAGCTTTGTGAGCTTTCCACAAACTTAATCTGCAAGTTGTTCCTCAAGGTTTCCACGCCAACCTTCAAGTCTCTCCTACCTTGGAAGACCAGATTTGCCAAGCTCAGGTTCTTGATGCTATGGTGAAGAAGGTGAAGATTGGGATTGCCAAGAGTCAACCCAAGTACAAGTGCTACCGCCTTGATGACAAGGATACTCTCTTCTTCGAGGATCGTATTGTTGTGCCCAAAGGTGACCTTCGTAAAGTGATCAGGAACGAGGCTCATAATTCTCTCCTCTCCATCCACCCTGGGAGCACGAAGATGTATCAGGACCTGAAGCAGGCTTATTGGTGGACTCGAATGAAGCGCGAGATTGCTCAATTCGTGAATGAGTGTGATGTCTGCAGAAGAGTGAAGGCAGAACATCAAAGGCCAGCTGGTCTCCTCCAACCTCTTGCCATTCCAGAATGGAAGTTTGACCACATTGAGATGGACTTCGTGACTGGGTTTCCAAAGTCCAAACGTGGCAATGATGCTATATTCGTTGTCATCGACAAACTCACTAAAGTGGCTCACTTTCTGCCTATCAAAGAGTCTATCACTGCAGCTCAATTGACGGAACTCTATACCTCTCGGATTGTCTCTCTGCACGGTATTCCACAAGTGATCTCTTCAGACCGTGGCAGCATATTTACCTCCAAGTTTTGGGATTCTTTTCAAAAGGCCATGGGCACCAACATCCACTTCAGCATAGCTTTCCATCCTCAAACTAGCGGTCAAGTCGAGCGTGTCAATCAGATTTTTGAAGATATGCTCAGGGCTTGTGTGATCTCCTTCGGCATGAAGTGGGAGGATTGTCTTCCTTATGCTGAATTCTCCTACAACAACAGTTTTCAAGCAAGTTCGGGCAAGGCCCCAATTGAAATTCTGTTTGGCAGGAAGTGCCGTACCCCTCTCAACTGGTCTGAAACCGGTGAACGTCAACTTCTGGGAAATGACTTAATCACAGAGGCAGAGGAAATGTGCAAAGTCATTCGAGATAACCTCAAAGCATTCCAATCCCGCCAAAAGAGCTACTATGATAGTAAGCACCGTGATTTGGCTTTCGAGATCAGAGATCATGTTTACCTCCGCGTCTCTCCAATGAAAGGTACTCGTCGCTTCGGTATCAAAGGGAAGCTTGCCCCTAGATACGTGGGACCTTTCAAGATTGTCAGCAAGAGAGGCGATCTCGCATATCAACTCGAGCTTCCTTCAAACTTTGCAAATGTTCATGACGTGTTCCATGTCTCTCAGCTTCGAAAGTGCTTCAAGACTCCGGACCGCACCGTCAACTTCGAGGACATTGAGCTCCAAGAAGATCTCTCTTATCGTGAGCACCCCGTTGCTATTCTCGAAGAGACTGAACGCAAGACTCGCAACAAGTCAATCAAATTCCTCAAAGTCAAGTGGTCACACCATTCCGACCATGAAGCTACCTGGGAACGCGAGGGTCACCTCCGTTCTGAGTACCCGACGTTCTTTCAGTCCTAGATCTCGGGACGAGATCCTTTCGTAGTGGTGGAGTGTTGTAACACCCCGGATATGATTTTCCCAATATGTACTCCAACTCTTGACGTTTCCGGCCTTAAGTTATTTTATTTTCTCGGGTTCGGATTTTTGTCTCCGTGTGTTGTTGCCGTTGTCATGCATCTCATATCATGTCATCATGTGCATTGCATCTGCATACGTGTTCATCTCATGCATTCGAGAATTTTTCCCCATTGTCCGTTTTGCATTCCGGTGCTTCGTTCTCCTCCGGTGGTCAATTCTACCTTTCTTTCATGTGTGGGAATTAAACATTTCCGGATTGGACCGAGACTTGCCAAGCGGCCTTGGTTTACTACCGGTAGACCGCCTGTTAAGTTTCTTACCATTTGGACTTCGTTTGATACTCCAACGGTTAACCGAGGGACCGAGAAGGCCTCGTGTGTGTTGCAGCCCAACACCCCTCCAAGTTGGCCCAAAACCCACCAAAACCCTCTCCATCATCTAGAGCGTTCGATCACTATTGCGTGGCCGCAAACCGCACCTCATTTGGACTCTCCTAGCTCCCTCTATGCCTATATAAAGGCCTCTCCCCGAAAATCCCGGGTCTCATCCTACCCTAACCCTAGAAATCCTCCTCGCGCCGCGCCGGACATGTCCGCCCGCGTCGGACGCCTCTCCGCCGCCGCCCGCAGCCACTCATAGGCTGCCACGTGGCCCGGCCACCGCCTCAGCTGCCGCAGTCCGCCCGGCCCGCGGGAGGCCCTCCCGGGCCCGGGCGCCGCCTCCCCGCGCCTTCTCCACCCCGCCGCCCGACGTCGCTGCCCCGCCGCCTTCGCCTCGCCGGCCGGCGCCGCCACGCCGCCGTGCCAGGGCGCCGCACTCGCCTCCTCCGGCGGATCCGGGCCGCCGCGTCCGCGCCGCCGCCGCCAACCGCCGCTGCCGCCGTCCGCCGCTTCAGATCCGGCCACCTCACCGGCGAGCCCCCTCCTCCGCGCCAAGTCCGACGACTCCGGCGACCTCGAAGCTTCGGCCGGCGAACCTCGTTCCGCGTGCAACCCAGATCTGGATCTGGATCTCGTCTGGGTTGACTTTTCTACCCGAAACCCTAATTTTATTGCTATGTTCATCGTGCCGTAACTCCGCATCCGTAGCTCCATTTTGGGCATATAGCATATCAAAATGTTCGTCTCAGAGAGCACATCATTTCATCTCATTGCATCATTTTCATTTGAGTTCATCTTGATGCCTGAAATGCTGTTAGAAGAATGCTATTTGAGTTAATTGTCAGATCTGCTGCTCCAATTAGATATTTGTCATTTTTGCCATGATTATTTTGTGCATGGTATGCCCTGGAGCTCTACATGTGTTTTGTTATATGTTTTGCCATCTATCCAGAGGTGCAACCCATGTATTTTTGTGATGTGTGTGGTGACTAGCACAAGCTTGCAAAGTGGAGCATTCGATAATGCTGATTTCAGGGACTTAGCATTTCCACTAAGTCCTTGACCTGTTTATCTCATATGGCCATATGTTCATATTGTTTCCTAGTGATCCGTGCCTCTTTTGAGGATGATCAGTAAGGATGTTTTGTTAATGTTGTAGTGCTCTATCCATCCATGTCTTTGTTTGCAATTATGGAGTACCCTAGCTTGAGTCAATCGAGCTCTACTTTTGTTATTTCGTGAATCTGGGCAGATTGTGTACTTGTTAGCAATTTTGCCGAGGATGTTGTAGTTGATCCGTGCATGCTATGCTATTGTTCTTGCCATGTCTAGCTTGCATTTTGGGTATTCTTGATGGGTGTATGCTTAGCTTGTCATGACTTGCTCTGTAGTGAGTGCATCGAGCTCGTAAACATGCCTACTTGATATCTGTTTTCGGCATGTTCCAGTTTTCACTAAGTCTGTGATCTGATTATGTTTTTGCCATGTTCACATGCTTGCAAATGTATTTTCTGATCCCTTTTGGCTCAAGGTCACCAAGGGACTTTTGTTAAGCTCTTTGAGTAGCTCCATGCCATGCTTTACTTTGCCATGTTTAGATCCTGTAGCATATTGTTTTCATGCTCCAAAGAGTGCTATCTGATCTGAAATTCCAGACAAGTGTTAATTTCACTAAGTCTGAAATCTGTTTGTCAAATGCACTTTTGCCATGCTTGTTTGAACCTGTTAATGGATGAATTGGACGTAGCTCAGTGCTAGACTTTTGTTAAGCCTCATGAATGGATCCCTGCCATGTATTTTGATGCCATGTTTTGGGTGTTGTAGCATGTTCATCTTGTTGCATCTAGTTGGCTACTTGCTGTAAATAGCAGAACGTGGTCATATTTGAATTGCTTGCCATTTCCAAACCGTAACTCCGATTCCGGCGTTCTTTATATCGTTTTCAAGCGATTTCATCTCATCTTTCCAGTGGCACACTTGGATTCCCAAGTTGAGGCCAGGTTCATGCATTCTCTGTCAAATCTTGCATATGCATCACATATTGCATCCCGCATAGCATACCATCTTTGCATCATATTGTTTGAGCCTTGCACGTGGTTGGTTGTGTCCTTGTTGCTTGTTTGTCTTGTTTGGGTAGAGCCGGGAGACGAGTTCGCTAACGAGGAGCCCGTTGAGTTTGCTTTCGAGGATCCGGTCAACTCTGACAACTTTGCAGGCAAGATGATCATACCCTCGAAATCACTACTATCTTTGCTTTGCTAGTTGCTCGCTCTTTTGCTATGCCATTCTACGATGCCTACCACTTGCTTATCATGCCCCCCAAATTGCCATGTCAAACCTCTAACCCACCATGTCCTAGCAAACCGTTGGTTGGCTATGTTACCGCTTTGCTCAGCCCCTCTTATAGCGTTGCTAGTTGCAGGTGAAGATTGGAGACCGTTCCTTGTTGGAACATTATTTTACTTGTTGGGATATCATTATATTGCCATGTTATCTTAATGCATCTATATACTTGGTAAAGGGTGGAAGGCTCGGCCTCTCGCCTAGTGTTTTGTTCCACTCTTGCCGCCCTAGTTTCCGTCATATCGGTGTTATGTTCCCGGATTTTACGTTCCTTACGCGGTTGGGTTATAATGGGAACCCCTTGATAGTTCGCCTTGATTAAAGCTTTTCCAGCAATGCCCAACCTTGATTTTACCGTTTGCCACCTAGCCTCTTTTTCCCTTGGGTTTCCGGAGCCCGAGGGTCATCTTATTAACCCCCCCCCCCGGGCCAGTGCTCCTCTGAGTGTTGGTCCACCTCGTCAGCCGCCGGTGGCCACCAGGGGCAACTCTGGGCTGGCCTACCGGAAGTTTGGACAATCTGAGTGTGCCCTGAGAACGAGATATGTGCAGCTCCTATCGGGATTTGTCGGCACATTCGGGCGGTGTTGCTGGATTTGTTTTAACTTGTCGAAGTGTCTTGTAGAACCGGGATACCGAGTCTAATCGAATGTCTCGAGAGAAGGTCTATTCCTTCGTTGACCGTGAGAGCTTGTCATGGGCTAAGTTGGGACTCCCCTGCAGGGATTTGAACTTTTGAAAGCCGTGCCCGCGGTTATGGGCAGATGAGAATTTGTTAATGTTCGGTTGTAGATAACTTGAACTTTAACTTAATTAAAATGAATCAACAGTGTGAGTTACCGTGATGGTCTCTTCTCGGCGGAGTCCGGGAAGTGAACACGGAGTTGGAGTAATGCTTGTCGCAGGTTGCCCTCTAGTTTTTCGTTCGCGTTTTGCCTCCTTTTCTCGCTCTCTTTTGCGAACAGGATAGCCACCATATATGCTAGTCGCTTGCTGCAACTCCACATATTTACCCTGCCTTACCTATAAGCTTAAATAGTCTTGATCGCGAGGGTGCGAGATTGCTGAGTCCCTGTGGCTCACAGATTACTTCCAAACCAGACGCAGGGCCTGATGATTCCGTTCCAGATGACGCACTTGAGCTCAAGTGGGAGTTCGACGAGGACTCACGCCGATACTACGTGTCTTTCCCTGACGATCAGTAGTGGTGCCCAGTTGGGTTGATCGGGACCGTGTCGCATGCTGGGTTATCTTTTATTTTGGCGCCGTAGTCGGGCCATGAGTGTTTGAATGTTGTAATGCTATTTATGTTCTTGATTGACGTGGCGAGTGTAAGCCAACTATGTATCTCCCCTTTATTATTTATATTACATGGGATGTTGTGAAGATTGCCTAAATTGCGACATTGCTTTCAATGCGGTTATGTCTCTAAGTCGTGCCTCGACACGTGGGAGCTATAGCCGCATCGAGGGCGTTACAGCGGCCCAAGAGGTGAACGCCTTCTTCCCCTTGGTCGTCTTCTTCACGCGCTCCAGCTTTGCCGTCTTGTCCTTCGCCATATCTGCGGTGGTCGATGGGGTCGAGCGGGGCGGTGCAGCGCTGGAGCAGATGAGGCGGAGAGGCGAGGAGAGAGGGGAACAATGGAGAGTACGTTGAACACACCGGCTGCGTCGTCTTTTATAATCTGCGCGTCCGAGTCACTAACCTATGGGCCAGCAAGATCCTATCACATCCCATGACCGGCGTCCACGCGATACGTGGCGATAAAGGAGGCGCAAAAATCGAGGAGCCCCTCCCCACTTGCTCCACTTACCGCTCTACAGCCGGCCCGCGCGCTTCTCCAAAATTTTGAATCCCGTGAAATCCGGGATCTGGCAGAGCAATCGGCCGCATCAGAGGTATTCACATCCATTCGGGTCAGATACGCCACTCTATGAATCGCAGCTTATCTCACTCGAACAATTCACAAGCCAGAATCGATCGAGACGATTGACAAAGGGTATAACAGCTCATGTATCCACATACCTCTAACAAATGTCTCTGTGACATCAAGTCTGGTCTGAATCAATTTCAGCCCTTTCTCACTCGTACCCTGATCCATTCGGGGGCTAATGATGATGACATGTACCTAGGGTAGGGTTTTAGGCCTGACCAACATGCCCTACCCAAGGACACTACAGAAAGACTCCAAGACCTACAAAGTTAGAAAGGAGATACCGACTGGAATTGCCACGACATGCAAGTCACTCGACAGAAGATCCACTCGGTTACTCTACCCCCCACTTGACCATCGTCGTTCACTCGAAATATCTGATTCCACTCGGAGTACAGAAGACCTAGAGCTGCCCCAGGATGGCAACGGTCAGGTATTCACTCCGTCGTTGTAAAGATCATTAAATATGGGCGTTTCCAGTAACATTCTGGTCCTTAACTCTCTCATTGAACCCTTGCATAATGGAGGGTGACGAGGGTCCAACAGACTTTATATAAGCCGCCCCTCTCCTCCCGCACAAGGGTTCGCACCCCCTGTAACTCAACACCCCAATCAAACAAAGCCTCCGCGGCACCGAGACGTAGGGCTATTACCTCCTCCGAGAGGGGTCTAAACTCGTAAATCAGAGTGTACAATCTCGGCGTAGCTAGGCTCTGCCCTCTCCTACATATCCCTACCTCTATTGTCACATCTGCTCCCACGACACCAGGCTCGCCTGCTACCCACGTGTTTGGTTCTTGTCTTTGCCTGGTTGATGTGAGTTTATTGTTTAAAATATTTTTAAAGAATAGAAGTACAATTACTGGTCATTAATTAACTCTAGGCTCTTGCCGTAGCGCGCGAGGCGCATGGAAAGGGACGCCTCGACCAGGCTAACGAGGTTGCCTGGGCTAAATATTTTCTTCGTAATTTTTATTCCTAGTTGAGCCAGGCTAATCATATGGCAGGAACGGTCGGGCCATAGAGACATCTTTTCTACATGGACGCGAAGCAAACAGCTGCGAGGCAAAACACAGGCATCATCCAGGCCAGGTGTACACTAGCGTGGAAAGCATCCAAACACGCCCATATTGTGTTCATATTTTTTTTCAGTTCTATGTTTGGTATGTGCTCACACGTTTATATATTTGTATGGGCTCTATACTGATAATAACATGTTGATGATTTACTTAAGATTATAGTAAAGACAATTTTTCCTCTCTCTCAAGGCGACTTTGCAAAACCTTCCTTCCCTCCATCTTCTCCGGTGAACCCGTGGATTCGCCTCCCCCGGCTGCCGCTCCGGCTGCTGGTGGTGGGGAGGAGAATCCTGGTGTCTTGACTCCCGCTAGTAGATAGGTAGGGTTTTAGTCCTCGCAGAGGCGACGTTTGGACGGATGGTGGTCCGATCCTCCTCAAGTTCGTCCGTTGGGACGTATTAGACGGAGCTCCGGCATAGAATCCTACTAGCTCTTTGGGGCGGCAAGGTTAGCCGTGCGTACGTAACGGCGATATTTGGTGTTAGGTTCTTCAAATTGACTCAAGGATTAAAAGATGACGACTGCGGCTCCAGGGCACTGGTCTTTAGGGGCACGTGCACGAAGACTTCCTGACTGTCATTGACAAGGTCAAACCGGTTTCGGTATGGGAATGGCGACAACGGCGCGTCGACGGCTCGTTCTGGCGATGACAATGGTCATTCGATGATTCATGGATCTCGATGTAATTTTTATTATGTTTGTGGTGTTCTAAACTTCCGGTGAATCTTTATAATAGATCTGATCTTTTTTGAAAAAAATATGATTTACTTAAAAATTAAATTAATCGAAAAAGTGCTAATATATCCGGCAGAATTCAGTATAGACTTACGAGTTCGCAATATACGAATTAAAGGTCCATTCAGAATACTACGGTAAACCACCAGAGCCGGAGTAGAAAAAAAATAAGATTATATGCGTACGGTAAACCACCAGCAACTAATCAAGTCGACACCAAGATCTGCCGGAAGCAAAGCCGCCCATGGCGAAGCCGAAGAAGTCCCGGAACTCCGCCCCAGATCCATCGGTCGCCGCCCGGCTCCCATGGCAACCCTCAGCGCCGCCGCTCGCCACTGCCCTCCTTATCTCCTTCGCTGCCCTCCTTCTCCGCGCGCTTGTCTCCGTCGGACCCTACTCGGGTCAGGGCGCAGCACCCAAATTCGGCGACTACGAGGCTCAGCGGCACTGGATGGAGCTCACCCTCCACCTCCCCTCCTCCGACTGGTACCGCAACACCTCCGACAACGACCTCGCTTACTGGGGCCTCGACTACCCGCCCCTCTCCGCCTACCAGAGCCGGCTCCACGCCCGCCTCATCAACGCCTCCCTCCCCGACGCCGTCGCCCTCCGATCCTCTCGCGGGTTTGAGTCCCACGAATCGTACGCGCCCCTCTGCACTAACATTTAGCACATCGTGGTGCGCAGAACTCCGTGTCTGTTTCAAGTCTCTGTGGTCTGTTTCCTGCAGGAAGTTGCTTATGCGGTGGACAGTACTCTCGTCTGATCTCATGGTGTTCTTCCCCGCGGCGCTATGGTTCGTGTGGGCGTACATCAAGGATGGGGTTGGCGGTAGTGGGGAGAGGCGAGAGGGGTGGATGTGGCTGCTCGCCATGGTTCTTCTCAACCCGTGTTTAGTACTGATCGACCACGGCCATTTTCAGGTGGGGATTATACTAGTGGTCTATGTGCATTGGAGCAGGCCAAAATAGTGTTGACTGCATTGCTCAGTGTGTTACACAATGACGGATTGTCCTTTTGTTTCAGTATAACTGCATCAGTCTTGGGCTGACACTCGGGGCGATTGCTGGTATTCTGTCGAGGAACGAACTTGTTGCTGCTGCTCTCTTCAGTCTTGCAATTAACCATAAGCAGGTTCTTCCTTATCTGGAACAAAGATAAATATATTTGTTTTATCTCCAGGGAGATGAAACTGCCTTTACTCTTTAAAATTATTTCTTACTCTCAAGCTTCGGCAACAAACATGATATAGGCCATACATCTTAGAGATCTTTGCCTTTGCAAACCCCACAGATTCCCAAAGGGGGTTCCTGGGGTGTATAGTGGATACTAACTTAACCCAAGCGACTGCTAGCATGAATGACAAAGTCAGTGATCACGAGTGGCAGTAGCATCAACAGTGAATGCCAGTAGCCACAGACCTGTAAGAGACAATCCCAAAGTAATACAAATAGAGTAGGCTGTCACGAAAAGTGCATGCAGTGTTGGTACAATTCTTAGGAGTACTCAACTTTTGAGGGCTACTAGCTGAATTTCCAACTAGCTCAAGCTGGCAATATAATGGGCTGCTAGAGATGGAAATTGGGAGTGAATCCATTAATTGTCCCACTTACTTTGATGGGAAATAGAGTAAACCTGCTGAATCAGTTACAAGTCTTGCATGGATTTTTATCCACTACAGTTTCCTGCACTACTTCCATAAAACTAACCTGCGCCTCTCCCTGTTCATATAGAGCTTTTCAAAATATTGTGATTCTATAAATTCATTGGCCATGTTTGATATATTGCAGATGAGCATGTACTTTGCGCCAGCTTTTTTTGGGCATCTTCTTGGAAAATGCCTGAAGCGGAAGTGTCCAATTGTTGAGATCATGAAACTTGGTTTTGTTGTACTGGGAACTTTTGCTCTTGTTTGGTGGCCTTATTTGCATTCTTATGAGGCTGCCATGCAGGTAATTGCTGCATGTGTGATCTGGTTATTTTGTTGTTCAAGCAAACTAGTCTATACTGAAGAAATCTTGTTCAACTAAAATGTAGTGGTCTCCTTACTGAGCTGGTCAATTCACCAATGAAGCTTATTCTATATATAATTGGCTCAGTTCACTAAACATGTTAATTCCACTGTCAGGTAATCTCTCGATTGGCTCCGTTTGAGAGGGGTTTATATGAGGATTATGTTGCAAATTTCTGGTGTACCACCTCAGTTCTTATCAAGTGGAAGCGATTGTACGCAATAAAGCCGCTGAAACTTATGAGTCTTTCTGCTACCATCCTGGCTTTCTTGCCTTCATTTATTCAGCAAGTCAAGTCACCAAGTAATCTTGGCTTCCTCTATTCTCTGTTGAACAGCTCGTTCTCTTTCTATCTATTCTCGTACCAAGGTATGTTCTACTGCTGGGTTGATACTCTTTTTGTTGCAAGTATATGTGATGTTTCTTTGATCTTCGTGTTTCTTTGTTTTATAATTGCAGTGCACGAGAAATCAATTTTGCTTCCTCTTTTACCCGCAAGCCTTTTAGCATTACACGAACCTCACCTGCATGGATGGTTCACGTACTATGCACTTTTTTCGATGTACCCGCTTATCTGCCGTGATCAGCTTCTTCTACAATATATAGCTGTTCTTGGATTATTCGTTCTTATTTACTACTCACCTGGTGGAAACTATGGAAAGGGGACGAACATTTCGTCTGGAACAATGGCAGTTCTGAGCCTGCCATTGTTATGCTCGATCTTGCTTCACACTGTGTACCTGCAAATAGAGCCTCCAAAGAGGTATCCCTTCCTCTTTGAAGCACTGATAATGTTCATCTGCTTCTCACAGTTTATTATTTTGACCCTGTACACAAATTATAAGCAATGGATGTTGGACTTCCACCCTAGACCTGTAGGTAGCAAGAAGGACCTATGATTGGAAATTTTGACAGCTAATTTTACAGAAAATAGTCATTGTACCATTGTAACCTTGAGTGTGTTCCTTCTGTAACGGAATTGATTCACTTTTTATGAAATGGATGAAATCTTTGCATGTGGAGCAGATACGAATAAATTTTATACGACCAGTAAATTGTGTTTAAGAATTATCCTATGTTCGGTTGTATGATAAAACTAGATAGCAAAATGCAAGCTATGCGGCGGCGGCATTAGCTTTTGCAGCAAATCTGATAGTATTATCCCTCAGGAAATACAACATAGATAGATGTCTTGTTAGTTGTCGAGTCAGTGTGCCTGTTTAATTGCACTATCGGGGGAGAACTTAGGACTGGTAATCTGATCCAAATTCCTGACATAGAATTGGACTAGCAATGAAACATGGCACTTGTGCCGCAACAGTGTTTTTTGTACATGTGCAACATAGAAATTGCTGTATCATAACATTATTTCTGAGATGTTTTCATGCAACAAATGTAGTGCGCTCAAAACATTTTTGTGTGTGATGAAACAAGAAGCATTCTTCCGTGCAATGAACTCGTCTGGCAAAAGTTAGGACCAATCTAATACCATAAATAGGATTTCCCCCCTATTAGTAGGGTATAAGTACTCATTCAGAACTGTTTGTTTGGTGGCCCTGGCGGTGTTAGCCGTAAGTAACAACGTTTTGATTAGAACATCGCCAATCGCCATACAAAATCACTCTAATAAGAGAGTGCTAATGGTAAATCACATAGAATAAAAATTCTTCACATCTCGACATAGTATTAGGCAAGCTACTTGCTGAGGAGGAAGAAAATGGTTCGGCCAGCATAGAAACCCTACCAGAAACCAGCTACTTTGGTTCGACCTTTGACTGGAAGGAATATCCTCCGCTGTAGTCGTCGAATGAGTCTGTGCTCATGTCCTTCTCCTTCTTTGGGAGAGGGTCGTTGTAAGGGTGGCGAGGAGCGCTTTTAGTGACGTCAAAGTCCGTCGCAGACGTGGAGGCGGATGTCGAGGCGCTGCTGAGCCCCTCGCTCTGCAGCATCATCTCGATCTCCTTGACGACGTCGCTCATCGAAGGTCGGGCGGCGGCGCCCTCCTCCACGCACCGGAGGGCCAGCTGCACGAACTTGCTGAACGCGGCGAGATGGTTGGTGTTCATGATCCTGGAGTCTATCATGCCCCTGAGGCCGCAGAACTCGGCGTCGGCAGCGTCGAAAACCCTCTTGGCCTCCCTGACGATGTACTTCCCCTTTTCGATCGGCTGCCTGGCGATGATCAGCTCGAGCATGACCACACCGAAGCTGTAGACGTCGCTCTTCTCGGTGAGTTGCTGGGACATGTAGTACTCGGGGTCCAGATAACCCTGCAGGCGAAGAACAAAAAACACACCAAGTCACATTCACTGGAACTCTGGAAGGAACATGTGCAACTGCAGGGATGAATGCCTGAGCCGATCACTGAGTCTTACCAGCGTTCCTTTGACTTGGGTGCTGACGTGCCCCTTGTCGCTATCAGACACTAATTTGGAGAGGCCGAAGTCGGCGACCTTGGCGGTGAGGTGCTCGTCCATGAGGATGTTGCTGGACTTGACGTCCCGGTGGATGATGGGCGGGTCGGCGAGCTCATGCAGGTAGGCGAGGCCGCGGGCCGCGCCCAGCGCCACCCGGAGCCGCTTCTTCCAGTCGAGATGCAGGCCGCTCTTCCCTGCAGCCACGGGCGGAAGGTTGCCGGACTTGTACTTGACTTGATATGGTTATCGAGACGAGACAAGACGAGAGGAAGGCTTACCGGTGAGGCTGTCGCGCAGCGTGCCGGCGGACATGTACTCGTAGACGAGCATCTGCTCGCCCTGCTCGAAGCAGAAGCCGACGAGGCCGACGAGGTTCTTGTGGTGCACCCGGGAGAGCAGCTCGATCTCGGTCTTGAACTCGTGCCCGCCCTGCATGGAACCTTGCTGCGCCTTCTTGATGGCGATGAACTGCCCGTTGGGCAGCATGCCCCTGTACACCTTGCCGTACCCTCCGTACCCCAGCTCGTTGGCCTCCGCGAAGTTGTTGGTGCTCCGCTTCAGCTCCTCGCACGAGAACCACCTCGCCCCTTTCAGCCGCGGCGCGCCGCCCCGCTCCTCGCTCCGAGCCCACGACGCTGCAGCACCACCACTTTCACTTCACTCGTACTCGTCCGGCCGGCCGGTGAAGAAAATGCTTTCAGTTCTCTGACAAGTTTATTTTAAGAGAAGGCGTACCGAAAGGCCCGCCAAGCTCTTCCGTGGCCTTCTGCGCGCGCCGCCTCTGCATGAACGCGTAGACGGCAGCTCCGACGAGCGCGATGAGCAGGACGCCGCAGCCAACCGCGATCCCGATGATGGCGCCCTTGCTCTTGGACGCCGGCCCGTTCCGATCTGCAAGCCACACATCCCACATGGTGGTATCTCACTCAGCCACATACGTACGTACTCAAAGGTTGAGCAAACAACAGGTAAAAGGTATTATCGTTGTTCGCTGGTGACCTGGGAAGGGGTACGGGGAGGCGATGAAGTAGTAGGGGCCGAACTCCTTGGGCGGCTTGAAGGTCTGGTTGCTGAGGTCGAAGCCGATGCGCATCACCTCGGTGCGGTTGAAGTAGGGCCCGCCCGAAGGGAAGAGCTTCACCTGGACCTGCATGTAGGAGTCGCTGTTGAAGAAGGGGTCCTGCAGGGCCACGGAGCCCGGGGAGAGCTCCAGCTTGGTCCACAGCTTGCTCTCCAGCTCCTGGAACGCAGTGCCGTTGCCCACGTCCGCGAAGAAGGGCGCGCGGAAGTACATCACCCCCTGGTACGGGTACGCGCACCCGCAGCTCTGCGGGCTCATGCTCTGCTCCGGCGGGCACGCCCCCGAGAAGCACTTCACCAGACTCGTCGTGTACGCCGGCGAAGGCGCGTGCTGCGTCACGTTGCAGTACGCCGTGTTCGGCAGGTGGTCGCACACCGGGTTCCCGGCCAGCCTGAACGATGCCATGCCGTGGCAGGAGTTTGTAAGTAAGATGGCAGCACTGCCACTGTCTGGAAACCGGAATTGGCCACTGCTATCTTGGTACTCACGCGAGCGTGCCGTTGTAGCTGGAGGTCACCGTGACGGAGGAGAAGTCGTTGTCCTTGAAGCTCACCATGCTCAGCTCGCTGCTGATGCTCCTCCCCAGGTCGAGGGTGCCATTGAACGCGTTGCCGTCCAGGATCCTGCAAAGAGGCCTTGTCAGATTCGCCACAAAGACCCACCAGTTTCACCATTTTTTGGTGCAAAGAAAAAATGCAGACAAGGTTTTTGCGCGAATTTACACTTGCTGCAGCTGCGGGCTGCTGAACAGCTTCATCGGCACCGTGCCGTAGAGTCTTCCGGATTGTATGATCCTTGGTTTGGCATCACAAGACACTGTCAGATTTAGCCATCCAAGCATATATACTGTGAAGTTGCAAAGTTATTTCAGGGGAACTTACAGAGCTGAGAGCTGTGGCAACTTCCAAAACCACTGCGGGCTCGGGGAAGGATCAAATGTGTTGTTGCTCAGATCGCTGCGGTGCAATTAGACCAGATGAATTACTATCAGATCAAGCCTGGTGGTTCGAACAAATTAGCAGCAGAAATCTTCTGCGGTGTAAATTGCTTAGTGCTTACACATAATTGAGAAGAGTCATCCCAGATAGATTGGGCAACGGTCCGTTAAGCTGGTTGTTGGCTAAGTTGCTGAAACATATATGAAGATAATGTGCTTACAATGGCTATAGCTTTGTACTTGCACTTACTTACACAGTGCATCGTAGACAACTTACAGCTCGTTTACTTTGGTGAGGTTATTCAGGTTCGCTGGAACTGGGCCGGAGAGGGAATTTCTATCCAGCCGTCTGTCCAAACAAACATATAGAAGATTCATATCTGGCAGACCATCCAACAAAATAAGATGAATTGGGCAGAGTTTCGTCTGACAAGGACACTTACACAACTTCGAGTGTACTAACAAACCCAAGAGAGTCCGGGATGTCACCGGTGAATTTATTTCCATCGAAAAGCCTGCACCGAATATCTTGAGGTGTCAGCACACATGTCGCGAAGCAGGAGAAAGATGAATCTATAGGCAGAGAGGGCTTCGGGAACTCACAGATGAATCAGTGTCATCTCAGGGCTGAAGAGAGCATCTGGGATGGGACCAGACAATTGGTTCTTATTGAAGTGGCTACAGATCACCAGAAACAGTACGGTTAGAGATACGTTCCACTTCTCATCTCTGCTTCAGAAATGACAATACCCCCCCAAAAAAAACAACTTGTATAACCTACAAGTGTTTGGTTTTTGTAAGCTTGTCTAGACCCATTCCCCCGTTTGATGAGATTGGCAATGGGCCAGTCAGCTGATTGTCGGCGACATCAAACCAATAGAGGCTGGAGAGATTGCCCAGAGATGCTGGTATTTTTCCAGAGAACTGATTCGAGTTCAGAGCCCTGAAATAGAGTTTGATCAATGTCATTTTTTTCCTGCAAAAACTGAATCACAGTGGCACAAATGTGCAGTATCATCTGTGGGGCACCAGTGAATCTCTTACATGTAAGATAGGTTGGGAAGATTCCCTAGCTCATCAGGGATGTTGCCGTGAAAGCTGCAACCTGCCAGAATCCTTCAAACCATGCGGCACAAAGTACAAGACATGAGCATAGTGACATAACCTAACCGAAAACAAGAAGGCCGTGCACGTTTAGAAACTTACAAGGTTGCAAGCTGCTTCAAATTACCGATGGTCGGAGTGAGCACACCTCCAAGGTCTTTGTTGAATGACAGGTCCCTGCATACACATAGAATTGCTCATGTCATGGCTCAGTAATGCAAGCAGAGCTGCAAGAAGAGGGATTATGTTGAAGAAAAGGTTTAGCTTGACACTCTAGTGCTCTGCCGCTACATACAGGGATTGCAGCTCGGTCAGCTGCCCGATGTCAGCAGCTAGAAGTCCTTTGATGCCCATGGTTGACACTTTTCTGAAAGACACGGTTGTATAATAATGGTAAGTTTTGTTGACCTGGCACTTTGGCGGAAGTTGCAGTGAAATTCTTGTCGAGCTTTGCCGACACTTACATGGAGATCACCCTGTTGTTGCTGCATGTCACCCCATCCCATGGCGAAACACCGCAGGGATCATCAGACTGTCCCCATGTCGGCGGCGAGTTCTGCCACTGATCCATTAGCGCTCGGAGAACAGAAGCTGCGATCGACTCAAGGTAGTAGAGTTAGCACACGTGAGTTATACTACTTGGGTAAAGAAAGAGGAGAAGAGCTCAAAATTCTTGTCTCATCATCGATGAATTGTACTAGTTGTGAAACTAAGCAAGAATGGATGAGGCAGGGTACTCACTGTCCTGGCTGTCCGTGAGTCCATGGCTTGCTCGCACGCACACCGAGAGCAGCAAGGCCAGAGCGAGCAGCACCCCTCTCAGACCCATCCTCGCACACCCACCAGCTTCCTCCATGCACGCACGCACGCACGCACGCACGGACGGACGCAAGAAGTGAGCCGATCGGGCTCGCAGGGGGGCGAGGTGCGGTTTTAGGTGCTCAGCAAAAGCTGTGGAGCGCAAGGCAACCACCGGCACCACAACCGCAGCCCATGATGCGGCTCATGATGGGACGTGCATTCACCAAGCTAAAATGATAGGATCCTGCGAGCTCTGGAGAGAAAGATACAGGCGGGAGAGGTGGTGCCAAATGCCAACGACTTGACTTGAAAGCAAGCCAAGCCTCAAGCTCCCACTGTCTCCCTCGGTGGCTGGCTGTAGCTGAGCACGCCGATACCGGTCGTCCCCGTACGTCTCGCTGTCCGCCGAAGCCACCGAGCGAGCGGTCAAAAGGGCGGAGGATACGGCCGCGCGAACGTGTCCCTTGCTCTACGGCAACTCCTCCCCACCTCAATCTTGAGTTCAGTCGGTACGAGTGCACTAGTGTGCTGGTCTTTCATGTCATGCTCATGCTGCTGCTCCAAAAGTCTGTTTTTATTCATGCGGTTTAAAGGAGTTTAGTGATGATGATTAGGGGTGCGATTCAAGGCACGTAAAGAGGGAAATTTGGTGGGGATTAAACTAATGATTCCCATGATTGACCTTCTTTATCACCCACTTTTGCACTGGAGAGAATGTTCTTTCAGTTATATAGAGTAGATTATATTTTGGACTATGCTGACAAGGCATGCCTTAATTAGAGCAGGGTTAAGGAAAAGGTCTTCACAAGAGATAATAGGACCGTGTCTCGCTGATGTTAATCTGTGATCGACATTGAAGTGAAAGCGAAGCCGACGCTGTCCGCGGAAGGCAGTGCATGGTTGAATCTCCTCACAAAACAAGGAAGATAAACTGAGCTTGATCTCACATGTTTTTCCATGATCTTTCTTGCGTTCAGTTGAGTTAATTAACTCTAACAAGTGGCTAATTTGTAAACACTGAAAATATACGTTGCACTTACTCTAGGTGCAATACATATTTTAGAAGGCAATACGCCCTCTTCTTACCGACTAGGCTGCCTTTTCAGAGTCATGATGGTGATTTCTGTCGCTGATGATGAAAGGCTGTGAACCACGGTGGCAGGACAATTGGTCTGAGGCGGGGTAAGTTCCACGCCATTATTTGATGCTCTTGCAGTAACATTAAGATTACAACTATGAAACTAGACCAAGTTGTTATCGCGTGGTTTACAGTTTGGGAAATATCTAGATACCCTGGTGATGAGAGTGTTAGGAAGAACCAAAACACCATCACGGGGTCTTTTACACGCGGGGTACAACTCGTGCCTAAGAGAGATGATGCCCGTGTTGAAAACAACGTTATTAACCACACCTGGTCACAGTCACGAATGGTGATGCCCTTTCTAGGATCTTTTGACGCCAAAAGGAGGAGGAAACACAATCAACAAGTTATGCAACAGGCTCCATGAATGAAACCTCGAGAGAAGTAGCGGAACTACATGAAAATATATCCAAGTTTATTTTCCTAATAAATTTTGATACATGAAGCCCGAAATTTAAAAGAAAGAAAACTGAAACTCTTTTTTTTTGTGAGAAAACTTCCGATCTATTCATCTTCAATCATGGTAGTACAACCTCGGCGTGCTAAAGACGGCACACGTCCTACGACTACGTTGGCTATAGTTCAAATGGACGGAACCGTCTAAGATGTGGGTCGGCATGGGCAACCCTTGTGATGACGAGGATAGGAATTTTTTCTATGCCTTCACTACTATCACCGTTGGGAACGGTGCCAAGACTCCTTTCTGGGAAGCGCCTTGGGTGCACGGCAAGAAGCCTAAAGACATTGCGCCTCTCATCCATGAGGCTTCCACAAGAAAAAAATTGGGAGGTAAGAGAAGCTCTCAAGGAGGGAGCTTGGATCAAGAAAATCAAGATGACCGCCAACTTCTGGATGACCCACATTCGTCAATTTGCTGAACTCTGGCTACTTATCTCGGAGTTCCCGCTCGAGGAGCACATGGAAGATGAGATTACTTGGAAGCACGCCACAGATGGTCGATACTCGGCGGCAACGGCTTACCTCGCGCAATTCCTGGGAACCTTCTACTCCCCTATGGATCACATGGTTTGGACCGCTTGGGCACCGCTGAAGGTGAAATTCTTTACTTGGCTCGTAATACAAGACATGCAATACAAGATAGAATCTGGACAACTGATAGGTTGGCGCGTCATGGATGGCCAAACTGTCATCTTTGCCCCCTATGCAGAAGAGAACAAGAATCCATGTTACACCTTTTCGTCAAATGTCGTCTCACCCTCCGCCTATGGAATTTGGTTAATGAGTGACTACATCTTGAAGACCTTGACACATCTACTTGGCACCTTGAGGACTCTATAAAGGATTGGTGGGTGAATAGATCAAGCAAGAGCACCCCCAACCAAAAAGCCATGGCCTCCCTCCATGCTAATTGGATGCACCATTTGGAATGAAAGGAACACCCGGGTATTTCGACAAAAGAGTATGCCTCCAACAACATTGCTTAACAACATCAAGTGTGAGGCCATCCTCTGGTAACCGTCGGGGCAAAAAAATTGGGCACCATCATACCGGGAGAGTAACACTTTTTGTTTTTCAGTTCTGAGGTGTATTTCAGTTGTGAGGTGTTTTTCAAACTCTATTCTCCCTTAATTAATATATGAGGCAAATCTTCTGCCTCGGTTTCGAAAAAAAAGAAAATAAATAACATCCAGATCTGTAGACTACCTAGCGACGACTACAAGAACTGAAGCGATTCGAAGGCGCGCCGCTGTCATCGCCCCTCCCTCGCCGGAACCGGGCAAAACTTATTGTAGCAGACAGTCGGAAAGTCATCGTGTTAAGACTCCATAGGACCAGCACATCAGAATATTAAACGCCGCCGATGAAGAGTAGCGTAGACCAGAAGGACCCAACCTAAAGACACACGAACACAGACGTACTACAACCAGACCTGAGCAAATCCACTAAGGATAGATCCATCGGAGACACACCTCCATACGCCCACCGACAATGCTAGACACACCATCGGGATGATGGCTAGGAGGGGAGAACCTTATTCCATCTTCAAGAATCCGCCGCCGTCTCGTCTTCCTCAGCAGAACACAAACCCTAAGAAAACTCAAAGGAACATCTAAAAATAGAGCCCTCCCGCCGGCAAGAGTCGGGATCCACCATGCCGCCATGTCCCTAAGGTCATCGGAGACGAAGCGGACATGCGAGAAATTTTGCACATGCGTAGTAGGTCTATGTATATCTAGAATTTTATTCTTACATTTTTTTGAAAATGTGAATTTTATTTCCAAGTTTTCAAAAATAACAGGGTCCATGAAGCCCAAGATCCAAAACATATTTTCAACTTTTAACCCCCTAATTACACATTTGTGACACCAATTACCCATTTAGTTAAAAATTCCCCCTAACTATTTGATTTAGTGAAATTGTCCCTAAATATACCTTTTTAAAGATTATGGCCCGTTGAGTCATGCAGGATAGCCTCGCCAGGCGCAGACTAAGGTGGTCCATAATAGAAGCACACACGTAGTGAAGGAAATATGCCCTAGAGGCAATAATAAAGTTGTTATTTATATTTCCTTATATCATGATAAATGTTTATTATTCATGCTAGAATTGTATTAACCGGAAACTTAGTACATGTGTGAATACATAGACAAACAGAGTGTCCCTAGTATGCCTCTACTAGGCTAGCTTGTTTATTAAAGATGGTTAAGTTTCCTAACCATAGACATGTGTTGTCATTTGATAAACGGGGTCACATCATTAGAGAATGATGTGATGGACAAGACCCATCCGTTAGCTTAGCACTATGATCGTTTAGTTTATTGCTATTGCTTTCTCCATAACTTATACATGTTCCTATGACTATGGGATTATGCAACTCCCGAATACCGGAGGAACACTTAGTGTGCTATCAAACGTCACAACGTAACTGGGTGATTATAAAGATGCTCTACAGGTGTCTCCGATGGTGTTTGTTGAGTTGGCATAGATCAAGATTAGGATTTGTCACTCTGATTGTCGGAGAGGTATCTTTGGACCCTCTCGGTAATGCACATCACTATAAGCCTTGCAAGCAATGTGACTAATGAGTTAGTTACGGAATGATGCATTACGGAACGAGTAAAGAGACTTGCCGGTAACGAGATTGAACTAGGTATGATGATACGATCGAATCTCGGGCAAGTAACATACTGATAGCAAAGGGAACAACGTACATTGTTGTGTGGTTTGAACGATAAAGATTTTCATAGAATATGTAGGAACCAATATGAGCATCCAGGTTCCGCTATTGGTTATTGACCGGAGAAGTGTCTCGGTCATGTCTACATAGTTCTCGACCCCGTAGGGTCCGCACGCTTAACGTTCGATGACGATTTTTATTATGAGTTTATGTGATTTGATGTACCGAAGGTTGTTCGGAGTCCCAGATGAGATCACGGATATGACGAGGAGTCTCGAAATGGTCGAGACATAAAGATTGATATATTGGACCATGTTATTCAGACACCGGAAGTGTTTTGGGTGGTTTCGGATAAAACTGGAGTGCCAGAGGGTTACCGGATCCCCCCGGAAGATAATGGGCCACCATGGGCCTTAGAGGAGAGAGGGTCGGCCAGGAGGTGGCGCCCCCTAGTCCAAATTGGACGAGGGGTGGGGGCGGCGCCCCCTCCTTCCTTCTCTCCCCTTCCTCTTTCCTTCCCTTCCTTGTTGGACTAGGAAAGGGGGGAACCTACTCCTAGTAGGAGTAGGATTCCCCCCTTGGGGCGTGCCCCTTGAGGCCGCCCGACGCCCTCCTCCCCTCCTTTATATATGAGGGAGGGGAGCACCCCATAGACACACAAGTTGATTTCTTAACTGTGTGCGGTGCCCCCTCCACAGATTTCCACCTCGGTCATATTATCGTAGTGCTTAGGCGAAGCCCTACGTCGGTAACTTCATCATCATCATCAACACATTGTCGTGTTGATGAAAATCTCCCTCGGCCTCAGCTAGATCTAGAGTTCGAGGGACGTCACCGAGCTGAGCGTGTGCAGATCGCGGAGGTGTCGTGCGTTCGGTACTTGATCGGTTGGATCGCGAAGACGTTTGACTACATCAACCGCGTTACTCAACGCTTCCGCTTTCGGTCTACGAGTATACGTAGACACACTCTTCCCTCTCGTTGCTATGCATCTCCTAGATTGATCTTGCGTGATCGTAGGAATTTTTTTGAAATACTGCGTTCCTCAACAGTGGCATCCGAGCTAGGTCTATGCGTAGATGTTATATGCACGAGCAAAACACAAAGAGTTGTGGGCAATAATAGTCATACTACTTACCAACATGTCATACTTTGATTCGGCGGTATTGTTGGATGAAGCGACCCAGACCGACATTACATGACCACGTTCATGAGACTGGTTCTACCGACGTGCTTCGCACACAGGTGGCTAGTGGGTGTCTGTTTCTCCAATTCTAGTTGAATCGAGTGTGACTACGCCCGGTCCTTGTTGAAGGTTAAAACATCACACTTGACGAAAAATCGTTGTGGTTTTTGATGCGTAGGTAAGAACGGTTCTTGCTAAGCCCGTAGCAGCCACGTAAAACTTGCAACAACAAAGTAGAAGACGTCTAACTTGTTTTTGCAAGGCATGTTGTGATGTGATATGGTCAAGATGTGATTATATAAATTGTTGTATGAGATGATCATGTTTTTTAACACAATTATCGGCAACTGGAAGGAGCCATATGGTTGTCGCTTTATTGTATGAAATGCAATCGTCATGTAATTGCTTTACTTTATCACTAAGCGGTAGCGATAGTCGTGGAAGCAATAGTTGGTGAGACGACAACGATGCTACGATGGAGATCAAGGTGTCAAGCCAGTGACAATGGTAATCATGACGGTGCTTTGGAGATGGAGATCAAAAGCACAAGATGTGATGATGGCCATATCATATTCACTTATATTGATTGCATGCGATGTTTATCCTTTATGCATCTTATTTTGCTTAGTACGACGATAGCATTATAAGATGATCTCTCACTAAATTTGAAGGTATAAGTGTTCTCCCTGAGTATGCACCGTTGCTACAGTTCGTCGTGCCGAGACACCACGTGATGATCAGGTGTGATAAGCACTATGTTCACATACAACAGGTGCAAGCTAGTTTTGCACAAGCATAATACTCGGGTTAAACATGACGAGCCTAGCATATGCAGATATGGCCTCGGAACACTGAGACCGAGGTCGAGCGTGAATCATATACTAGATATGATCAACATAATGATGTTCACCATTGAAAACTTCTCCATCTCACGTGAAGATCGAACATGGTTTAGTTGATGTGGATCACGTGATCATTTAGATGACTAGAGGGATATCTATCTAAGTGGGAGTTCTTAAGTAATATGATTAATTGAACTTTAATTTATCATGAACTTAGTACCTGATAGTATTTTGCATGTCTATGTTCTTTTAGATAAATGGCCCGTGATGTTGTTCCATTGAATTTTAATGCGTTCCTAGAGAAAGCTAAGTTGAAATATGATGGTAGCAACTACACGGACTGGGTCCGTAACTTGAGGATTATCCTCATTGCTGCACAGAAGAATTATGTCCTGGAAGCACCGCTAGGTGAAAAACCCGTTGCAGCAGCAACACCAGATGTTATGAACGTCTGGCAGAGCAAAGTTGATGACTACTCAATAGTTCAGTGTGCCATGCTTTACGGCTTAGAATTGGGACTTCAACGGCGTTTTGAACGTCATGGAGCATATGAGATGTTCCAGGAGTTGAAGTTAATATTTCAAGCAAATGCCTGAATTGAGAGATATGAAGTCTCCAATAAGTTTAATAGCTGCAAGATGGAGGAGAATAGTTCTGCCGGTGAACATATACACAGAATGTCTGGGTACCACAACCACTTGACTCAACTGGGAGTTAATCTTCCTGATGATAGTGTCATTGGCAGAGTTTTTCAATCACTGCCACCAAGCTACAAAAGCTTCATGATGAACTATAATATGCAAGGGATGGATAAGACAATTCCTGAGCTCTTCGCGATGCTAAAAGCTGCAGAGGTAGAAATCAAGAAGGAGCATCAAGTGTTGATGGTCAACAAGACCACTAGTTTCAAGAAGAAAGGCAAAGGGAAGAAGGGGAACTTCAAGAAGAACGGCAAGCAAGTTGCTGCTCAAGTGAAGAAGCCTAAGTCTGGACCTAAGCCTGAGACTGAGTGCTTCTACTGCAAAGGGACTGGTCACTGGAAGCAGAACTGCCTCAAGTATTTGGCAGATAAGAATGATGGCAAAGTGAAAGGTATATTTGATATACATGTTATTGATGTGTACCTTACTAATGCTCGCAGTAGCGCATGGGTATTTGATATTGGTTCTGTTGCTAATATTTGCAACTCAAAACAGGGGCTACGGATTAAGCGAAGATTGGCTAAGAACGAGGTGACGATGCATGTGGGAAATGTTTCCAAAGTCGATGTGATCGCGGTCGGCACGCTACCTCTACATCTACCTTTGGGATTAGTATTAGACCTGAATAATTGTTATTTGGTGCCAGCGTTAAGCATGAACATTATATTTGGATCTTGTTTGATGCGAGACGGTTATTCATTTAAATCGGAGAATAATGGTTGTTCTATTTATATGAGTAATATATTTTATGGTCATGCACCCTTGATGAGTGGTCTATTTTTATTGAATCTCGATAGTAGTGATACACATATTCATAGTATCGAATCCAAAAGATATAAGTTTAATAATAATAGTGCAACTTATTTGTGGCACTACCGTTTAGGTCATATTGGTGTAAAGCGCATGAAGAAACTTGATACGTCTCCAACGTATCTATAATTTTTGATTGTTCCATGCTATTATATTATCAACCTTGGATGTTTTATATGCATGTATATGCTATTTTATATGATTTTTGGGACTAACCTATTAACCCAGAGCCCAGTGCCAGTTTCTGTTTTTTCCTTGTTTTAGAGTATCGCAGAAAAGGAAAATCAAACGGAGTCCAATTGACCTGAAACTTCACGGAACATATTTTTGGACCAAAAGAAGCCCACGGAGTATTGGAGTTGGACCAGGAGAGTCCCGGGCTGCCCACGAGGGTGGGGGGCGCGCCCCCCTGCCTCGTGGACAGCCCGGAGGTCCACCGACGTACTTCTTCCCCCCATATATACCCATATACCCTAAAAACTTTGAGGAGCACAATAGATCGGGAGTTCCGCCGCCAGAAGCCTCCGTAGCCACCGAAAACCAATCTAGACCCGTTCCGGCACCCTGCCAGAGGGGGGAATCCCTCTCCGGTGGCCATCTTCATTATCCCGGTGCTCTCCATGGCGAGGAGGGAGTAGTTCTCCCTCGGGGCTGAGGGTATGTACCAGTAGCTATGTGTTTGATCTCTCTCTCTCTCTCTCGTGTTCTTAAGGTGGCACGATCTTGATGTATCGTGAGCTTTGCTATTATAGTTGGATCTTATGATGTTTCTCCCCCTCTACTCTCTTGTAATGGATTGAGTTTTCCCTTTGAAGTTATCTTATCGGATTGAGTCTTTAAGGATTTGAGAACACTTGATGTATGTCTTGCGTGGGATACCTGTGGTGACAATGGGGTATTCTATGATCCACTTGATGTATGTTTTGGTGATCAACTTGCGGGTTCCGTGACCTTGGGAATCTACGCATAGGGGTTGGCACACGTTTTCGTCTTGACTCTCTGGTAGAAACTTTGGGGCACTCTTTGAGGTTCTATGTGTTGGTTGAATATATGAATCTGAGATTGTGTGATGCATATTGTATAATCATACCCACGGATACTTGAGGTGACATTGGAGTATCTAGGTGACATTAGGGTTTTGGTTGATTTGTGTCTTAAGGTGTTATTCTAGTACGAACTCTAGGGCTGTTTGTGACACTTATAGGAATAACCCAACGGATTGATTGGAAAGAATAACTTTGAGGTGGTTTCATACCCTACCATAATCTCTTCGTTTGTTCTCCGCTATTAGTGGCTTTGGAGTGACTCTTTGTTGCATCTTGAGGGATAGTTATGTGATCCAATTATGTTATTATTGTTGAGAGGACTTGCACTAGTGAAAGTATGAAACCTAGGCCTTGTTTCAATGCATTGCAATACCGCTTATGCTCACTTTTATCATTCGTTACCTTGCTGTTTTTATATTTTCAGATTACAAAAACCATTATCTACCATCCATATTGCACTTGTATCACCATCTCTTCGCCGAACTAGTGCACCTATAAAATTTATCATTGTATTGGGTGTGTTGGGGACACAAGAGACTCTTTGTTATTTGGTTGCAGGGTTGCTTGAGAGAGACCATCTTCATCCTACGCCTCCTACGGATTGATAAAGCTTAGGTCATCCACTTGAGGGAAATTTGCTACTGTCCTACAAACCTTTGCACTTGGAGGCCCAACAACGTCTACAAGAAGAAGGTTGTGTAGTAGACATCAAGCTCTTTTCTGGCGCCGTTGCCGGGGAGGTGAGTGCTTGAAGGTATATCTTTAGATCTTGCAATCGGATCTTTTTGTTTCTTGTTTTAGCACTAGTTTAGTTTATAAAAGAAAACTACAAAAAAATATGGAATTGAGTTTGCCTCATACACTTCATCTTTTTAATGTCTTTCGTGAGAATAAGGATTCCGATAATTGTGCCAAAGTGTTAGAAGAGGAATGCATTAAAATGTTTGGCACTAAATCTTTGTATGATGAGCATGATTGCAATGTTGTTAGTATGTATTCCTTGAATATCCATGATGCTAATGATATGCAAAGCCACAAGCTTAGGGAAGCTATGTTTGATGAAGATGATATTTTTGTCCCCCAAGGTTTGATGAGCAAATTTATTATGATGAAAGCATGCCTCCTATTTATGATGATTATATTGATGAAAGTGGAATTGGAGAGGTCATGAATTTATTTAGTAATGATTCCACTATTTCGGAAGAGGTTCCAATTGATTATGAGAACAAAGTTGCTATCTATGATGATTATTGTGATGACTTGTATGCTATTAAGAATAATGATAACCATGAAACTTGTCATCATGATTTTAGTTTTCAATTGGATTATGCTTCACATGGTAATTATTTTGTTGAGTTTGCGCCCACTATTATTCATGAGAAGAAATTTGCCTATGTGGAGAGTAGTAAATTTTCTATGCTTGTAGATCATGAAAAGAATGCCTTATGTGATGGTTACATTGTTGAATTCATTCATGATGCTACTGAAAATTATTATGAGGGAGGAGTATATGATTGTACGAATTGCAATAATACCAAGTTTCCTCTCTATGTGCTTAAAGTTTTTAAAGTTATGCTTGTTTTGCCTCCCTATGCTAGTTGATTATTGCTCTCATAAATTGTTTGCTCACAAAATCTCTATACATAAGAAGAGGGTTAGACTTAAATGTGCTAGTCATATTCTTCATGATGCTCTCTTTATGTTTCAATTATTATCTTTTATGTGAGCATCATTGAAATCATCATGCCTAGCTAGGGGCGTTAAACGATAGCGCTTGTTGGGAGGCAACCCAACTTTATTTTTGTTCCTTGCTTTTTGCTCCTGTTTAGCAATAATTAATTTATCTAGCCTCTGTTATGATTGAGTTTCTATGTTTTAGTTAGTGTTTGTGCCAAGTAGAACCGTTGGGAAGACTTGGGGAAAGTCTTGTTGATCTTGCTGTAAATTCTTTTTGCATATTATTAATAGATAAATTCCTCATGTCCAGAAATTTATTTTAGAATTTTTGGGGTTCCAGAAGTTTGCGTTAGTTACAGATTACTACAGACTGTTCTGTTTTTGACAGATTCTGTTTTTCGTGTGTTGTTTACTTATTTTAATGAATATTTTTTTTGAAAAGGGGTTTTACCCCAGCCTCTGCATCAGAAAGATGCATACGGCTCATATTATTAAAAAAATATCCAGCAACAAGTCTCCAAGTCTCGAAGTAAAAAAACGCTCATAAGAGCTAAACAGAAAGCCACAACCGGCTGGCAAATAAAAATAGGAGCACTACATGCCTATCCTATTACATGACCGCCATCCAAAGCGGTTGAAAATATCTCGAGCTACCATCTCCCATCGGGTAGACGCAGTAACCAAATGCTCTCTGGCCTCCGTCGGAGTGAGTAGCGACCACATACGGATCAACGCTGTGGCCCTGAAGATAACCTGCAAAAAGTGAATGTTCGTTGATCTGTTAAAAACCAAATCATTTCTGCAGTTCCAGACTGCCCATAATAAAGCACAAACGCCAACACGAATGTGCTTCACTGTATCGGAGGCAACCCCATCAAGCTACGTTCCAAATAACATGTTGATTGAAGTAGGCGGATTAATATTAAAAGCAATATGAACCGACCGCCATAGAATCTTAGCCAGTGGACAATCAAGAAAGAGGTGTTTGATAGTTTCATTATGGTCACAAAAACTACATCTAGCAGAACCCACCCAATTGTGTTTTGCCATATTATCCTTAGTCAAAATAACTTGTTTATGCACGAACCACATAAACACTTTCATTCGCAAAGGTACCTTTACTTTCCAAACGTGCTTTGAGGAAGGAATGACGCTAGAATTTATGACGTCTAGATACATGGATTTGACCGAGAACACACCGTTCTTAGTTAGTTTCCAATACAACTGATCTGGCTGCTGAGACAGCTGGACATCCATCAAACGTCTTACAAGATGAAGCCAGGCCTCCCAACGATTTCCAACTAGCGCCCTTCGAAAACTAATATTGAGGGGAGTGGATTGTAGAACTGTTGCAACGTAAGCTTCTCTACGTTGAACAATGTTGTACAGAGTAGGATATTGAAGTGCAAGGGGAGTCTCCCCAAGCCACGAATCCTCCCAGAACCTCGTATTAGCTCCATTGCCGACTAAGAACCTTGTCCTATTAAAAAAGAGTGGCTTGAATCTCATCAAGCCTTTCCAAAATGGTGAGTCAGTCGGCCTCACTGTCACCTGGGCCAAGGTTTTAGATTGAAGATACTTATTTCGCAAAATCTGAGCCCAAGTATCCTCCGTCTCGGACGAAAGTTTAAACAGCCACTTGCTAAAGAGACATCTGTTTTTGACTTCCAGATTTTCAATACCTAGACCCCCTTGGTCCTTCGGCCTACAGATTATATCCCATTTAGCAAGCCGATACTTTCGTTTAAGCTCATCACTCTGCCAAAAGAAACGAGATCGATAGAAGTCTAGCCTCTTCCTAACACCCACCGGGACCTCGAAAAAGGATAGGAGAAACATAGGCATACTAGTGAGGACCGAATTAATCAAAATTAATCGCCCTCCATATGACATAAGCTTCCCTTTCCAACAGCTCAGTTTCTTCTCAAAACGATCCTCGATGCATTTCCACTCTTTGTTAGCCAGCTTACGATGATGAATGGGTATACCTAAATACGTGAACGGTAACGTGCCCAATTCACATCCGAACAATTGTTTATACGCCTCCTGGTCATCATTAGCTCTCCCAAAACAGAACAATTCGCTCTTGTGGAAGTTAATTTTGAGCCCGGACAATTGTTCAAATAAGCATAACACAAGCTTCATGTTTCTCGCTTTCGCCAAGTCGTGCTCCATAAAGATGATAAGTATCATCATCATACTGAAGGATGGAGATACCGCCATCAACTAGATGTGGAACAAGGCCACGTACCTGCCCCGCATCCTTAGCCCGTCCTATTAAAATAGTCAGCATATCAACCACTATATTGAATAGGATCGGTGACATGGGATCTCCTTGCCTTAACCCTTTGTGTGTGTGGAATTAGTGACCTATATCGTCATTCACTTTAATCCCTACACTCCCTTTTTGCGTAAAGGATTCAATCTGTTTTCTCCAGGCCGTGTCAAATCCTTTCATACGCAAAGCCTGTTGAAGGAAAGGCCATTTAAATTTATCGTATGCTTTTTCAAAATCCACTTTAAAAACAACGCCATCTAGTTTTTTTGAGTGAATCTCATGGAGCGTTTCATGCAAGACGACAACCCCTTCAAGGATATTTCTATCTGGCATGAAAGCAGTCTGGGACGGTTGCACAACTGAATGTGCAATCTGCGTAAGTCTGTTTATCCAATCTTGGTGAAGATTTTGAAACTAACATTAAGCAGACATATAGGCCTGAACTGCTCAATGCGAACGACCTCTGTCTTCTTAGGAAGAAGAGTTATCATTCCAAAATTCAGCTTAAACAAATGAAGTTGTCCATTAAAAAACTCATGAAACATCGGCAACAGGTCTCCCTTAATGAAGTGCCAACACTTTTTATAAAACTCCCTCGGAAACCCATCCAGTCCTGGAGCCTTATTATTTTTCATTTGTGCGATGGCCTCAAACACCTCTTTCTCCGTGAAGGGAGCAGTCAAAATCTCATTCCCGTCAGTCTCAAGTTGAGGAACATCCTCAACCCTTGACTCATCTAAAGACACAAAATTATCTTTCGGAGGTCCAAACAACTGCTCATAATAGTTGGTAATGTAAACTTTCAGGTTTTCTTGACCAACTATCGTTCCTTCGTCTTGTTCTAATTGGAAAATGCTCTTCTTACGATGCTTCCCATTAGCAATAATATGAAAGAATTGAGTGTTATCCTCGCCTTGGACGATTTTGCGAACCTTAGCTCGCAACACCCACTTCAATTCCTCCTCGCGGAAAAGCTCTTTCAGCCGCAACTCAGCCTCCATCTTAGTTTCCAGCTCACTGGTGTCTAAGATGGAAGTTTCAGCTTTTACTTCAAGGGTCTGAATAAGTAGAAGGAGTCGCTCCTTCTCCGCCTTATATATCCCATGCGTATGCTTAGCCCATCCACAAAGGAACCTTCGAAGATGACGAATCTTGCATTGCCAACGCTCAATCTGAGTCTTTAGCCCACTCTCTAGCTAAGAACTCGAGGAAACCTTCTCTTTCAAACCATGCAAGTTCAAACGAGAAAATATTCTTGTTACCCACATGAGTTTGAGCCCCTGAGTCAACAAGTAGCGGCGTGTGATCCGAGATACCTCGTGTCAACGCCTGCACTGTTACCAGGGGAAACTTCTGCTCCCATTCGACACTAGCTAAAACACGGTCAAGCTTCTCAAAAGTCGGTACCGGTAACGAGTTAGCTGTAACACCCGGAGAATCATGCTACAGTAATATCATGCCTAATGATACTATGACATCATAATTATTTTGATACTCCTCGCTTTGCTTCAAACCAAACTCAAATCCAAGTTTGAATGCCAAGTCAAGTTATAATTTTTATAAAACTATAAATTAAAAATGCTCCTTAGGTTGGAAATATTCACTACATAATTTTCATTCATTAGACAAATATTTTGGAGATGCTTAAAAATACTCGTGGTTTTTAAACAGTGGACCATCGACACCTTTTTAGCCCTTTTTAAATACAATCATAATTTATATTAACTCCATTTGACCCAAACGTTTTGTGCAGCCCCATAATATAGTGCTTGGGTTATGTGCAAAGTTACATGGTCCAAAAAATTCATTTGATAGCAGAACCTAATTAAAAACAGGAGCTAATAAATAGAAAAGAAACTAATAAAAAGGAAGGAGACGAGGTGGACCTAAACTAATGGGCACTATGGCCCAGCTAGCAAAGAGGTCGGCCCAACCCACCTCATCTCCTCTCCCTCCCCACGCTACAGGAAACAGGAGGAGGCCGTGGCGGACATCCACGCCTCCCTGGCCGGCAATGCCGCCGTGGCGGCCATCCCGCGGTTCCCCGTCGTGCTTAAGGCCACCCCTCGCCCCCCTGCAACCCCAACCAAACCCTAGCGCCCATTTTCCCCTCCCCCTCACTCGCTCTCTTCTCCCCAACGCGAACCCGACGTCGTCGTCGCCATGGCCAACCTTGCCTGCGTGCTCCTCGTCATCCTCGTCGGCAAGGAGCTTGTTCAAAAGCTCCGTCTGCCTCTGCTGCTTCCACTACGAGGTTCGGTTCAAGCCGGGCGCCTTCGCATCGCGGGGATCGAGCCCATCTTCAACCTCCATTCGCCGCCATTCGACGCGTCGATCCGCGCGTCTCCGATAGCCCCGGCCTCGTCGAGCCTTCCACGAGCTTCTCTTTGAGCCGCCGTTCCTCCTCGACCTCCCCTTGCTCCTTCCCGCGGCCCGTAGGCTAGTTCCGTAGAGCACCACCGTCGGACGTGGTCGTCCCGGTCACTTCCGACCGTCGTAGCTTGCGCCGTGCTCACCGCGCCCGCGACCCACGCCTCGGCCGCGCCCCGCGCCCGCCTCCAGGCATGCCCCAGAGAGTGTCCGCGCACGCAGCCATGCTCGCCTGCTGCTCTGCCGCACGCGCGCCCGCGGCCACTCCCGCGCTCGCCGCCCGCATCCGACCGCGCCCGGCCTCCCCATCCGCGCGCGCTCTGCTGCGCTTGCCCGTGCGCCGCCGCCTGCATAAGCTCGCGTGCCCCCCGCGCCGTACGCGCGCTGCTGGCGCGAGCGCCTGCCTGCAGGTGGCTTCGCCCGCGCCCTCGCGTGCCCCGCGCTGCTCTGCTTGTGGCTGCTGTTGCGCCTCGCTCGACTGCAGCGCCGGAGCCACGCCGCTGCTTGCTGTACTGCTGATGCTAGTTACTGTAGCGGTTACTAGCTAGCCTTTCTGTTTATACATTGAGTAACCCCTGGGCAGCCCCTAAATTGCGTTTAAACAACTGTTTTCAAGACCTAAAAAATATGGGAAGATAGTACACTTGACAATGCTCAAATGTTTCCATTGGACCAAATCCATTTAGTGCATAGATTAAATTCGATGAAAATCACAAAATGCTATCTTTCGTTAGCAGAAAACAAAACTATGTGCCTGTGTGTATTCTGTGTGTGTGGTGGCCGGCCGGCTCTCCGTTAGCTAATTAATACTCCTACTAGTTAGTCTAATGGTATAGTGCAAATGACAGGTGGACCCCCCTCTAAATATCCACTTAAAAAGAAAATGCAAGATATGTGTGAATGACACCTGGGCCCCATCTACAGTTTTGACCAGTCAACAGTCAAATAATTGACTGTTGACTGCACTATTGACTGAGTCAACAGGGACCCCTGGACCCACTGTCAGCCTCCGGTGGCACTGCTGTGTGCACTCTGTTGGGTGCGCATAGCAATTTCCCCTTTTAATTCGAATTAATAATAATTTCGGAAAATTGTTTAAATTTTTATAAATTCATATAAAATAATCCATAATTCGGATGAAAAAGTTTTATATATGAAAGTTGCTTAGAACGACGAGACGAATCGGGATACGCAGCCCGTTCGTCCACTACACGTCTCTAGCATAGCGAACACGCAACTTTCCCTCTTCGGTTCATCTGTCTGAAAAACGCGAAACACCGGGAATACTTTTCCGAATGTTTCCCCCTTTTGCCGGTATCACCTATCCCTACGTTAGATCACCCCTGGCACCGCGTATTGACTTGTTATCTTTGTGATGCTTTGTTTGCTCCGTATTTACTGTTTCTTCCCCCTCTTCTCTCTGGTAGACTCCGAGACCGATGCTGATGCCCCTGTGATCGACTACGTCGACGACGACCCCTCCTTGCCAGAGCAAGCAGGCAAGCAAACCCCCCTTGAGCATTCCGATATCACCCATTTCTTTCCCTCTCATGCTTGCATTAGAACTGCTACTGCTTTCTGTATGATCCTACTCTGATGCATAGCCTGTTGTTGTTACCTGCTTTCGTACATTATCTGCTT
The DNA here is from genome assembly GCF_056163025.1 of Triticum urartu. Taxonomy (NCBI): domain Eukaryota; kingdom Viridiplantae; phylum Streptophyta; class Magnoliopsida; order Poales; family Poaceae; genus Triticum; species Triticum urartu. The sequence continues at coordinate 403,074,011 of NC_141876.1, forward strand.
ATCCTAAACTGCTTAGTATAGGTTGGTTAGTGATCCATCAGTGACCCCCACCTTTTCCCAGTTGCCCCGCTTTATGTTCGTTGACTCGATCAACGTGATCGACATCCAGGCCCCGACACCGCACATCACCCCCCTAGTTGTACGACTCTGTAGAGTTATCATCCAGTGCCGAGGGTGGAACCTCATACATCACTCCTGATGAGATCTCTGTAGTGTAGCTATCCGGCCGTGGTCATCGAGGGTGATTTCCTCCTTAACCACTTCCGATACGGCTCTGTCGTGCAACCCCTCAAGTGTGAACCTCGAGGGTGGATCCTCTTACGTTCACCTTGATGATAAGATCGAGTGGAATTCACCGAGGGTGATTCCTCGGGTTTTTCCCTTGGTGTTAGACACACAGTTACTATGGTTACTATGAATTTGCACCGAGCCATGTTAGTAAAGACGGGTCGGCCCTGAGGGGTACCCGCGCGAGCTTAATAGCGAGTGATGTGGAGTCGGGTTGACCTGGAAGGTGCCCGCGAGATACTTACGAGGCGTGGCCGGGCATTCTTAGCCCTTGCCGCAAGTACTTGAGATGGGGCGACGGGGTCACATTGATCGTGAGTCTCTGCTCGTTACCGCGTGCTCCTAATCCACTACGATTTGGATATTTGATCCGAGGGGCCTCTGGCCTGATAGCACTAACCATCACGTGGGCATAGTATGGGCGTTCTGCGTCGTATGCATCAGCCGAAGCTTCATAGATGTCAGCGACTGAGCGGCGCGCGCCGGGTTGGACTGCATAAGCGCCTGCCTTGTTGAAGGAGGTAGCTAGGTCTGCTCACCGGCCGCGTTCGCAACGTGCAGGAGTTCCCGGGGCGATGGCCCATGACCCCTGGGGGCATAGGTTTAGTCCGGCGTGTTGACCTCTCTATTAAGCCTAGGTCGGGTTGCGGCGTATTGTTTGGCCGAGGCCGGGCATAACCCAGGAAAGTGTGTCCGGCCGGAGTTAATCGAGCGTGGTGGGTAAGTTGGTGCACCCCTGCAGGGAAGAAAACATCTATCGATAGCCTGTCCTACGGTAAGGACACTTGGAGTTGTATCCCGATCGATACAACTAGAACTGGATACTTGAGATGAGAAATGGTTACGAGAAATGGATTGTGATGATAACTTGATAGTATGGCTCTGGGATTGCTTTCTCGCAGGGAGTCGAGAAAGGATCTCTGGCCGAGGTTGATAACATTACTGCTACTTTACTTTATGCTACTCTACTCCTTCCTGTTGCTGCAAGATGGTGGTTTTCAGAAGATGCTAGTATTCGATAGGCTAGGCTTTCCCCTTCCCTTCTGGCATTCTGCAGTTTAGTCCACAGATACAACCCATTCCTTTGATACAGATGCATACTTAGTTTAGATCTGATGCAAGTCTTGCGAGTACTTTGGATGAGTACCCACGGTTGCTTTGCTACTTCTTTTTCCCCCATACCCGATTGTTGCGACCAGATGACGGAGCCCAGGAGCCAGACGACGCCACTGATGACTGCTACTACTCGGAGGATGCCTACTACTACGTGAAGACCGCCGACGACTAGGAGTAGTTAGGAGGCTCCCAGGCAGGAGGCCTTGCCTTTTCGATCATTATTGCTTTTGTGCTAGCCTTCTTAAGGCAATCTTATTTAACTCATGTCTGTACTCAGATATTGTTGCTTCCGCTGACTCTTGTGTATTCGAGCTTATGCATTCGAGTCCTCGAGGCCCTTGGATTGTAATATAAAGCTTGTATTATTTTAATTTGTGTCTAGAGTTGTGTTGTGATATCTTCCCGTGATTCCTTGATCTTAATTGTACACATTTGCGTGTATGATTAGTGTATGATTGAATCGAGGGCGTCACATTAGCCCAAGTGAATTTCCTACCCGAGAGCTCTATCTCTCTGAGATCCAAGCTTTCAATGATAGTATTGAACATAAACGACCATCTGCCGTCAAAATTCTCATTATTCTTTTCCTCCCTTCTTCGAATAATGTTGAAATCACCCCCCACTAAGACAGGGAGCTGCTCATTACCGCAGACACGGACGAGATCGGCCAAGAAATCTGGCTTGAGTTCTGGTTGCGCTGCTCCGTAAACCGCGACCAAAGCCCAATCAAATCCATCGGCCTTAGTTCTGACCCGAAACTTTACCGCAAAATCTCCCAAAACTACACTCCGAACTTCCAAGGTTTCACACTTAACCCCGAGTAAAACCCCACCGGATCTTCCTCGAGGGGGAGGCAATGCCAGTTGAAATCTACCCCCAGATAAAGTGCTAAGAAATTGTGGCGTGAAGCTGCCTCTTCCAGTCTCAGACAAAGCAATAAAATCCAAATGATGTTCAAGAGAAGCATCCGCTAGAAACCTTCTTTTAGCCAAGTCTTTAAGACCTCTGTTATTCCAGAAAATGCCTCTCATATTTCATCATGAATTTTTTTAGAGGTACGGATCCTAGCACTTCTACGCACAGCCGACGCTGGATAAACCTTCCATTTCCAAGTCCGTTTAGGCTTAATGCGATCATCAGATCGGTCACCACACTCGGGCTCTGCCGCAATCACCAAAGACTCATCTACATGGATAGAGGTCTCAAGATAGGCATACCCCTCCTCCTCCTCCGTCTCCGGTAACGCAGGGTCAAGATCGGCACACAAACCATCAAGAGCCCTAACCCCAAGCGCATCTATCTCCGACTCATTCATAGGCTTAACGACAGCTATGTGACGAATCAATTCTAACGCTCGTTCAGCTTCCAAATCAAGAATGTCATTAACAGACCTAGAGATCTCTATATCATTATTACCAAGTGATACTCTTAGTTGGTTTGCATTGTGAACAATCTCATCATTGGTAAAATGCATAATTGAATTAGATTTATTAACAGACATACCAATGGAGATCTCGACGTCACGCAGCTTGGCCGCCCTCTTAGCACACCATAAATCTATGGCTAGTAAAAGAGTTTATAAACCATAGAGAAGTTGGAATACAGTAGGTTTAACACCAATATAAATAAAGAATGAGTTCATTACAGTACCTAAGTGGTGATTTATTTTCTTATACTAATGGAGCTTACGAGTTTTCTTTTAAGTTTTGTGTTGTGAAGTTTTCAAGTTTTGGGTAAAGATTCGATGGACTATGGAATAAGGAGTGGCAAGATCCTAAGCTTGGGGATGCCCAAGGCACCCCAAGGTAAGCTTGGGGATGCCCCGGAAGGTATCCCCTCTTTCGTCTTTGTTCACCGGTAACTTTACTTGGAGCTATATTTTTATTCACTACATGATATGTGTTTTGCTTGGAGCGTCAATTTATTTTGTTAGGATTTGCTTGCTGTTATTTAGAACAATGTTTTGCATCTTTTATTTCAATAAAAGTGGCATTGATAGCCTTTACTATGCCTATTTTACTAGTCCACATGTTGCTGTTTGAAAACAGAAAGTTTACCGCTGTTGCAAAAATTCCCTAGAAAAGTCAGAATGTGATAAAATGTTGAAACCTTTTGCATAATAAGCTCTGATAAATTTACTATAGTGGGAATTTTATTTCATAATTTTTGGAGCTAGGGAAGTATGAATCTTGCTGCACTCTTTACAGACTGTCCTGTTTAGGCAGATTGCTGTTATGTTTGCATTGTTTGCATATGTTTGCTTCTTTAATGATTCTATTTTAGGATAGGACTATTAAATATGCAGAGGCATTTAGTATGCAATGTAATAATTTTAGTGATTTGCTACATTAGAGTATGATAAAGTTTTTGCATTGGTTTATACTAACTTATCTCACGAGTCCTTGTTGAGTTTTGTGTGGATGAAGCTTTTGAGATTTAGGGAGACCGTGATATGAGAGGAATTAAGGAGACACAAAAGCTCAAGTTTGGGGATGCCCAAGGCATCCCAAGATAATATTTCAAGAAGTCTCAAGCGTCTAAGCTTGGGGATGCCCCGGTTGGCATCTCACCTTTCTTCTTCAACAACTATCGGTTAGTTTCAGTTGATCCTAAGTTTCTGCTTCTTCACATGATGTTTATCATTCTTAGAATGTCATTTTATTTTTCTTTGCTTTCTGTTTGAATAAAATACCAAGATATGAAATTATTAAATGTTAGAGAGTCTTCACATAGTTGCATAATTATTCGACTACTCATTGATCTTCACTTATATCTTTTGGAGTAATTTGTCATTTGCTCTAGTATTTCACTTATATTGTTTTAGAGCACGGTGGTGGTTTTATTTTATAGAAATAGATGAACTCTCATGCATCACTTATATTATTTTTAGAGTCCTAAACAGCATGGTAGTTTGCTTTGGTTATGAATTTAGTCCTAATATGATGGGCATCCAAGAGGGATATAATAAAACTTTCATATGAAGTGCATTGAATACTAAGAGAAGTTTGATACTTGATAATTGTTTTGAGATATGAAGATGGTGATATTAGAGTCATGCTAGTTGAGTAGTTGTGAATTTGAGGAATACTTGTGTTGAAGTTTGTGATCCCCGTAGCATGCACGTATGGTGAACCGTTATGTGACGAAGTCGGAGCATGATTTATTTATTGATTGTCTTCCTTATGAGTGGCGGTCGGGGACGAGCGATGGTCTTTTCCTATCAATCTATCCCCCTAGGAGCATGCACGTACTACTTTGTTTCGATAACTAATAGATTTTTGTAACAAGTATGTGAGTTCTTTATGATTAATGTTGAGTCCATGGATTATACGCACTCTCACCCTTCCACCATTGCTAGCCTCTCTAGTACCGTGCAACTTTCGCCGGAACCGTAAACCCACCATATACCTTCCTCAAAACAGCCACCATACCTACCTATTATGGAATTTTCATAGCCATCCCGAGATATATTGCCATGCAAATTTCCACAGTTCTGGTTATTATGACACGCTCCATCATTGTCATATTGCTATGCATGATCATGTAGTTGACATTGTATTTGTGGCGAAGCCACCGTTCATAATTCTTTCATACATGTCACTCGTGAGTCATTGCACATCCCGGTACACCGCCAGAGGCATTCATATAGAGTCATATCTTGTTCTAAGTATCGAGTTATAATTCTTGAGTTGTAAGTAAATAAAAGTGTGATGATCATCATTATTAGAGCATTGTCCCAGTGAGGAAAGGATGATGGAGACTATGATTCCCCCATAAGTCGAGATGAGACTCCGAACGAAAAAAAGAGGCCATAAAAAAAGAGAAAACGCCCAAATAAAAAATTAAAAAAATTAAAAAAGAGAAAAAGAGAGAAGGGGCAATGCTACTATCCTTTTACCACACTTGTGCTTCAAAGTAGCACCATGATCTTCATGATAGAGAGTCTCCTATGTTGTCACTTTCATATACTAGTGGGAAATTTTCATTATAGAACTTGGCTTGTATATTCCAACAATGGGCCTCCTCAAGTGCCCTAGGTCTTCGTGAGCAAGCAAGTTGGATGCACACCCACTTAGTTTTTTTTGTTGAGCTTTCATACATTTATAGCTCTAGTGCGTCCGTTGCATGGCAATCCTATGTTGTCACTTTCATATACTAGTGGGAAATTTTCATTATAGAACTTGGCTTGTATATTCCAACAATGGGCCTCCTCAAGTGCCCTAGGTCTTCGTGAGCAAGCAAGTTGGATGCACACCCACTTAGTTTCTTTTGTTGAGCTTTCATACATTTATAGCTCTAGTGCGTCCGTTGCATGGCAATCCCTACTCACTCACATTGATATCCATTAATGGGCATCTCCATAGCCCGTTGATACGCCTAGTTGATGTGAGACTATCTTCTCCTTTTTGTCTTCTCCACAACCATCATTCTATTCCACCTATAGTGCTATATCCATGGCACACGCTCATATATTGCGTGAAGATTGAAAAAGTTTGAGAACATCAAAAGTATGAAACAATTGCTTGGCTTGTCATCGGGGTTGTGCATGATTTAAATACGCTGTGTGGTGAAGATGGAGCATAGCTAGACTATATGATTTTGTAGCGATAGCTTTCTTTGGCCATGTTATTTTGAGAAGACATGATTACTTGGTTAGTATGCTTGAAGTATTATTATTTTTATTTCAATATAAACTTTTGTCTTGAATCTTATGGATCTGAATATTCTTGCCACAATAAAGAGAACTATATGGATAAATATGTTAGGTAGCATTCCACATCAAAAATTCTGTTTTTATCATTTACCTACTCGAGGACGAGCAGGAATTAAGCTTGGGTATGCTGATACGTCTCCAACGTATCTATAATTTTTGATTGTTCCATGCTATTATATTATCAACCTTGGATGTATTATATGCATTTATATGCTATTTTATATGATTTTTGGGACTAGCATATTAACCTAGAGCCCAGTGCCAGTTTCTGTTTTTCCTTGTTTTAGAGTATCGCGGAAAAGGAAAATCAAACGGAGTTCAATTGACCTGAAACTTCACGGAACTTATTTTTGGACCAGAAGAAGCCCACGGAGTATCGGAGTTGGACCAGGAGAGTCCCGGGCTGCCCACAAGGGTAGGGGCGCGCCCACCCCCCTGGGCGCGCCCCCTGCCTTGTGGACAGCCCGGAGGTCCACCGACTGTAACGCCCTCGATGCGGCTATAGCTCCCACGTGTCGAGGCACGACTTAGAGACATAACCGCATTGAAAGCAATGTCGCAAGTCAGGCAATCATTACAACAACCCATGTAATATATATAATAAAAGAGGGAAGAACATAGTTGGCTTACACTCGCCACGTCACATCAGGGTGCATAAATAACATCCATCAAACAAACACTCATGGCCCGACTACGGCGCCAAAATAGAAAAGAACCCAACATGCGACAAGGCCCTGAATCAAACCCCAACTAGGCACCACTACTGATCATCGGGAAAGGAAACATAATAACGCTGAGAGTCCTCGTCGAACTCCCACTTGAGCTCGTACTCGTCACCTGGAGCGAAATCACCTGGACCTGCATCTGGAATTATAGTATCTGTGAGCCACAGGGACTCAGCAATCTCGCACCCTCGCGATCAAGACTATTTAAGCTTATAGGAATGGATATGGCAAATATATGTGGAGTTGCAGCAAGCGACTAGCATATATGGTGGCTACCTTATACGCAAAAGAGAGCGAGAAGAGGGGGCAAAGCGCGAGCGAGAATCTAGAGGAACAACCTGCGCAAGCATTACTCCAACACCGTGTCCACTCTCCGGACTCCGCCGAGAAGAGGCCATCACGGCAACTCACTCAGTTGATTCATTTTAATTAATTAAGGTTTAAGTTATCTACAACCGGATATTAACAAATTCCCATCCGCCCATAACCGCGGGCACGGCTTTCGAAAGTTCAATCCCTGTAGGGGGTCCCAACTTAGCCCATGACAAGCTCTCACGGTCAACGAAGGAATAGACCTCCACCCGAGACACACCGATCAGACTCGGTAACCCGGTACAACAAGACAATTCGACAGGTTAAAACAAGACCAGCAACACCGCCCGAATGTGCCGACAAATCCCGATAGGAGCTGCACATATCTCTTTCTCAGGGCACACTCAGATTGTCTTAGGTACGGGTAGGCCAGCCCAGAGTTGCCCCTGGTGGCCACCGGTAGCTGACAGGTGGAACAACACTCAGAGGAGCACTGGCCCAGGGGGGGGGGTTAAAATAAGATGACCCTTGAGTCTGCAGAACCCAAGGGAAAGAAAAGGGCTAGGTGGCAAATGGTAAAACCAAGGTTGGGCATTGCTGGAAAAGCTTTAATCAAGGCGAAATATCAAGGGGTTCCCATTATAACCCAACCGCGTAAGGAACGCAAAATCCGGGAACATAACACAGATATGACGGAAACTAGGGCGGCAAGAGTGGAACAAAACACTAGGCGAGAGGCCGAGCCTTCCACCCTTTACCAATTATATAGATGCATTAAGGTAACATAGCAATATAGTGATATCCCAACAAGTAAATAAATGTTCCAACAAGGAACGGCTCCAATCTTCACCTGCAACTAACAACGCTATAAGAAGGGCTGAGCAAAGCGGTAACATAGCCAAACAAAGGTTTGCTAGGACAAGGTGGGTTAGAGGTTCGAACATGGCAATTGGGAGGCTGACAAGCAAAAGGTAGGCATCGTAGCATTGGCATAGCAAGAGCGAGCAAACTAGCATAGCAAAGATAGTAGTGATTTCGAGGGTATGATCATCTTGCCTGCACAGTTGTCAGAGTTGACTGGATCCTCACAAGCAAACTCAACGGGCTCCTCAGTAGCGAACTCGTCTCCCGGCTCTACCCAAACAAGACAAACAAGCAACAAGGATCCAATCAACCACGTGCAAGACCAAGCAAAAATGATGAAATGATGATATGCTATGCGGGATGCGATGCGGGATGCAAAATGCAAGATATGACAGGAAATGCATGAACCTGGCCTCAACTTGGAATTCCAAGGGTGCCACTGGATAGAGGGGATGAAATCGCTTGAAAACGATATAAAGAACATAGGAATCGGAGCTACGGTTTGGAAATGGCGAGCGTTTTACGAAACGAACCGATCTGCGATATACAGCAAGTAGGCTCCTAAATGCAACGAAACGAACATGCTACAGCCACCAAACATGAAAACAAAATACATGGCAGTGATGCACACAAGATGCTTAACAAATCACTAGCACTGAGCTACAGGCAAATTCATCCATTAAGAGGTTCAAACAAGCATGGCAAAAACGCAAACGCAAAACAGATTCCAGACTTGGTGAAATTAACACTAGCCTGAAATTTCAGATCACGAAGCCCTCTTCGGAGCAGCAAAACAACATGATACATGACCTGAACAGGACAAGTAAGAACATGGCATGGAGCTACTCAACAAGCTTAAAAAAACACCCAAAGTGACTTGGGGCCAAAAGGGTTCACAAAATACTCTACCGAGCTCACGAACATAGCTCGAACACAATCAGTTTTCAGACTTAGTGAAAACTGGGACATGCAGAAATTTAACTCACAAAGGCATGTAAACGAGCTCGATGCACTCACCACGGTGCAAGTCATGGCAAAGCAAGCATATATCCAGCAAGAAGACACAATATGCTAGCTACACATGGCAAGAACAATGGCATAGCATGCATGGATCACTAGCAATAGCACCGGCAAAATCGCAAACGAGTTGACGACCTGCCCAGATTAACAACGAAGCAAAAGTTGAGCTCGATTGAGTCAACCCAGAGCACTCCACATATGCAAACAAAGACATGGATGGATAGAGCATACATAAATATCAAAACTCCCTTACTGATCATCCTCAAAAGAGGCACGGATCACTAGGAAACAAGCTGGACATATAGCATCATGAACTAAAATATCCTAGACTTAGTGAAAATCACTAAGTCCCTGAAATCAGCAATCTCAGGTGCCTCTCTTTGCAAGCTTGCACAAGAGAACACACACACCCTAAAAATGCATGGTTGGCACCTCTGGAAAGAAGACAAAATGCTTAACAATTCATCCCAAAGGGGCACATGCATATCATGCATGGATTAAACATGGCAAAAATGACAAAAGTGCATGATGAACTAACGGATCTGCAATTTAACTCACGAAGCCTCCTTCTAACAGCATTTAGGGCAACAAGATGACCTCAAATGCAAATGATGCAATGGAATGAAATGATATACATGTCGAGACGAAGATTTTGATATATCATACGCCCAAATCGGAGCTACGGATGCCAAGTTACGGGTCCTCGAACAGAGCAACTTGGATCAAATTTCCAGGACTTGGACAAAAAAATCGGGGTTAGGGTTTACTGTTCACGCGACCGGATCTGGATCGGGCGAGGCTCTCAGAGCCCGAGGATCGCCGGGGCCTCGCCGGCGTTGAGGCCCGTGGTGGCCGGCGGCGAGGGAGGAGGCGGTGGCCGGCGACGTGAGGAGGAGGCGGTGGCCGGGGGCGACGGCGCCCGGGCGGCGGATGGCGGTGAACTGGGGACCGGGCGGCGGCCACTAGGAGGCCGACACGTGGAGGCGGACGGGGAGGCCGGACATGTCCGTCGGCGGCGGGAGGAGTTGGATCTTTTTTTTTCGGAGGAGGACGGGGAGGAATCTGAGATCCGAATGGGGGGGTGTTTAAATAGGCATAAGTGGAGCTAGGAGAGTCCAAATGAGGTGCGGTTTTCGCCCACGCGATCGTGATCGAACGCTCTAGGACATGGAGAAGAGTTTGGTGGGTTTTGGGCCAAATTTTGGGGGTGTTGGGCTGCAACACACACGAGGCCTTTCGGTCCCTCGGTTAACCGTTGAAGTATCAAACGAAGTCCAAATGACCCGAAACTTGACAGGCGGTCTACCGGTAGTAAACCAAGGCCGCATGGCAAGTCTCGGTCCAATCCGGAAATGTGTAATCCCCACACACGAAAGAAAGCTAGAAATGACCACCGGAGGAGAATGAAGCGCCGGAATGCAAAACGGACAACGGGGAAAATGCTCGAATGCATGAGATGAACACGTATGCAAATGCAATGCACATGATGACATGATATGAGATGCATGAAAACGAAAACAACACACGGAGACAAAGACCCGAACCCGAGAAATAAATATAACTTAACGCCGGAAACGGCAAGAGTTGGAGTACAAATAGGGAAAGTTACATCCGGGGTGTTACAACACTCCACCACTACGAAAAGATCTCGTCCCGAGATCTAGGACTGAAAGAACTCCGGGTACTCAGAACGGAGGTGATCCTCGCGTTCCCAGGTAGCTTCACGGTCGGAATGGTGAGACCACTTGACTTTGAGAAATTTGATTGACTTGTTGCGAGTCTTGCGTTCAGTCTCTTCAAGAATAGCAACTGGGTGCTCACGATAAGAGAGATCTTCTTGGAGCTCAATGTCCTCGAAGTTGACGGTGCGGTCAGGAGTCTTGAAGCACTTACGAAGCTGAGAGACATGGAACACATCATGAACATTTGCAAAGTTTGAAGGAAGCTCAAGTTGATAGGCGAGGTCGCCTCTCTTGCTGACAATCTTGAAAGGTCCCACGTATCTAAGGGAAAGCTTCCCTTTGATACCGAAGCGACGAGTACCTTTCATGGGAGAGACGCGGAGGTAAACATGATCTCCGATCTCGAAAGCCAAATCACGGTGCTTACTATCATAGTAGCTCTTCTGGCGGGATTGGGCTGCTTTGAGGTTATCACGAATGACTTTGCACATTTCTTCTGCTTCTATGATTAAGTCATTACCCAGCAGCTGACGTTCACCGGTTTCAGACCAGTTGAGAGGGGTACGGCACTTCCTGCCATACAGAATTTCAAATGGGGCCTTGCCCGAACTTGCTTGAAAACTGTTGTTATAGGAGAATTCAGCATAAGGAAGACAATCCTCCCACTTCATGCCGAAGGAGATCACACAAGCCCTGAGCATATCTTCAAGAATCTGGTTGACACGCTCGACTTGACCGCTTGTTTGAGGATGGAAAGCAGTGCTGAAGCGGATGTTTGTGCCCATGGCCTTCTGAAAAGAATCCCAAAACTTGGAGGTAAAGATGCTGCCACGGTCTGAAGAGATCACTTGAGGAATACCGTGCAGAGAGACAATGCGAGAGGTATAGAGTTCCGCCAATTGAGCTGCAGTGATCGACTCTTTGATAGGCAGAAAGTGAGCCACTTTGGTGAGCTTGTCGATGACAACAAATATAGCATCATTGCCACGCTTGGACTTTGGAAACCCAGTCACAAAGTCCATTTCAATGTGGTCAAACTTCCATTCTGGAATGGCAAGAGGTTGGAGGAGACCAGCTGGCCTTTGGTGTTCTGCCTTCACTCTTCTGCAGACATCACATTCATTCACGAATTGAGCGATCTCGCGCTTCATTCGAGTCCACCAATAAGCTTGCTTAAGGTCCTGATACATCTTCGTACTCCCAGGGTGGATGGAGAGGAGAGAATTGTGAGCCTCGTTCATGATCACTTTACGAAGTTCTCCTTTGGGCACAACAATACGATCCTCGAAGAAGAGAGTGTCCTTGTCATCAAGGCGGTAGCACTTGTACTTGGACTGACTCTTGGCAATCCCAATCTTCACCTTTTTCACCATAGCATCAAGAAGCTGGGCTTGGCGAACCTGGTCTTCTAAGGTAGGAGAGACTTGAAGGTTGGCGAGGAAACCTTGAGGAACAACTTGCAGATTAAGCTTGCGGAAAGCTTCACAAAGCTCGGGTTGATAAGGCTTGAGAATCAGACTGTTGCAGTAGGCCTTTCTGCTCAAAGCATCAGCAATCACATTGGCCTTGCTTGGAGTATACTCAATACTCGGATTATACTCTTGAATCATTTCGACCCATCGAGTTTGCCTTAGGTTGAGATTAGGCTGAGTGAAGATGTACTTGAGACTCTTGTGATCAGTGAAAATGTCCACTTTTCTTCCCAATAGAAGATGTCTCCAAGTCAAAAGAGCATGCACAACTGCCGCCAACTCGAGGTCATGAGTGGGGTAATTCTTCTCATTAGGCTTCAACTGGCGAGATGTATAAGCAACAACTTTCTTCTCTTGCATCAAAACTGCGCCAAGACCTTGGAGAGAGGCATCACAAAAGACCTCGTACGGCTTGGATTCATCAGGTGGAGTCAGAACTGGAGCAGTGATCAACTTCTCTTTCAAAGTGTTGAAAGCAATATCACACTCTGGAGACCAAACGTACTTGACATGCTTCTGAAGAAGATTAGAGAGAGGCTTCGCGATCTTGGAAAAGTTCTCAACGAATCTTCGGCAATAGCTTGCGAGACCGAGAAAACTGCGGAGTTGCTTCACGTTCTGAGGAGGTTCCCAATTCACAATTGCGGATACCTTCTCGGGATTCACGGAAATGCCCTTGGCAGAGATGATATGACCAAGATAAAGAACCTCATCGAGCCAAAATTCACACTTGGAAAACTTAGCGTAGAACTGATGTTCCCTGAGCTTATCGAGAACCAAAGGCAAGTGCTTGGCATGATCTTCCTTGTTCTTCGAGAAAACCAGAATGTCATCGAGATAGACCAAAACGAAGTCATTGGTGTAGGCGTTGAAGATGAAATTCATCATGCGAGAGAACGTCGGAGGAGCGTTGGCGAGGCCAAAAGACATGACAGTGTATTCATATGAACCAAAGCTTGTTCTGAATGCTGTCTTGGGAATATCTTCTTCACGAATGCGAATCTGGTGATAACCCATACGGAGATCAAGCTTGGAGAATACTTGGGCACCCTTGAGTTGTTCGAACAGCTCATTGATGTTGGGAAGTGGGTATTTGTTTTTATATTTTCAGATTATAAAAACCATTATCTACCATCCATATTGCACTTGTATCACCATCTCTTCACCGAACTAGTGCACCTATACAATTTACCATTGTATTGGGTTTGTTGGGGACACAAGAGACTCTTTGTTATTTGGTTGCAGGGTTGCTTGAGAGAGACCATCTTCATCCTACGCCTCCTACGGATTGATAAACCTTAGGTCATCCACTTGAGGGAAATTTGCTACTGTCCTACAAACCTCTGCATTTGGAGGCCCAACAACGTCTACAAGAAGAAGGTTGTGTAGTAGACATCAAAACTCCATGCTGATGGGCGTTTGGAATCACTTGATGCTTGCGAACCATGCCTGATGGGCAAGATGACTAAGACTCTGTTTTCCGGAACAATGGAACAAGCAACATACTTATTGGAAATAATACATACTGATGTATGCGGTCCGATGAGTATTGATGCTTGTGGCGGGTATCATTATTTTCTGACCTTCACAAATGATTTGAGCAGATATGGTTATATCTACTTGATGAAACATAAGTTTGAAACATTTGAAAAGTTCAAAGAATTTCAGAGAAGTGGAAAATCATCGTAAAAAGAAAATTAAGTTTCCACAATCTGATCGTGGAGGCGAATATTTGAGTTATGAGTTTGGTCTTCATTTGAAACAAAGCGGAATAGTTTCGCAACTCACGCCACCTGGAACACCACAGCGTAATAGTGTGTCCGAACGTCGTAACCGCACTTTATTAGATATGGTATGATCTATGATGTCTCTTACTAATTTACCGCTATCGTTTTGGGGTTATGCTTAAGAGATGGCTACATTCACGTTAAATAGGACACCATCGAAATCCATTGAGACGACACCATATGAACTAGGGTTTGGCAAGAAACCCAAGTTGTCATTTCTTAAAGTTTGGGGCTGCGATGCTTATGTGAAAAAGCTTCAACCTGATAAGCTTGAACTCCAATCGGAGAAATGTGTCTTCATAGGATACCCAAAAGAGACTGTTGGGTACACCTTCTATCACAGATCTGAAGGCAAGATATTTGTTGCTAAGAATGGATCCTTTCTAGAGAAGGAGTTTCTCTCGAAAGAAGTGAGTGGGAGGAAAGTAGAACTTGATGAGGTAACTGTACCTTCTCCCTTATTGGAAAGTAGTTCATCACGGAAATCAGTTCTAGTGAATCCTACACCAATTAGTGAGGAAGCTAATGATGATGATCATGAAACTTCTGATCAAGTTACTACCGAACCTCGTAGGTCAACCGGAGTAAGATCCGCACTAGAGTGATACGGTAATCCTGTTCTGGAGGTCATGTTACTTGACCATGACGAACCTACGAACTATGAGGAAGCGATGATGAGCCCAGATTCTGCAAAATGGTTTGAGGCCATGAAATCTGAGATGGGATCCATGTATGAGAACAAAGTGTGGACTTTGGTTGACTTGCCCGATGATCGGCAGACCATAGAGAATAAATGGATTTTCAAGAAGAAGAATGACGCTGACGGTAATGTTACTGTCTACAAAGCTCAACTTGTTGCGAAAGGTTTTTGACAAGTTCAAGGAGTTGACTATGATGAGACCTTCTCACCTGTTGCGATGCTTAAGTCCGTCCGAATCATGAGTAGCAATTGCCGCATTTTATGATTATGAAATTTGGCAAATGGTTGTCAAAACTGCATTCCTTAATGGATATCTTAAAGAAGACTTGTATATGATGCAACCAGAAGGTTTTGTCGATCCAAAAGATGCTAACAAAGTGTGTAAGCTCCAGCGATCCATTTATGGACCGGTGCAAGCATCTCGGAGTTGGAATATACGCTTTGATAGTGTGATCAAAGCATATGGTTTTCTACAGACTTTTGGAGAACTCTGTATTTACAAGAAAGTAAGTGAGAGCTCTATATCATTTCTGATATTATATGTGGATGACATATTGCTGATCGGAAATGATACTGAATTTCTTAATAGCATAAAAGGATACTTGATAAGAATTTTTCAATGAAAGACCTCGGTGAAGCTGCTTATATATTGGGCATCAAGATCTATAGAGATAGATCAAGACGCTTAATTGGACTTTCACAAAGCACATACCTTGATAAAGTTTTGAAGAAGTTCAAAATGGATCAAGCAAAGAAAGGGTTCTTGCCTGTGTTACAAGGTGTGAAGTTGAGTCAGACTCAATGCCCGACCACTGCAGAAGATAGAGAGAAAATGAAAGTCATTCCCTATGCCTCAGCCATAGGTTCTATCATGTATGCAATGTTGTGTACCAGACCCGATGTGTGCCTTGCTATTAGTTTAGCAGGGAGGTACCAAAGTAATCCTAGAGTGGATCACTGGACAACGGTCAAGAACATCCTGAAATACCTGAAAAAGGACTAAGGATATGTTTCTCGTTTATGGAGGTGGCAAAGAGCTCGTCGTAAACGGTTACGTCGATGCAAGCTTTGACACTGATCCGGATGACTCTAAGTCACAAACCGGATACGTATTTTTATTGAATGGTGGAGCTGTCAGTTGGTGCAGTTCTAAGCAGAGCGTCGTGGCGGGGTCTACGTGTGAAGCGGAATACATAGCTGCTTCAGAAGCAGCAAATGAAGGAGTCTGGATGAACGAGTTCATATTCAATCTAGGTGTAATACCTAGTGAATTGGGTCCAATGAAAATCTTTTGTGACAATACTAGTGCAATTGCCTTGGCAAAGGAATCCAAATTTCACAAGTAAACCAAGCACATCAAGAGACGCTTTAATTCCATCCGTGATTAAGTCAAGGAGGGATACATAGAGATTTGCAAGATACATATGGATCTGAATGTTGCAGACCCGTTGACTAAGCCTCTCTCATGAGCAAAATATGGTCATCACCAAGACTCCATGGGTGTTAGAATCATTACTGTGTAATCTAGATTATTGACTCTAGTGCAAGTTGGAGACTGAAGGAAATATGCCCTAGAGGCGATAATAAAGTTGTTATTTCTATTTCCTTATATCACGATAAATGTTTATTATTCATGCTAGAATTGTATTAGCCGGAAACTTAGTACATGTGTGAATACATAGACAAATAGAGTGTCCCTAGTATGCCACTACTAGGCTAGCTCGTTTATCAAAGATGGTTAAGTTTCCTAACCATAGACATGTGTTGTCATTTTATAAACGGGATCACATCATTAGAGAATGATGTGATGGACAAGACCCATCCGTTAGCTTAGCACTATGATCGTTTAGTTTATTGCTATTGCTTTCTCCATAACTTATACATGTTCCTATGACTATGGGATTATGCAACTCCCGAATACCGGAGGAACACTTATTGTGCTATCAAACATCACAACATAACTGGGTGATTATAAAGATGCTCTACAGGTGCCTCCGATGGTGTTTGTTGAGTTGGCATACATCGAGATTAGGATTTGTCACTCCGATTGTCGGAGAGGTATCTCTGGGCCCTCTCGGTAATGCACATCACTATAAGCCTTGCAAGCAATGTGACTAATGAGTTAGTTACGGAATGATGCATTATAGAATGAGTAAACAGACTTGCCGGTAACGAGATTGAACTAGGTATGATGATACCGACGATCGAATCTCGGGCAAGTAACATACCGATGGCAAAGGGAACAACGCATGTTGTTGTGCGGTTTGACCGATAAAGATATTCATAGAATATGTAGGAACCAATATGAGCATCCAGGTTCCACTATTGGTTATTGACCATAGAAGTGTCTCGGTCATGTCTACATAGTTCTCAAACCCGTAGAGTCCGCACACTTAACGTTCAATGACGATTGGTATTATGAGTTTAGGTGATTTGATGTACCGAAGGTTTTTCGGAGTCCCGGATGAGATCGCGGGCATGACGAGGAGTCTCGGAATGGTCGAAACATAAAGATTGATATATTGGACCATGTTATTCGGACACCGGAAGTGTTCCGGGTGGTTTCGGATAAAACCGGAGTGCCGGAGGGTTACCGGAACCCCCCGGGAAGATAATGGGCCACCATGGGCCTTAGAGGAGAGAGGGCCGGCCAGGAGGTGGCACCCCCCCAGTCTGAATTGGACAAGGGGTGGGGGCGGCGCCCCCTCCTTCCTTCTCTCCCCTTCCTCTTTCCTTCCCCTCCTTGTTGGACTAGGAAAGGGGGGAACCTACTCCTAGTAGGAGTAGGATTCCCCCCTTGGGGCGCGCCCCTTGAGGCCGCCCGGCCCCCTCCTCCCCTCCTTTATATACGTGGGAGGGGGCATCCCATAGACACACAAGTTAATTTCTTAGCCGTGTGCGGTGCCCCCTCCACAGATTTCCACCTCGGTCATATTGTCGTAGTGCTTAGGCGAAGCCCTGCGTCGGTAACTTCATCATCACCATCAACACGCCGTTGTGCTGATGAAACTCTCCCTCGGATTCAGTTGGATCTAGAGTTCGAGGGATGTCACCGAGCTGAACTTGTGCAGATCGCGGAGGTGCTGTGCGTTCGGTACTTGACCGGTTGGATCGTGAAGACGTTCGACTACATCAACCGCATTACTCAACGCTTCCTCTTTCGGTCTACGAGGGTACGTAGACACACTCTCCCCTCTCGTTGCTATGCATCTCCTAGATAGATCTTGCGTGATCGTAGGAATTTTTTTGAAATATTGTGTTCCCCAACACGTAGTCGTGTGGTGGAGTCACTCTCGTGATGGTAGTGTGGACCCCTTGCTGCAATTGTGAAATCTGATGGACGGAAAGATCTACTTGGTGACCTTATCACGAAACAACACAATGAGGGGGGCACCTTCACCCACCGTCGACTTCTTTGCCACCACCAATAATGCGACCCCGCCTTCGCTGCCACAAAGCCTTTGTGCCATTGAATCTTCTGCGCTGCAGGCCCATTATCACCGCACTCGTTGAGGCAATACAAGCCAAAGGTCATATCTAGGTTCTATGAGCACATCTGCAGGGTAAGATTGTCATAGCGGCGGTGCATGCCCACGATGACCCAAAGGACAACATACACCCCAAGGACAACCTGCACATGTTTGAGTGGAGCTCCGGCGTTTCTCCACCGTGTGGGGGCTAAGCAACCTATCGGTGTTCTATGCTAAAACCAATGAGAACGACTACCGACTCGTCCTTGATTTTGTTGGTTTGTGAAGGACCAAAGATGTCGAGTAGGGGGTAGGGGTTGAGTATGATTTAGGGAATTGCGGATAAATAATATTCTCTAAATATGCAACTGTGTGTGACCCTTATATGTGCTAGCAAGCAAGATAACATTGCAAGTGAATCAAATCACTTAGACAAAGATGTATGTCGAAGTTTACTTTTTTGGAGGGAAGTTAGTCTCTGTTGAAGATGTGTGGGGAACACAAAGTATCCCCAACGACACAAAGTCTCACATTCTTCTCCATGTGGCCCGACAAACAGAACTCTATCTCGATCTGGAAGTAGGTATTGAGGTGACCTTTACAAACTCGAGAAAATCCACAAACTTTCAGTGTCTCACATTTCTTTAAAAAAACTGGGAGTGGTGTATATGCAAAAAAGGCGGCCTAGGCAAGATATTTTTGCCAGAGCTAGAATAAGACATATTTAAAACAACAAAAGGATCTAGAAATAGTGATAAAATGACATGATGTACGCATCTTTGGAACACAATATTTCTCTTAATTAAATTGCAAATTTAATTGTTTTGGTATTCAAACATGTCCTTTACGTTCAACCCATATATTATGCACTACACAACACAGTGTGATTGTTGAATATTATGATTATTAGGAAAGATAAGATAGTGTAGGATCTTATTCTACCTTGTCTTGTACTCCAAGAAGATCATGTACTCCTACATATATGGCCATGAGGCTCAAGCAATAAACATCGATTCCACCAATCCCTCTCTACCCTTGTCGCCAATGGTGGTCGGAGTACACAAAATGGTTGGAGAAGATGATGGCGATGCTTGCGATGGGCTGGTGCTAGACGAAGACGAAGGAGGTGGACGGGGGGCGCGACGCTGAAAAAGAGCAGCGGTGGCGACCTGACGGTAGCGGCGACGACTAGGTTAGGAGTGCAGTGGGGATGCTGGAAGTAGGCGGGGAAGAACCCGACAACGTGATGAAGATCGGTGCGGGCGGTGGCGTTCTTGCACCAAGGGAGGCGGTGCAACACATACCATGGGAAGTCAACGTGCGGGGACGGTGGGAAGACCTTGGGGAGGCGGCGTGGACCGCGTGCCACGGTGCTACGGCCCGAAGGGGCGGCAGTGCGCGGGTTGGTGCAACCAGGGGAACGGCCTCGGGCGGTCGTGGGGACCACGTTCCGCGGCACTACAACCCGAAGGGGCGACGCAGCGGCGGCGCGCGAGTCGGTGCAGCCATGAGGAGAACCACGGGGCAGCGGTGTTGCAGCCCGTGAAGGAAATATGCCCTAGAGGGAATAATAGTAGTTATTTATATTTCCTTATATCATGATACATGTTTATTATTCATGCTAGAATTGTATTAACCGGAAGCTTAGTACATGCGTGAATACATAGACAAACAAAGTGCCCCTAGTATGTCTCTACTTGACTAGCTCGTTAATCAAAGATGGTTAAGTTTCTCAGCCATAGACATGTGTTGTCATTTGATGAACGGGATCACATCATTAGAGAATGATGTGATGGAGTAGATCCATCCATTAGCTTAGCACTATGATCGTTTAGTTTATTGCTATTGCTTTCTTCATGACTTATACATGTTCCTATGACTATGAGATTATGCAACTCCCGAATACCGGAGGAACACTTAGTGTGCTATCAAACGTCAGAACGTAACTGGGTGATTATAAAGATGCTCTACAGGTGTCTCCGATGGTGTTTGTTGAGTTGGCATAGATCGAGATTAGGATTTGTCACTCCGATTATCGGAGAGGTATCTCTGGGCCCTCTCGGTAATGCACATCACTATGAGCCTTGCAAGCAATGTGACTAATGAGTTAGTCACGGGATGATGTATTACGGAACGAGTAAAGAGACTTTCCGGTGACGAGATTGAACTAGGTATGACGATACCGACGATCAAATATCGGGCAAGTAACATACCAAGGACAAAGGGAACAACGTATGTTGTTATGCGGTTTGGCCGATAAAGATCTTCGTAGAATATGTAGGAACCAATATGAGCATCCAGGTTCCGCTATTGGTTATTGACCGGAGATGTGTCTCGGTCATGTCTACATAGTTCTCGAACCCGCAGGGTCCGCACGCTTAACGTTCGATGATGATATGTATTATGAGTTATGTGATTTGATGTGCCGAAGGTTGTGCAGAGTCCCGGATGAGATCACGGACATGACGAGGAGTCTCGAAATGGTCGAGACATAAAATATTGATATATTGGAAGTTTATATTCGGACACCAGAATGGTTCCGAAGTGTATCGGGTATTTTCTGGAGTACCGGGAGATTACCTGAACCCCCCGGGGTATTAATGGGCCACAATGGGCCTTGGTGGAGAAGAGAGAGGGCCGGCCAGAGGTGGTGCCCCCATTGCCCAGTCCGAATTGGACAAGGGGAAGGGGGCGCCCCCCTCCTTCCTTCTCTTCTCTCCTCTTTCCCTTCTTCTCCTTCTTGGACTAGGAAAGGGGGAAACCTACTCCTACTAGGAGTAGGATTCCTCCCGCCTTGGTGTGCCCCTTGTGGCCGGACGGCCTCCTCCTCCCCTCTGTTATATACGGGGGAGGGGTGATACGTCTCCGTCATATCTACTTTTCCAAACAGTTTTGCCCTTGTTTTGGACTCTAACTTGCATGATTTGAATGGAACTAACCCGGACTGACGTTGTTTTCAGCAAAAAATAAAAATCCTGAAACTTCACGGAATGACCTGAAACTTCACGGAACGTCTATTTGGAAATAATAAAAATCCTTGCAAAAGATGAAGACCAGGGGGCCCACACCCTAGCCACGAGGGTGGGGGTGCGCCTGCCCCCCTAGGGCGCGCCCCCTACCTCGTGGGCCCCCTGGAGCTCCTCCGACCTCAACTCCAACTCTATATATTTGCTTTCGGGGAGAAAAAAATCAAGGAAAAAGATTCATCGCGTTTTACGATACGGAGCCGCCGCCAAGCCCTAAAACCTCTCGGGAGGGCTGATCTGGAGTCCGTTCGGGGCTCCGGAGAGGGGAATCCATCGCCATCGTCATCATCAACCTTCCTCCATCACCAATTTCATGATGCTCACTGCCGTGCGTGAGTAATTCCATCGTAGGCTTGCTAGACAGTGATGGGTTGGATGATATTTATCATGTAATCGAGTTAGTTTTGTTAGGGTTTCATCCCTATATCCACTATGTTCTGAGATTGATGTTGCTATGACTTTGGTATGCTTAATGCTTGTCACTAAGGCCCGAGTGCCATGATTTCAGATCTGAACCTATTATGTTTTCATCTATATATGAGAGTTCTTGATCCTATCTTGCAAGTCTATATTCACCTATTATGTGTTATGATCCGTTAACCCCGAAGTGACAATAATCGGGATACTTACTGGTGATGACTGATGTCTACTACACAACCTTCTTCTTGTAGATGTTGTTGGGCCTCCAAGTGCAGAGGTTTGTAGGACAGTAGCAAATTTCCCTCAAGTGGATGACCTAAGGTTTATCAATCTGTAGGAGGCGTAGGATGAATATGGTCTCTCTCAAGCAACCCTGCAACCAAATAAGAGTCTCTTGTGTCCCCAACACACCCAATACAATGGTAAATTGTATTGGTGCACTAGTTCGGCGAAGAGATGGTGATTCAAGTGGTATATGGATAGTAGATAATGGTTTTTGTAATCTGAAAATATAAAAACAGCAAGGTAACAAATGATAAAAGTGAGCGTAAACGGTATTGCAATGCATTGAAACAAGGCCTAGGGTTCATACTTTCGCTAGTGCAAGTTCCCTCAACAATAATAACATAATTGGATCACATAACTATCCCTCAACATGCAACAAAGAGTCACTCCAAAGTCACTAATAGCGGAGAACGAACGAAGAGATTATGGTAGGGTACGAAACCACCTCAAAGTTATTCTTTCCAATCAATCCGTTGGGCTATTCCTGTAAGTGTCACAAACAGCCCTAGAGTTCGTACTAGAATAACACCTTAAGACACAAATCAACCAAAACCCTAATGTCACCTAGATACTCCAATGTCACCTCAAGTATCCGTGGGTATGATTATATGATATGCATCACACAATCTCAGATTCATCTATTCAACCAACACATAGAACCTCAAAGAGTGCCCCAAAGTTCCTACCGGAGAATCATGACGAAAACATGTGCCAACCCCTATGCATAGGTTCATGGGCGGAACCTGCAAGTTGATCACCGAAACATACATCGAGTGAATCACGTGGTATCCATTGTCACCACAGATACGCACGGCAAGACATACATCAAGTGTTCTCAAATCTTTAAAGACTCAATCCGATAAGATAACTTCAAAGGGGAAACTCAATCCATTACAAGAGAGTAGAGGGGGGAAGAAACATCATAGGATCCAAATATGATAGCAAAGCTCGCGATACATCAAGATCGTATCACCTCAAGAACACGAGAGAGAGAGAGAGAGATCAAACACATAGCTACTGGTACATACCCTCAGCCCCGAGGGAGAACTACTCCCTCCTCATCATGGAGAGCACCGGGATGATGAAGATAGCCACCGGAGAGGGATTTCCCCCTTTGGCAGGGTGTCGGAACGGGTCTAGATTGGTTTTCGGTGGCTACGGAGGCTTCTGGCGGCAGAACTCCCGATCTATTGTGCCCCCTGATCGTTTTAGGGTATATGGAGATATATAGGCGGAAGAAGTACGTCAGGGGAGCCACGAGGGGCCCACTAGGGTGGAGGGCGCGCCCACCCCTGCCTTGTGGCTTCCTCGTTGCTTCCCTTACATGGACTCCAAGTCTCCCGGGTTGCTTTCCTTCCAGAAATAAGTTTCGTGAAGTTTCAGGTCAATTGGACTCCGTTTGATTTTCCTTTTCTGCGATACTCTAAAACAAGGAAAAAACAGAAACTGGCATTGGGCTCTAGGTTAATAGGTTAGTCCCAAAAATCATATAAAATAGCATATAAAGGCATATAAAACATCCAAGGTTGATAATATAATAGCATGGAACAATAAAAAAATTATAGATACGTTGGAGACGTATCAGCATCCCCAAGCTTAATTCCTGCTCGTCCTCGAGTAGGTAAATGATAAAAACAGAATTTTTGATGTGGAATGCTACCTAACATATTCACCATGTATTTCTCTTTATTGTAGCAAGAATAATCAGATCCATAAGATTCAAGACAAATGTTTAATCTTGACATAAAAATAATAATACTTCAAGCATACTAACAAAGTAATCATGTCTTCTCAAAATAACATGGCCAAAGAAAGTTCATCCCTACAAAATCATATAGTTTGGTCATGCTCCATTTTCGTCACACAAGAATGCTCTCATCATGCACAACCCCGATGACAAGCCAAGCAATTGTTTCATACTTTAGTAATCTCAAACTCATAAACTTTCACGCAATACATGAGCGCGAGCCATGGATATAGCACTATGGATGGAATAGAGTATGATGATGGGGGTTATGTGGAGAAGACAGAAAGGAGAAAGTCTCACATCAACGAGGCTAATCAATGATCTATGGAGATGCCCATCGATTGATGTTAATGCAAGGAGTAGGGATTGCCATGCAACAGATGCACTAGAGCTATAAATGTATGAAAGCTCAACAAAAGAAACTAAGTGGGTGTGCATCCAACTTGCTTGCTCACGAAGACCTAGGGCACTTGAGGAGGCCCATTGTTGGAATATACAAGCCAAGTTCTATAATGAAAAATTGCCACTAGTATATGAAAGTGACAAAATAAGAGACTCTCTATCATGGGGATTATGGTGCTACTTTGAAGCACAAGTGTGGCAAAGGATAGTAGCATTGTCCCTTCTCTCTTTTTCTCTCATTTTTTGGGGCCTTCTCCTTTTTTTGTGGCCTTTCTCTTTTTTTTGGGCCTTCTCCCTTTTTATGGTCTTTCTCCTTTTTTCCTTACTTGGGACAATGCTCTAGAAAATGATGATCATCACACTTCTATTTATTTACAACTCAATGATTACAACTTGATACTAGAACAAGATATGACTCTATATGAATGCCTCCGGCGGTGTACCGGGATTGCGATGAATCAAGTGTGACATGTATGAAAAATTATGAATGGTGGCTTTGCCACAAATACGATGTCAACTACATGATCATGCAAAGCAATATGACAATGATGAATGTGTCATGATAAACGGAATGGTGGAAAGTTGCATGGCAATATATCTCGGAATGACTATGGAAATGCCATAATAGGTAGGTATGGTGGCTGTTTTGAAGAAGATATAAGGAGGTTTATGTGTGAAAGAGTGTATCATATCACGGGGTTTGGATGCATCGGCGAAGTTTGCACCAACTCTCAATGTGAGAAAGGGCAATGCACGGTACCGAAGAGGCTAGCAATGATGGAAGGGTGAGAGTGCGTATAATCCATGGACTCAACATTAGTCATAAAGAACTCACATACTTATTGCAAAAATCTACAAGTCATCAAAAACCTCGGCACTACGCGCATGCTCCTAGGGGGATATATGGGTAGGAAAAGACCATCTCTCGTTCCCGACCGCCACTCATAAGGAAGACAATCAAATAACACCTCATGTTTCAAATTTGTTACACAACGTTTACCATACGTGCATGCTACGGGACTTGCAAACTTCAACACAAGTATTCCTCAAATTCACAACTACCCAACTAGCACAACTTTGATATCACTATCTCCATATCTCAAAACAATCATCAAGTATCAGACTTCTCTTAGTATTCAATGCACTTATATGAAAGTTTTTATTATACCCATCTTGGATGCCTATCATATTAGGACTAGATTCATAACCAAAGCAAACTACCATGCTGTTCTAAAGACTCTAAAAATAATATAAGTGAAGCATGAGAGATCAATTATTTCTTCAAAATAAAACCACCACCGTGTTCTAAAAAGATATAAGTGAAGCACTAGAGCAATGACAAACTACTCCAAAAGATATAAGTGAAGCTCAATGAGTAGTTGAATAATTATGCAACTATGTGAAGACTCTCTAACATTTAATAATTTCAGATCTTGGTATTTTATTCAAACAGCAAGCAAAACAAAAGTAACTAAAATGACGCTCCAAGCAAAACACATATCATGTGGCGAATAAAAATATAGCTCCAAGTAAAGTTACCGATGAACGAAGACGAAAGAGGGGATGCCTTCCGGGGCATCCCCAAGCTTAGGCTCTTGGTTGTCCTTGAATATTACCTTGGGGTGCCTTGGACATCCCCAAGCTTAGGCTCTTTCCACTCCTTATTCCATAGTCCATCGAATCTTTACCCAAAACTTGAAAACTTCACAACACAAAACTTAAAGTAGAAAATCTCGTGAGCTCCGTTAGCGAAAGAAAACAAAACACCACTTCAAGGTACTGTAATGAACTCATTATTTATTTATATTGGTGTTAAACCTACTGTATTCCAACTTATCTATGGTTTATAAACTATTTTACTAGCCACAGATTCATTATAATAAGCAAACAACACACGAAAAACAGAATCTGTCAAAAACAGAACAGTCTGTAGTAATCTGTAACTAACGCAAATTTCTGGAACCCCAAAAATTCTAAAATAAATTGCTTGATGTGAGGAATTTATCTATTAATAATCTGCAAAAATAATTAACTAAATAGCACTCTCCAATAAAAAATGGCAGCAATTCTCGTGAGCGCTAAAGTTTCTGTTTTTTACAGCAAGATCAACAAGACTTTTCCCAAGTCTTCCCAACGGTTCTACTTGGCACAAACACTAATTAAAACATAAAAAATCAATAATAACAGAGGCTATATAAATTATTTATTACTAAACAGGAGCAAAAATCAAGGAACAAAAATAAAATTGGGTTGCCTCCCAACAAGCGCTATCGTTTAACGCCCCTAGCTAGGCATGATGATTTCAATGATGCTCACATAAAAGATAAGAATTGTAACATAAAGAGAGCATCATGAAGAATATGACTATCACATTTAAGTCTAACCTACTTACTATGCATAGGGATTTTGTGATCAAACAATTTACGGGAACAATAATCAACTATCATAGGAAGGCAAAACAAGCATAACTTTGAAATTTTAAGCACATAGGGAGGAAACTTGATATTATTGCAATTCCTACAAGCATATATTCCTCCCTCATAATAATTTTCAGTAGCATCATGAATGAATTCAACAATATAACCAGCACCTAAAGCATTCTTTTCATGATCTACAAGCATAGAAATTTTATTACTCTCCACATAAGCAAATTTCTTCTTAATCAGAATAGTGGGAGTATCACTAGAGACTCGAATACTATAAATTGTTTCCACATTGAAAAAGTAATGTTTAGAAAAAAGGGTAATCATAATCATGACAAGTTATATAAATATAATCACTACTTTTTATAGCATAAGTATCATCATAATAATCATCATAGGTAGGAGGCATGCTATCATCATTATAAACTTGCATATCAAAACTTGCGAGACTAAAAATATCATCTTCATTAAACATAGCATCCCCAAGCTTGGGAAAAACATTAATTGCAGCAAATATATTCTCAAAAACATCATATTCATCAAACATAGCATCCCCAAGCTTGAGCCTTTTCATACCATAAGCATAATCACTCTTATAATTAATAGTATGGATAGCACCAATAGTATAGCAATTATCATATTCTTCCAAGCAAGTGCCAAAAAGATTTTCAAGATCATAAGAAGTATCATTATCTTTCACAATTATGTTTTCATGAGGCACAATAGTAATAGGAGCAGCATTATTTGGGAGAGATATCTTTTTACCTATCTTCCTTTTTCTTTTCTTCTTCTTCACCACATCATGTGTGGGTTCAATCCTCTTTTTGGAGCTTCTTATTAATGAGATTGGTTGAATAGGTAGCTCCTCCTCGTTACCTGATTCATCATAAGAAATAATAGGAGGGTATTGGGAAGTCTCTTCCCTTTCATTAGTATTCTCTTCATCTTCTATTTGTTTTCTTTTCTTTATGTAGTTGGCAATATAAGGATTTCAATACAATTCACCGCACAATACATATAAATTTCCTCAAGATCAAAACCAAGAAGTTTATAATAGGCAAATTCTGGAAGATAGTTAGTTATACGTTTCATTTCTTTGTAACCCATAAGCAAACTAAGTTCATTATGATGTGCAAGAGAAATCAAGTCATCACAATTTTTGGAAACGATTAGATCATGAAACAATTTGCATCGAATGGTTAAATGACTACGTTCATTACAAAGCTCACAAGTTTGGCCAAGAAAATTTAAATTTTCAGCACAATCATCTAGCCTTTCTTGCAACAATTTAGTTTCTAAGTACTTATGCCTCTTGCAATATCTATATTCCCTATTTTGTGTGTACTTGCAAACCCAATGCACTTCACAAAAATGGACATGTTTATAGGAGACATTTTCATCATAACTAGTGCAATCATCATTAGTACTAGGAATATTCAAGGAGCTCATACTAACAACATTGCAATCATTCTCATCATTCAAAGATTTAGTGCCAAACATTTTAGTGCATTCTTCTTCTAACACTTTGGCACAATTTTCCTTTCCATCATACTCGCGAAAGATATTAAAAAGATGAAGCGTATGAGGCAAACTCAATTCCATATTTTTTTTGTAATTTTCTTTTATAAACTAAACTAGTGATAAAACAAGAAACTAAAAGACTCGATTGCAAGATCTAAAGATAGACCTTCAAGCACTCACCTCCCCGGCAACGGCGCCAGAAAAGAGCTTGATGTCTACTACACAACCTTCTTCTTGTAGATGTTGTTGGGCCTCCAAGTGCAAAGGTTTGTAGGACAGTAGAAAATTTCCCTCAAGTGGATGACCTAAGATTTATCAATCCATATGAGGCGTAGGATGAAGATGGTCTCTCTCAAGCAACCCTACAACCAAATAACAAAGAGTCTCTTGTGTCCCCAACACACCCAATACAGTGGTAAATTGTATAGGTGCACTAGTTCGGCGAAGAGATGGTGATTCAAGTGGTATATGGATAGTAGACAATGGTTTTTGTAATCTGAAAATATAAAAACAGCAAGGTAACGAATGATAAAAGTGAGCGTAAACGGTATTGCAATGCGTTGAAACAAGGCCTAGGGTTCATACTTTCGCTAGTACAAGTTCCCTCAACAATAATAACATAATTGGATCACATAACTATCCCTCAACATGCAACAAAGAGTCACTCCAAAGTCACTAATAGTGGAGAACGAATGAAGAGATTATGGTAGGGTACGAAACCACCTCAAAGTTATTCTTTCCAATCAATCCGTTGGGCTATTCCTATAAGTGTCACAAACAGCCCTAGAGTTCGTACTAGAATAACACCTTAAGACACAAATCAACCAAAACCCTAATGTCACCTAGATACTCCAATGTCACCTCAAGTATCCATGGGTATGATTATACGATATGCATCACACAATCTCAGATTCATCTATTCAACCAACACATAGAACCTCAAAGAGTGCCCCAAAGTTCCTACCGGAGAATCACGACGAAAACATGTGCCAACCCCTATGCATAGGTTCATGGGCGGAACCCGCAAGTAGATCACCAAAACATACATCAAGTGAATCACGTGGTATCCCATTGTCACCACAGATACGCACGGCAAGACATACATCAACTGTTCTCAAATCTTTAAAGACTCAATCCAATAAGATAACTTCAAAGGGGAAACTCAATCCATTACAAGAGAGTAGAGGGGGGAAGAAACATCATAAGATCCAAATATGATAGCAAAGCTCGCGATACATCAAGATCGTATCACCTCAAGAACATGAGAGAGAGAGATCAAACACGTAGCTACTAGTACATACCCTCAGCCCCGAGGGAGAACTACTCCCTCCTCGTCATGGAGAGCACCAGGATGATGAAGATAGCCACCGGAGAGGGATTTCCCCCTCCGGCAGGGTGCTGGAACGGGTCTAGATTGGTTTTCGGTGGCTACAGAGGCTTCTGGCGGCGGAACTCCCGATCTATTGTGCCCTCGATCGTTTTAGGGTATATGGAGATATATAGGCGGAAGAAGTACGTCAGGGGAGCCACGAGGGTGGAGGGCGTGCCCCCTGCCTCGTGGCTTCCTTGTTGCTTCCCTTACGTGGACTCCAAGTCTCCCGGGTTGCTTCCCTTCCAAAAATAAGTTCCGTGAAGTTTGAGGCCAATTGGACTTCGTTTGATTTTCCTTTTCTGCGATACTCTAAAACAAGGAAAAAAGCAGAAACTGGCACTGGGCTCTAGGTTAATAGGTTAGTCCCAAAAATCATATAAAATAGCATATAAAGGCATATAAAACATCCAAGGTTGATAATATAATAGCATGGAACAGTCAAAAATTATAGATACATTGGAGACGTATCAATGACCGTAGTTTGAGGAGTTCATGTATTCACTATGTGTTAATGCTTTGGTCCGGTACTCTACTAAAAGGAGGCCTTAATATCCCTTAGTTTCCGCTAGGACCCCGCTGCCACGGGAGGGTAGGACAAAAGATGTCATGCAAGTTCTTTTCCATAAGCACGTATGACTATATTCAGAATACATGCCTACATTACATTGATGAATTGGAGCTAGTTCTATGTCACCCTAGGTTATGACTGTTACATGATGAACCGCATCCGGCATAATTCTCTATCACCGATCCATTGCCTACGAGCTTTCCATATATTGTTCTTCGCTTATTTACTTTTCCGTTGCTATTGTTATCATCACTGCAAAATACCAAAAACATTACTTTTGCTATCATTACCTTTTGCTACCTTTACCACTACTATCATATTACTTTGCTACTAAATATCTTCATGCAGATATTAAGTTTCCAGGTGTGGTTGAATTGACAACTCAGCTGCTAATACTTGAGAATATTCTTTGGCTCCCCTTGTGTCGAATCAATAAATTTGGGTTGAATACTCTACCCTCGAAAACTTTGATCTATATGTTTATTATCATTTGTCGAAGCTTTGATCTATATGTTGTCATCAATTACCAAAAAGGGGGAGATTGAAAGTGCAACTATCCCTAGGTGGTTTTGGTAATTCATAACAACATATAGCTCATTGAGCTAATACTATTCCAAGATAATTATTTCAGGAAAGCTCAATGATTGGCATGGCATGGATGTGAAAGTGGAACCCTCAAAATGCTAAGGCAAATGGATTGGCTCAAGCTCAAAAGCTCAAGACTCTTCATTTTATATTTTAGTGATCCAAGATCACATTGAGTCCATAGGAAAAGCCAATACTATTAAGGAGGGATGAGGTGTTGCTTAATGAGCCTCTTGCTTCATGTGCTTAGTTATATGCTCCAAAACCCTCAACTACTTTCCCATATCCACATATGACCTAAACTCTAAGCCAAACTCGGTCCTACCGATTCTTCCTATCCGGTGCCACTAAGTTTCACTTGTCATTAGCCACTGCCAAACCCTAGCAATTCGGTTCTACCGATAAGGATCTCGGTCCCACCAAGATGGGGTTGCAAACTCTCTATTTCCCTTTCGTAACTTTTCGGTCCCATCGAAAGAGCGAATCGGTCCCACCGAGATTGCAATGTAAACTCAGTGTTTCCCCTTTGTAACTTTTCGGTCTCACCGAGTTCCACTCGGTCTCACCGAAAGAGCAAATCGGTCCCACCGAGTTTGCCTGACCAACTCTCTGGTTAGCTAATTACCAAATTCGGTCTCACCGAGTTTGTGTAATTGGTCTCACCGAGATTACGTTATGCCCAAACCCTAACCGAATCGGTCCTACCGAGTTGCATGTCAGTCCCACCGAAATCACTAACGGTCACTAGGTTTACATTTTCGGTCCGACCGAGTTTATTGATTCGGTCCCACCGAGATTGGAAAACCGTGTAACGGTTGGATTTTGTGTGGAGGCTATATATACCCCTCCACCTCTTTCTCATTCAGTGAGAGAGCCATCAGAACACACACACCATTCCAACTCATTTGTTCTGAGAGAGAACCACCTACTCATGTGTTGAGATCAAGACATTCCATTCCTACCATATGAATCTTGATCTCTAGCCTTCCCAAGTCGCTTTCCACTCAAATCTTCTTTCCACCAAATCCAAATCCTATGATAGAGAGTTGAGTGTTGGGGAGACTATCATTTGAAGCACAAGAGCAAGGAGTTCATTACCTACACACCATTTGTTACTTCTTGGAGAGTGGTGTCTCCTAGATTGGCTAGGTGTCACTTGGGAGCCTCCGACAAGATTGTGGAGTTGAACCAAGGAGATGGTAAGGGCAAGGAGATCGCCTACTTCGTGAAGATCTACCGCTAGTGAGGCAAGTCCTTCGTGGGCGATGGCCATGGTGGGATAGACAAGGTTGCTTCTTCGTGGACCCTTTGTGGGCGGTTGCTTCTTCGTGGACCCTTCGTGGGTGGAGCCCTTCATGGACTCGTGCAACCGTTGCCCTTGGGTGGAGCCCTGTGTGGACTCGCGCAACCGTTACCCTTCGTGGGTTGAAGTCTCCATCAACGTGGATGTAGGATAGCACCACCTATCCGAACCACGGGAAAAACATCCGTGTCTCCAATAGCGTTTGAATTCTCCAAACCCTTCCCTTTATATTCTTGCAAGTTGCATGCTTTACTTTCCGCTGCCAATATACTCTTTGCATGCTTGCTTGAATTGTGTGATGATTGCTTGACTCTTCCTAAAATAGCTAAAATCTGCCAAGAACTAAAATTGGGAAAAGGTTAAGTTTTTATTTGGTCAAGTAGTCTAATCACCCCCCCTCTAGACATACTTTTGATCCTACAAGTGGTATCAGAGCTTTGGTCTCCATTTGCTTGATCTCCATAGCTTTTGGTGCTCATAGCCTTGGTTTCACAACCTAGGAGAGTATGGCGTCTAGCGAGGGAAATTATCACCGTAGAGGTCCTTACTTTGATGGTACTAATTTTGCTAGTTGGAAGCATAAAATGAAAATGCATATTCTTGGACATAACCCCGCTGTTTGGGCTATTGTGTGTGTTGGTTTGCAAGGTGACTTCTTTGACGGGAGAGAACCAAACCGTGAAGCTACCGCGGATGAGTTGAAGATGTTGCAATACAATGCTCAAGCTTGTGATATTCTCTTCAACGGATTGTGCCCCGAAGAATTCAACAAAATCAGCCGCCTTGAGAATGCAAAGGAAATTTGGGAAACTTTGATTGATATGCACGAAGGTACCGACTCCGTCAAGGAATCCAAGTTGGATGTGCTTCAAAGCCAACTTGACAAGTTCAAGATGAAGGATGGTGAAGGTGTCGCTGAAATGTACTCTAGGCTTGCTCTCATCACAAATGAGATTGCCGGCTTAGGAAGTGAAGAGATGACCGATAAATTCATCATCAAGAATATCCTAAGAGCCTTGGATGGAAAATATGATACCGTGTGCACATTGATCCAAATGATGCCCAATTACAAAGATCTCAAGCCAACGGAAGTGATTGGAAGAATTGTTGCTCATGAGATGTCACTTAAGGATAAAGAGGAACTTCACAACAAATCAAGTGGTGCCTATAAAGCCTCATGTGAAGCCCCTACATCATCAAGTGAGAAACAAGACTTCAATGAAGAATTGAGCTTAATGGTGAAGAACTTCAACAAGTTCTACAAGAGTAGAAGCAAAGATAGAAGCTCCAAATCAAGGTCCTACAATGACAAAAGATCTTCTAGTCGAGAGCGAAACTGTTACAATTGTGGAAGACCCGGACACTACTCCAATGAGTGTACGGCTCCCTACAAGAGAAGAGAAGATTCTCCAAAAAGAAGAGGCAAAGGATCACCACCAAGAGAGAGAAGGAGTAGAGATGATCGTTATGAACAAAGATACTCACGGAGAAGCAAGGATTCGGAAAGGAAGGAAAAATCATCAAGGAGCTACACAAGACGAAGACATCAAGCTCATGTTGGTGAATGGGTATCCGGCTCCGACTCCGACAGCCACTCCGAGAGAAGTTATCACTCCGACTCCGAAGATACTCAAGATGAAGGTGTTGCCGGTCTAGCACTTGTGTCAACCAACTCCTACGACATATTTGACTCACCAAATGAAGGAATTGGAAGATGCTTCATGGCCAAAGGTCCTAAGGTAACACACCCCGAGTATGTTGATTTCAATAGTGATGAAGATGACTTGTTAGGTGATGATTTGATTGGTGACAACTCTAGTGATGAATACTATGATGAAAGACCAATTAATCATGCTAATCAAGATAAAACGAATGACAATGATAAGGAGAAGATTGAGGCTCTAACTAAAGAACTAAAAACTCTTAAGTTAGCTCATGACACTATCTTCGAAGATCATCAAGAACTTTTAAGGGCTCATGAGAAGCTACGCTTTGAAAAGCTCAATCTTGAGCAAGAGCATGAGTTCTTAAAGGCAATCAATGATGATCTCCGCAAGAAAAGTTCTTCTTACATTGCCAAGTGTTTACTCTTATCCACTTACATGCCTCAAGTCAAATCTAACAAGAAAGATTCTTCCGCTAGTAGTAACAATGATCATGCTAAATCCAATATTGTTGCTTCTAGTAGTTCTCTTGATTCCACTAATGATTCTCTTAGCCAAGTTACACTTGAGCAAGAAAATAGCTTATTGAAGGGAATTATAGAGAAAGGAGTGTACAAAAGCCTTGCCGGGAGTAAGCAATTCGAGGAAATTGTGCGCAAGCAAGTAATGCACCGGAAGAATCAAGGTGTTGGTTTTGAACGAAAGTTCAATGCCAATGGAGTTGAATGGGAAGAAGATCAATACCCCAAGACAAAGTTTGTCCCTCAACAAGAGAAGTATACTTCTTTCAAGGGGACACAAGCTCAAGATGATCTTCCACCACAAGACTACGAGCAAAAAGGCAAGGACAAGCTTCAAGAGGAAATTGATGCATTTGAAGAAGCTCCTAAGACCTTAGTCAAGTGGATTCCCAAGACTTCTTCAAGTTCCACTTCATCAAGTACGACTACAACTCCAAGGATTCCCATCAAGATGATGTGGATCCAAAAGAAGAAGAACTAGAGAGTTCTTGAGGGTGACTCCGCCAACATACTTCACTCTTACCATTTTGGCAAGAACAAGTGCAATCAACTTCCACATCTTGCACTAGTTCAAGGAGTCACAAACCCTCTTGTTGGTAAGACAAGGGACAAGGTAACCTAAAAGCTTTCATGGACATCATGTTTTGTGTGCATCACTCTATGTCTATGGATATCCTTGTTTGTTCCTTGTGGGACTAACCCATGTAGGTATTGAAAGTGCAATTCACTCAAATGGATAGCTCCAAGAGATCTACATCAACATTGAGCATCCACATCTTCAATATCTACATGAAGTCATCATCGACAAAACCCAAGGTCAGTTCATCCCTCTTAGGGGGGATATCACATCTAGGGGGAGCTTTACTCTAAGACTTGAGCTAAAGCAACTCTAAAGATGTGACCAAAACAATGCTTTATGTAAAAGTGGTAACCCCACTTGAGCTTAAACGATGAGTATGACCTATGATCAAGTGTTCTCACTTGACTCTAAGTCAATATACTCATATATAGATGACCTAGTCATCGCAAATTGCTTGATAGATGCTAGAATTGGTTGTGCATGCCTTGCCACATATTTCATTTGCCATCTTATTGTGTGAGCATGCTGATTGCATATTTTACTCATTCGAGGACATCCACTTGTTGCTTTGATTGTTCGGTTTTATTTATTTTTGCCAAGTGGATGGACAAGAATGCCTAAGAACCTCCTCTAGCTATCTATGCTTTTCTCGTCTCAAACTCTATTCATGCTGCATCACAAAATTTGATCAAGTCAGATTCGAACCACTCTGTGTGAGGAGCGCTCGGAGTCCCCGATTCGTCATAGACTTAAACTTCCAAAACCTCTTTATGATTCTCGGTCTGACCGATACTTCATTTTCGGTCCTACCGAGATCATTAAGTTGATCTAGGTTTTCGATCTCGGTGCAACCGATTTGAACCTTTCGGTCTCACCGAGTTTCAGTAACTGCACGCAGTTATGAATCTCGGTGCCACCGAGTTGTTCCACTCGGTCACACCGACAGGGTCGGGCTATATATAGTCACGTGCAAAATTTGGAAATTTCTCCGAACCCCTTCGCCCGCGTGATAGCCTGCTCTGCCCCCGAGGTCTCCGGATCGTCTTCTCGCCACCAGCAGCCTCCAGTCGCTGGTCTCCGTCGCCGTCAACGGGATTTCTGCCCCGCCGTTGCCGCCGTAGCAAGTCCCCGCCGAACTAGGGTATGGACTTGATCTTTGTGCTATTCCTCAATTTGATTCCTAGCACATTGTGATCGTATTGTTTCTGGCCACGTTTGATAAACTTCTATCCAGTCAAAACGCTCATAGATTAGGTTTGATTCAAAAATTCTAGGTTTAGGTTTCCGCCCAAACCATCTCGGACCCACCGAGTTGAAAAACTCGGTCCCACCGATTTGGCTTATGCCATTGCACAAGTGAGACTCGGTCTGACCGAGAATTACTTATCGGTGTGACCGATTTTTGAACCCAGTGAAACCCTAGCAGTCTCGGTGCCACCGAACTGTGACTCGGTCCTACCGAGTTCACTAGTTTAGGTTCCAAAACTGCTTCAGTATCACCGAGTTTGAAAATCGGTAGATCCGAGATGATTTCAGTGGGAAACTAAAACTAAGTTTTTGAATCATTCTTTTTGCAAAAATCTCTGCATTTTGTGATGCTCATCCACTCTATCTCATCCATAATCTATTCACAGGGTCAGCAGTCAGTTTGCAACATGTCTGATCAAAGTGACAGCCAGAACCTCTCAGAGCAGCAAGTGCAGCTGAGTGAGGGCACTAGCCCCTCAAGTTCCTCAGATGATGGCAGCAGGAGCACACCCAGCAACCTGCCTAAAGCTACCACGAGACAAAGGAAGAAGAAAACCTCGGATTCTGAAGATGAGGACTATGTGGCAGAGGAAGAGGCCACTTCCAAGAGAGTTGAGCCAGCTCAAGGCTCAAAGCCGGGCCTGAAAATCAAAAGGCCAGCAGGCAGGCAGCCCATGTCAAAGGCTAGAGCCTCAACTGAGAAGCCTGCTCCCATTGAGCCCGTTGCAGCTGAGGGCAAGAAGAGGAAAGAGAGGGTGAAGAAGATTGTGGCTAGAGTCCTTGGCAAGGCCTCCATCATGGAAGATGAGGAGGAAGAAGAAGAGGTTGCTGCACCAGCACCCAAGGCAGCCAAACTTATGGGAGATGCCATAAGGTCAGGAACAGCTGCATCCAAGCCCAAGGAAGCACCCAAGGCTGCATCTAAGCCTAAGACAGCACCAAAGAGAAACACAAGGAGTATACCTGCTGCAGAAAAGAACAAGGCCCCAGTGCCTGAAGCTACTGAAGAAGAGGAAGAGAGTGTCCTTAGAAAGCTCAAGCCCAAGATCCCAGACCACAACGATGCTCATCCTATGGCTGAGGATATGAAGCTAAGGAGAGATTCAGGGCTGAGGAAGTGGAGAGAAGCAGATCCGTATGCTTCTAGGAGAAGGACTGCCGTGGATTACAGATTTCACACCAAGGAGCAGCAAGATTTCTATGAGACTGTTTTGCTTGACAAGAATCCAATCGTTTGTGACATGAGATGGGTCGACTGGACCTACATGAAGGAACATGAAGAGTACTACCCCGGAGTGTATGACAGCTTTAGTGTGTGTGGAGTTGCAGACTTTGTTGGGCAGAAGCTCACAAAGTGGAATGAGGAGCTAATCATGCAATTCTACTCCACAGCACACTTCTACCCGGATGGAAGGATCACATGGATGTTAGAGGGTACAAGGTACCAATCCACTGTTGAGGAATGGGCGAAGTTGATCAATGCCCCAGAGGAACAAGCAGATGACTTGGACATTTACGCCAAGAAGAAGATGGATCATAACTCAATGTCCAACATGTACAAGGAGATCCCGAATGAAGCACTTGACACTTTTAAATTTGGCTCGGTGCATTATCTTCTGTCAGGTCTGCCCACTATCAATTGGATACTAAGGCACACTCTGTTGCCTAAGTCTGGAGATCACAAGATGATCAGAGGTCATGCGATCAACTTGCTTCATGTCTTTGACGTGCCTCAGAAATTCAAAGTCATGAGTCTCATTGTGGAAACCGTTAAGAGGACAGCTGCTGATCAGAAGAGGAGCTGTGGATATGCCCCTCAGATTCAGGAGCTCATCAACTCCAAGATGGGCACGGGCGTATATTTGTTGGATAAGGAACACCTGCCCATCCGTCCAGATTTTGAGAACAATGAGGTTGTTATGACTGAGAATGAACCATCATCTGCCCATGCACAAGCACAGAAGGAGAAGGCAAAGAAGGAGAAAGCTGCCAGGATGCCTACTCAAGCGGAGGCATCTGATTATTTCTTGAAGACCAAAAAAGAGCAGCTCAGTTACTTGATTGCGTCCACCCTGCGGATTGAGCAGAGTATAGCCACCCTGACTCAGAACCAGGCAAGTTTAGAGAGGATCATGGAACAGAGGTTCTATGACTTGGACATCAAGGTAACAGAAGTTCAGTCTGCAGTGGAGCAGCTCCAGGAGGACATGAATGAGAGGAGAGGCAGGACCACGACTCATGCTTTTTCTAGAGTGCCACAAGGCCCGAGGTCGTCTGCCGTGCCAGTTGCTGACACCAGAGCCACCACTTCAGCACCAGCTACAGCCTCAGCTCCAGCATCTACTTCAGCTCCAACTCTAGCGACTACTTCAACATCTACAGAAGCTTTCGTCCTTGGAGTGATCCGGACTCCACCACCACCTGAAGATCAAGCCTGAGTGTCGATCTAGTGCTATGCATTTTCTAGGAACTTTTTGGTAACTTGTTGCCAAAGGGGGAGAAGATGTATAGATCATAGGCTTTGAGAGAGAGAGTGTTGCTTTTCTCTCTTGATTTATTTGGTGGTTTTTCGAACTTTGTTTGCTTGTGTGTGAGATACTACGTCCTTATGCTTGTGAGACATCGATGATCATGTGTTTGATCATAAGCTACACTTAATGTTTGCTTAATGCTTGCTTAAATATTATCATTCTATCCATCGTTTGTGATCATTCACTATTCTTGGTGATGAGTGCATGTATTTCAATCTTATCATTTTGAGCGCTCCACCAAGATGTATGTGACATGGAAGAGTAACCCATGACTCTAACTCTTTGTGCATTTGCAGTCCAAAGCAAATTTTAAATATGCACAAATTTAGGGGGAGCTCTTACTTATCACATACCTCTCAAAGCGACGATATATTTCATGCTTATTATCATTTGTCGAAGCTTTGATCTATATGTTGTCATCAATTACCAAAAAGGGGGAGATTGAAAGTGCAACTATCCCTAGGTGGTTTTGGTAATTCATAACAACATATAGCTCATTGAGCTAATACTATTCCAAGATAATTATTTCAGGAAAGCTCAATGATTGGCATGGCATGGATGTGAAAGTGGAACCCTCAAAATGCTAAGGCAAATGGATTGGCTCAAGCTCAAAAGCTCAAGACTCTTCATTTTATATTTTAGTGATCCAAGATCACATTGAGTCCATAGGAAAAGCCAATACTATTAAGGAGGGATGAGGTGTTGCTTAATGAGCCTCTTGCTTCATGTGCTTAGTGATATGCTCCAAAACCCTCAACTACTTTCCCATATCCACATATGACCTAAACTCTAAGCCAAACTCGGTCCTACCGATTCTTCCTATCCGGTGCCACCGAGTTTCACTTGTCATTAGCCACTGCCAAACCCTAGCAATTCGGTTCTACCGATAAGGATCTCGGTCCCACCGAGATGGGGTTGCAAACTCTCTGTTTCCCTTTCGTAACTTTTCGGTCCCATCGAAAGAGCGAATCGGTCCCACCGAGATTGCAATGTAAACTCAGTGTTTCCCCTTTGTAACTTTTCGGTCTCACCGAGTTCCACTCGGTCTCATCGAAAGAGCAAATCGGTCCCACCGAGTTTGCCTGACCAACTCTCTGGTTAGCTAATTACCAAATTCGGTCTCACCGAGTTTGTGTAATCGGTCTCACTGAGATTACGTTATGCCCAAACCCTAACCGAATCGGTCCTCCCGAGTTGCATGTCAGTCCCACCGAAATCACTAACAGTCACTAGGTTTACATTTTCGGTCCGACCGAGTTTATTGATTCGGTCCCACCGAGATTGGAAAACTGTGTAACGGTTGGATTTTGTGTGGAGGCTATATATACCCCTCCACCTCTTTCTCATTCAGTGAGAGAGCCATCAGAACACAAACACCATTCCAACTCATTTGTTCTAAGAGAGAACCACCTACTCATGTGTTGAGATCAAGACATTCCATTCCTACCATATGAATCTTGATCTCTAGCCTTCCCAAGTCGCTTTCCACTCAA
Organism: Triticum urartu; assembly: GCF_056163025.1. Taxonomy (NCBI): domain Eukaryota; kingdom Viridiplantae; phylum Streptophyta; class Magnoliopsida; order Poales; family Poaceae; genus Triticum; species Triticum urartu. The sequence goes on from NC_141876.1 coordinate 403,113,850, forward strand.
ATCTTCTTTCCACCAAATCCAAATCCTATGAGAGAGAGTTGAGTGTTGGGGAGACTATCATTTGAAGCACAAGAGCAAGGAGTTCATTACCTACACACCATTTGTTACTTCTTGGAGAGTGGTGTCTCCTAGATTGGCTAGGTGTCACTTGGGAGCCTCCGACAAGATTGTGGAGTTGAACCAAGGAGTTTGTAAGGGCAAGGAGATCGCCTACTTCGTGAAGATCTACCGCTAGTGAGGCAAGTCCTTCGTGGGCGATGGCCATGGTGGGATAGACAAGGTTGCTTCTTCGTGGACCCTTTGTGGGCGGTTGCTTCTTTGTGGACCCTTCGTGGGTGGAGCCCTTCGTGGACTCGTGCAACCTTTGCCCTTGGGTGGAGCCCTGTGTGGACTCGCGCAACCGTTACCCTTCGTGGGTTGAAGTCTCCATCAACGTGGATGTAGGATAGCACCACCTATCCGAACCACGGGAAAAACATCCGTGTCTCCAATAGCGTTTGAATTCTCCAAATCCTTCCCTTTATATTCTTGCAAGTTGCATGCTTTACTTTCCGCTGCCAATATACTCTTTGCATGCTTGCTTGAATTGTGTGATGATTGCTTGACTCTTCCTAAAATAGCTAAAATCTGCCAAGAACTAAAATTGGGAAAAGGTTAAGTTTTTATTTGGTCAAGTAGTCTAATCACCCCCCCCCTCTAGACATACTTTCGATCCTACACAATAAATACCGATTCCATCAATCCCTCTCTACCCTTCTAACAGTGATGAACATGAGATCGGAGATGGTAATGTTAACCGCCCTGCTGAAGTCGCTATTGATTCCTCGCTCCACAGTTTTGTGGATAAGGTTGACGCTTCCATTTTAATCTTACCTGGTCTGGCTTGTTGTTCATCTTTTCCTGCTAATTGAAGCTAAATTCAATGTTGATTGGGATGGATATCTACGGCAGGACGACACAGTATCATTTCGTCAGCACGATACTGGACCAGTGTGGAGTGGCATCCTTCTCATGTACTGATCCGGTGAGAATTTGTACAGGTCGATAACACCACTGAGCAATGTTTTCCAGTAAACGTTCTCCTGAAAGACATACGCTAGGAGTAAATTATGTTTTTTTAGGAAGAAGAGGAGTAAACTGTTTTTGTAGGGAATGTATATACTCAGAGCGTTTCTGGAGTTATGGTCGAGACTTTTCAAGTCGAAACTATGGTACATGTGCTGCGAGTAAGAGGAGGTCATGGTCTGCTTGGGCAGGGCTAGATTCAAATTTTAAGTCTCTTTCTCTTCTTCTTTTTTTGAACTAAACCATCCTCTTTATGTATTAGAAATAATGGTTACATCATTTATAAATTTTTTTACAATATCATTCATAGGTTCCTCGAACCAATCCTTTGTCTCATAAAATTTAGCTAATCTAGCTATTTCATGAGCAATATTTACCTCCCTATTACAATGTTAAAATCTAATTAACGAAAAATCACAAGCCATAAAATAACAATCATCAAACACAGTAGTCGCCACTTCTGCTGAATGTCCTCCATTCTTAATTGTGTCAATTACTTTCATATTGTCGGAGTTAACAACAAGACAGTTGCTTCCCGCCTTTTGTGCAAGTAATATGCCGTGCCATGGCTTCTGCCGTTAAAACATCTGCACATCAATCCATTCTTCAATTCCCTCCAACAATGAATCTTTCTTTGTCATCTCTAAGTACAACTCCTGTTGTGCCTTTAAGCATGTCTTGATCGAAAGAAGCATCGACATTTAATTTCACAAAACCTAGAGGGGGTCTTGTCCATCCCTCTATTCTATTTGTTGCCCTGGAGGATGGGGCATTAACATAGTTTATCGTTATATCACGGGCTCCCATCAAATTTGGTATGCATCTTGGGACTTCCCCTGATGGACTAGCGAACATCTTTTCCACCATAAATACCATGTTGTAATAGCGATCAGTTCGCATACATTCTTTATGCCCACTTAGATAGCTCGTGTTCGGGCATGAGAAGTAGAAATTCGAGTACTGCCTCTCCCGCACGATCGATCGCACATGCTTTTTTAATGGCTTCGTGCAATCCCAGCTTCTCCCAAACCTCATTTGTCTTTTGACACATAAATAACAAGTCTTCTTTCTCTTCTTAGCTGGTGGCTATTGAAAGTGCGTTATATCGACTAGAGGGGGGGTGAATAGGCGATTTTTATGAAAGTCTTCAAAACGTGGGAGTTATGAAGACAAACAGCGAAGATTTTGCCTATTACTATGCAGCGGAAGTTAGATTACACTAGGAAAGCCATGGTCAAGTATTCAATAGAGTGAAAGCACAAAGACAAACAGCTGCAGTGTAATAAGGATCAGGTAGGAAGAAGTTATGAAGCCAAACAGATCATACATTCACGTTGTGAAGACAAAAGATAGAGCAAGCATGCAATGGCTTCACAATGAGTACCAGTAAGAAAAAGGAAGTGAAGATGAAACCGGTGACTCGTTGAAGACAATGATGTGTTGGACCAGTTCCAGTTGCTGTGACAACTGTACGTCTAGTTGGAGCGGCTAGGTATTTAAACCTTAGGACACACAGTCCCGGACACCCAGTCCTGAACACGCAGCTCAGGACACCAAGTCCTCACCGTATTTTCCTTGAGCTAAGGTCACATAGTCCTCGCCCAATCACTCTGGTAAGTCTTCAAGGTAGACTCCCAAACCTTCATAGACTTTGTTCACTGGCAATCCACAATGTCTCTTGGATGCTCTGAACGCGACGCCTAACCGTCTGGAGGATTCACAGTCCTCAAGTGTAATAAGTCTTCAGATCACACAAACAAGAAGACTTAAGTGATGCCCAATGTTCTCTGGCTCTGGGTGGTTAGGGCTATTCTCCTCGCTAGGAATTTTCTCTCAAAGGCTTCGAGGTGGGTTGCTCTCAAACGACAAAAGCCGTGCACTGAAATCTGAGCAGCCAACCGTTTATGGTTGTAGGGGGTGGGCTATTTATAGCCACATGGCAACCCGACCTGATTTGTCTGAAATGACCCTGGGTCACTAAGGAACCGACACGTGTCTCAACGGTCAGATTTCAAACTCTCATGGCAACTTTACTTGGGCTACAAGCAAAGCTGACTTGTCCGGCTCTGGACAAGATTCGCTCTCATTGTCTTCACTCGAAGACATAGGTTTTTGGTTTAGGCATCACTTCAGTCATTCTGACTAGTTCTCCTGGACCCCACTTAACAGTACGGTGGTTCCTATGACTCAACACAAAAGAAAAAGAACTACGAAAGATCTAAGTCTTCGAGCTCCATAGGCTTCATAACGTGTCTTCTTTTGTCATAGTCTTCAATGTGAATATCTTCATATACCACCTTTGGCTTCAATGTCTTCATACATTTTTAGGGGTCATCTCTGGTAGTAAAACCGAATCAATGAGGGACTTCTACCTGTGTTATCCTGCAATTCTCACAAACACATTAGTCCCTCAACTAGGTTTGTCGTCAATACTCCAAAACCAACTAGGGGTGGCACTAGATGCACTTACAATCTCCCCCTTTTTGGTGATTGATGACAAACTAGTTGAAGTTTTCAACGGGGAATATAGTCTGTGAAATTGTAAAGGATAAGGAACTGTCTTCATAAGTTTCAAGGGCTCCCCCTGAAGATGTGCATATAAGTTAATTTGCTTTTGGAATGCAACTGCACATGGCAGGTTGTACTTGTGGAGATCCAATTCAGCTTATGATGACAATCCACTATGCATGTGAAAGTATATGAAGATAATGACATGCATAATGGAAAATGGACGTCTGCAGAATGGGATAAGTGCGGAATTTATCGTCGCACATGCGGAATTTATCTTCGCAAAACAGGGTGGCAAACAAGTAGCAGACGACCATCGAGTCTTAGTGTTACAACTCAAAGAACCAAATGAAGCAAAAACGAGAGTTGTAAGCACGAAGCAAAATATAGCAAAACATAAAGCACCCGCCCATATGGACCCGCTTGAAGACTATCAACCCATATGCTTCTCCCCCTTTTGTCAGCAAGGACCAAAAAGGTTTGAAGACATAGAGTGTCTACTCGTTCCCAGGAGCAGCAGGGTCGTTGGAGGTGTTTGGCGGTGCCGAAGAGCTTGGAGGTGCTGAAGCAGGTGACGGTGATGTAGCATCGTCTTCTTCATCAATGATTCTGGCAGTGACTGTGGCAGCAGATGAAGAAAACTCAGAGTCTTCAAGTGAGGGTGTGTTTCGCATCACAACCCTTCTAGGAGGTGTGGTGTCAAACTTGAATCGCTCAGTGAAGCCATCCTCTTCAAGTTCAGCTTCAGTACACATCATTGATAGCCCTTTCCATGTACGATGACAGGTTTCATGAGTGACGAAAGCATTCTTGGTGGCAAGATTTCGAAGACGATTAACATCCACCAAGAGGCTTTTCATCTGACGCTTTAGCCAGTCGTGATGCCTATCTTGTTTTTGATGAAGGGCCACAAGAAGCTCTCGGTCATTGAGAACACGAGCGCGCTTCTTGGGTCTTGAAGCAGTTGCACTATCAGTGGCTTCAGTTGAAGCAGGGTGTGGCGCACGTGTAGTGCCAGCCAAAGGATACACCCTGGAGATGGCTTCAACACCTTCATCGTTCTGAGTGAAGCTCTGGTGTTCTTCATTCTGAAGACTCAACGGTTGCTTGGCAGGCTCAGGATATATAGCTTCAGCAGAGGTATCCACATCTGGCAAGAAGATCCGATGGTTGCGGGCTGAGGGCTGATATGAGATCGCAGAGTGAAGCTTGATCAGTCTCATTACCCAAGGAGCATAGTACTTCAAACCAAACAGATCTGAGCCTGATGCAGCTAGTTGGCGTATGAAGAAATCCTGTGCGTTGAAGCATTTGGCATGAAGAATACAGAATATCAGAGTCTTCATTGCACCCTCGATCTTGGCATTTGGAGAGTGCCCTTTAATAGGCCAGAGAGTCCGCCGGATAATGTGATAGATGGTTCTGGGCAGGTACTCAAAGTCTTCAACGAAGAACTCTGTTGGATAAGGAGCATCGTGGGGTAATGGCTTCATCATGGAGAGCATCTGACTCATATTTGGTTCAGGCCTCTGGAATATGCTCTCAAGAGCTTCAGTGTGTAGTGGACAGCCTTCCTCGAAGAGTTCGCCAGGAGTGGGCAGGCCGGTGAGCTCAATGATATCGAATGCATTGGCTTCGTGATGGACATTGCCGGTCATCCACTCCAGGGCCCAAGTCTTCGGATCTCTGTTGTATCCTTTGATGTGTAGGGTGGCATAGAATTGCAATAGAAGCTCTTCATTCCAGTGCTCTTCATCAGTTATAAACTGCAACAGACCCACTTGCTTGAAGCAATCTAGCGCTTCCTCTAAGCAGGGCAGACCAGCAATGGCTTCAACATCAAGGCGCTTGTGCGGGAAGATGCGACCTTGGTTGTATAGGATGCATGAATAGTAGCTGCGCTGAGGATAGCTCCAGAACCTATCTGATGAAATCCTTTCCCTTGAATAGGGGTTCTTGGAGCTGTTGAAGAACGTATTGTCTGCCTTGAAGCTATTGATGTCAAAGGAGCCAGGTGCTGATGCAGGACCTGGGAACCTTGGCAGCCTTGGGACTGGCTTCTGGACATGAGGCATGTGCTCAACATGGTAATCAAATTGAGGACCTGCAGCAGACTCAGGAACAGAAGTGTCTGGATTAGTAGCTTCGCTGTCTGCTGAAGCTTTTGGTGGGGAGGGCTCCACATTGGCTTCAGTGTTGGTTGTGGCAGCCTCAACATTTTCAGCCTCTGCTTGACTAGCTGGAGGGTCAGTCACAAGCACGTTCTCCTGGAGAACTGCTTCTTGGTGGAGCATAGGAGTAGGCTCTTGTGGTGCGTCTTCTGCGGCTGATGCAGCCGGAATGTCTTCAGCATAGACTTGAGGCCTTGGACCTTTGCGAAGCCTGCGGAATGCAGACGACGCCTGTGGGGTTGGAGTGGGCTGGGCCTCATTGTCTTCTTCCTCTTGAGGGCGATCCGCCCATGACGCATCTTGTGCAATTGGCGTCAGAGGACGACCAATGCTGATGAGCTCGCTTTGTTCATACTGAGGAAGGGCTGCATCATCTTGTACATTGTCCTGATGACCAATGTCTTCAGCAGCAATGGGGTCGGCTGCTGGTATGTCTTCAGCTTCAGGAGCCTCTGTGGAAGCAGGCTCATGAACTATCAGTTGTCGTTCTGCGTTGGGGTGAACCATAGAGATAGGTTCAACTATCAAGGGCTCTGTGGGAGCAGCCCGAGATTTCTTGATCTTTCGCTTCTTCTTGCTGGGGGCAGTAGGAGAGGCTTCAGAGCTTTTCCTCTTCCTGGCTTCAGCCTCAGCAGTTCTTGTCTTCTTGAGCTCTGAAGCTGTTGACCGGCTCTTTGGCTTCGAGCCAGTCATTGCAGTTGGGAAGACAATTGGAACTGCTTCTTGCCCAGGTGCCTCTGGTTCAGCCATAGCAGGCTTCTTCTTCTTCTTCGCGGCCATCTTGGGGTCGATGCCAGGACGCCCAAGTGCCTTGCGCTTCTCAGCCTCATTGTAGGCTTGTACACATCTTTCAGCCAGAGACTTCATCCGCTCACATGAGCCCTGAGCTTCTGCATGCTTCTTCAGAAAATTTTCCTTGAGCTCATGCAACATGGTCTTGAAGCTCTTCACATCTTACACGCTGAGCTTGGCCATATTCTTCTTGAACTGAGCCTTTTCATGATCAATTTTCTGCTTCAGTTCAACAATGCGCTGGGCAATGGCAAGTTCTGAAGCAATTGCGCCTTGGAAGGCGACGCTGAGGCCAACAGGCAGCTGCAGATCTTCGAAGCTGATGTTTGGTGTGGAAAACCATTCATCGATGAAGTTGTGGATGATGGCGACATCAAAGAGAGGCAAATTGTTGAAGATTTTAGCTTCTTCTTTGCTCTTGATGAGCTGCTCTAGAGCGTCATCTCCAAGATCTTCATCACTTGACAGATTAGTGGCTTTGCTGCGCAGAATGGCAGCAACTGTGAGCTCTTTGCCGGTGTGTGGCTGAGGCACCTTGGCCTTCTGGGGCTTGGAGACGCGGGATACGTCTTCAGAATGCACACTGTCTTCAGGAGGTGCAGTTGCCAATGGCTTCGCCCTTGAGATTTTTGATGAAGGGGCTGGCTTTGAAGCTTTTGGCTTCTTCGACTGCTTTGGCTTCGGTACAGCAGGAGCTTCATCAGACTCAGAGTCAGCTGGAGGGTCATTCACGGCAGTCCCTTGGACTAAGATGCGGGTGATGAGGCCCTCAAGATTGGCATACAGACCGATGATATTGGGTTCTGCGTAGCGTGTGCCATCTGCCCTTGGTGCTGAGGGACCAGGGTTGAAGTCTAACCCCAACTTCTTCTTGTTCTGCTTTGCTGATTGTTGGGCAAACTGGAAGTTGCGCTTGAATAGATTGTCGTCACGACACCAGAGTAGTGACGACGGATGTGCATCATCAGGCTGTGGCCCACGAACCATGCATGGATAGAAGCTTTGGGCAATAGCTTCATCTCTGGACCTGGGTACAAGGTTTTTGTATAAGATGTCTCCCCACGGTCTTTTGATGGCACTTTTCTCAGCATACTCTTGGGTTGTGAAGCGGTATTTGAACCATTGTTCGGCCCAATAGCGTCGAATCCATTGGATTCGGGTCTTGCTCTGCCCATAATTCTCTTCAGGATCTGTTTTATACATTTCTGCCAGGTCTTCAGGCAGATCTTTGGAAGTTCCTTCACGTCGCTGTCTGCCCCCTTGCTGCTGCTTCTGAAGCCATAAACTTTAACTTGAAAGGCTTCAAAACTTTCAAAGGCTTCAAAGGCTTTCTTTTGCTGGACCAACAGGAACTGGCTTCAGGAGAATTTATGTGATGCTGTAGGAATTCTGCAAATGAATGCAGACTATGAGAACCGAAGGATTCTCCCACGGACATGTACCTGTGACAGCATTAAGGTGCGAGGGAAGGGGAAGAGGTCATATGCATTCTCAGAAGGTTTTGAAGATTAATCAGTTTAGAAGACATTGACCTCATCGTGCGAAGACATTCACTCATAGATAAGAAGTTGGTTCCAGATTTGTACGAACCCACAGATCAGTACAAGTGAGGAATCTAACTACTTCATGAAGCACAAGTGAATATACTAGGCATGTTATGAGATGCAGATTGAGAGATCTAACTTGTGTGAAGATAAACTTCTTATGGTAGAAAGTGACAGAACCATGAGATCAAAAGGGGCTGTAAAAAGAAGTTTTATTTACCACACTTGGAACTGCTAGACAGAAGTGGGAGATGATGCCGAGCAGTTCAGTCCTCCGTGCCCTAACTTGGCGACGGAAGACACCTACGGCGACGACGGAGAGAACGATGTCCGCGGTCGGCGTGAGGACGGCGTCGGAGAGGTTGCGGCAGCGAAGCGCTTCATCGCCGGCATCGTCGAGAGCTAGCGGTGGCGCTAGGGTTCGTGCGAGGGTGGAAGAAGGAGATAATGACCGCGGTAAGTGTGAATTTATAGGCACAGGGGCGGCACTGTGCTATTACACAGGTGCCCCTGGCGATTCGCATCTGAGGAACGCGTGGCCTGTTTGCGGAAGTTTGGGGTTTGTTCCACGTCCCACGCACGCCTGGATTGTCGGGCGGTCGTTCCTGCTTCTCCGGATTTTATGTGGAGGAATGAGCATTGAAAACGGACTTTATGGTTGTCTCTATATCTTCTGCTGACAAGGACGCAGTGAATACATTTGACAGTTTCAATAGAATGCATAAGACTTAGAGAGATAGAATTTGAGATAGAAAGCATAGAGAGATTAGGGTCCGATCACATTCACTTAGTTCAAAAGATTCAACCAAGAAGACATAGCTATAAGTGAATGCTGTAGAGGACAGAACAATAGTATGCATACATCTATATAATCAACGTAGTGAAGATAATCATGAAGACATGTTGAGTTCGAAGCCAAACCAAATGTGAAGATATTGCAAGGTAACGCCATGAGTGAAACACTTCAAAATAGAACGTTTGGTGGTGGCGTTACCCACCGTATAGGAAGTATTATACCCAGATACGGCGCACAATTATCGTGGCGCTCCGAAGTCAAATTCCACATTAATGTATTCACACTTAGAATGTATGTCTTAATTGATTGAAGATATACTTTACTTTGTGCGTTGCACATCTAAGTCATCATATGCATAAGTGTTAGGATGTGTGCCTGATCACAGGACATTTGAGGATTCCAGGATATTTAGCTCACACCGTAACTTGCAAAATCTCTTCTCATCCAAGGGCTTGGTGAAGATATCTGCCAATTGTTCTTCAGTGTTGACGTGTATGATATCAATGTCTTCCTTTACAACATGATCTCTGAGAAAGTGATGACGAATTTCAATGTGCTTTGTCTTCGAGTGCTGAACTGGGTTGTTGGCAATCTTGATGGCACTTTCGTTGTCGTAGTAAAGTGGTATTTGCTTCAGATGAATGCCATAATCCTTGAGTGTTTGCTTCATCCACAGAAGCTGAGCGCAGCAAGATCCAGCAGCAATGTATTCAGATTCAGCAGTGGAGAGAGATACACAGTTCTGCTTCTTTGAAGACCAACATACAAGTGATCGTCCCAGAAAGTGACATGTGCCTGATGTAGACTTGCAATCAACTTTGTCACCAGCATAATCAGCATCCGAAAATCCAACCAAATCAAACTCTGAGCCCTTTGGATACCATAATCCTAGAGTTGGGGTGTGAGCCAAATATCGAAGAATTCGCTTCACAGCTAAGTGATGTGACTCCTTTGGTGCCGCTTGAAATCGAGCACACATGCAAACACTAAGCATAATATCTGGCCTAGATGCACATAAATAAAGCAAAGAACCAATCATGGAGCGGTATACCTTTTGATCAAACTCTTTACCATTGTCGTCAGGACCTAGATGATGTTTGGCTGGCATTGGTGTTGTGAAGCCTTTGCAGTCTTGCATACCGAACTTCTTCAGGCAATCTTTGAGATACTTCTCTTGAGATATGAAGATGCCATTGCGTTGTTGTCGTATTTGAAGACCAAGGAAGAACTTCAGCTCCCCCATCATGGACATCTGATATTGCTCTTGCATCATATATCCAAACTCTTCACTGTACTTCTGATTGGTGCAGCCGAAGATAATGTCATCCACATATATTTGGCACACAAACAGTTCACCATCATATGTCTTCGTGAAAAGAGTGGGATCCAGGGAACCAGGTATGAAGCCTTTGCTCTTCAGGAAGTATTTGAGTGTGTCATACCAGGCCCTAGGGGCTTGTTTGAGGCCATACAGTGCCTTGTTGAGCTTGTATACCATGTCAGGATGTTTTGGATTTTCAAAGCCAGGCGGTTGTGCAACATACACTTCTTCTTCAATCTTGCCATTAAGAAAGGCACTTTTCACATCCATCTGATATAGAAGTATGTTATGATGATTTGCATAGGCCAGCAGAATGCGTATGGCTTCAAGCCTAGCCACGGGAGCAAATGTTTCATCGAAGTCAATGCCTTCCACTTGAGTATATCCTTGAGCAACGAGACGAGCTTTGTTTCTGACAACTTGACCATGCTCATCTTGTTTGTTGCGGTATATCCATTTGGTGCCTATTGTGTTGTGCTTCCGTGGATCAGGACGCTTAACTAGTTCCCATACATTATTCAGCTCAAACTGTTGAAGCTCTTCTTGCATAGCTTGAATCCATTCAGGTTCCATGAAGGCTTCTTCAACTTTCTTGGGTTCTGATATTGAGACGAATGCGAAGTGCCCACAGAAATTTGCTAGCTGAGTTGCCCTTGAACGAGTGAGTGGACCAGGTGCATTGATGCTGTCAATTATTCTGTCAATCTGCACTTCATTGGCAACACGAGGATGTACAGGGCGAAGACTTTGCTCTTGCTGATCTGTGTTGTTGTTGGGAGGAATGTCTTCAGGCTGAGCATTGTCTTCATGTTGATCAGGTGCTGAGATGATAAGTTCTTCTTCAGGATGAGCTTCAGAAGGTATAATCTCTCCAGTTCCCATTAGCTTGATTGATTCACTAGCTGGAATCTCATCTAGCACATTTGGCAGTTGCTCTCTTTGTGAACCATTTGTCTCATCGAACCGCACATCCACTGTTTCAACCACTTTGTAATGAAAGAGATTGAAGACTCTGTAGGAGTGCGAATCCTTTCCATATCCAAGCATAAAGCCCTCATGTGCTTTTGGTGCAAACTTTGAGGTGTGGTGTGGGTCCTTGATCCAGCACCTTGCGCCAAATACTCTGAAGTAACTGACATTTGGCTTCTTGCCAGTTAGGAGTTCATAAGATGTCTTGTTCAGAAGCTTGTGAAGATAAACACGATTGATTGTATGGCATGCAGTGTCAATGGCTTCAGTCCAGAATTTTCTTGGAGTCTTGTATTCATCTAGCATTGTTCTGGCCATCTCAATGAGTGTTCTGTTCTTGCGTTCGACGACGCCATTCTGCTGTGGCGTGTACGGAGCTGAGAATTCATGTGTGATGCCCAAGGTATCAAGATATGTATCAAGGCCAGTGTACTTGAATTCAGTGCCATTGTCACTTCTGATGTGTTTTATCTTGGCGCCAAAATTGTTCATAGCACGATTGGTGAAGCGTCTGAAGACATCCTGCACTTCAGTCTTGTAAAGGATTATGTGCACCCAAGTATATCTAGAGTAATCATCAACAATGACGAAGCCATAGAGACAAGCAGTAGTAGTAAAAGTTGAGTAGTGAGTGGGGCCGAAAAGATCCATGTGGAGCAGTTCGAAGGGTTGAGTAGTAGTCATGATTGTCTTCGAAGGATGTTTTGCCCTTGTCATCTTCCCTGCTTCACAGGCACCGCATAAGTGATCTTTCTTGAACTTGACGCCCTCGATGCCTATGACATGCTTCTTCTTTGCAAGGGTGTGGAGGTTCCTCATGCCAGCATGCCCAAGCCTCCGATGCCAAAGCAAGCATTCTGAAGCTTTTGCAAGAAGACATACTACAAGTTGTGGCCCTGCTGAGAAATCTACCACGTACAGATCATCTTTTCGATACCCTTCAAACACTAGAGACTTGTCAGATTCCATTAGTACTAGGCAACGATATTTTCCAAACATTACGATCATGTTCAAATCGCAAAGCATTGAGACAGACATTAAGTTGAAGCCAAGGGATTCAACAAGCATGACTTTATCCATGTGTTGATCCTTTGAGATTGCAACTCTACCTAGACCCAATACCTTACTTTTACCAGTGTCAGCAAATGTGATGTGGCTCTTGTCGGATGGACGTAAGGTTGAGTCCATAAGAAGGCTTCTTTTGCCAGTCATGTGATTTGTACACCCACTGTCAATAATCCATTCTGAAGACTTTGAAGACACTGGTGTCGTACCCTACAGTGCAGTTAGAGGGATAGGCTTCACGAAGAGAATTGTGAAGCAAAAACATTTGACGAACCAGTGGGTTATGAAAACTTAGATCCAGATTAGGACTAATAGGGAGAGTAGCATGCGATTCAGGAACGAAGTACATAATGATGCCATTCGGGCATTTTATCTTGCGCCCTACAAGATTTTTAAGGTCCCCAGAAATAGCGTCAGAAGATTTTTTTTTCCTGCTGGAGACCTTTCCCTGCAAAAGAGAGTTAAGCTTTCTTAACCACCCACATCTTCAAGGGTGGCTTAGAAGCAATAAGTCTAAGTGCAGCATCTGAGAATTTTGGCTTTGAAGCCTTAGCAAACAGTCTTGCAGGTGGACAATAATACTCATAGGAATAAGCAGGATAATTTTTGGTCATATGAACATGACGGTTCGATGAACCGCTCTCATATTCATATGCCTGAGTATGGTTTCCCTGCAAAACATTTGCATTAGTGTGACTCAGGTGAGTCCTCTGTTTGTATGAAGCCTTTGGACCGTATGAAGCCTTTGGTCTGAGGTTTGTCTTCTTCAAGTGAGGTGTCATGAAGACATTCACAGGAAGATTTTCCAGACACTTTTTCGGAACCTAGATCTTCTTCATAGGCGGTCCATTCCTGCAGTTAGTACCAATGTACCTGGCAAACACTTCACCATTCTGATTCTTAAACAGTTTATAGTTTGCATCAAAGGATTCATCAATAATAATGGGGTTAGCACATGTGAAGCCAGATAAATTGGATGGATCTGCTGAAGGTTCCTTTGCAGCAACCCATGTGGTTTTGGGGTACTGCTCAGGTTTCTAGTAAGAGCCATCTGCATTTATTTTCCTTACGAACCCAACACCCTCTTTCCTAGGGTTTCGGTTCAGAATCTGCTTCTTGAGGACATCACATAATGTCTGATGTCCTTTAAGACTTTTGTACATCCCTGTTTCAAGCAATGTCTTCAACCTAGCATTCTCATCAGCAATAGCAGTGGTGTCCTCAGCAGAGGGGTTAGTTACCACATCAACAGTTGAAGATATTGCAACAACAGTAGCAGTGGAATATTCAGCAACAGAAGTAGCATTATCACGCTCAATGCATTTAAGACATGGTGGTTCAAATCCTTCCTGAGCGGAACTGATCTGTTCGGCGTGAAGTGATTCATTTTCCTTTTGAAGATCTTCATGAGCCGCTCTCAATTTCTCAAGTTCTTGCTTCCTTTGAAGATAATCATAGGAAAGCTTTTCATGAGTTGTTGAGAGAGTATCAAGACGATCTTCAAGTTCCTGATACTTAACGTGAAGATTTTTTATGTCTTCAATAGAGGATTCAGATCGAGTCATTTCAGCACCCAACAGATCATCGCTTCTGTCTAACAGTTTTTGAATATGTTCCATAGCTTTCTGTTGTTCAGTTGCAATTTTAGCAAGTGTTTTGTAGCTGGGTTTTGAATCACAGTCAGAGTCATCGTCACTAGATGTTTGATAGCGAGTAGTGCGTGTGTTTACCTTGGCACCGCGTGCCATGAAGCAGTAGGTAGGAGTGGAGTCGTTCTTGTCATTTGCATCAGTGTCGGTGATGAAGTCATTGTCTTCAGTGTTGAAGATGGACTTGGCGACGTATGCTGTAGCCAGACTCGCAATGCCAGAATCAGACTCCTCCTCAGATTCCACCTCTACCTTCTCAGAAGCGGACTCCTCCTCTGAATCCATTTCCTTGCCAACAAACGCACGTGCCTTGCCAGATGAGCTCTTCTTGTGTGATGAAGACTTTGAGGAAGACTTGGAAGAAGACTTTGAGTATTTCTTCTTCTTCTTGTCGTCAGAATCATATTCCTTGCTCTTCTTCTTCCTTCTGTTCTCATTGTCCCACTGTGGACACTCAGAGATGAAGTGTCTAGTTTTCTTGCACTTGTGACATGTTTTCTTCTTGTAGTCATGAGCAGAAGCTTCATCATTCCTTGAGCTTGATCGTGAAGATTTTCTGAAGCCTTTCTTCTTGGTGAATTTTTGGAACTTCTTCACTAGCATTGCAAGTTCCCTTCCAATGTCTTCAGGATCATCAGAACGGCTGTCAGATTCTTCTTCAGATGAGGAAACAGCTTTTGCCTTCAAGGCACGAGTTCGCCCATAGTTTGGACCGTAGATATCTCTTTTCTCAGAAAGCTGGAACTCATGTGTGTTGAGCCTCTCAAGTATGTCAGACAGATCGAGTGTCTTGAAATCAGGACGTTCTTGAATCATCAGGGCTAGGATGTCAAACGAACTATCAAGTGATCTCAGCAGCGTCTTGACGATTTCATGTTTGGTGATCTCAGTGGCGCCGAGGGCTTGAAGTTCATTTGTGATGTCAGTGAGCCGGTCAAATGTGTGCTGGACATTTTCATTATCATTTAGCTTGAAGCGGTTGAAGAGGTTGCGAAGAACACTGATTCTCTTATCTCTCTGGGTTGAGATGCCTTCATTGACCTTGCAGAGCCAGTCCCAAACCAGCTTGGATGTCTTCAAGGCACTCACACGGCCATACTGTCCTTTTGTCAGATGACCACAGATGATATTTTTGGCAGTAGAGTCCAGTTGAGTGAACTTCTTGACATTAGCAGCAGTGACACCTTCTCCAGCCTTGGGAACGCCGTTCTCGACGGCATACCATAGGTCGACGTTAATGGCTTCAAGATGCATGCGCATCTTATTCTTCCAGTAGGGATATTCAGTTCCATCGAAGACGGGGCACGCAGCGGAGACTTTGATTATCCCTGCAGTCGACATAGCTAAAACTCCAGGTGGTTAAACCGAATCACACAGCACAAGGGAGCACCTCGCTCTGATACCAATTAAAAGTGCGTTATATCAACTAGAGGGGGGGTGAATAGGCGATTTTTATGAAAGTCTTCAAAACATGGGAGTTATGAAGACAAACAGCGAAGATTTTTCCTATTACTATGCAGCGGAAGTTAGATTACACTAGGCAAGCCATGGTCAAGTATTCAATAGAGTGAAAGCACAAAGACAAACAGCTACAGTGTAATAAGGATCAGGTAGGAAGAAGTTATGAAGCCAAACAGATCATACATTCACGTTGTGAAGACAAAAGATAGAGCAAGCATGCAATGGCTTCACAATGAGTACCAGTAAGAAAAAGGAAGTGAAGATGAAACCGGTGACTCGTTGAAGACAATGATGTGTTGGACCAGTTCCAGTTGCTATGACAACTGTACGTCTAGTTGGAGCGGCTAGGTATTTAAACCTTAGGACACACAGTCCCGGACACCCAGTCCTGAACACGCAGCTCAGGACACCAAGTCCTCACCGTATTTTCCTTGAGCTAAGGTCACATAGTCCTCGCCCAATCACTCTGGTAAGTCTTCAAGGTAGACTCCCAAACCTTCACAGACTTCGTTCACTGGCAATCCACAATGTCTCTTGGATGCTCTGAACGCGACGCCTAACCGTCTGGAGGATTCACAGTCCTCAAGTGTAATAAGTCTTCAGATCACACAGACAAGAAGACTAAGTGATGCCCAATGTTCTCTGGCTCTGGGTGGTTAGGGCTTTTCTCCTCGCTAGGAATTTTCTCTCAAAAGCTTCGAGGTGGGTTGCTCTCAAACGACAAAAGCTGTGCACTGAAATCTGAGCAGCCAACCGTTTATGGTTGTAGGGGTGGGCTATTTATAGCCACTTGGCAACCCGACCTGATTTGTCCGAAATGACCCTGGGTCACTAAGGAACTGACACGTGTCTCAACGGTCAGATTTCAAACTCTCATGGCAACTTTACTTGGGCTACAAGCAAAGCTGACTTGTCCGGCTCTGGACAAGATTCGCTCTCATTGTCTTCACTCGAAGACATAGGTTTTTGGTTTAGGCATCACTTCAGTCATTCTGACTGGTTCTCCTGGACCCCACTTAACAGCACGGTGGTTCCTATGACTCAACACAAAAGAAAAAGAACTACAAAAGATCTAAGTCTTCGAGCTCCATAGGCTTCATAACGTGTCTTCTTTTGTCATAGTCTTCAATGTGAATATCTTCATATACCACCTTTGGCTTCAATGTCTTCATACATTTTTAGGGGTCATCTCTGGTAGTAAAACCGAATCAATGAGGGACTTCTACCTGTGTTATCCTGTAATTCTCACAAACACATTAGTCCCTCAACTAGGTTTGTCGTCAATACTCCAAAACCAACTAGGGGTGGCACTAGATGCACTTACAGCTATGTCCTCTAAAATAAACAAAAAGCAAAATCATCATTTAAGGGTTACCTCTTACAAAGTTCACTCCACATCTTCTCATGTGTTGACAAATGGTGCACTGCGTGTACATCACTTGTAGTAATGAAGATTTTTTTTTAGTAGAGTCGTTTGTTCAAATCATTTTATATCTTGAACCATGCGTCGAACCATTTTTATTGTTGGATTTCTCACGCCGAGATCTTCGAAGCTAGATCCCATGTTAATAGATTTCACCAGATTTTTTTTCACCAAAACTGAAAAACGAAAAAGAAAATGAATGCCGAAAAAAGAGGGCCCGGAAGCACGACTTTCACTTTTTTGGGGAAGCACACGCTGTGCTTTTCCCTTTTTGGGGAGGCATAAGTTGTGCTTCTCACGAAAGTAAGGCTATTGTGCTTCTTGTAGAAGCATATTTTTTTTCCATTTTTGGGGAAGCACTGGTTGTGTTTCTCGCGGATGCACAACTGTGCCTTTTCTTTTTCTTGGGGAAGCACAATTGTGCTTTTTCCTTTTCGAGAGCTCAACTATGCTTCTAGCAGAAGCACGGATTATGCTTCTTGTGGAAGCATATTCTATATTTTTCTTTTTTTCAAGAAGCATAGTTATGCTTTGAGAAAAATCATGAAAACCTAAGGAAAGCCAGGCAAAAGCCGAAAAGTAAAAAAAACCTGAAAATGCAGAAAATGGAAAAAATGTGCGCCCAACGCGAGGCACGTGGCACGATGCGCTGAGAGCGCTTCTGCGCGTAGGAGCGACCTGTTGCGGTTGGCGCTTGCTAATTAGTTGCTCTAAAAAAGGCCGATGGTTACTCACCAAGTTGGACCTAAGTTTGGAGCCAGTTTTGAAGTATCAGAGTTGTTTTGTTATAAATTTGGTTTCCCCAAGTGGTAAAACCCTAGCCTGCGGGAGCAACTAATAAGGGGATACCTTTTTGCGGGGAAGATGAAGTAGTTGGCGCTCAAGGGAGCCGCTCCAACAGCAGTGTGGTCCATCCAGCCGGTTGCCACACGTCACGCGCTGGTTACTATGGGAAAAGTTTTCATATTCTACACACATTTTTGGCTTTTCTAGGATTTTTCTTTGTGTTTTTGATTTATCCTGTTTTTTCTAGTTTTTTTAAATGGTTTTTAGTTTGAAGCACACCGTGTTCAAGCACAGTTTTGCTTCACTATGAAGCGCGGCTGTGCTTCCCGAAAGTGAAAAGCACAATTGTGCTTCCTCGTGAAGCCTGTAGTCGTGCTTCCTAAAAATGAAAAAACACAATTATACTTCCTCGTAAAGCCTATAGTTGTGCTTTCCAAAAATGAAAAGCACAACTATGCTTCTGCGTGAAGCACAACCATGCTTCTCAAACACATCCATGCTTCCTCGTGAAGCACGACTATGCTTGATGCAAAAGTGAAAAAAACATAGTTGTGCTTCCTGAAAAAAGTGAAAAAACATAGTTCTTCCGGCTCCTCTTCTCTTTTGTTTCAGTTTTTTTGGTGGTTTCGGTTTTTTTTGCTTTTTTTTGTTTTCGCTTTTTTTTGCTTCCATCTTTTATTTTTGTTTTTCCTGGTTTTTTGGGAAAAATTATCTAAACCTACTAATATGGGTTCTAGTTTCGAAGATCTCAACGCGATAAAGCCAACTGTGAAAATAGTTCATGATTTGGACGCACGGTTCAAGTGAAAAAATATTTTGAAAAAATGATTCTACAAAAAGGCACAAATCTCTCATGTTGGGACAAGCCACTTGTCATCATCGGAGAAGTGATCTTTGCAAAGAGTACCCCTTAACTAGTGATTTTGTCCATTTGATGCTTCAGGTAGGGGGAGCATCAATATCACTCCTAGAGAGCCGGACAATCGGCTCACCTCAAGAAAGCATTAGTAGTGGACTGACCAAAATAGCAGTTGGTTTGCTTTGTTAATTTTTCTGGTTCCTTTATCTACTGTGTTTTTTTCCTTTTGTTATATTTTCAAACTATATGTTTTTAGAGATTAGTTTACTTACATTCAGAAAACAACCTCGGTAAATAAATATGTTTATGTAATGTAAAAAAATGTTTGGTTAATGTTTAAGAAATGTGCACATCGGTCAAAAAAATCACGTGTTTCAAAAACATTTTGAAAAAATGATCAATGTGTATCTGATGAATGTTCAACCTATCTATAAAAATATTCAATGTGCATTTGATAGCTGTTCAACATGTATATGGGATAAAATGTTTAACATATATTTGGAAAATGGTCAATGTATATCTAAAACATATTCAACATGTATATGAAAAATATACAACTTGTTTTTAAAAAGACAACATGTATTTAAAAATGACTAAAAACAAAATAATGAAACTAACAGAAAAATTTAAAAACAAAGAAATTTGATGTAAAAAACACACACACAAAATAAAAAATGAAAAACGCGCAGAAGCTTCTAAACCGGTCCAAAAGTTTCCCAAAACCGATCCAAGGAAGCTACTCAATATTGGACCAACCTGCTAGCGTGAGCTTGAGTGCCAAAGGCGAGCCGTTCTTCAGTCTAGGCGAGATATATCCCTAGGGCTTCAGGCATTGATTGGCACAAGAGCCCTCGCCTGCCGGCTCATTAGCATGCCGGCTCACGTTATGCACTCACTAGTATGCCGGCTCATTAGCATAGTTACTCCATCGTTGTGGTTCTATCGATGTTGCTTCAGTTTTCTTCGGTTTTTTTTTATTTTATTTGGTTTTTCCTTATTCTTTGTTATAGCTTCTATTTTCTTTGTTTTTCCTCGGTTTTTACTGGTTTTTTCCTTTTTCTTTGTTTCTCTTTTACTCTTTGATATAAAAATATTTTTTATTTGATATAAGTTCTCTTTTCTTCATTTTCTCATTTTTCTTATCTTTTTGGTTTTTGGTTTCTTCATTGGTTTTAATGTTTTTTCGTTATTCATTGTTTCTTTATTGGGTTTCACTGTTTTTTCATTCTATTTGCACTTGTTTCTTTGGTTTTCCTTTTTCTTTGATTTATTTTGTTTCTTTTTTAGTTTTCATTGTTTTTGTTTCCTTTGTTTCTTTTTGTTTTCCATTCTATATTGTCCATATGCGTCAAGAACATTTTACATGTTTATCATTTATTAAATACGAGTTTAACATATTCCGAATGCATGGTCAATATTTTTTCCATGGACGTTTCTTTTACATTTTTCAAATCCTTGATTAACATTTTTCAAATACAAGCTTAACGTTTATTTTAGTACATGGTTGACCGCACATTGAAAAATGTTAATCTTGTATTTTGACCGCACATGGTTAAATTTTTATTGTGCATACATTTAAAAAAATTCAAGAGCTTGATTAACATTTTTCAAATAAAAATTTAACATTTTTTAGTACAATACAAGATTAACTTTCTTTGAATACATGGTCAACATTTTTTCTATACACATTTAACATATTTTAATGGTTGATTAACATTTTTTTAAATACGTGTTAAACATATTTTGAATACATGGTCAACATTTTTTCTGTACACATTTAACATTTTTCAAAAACTTGTTTAACACCTTTTGCAAATGCTTGATTAACACTTTTTAAATACATGATCAACTTTTTCATAGACATTGTACATTTTTTGTATACTTTTTTCGTATACATGAGAGACATTTTCTGTATGCATATTTAGCATTTTTCAAATAGTTCGTTCACACTTTTTCAAATGTTTTATGTACATTATTTTTTGTGATACTAGTGAATACGTACGTGCAATGCACGTTAATATTAGGCAGTATATTAATTACATGCAATTATGAGGTAGGATATTATTTGTTATGTGATTAGTGTTATATTTGGTATGATCTTAATTGCACGCATGTTGAGCAATTATCATTGGGGTAGTCTAGGCCGTTGGATTGACCTGATTTGATGGACAAGAATAATTGGATATACGCTTTGAATATTTTTATATTGGTATATAGATATAGATATTTATTTAGAATATTTAGAAGTATAAACGAAAACAAAAAACATGTAAGAAAAAACAAAGAAACGAGCCAGTGGCCTTCTGCGCGCCTGGGCCATCTCATCTGGCGCTCTTCTTGGCGCGAGGTTTCCCTATGTCTTGTCACAAGCGAGACATAGGGGTGCCCCTCGCCTGCATGCCAGCATGCCTGGGCCCGAATAGTGCTTCCGTGCCTCGCTAGGTGCCCTGCTTGCTCGTTATTTGGGTGTCTGGGTAATAAGGCTCTGTTCGGGAATCCTCTGCTCCTCCGCCAGGGAGCGGAGTGGGCGGAGCACCCCTTTCGCCGCTCGCTAAAATTGAACTGCATGTCGCTCCGCTCCGCGGCAGAGTTATAGAGCGGAGTGATTCCGAACGGCTCCTAAAACCAACAACTATGGTTTAGCCAAAATAATAGTACTTCTGATTTCCATAGGTTTAATTCTGTTTGGATGTTCAAACAATGATTGTCAACTCAAAACATCTTCATGGATTTTATTATTTTTTCCAAATAAGATAGCCAAATTGAGAAAATGTTCTCATTTTAAAAATATATTCATGAAATCCAAAAAATGTTTGTGAAACTAAAAATGATTGTGAATCGGAAAACTTTCATGAACCATTAAAATGTTAATTAATTAAAAAAATGTAAAAATATACATAAGTTATTGTAAATTTTAAAAAGTTCATGAATTTGAAAGAAGTTCTCGAATTTCAATAATGTGCGTGAACCAAAAATGTTCATGAATTTCAAAAAAGATCTTTAAAATGTTCATGAGTTTAAAAAAGTTAATTGTTTTTAAGAAAGAAACGAAAATAAAGACGGGAAAAATGGACAAAAACTGGTTTAAAAAATAAAAAGAACAAAAAAAGAAGATTGATTCTTATAGAAAACGTCTTGGACCCACACGTACGAGAGTGTGCTATTTGGCTCCTTAGGAAATTCTGTGAATCCTAATCTGCGCGTACGCCGAGGGTAGTGACCTCTCACGTGGTAATGGGTCGGCCTACTCGGGTTGTTTGTGCCTTCCCCATCTAGTTTTGATATGGTTATAGAACACTTCCTCGATCAAACACTTCCTTGCGTGGTAGGGTTTAGAGTGTGTTGATTCTTCTTCCCAAGCATCCTTGACAGTCTTTTGGAAACCTGACATCTTGGTACAATGGTTTTCGAACCAGAAAGATTTTGGTCGGTTGGGTCCATCGTCATTAGCAAGTAAAATCGCGCAGTGGTCTGAGAGCGAGGAGGATAGGGCATGAAGAATGTGGTTGGCGAATCCGATGTCCGAATCCTCATTGCAAAAAAGTTGTCCAGTTTACAATGAGTTGGATTGTTTCTTTCATTGCTCCAAGTGAACTTCCGGTTCTGGAGGTGGATCTGTTTGAGCTCACACGCGTTTAAAGTGTTGCGAAAATGCACAAGACGGCTACGGTCTACATTGGCGCGGTTTTTATCTCTCGCCCGATAAATTTGGTCCTGTTAACCAACCATTTTGTTCCCGGTACTGGTTTCTGTGATGTGAGTTCAAGAAAAAAAAGCATCTTTGTGAATGCTTCTAGCTGGTCCGTAGACAGTGGTAAGCTTGAAGGATTTGTTATCTAGAGAGTTCTTGAATGTAACAGATGCCGAGAGGAAGTATGATCCGAGTTGGATGTTGGTCACATCAACCACAACAGCATCCCAAAGCAGCAAAAGGCCGCCCTTAGTACCACCAGCTGGTTTGTAGGCGAAGTTCTTGAGACGATGGCCACCACGATAAGCAACAGTAAAAGGATCGATTACTTGGAGACTAGATTCCTGTAGGTAGACCAGATGACATGAAGATGCAGCAAATGTTTCGTGCACAGTGGCTCTACGGCTAGGGCAGTCCAATCCATGCACGTTCCAGCACAAAATGAGATGTTTTGTTCTAACATTGATTCACCAAGGATACTTCAGCATTACAAAGGGTATGCAAACATAACAGCAACCACGGTAGAAAGGTCTCGACAAGACCAGGGCCAGCAACATGCTACAACAGCCACAAACAGGCGTACAACTAACACATATTTGATGTACTATCATTAGGAGCTAAACTACATAGGTGAGCAAAGCTTCAGAATCAAAAGCCTGTGGAGGCAGCCTCTCCCAGTTCTGGACCTCCTTCTCCACCATGTTGCACCAGGCCTCCTCCACAGTGGAAGAGAGGTCACAGTCGAGTTGGAACAGGGCATGAGGAGCCGCGACAACAATATCAAGTAGCTGGCCTTGGAACATCTGGGCGAATTTAGCAATCACCGCTTCAGTTACTTGCTCCCCCTCAGCCACAATGTCCATGCGGCGACACAGGAGCTGTTCAGCAAGCTTTGCAATGAGCATATTGTCGGTGCAAATGACTTGCCTCCTTATGTTTTGAAGCTTGTTGACATAAACAATAAGGGACTTGTGTGTTTGCTAGTGCACACAGAGTAACAGGTCCCTGATGTCATGAGGGGTTTGATATAAACTCCTAAGGTAATACCCTGTGTGGCGGTGAGTATTATCCACGAAGAATATAATGTGGAGAGTGACCCCTAAAAATTGCTGACGTAAAGCAATTGGTTCGGTGGCATTCAAAGGAAGTGACTGCAGCCGAAAGAAGTTGAAGACATATTATTCTTTTCGTTATTCTTCTTTTCTTTCATTGAATCATAGGAGCACTCTACTATTAAGACGGGTATAGTGTTCGAAGCTTTGATTCTCTGATGCTAAACTCAATCCTATGAAAGTTGTGAGAGAAATCTCTTTGTGTTCCGAGCAAGTACTTGCCAGCAAGCAATTGTGATCTTCTCTGCCGCGAGAGATTTGTCTTCGACCGAAGAGTTAGCATTACTTGTTCCTCAAGTAATGTTGCCGTTGCTTTCAAATCTGACCATTGAGAACGTGTCGGATGGCCATTGGTTGGACCACGTGTCCAAAATGGTCATTTCCCATCTGGGAAGGTTGCGGCTATAAATAGCCACCCCGCGTCGGCTTTGTCCGTGGCTGCTCCATTTGATTCCGAGAAGATTGTTGAGCAATCCCCTCTCCAAAATGATTTGAGTTTAAAATCCATCGAGAGAAAAACCCATAGCCGAAAAATTAGATAGTGGTTTAGCATCACCCGAATCTAAGTCTAGTACGCTCCGCATATTACTCTTGAGAGCTGCAAACTCTCTAGACGATCAGGTGTCAATTTCTTCATAGACCAAGAGTGATTGTGGTTCTCAAAGAAGAAGTCTATAAAGGTTTGGAGATCACCTCAAGTATCTGCCATGAGTGATCGGCGTTGGTTGATTAACCAATTGTCGAGAAGAATAGGGCGAAGAGAGTTTATCTTCTGTGTTAAATCACAACCCCTCCAACCAGACATAGTCCTTGTGCATAAGCACGAACTGATCTACCAAATACTTTGTCACCATCACGCCTCACCGGTTATTCTTTCACTCCTTATCATTCAATTTTCTATGCATAACTGAATTCAACCATGTGATTTTCATAGATGAATGTGTTGTAGTTATGGTTCGATAGTTTACTTTCGCTTTGTGTACTCTGTTTTCATTCGTTGCACTGGTGGGTTTCGAGAGTTTTGAAGTTTTCGAAAGAAACTTTAAAACTCCCATTCACCCCTCCTCTGGTAGACATACTTTGTTACTACAATTGGTATCAGAGCAAGGTGCTCCATGACTCTGCTTATTTCGGTCTAATAACCTTGGAGTTTAAGTATGTCTTTAGTGAGTTACAAGTCACACCTCAAGATCCCTACTTTGATGGGACGGATTATCCCTTCTGGAAGGAGAAGATGCAGATCCGTCTCCAAACAATTGACGATGAGATGTGGAATGTGGTGCGGAATGGATTCACCATGGAAATATCTCAAGTCCCAATTGACATGAAAAGAAACTCATTCAGATGGATGCTCAGGCCAAAGATGAAATTGGTGGCTAGAACTCTCGTGCTCAGTTTCTTCGCTATCGCCAGTGTGAAACTGCGAAGGATTTGTGGGACATCCTCAAGAAGATAAATGAAGGTGTTTCAACTAAAAAAGAAGCTCGCATTGCTCTTCATGCGAAGTTTAACTGCTTCAAGAGAGTTGGGAATGAGAGGTGTCAGCAAACATTCGATCGTCTGAGTGACATTGTGAACGAACTGCAAGGTCTCGGCGCCAAAGACATCATTGATCATGAAGTTGTGAAGAAGTTGCTCCAATCACTTGACAATTCCCTCGATACCCTTGTTCTAATGATTTGTGAATGAGGTGACTTCAAGACTCTTGACTCTGCTGATATCATGGAAAGGCTGAACATCCATGAGCAACAAGAAGAAGAGAAAAGAGATCTCTATGGCTCAAGTCACCGAAAAAGTCACGCTCTCAAGGCTGTAGCTGATTCCTCTTCCGAAGACAATGCCGAAGAAGATTTTGATGATCCAGAAAGGATTAGTAAAGATCTCGTTTTAATCACCAAAAGATTCTAGCGCTTACGGAAGAAAATTCAGTTTATGTGAAAAAGGATCTAGCAACTCCAGAAGTTTGAAGTCTTCGTCAAAGCCCACTGGAGAATACACCTGTTTCAAGTGCAAGAAACCTGAACATTTCATGTCGGACTGTCCTCTCTAGGAAGCTGACATACGAGCCAATGGAAGATTTGATTCGGGAAACAACAACCATGGAAAAGGGAAGAGCAAGAACAATGACTCAGATGATGAGAAGAAATCCAAGAAGTTCTTCAAAAAGAAAGATAGTTCCTCCAAGTCCTCGTCAAGATCTTCTTCACGGAATCCCTCCAAGTCTTCGTCCAACCGCAAGAACAACTCTCATAAGGCCAAGTCGTATATCAGCAAGGAGATGGACCCCGATGAAGAAGAATCATCCGACTCCGAAGAAGTTGTTGAATCCGATGATGATTCAGACTCCGGAATGGCTGGTATAGCATGTGCAACTACCCCAACCATGAACTTGTTCGAGAATCACCCGAGGGACAATGAGACTCCAACATTCTGCTTCATCTCTAAAGGCTCTAAAGAAAAGGACTATGTCTCCGGGTGTACCGAATGGATCATGGATAGTGGATGCACTAGTCATATGACCGGAGACAAGTCGTTGTTTGTCGACCCCAACTTCACTGCTTCATCCCAGAAGTACATTACTTTCGGCGACAACAACAAAGGAAAGGTAATTAGACTAGGTAAAATTGTCATATCCAATGACAAGAACATCGATGATGTTTTACTTGTTCAGTCTCTTGGATTCAATCTTATGTCAGCTAGCAAGCTTTGTGATCTGGGCATGTTGGTTATTTTTTCCAACACTATTTTTTGGCCATTAACAATTCCTTAGTCTTTGAGGGAAATAGAAAAGGTGATTTGTATATTTTGGATTCCCCTAAGGGCCCCTCAGTCCAAATTTGCTTGCTTGCAAAAGCAACCGAAGGTTGGCTCTGGCACCAAAGACTTGGTCATGCAGGTATGTGAAGAAAAATCATCTTCGTAGTATTCCTGATGTGAAATTTGACAAAGATCGACTCTGTGCTGCGTGTGAGGCTGGAAAATTGGCCAAGAAGCATCATTCATCAAAAATTGTCATGACCATGACAAGACCTCTGGAAATTCTTCATATGGATTTATTCAGGCCTCAGAATTATGCCAGCTTCAGTAGAAGTCATTATGGTCTCATTATAGTTGATGATTTTTCTCGCTATACTTGGGTATTCTTTCTCGAAGACAAGACCTACACTCAAGATATTTTCAAAATATTCGCCAAGAAAGCTCGAAATGAATATGATGTGTGCATCAACCATGTCAGGATTGACAATGGCACTAAGTTCAAAAATACCAATATCAAAGACTTTCTCGATGAAAATGGCATCACTCATGAATTCTCTGCTGCATACACTCCCCAACAGAATGGAGTTTTTGAGCAAAAGAATAGAACTCTCATTGAAATGGTGAGAGCGGTGCTTAGTGAGTACAAAACTCTCATTCGCTTCCAGGCCGATGCTGTTAACACTTCTTGCCATGTTGTTAATCGCATTTATCTTAACAAGTTCCTTAAGAAAACTTCATATGAGCTTATCACTGGCAAGAAACCAAATGTTTCTTATTTGTGTGTTTTTGGTGCACCTTGCTACATTCGTGATATGAATCATAATTCCAAGCTTGCACCTAAAGCACATGAAGGTTTTCTTCTTGGTTATGGCTCGAACTCGCATACTTATCGGGTCTATATCTCTCATCACAGGAAAGTTATGGAAACAACAAATGTGCGGTTCGATGAATCTAACAGCTCTCAAAAGGAGCACCTACCAAATGTGATAGATGAACCACCCGTTTTGGATGTTATTCGACAAATGTCTATCGGTGACGTCAGGCCAGTTGAAGGAAATGCTCCTGACTCCTCCGGTGATGATGCTCCAATTGTTCAAAACAAGGACTCGTGAAGCTACTACCGAAGAAAATGCCGCTCTGAACTCAAACCCAATACAAATGCCGAACAAAATGGCAGTCCCGATAAAACTAGCAATACAAATGCGAATCCAGATATTGACTTTGGGGAAAATGATCATCCGGAAGGAAATCCTCATCCATGAGTTGCAAATTGAGTTGACCCTGCCTTAATTTTGGAAGATCTCGAGAATCCAGGTTACAGAACAACAACTCATTCTCGCACTCACTTGGCTAACTATTGTGGAAGTTTCTCTTTTGTCTCGTTAGCAAAACCTACAAAGTATGAAGAAGCCATGAATGATCCTGATTGGATGAATGCTATGTAAGAGGAGCTGGTGAAATTCGAACTGAGTGATGTATGGGAATTGGTCGATTAACTGAATCCTAAGACGCTCAATATCTTCAGTACCAAATGGATCTTCAAAACAAAACAAGATGAAGATGATATTGTGGTAAGAAACAAAGCACGATTGGTTGCTCAAGGGTATACACAGGTAGAAGATATAGATTTCAAAGAAACTTATGCTCTTGTTGCTTGTCCTGAGGCCATTCACATTCTTCTTGCATATGCAAATTACAATGATATCTTGTTATATCAAATGGATGTGAAAAGAAATTTCCTCAATGGTGAAATTGATGAGGAATTTTATGTGAGGCAGCCACCTGGCTTTGAAAATCCTCAGTTTCCTAACAAAGTTTTCAGGTTGAAAAAGGCTATGTATGGGCTCAAGCAAGCCCCTCGGGCCTGGTATGATACAACGAGGAAGTTTGTGCTCGAAAAGGGGTTCAATCCAGAATCCACTGATTCCAATCTTTTCACATATGCTATTAATGGTGATTTATAGTGTGTCAAATATATGTGGATGATATTATCTTCGGCTGTACTAACAATGCTTGCAGCATGGAATTTGGACGAATGATGCCCGAGAAATATCAAATGTCTATGATGGGTGAACTCAAGTTCTTTCTCAGGTTGCAAATTCGTCAACAGGAGAATGGCATTTTTATCTCTCAGGAGAAATATCTCAGAGATTGTCTGAAGAAGTTCAAGATGCAAGATTGCAATAATAAGGGCTACAAAACTCCTATGACTACGAATGGTCAGCTAGATGCTAATGTGTATGATAAAGACTATGATCAGAAAGCTTATTGTTTGATGATTGGTTCTTTGCTCTACCTATGTGCATCTAGACCCGACATTATGTTGAGTGCTTGTATGTGTGCCTATTTCCAAGTTGCACCAAAATAATTGCACCACCAAGCGGTCAAACGCATTCTGAGATATTTGGCTCACACCCCCACCTTAGGTTTATGGTATCCTAAGGGAGCACAGTTTGACCTCATTGGATATCCAGACTCAGATTATGCAGGTGACTGGGTTGACAGGAAATCTACTTCGGAGACATGTCATTTCCTCAGTAGATCTTTAGTATGTTGGTCGTCAAGGAAGTAGAATTGTGTCTCATTATCTATGGCTGAGGCCGAATATATTGTTGTTGGCGATTGTTGCACTCAGTTGCTATGGACGAGGCAGACTCTAAAGGATTATGGCATTAAGGTCAAGAAGATCCCTCTATTGAGCGACAATAAGAGTGTGATCAAAATTGCACACAATCCAGTGCAACACTCTAACACCAAGCATATTGATATCAAACATCATTTCCTTAGTGATCATGTTGCTCGAGAGGATATTGTGATCAGTCACGTCAAGACTAAGGAAAATCTTGCTGCTATCTTCACCAAGCCTCTCGATGAGAAAAGATTCTGTGTGTTATGGTGTGAGCTAAATATCCTAGATTCCGCAAACGTGTAGTAAGCTGGACTTGGCACCCATACCAACACTTCCACATCTTAGAAGGAAAGGGTGCATAACACTCAAAGAGTTTGAACATTTTGACAAAGTGAGTTTTTCTTTCTAAGAGTGAATACATTAGCGAAGAAGTAGACTAATAGAGTGCCAAGACCAGTTGTGCGATGCTCGGGGTCAGACAGTTCTTATAAGGTGGGTCACGCCACCACATTTTCTTTGCTTCGTTCTCCTTCGTTTTTGCTTTGTGTTATGTCCGAATGCATTTCACTCATAGCTTTTTGTTCAGATGTTGTGTTTCTTCTTCCGATTGAAATGTGTAGGACCCTGTTTTGTCCCTCTCATCTACCTCTTCTAATCTATGATGTTCCATTAAGAATGCACAATTTCATCTGGTAACGAAACTTATCTGGTGTCCTTGACCACAATTATGTTTCGGTCGTCCGAACCTTATCCATTTTGGTGAAAGTGGTCCAAAATTTGGATTTCCCTCCCAAGTCAGGACCACGTCTTCGATGACGGTTGCCACATGATGTTTAGCAACTGCCATTCTATCTGGGTCGCTGAATAGCAAAAGTCCTTTGACTATGGCCGTCTGATCAGCTTCACCAGGTGTAGTTATTTTCTCTCGCATATAAATACTACCTCGCCTAGTCCACATTCTTTTACCTTGCCTCTCCGCCATCGTCTTCCTTAAAACCCTTACCGTACTGCTCCTCCTCAAGCTCGACGACATCGATCTTCCTCTCCGCTTAGCTGCCGGAAGGAGGTCGCCAGAGCCCTTCCTCGTCATCACGGGTCATCTTCCACCCCGCGCCCCCGTAGTATCTGCACAACACCAAGCTAGGGTATGTGCAACATGAAGTCATGCTTCCGTTTCTCTGTTCGAGTTCATGCACGGTAATTTCCATGTGGTTTTACCATATTTATTAGATCTTCTCTAATAGGATAAATCCTTGGGTGCAGTTTGTAGTTGTTCATCGCTCCTCTCTATTCAGATCTAGGGTTTGAGTTATGTCTCGAGCGAATGGAATGCTTAGCACATTATCTAGTACTTTTCGTTGAATATACTAGTTTGTACTGCTCATTTCCTTCTTTTGATACATGGCTCAAAGTCTGCATCTAATTCTTCGAAAAATGTTCTCTCTTCACAATCTTCATTGTGTGCATTCGTAACCTTGCCCCCATTTTCCATCGCATATATTCTTATTCATAGGAAAATGCAGTCCATCTTTTGGAACTAACCTATTGACGTAGTGCCCAATGCCAGTTGCTGTTTTTTCTTGTTTTTTACTCCGCAAAATATCCCTATCAAACGGAGTCGAAACGCATCAAAACTTTTTGCAGATTTTTTTGGGACCAGAACACAACTTGGGAGCCAAGGAAGGACTAGAGGGGAGGCCCGTGGGGACCACAAGACACCAAGGCAGGCCCAAGAGCCCAGGCGCGCCCTGATAGGTTGTGGGGCCCACGTGGGTCTCCCGCACCACCTCTTCGCTCTATAAATACCCAAATATTCCAGAAACCCTAGGGGAGCAGTCGAAACACAATTCTAGCCACCGCAAGTTCCAGAACCACGAGATCCAATCTAACACCATCATGAAGGGGTTCATCATCCTCATTGGTGCCTCTTCGATGATGCGTGAGTAGTCCACCATAGACCTATGGGTCCGTAGGTAGTAGCTAGATGGATTCCTCTCTCTTTTTTATTCTCCATACAATGGTCTCTTGGAGATCTATTTGATGTAAACCTTTTTTGCGATGTGTTTGTTGGGATCCGATGAACTTTGAGTTTATGATCAGATCCATATCCATGAATATTATTTGAGTTTCTTTGATCTCTTATATGCATGATTATTTATAGACTCATATTTCTTCTTCGAATCTTTGGTTTAGTTGGGCCAACTAGATCGATTTTTCTTGACATGGGAACATGTGCTTTGTGATGGGTTCGATCTTACAGTGTCCTCACCCAGTGACAGAAGGGGTAGCGAGGCACATATGTATCGTTGCTATTAAGGATAACAAGATGGGGTCTATTCCTACATGAATAGATCTTGTCTACATCATGTCATCGTTCTTATTGCATTACTCTGTTTCTCCATGACCTTAATACACTAGATGCATGCTGGATAGCGGTCGATGTGTGGAGTAATAGTAGTAGATGCAGAATCGTTTCGGTCTACTAATCTTGGACGTTATTCCTATATCTTGATCATTGCCTTGGGTATCGTCATAATTATTTGATCTTCTATCAATTGCCCAACAGTAATTTGTTTACCCACGGTATGCTATTTTCTCGAGAGAAGCTACTAGTGAAATCTACGGCCCCCGGGTCTATCTTTTATCATATTGCTTTCAAATCTATTTTCCACCGTATTTTTTCCAGATCTATTATTCCAAAAACCCAAAAATACTTTGCTGCACTTTTTATTTGCATCTTTTATTTCACGTTTTATTCAGATCTGTTTATCCAAACACATACAAAGCAAGCTATCTTTTTACCGAGGAGGGATTGACAACCCCTCTTACGCGTTGGGTTGCGAGGATTTGTTCTTTGTGTGTAGGTACCGTTTAGATAGTGTTGCTTGGTTCTCCTACTGGATTGATACCTTGGTTTCATAATTGAGGGAAATACCTACCATAGCTGTACTGCATCATCCCTTCCTCTTTGGGGAAATACCGACGCAGTCTCAAGCCACATCAAGCATCAGCAAAACGCTGTCAAGATAGCCAACAATGCAGAAAAGGAAGAGGCTCTTGAGCAGGAAAACCTTTGCCTTCTAAAAGATGATGTTGAGAAGAAAAATGCTGAAGGAAAATCTGAAGGGCGCACCAAAAGCAAACATGATCCCAACTCTGTCCTCGAAAAGAAAGAGTGCTCCAAGGAAAAACAAGGCTCAATCGGTTGATGAATTTGAAATGAGTGATCCCTCATATGTTGATGATCCTCCTCTAACTAGGGAAAATATTGCCACTCTTAGTGGGCAAGTGAATGATAACCCACAAGTATAGGGGGTCGCAACAGTTTTAGAGGGTAGAGTATTCGACCCAAATTTATTGATTCGACACAAGGGGAGCCAAAGAATATTTGCAAGTATTAGTAGCTGAGTTGTCAATTCAACAACACCTGGAGATTAATTATCTGCAGCAAAGTGACCAGTAGCAAAGTAATTTGATAGTTTTGATAGTAGTAGCAACAACAATAGTAACGGTAACAACGATAGCAATGATTTTGTAGCAAGTGTAACAGGAGTAGTAGTAACTTAGCAACAACAATATAAGAGAAATTCGTAGGCATTAGATCGGTGGATTGCGTTGGATGATATTCATCATATAACAATCATAACCTAGGGCGATACATAACTAGCTCCAATTCATAAATATAATGTAGGCATGTATTTCGTAAATAGTCATACGTGCTTGATACGTCTCCAACGTATCTATAATTTTTTATTGTTCCATGCTGTTATATTATCATTTTTGGATGTTTATAATCATTTTATAGTCATTTTGTATCAATTTTTGGTACTAACCTATTGACATAGTGCCAAGTGCTAGTTGCTGTTTTTTTTGCATTTTTTTACATCGCAAGAAATCAATATCAAACGGAGTCCAAATGCAGTGAAACTTTTTGTGGATTTTTTTGGACCAGAAGACATCCAATGGGCCGGAGAAGCGCCTCGGGGGGGGGGGGGGTTGCTCCGAGGGGAGCACAACCCACCAGGGCGCGCCTCGAGGTCCAGGTGCGCCCTCGTGGGTTGTGCCCACCTCGGGTGCCCTCTGGACCGCCTCTTTACTCTATAAATACCCCAATATTTTAAGAAACCCTTGGGAGTCGACTAAAATCAATTCCAGTCGCCGCAAGTTCCAGAAACACCAGATCCAATCTAGACACCATCGCGAAGGGGTTCATCATTTCCATTGGTGCCTCTCCGATGATGCGTGAGTAGTCTTTTGTAGACCTTCGGGTCCGTAGTTAGTAGCTAGATGACTTCCTCTCTCTCGTTTGATTCTCAATACAATGGTCTCTTGGAGATCCATATGATGTAATTCTTTTGCGGTGTGTTTGTTGGGATCCGATGAACTTTGAGTTTATGATCAGATCTATCTCTTTTTATCCATGAAAGTTGTTTGAGTCTTCTTTGATCTCTTATATGCATGATTGATTATAGCCTCGTATTTCTTCTCTGATTTTTGGGTTTTGTTTGGCCAACTTGATCTATTTATCTTGCAATGGGAAGAGGTGCTTTGTGATGGGTTCGATCTTACAGTGCTTGATCCCAGTGACAGAAGGGGAACCGGCACATATGTTCTTTGCTATTAAGGATATCATGGTGGGGTCTATTTCTACATAAATAGATCTTGTCTACATCGTGTCATCATTCTTATTGCATTACTCCGTTTGTCCATGAACTTAATACACTAGATGCATGCTGGATAGCGGTCGATGTGTGGAGTAATAGTAGTAGATGCAGGCAGGAGTCGGTCTACTAATCTTGGACGTGATGCCTATATAATGATCATTGCCTGGATATCGTCATGATTATTTGAAGTACTATCAATTTCCCAACAGTAATTTGTTCACCCACCGTTTACTATTTTTCTCGAGAGAAGCCACTAGTGAAAACTACGGCCCTCGGGTCTCTTCCTTAATATATTTGCCTTTGCGATCTATGTTTCTTTGCTTTTATTTTCAGATATATTAAACCCGAAAATACAAAATACCTTGCTAAAATTTATTTTATCCGAGATCTATTTATCCCATCTATCATATTTTTATCACGTCCGTTTGCCAATTTATGGCACCGTTACCCAAAAGGGATTGACAACCCCTTTAACACGTCGGGTTGCGAGTATTTGTTATTTGTGTGCAGGTGTTGTTTACGTAGTGTTGCTTGGTTCTCCTACTAGTTCAATTGGTCTCATCACTGAGGGAAATACCTACCATCATTGTGCTACATCATCCCTTCCTCTTTGGGGAAATACTGACGTAGTCTAGCAGACATCAAAAGGAATTTTTGGCGCCGTTGCCGGGGAGGTTCAAGTCAAGATAGTCTCCCGTCAACTTGCCAATTTCTGGCGACGTTGCCGAGGAGACATCATCAACATCTACCAGGTTCCTAATCAAAAATCTCATCTCCTCGCAATTTACATTATTTGCCATTTGCCTCTCGTTTTCCTCTCCCCCACTTCACAAAAAATTGCCGTTTTATTTGCCCTCTTTTTCGTTCGTCATTTTCTTGACAGATCTGTTTTAGAGTGCAATCTTGTTGCGTAGTCACAATGACTCAAGAGAACAACAAGTTGTGTGATTTTCTCCAATACCAACAACAATGATTTTATTGGCACTCCAATTGCTCCTCCCGCCACTAGTGCGGAGCCTTGTGATATTAATACCGCTTTGTTGAATCTAGTTATGAAAGATCAACTTTACGGTACTCCTAATGAGGATGCCGCGTCCCATCTTAACACATTTGTGGAATTATGCGATATGCAAAAGAAAAAAGATGTGCACAATGATGTTGTGAAGTTAAAATTATTTTTGTATTCTTTTCGAGATCATGCAAAAATTTGGTTTTCTTCTTTGCCTCGCAATAGTATCGATTCTTGGAATAAGTGCAAAGATGCTTTCATTACTAAGTATTTTCCGCCCGTGAAAATTATTTCCCTTAGAACATAGATCGTGAATCTCAAGCAACTTGAACATGTGCATGTTGCATAATCTTGGGAAAGGATGAAAATGATGCTAAGGAATTGCCCAACTCATGGGTTAAATCTTTGGATGATCATACAAATTTTTTATGCGGCATTGAATTCTATTTCTCATAATATTTTAGATTCCACCGCAGGTGGTACTTTTATGGAAATTACTTTGGTTGAAGCCACCAAATTGCTTGATAATATCATGGCAAATTATTCACAGTGGCATACAGAAAGAGCTCCTTCTAGTAAAAAGGTTAATTCGGTTGAAGAAATTTCTTCTTTGAGTGAAAAAGTTGATGCTATTATGAAATTGGTTGCTAGTAAAAGTGCTCCTATTGATTTTAATGATGTGACTTTGTCTACCTTGATTGAGCAAAATAGTGATGCCGTATATGTGAATTTTATCTCACGAAACAATTTCAATAACAATGCTTATAAAGGTAATTTTAATCCTAGGAATTTTCCTAGTAATTCCTCTAATAATTATGGTAATTCCTATGGAAATCCTTCTTATAATAATAATAATAATAATAATAATAATAATAGGAACACCTCTGATCTTGAGAATAATATTAAAGAATCTATCAACACTCAAAAAGTTTTGAATACTACAATGGAAGAAAAGTTGAATAAGATTGATGATTTGTCTAGAAGTGTTGATAGAATTTCTCATGATGTGGAAAATCTCAAGATGAAATTTTTTGTGCCTAAGGTTAGGAATCAATTAAATCTCTTTATGTTTCTATGGATGAAAGTAAGAAAAGAACCGCTATGCTTAGAGCTAAAAGAGAATTTTTAGAAAAAAGTGTTTTCTAGTGATTATTTTCATAAAAGTGATGAAGATCTTAAAATGATTGGTGTTTCTTCTATTGATTCCTTGTTTAGTAAAATTTAGATTGATGATAAAGGGACTGGAGAAGAGTCAACTTTAGCTAGAAGGCGTCCCGATAATTTGGAGGGTGAAAATCTTGTTGAGAAAATTGATAAAAGTGGGTTTGAAGAGGTCAAAACTTTAACTAGTGATGTGCCCACTCTTTTGGATTGCAAAGACTTTAATTATGATAGTTGCTCTTTGATTGGTTGTATTTCTTTGTTGCAGTCCATGATGAATTCACCCCATGCTTATGAACAAAATAAAGCTTTTACTAAACATATTGTTGATAGTTTGATGAAATCTTTGGAAGGAAAATTGGAATTGGAAGTTTCAATTGCTAGATAATTACATGATGAGTGGTAACCTACTATCAAAGTCAAGATTAATAATTATGAGTGTTTTTGCTTTATTTGACTTGGGTACTAGTGTTTCTACAATTCCAAAATCTTTATGTGATGTGGTTGGTCTTACCAATATTGAAGAGTGTTCTTTAAATTTGCACTTGGCGGATTCCACTATTGAAAAGCCTATGGGAAGAATTAATGATGTTCTTATTCTTTCAAATAGGAATTATGTGCCCATAGATTTTATTGTTCTTGATATTGATTGCAATCTGTCTTGTCCAATTATTCTTGGTAGACCGTTTTTACGCACTATCGGTGCCGTGATTGATATGAAAGAAGGCAATATTAAGTTCCAATTTCCGCTAAGGAAGGGTATGGAACATTTCCCTAGAACAAGAATTATGCCACCATATGAATCAATCCTGAGGGCATCTTATGGATCTAGAACCAAAGATGACAAAACTTAGATCTTTGCTTTATGCCTAGCTAGGGGCGTGAAACAATAGCGCTTGTTGGGAGGCAACCCAATGAATAAAATTTATTGTTTCTTTTTGCTCCCTGTTCTTGAGTGTTAGCACAATTATGCTACTATTATGATTGTGTTTTCTGTGTTTTAATTAGTGTTTGTGCCAAGCAAAGCCTTTAGGATCTTCTTGGGTGATAGTTGACTTGATTTTACTGAAAAACAGAAACTTTTGCGCTCACGAAAATAATCTTCGTTTTTAACCAGAGCGTGATAAAATACCAATTCATTATGCAGAAGATTAATATACAAATTTATCAGGTCTTCCTAATTTTTAAGAATTTTTGGGTTTACATAAGTATTCGAAATACCCAGATTGCTACAGACTGTTCTGTTTTTGACATATTTTGTTTTCTTTGCGTTGTGTGCTTGTTTTGATGATTCTACGGTTTTCTTTGAAGAGTCTTTACCATAGAGAAGTTGGAATACAGTAGATATAATGCAATAATAAAATATGAATTGGTTTGTGACAACACTTATAGTAGTGATTTGTTTTCTTATACTAACGGATCTCACGATGGTTTTGTTGAGTTTTGTATGATTGAAGTTTTCAATTTTTGGGTTATCTTACGATGGATGAAGGAATAAGGAGTAAGAAGAGCCTAAGCTTGGGGATGCCCATTCCATCCCAAGCTATTATCCAATGATAAGCAAGCAACTAAGCTTGGGGATGCCCCGAGTGGCATCCCCTCTTTCTTCTAACGACCATCGGTATTTTACTCGAAGCTATATTTTTATTCGTCACATACTATGAGTTTTGCTTGGAGCATCTTGTATGATATGAGTCTTTGATTGTTTTGCTTTGTGTTTTAAGTCTTGAATCCTTGCTGGACACACCTATTTGAGAGAGCCAAAATTATGCCATGACTTGTTAGAATTGCTCTCTATGCTTCACTTAAATCTTTATGAGCTACGGAATTGCTCTAGTGCTTCACTTATATCTTTTTGAGCACGGTGTGCTTTAGTATTTTTGAAGAAATGCTTTCTTGCTTCACTTAGATTCATTTGAGAGTTAGTAATTTTTTTAAGAAATTCTCTCTTCCTTCACTTAAATTAATTTGAGAGAAAGAAATATTATGCTCATGATCTTCACTTATATTTGTTTGAGCTTATCAAAAGCAACACATGAAAATTAGTCCCAAAGTGATAGATATGCAAGAAGGATATAATAAAAACTTTCGTGAAGATCATTGGACAAAATAAACTTGATTCCTTGTAATAGTTTTGAGATATGATGATATGATATGTGAGTCATGTTGATGTGTAATTATGCTTTAGTAAGAATATTGGTGTTAAGGTTTGTGATTCCCTATGCAAGCATGAAAGTCAATAATTATGCAATGAAATTAAATCCTACTTGTGGTGCATTATTCGGTGTTAATTATGCTCAATGCTCGCTTATGATATTCTTGGTTGGTCGCTTCTCAATCTTTTGCTAGCCTTCATTTTGCACTAAGTATGATCACTACTTGTGCATCCAAAATCCTTCAAACCAGTTTTGCCATATGAGTCCACTATACCTACCTATATGCGGTATTCTTTTGCCGTTCTAAGAAAATTTGTGTGTGCCATATCTAATTTTCAAAATAAATTTCTCTTTTGTGTGCTCGTACCGCCCATGAGGCAGTGAGGGCTGGCCGATATTTTCCATGCTAGATGTGTTATTCTCACGATGAGTGTTTATTCACTTGTGAATGCACGAGAGTAAGGCAAAGGTATTAGGGATGCCCAATCCCGAAATGAAAAATGAATTTACTTTACGTTTTCAAATAATAAATTCCTTGGAAACTGTTGGTATGGAAGGCACCCGTGGATACGATTAGCCATGGAAAGTGAAAGTATGGTGGAAAAAGGAATAAAGTTTAATTTCTGTTTGGGAACCGCCTATGATATATCTAGCATGGAAAGTGTGGGGAACTCTAAGTCGTTTTCGTTGGTGGGAAAAGTATGCCTCTCAAAATGTTTTTATCTCCCAATTTTCGCTTTGAGCTCTGGCACCTCTACAAATCCCTACTTCCCTCCGCGAAGGGCCTTTCTTTTACTTTTATGCAATTTTTATTTTTTTACTTGAGTCTCGATATTCTCTTATAAAGCACCAACTAGGGGGCACTATGATCATACTTGAGCATTGGGTAAAGCTAATATGCGAGTGTGTTTCATGAATGGATCAATGATTGAGCATGATGGGCTATGGATAACTTATTTTAGCATTGATATTTTGAAAGACATGGTTGCTTGTTGATATGCTTGAGTATTTAAGTCTCATGTCAAAACTAGACTATTCCTTTGAATCATATAAATGTCCAAATGTCCAAGCGATAAAGAAAATGAGAAGACATGTTAGGCTGCATTCCACATCAAAAAATTGTTTTTATCATTTACCTACTCGAGGACGAGCAGGAATTAAGCTTGGGGATGCTGATACGTCTCCAACGTATCTATAATTTTTGATTGTTCCATGCTGTTATATTATCATTCTTGGATGTTTTATAATCATTTTATAGTCCTTTTATATCAATTTTTGGTACTAACCTATTGACATAGTGCCAAGTGCCAGTTGCTGTTTTTTGCATGTTTTTTAAATCGCGGGAAATCAATATCAAACGGAGTCCAAACACAGCGAAACTTTTTGTGGATTTTTTTGGACCAGAAGACATCCAATGGGCCGGAGAAGCGCCTGAGGGGTGCTCCGAGGGGAGCACAACCCACCAGGGCATGCCTGGAGGCCCAGGCGCGCCCTGGTGGGTTGTGCCCACCTCGGGTGCTCCTCGGACCACCTCTTTGCTCTATAAATACCCCAATATTCCAGAAACACTTGGTGAGTTGGCAAAAATCAATTCCAGCCGCCGCAAGTTCCAGAAACACCAGATCCAATCTAGACACCATCACAGAGGGGTTCATCATGTCCATTGGTGCCTCTTCGATGATGCGTGAGTAGTCTTTTGTAGACCTTCAGGTCCATAGTTAGTAGCTAGATGGCTTCCTCTCTCTCATTTAATTCTCAATACAATGGTCTCTTGGAGATCCATATGATGTAAATCTTTTGTGGTGTGTTTGTTGGGATCCGATGAACTTTGAGTTTATGATCAGATATATCTCTTTTTATCCATGAAAGTTATTTGAGTCTTCTTTGATCTCTTATATGCATGATTGATTATAGCCTCGTATTTCTTCTCCGATATTTGGGTTTTGTTTGGCCAACTTGATCTATTTATCTTGCAATGGGAAGAGGTGCATTGTGATGGGTTCGATCTTACGGTGTTTGATCCCAGTGACCGAAGGGGAACGCCACGTATGTATCGTTGTTGTTAAGGATAACAAGATTGGTTCTATTTCTAGATGAACATATCTTGTCTACATCATGTCATCATTCTTATTGCATTACTCCATTTCTCCATGAACTTGATACACTAGATGCATGCCGAATAGCGGTAGATGTGTGGAGTAATAGTAGTAGATGCAGGCAGGAGTCGGTCTACTAATCTTGGACGTGATGCCTATATACTGATCATTGCCTGGATATCGTCATGATTATTTGAAGTTCTATCAATTACCCAACAGTAATTTGTTCACCCATCGTTTTCTATTTTTCTCGAGAGAAGCCACTAATGAAAACTACGGCCCCCGGGTCTCTTCCTTAATACATTGGCCTTTGCGATCTATGTTCCTTTGCTTTTATTTTCAGATCTATTAAACCCAAAAATACAAATATACCTTGTTGCAATTTATTTTGTCCGAGATCTATTTATCCCATCTATCATATTTTTATCATGTCTGTTTGCCAATTTGTGGCACCGTTACCCGAAAGGGATTGACAACCCCTTTAACATGTCGGGTTGCGAGTATTTGTTATTTGTGTGCAGGTGTTTTTTATGTAGTGTTGCTTGGTTCTCCTACTGGTTCGATAACCTTGGTATCATCACTTAGGGAAATACCTACCGTCGCTGTGCTGCATCATCCCTTCCTTCTTGGGGAAATACCAACAAGGACTCGAAGGAAACGGAGGAGGACGACCTAGAGAGGGTGTCCCCACCGTTGCAATGCCAGCTCCTCCTTGGTCTCCAGGACGACGACGATACTGAGGAGCTCCCGGCCATGGACTCCCCAGGCCCCGTCTGGGCATCCAGGAGGGTGGAGTCTGCTCCGCCGACCACAGAGGCATCTGGGGAGGCGTATTCGGGCGCGGGAATGGCAACGCCACCTTCCGGAAGTCCCCCACCCCCCGGGCGGTCAAGGAGACGGGCTCGTCCCCGCAGGATGCGCAACCGACGGTCGTGGCAGCATCCACCAAGGCGGCCATGGCTTCGCCAGCCAAGGCCCCTCAGGAGGACCCCCTCGCCCCTCCTGATAGTGGCTCCACGGCGGGGCCCGTTGGCGGTCACTCCGCCAGCCCCTGGGGCGAGACCAGGGCCACGCTGAAGAAGAAGGGGGCGCATCAGCCTCTGAGGAGGAGAGGGAGAGGAAGTGGGCTGCGCCAGATGAGTAAGTATCCTCGCCTTACCTTCTGACCGCGCATTCGCAACTCGTATGCTCATACAACCCCTTATCGCACCGAATAGGGGCGCCAGCTTGGAGAAGAAGAAGAAATTGACCGCCATTGTGAGGGCGCCCCTCGCCCTGAAGACGGCTTCGACGCTTGGCCGCAACCTCGGCGGGCGCGGGGGCACGCAACGCCGATCCGGCGCTGTCCTCGGGCGAAGGGGCACTGCTGCACCTGGGCGTGCGGGCACCCCGTCTCCTCACGCCGCTCTGCCAGGACCGCCAGGGGGGCATAAGGATGCGGTGGCTCATCACGAGGCTCCCCCTGTCGCGGTCATGGCAGCTCCAACCATCTGTGTTCCAAGGTTAGCACAATATGTTTTGAGGAGGTTACTCGTGAACTGAGAGCCATTGTCAGTGATGATACGGTTGGGGACCCCGAAGCGGCTCATGAGGCCCTTGATGAACCTGACGGCCGAGCCAGCTGGGATGGTGTGCACGGGCTCCACCACCGCCCATTTGGTGCATTTGTCGATGGCGACGTAGAGATAGTGGTAGTCCCCGGCTGCTCGGGGGAACAGGCCCAGGATATCCAGCCCCTAGACCACGAACAACCATGAGAGCAGGATGGTTTAGATGCCCTGAGCGGGCTGGTAAATCTATTTGGCATGTAACTGATAGGCCTCACAGGATTGCACCAGCTCGGTCGCATCGTTGAGCACCGTGGGCCAGTACAATCCGCTGCCGAACGCCTTGCCCACGAGGGTGCGCGATGAAGAATGGTGCCCGCTGTCCCTGCCATGGATGTCAGCCAGCAACTCGTGCCCTTGCTCCTTGGAGATGCACCGCAGCGAGACGTCGTTTGGGCATCTTCGGTAGATTCACCGTCTTGCAAGCAGTAAGCGGTGGCCTGACGGGCCATGCGTTCTGCATCTTCCTCCTTCTCCAGCAGGGTGCCTAAGAGCAGGTATGCCTTGAACTCTTCAGTCCAGCTCCCCTGCTGAGGCTCAAGCGCTAGGAGTAGGCAGGCTCCTGAGGTCGGACCGTAGGCCGGAGCGCCTATGGAGGGGGCCAGGGGCGTCTCCTCCCGAAGTAGCGTAGGGGCTGCAGCGGGGGGGGGGGGGGCTGCCGATGGCTTGAAGAGCCGTTCCTTGAAGATGGCAGGCTTCTGGAGCTCGCGTTCGGACGCCCTCTTGGCGATGTTGTCCACCTCTTTGTGCGTGCCATGCGGGACGTGCTGTAACTCCAAACCCAAGAATCATTTTCCAATTTTGCGTACCTGTTCTAGGTATGCCTCCATGTGCTTGCCCTTAGGCTTGTATTCCTTGTTGGAGAAGTTGACGTGGAGCTGGGAATAGCCCTTGATGGTGAGACGCTTGAATCCCAGGGCCGATGTGGCCCTGAGGCCAGCGATCAGGCCCTCGTATTCCATGATGTTGTTGGAGACCTTCTCACCATGCTGAAAGCAGAGCTGCATGGCATAGTACAGTTTGTCCTGGGTCGGCGAGATGAGTACGACTCGGCCCCTGCGCCATGACGCGCAAACGCGTCGTCGAAGTACATGACCCAGCCATCGGGCGCCTCGTCTTCGGGCGTGACGGAGTGATCCTCACCCATTCCCCGGCTAGGGGCGTCAGTCCATTCCGCCACAAAGTCAGTGAGGGTCATGCCCTTGATGACCCTAGTGGTGCTGAACTCCAGCTGGAACGCCTACAGCTCGATGTTCCACTTGCCAACCCTTCCCGCGGCATTAGGGCCACGGAGCACTTTCTCCAGGGGGTACACGGATACGACCTTGATGGGATGGCCTTGGAAGTAGTGTCACAGTTTCCTGGAGGTGACGAGGAGCGCGAGGATGAGCTTATGTGGCATTGGGTAGCGCGCGTGCGCGGATGCACGCGGGGCGCTACACCACGTGCTGATACGTCTCCAACATATCTATAATTTTTTATTGTTCCATGCTATTATATATCTATTTTGGATGTTTTATATGCATTAATATGCTATTTTATATTATTTTTGGGACTAACTTATTAACCTAGAGCCCAGTGCCAGTTTCTGTTTTTCCTTGTTTTTTGAGCTTTGCAGAAAAGGAATATCAAACGGAGTCCAAACGGAATAAAACTTTCGTGATAATTTTTCTTGGACCAGAAGACATCTAGGGGACTTGGAGTGCAAGTCAAAAGATCCACGAGGCGGCGGCAAGGGTGGAGGGCGCGCCCCCTACCTTGTGGGCCCCTCGGTGACTCCCTGTCCTAGATCTTTGTCCTATATATTCACATATATTCCAAAACCCTAAGAAGCATCCATGAAAACACTTTTCCACCGCCGCAACCTTCTGTTCCCGTGAGATCCCATCTTGGGGGCTTTTCTTGGATGCACGCGGGATTCGATCACGGAGGGCATCTACATCAACTCTATTGCCCTTTCTAT
The DNA here is from genome assembly GCF_056163025.1 of Triticum urartu. Taxonomy (NCBI): domain Eukaryota; kingdom Viridiplantae; phylum Streptophyta; class Magnoliopsida; order Poales; family Poaceae; genus Triticum; species Triticum urartu. Next base: position 403,157,104 of record NC_141876.1, read on the forward strand.
GAAGCATGAGTAGTTTACCACAGACCCACGGGTCCATAGCTAGTAGCTAGATGGCTTCTCTCTCTTTGATTCTCAATACCATGTTCTCCTCGATGTTCTTGGAGATCTATCCGATGTAATCTTCTTTTGTGGTGTGTTTATCGAGATCCGATGAATTGTGGATTTATGATCAGCTTATCTATGAATATTATTTGAATCTTCTGTGAATTATTATATGCATGATTTGATATCTTTGTATTTCTCTTCGAATTATCGGTTTGGTTTGGCTAACTAGATTGGTTTTTCTTGAAATGGGAGAGGTTCTTAGCTTTGGGTTCAATCTTGCGTGATTTCACCCAGTGACAAAGTAGGGGTAGCGAGACATGTATTAAATTGTTGCCATCGAGGATAAAAAGATGGGGCTTTCATCGTATTGCTTGAGTTTGTCCCTCTACATCATGTCATCTTACTTAAAAGCATTACTCTGTTCTCTTGAACTTAATACTCTAGGTGCAGACAGGAGTCGGTCGATGTGTGGAGTAATAGTAGTAGATGCAGGCAGGAGTCGGTCTAGTTGACACGAACGTGATGCCTATATTGCATAATCATTGCCTTGGATATCGTCATAACTTTGAGCTTTTCTATCAATTGCTCGACAGTAATTTGTTCACCCACCGTATTATTTTCCTTCAAGAGAGAAGCCTCTAGTGAAACCTATGGCCCCCAGGTCTATTTTCCATCATATTAGTTTTCGATCTACTATTCTAAAATCTTTTATTTTCAGATCTATAAACCAAAAAACACAAAAATATTTTATCTTTTGTTTAGTTTTATTTATCTCTACCAGATCTCACCTTTGCAAGTGACTGTGAAGGGATTGACAACCCCTTTATCGCATTGGGTGCAAGTGTTTGATTGTTTGTGCAGGTGCATCTATTGGGGACTTGCGCGCTTCTCCTACTAGATTGATACCTTGGTTCTTAACTGAGGGAAATACTTATCTCTACTATGTTGCATCACCCTTTCCTCTTCAAGGGAAAAACCAACACAAGCTCAAGAAGTAGCATGCGTTCGCACCTTCGCGCTCTTCCCGGACCGCCACGAGTGCTGCGTTGGCCGAGTGGGGTGTGGCGGCCAGGTAAAGCACCAGTGGCTCAAGAGGAAGAGGTGCCACCATCACCAACGGGCTAGTGAGATACCTCTTGAGCTCTTGAAAAGCCGCCTCGGCCTCCGGAGTCCATTGAAATGGGCCTTTCTTTTTCATGAGCTTGAAGAACAGGAGGAAGCACTCGCTGAGCTTGGAGATGAAACGCCCCAACTAAGTCACACAGCCCGCGAGCTTCTGCACCTCCTTAAGGGTTTGTGGAGGGCTCATCCTTTCTATTGCCTTGACCTTCTCTGGGTTAGCCTCGATCCCTCTGTGCGACACCAAGAAACCCAACAACTTTCCAGACGAGATACCGAACACACACTTCTCCAGATTGAGCCGTAGGTTTACCTTCCGCAAATTGGCGAATGTTTCCTCCAGGTCTTCGACAAGGTTTTTTTGCTTCCCATGACTTGACCACTATGTTGTCGACGTACGCCTTGGCATTCCTCCCGAGCTGCTGACCCAAGGCGATGTGCATCAATAGCTGGAAGTTCGCGCCAGCATTCCGCAGCAAAAAGGGCATGCAGGTGTAGCAGTACACCCCGCACGGGGAAAGGAAGGCTGTCTTCTCGACATCCTGCACCGCCATCTTGATCTGGTGGTAGCCCGAGAAGGCGTCCAGGAAGCACAGCAGGTTGCACTTGGCGGTGGAGTCGACGATCTGATCAATGCGCGGAAGAGGGAATGGGTCCTGAGGGCACGCCTTGTTGAGGCTTGTGAAGTCGACGCACATGCGCTCCTTCCTGCCCTTTTTGGGGACGATGACCGGGTTGGCCAACCAATCTGGGTGCTGTACTTCTCGAATGACGTCGGTGTCTTGCAGCTTGCGGACCTCCTGGACGATGAACGATTGCTTCTCTGGGGCTTGCCGCCGCGCCTTTTGCTTCACTGGGCGCGTGCTGGGGCACACCATCAAATGGTGTTCGATCACATATCGTGGGACGCCGACCAAGTTCGTCACCTCCCGTGCAAATACATCCTTGTTTGCATGGAGGAAACTGACCAGTGCCTCTTCCTGATCTGGGGGAGGCCGGCGCCTATGGTGAAGGTGGGGCCCGAGCCCCCGTCGTCGGCTAGTACTTGCTTCGTCTCGGCCCGATCGTGAGATAACAGTTGCTTCTTCTTCACGGGTGCGGCTCTCGGGATCTCTAGAGCGTCTTTAGCGCCTAGTCGCACGGCCACCGCGACCTTGAAAGCGAGCTTGAGGGCCAGGAGTGCATCCTTGGTGTCTCCCACCACAGTGAGGATGCCGCTGCTCCCCGGCATCTTGATGACGTTGTAGCCGGGGTGCGTCGCTGATATGAACTTGGCAAGGGCCGGATGCCCAAGGATGGCATTGAATGGGAGGTCGATGCGGGCGACGTCGAAGTCGATGAGCTCGGTGTGGTAGTTGTAGCGCGTGCTAAAGGTGACGGGGAGGCGGATCTGCCCCAGGGGAATGATGGATCCATCGATCACCCCTGAGAAGGGCTTGGTGGGGGCGAGCCGGTCGTAAGGCACTTGGAGCAGGTGGAAGGCTTCCACAGAGAGGACGTTGAGGCAAGCACCACCATCGATGAGAGTCCTGGTGACCACAACACTACCGACGGTGGGCGTGCACAGCATGGGGAGCCCCCTGGAGTCGAAGGTGATGTCGGTCTCAGGCGCCGCCTGCCATGGAGGAGCCCCCTGCCATGGTTGGGCGACCCTCACCTGCCGGAAAAGCTACTTAACGTGGTGGCTTGAGGCTAGCGCCTGCGACCCACCAAGAATTGCCGCGACGGCATGGGGCACCGGTGCCGCGAAGCACGTGATGAACAGGTCGCGCAGCTCCTCCCAGGAGGCTACCAAAGACTCCGGTAGGTTGAGCATCCAGGAGCGCGACACGCCCGTGAGAGCCATGGGGAGCTAGTTCGCCATGACTTTGTCGTCGCCGCTCGCGGCCCAGATGGCCTGCGCGTACAGCCGGAGGAAATCCTCGGGGTCTACCACACCGCCATATCATGGGGGCAGCACTGGCCTGAACCTCTGTGGTCACTACACCCGTTGGAGGCCGAGGGTAAAGGCCCAGAAGCCCACAGCGCCTCCGAAAACGCCCGGCGGCCCGACGGGTGGGACATCGTCGGCCATGGGAACCATGAGTCTTGTGCATAGCACGGTCGACGAGGAGGCCGAGCTTCGACACACCCCTACCTGGCACGCCAAATGTCGGATTCAGGGCTCTGCAGACCCAAGAAGGTTCGAACTCTAGGACGTGTGCGAAGAACTCAACCTATCCACCCTACAAGCCCGTCGTCCCACGGCCTAGCTCGATTCGCATGAATGAGGAAGAAGATGAACACAACAGTTTACCTAGGTTCGGGCCACCTTGCAGTGTAAGACCCTACTCCTGCTTTGGGGTGAATTGGCCTCACGAGGGGCTGAGGATGAACTAGTACAAGGGATGAACAACTTTGCGAGGTTCGGGGGTGAGGGAATGAGTCGACCCCCTCTACGGTGGTGGCTAACCTATATTTATAGTGGCCTCGGTCCTCTTCCCCCAAAACATAGGTGGGAAGGGATTCAACAGTGGCCAATTTGAAACGGGACAAGTAGTACATCTTATCCTGACGAAAGGTGGTCTTTGCGTGCAAAGCTTCCGGTCGTGACGCAATGGTGGGCTCGGTGATGACATCCATCCTGCTGTGCTGGTGGTCTTGGTCTCGTTGCACCGGAATGGAAACCTTTGCCAGATTCCTCGGGAACCCACGCTTGTCCTTGCCTCCTTAGCACCAAAGAGGAAACTGTCTTCTCTATGCCCGCTGGCACCCGCCTGCCTTGGTCATCATGGCTTGTGTCATGGTAGCCTCATGAGGCTGGATACCTGCATAGAAATCTCCGCTCCTTGGGAGGCCACTCCGTCGGGAGGTCTTGGTGTCGTGCGCCTCACGAGGCTTGGCCCCTCGCGAGGGTCTTGCCTTGGTGGTCTTGTACATGGGCCGTACCAGGCCGGCGATGAAGCCATGCCCACTACAAGAAATATGTCAACTTATAACCTTCAGTCAGTGACCCTGGAAGAAATGGTCATAAATCTACGACCATTTGAGACCAATTGGTCATAAGCTGTTCGGAGGGCTCCAAACCCTAAACTATAACGACCATTTTTTAGGAAGGTCGTAATTTCCTTACACGAAATGGTCGTAAAGCAGACAACACTGGTCTACTACCTTATTTCTAGATGATCACGACCAATATAGATGGTCATAACCTTGTAAATTGTGGTGGATTGCTATGCCTAGGCGCCACCTCACCAGTTTTGCCTATGTGTCATGTCCATGTGTCAATTTTTGCCCTAGTTGTGAAGCAACCTATATTTATGTTATTCGCAAAATTCCCATAAAATTCTCATAAATTCTTTGGATCATATCTTCGTCAAATATGTCAAAAACCTTCCTTGCCTAGTCCAAATATAATTCAGCAATATTCATTTTCCTATTTTGTTCAAAACAACACCTTTTGAAGGAAGTGCTATTATATATTCTTGATTGCACTCAAAATTTTTGGGCACTCTTTCCTATCAAATTCATTGCCCCGTGACAAAATTCAGCTCCATTTGCCTAGTAAATGTTCCCCGGCAAATTTCCAAAGTTTTTCTTCGGCTAGAAGCTTCGTGAAGGAAGTACTAGCTATGCATATCCTCATGAGTTGAATTTTTGCCACATCTTCTATATGCCCATATCATAGCTCTCCACAAAATTTTAGCTCCATCCAACAATTCATGAGAGCTCACCATCCAATCTTTATTTCTAGTAATATTTTCAGTCTCTGAAGCAACTATATTTTATATTGCTTTATAATTGCCGCCAATTTACCAGGACATTACCCTGGCCATAGAAACTCACTACACCAAATTTTAGCTCATTTAATTTAACCAATTTCCCTCAATATTTTCCCAATTTTATGTTTAGTGGAGAACATTTTGAAGGAAGTACCATTTTTATTTATCCAAATGGTATGAAATTTTTATAGTTTCTTCATATGCCAAACTTATCATCCTACTATAAATTTCAGCACAATCCAACCATCTATGTAAGACCAACTTCAATTTCTATTTTCTATCCAGATTGGCACATTGCAAAGCAAGTGCTATCTAGGCACCTCCTATTTCCCTCAAACTTTTTGTGCCATCTTACATATACAAATCATTGCCACATTCCAATATTCGGCTCCATTTGCCTATTAAATCTTCCTCAGCAAATTTCCAAAGTTTCTATCCAGAAAGAAGCTTTGTGAAGGAAGTACAAGCTAGGATTATCCAAATGGTATAATTTTTTACAGCGCTTTCCTATGCTTCAACATCCATATATCTGTCCGATGTGGTACTTTGCAAAGCAAGTGCCATCTAAGCTCCTCCATTTGAGCTGAAAATTGGCCAATACAGTCTCCCTAGTAGATGATCATCCTCAGCCAAAACTCAGGCCCATTGGCCATGTGCATTTCCCGTACCGCTAATCAAACACTTGGCTGCTAATTCATGTTTGAGCATAGTTCGGTCTCTGTGAGATTCTTCTATTGTCATTTTCTTCCTAGCACCTACCTGGGTAGTGTCCAACCCACTAGACATGCCTAGGCCGCCCAGAACGCATGGCAACACCACAGTCATGCGGTGACCACGTGACGGGCATGCGAGTTTACGCGCTTTGGAGTTGGGGCCCTCGGCCACCGTCCAAACCTCGACGTATCACCACCGAACCATGTATTTTTGCTTAAATAGATACTTATGTAACTAGAAATGATTTTTGGGAAAAATAAAGAGCAAACTAAAAGGCAGCTGCAGTTCAAATTTGACCCATTTCCTGCTGAATCGGCAAAAATTTGTGTTTTTCACGAGAGGTGGATAAAAGACAATTGTTCATTAAATATGGCCTAGTATTTTATAAAAATGATTTGGTACAATTTTGCAACAAATATATGGTAGGTCCTTCACAAAAAAACTCATTTTGGGCACTCGAAAAAATGGAAAATGAATTTTTCGTCTAAAGAAAATGAAAACTTCCTCAGGCAAAATTGTTTGCCATTCAAATATGCACCCATGTGCATGATATGAGATCATTTGAACAAACTATGTCATGAATGTGGCCATAATATTGATCATTTGGCTTGAAGGTCATGAATCTTCACACATGATAGCTCATTTCTGAGAACACTTTTTTAAAAGAATTGTCGTATTACAGGTTTATTATTTTTCTTGATAACTTGGTCACATATAATGACACAATGCGAATATTTTTCAATATTTTTGTTTTTTTTGAATTTTTCACGCCCATTTAAAAATATGGTCAAAATGGCGGGCATGACCGTTCCTCGCTAGTGGTTGAATCTTGGAAAACTTTTGGTGTTTCTCTTATTAAATAGATACTTATGTACCTAGAAATGATTTTTGGAAAAAAATAAAGAGCAAACTATAAGGCAACTGCAGTTCAAATTTGACTCGCTTCCTACTGAATCGCCGTAAATTTTTCTTTTTCACAAGAGGTAGATCAAAACTTTTGGCACCCAACCATTTGGTCAATTGTGCATTAAATGTGACCTAATATTTTAGAAAAATGATTTGGTCCAATTTCACAACAAATATATGGTAGGTCCTTCATAAAAAAACTTATTTTGGGCACTCGGAAAATGGAAAATGATTTTTTTGTCTAAAGGAAATGAAAACTTCCTTAGGCAGCATTGTTTGACATTCCAAGATGCACCCTTGTGCACAATATGAGATCATTTGAATAAACTATGCCATGATTGTGGCCATAAGATTGATCATTTGGCTTGATAGCCATGAATCTTCACACATGATAGCTCATTTCCGAGAACACTTTTTTAAAATAATTATCATATTAGAAGTTTATTATTTTTCTAGGTAACTTGGTCACATATAGTGACACAATGTGAAGGTTTTCCATTTTTTTTAATTTTTTAATGCCCATTTCAAAATGCGGTAAAAATGGCGGGCATGACCGTTCCTAGCTAGTGGTTGAATCTTGGAAATTTTTTGGTGCTTCTCTGGTTAAATAGATACTTATGTACCTAAAAATGATTTTTGGAAAAAAAATAAAGAGCAAACTATAAGGCAACTGCAGTTCAAATTTGGCCCGCTTCCAACTGAATCAGGGAAAGTTTGTCTTTTTCACAAGAGGTGGATCAAAACTTTTGACACCCAACCATTTGGTCAATTGTACATTAAATATGGCCTAATTTTTATAAAAATAATTTGGTATAATTTTGCAACCAATACTTGGTAGGTCCTTCACAAAAAAACTCATTTTGGGCACTCAAAAATGGAAAATGATTTTTTTGTCCAAATAAAATAAAAACTTCCTTAGGCAACATTGTTTGCCATTCGAAGATGCACCCTTGTGCATAATGTGAGATCATTTGAACAAATTATGCCATGAATGTGGCTATAAGATTGATCATTTGGCTTGAAAGCCATGAATCTTCACACATGATAGCTCATTTATGACAACACTTTTTAAGACATTTGCCGTAGTCCAAATTTTTTATTTTTTTCCTGAAAACTCGGTTACATACAATGACACAATGCGAATGTTTTCATTTTTTTTACTCTCATATGCCTGTTTTTAAAATGTGGTTAAAAGGTGGGCATGACCGTTCGTAGCTAGGGGTTGAATCTTGTAAAACTTTCAGAGTATCTCTAATGAAATAGATAGTTCAGTACCTAGAAATGATTTTTGAAGAAAATAAAGAGCAAACTATGAGGCAACTGTAGTTCAAATTTGACCAGCTTCCTAGTGAATCGAAGGAAATCCCACCTAGTATGAAACTACCTCTAGTTATTTGAGGAAACAGTACTTAAACATTGTCACAAAAAGAGAAGGAAACTTACCGCCGGGCATCGTGGTGCTGCTTTGGAGCTCCCCGACGCTGCAATGGAGCTTCGCTGGGCGCCTTAGTGCTGCTTGGAGCTCTTGGCGCGGCGCTGAGAGCTGCAATGGAGCTTCGTGGGGATGTCATCGGTGTTGCATTGAAGTTTTTTCACGCTCGGTGCTGTCGTGACATATTGATGTGATCGAACGACCACCAATGCGTAGATTGGGCGGCTAGCTAGGTGGATGATTTCATGACAAAATCATGTGGCTGACTGGTAGTAGCCGCCTATTGTTAATTGATTACGACCAATTTAGATGGCCATAACGTCATCAAAGCATGCACTTCGTTCTGATTGGTCTATGGGCATGTCACACGGATCAAGCATTAGATACCGCCGGATACTCCCAGATCCAACGACCCACAAGCTATCACCGTCTCACCCACCCACACCCACCCATCGCGAGCTACCCCTCAAATCCGAAAAAACACCGAGAGCATAGCACTCCTCATCCCCCGCACACCCTAGCGAACCCTAGCGCTCCCAGATCCCTCCCACCTCCCCACGCCGCCACCCGCCCCTCCCCTCGTTCTCCTCGATCCAGATCGCCGTGCTCGACTCCTCCCTCCCTCCCCTCCGGCAAGATCCCCACGCTCTGCTCCTCCCTCCCTCCCCTCCTACCGAGTGGGCCCAGAGATACCTCTCCGTCACACGGAGTGACAAATCCCAGTCTCGATTCGTGCCAACCCAACAGACACTTTCGGAGATACCCGTAGTGTACCTTTATAGCCACCCAGTTACGTTGTGATGTTTAGCACACCCAAAGCACTCCTACGGTATCCGGGAGTTGCACAATATCATGGTCTAAGGAAATGATACTTGACATTAGAAAAGCTTTAGCATACGAACTACACGATCTAGTGCTATGCTTAGGATTGGGTCTTGTCCATCACATCATTCTCCTAATGATGTGATCCCGTTATCAATGACATCCAATGTCCATGGTCAGGAAACCGTAACCATCTATTGATCAACGAGCCAGTCAACTAGAGGCTTACTAGGGACATGGTGTTGTCTATGTATCCACACATGTATCTGAGTTTCCTATCAATACAATTCTAGCATGGATAATAAACGATTATCATGAACAAGGAAATATAATAATAACCAATTTATTATTGCCTCTAGGGCATATTTCCAACAGTCTCCCACTTGCACTAGAGTCAATAATCCAGTTCACATCGCTATGTGACTAACACTCAAGGTCACATCCCCATGTGACTAACACCCAAAGAGTTTACTAGAGTCAATAATCTAGTTCACATTACCATGTGATTAACACTCGATGAGTTCTGGGTTTGAACATGTTATGCTTGTGAGAGATTTTATAGTCAACGGGTCTGAATATTTCAGATCCGTATGTACTTCGCAAATCTCTATGTCATCTTGTAGATGCAGCTACTACGCTATATTTGGAGCCATTTCAAATAACTGTTCTACTTGGAGCTATTCTAAATTGTTGCTCCATTATACGTATCCGGTATCTCTACTCAGAGTTATCCGGATAGGTGTTAAGCTTGCATCGACGTAACTCTTTATGTCGAACTCTTTATCACCTCCATAATCGAGAAAATTCCTTAGTCCACTAGTTACTAAGGATAACTTTGATCGCTGTCTTGTGATCCATTCTTGGATCACTCTTGTACCCCTTGACTGACTCATGGCAAGGCACACCTCAGGTGCGGTACACAGCATAGCATACTGTAGAGAGCCTATGATAAAAGCATAGGGGACGACCTTCGTCCTTTCTCTCTATTCTGCCGTGGTCGAGCTTTAAGTCTTAACTTCATACCTTACAACTCAGGCAAGAACTCCTTCTTTGACTGGTCCATCTTGAACACCTTCAAGATCATGTCAAGGTATGTGCTCATTTGAAAGTACCATTAAGAATTTTGATCTATCCTTATAGATCTTGATGCTCAATGTTCAAGTAGCTTAATCCAGGCTTTCCATTGAAAAACACTTTCCAAATAACCCTATATGCTTTCCAGAAATTCTACATCATTTCTGATCCATAATATGTCAACAACATATACTCATCAGAAATTCTATAGTGCTCCCACTCACTTCTTTGGAAATACAAGTTTCTCATAAACTTTGCATACACCCAAAATCTTTGATCATCATCAAAGCATACATTCTAACTCCGAGATGCTTACTCCAGTCCTTAGAAGGATTGCTGGAGCTTTGCATACTTATTAGCATCTTTCAGGATTGACAAAACCTTCCGGTTGTATCACATACAACCTTTCCTCAAGAAAATCGTCGAGGAAACAATGTTTTGACATCCTATCTGCAGATTTCATAAATAATGCATTAATCGCTAATATAATTCCAACAGACTCTTAGCATCGCTACGAGTGAGAAATTCTCATCGTAGTCAACTCCTTGAACTTGTCGGAAAACATCTTAACGACAAGTCGAGCTTTCTTAATGGTGACACCTACCATCATTGTCCGTCTTCCTTTTAAAATCCATATGTACCTAATAGCCTTACGACCATCAAGTAGTTCTTCCAAAGTCTACACTTTGTTTTCATATATGGATCCTCTCTCGGATTATATGGCCTCGAGCCATTTTTGGAATCTAGGCCCACCATCGCTTCTCCATAGCTCGTAGGTTCATTGTTGTCTAGCAACATGACTTCCAAGACAGGATTACGTACCACTCTGAAGTAGTACGCATCCTTGTCATTCCACGAGGTTTGGTAGTGACTTGATCTGAAGTTTCATGATCACTATCATAAGCTTCCACTTCAATTGGTGTAGGTGCCACAGGAATAACTTCCTGTGCCCTGCCACACACTAGTTGAAGAGACGGTTTAATAACCTCATCAAGTCTCCACCATCCTCCCACTCAATTCTTTCAAGAGAAACTTTTCCTCGAGAAAGAACCCGATTCTAGAAACAATCCCTTATTGCTTTCGAATCTGAGACAGGAGGTATACCCAACTGTTTTGGGTGTCCTATGAAGATGCATTTATCCGGCATGACCGTTCCTAGCTAGTGGTTGAATCTTGGAAATTTTTTGGTGCTTCTCTGGTTAAATAGATACTTATGTACCTAAAAATGATTTTTGGAAAAAAAATAAAGAGCAAACTATAAGGCAACTGCAGTTCAAATTTGGCCCGCTTCCAACTGAATCAGGGAAAGTTTGTCTTTTTCACAAGAGGTGGATCAAAACTTTTGACACCCAACCATTTGGTCAATTGTACATTAAATATGGCCTAATTTTTATAAAAATAATTTGGTATAATTTTGCAACCAATACTTGGTAGGTCCTTCACAAAAAAACTCATTTTGGGCACTCAAAAATGGAAAATGATTTTTTTGTCCAAATAAAATAAAAACTTCCTTAGGCAACATTGTTTGCCATTCGAAGATGCACCCTTGTGCATAATGTGAGATCATTTGAACAAATTATGCCATGAATGTGGCTATAAGATTGATCATTTGGCTTGAAAGCCATGAATCTTCACACATGATAGCTCATTTATGACAACACTTTTTAAGACATTTGCCGTAGTCCAAATTTTTTATTTTTTTCCTGAAAACTCGGTTACATACAATGACACAATGCGAATGTTTTCATTTTTTTTACTCTCATATGCCTGTTTTTAAAATGTGGTTAAAAGGTGGGCATGACCGTTCGTAGCTAGGGGTTGAATCTTGTAAAACTTTCAGAGTATCTCTAATGAAATAGATAGTTCAGTACCTAGAAATGATTTTTGAAGAAAATAAAGAGCAAACTATGAGGCAACTGTAGTTCAAATTTGACCAGCTTCCTAGTGAATCGAAGGAAATCCCACCTAGTATGAAACTACCTCTAGTTATTTGAGGAAACAGTACTTAAACATTGTCACAAAAAGAGAAGGAAACTTACCGCCGGGCATCGTGGTGCTGCTTTGGAGCTCCCCGACGCTGCAATGGAGCTTCGCTGGGCGCCTTAGTGCTGCTTGGAGCTCTTGGCGCGGCGCTGAGAGCTGCAATGGAGCTTCGTGGGGATGTCATCGGTGTTGCATTGAAGTTTTTTCACGCTCGGTGCTGTCGTGACATATTGATGTGATCGAACGACCACCAATGCGTAGATTGGGCGGCTAGCTAGGTGGATGATTTCATGACAAAATCATGTGGCTGACTGGTAGTAGCCGCCTATTGTTAATTGATTACGACCAATTTAGATGGCCATAACGTCATCAAAGCATGCACTTCGTTCTGATTGGTCTATGGGCATGTCACACGGATCAAGCATTAGATACCGCCGGATACTCCCAGATCCAACGACCCACAAGCTATCACCGTCTCACCCACCCACACCCACCCATCGCGAGCTACCCCTCAAATCCGAAAAAACACCGAGAGCATAGCACTCCTCATCCCCCGCACACCCTAGCGAACCCTAGCGCTCCCAGATCCCTCCCACCTCCCCACGCCGCCACCCGCCCCTCCCCTCGTTCTCCTCGATCCAGATCGCCGTGCTCGACTCCTCCCTCCCTCCCCTCCGGCAAGATCCCCACGCTCTGCTCCTCCCTCCCTCCCCTCCGGCAAGATCCAGTGTGCGGCCTCCCTCTCCTTGATCCAGATCGAGGCACTCGGCCGCCCCGCCTCCGTCTCCCTTCATCTCCCAGCCGTGGAAAGCTCCACTGCCACCACCCCCACCCAACGCCGACCTCGTCTCCACCACCCACACTCCCCCCTCACCTTCACCCCTCAGATCTACCAGCCCAGGAGCGGCCATGGCGTTCCCCCTCCTACTTTTGCGCTAGGTTTAGGGTTTACAGTCGGAGAAAACAAGAGTTGGACGGCAATGGACGCTCATCATGGGAACTGACGGAGGAGAAGAAGGGCCACCGGGAGGCCCTCACTGACTCCCTCGCGTGCGTCGTGGTCGAGCTCGGCAACAGCGGACGTCCGGCTCCATGAGCAGGCATCGGGAGAGCAGGAGCTCCTCCTCCTCAACCACACCGAGGCAACATTGGCGTGCTTTTTCTCCTCCATGAACTTGGTGAAGGTAAGCATCGTCCTTCCCCTCTTTGCCCTCATCTACTTGCTCTTATCTCCTCTGACCCCTATCTCATCTCTGTCCTGGGTGAGGGTACGCCAGACTTCTTCTCCAACCGCAAGGATCTTCTCCTCCATCGGAACAAGAACGACCCTGGTGGCCTTCCCCCGACGGATCTGCATCGCCTCGCCGGTGGATCAACACAAAGGTGCCCTTCTGTGGCCTCCTTCTATAGATCACGCCTTCTTCAATGACCTGGCCTTCTCCTGATCGCTGACCACGGGCATCTCACCATTGGCAACACCTAGATACATGCTAGGTATGATACAAGTGTTTGTGTGTGTGAACATGTACCGTTGAACTTGAAGTAACTGGACATTGTTCGTCCATCTGCTGATTCATGTTGTTGGATGTGTGATCGTCCCTGAGCTGCCAACAATTCCTGCAATTTGTCTCATTTGTCTGAAATGTCGCAGGACTTTGTTTGAACATGTTGTTGCATATAACTGAAACTTCATATATGTATGTACATTCATTGAAAGCATATAATCAATATCTAGTCTGACGATTTATGTACTGTTATCTCAAATAAAAAAAGCTAAATCCCATTAGAAACTACAACAATAGTAATATTGGACTTGGAGCTTCCGCTATTTTTAGTTTAGGTTGAAGTGATTGGTAGGCCTAGTGATTGTGCGATTCTGTGATCCTATCCAGTAAAATTTATATGCACACCTCATATGAATCTGTGATCATATCCAGGAAAATTTATATGCATGTTCCACTCCACTGCCTACACATTTACTTAGTAATACATACTTCTGCACTTCTGTTATGCTTCTCTCTTTGTTTGTATGAGGCGGCCATGCTGCCTATTTTATAGCAGTCTGCTTCCATAGTGTTTGTATGGAGTCGAGAAAATTGTGTTTTCCTCTTTATGAATGCTCAACTGAACTGCTCTTTTATTGTACTACCACATACTGAAGTTTTGCTTTGTATAACATTGCTACAGTGTTTTGTCTATATAGAATTGCATTCATTTCCTCTTCTAGACATGAACCAACTCTTGCATGGAACTGAATCTGATACATTTGTGTAGTAAATGAGTATGTTAGCACTTCACCTGGCTTGTAATCAAATTTTATTACTGCTAATGTACCTCAAGTTTATTTGCCGATGAGATGCCTGAGTCTTGGTAGTTCTGGAATCCCTATTAGTTGAAACACGAGCATTACAAAGTTTCATATCTATGATCAATTTGTTGACAAACCCTCATCTCGATATAATTTCTCTTGCTGGCAGATGCTTATTTCTTTAGGTTTTGTTTTTCATGTTTGTTTAGTTGATGCTCATGATGTCGCAGCGTGGCGAGGTGGGTGTTGATGCGCTGCTGCTGCTTGCACTCCGCCTCGCTGTGGCTCCACCACCGGTGGAACCTCCCCCTCCACCGCCGCCGCTGCGCTGTCCTCCCGAGATCCCGACCATGGTGAGTCTCCCCCCTCACGCCTCTCCCCTACCCCCTCCAGATTTCTCTCTCAATCTCGGTCTCTCTCTACAGGTACCACGGACGCGAGGGTGGAGCATTGACCGGAGTTAGGAGATGTGGTTGCGCTGCGGGAGAAGCGCGACGAGGATCGGCAGTAGGACAGCAGCCACCGCTCCTGCTATATATGCTAAGCTGCCGCCAGTGTTTGTGCAATGTTGCCAGCTTAGAGCATCATTTCCAATACCTGCTGCCTGTTGATGTGCTTGTTGTGGTTTCATGTGCTTCTCCTGGATCTGTTGTACGCTTAACTGATTAAACGTGTAGTTTTTTTTGGTCCGATGGCTTCAACGTTTCATTGTTTGTGTCTGATGAGCTCATGTTGAAGTGTGCTGATTTTGCACTATTGAAATTGGTAGGAGATACTATGGATGCAAGATTCATTGTTTGTTCTTGCTCACTATGTGATCATAGTTTATACCAAGCAGAGAACATGTACATGCAGAATAAGTTAGGCTATGTTTGATAGCAAAGTATGAAAAAAACCTAAGTATAAAAAACTATAGTAAATAGTGCTCTGTTTTAAAAAAAGAGGTTCAGAACTCTTTTTTTATACAGAGAAAAAACCATGGTTTGTAAATATTGTTTAGATCTTTCACTGCACATTGCTTCATGACTTTGTAGATCTGTTTGTATACGCCTCTACAATGGCGATTTATTTTGATTTGTTTGCAATTTCCAACTGTGCGTATCTGTTGCAACTTTCGAGATTTATATTATTTTTGTTTTTGTCTTGTTTCCTTCTTGATTTGTTCATATATGCTTAGGAGCCATAGCAAGCAATCATAGGAGTTTCTGAGCATGATGGTGTGTGCTCAGTTTGGTGCTTGACACATGAAACTCCACCCCAAGGTTTCTGTCCGAAACATTCGGTGACACCTGCATGCACGCACGCCCAGCCCCAGCAGAATTTAGATTTTGGTTGAATTTCAGCGAAACTCGAACCACCATTTCCATCCTTTGTCTAACTGAAAGGAAAATGTATGTGTTGCATGAATGCTTTTTATAATACAGTACTGTCTTGGTGGCCATGTTTACTTTACTCTGCAACTTGTAGTTATCTATGTGTTTGTTTCATGCTAAAAGATTAATATATACAGTAGAGTACTAAATAAATCCCCTCACATGTGATATTCTGTAGCTTGTTGACTAATATACAGATGAATCGTCCTTTGGAGTAGCTTGTTGATTTTCTGTAGCTTTGTTAATCTTGAGTTCCCTTGCTACTGCTGCTAGCCTATAACACTGGATTCAGTGAAATGAAGTTGTAAATTTGAAATTAAGTTGTACTACTAATTCTGAAATGAAGTTGAAAATTTGTCTGAAATGAAGTTGTAAATTTGAAGCTACTTATACTAGCATGTAAAAAGCTTTTACTCCTAATTCTATAACTAAGCTTCTAAATATTTAGAGTAAATGGAACCTCTCTTCAGTTAACTGAAACCTTTTTCTTCCAATTTAACTGAAACCTTTTTCAGTTACTTTAAATAATACCCTTTTTTGTTAACTGATTAGCATAGCCCTTTTCTGTTAATTTAAATTAACTAAAACATTTTCAGTTACTTTAATTAAACATGCAGTGTAGAGGTACTCATTTGATTCTTTTGAAAAGATGAGTAATTCTTTTTCATTAATAGAAGCTTCTCATATCTTTTCTTCTATTTTCCTCTCTTCTCTTCTTCTCTTTGCTACTGTTAAGTTAGGACTTGTTAATGATGATTGTCGTTGTTAGAAATTATGATTCCTTGTGTCCTAAATATTTTTCTTCTGTAATGATGATATGAAATGTCACGCAGGTCATTATTGGTGCTGTTGCTGTGGTTGTCGGAGGTGTTGCTGCCGCATCTGGCGAAGCTGTAGTTCGAGAAGGTCAAGGCTGAGATCGTCCTCCGTGGGAATGACATCGAGCTCGTATCCTGCTCTGCCACTCTCATCAACTAGGTGAATCAAACAGGACCCAGAACCTATCTTTGTTCATGTGCATGTTGTGCTACTTGAATAATTTTGTTGATGAGATGCAAATGATATTGTATCATGTTTGCTTATGCTCTTTGTGGAAACTAGTATGCTAGATGTTCTTAGAAATCATTGCAATGTCTTCAGATGTTGGATGTCGAGTGTTCTTTGTTTGCGATGCATATATGGTTGCTTGTGCTGCTCAACATGATGCAAATAGGGTACTTATGTCGTTGTGAAGTTGTTGTTGTTTGTGGTTTGTCTAGTTTTGGCCTGTATAGTTGCTTCTTTCTCTTCATGTATTATTATGTGCTCCGTAATGATTTGGTTTTTGCTTCCATATAATTAATCTGCTTCGATTCTCTGTTCTTGTATAATTTTCCTGTTGTTCTTGCTGTTCTATGCGTTCGCCTTCCAGGGACAACATATATGTGCTTTTCTTACTTGTTTTTCTTTATTTAAGCTGATAGCCTTTTATGTTCACTCTTTTTTAGGAGCTTCAGGCCTAATTATTTGCCTTTATGTTCACTCTTTTACACGAGCTCCAGGCCTAATTTTTGTAGTGTGAAGCCGTGAAGCCAAGTGCGAAGCAGTGAAGCCCTACTTAGGAAAGAGTTTTTTGGTTCTGTAATATATTGTAAATTGTAATATTGTAACGGATTTCCTTCGTGGGAGACGGCCGTGATGGAATAGACAAGGTTGCTTCTTCGTGGACCCTTCGTGGGTGGAGTCCTCCGTGGACTCGCGCAACTGTTACCCTCCGTGGGTTGAAGTCTCCATCAACGTGGATGTACGATAGCACCACCTATCGGAACCACGACAAAAACATCCGTGTCTCCAATTGCGTTTGAATCCTCCAAACCCTTCCCTTTACATTCTTGCAAGTTGCATGCTTTACTTTCCGCTGCTCATATACTCTTTTGCATGCTTGCTTGAATTATGTGGAGATTGCTTGACTTGTGCTAAGATAGCTAAAATCTGCCAAGAACTAAAATTGGGAAAAGGCTAGATTTTTATTTGGTCAAGTAGTCTAATCACCCCCCCTCTAGACATACTTTCGATCCTACAGTCTGGGTCTTTGAATACTCACGATTCGGCCTGGGGCTTATCTCGAGGGCGCCGTTCTGGGCTGCTATCGACGTCCCATGCAGATCTATCCGCGAGGGAAGTCTTTCCCTTCTTGGACGCCTCCGCTTCCAGATCTGTGGAGGCCGCCCTCTTCTTTCCCCCCTCGGGGAGAGGGAAGTTGCTTTCTTCTTCCTCTTCCTCCTCCTCGTTGTCTTCGGCGGCGAAGTGAGTTTCGGCGTCTTCGGATGCCACGTCCGAAGTACCCTTGGGAAGGAGGCCACCTCTAGTCCCCTTGGCCTTCTTCTTGGCCTTCTTCTCTGGTGCCTTGTAGGGTGCCGGAACCAGCATCTTTGTCAAATAAGGGATGGATGGATCCTCGAGCAGTGGATCCGGACACTGAATCCGCTCCGCCTTCTTCGTCCAACCCTGAAAAAACAAATGGGGAAGTTCGGACACCCTCCTTGAATAAGCAAGTAAGGAATACACCTTGAAACAACGTAAAACCTATCGAACTGGCGGTATGGGCCAGGTCATGCCCACGGTCGTCGGTTGTCTTCGGCCATGTCTCGTTGGCCTTGGAGAGCACCTTCTAGATATCTTCGTGTGTAGTTCCGAAGAACCATTGCAGGGTCTTGTGCTCGGCCGGATCGAACTCCCATAGGTGGCAAGCCCGGCTCTGGCATGGAAGGATCCGAAGAACTAGCATCACCTGAATTACATCAACAAGCTTGACGTTCTTGTCCATCATGCTCCTGATGCGCGTCTGGAGCGCTGTCAGCTCATCCGACAAAGACCAATCCAAGCCCTTCTCTTGCCAGGAGGTAAGCCGCATTGGGGCCCCAGATTTGAATTCGGGAGCCGCGGCCCAGGTAGTGTCACGGGGCTCTGTGACGTAGAACCACAATTTCTGCCACCCCTTGACGGTCTCCACGAAGGTGCCTTTGGGCCATGGGATGTTGGACATTTTGCTCACCATGGCGCCTCCACACTCAGCATGTTCGCCGCCCACCACCTTCGGCTTCACATTGAAGGTCTTCAGCCATAGTTCGAAGTGGGTGTTGGGGAACGTAGCATAAATTCAAAATTTTCCTACGTGTCACCAAGATCTATCTATGGAGTCATCTAGCAACGAGAGAGGAGTGGATCTACATACCCTTGTAGATCGCGCGCGGAAGCATTCAAGAGAACGGGGTTGATGGAGTCGTACTCGTCGTGATTCAAATCACCGATGATCCTAGCGCCGAACGGACGGCACCTCCGCGTTCAACACACGTACGGAGCAGCAACGTCTCCTCCTTCTTGATCCAGCAAGGGGGGAGGAGAGGTTGATGGAGATCCAACAGCACGACGGCGTGGTGGTGGAAGTAGCGGGATTCCAACAGGGCTTCGCCAAGCGCTGCGGGAGGAGGAAGATGTGTCGTGGGAGGGAGAGGGAGGCGTCAGGGCTTAGGTATGGTTGCCCTCCCTTCCCCCCACTATATATAGGGCCAAGGGAGAGGGGGAGGGCGCAGCCTTGCCCCTTCCTCCAAGGAAGGGTGCGGCCAAGGGGGGGAGGAGTCCATCCTCCCCAAGGCACCTCGGAGGTGCCTTCCCCCTTTAGGACTCTCCCCTCCTCTTGTCCCTTTGGCGCATGGGCCTCTAGGGGCTGGTGCCCTTGGCCCATGTAGGCCAAGGCGCACCCCCTACAGCCCATGTGGCCCCCCGGGGCAGGTGGCCCTACCCGGTAGGCCCCCGGGACCCTTCCGGTGGTCCCGGTACAATACCGGTGACCCCGAAACTTGTCCCGATGGCCGAAATACCACTTCCTATATATAATTCTTTACCTCCGGACCATTCCGGAACTCCTCGTGACGTCCGGGATCTCATCCGGGACTCCGAACAACTTTCGGGTTACCGCATACTAATATCTCTATAACCCTAGCGTCACCGAACCTTAAGTGTGTAGACCCTACGGGTTCGGGAGACATGCAGACATGACCGAGATGACTCTCCGGTCAATAACCATCAGCGGGATCTGGATACCCATGTTGGCTCCCACATGTTCCACGATGATCTCATCGGATGAACCACGATGTCAAGGACTTAATCAATCCCGTATACAATTCCCTTTGTCTAGCGGTACGATACTTGCCCGAGATTCGATCGTCGGTATCCCGATACCTTGTTCAATCTCGTTACCGGCAAGTCTCTTTACTCGTTCCGTAACACATCATCCCGTGATCAACTCCTTGATCACATTGTGCACATTATGATGATGTCCTACCGAGTGGGCCCAGAGATACCTCTCCGTCACACGGAGTGACAAATCCCAGTCTCGATTCGTGCCAACCCAACAGACACTTTCGGAGATACCCGTAGTGTACCTTTATAGCCACCCAGTTACGTTGTGATGTTTAGCACACCCAAAGCACTCCTACGGTATCCGGGAGTTGCACAATATCATGGTCTAAGGAAATGATACTTGACATTAGAAAAGCTTTAGCATACGAACTACACGATCTAGTGCTATGCTTAGGATTGGGTCTTGTCCATCACATCATTCTCCTAATGATGTGATCCCGTTATCAATGACATCCAATGTCCATGGTCAGGAAACCGTAACCATCTATTGATCAACGAGCCAGTCAACTAGAGGCTTACTAGGGACATGGTGTTGTCTATGTATCCACACATGTATCTGAGTTTCCTATCAATACAATTCTAGCATGGATAATAAACGATTATCATGAACAAGGAAATATAATAATAACCAATTTATTATTGCCTCTAGGGCATATTTCCAACAGTCTCCCACTTGCACTAGAGTCAATAATCCAGTTCACATCGCTATGTGACTAACACTCAAGGTCACATCCCCATGTGACTAACACCCAAAGAGTTTACTAGAGTCAATAATCTAGTTCACATTACCATGTGATTAACACTCGATGAGTTCTGGGTTTGAACATGTTATGCTTGTGAGAGATGTTATAGTCAACGGGTCTGAATATTTCAGATCCGTATGTACTTCGCAAATCTCTATGTCATCTTGTAGATGCAGCTACTACGCTATATTTGGAGCCATTTCAAATAACTGTTCTACTTGGAGCTATTCTAAATTGTTGCTCCATTATACGTATCCGGTATCTCTACTCAGAGTTATCCGGATAGGTGTTAAGCTTGCATCGACGTAACTCTTTATGTCGAACTCTTTATCACCTCCATAATCGAGAAAATTCCTTAGTCCACTAGTTACTAAGGATAACTTTGATCGCTGTCTTGTGATCCATTCTTGGATCACTCTTGTACCCCTTGACTGACTCATGGCAAGGCACACCTCAGGTGCGGTACACAGCATAGCATACTGTAGAGAGCCTATGATAAAAGCATAGGGGACGACCTTCGTCCTTTCTCTCTATTCTGCCGTGGTCGAGCTTTAAGTCTTAACTTCATACCTTACAACTCAGGCAAGAACTCCTTCTTTGACTGGTCCATCTTGAACACCTTCAAGATCATGTCAAGGTATGTGCTCATTTGAAAGTACCATTAAGGATTTTGATCTATCCTTATAGATCTTGATGCTCAATGTTCAAGTAGCTTAATCCAGGCTTTCCATTGAAAAACACTTTCCAAATAACCCTATATGCTTTCCAGAAATTCTACATCATTTCTGATCCATAATATGTCAACAACATATACTCATCAGAAATTCTATAGTGCTCCCACTCACTTCTTTGGAAATACAAGTTTCTCATAAACTTTGCATACACCCAAAATCTTTGATCATCATCAAAGCATACATTCTAACTCCGAGATGCTTACTCCAGTCCTTAGAAGGATTGCTGGAGCTTTGCATACTTATTAGCATCTTTCAGGATTGACAAAACCTTCCGGTTGTATCACATACAACCTTTCCTCAAGAAAATCGTCGAGGAAACAATGTTTTGACATCCTATCTGCAGATTTCATAAATAATGCATTAATCGCTAATATAATTCCAACAGACTCTTAGCATCGCTACGAGTGAGAAATTCTCATCGTAGTCAACTCCTTGAACTTGTCGGAAAACATCTTAACGACAAGTCGAGCTTTCTTAATGGTGACACCTACCATCATTGTCCGTCTTCCTTTTAAAATCCATATGTACCTAATAGCCTTACGACCATCAAGTAGTTCTTTCAAAGTCTACACTTTGTTTTCATATATGGATCCTCTCTCGGATTATATGGCCTCGAGCCATTTTTGGAATCTAGGCCCACCATCGCTTCTCCATAGCTCGTAGGTTCATTGTTGTCTAGCAACATGACTTCCAAGACAGGATTACGTACCACTCTGAAGTAGTACGCATCCTTGTCATTCCACGAGGTTTGGTAGTGACTTGATCTGAAGTTTCATGATCACTATCATAAGCTTCCACTTCAATTGGTGTAGGTGCCACAGGAATAACTTCCTGTGCCCTGCCACACACTAGTTGAAGAGACGGTTTAATAACCTCATCAAGTCTCCACCATCCTCCCACTCAATTCTTTCAAGAGAAACTTTTCCTCGAGAAAGAACCCGATTCTAGAAACAATCCCTTATTGCTTTCGAATCTGAGACAGGAGGTATACCCAACTGTTTTGGGTGTCCTATGAAGATGCATTTATCCGCTTTGGGTTCGAGCTTATCAGCCTGAAACTTTTTCACATAAGCGTCGCAGCCCCAAACTTTTAAGAAATGACAGCTTAGGTTTCCCTAAACCATAGTTCATACGGTGTCATCTCATCGGAATTACGTGGTGCCCCTTTTAAAGTGAATGTGGTTGTCTTTAATGCCTAACCCATAAACTATCGTGGTAATTCGATAAGAGACATCATGGTATGCATCATATCCAATAGGGTGCAGTTATGATGTTCGGACACACCATCACACTATGGTGTTCCAGGCTGTATTAGTTGTGAAACAATTTCCACAATGTCTTAATTTTGTGCCAAACTCGTAATTCAGATATTCATCTCTATGATCATATCATAGATATTTTATCCTCTTGTCACGACGATCTTTCACTTCACCCTGAAATTACTTGAACCTTTCAATAATTCAGACTCGTGATTCATCAAGTAAATATACTCAACATCTACTCAAATCATCTGTGAAGTAAGAACATAATGATATCCACTACATGCCTCAGCACTCATTGTACTGCACACATCAAAATGTATTACTTCCAACAAGTTGCTTTCTAGTTCCATTTTACTGAAAACGAGGCTTTCAGTCATCTTGCCCATGTGGTATGATTTGCATGTCTCAAGTGATTCAAAATCAAGTGAGTCCAAACGGTCCATTTGCATGGAGTTTCTTCATGCATATACACCAATGGACATGGTTCGCATGTCTCAAACTTTTCAAAAATGAGTGATCCCAAAGATCCATCAACATGGAGCTTCTTCATGCGTTTTATACCGATATGACTTACGTGGTAGTGCCACAAGTAGGTGGTACTATCATTACTATCTTTTGGCATGAACATGTGTATTACTACGATCGAGATTCAATAAACCATTCATTTTAGGGGTAAGACCATTGAAGGTATTATTCAAATAAACAGAGTAACCATTATTCTCCTTAAATGAATAACCTATCACGATAGACATAATCCAATCATGTCTATGCTCAACGCAAACACCAAATAACAATTATTTAGGTTTTAATACCAATCTTGATGGTAGAGGGAGCGTGCGATGCTTGATCATACCAACCTTGGAAACACTTCCAACACATATCGTCAGCTCACCTTTAGCTAGTCTCCGTTTTACTCCGTAGCTATTATTCGAGTTACTAACACTTAGCAACTGAACCGGTATCTAATACCCTGGTGCTACTAGGAGTACTAGTAAAGTACACATCAACACAATGTATATCCAATATACTTCTATCGACCTTGCCAGCCTTCTTATCTACCAAGTATCTAGGGTAATTCTGCTCCAGTGGCTATTCCCCTTATTACAGAAGCACTTAGTCTCGGGTTTGGGTTCAACCTTGGGTTTCTTCGCTAGAGCAGCAGCTGAATTGCCGTTTCATGAAGTATCCCTTCGTGCCCTTGCCCTTCTTGAAACTAGTGGTTTCACCAACCATCAACAATTGATGCTCCTTCTTGATTTCTACTTTTGTGGTGTCAAACATCACGAATATCTCAAGGATCATCATATATGTCCCTGATATATTATAGTTCATCATGAAGCTCAAGCAGCTTGGTGGTAATGACTTCGGAGAACTATCACTATTTCATTTGGAAGATCAACTCCCACTTGATTCAAGCGATTGTTGTACTCAGACAATCTGAGCACAAGCTCAACAATTGAGCTTTTCTCCCTTAGTTTGCAGGCTAAGAAAATCATCGGAGGTCTTATACCTCTTGACATGGGCACGAGCCCGAAATCCCAATTTCAGCCCTTGAAACATCTCATATGTTTCGCGACGTTTCAAAACGTCTTCGGTGCCTCAACTCTAAACCGTTTAACTGAACTATCACATAGTTATCAAAACGTGTATGTCAGATGTTCGCAACATCCACAGACAACGTTCGAGGTTCAGCACACTGAGCGGTGCATTAAGGACATAAGCCTTCTATGAAGCAATGAGGACAATCCTCAGTTTACGGACCTAGTCCGCATAATTGCTACTATCAACTTTCAACTAAATTTTCTCTAGGAACATAACTAAATAGTAGAACTGAAGCGCGAGCTACGACATAATTTGCGAAGACCTTTTGACTATGTTCAGGATAATTAAGTTCATCTTATGAACTCCCACTCAGATAGACATCCCTCTAGTCATCTAAGTGATTACATGATCCGAGTCAACTAGGCCGTGTCCGATCATCACGTGAGATGGACTAGTCAACATCGGTGAACATCTTCATGCTGATCGTATCTACCATACGACTCATGCTCGACCTTTCGGTCTTCTGTGTTCCGAGGCCATGTCTGTACACATGCTAGGCTCGTCAAGTCAACCTAAGTGTTTCACGTGTGTAAATCTGTCTTACACCCGTTGTATGTGAATGTTAGAATCTATCACACCCGATCATCACGTGGTGCTTCGACACAACGAACTGTCGCAATGGTGCACAGTTAGGGGGAACACTTTCTTGAAATTTTATGAGGGATCATCTTATTTACTACCGTCGTTCTAAGTAAACAAGATGCAAAAACATGATAAACATCACATGCAATCAAATAGTGACATGATATGGCCAATATCATATTGCTCCTTTAGATCTCCATCTTCGGGGCTCCATGATCATCAACGTCACCGGCATGACACCATGATCTCCATCATCATGATCTCCATCATCGTGTCTTCTTGAAGTTGTCTCGTCATCTATTACTTCTACTACTACAGCTAACGGTTAGCAATAAAGTAAAGTAATTACATGACGTTTATGTTGACACGCAGGTCATAAATAAATTAAGACAACTCCTATGGCTCCTGCCGGTTGTCATACTCATCGACATGCAAGTCGTGATTCCTATTACAAGAACATGATCAATCTCATACATCACATATATCATTCATCACATCCTTTGGCCATATCACATCACATAGCATACCCTGCAAAAACAAGTTAGACGTCCTCTAATTGTTGTTTGCATGTTTTACGTGGCTGCTATGGGTTTCTAGCAAGAACGTTTCTTACCTACGCAAAAACCACAACGTGATATGCCAATTGCTATTTACCCTTCATAAGGACCCTTTTCATCGAATCCGATCCGACTAAAGTGGGAGAGACAGACACCCGCTAGCCACCTTATGCAACTAGTGCATGTCAGTCGGTGGAACCAGTCTCACGTAAGAGTACGTGTAAGGTCGGTCCGGGCCGCTTCATCCCACAATTCCACCAAATCAAGATTGGACTAGTAACGGTAAGCATATTGAACAAAATCAACGCCCACAACTACTTTGTGTTCTACTCGTGCATAGAAACTACGCATAGACCTAGCTCATGATGCCACTGTTGGGGAACGTAGCATAAATTCAAAATTTTCCTACGTGTCACCAAGATCTATCTATGGAATCATCTAGCAACGAGGGAGGAGTGGATCTACATACCCTTGTAGATCGCGCGCGGAAGCGTTCAAGAGAACGGGGTTGATGGAGTCGTACTCGTCGTGATTCAAATCACCGATGATCCTAGCGCCGAACAGACGGCACCTCCGTGTTCAACACACGTACGGAGCAGCGATGTCTCCTCCTTCTTGATCCAGCAAGGGGGGAGGAGAGGTTGATGGAGATCCAACAGCACGACGGCGTGGTGGTGGAAGTAGCGGGATTCCAACAGGGCTTCGCCAAGCGCTGCGGGAGGAGGAAGATGTGTCGTGGGAGGGAGAGGGAGGCGCCAAGGCTTAGGTATGGTTTCCCTCCCTTCCCCCCACTATATATAGGGCCAAGGGATAGGGGGAGGGCGCAGCCTTGCCCCTTCCTCCAAGGAAGGGTGCGGCCAAGGGGGGGGAGGAGTCCATCCTCCCCAAGGCACCTCGGAGGTGCCTTCCCCCTTTAGGACTCTCCCCTCCTCTTATCCCTTTGGCGCATGGGCCTCTAGGGGCTGGTGCCCTTGGCCCATGTAGGCCAAGGCGCACCCCCTATAGCCCATGTGGCCCCCCGGGGCAGGTGGCCCCACCCGGTGGGCCCCCGGGACCCTTCCGGTGGTCCCGGTACAATACCCGTGATCCCAAAACTTGTCCCGATGGCCGAAATAGCACTTCCTATATATAATTCTTTACCTCCGGACCATTCCGGAACTCCTCATGACGTCCGGGATCTCATCCGGGACTCTGAACAACTTTCGGGTTACCGCATACTAATATCTCTATAACCCTAGCGTCACCGAACCTTAAGTGTGTAGACCCTACGGGTTCGGGAGACATGCAGACATGACCGAGATGACTCTCCGGTCAATAACCATCAGCGGGATCTGGATACCCATGTTGGCTCCCACATGTTCCATGATGATCTCATCGGATGAACCACGATGTCAAGGACTTAATCAATCCCGTATACAATTCCCTTTGTCTAGCGGTACGATACTTGCCCGAGATTCGATCGTCGGTATCCCGATACCTTGTTCAATCTCGTTACCGGCAAGTCTCTTTACTCGTTCCGTAACACATCATCCCGTGATCAACTTCTTGATCACATTGTGCACATTATGATGATGTCCTACCGAGTGGGCCCAGAGATACCTCTCCGTCACACAGAGTGACAAATCCCAGTCTCGATTCGTGCCAACCCAACAGACACTTTCGGAGATACCCGTAGTGTACCTTTATAGCCACCCAGTTACGTTGTGACGTTTGGCACACCTAAAGCACTCCTACGGTATTCGGGAGTTGCACAATCTCATGGTCTAAGGAAATGATACTTGACATTAGAAAAGCTTTAGCATACGAACTACACGATCTAGTGCTATGCTTAGGATTGGGTCTTGTCCATCACATCATTCTCCTAATGATGTGATCCCATTATCAATGACATCCAATGTCCATGGTCAGGAAACCGTAACCATCTATTGATCAACGAGCCAGTCAACTAGAGGCTTACTAGGGACATGGTGTTGTCTATGTATCCACACATGTATCTGAGTTTCCTATCAATACAATTCTAGCATGGATAATAAATGATTATCATGAACAAGGAAATATAATAATAACCAATTTATTATTGCCTCTAGGGCATATTTCCAACAGTGGGGGGGGTGCGGAGGAAGGCCTCACACACGACGATGAACGCTGAGATAGTGAGGAAGGAATTTGGGGCCAGGTCATGGAAATCTAGCCCATAGTAGAACATGAGTCTGCGGACGAAGGGATGGAGTGGAAATCCTAGCCCGCGGACAAAGTGGGGGATGAAAACTACCCTCTCATGGGACTCCGGGGTAGGGACGATCTGTCCCTCAGTCAGAAGCCGATGGGCGACCTCCTTGGCCAAATATCCGGCCTCCCGAAGTTGGGTGATGTCCTTCTCCTTGACGGTGGAGGCCATCCACTTGCCCTATGCTCCAGACATGGTTGGAGTGCTTTCTTGGGGGAGGAAAGATGAGAACTTGGGCGCTGGAGCTCGAGAGTGGGTAGGCGGAAAGAGAGAAGGCGTGGGTGGAAGAGATGAATCCTTATCTCCTTATAAAGGCAGTGAATATTAAACGTCTCCCCACTCGCCATAAAACTCGCCTATTCCCCAGGGGCCGTGCAGGCAGCACAATTGGATTACCCATACCCGTATTGATGAGAATCCCGCAATAAGGGGACATGATCTCTGCTTTTGACGAGATGTGCCAATAAAAACGCATCTCAAAATATGGAGCGGCAGGCCGAAAAACGGTTCGAAACAATAACTGCGCAGGGACGTGATATCACATCACAAAAAGTTGTCAGCAGATTGGACTCATGAAATATTATACTCTCTGCAGTGGTGTGTGTTTTGCATATCCGGACACGTTCTTTGTGTTCGAAGACTGTGTTGGAGTATTCGGAGGAGGAACCCGCCTTGCAATGCCGAAGACAATCTGCGCGCCGGACACCTCGTCATTGAAGCCTAGTTCAGGGGCTACTGAGGGAGTCCTGGACTAAGGGGTCCTTGGGCGTCCGGCCTGTTGGACATGGGCCGGACTGTTGGGCCATGAAGATACAAGACTGAAGACTCTCATCCGTGTCCGGATGGGACTCTCCTTGGCGTGGATGGCAAGTTTGATGTTCGGATATGAAGATTCCTTTCTTTGTAACCGACTTTGTATAATCCTAGTCCCCTCCGGTGCCTATATAAACCGCAGGGTTTAGTCCATGGAGACAATCATAATCATATAGGCTAGACCTCTAGGGTTTTAGCCATTATGATCTTGAGGTAGATCAACTCTTGTAATACTCATATTCATCAAGGTCAATCAAGCAGGAAGTAGGGTATTACCTCCATAGAGAGGGCCCGAACCTGGGTAAACATTGTGTCCCATGTCTCCTGTTACCATCAACCTCAGACGCACAGTTCGGGACCCCCTATCCGAGATCCTCCGGTTTTGACACCGACACCCGCACCTTCTTGATCGTGGGTGGCAGTTCCTTGACAGTGAGGCGGTGGCGGCGAGAATGGCGCATCGATGCAACCGCAGGGAATGCGTGGCGGGGACGCATGCTCATCCTTGATGCAGTGTCCGATCTGGATGCCACGATGGTGCGGGGGTGAGGCTGACTCCTCCTTGACGCGGCGTCCAATCTGGACGCCGTGGTTTGGCCGGGGGCGAGGCCGACTCCTCCTTCACCGACAAGAGTGTGGACGCCTGCTTGGTCTTGATGCGGCAGCGTGAAGGGGAGGCCGGCTCCTCCTTCACACGCGCCAACAACGACGGTGACGGCCCCATATCACGAAGCGACCACTCCATCAATAACTCGAGGAGTCAGGGCGAAATCTTCGTCCGCCAGAGCGGCCTCCTTGAGGAGTCGGGGCGGCTACGGCGGTGGCTTCTGCGGCTGCGGCGGCGGCGCCTGCTCCTCCTCGTCACCGTAGGAGACGACGATCTCCTTGGTGGAGGAGCCGGCTGCCGTGGACGCTGACGGGCCCGGAGGGCGTCTGCGGCGACGCCAAGACCCGCCGGAGGAGGAGCTTCTGCCTACTCCGCCTGCCGGCATGGAGCACCACGACTTCGGCATTGCCGCAACTTGGGTCGAAGAGGGGGAGGGGTCGGTGCTCGGGGAGGGGTGGCGCATCTCTGTGCAACTCCAACACACTGCTTAAATAGCCGCGACGAGGACAAGGCGAAGCCGGTTAGTGGCTTCAACGCGGCGCAGCGACAGGAGTTGGTTCCTCGGGAACTTGCGTCCGCATTGAAGCGGCGACTGTCGAGAGGTCGCGTCGGTCGGCGCCGCCCTCCCTCCTTCCCTCCGGTCCTACCGCAACATCAATGTTGGCCTCCGCGTGCTCTGGGCCGGCATGAATGGGACGCGGTAAGCGGTGCGTGCATCAGAAGGAAAGCGCGGGAGGGGCGGGTGACGGGTTTTTGATGGGTCGGGGCGGTCAGAAGCGGGATTGGGATCAACCCAGACTCCCGCAAACCTCCCCACGTTTGTCTCCGGTTTGCGGGAGAAATCGTGTCCGGACAGCTCCACAGACCGATACAAGTCAGCGTTGGATGGCTTCCGCTGTTCGGACAATGCGGTTCGAACGGTTGCGAGATGTTTACGGGTCCGCCTTGAAGATGCCCTTAGCGCTTCATGAAATATGTCGAAAATGCAATGAATGTTGTCCAATTTAAACAAAAATCAACCAGTTTGCATTGAAATCGTTCGATTTGTTCAAATCTGGTTTGAAGTGAACATGAGCATAGTTAGATGACCGGCTCCTGCATAACTGTCCACAGACAAGTTCGAAGGCATCGGCGGACAAATACAATGTCCATTTACGGGTCAGGGTTAGAGATGTGGTAAATACGTAAATTCCGGAGCGGCAGCGGTAAGCTTGGCGGGCACGGGCAGCAGGGGGAAGGGATCCAAATTCCAGGCAGCCAATAAATTCCCGACGCGGCACAACTCCAAAACCCCGTGAGTCCACGAGTCTGACCGAGTTGAAGTCTATGGTGTGGTGTGCTGTGGTGATGCGGCGCCGTTCCCCTCCTCCTCTGGCAAGCACACACACGCTGACGCTGGTGCCGTGGCGTTCCGTTCCAGCCTGCAGAATGGAGCAGCATCCAGCTGTATGCACTCCACTACGGGCAGAGCCAGACCGTCCTCTCGGCGAGTCCAGAACCTGGTGTCTGAAAAACAGTGGATCCATCGTTACAAGTTAGCAACCCCACTTGATTTTGTTTTTACTTCATGAGTACGTAGTTAGCACTCAACATCATCAAAGTGGAACGACTCAAACCCGAATTGGCTATCGCGTGGTTCGGCACGCAACAGGAGGGAGATGCATCATAATGCTGGCTGGCTGGCAACAAGTTAATAAGGTTAAAAGGGAATGGAACAGTGAGGCGCCACAGCGTCATGTTGGAGCTACAAAAGGAAAGGCGGAGGTGGAGCTCCTTTTTCTTCTTCTTTTGATTGATTGATGAGGGTAAGGCCGAGTTCCTTTGGTAGCAAGGAACGCGCACGGCACGGTCATGAATCAGAATGAAAAAGTGGCTGCCTTACGCGATAAGATTGCGCTACAGCTCAACGCGCAAAAATGCATCCCAGTCCCAGATCAAGCAGCGATGAGAATGAGATGGCTAGAAAAGAGTATGCCTACTCCGTTGAACACTCGTATAATCTGCTTCACCTACATTTACTCATAACCTGACCAAGGCCCTACGCTGCACTACTTGAATCAATTACGGAAATGTTTTGTCAGTAGTATATTAGTATTTGAACAGCATTTCATTTCCGACACTCAAGTTTCACGTGATTGCTGCAGTGCGGTGCAGAGATCGCGCGGGTGGATGCCTCCAAAATTCCTGCGCCCGTTCCATATTAAACGACCCCGTCGAATGCCCTGAAATTATCTATCCCTTTATTTATCTCAAACAAGAACAATAATGCTATATTTTTTGCGAATTAATACTACTACTACTAGTGACGACAGGTGATTTTGATAAACAAACAGGAGAGAACTCTGACAGAGATATGGGCGACCATAAACAAAGACGAAACAATTAAAACCGCTTCTCCTTCCTAAGCCCAAACCAACGACCATGGTCAAACAAGAAAACGAAAACAGTTCTCCATCTCGTACTACGCACCCATCGCTTTCGCCGGACCCAACACAACACAGCGATACCAGTGCCAGTACTTTTGTTAAGCAAACGGCCAAAGCACCCGGTCCCTAATACACTCCCCCACACTAAATCCCTCCTCCCCACTTCACCTCGTCCCCCGCGCACGCCGAAAACCCACCCTTCCGTTCCCATTCCAAGCCAGCGGCGGCGCCGGCATTGCGGGAGGTGGTGGTAGGGGATCTGTGGGATCGGGAGGGCCGGCGGGGGGCGGGATGAGCATGTACGGGAGGGACCCGTGGGGCGGCCCGCTCGAGATATGCCACGACTCGGCCACGGACGACGACCGGAGCCGGAACCTCGACCTCGACCGGGCGGCGCTCTCGCGGACGCTCGACGAGACGCAGCAGAGCTGGCTGCTCGCGGGGCCCGGTGACCAGGGCCGCAAGAAGAAGAGGTACGTCGACCTCGGATGCCTCCTCGTCAGCCGCAAGCTCTTCCTCTGGACGCTCGGCCTGCTCCTCGCCGCCGCCGCGCTCGCGGGGATCGCCGTGGGGATAGCCAAGGCCGTCCCCAGGCACCAGGCCCCGCCCACGCCGCCGGACCAGTTCACCCTCGCGCTGCGCAAGGCGCTCATGTTCTTCAATGCCCAGAAATGTCAGTGCCCCTCTGCTGTCTTCTGCCCTTCATTTTCGGTTTCAAAGATTAGGTTTTGAATTGATGCTTTTCGACCCAGTGGATGTTCTTTTGGTTCTGATTTAAGGCGTGAGCTGCGCCGAACCGCAAATGCGAGATTCCCTTTCTTTATGCGGTGTTTCTGGTGGTTTTCTAGATGCAAATTCATCATTTGGGTATTCTTATGCCTTAGCTTAGTTTTATCTGTTTTTCTGTACCTCAATGGGGGAGGACAGTTGCCCTTAAACCCTCCCCACCCACCAGATCCATTCTGAAGATTTTGAAGAATTATCCTCCCAATTAAAAATATATTTTATTTGATTGATCTGTTTGCTCTGAATTTTTTTTCATCTGTTTGTTCTGCAAAATTTCTGCAGCCGGGAAGCTGCCGAAGCACAACAATGTACCATGGCGCGGCGACTCGTGCCTCAAGGACGGACGCTCGGACCAAACATCCCGGCGAGACCTCTCTGGTGGCTACTATGACGGCGGAAGCGCTGTGAAATTCAACTTCGCATCTGCCTTCTCCATGACCCTCCTCAGCTGGAGCGTCATCGAGTACAATGCTAAGTACGAGGCTGCCGGGGAACTTGGCCATGTCCGTGACACAATTAAGTGGGGGGCCGACTACCTATTGAAGACCTTCAACTCCACGGCACATTCCATTGATCGCTTGGTTGCGCAGGTAAAAAGCAACTCTGGATATGCATACATGGACACAAAGTTCCTGCCACTCGTTCATTCCTAATGTGAATTTTGTTTGAGGGCGCAGGTGGGTGGTGCTGCAATGTCAGACGGTCCGAGTCAGCCCAATGATCATTATTGTTGGATGAGGCCAGAGGACATCGACTACCCACGTCCAGTCACCGAGTGCCACACTTGCCCTGATCTTGGTGCTGAGATGGCCGCAGCATTGGCCGCAGCATCCATTGTGTTCAAGGATAACAGGGCTTACTCCCACAAGCTGTTACACGGTGCTACCACCGTCTGGGACTTTGCAAGGAAGGGAGGTAGTCGGCAAACATATAGTGTACCCCGGTCAGATGCTGCAAAGTTCTACAATTCAACCGCTTATTGGGATGAATATATTTGGGGCGGTTCGTGGATGTACCTCGCAACTGGCAATTCATCATACCTGCAGTTCGCAACGGATACCAAGCTTGCAAAGAATGCTCACATTTACTCTCGTCCCCCCAACTATGGGGTGTTCAGCTGGGATAATAAGCTCCCTGGTGCACAGGTAATGTATTAGCGTATCTTGGTTTCTTTTAATTCTCAAGACATTCCCCATGCTGACCCATTGGCATTTTAGTTTGCATGATACTCCCTTCCTAAACTAATATAGAAGTGTTTGGATTACTACTTTAGTGATCTAAACGCTCTTATATTAGTTTATAGAGGGAATACTAATGTAAGATGTTTTTGACACTTCTCCCTCCGTTCCGAATTACTTGTCGCAGGTATGGATGTATCTATATGTATTTTAGTTCTAGATACATCCATTTCTGCGACGAGTAATTTGGAACGGAGGGAATACACTAGAGTCAAAAACCGTCTGACCGTCAGGTTAGAGTACTATTGGGACCAAATTTCTTTATAATATCTCACCCAGTTTACCTGCAGTACTAGTAAAGCGTGTGGTCAACTTGTCCTACCATGTGATAAGCATTAATGCTGACTAAGTACAGGGCACTTACGATTGTAGCACAAAAGGTTTCCTGCTTGGTGGATATACCAAGGATTCTGTTGAAACCATGTCAGTGTTATCATGTTTTCATCTTCTGTACTTTGGAATTCTTATCCTTGAAAAGGATAGCCATAATGAAAACAGCCTTCAGCATGGAACCTACATTTTGGATTACCTAGTTGAGAAATTTGTTATTCGCAGAATCTGATGTTTATGCTTGTAAAGAACCATGTGACAATCCAAGCAAACCACTGTCAGTTAGCTATACAGTAGGATTTCATAAAAAACACTATACAACATGTTTCAGTTTAGGTGTCATACAGCATGTTAGCGTTGCTTTGTAGGAGAATTTAGGGCTAAGTTTTTGTATTACCATGTGCCCTAGCTTGCAAAATAAAAGTTATATTAATAACTAATATGACTTACCTTTACTTATTTTGCATTGTTTGGCGTTCCAGGTTCTTCTGAGCCGGTTAAGGCTCTTCTTGAGTCCTGGGTATCCGTATGAAGAGATGTTAAGGACATACCACAATCAAACCAGCATCATCATGTGCTCTTACCTTCCAAATTTTAGATCTTTCAACAGAACAAAAGGTTTGAACTCGCAACTTGCTAAAAACAAATACATGATCACCTATTGAATTCATTGGACAGTTTACTGAATTATCTTGCATTACAGGTGGTTTGATGCAGTTGAATCACGGGCAGCCACAACCACTCCAGTATGTAGTCAATGCTGCATTCCTTGCTTCTCTGTTCAGTGACTATCTTGAGGCTGCAGATACCCCTGGGTGGTATTGTGGCCCCCATTTCTACTCCATCGAGGTTCTTCGCAGTTTTGCAAGGACTCAGGTAGGTTTCTATCATTTGAATATCTGAACATATTTTTGATCTGGTATAATAGTAATCTGCGTGCCTGGTTCTAACTCACTACATGTGTCAGATGGAGTACATCTTGGGCAAAAATCCTTTGAAGATGAGCTATGTGGTCGGGTACGGAAAGCATTACCCCAAGCGTGTTCATCACCGTGGTGCGTCGATCCCGAAGAAGAAAGGTGTTCACCCTGGCTGCAAAGGGGGTTGGACATGGAGGGACACCAAGAAGCCCAACCCTCACATCATTGTTGGAGCCATGGTGGCCGGCCCTGATCGCCATGACGGCTTCAAAGACATCCGGAAGAACCGCAACTACACAGAACCAACCCTAGCGGGCAACGCTGGTCTAGTCGCAGCATTGGTAGCTTTATCGGGTGAAGGACATGGAGTGGACAAGAACACCATGTTCTCTGCTGTGCCGCCAATGTTCCCTTCGCCCCCGCCGCCTCCAGCACCATGGAAGCCATAATGGCTGGGTGTTTAGAATAGAACAGTGGAGACGACGACATAACCGTTTATTTTTATTTATTTTAGTGTAGTATCATCACCATGCCATGTTGTTTGCTATGCAAGGACTATGTTGAACGAAATGCATAATGACCTAAGTTAGTACTAGTAGTTTTCCCTCGTGTACCTGTAGCTGTGGGAAGTGGGCTCATATATATGTCTGACACCATTGTCGTCTTGAAGCAGCGAGAGGATGCACAACTATTGCCTCTGATCTATATCTGTACTTTGTAGACATCAAATTTATAATCCACAATAGAAAAAACGTGCTTCACATCACAAAACTGAAGTAAATTTGCCCGTTGCAAGTTCAGTTTTAAAACCACTACATATCCATAGCATTCATGCCCTGAGGCAACCACTTGTGTCCACATCCCTGACGGGGATTTGGATCATTTGCCCCACTTTACATGGGGTGATGATTTGCCTCATTGTTGTGTCAATGGTTAGGGTTATCAAAGTTAGAAGTAAACTAGGGCAAAAGATGGGGATTTGGA
The DNA here is from genome assembly GCF_056163025.1 of Triticum urartu. Lineage (NCBI taxonomy): Eukaryota > Viridiplantae > Streptophyta > Magnoliopsida > Poales > Poaceae > Triticum > Triticum urartu. Next base: position 403,192,634 of record NC_141876.1, read on the forward strand.
TCATTTGCCCCAATTTACATGGGGTGATGATTTGCCTCATTGTTGTGTCAATGGTTAGGGTTATTAAAGTTAGAAGTAAACTAGGGCAAAAGATTCAATTTCTTCATCCCTGGCCTGGACAAGACCACTCAGATCAAATTCATGCTGGCGAAGCCATACCACCCCCACTTCAGCGCCATGAGGTGCTTCAGGTTCTTGGTCATGCGGGTGCTCGTTTCTGTCTCGGGTGCCCGCTCCGCCCACTCTGGAGCGTGGCGATGACTGATAGTTTGTACAGTGTCTCTGTTAAGATAACTACTACTCCCTCCGTTTTTAAATATAAGCGATTTCAATATGAACTACACACGGATTATATAGATTTACTCATTTTGCTTCATATGTAGTCCATATTTAAATCTTTAAAAGGTCTTATATTTCAGAACGGAGGGAATATGAGTTAGTGTTGTCATTAGCATGAAGCAACATTGAGTATTTAGTGTTTAGTGCTAGAATATAGAAGGACCAAGTCCTCTCTTGATTATGGATGATCGACTCATTTGTAACTGATGTTGTAACTCAAGCTGCATGTTTAATGCTTCCCCCGTCTCAAAATAAATGTCGCTTATTTATTATAAAGTTGTACTATAATGACACTTATTTTTAGATGGAAGGAGTATATAAAGAGAGCTCTCCAGTGAGGTTCATCATGGCTTAAACAACAACATTAAGAATTTTGAATGGTATCAAAGCGCCTATTTCAGGACAATGCGCAACACCGGAGGCCGCACCGAAATAACAAAGGGCACTTAACCATAGAGGAAATATCAGGTGCTCCTATGATACAAGCTCACATCGGTTGCTGGATCTACGAGTGGAGCTTCTCGACTTATGCGTAATTACTAGACTCCTAGTTTTTTCTAGGAAATTTGCCAGAGCTCCTCAGATGACTGTCGGATCTCAAATCCAATGTCGAGCTCACAAGGAAGCGTGGGAGGCTAGGGAGCACATGACATTTCCCCTCGGACCACAAAACCACGGCCCAAGGGAATGGGAAAAAGAAATGGTACCGCTCCACTGGCCGTTGATACAGATCACATCTTGCGTGTACACGACGACATATGTCACCACCCGTTCCAACGTTACATCGCACGTCGCGCGCTCTTTGAGCTCAGCTCGTTCGCTCCTCCAGGCTTGGCTCCAATATCCACACCTGACAACTACTCGACTCACATCATCCCATATCGGTTGTACACGCGAGCTACCGATCGACGTTAACAAGTCATGATATCATCTTCCCACGCTCCGATCCCATCTTCTCCAAGACTCTCGCGTATGCGGCCATGGCAAACGACCCATATGATCTCCAAAGCTGAGCCAACTTTGACGTCGCCTCCCACAGACACGCCCACGTTTTCCTCAGCCCCTCCTCCTCGACGTTGGACAAGCCGGTGTTGTCCTTTCTCTGCCTCGCCGCCAGCTCGTCCCCTGCATAGTTCCTCCCTGGCTTCATCCTCCCGTCCATCCTCCTCCAAGGACCGTCTCTCTCTAATTTTTATATCAATTTTTTAATTGTTACACTCTAGCGTCTATGTCTAATTTGCACGCAATCTCTGTAACAACAACTTTCGTGCTTGTTAGAGAAACTCTAACAGATGTGTCGTATCAACCCAATCACCATAATAACCACCCATATGGCAAACATGGTCAAATAGGGCGGTCTATCACAGTCACCATACGCCCCTCAGACCACATAATATTTGGAGGCCACTCCAAATGGAGCATGTGAGCCTCCATATTTGAAGGCTAGGGGACGCCGATATGGAGTGACCTTCAAACACACTATTCATGCAGGAGGGAAGTTTCAGCCCAACATCTTTCTCATGCGCCTAGCCTGTTGGAGTGGTTGTTTGGACCAGGTGAGGAATGCACCTCCAAGTGGTGTCATAATTGATGACTATGTGAGTTTGTTGAACATATTTGTGACTTTTTTTGCTTTGATAACAATTTGAGCTCACACTTGCCTCTATTCCAATTGTAGGATCGCATTGCACATGAAAGGTTCAAGCAAATGGATCAAGAAGCTCCACCAAAGAAAGGTGCACTAGTTAACTTGGAAGACAATGATGATAGTGATGATGCACCAAAGGGGGGGGACAAGAACAAGCCCGGTGGAAGAAAGTTGGACAAGGATAGGGTGAACAGGTCGGCTGAAGCATCTAGCTTGAGGAAGCAAGTTAGTGAAATGGTGAAGGTCAAGGAAACCATGTTGGAGAAGCCTCTGGAAACCAAGGTAGCATTGGCCGAGAAGAAGAACCAACAAAAGGAGGCAAATTGGGAGAGGAGATGTGTCTTCGAGGAGCGCAAGATCGCTCTTGAGGAGCAAAAGAGGAGTAGCGAGAAGACCGCCGAGGAGTACCCGTTCTTGATTATGAGTCTGAATGGCATGGAACCAATGACAAGGGAGTTTTCGGAGTTGAAAAGAATGAAGATCATGTTTCAGAGGAGGCAAGAGCTTCAATATCTTATGGCTGGTGGTGCTGGTTTCGGCAATGGAGGTGGTGATGGTGGTTGGTGGTTCGGCAATGTTGGTGGCGGTGCTTTTGGCAGTGGAGGTGGTGGTGGTGCTTTTGGCAATGGAGATGGTGGTGGTGATGCTTCAGCCAATGGAGGTGGTGATGCTTCGGCCGATGGACTTGGTGGTGCTTCCGCCAATGGTGGTGATGATTCTTCGACCAATGTTGTTGACGAAGATGGTGCTATGGCCGATGGTGGAGGAGATGATCTTGGCAACCATGGTGTTGCTTGATTTGATCGTGTTTAATTGTGTTTGATTGCACATTCTTTTGGACAAACTTGTTGCCTCTTGTATTGCGCATGTATTTGGATGTGAGTCATTATCGTACAAGTATTTAAATCGGTGTATTGCATGATTATACAAATTTGTAGTTGATGTGAATATGAAAATCAAAACTGGTTTGCGAGGGCTCCAACGAAACAGATCCCATAAACTCGTACCGTAAATCAGTTTCGCCGGAGCCCTCACCGTACCGCAAATCAGTTTTCGGATGAACCTTAAAACGGTTTTGCGGGACGCCGATTTGCGGGATCTACTAGATAATTAGGATTCTTGATCCCTCTCAATCTCTCTTCAATTCAAGGATCCAAGACGTGCTTTCATAGTCATCTCAGAATATTTGCCATGCTCTAACCAAAGGAAAAACATAGAAATTTAGAGGACAGGGTATCTACAGGAAAGTTTCCTACGGGGTTTCTATGGAATGGGCTATTTCATAAGAATTTTCCTTATCTTTCTGTCTACAATTCATGTATTTCCTGCTGTGACACCCCAATGATAATTTTGCAGTTCTGTATGAATCCAGGATGCATGACGACATCTCACTTTCTGAGTTTTTGCTATCTCTACGTTTTGAGTTCTTGGGCCCTACTTTGTTATGCGTTCAGGCAGTGACCAGGAAACCGCAGACTGGTTTCAGGTAGTCTGCTGTTAAGCCCTTCATTTTGCATCTCGTGCCCATTTCATAGTTCAAACGCTGATGAAACACAAGTTTCAAAACCAATTGGTGTTTCGGTACACTATATATTCAAAAGAGGATTTGGTTCGCATGGAAAAAGAAAACCTATAGAAAAGAGGGAACGATCATATTCTTACACACAAACAAACAACAGTAAGTCAACCGAGTTGTACAAAAGAGCACAAGATATTATGAAACTACTCACTAAACAGAAACTAGATTGAATAGTGCAGATTTATGCATCTGCATCAGAGTCCAAAAGGATTACAAAGTTTCTGATCTGGCTTTCGTTAGTACAAAAAAATAGACGTTCAAATGGCCGCACGGGACAACTCAAAGCTATATTCCTCATGTATACGTCATTGTATTTAAAGGCTAAATAAATAGAAGGGAAGATGGAGAACAAATGGTGAATCAAAGGCAAAATCCTAACATCAAACCTAGAATCTGAACTCGCTATTCCAGATTGGTAAGCTAAGCCAAAACTATATGCTGGGTGGTTCTTTTTGACAAGTTACTTCCAAGCTGTTTCTGCCTATGATGAAGATGCAACCTCAATGGCACTACCAAGGGGCCATGCTGCTTCCACAAACGAACTGCCGTAACGCACCTTCTTTACTAACGTAATATCTTGATAGGGATCCACACCTGAAAGAATATGGGCGGAAAAAAATAAGAAATATGTCGAAAGCTTCTAAGTTATTGCGAATTTTGTCCTGTGCACTAAGTCATACCAAATCCATCCACAAGTAATGTGTGCTGGTAAACAAGATCCATGCAAAGGAATGGAATGTCTTCCTCCGAAACATCAGGATAGGTGGCATGTGCCTCCTTCACATTCAATTTACAAACACGTCGTGCAGCTTCTTCAAAGTCTGATGGTTTAACCTTAGCAACTGCTGCCTTCGGGTTTACAAAACCAGCCTGATGAGACAATGAGATAATAATTAAATGTGTACGTGACAAGAGCAAGCAAGTCAACAGAAACCAGCATCAGAACAATCAGAAAAGTTTAGACGTCAATTTATGGCAGAGGAAAGACTGATGGTTTAGGGATTCCTGACATGCAGGATTTAGATATCTGCTTGATTGCCTGTTGGCTACCTGGGTGGTAAATATTTTTTGGAGAACTGTTTGATTTCAACAAATAAGGGCTTTAGGGCAGGTTGGTAATGGTAGAGGATCATATGGCATTGTCATGGTAGCAAGTAGCAACAAAGGATTTTAGATGGCAGGTTGGCAATGGTGGCAATGTTCACTTCCGGGATGATAACTGGTTTAGGAGCTGCAGTTTAGCAATGCAATGTTGGGATCCATTCATTATTTCTCATGAGCAGGATGGTTAGCCCATGTCTCTGGTGGATCAATCTGAATTTGGTTTTCGGAAGATGTTTTGATTATTGCTCCTTGAACCTCAGGTTTGAACTGTTAAAGATTGAGTCTTTTAGGGGTTGTTTGGATACCTAGATTTTAGAGAACCAGTTATGTATATACTCGTTCCAGGGTCTAACAAACTAAAACTCTGTTTGGGTAATCTAACTAATCCTCGGATAAGCAAAACTTGGTTCTCGTAATACCCGAAATATGAGTTTTTGGAAAAATGGGTCCAACAACGTTTTTGGTAAAATGCGTTTTAGAAATACAGGTCCGGCGTGCATGGAGCTCCGCTGAGAAGGTCTTCCACCACGAGGCCGGCGCCAGCGCCGACGTGGGGCGCCTGACTTGTGGCATCGAGAGCCGCAATGGGCAGCGGTGCCGAGTGGAGCGGCGACGGATGGCGGTGCCGAGTGGAGGGTCGAAAGCAGCGACGGACGGCGGTGCCGAGTGGAGTGGCGAGGCGGCGACTGCAATGTGTACAACCAAGCTGCATGCCGGCGACAGCGACATTGTAGTCTTCACCAACGATGCGACGATGTCGGTCTTCCTCAAGGTCCTGGACGTCTTGCATGGAGGACTGGCAGGCAACGCGCGCGAGCCAGCTCCGCTTCGCCCGCAAGCACCTCTCTGAGCCACGCGGCCTCCAGCGTTGAGGCGACGAGGGAAACACCCGCGCCGGCGTCCGTGCATGAAGTCATGGAGGCCGGCCCGAGCGGACCAGCCGCGTCTAGGATTGAGGATGGAGTTGTGGACTCTTGAGGCTGGAGCTTGGGAAGCTCATCAATGGCAAATTAATTTGGTAAAATTGAGAGAGAAGCTCACGGAAGAATCGCATCAAGGCCAACCATACACCATCCAAACGTGTTTTTCTATATACTGGTTTTTAACAAAATAGTTGGTAAAACCGATTTTGCTAAAAAGCGGCTAAAAACTCGTTTACTATATCCCCGTGGCTTATATCTCCTATCCAAACAACCACTTAGTGAGGAACCTAACTGCATGTTTTGGAACTTTGATGAGAATGCTAGGGTGTAGGGTCTGAGTTCTTTGTAGGCTGTCAAACTTTGGGCTGTATGGTCAATATACCCCAACTCCTGTCATTTGGCAATCGTGCATTCCACCATTTATTCTGATCTTTTAACGGCTGTTGGCAAAAAAAAAATTTGCTGCCACAGATAAACTAAGCAAGGTGCAAAATGTATGCGATAAAATATAACTTATTGTAATGAACCTGAGACGGTACACCGTTTCTTCAAACGTGTCGTGGTTCAAGACTATTGGGGTTTCAATTCTCAATTTGTTGGCATCACAGTATTGGTCAAGATTTTGAATGTCTCGGTGGCGGTTAAGTGAGAATAATCAGTGTGTGCTAAATATCGTCTGTGCTGCAGCCTGCGGCATAATGGTTTTTATAGAAACTAAGTAGTGCAGTTCTTTTTCAGGGAACTGTCTGGTTAGACTAGACTACTTAGATGGCCGAGACCCTGCTATGGTGGTGCTGAATTTGCAATGACCTGTTGTGGCTTCAGATCACCCGCTGTACTGAAAGACTGGAGACTGGAGAGTGAGTCAAAGGAACTACAAAGGATAGCCTGGAGCGAACTGGAACGTGAAGGCTCTGATGGATGTTTGGTGCTGAAATATCCTTTATCTAAGAAGAGAAACAATTGCTGAGTGTGGGACTGCTTGGTTTCATCAATCCAATGGAGGCATGACAAAAAACCCATTTGCCCGAGAATTTTTTTTTTGTCAAAATTCAAAAAGACTTACCTGGGCAGCCCTATCATAGAAAAATGATGCTACAAAAAGATTTTTCTGTCCATCTCCACCACCACCATTCCACACGCCACCAAATGTGCATTTCATGTGAGTGCATGCCGGTTCATCAACTTTAAGAGCTCTGACTGCAACAGCCCTGCACTTGGAATAAGTAGCACCAGATGATGAACCTGAGGCCTCAAATGTATCATCACCATATTGGTATTTCCCTACAATTCAATGTAAATTGCAATTAAAACCCGTCACTGTCGTACAGAATCATAAGGGTAAAATCTGACATGAGCAATTAGCACGTTGAATTCAAGGGTAACTTTCATTATGGGAAAACTGGAACATGCATACACACTAAAGACTCTGCCTACTGAGCAGAATAGGATAGTATAGCAAACATGCTTTTATTAATGCCTCCATTATACAGCATAATGTAAATATTTATTAAAACTTGACTGCATGCAAATTTCCACATGATGAAATATAGTGTTGCTTATTTCGGAATAAGGTACAAAACCTTGCATAGGATAGAACGATGTTCATGAAAAAGAAAAACACCTTAGGTGGCCTTTGTTTGGGCTACACCTTCTGATTCTCAGATTCTAGGATCCTAAAATCAGAAGCTCAAACAAACATATCAGATTTCCGTATAGCTTCCTAGAATCCGATTTCAAAAATGAACTACCAGCGAAGGGAATCCGAAAGCAGCGATTTTGATGATTCGGCCGATTCTGCAGCTTCCCGCAAAACAAAACGGTTCGTTTTATGCCCCGCAGGCTGGGTCAACGACGCCCAACCCCCCTCGTCTCGTCTCCCTCCCATGGCGACCACGACGGCGACAATCGCGACGTAGGAGGTGTGCCTGCTGCGGCTGGAGGATCAGGCGGAGCCCGGCGGCGGCAGCGCCTGGGAGTACCTCGCCTGCAGGTTCCGCATGCGCGGCTCCGCCCCTCGGCCTCGCCCGCAGGCTTCCCTCGCGGCCCGCCCCCATCTTCTGGCCACCAAGCTCTGCCTCCACCGCCACTTCGCCAGCACAGTCGGCTCCAGGATGGGCGGATCTGACTCCACCATCCCCGTCCCTCGCCATATTCCGACCAAGGAGCCGCGTCTCCGCCGCTGCGACGCGCCGCCCCGATCTCCGCGTACGCCAGCCCCGCCGGCTCCAGGATAGGTGGATCCGGCGCCTCCACGTCTGCCCGCCCCGTACTCCGGCAACCAAACCCCACCTCCACCTCCGCTGCTCGAGCTCCGCCTCCAATCTCTGCTCTGTTCTTGGCCTTGGGTAAACAAACAGTACATTCGGGGCTGCAGCTGCTTCAGATTTTCAGGGCAAACAATCTGCTTCAGATTTCCAGAATCTGCAGCTGCAGCTGATTCTCAGAATCCAAGCCGAAGCTGATTTTCAAGAATCCGTAGCCCAAACAAAGGGGGCCTTAGTTTTAAAATTGGCATCCGTCGTTATGATGCTGCCACAATTTCAGTATATTCACATTTAGTTCATTTTAAGTTCTAGAAAGGTAATAACAAGGAAAAGATGAATCAGTTTTAAACATATGGGTGTTGGGCTCGGAAGATAAAGCAAAACCAAGCGGACATACCATGATATCCATCCAACATGCAGTTGCTGTAATCACTGTTTTCACCGGCTTTTAAGATCTCTGCTCTAGCCGCCAGCAAACCGTAATGCAAATAACTGCAGAAAATAATGGCACTTATGTGAATGGTACATACCCATCTTATTTAGATGGAAAGGAAATACTGTGATATCTGTTCAAATAGTCGATGATCACAATGCAGTAAACGATATGTTCTATATGAGAGTGGTGACAGGCAGAATGGGTTGAAGGACACATGGAGCGACCTCCATGACAAAACATTACAGGATACTAAATTTCATTATCCTGTTCAAACTAAACAATTTAAAGTAACATTCGGGCACCTCCAAAGCCGACCCGCAAACCTCCCGCATGCGTCCGGACCGCACTGTCCGGACAGCGGAAGCCATCCAACGCGGGCCTGTATCTGTCCGTGGAGCGGTCCGGACGCGATTTCTCCCGCAATCTGGAGACAAACGTGGGGAGGCTTTGCGGGAGTCCGGACCGCTCCCAAGCCCTCTTCTCACCGCCCTGGCCCACCAAAAACCCCACCCCCCTCCCGCGCGTTTTTGGTCAGCGCCACTCCAGAGCGTCAGCGCCCACATTCATGCCCTGCCAGAGCGGACGCGACCGCTCACTGGCGCCGGCATTGAAGCGGCGCACCAGCCGAGAGAGCGCCGGCCGCGCCGCTTCCCGGTGCAGGCGATTGCCGCGCGTTCAAACGACACGATGGCCGCCCGTCCGTCTGTCTGCCGCCCACATTGATGGCACACAATTACCGAGGCGTCTCCTCCGGCGCCACCCGCCCGTCCCTCTGCCGCCCACCATTGCTATATGAGAAAATTGCAAATGAGCAATGACCGAGCTTGTCAATGGTAAATAAGCAATAGTCTCTTGCTATATAAACCGATGCCCCGGCCATAGCCGCAGTCAGGTCGCAACTTTGCAAGATTGATTGGGACATGCAGGCGGCGAACCACGACAGATTGAGTAGTTTCCACTCAACTATAGTTCACTTCTACTAATGCAAGTGACGGAGTAAAAGAATAAGATGGGCCACTGGGTCAGCCCAAACGTGCACCTTACCTGTGTGATACATCTGCAGTCGTCACTGTCTGGTACCAACATCTAAAGGACAATTATGTATGACCTAAGAGTCCAAACTCCAAATCCAAAATATTTGTAGGTCATTCCTACTGGAGGAATCATAACTACGCAGCATAAAGATTGATTCCACAAAATTTACACCACTAATAACAGGTTCTAGATATAACTGGTGTAGTATCTTGGTCAGAAAAATAATACGACAAAAACGTTCAATGATCCTTGGACATTTGGAGTTTGGGCTACAACCACTTATTTGATGCATACCTGTGAACATAAAGATAATATGTTGTTCCCTTAAGTACCAGCTTCTTCACATATGAATCTTCGCCATCTGAAACTTGAGGAGCCTTTGCTGCATCCTTTTCTGAGATAGCATAAGCCATTTGGACAGAACCACCACCTAAGTCAACCACTCCAACAGTGTGTGAGTAAGGCTTTCCCAATTTCTCCAACAGATAGTTGATGGTAACCTATAAAAGCCAAAGAAACATCCAAGTTGATATATAAGAAAACATTCATGTTGTTTCTTAATGGTAAAGGTTACAAAAGAGCAACAAATGGTAAGTTTCTCTTTACTTCCATCTAGACTAAACATTTTTTTTTTTGGAGTGCATACACAAATTGGGACTGCATCTATCGTACCCACGCGAATGCACCTTCCTGAGATCCGTCTAGAACAGAGACCCAATCTGGTTGGGATTTGAAAGAACTCTTGTCACGAAGGAGATCCCTAACCTGGTATCAAGAATAACCCAAGCGACATATTAATTAAGAATATAAAATGATACTATGATGAAACATGATATAATCCAATCTTGATAGAATGACAGGTACAAGACACACTATTGCTGGATTAATACAAGGAGAATACTTACCGCTTGCAAAATTTCTTCAGACCTTTCAGCTCCTAATGCTCTGAGACCTGCGGTGGCCTGCATAAGGGTTCAACAATAAAAAATCACCAGAAAACCCTTTATGAAAGTCTGTGGATAGCAAAAAAGCCATTACTCACCCCAACCCTGACAGGTGTTTGCTCACGCAATTCTACAGGAACTACTTTTTCAGCTTCCTCAAGAAGAGAAACAAGTGACTCGGCAGCCTCCTGAGGATCCTTGGCATAAGAACTCAAGCCTGGTTTTTTCTGAAATGGAAAAGGGATGAGCATTCAGATAAATTGTACTTTCCCCTCTCTTTTTTCCGTGGAAAATTCTTCTTTTCTATTCAAGTATATTACAGAGTGGCATGAGCATTCATGGATTGTCAGATCATTTTATGTCTAGGACAAAACAAACATCTTTCTCTCTTAATATCCATGAAACTCCTACTGAATTTGACGCATAAACATTTTCGAGTGAAGATAAGCCTTACCAAGGTAGTAAGCTAGTGCATTTTCGAGAAGTGAAGATAAGCCTTACCAAGGTAGTAAGCTAGTGCTGCATACTTGTCTAGGATGTATCTTGGACAATGATAATCAATTACTACATTTTACGTTTGAAGTTTCATAGTTTGTCAAATCATTTTGTGCCTAGGAAGAAACAAGCATCTTTCTCTGCAAGGTCCATCAAAATCCTAATGAACTTAATGCATAAATCCAGTGCTGACAAGCCTTACCAAAGTAGTAAGCTAGCGCTGCATACTTCTCTGGCCAAGAACAGGCCGTAGCTTTGACAATGATAATCAATAAATGAATAAATAATGTTTTAAGTTCGAAGTAAGTTTTTCTCCAGTATAAATAACTCAGCACAAACGCCTTAGATTGATTGACTGACGACCAACCTGGGTTCTATAACTGATAAAAGGGCAAGATTGCCCGTACTTCATAGCAGTTTTTTTCAATTTGCAACTGAATGGTTCTACAGTTTAACAAATTCATATATATTGTTTCTAGAATATCATTCGGGCAAAAGGCAGGTAGAACATCCATTTTTCAAATATTTCAGGAAATACCAGCTAGTTCTGCTTGATATATATGCAGCATTCCATGGTTCATGCGACTGCAGAAGAATAATAGGCATGACCATCCATAAGGTTGACAACTACGAAATAATTGATTGCTTTAGATAAACAAACTGGACCAGGTTATTGAGTTTATCGGGTAGACATCAAATACAAACAGCCGGTAGTACATCTATGTTCCGACAAACATGAGCCAATCATAAGTCAAAGGGCTCAAATTTCCTTCATAGTTGCACACATGAAATGGATTGGTTGTCAACTTGTCATGAACTGATGAGTGTGCCACCCTAGCATGCCAAATGCATTCATGCAACTAGCATCACTGGCGCTACTTACTCTTAATGTCTTTACAACAAACCACCAATGTATATATCAAATTCAATTGTACAATATATTTTTTCTAATTGTGGGGGTACAAGATAGTACGTTCATGGGTCCAATGGTCTACTCAGTGCTGCCATACAGCAATATCCGCATCAAGTGTCGCAAATCACCACTCAACTCAATAGTATGCACTAGTTATTCGTCCAGAGTAAGTTGATTCTGTTTGCTCTCGCATGTGCATGTTTTGCAGGAATGGAACAATCTCATTCCAAACATCAACCCAGAAACAACCATCCCAACGAAAGCTCTCGCATAAGATCACAACAAGAGCAGATCCAGCCAACAACGCCAGCACATTTCGTTATTAAAGATAAGCAGAACCAAAAAAAAAAACACAACAAGTCACCTGCTTGAACAGCTCGATCGCATTCCCTATAGGAACAAGATCCAGGCTCTCGTCGAAGCAGTACACGTGCACGCGGCTCCCGGAGCTTCCGGCGTCAAATATCACCGCATACCTGTTCGATCCGTCACCAACTCCGCCGACGGCCTGGGGTCCCCACCTCCTGCCTCCAGTGGCGAGGAGCACACCGGAGGCCCCGCCAGTGACGGAGGCCGGGGAACGCGGCATGAGGAGGAGCACGAAGGAGACGAGGAGCACCGGCGAGAGCACCACCATCAGCACCCCGCGGTAGCGGTGCAGGCGGTCGGAGACGGCCTCCCCTTGCTGCTGGCGCGCGCCGGCGGCCGAGAAGCGGCGTATCCTGGCGGCCGCCGCAGTAGCCGCAGCGGCATCGGCGGCGGAGGGGCCAACGGTGAGGTCATCGACGGGGAGCAGATCGGCCGCGGAGGGCGAGCGGTAGCGAATGCGGCCGTTGGTCGGGGAAGGCTTGAGCGCCTCCTGCTGCGACGGCTCCAGGGCGTCGGACGGGGAGGCCGCGCGCGGCCTTGCACGGGGTCTGGGTGAGGTGGGGGTGGGCGACGCCAATTGGCGCGCGGGATCTCTCCGCCGCGGCTCACAGCGACCGCTGGGTTTGACCCCGGGGCGGCATTGAGATCGGAGGGGGGCGAACTGGTGACTTGGGTGATGATGAATTCGCTGCGCTCGATTGGAGAGGGGAGCGAGGAGAGGGGAGGGGGGAAACCCGGTGTGGTTAGTTTGGTTTACCGGTGAAGCCGTGACCGGAAATACGACGAGGGCCCAGAGCACGGCATCCGACGGCTGAGATTGAGGCAGTCAGGTCAGATGGTTCGATCTCAGCCACTGGATGTTGTCTCTGCACTTGGGTTCAGCCTCGGCCATTGGATCATAGTTACCCGATTTGCGATTCACGGTTCGCTGGGTTCGGATTCGCGGTCCGTCGTACATCTCTAGTTCGGTGGGGGTATATACATCTCTAGTTCGTGAATCGGCCAACTGATTCGTGAATCAAAGGACTCTGATTCATGGACAATAACCCGGATTCGTGAATTTGATAATTTCGATTCATGAATTCGGTGTAAGCAAACAAATTTATATGGGGTCCAGATAAGCAATTTGGTTACATGACTAGGAATACATGCATAAAGACATAAGGATTCTATTTTCATAGTTTAACAAAAAATGTACTTAGAAAAATACTAGTATTACATTGGTTGACTCTTCATGCATAGGAAGCCCTTAATGAGCACTTGAATCAGAGACGTGGCCATGGTTGAGGTAGTCGACTCTTCTCTGTCGTGTCCATGGGGATCATCTCGATTGGTTTGTTGTTGTGAAGTTGAAATTGTGGTGACGGGCCCGGTGGCGTATGATGGTGGGTAACAGGTGGTTTGTTCGATGATCTTTCCCGGCGCGAGTGCCTGGTTCTCCTTCGTGGTTCTCTGCCAGAGTCGGAGCTGCGTTGTCTAGTCACAATGGCTGAGCCTAGTGTAGATCTTTATACATCTCCACATGGGCACTAAAGCGTGGGTTGGGTCGACGATTGCCTACGGCGAAGTCAGAGTCGTCTGCTCAGGATTTAGGGAAGACGATGACGCCTCTAGGGGAGGAGTGATAACGATGACGCATGTGTGATGTCTCGACGAAGCCCTCTTTGGAGTGGTGTGGGTGGATATCTTATGTGTGCCGCTTAGCGGTTGTGATGGTTTTAGCCGATTCTCCATACTTAACTTGGTAATCAGGTTTTCGCTCGATTTTGCCCACACACACAATCAAGTTTGGAACTTAGTAGGCTCTCTAGAAGGTGCTAAATGTTACAAATGTAAATGGATCTATAATGATACGCGGATGAAATTGTTTACAACCATAAAGCTCAACGTGTTGCAAAGTATTTTTGACAAGTTAAAGGAGTTGACTTTGGCGAGATCATCTCGCCATAGTGATGCTTAACCCAGTTCAGATTATTCTATCAGGTGTTGCACATTTCGATTATTAGATGTGGCAGATGACCGTCAAAACGGATTTCCTCAATAAACATTTAATCGAGGATATACACATGATACAACCCGAGGGTTTGACGATGCTAAGGATGCTATACGTTATGCAAACTTCATAGGGTCAAAAGCAATCATAAAGGAGTTAGAATCTTTGTTTTGATAAAATAGTCAAAAAGTTTGACTTCATCAAGAATGGGGAAGGTGCTTGTGTTTGCCAGAAAGCAAGTGAGAGTTCGATAACATTTCTAATACTTTATATGGATGACATAACGTTGATTGGAAATAAAATGAATTTCTTGACACGAAATAGGAATTCATTGTAGATAGTTTTTCGATGAAGAACTTGGGCTAGAAACATACATATAGGGATACAATGATCTATGATAGAGTGAGGCACCTAATAACGCTAAGCCAAAATACATGTTAATAGACTACTAATAGGTTTAGTATGAAAATGCCAAGAAGTGTTCTTGCCGAGGTCACATGGAAATATTGACAATATACTAAAAGGTTTGGTATACGCCAAGAAGTGTTATTTTCAAGGTCACATGAAATATTTTGAGCAAGACTCAGTATTCTAAGAGGACCGATGAGCAAGAACACATGAGTGATATTCTATATACATTTTTGTATGGATTTATCATATAAGCCATGGTACGCACACAACCAGATAGATCATATGATGTGAGTGTTACGAGCAAGATACCAATATGATCAAGGTGTTGATCAAGTGGACTACAGCGGAAAATATCCTTAAGTACTTGAGAAAGTTCTAAGGACGTATTTCTCATAAAAGGACATGATGAAGAACTTCGTTGTGAAGTGTTACACTAATGCATGATCATTGTAAATTTTATGAATACACAAAACGATGGCAAGGTAAGCTAGAATCGTTCCAAGAAGAAAACTATGGAGGTTTTTACAACAAAGGCTGAGTATATCATCACTTTAGAAGTAGCAATGGAGGGTGAAAGATCGTGGATGCCGCCTAGGGGGGGTGAATAGGCGCTTCAAAATAATTATGGTTTGGGCTTGAACAAATGCAAAATAAAACAAGCATTTAATTTGTCAAGCACAAAACCTAAAACAACTAGGCTCAACTATGTGCACGAACAACTTATGCTAAGCAAGATAAACAACTAAGTGATAGCAAGATATATAACATGAAACACTATGGCTATCATAAAGTAAAGTGCATAAGTAAAGGGCTCGGGTAAGAGATAACCAAGGCACTCTAAGACGACGATGTATCCCGAAGTTCACACCCTTGCAGATGTTAATCTCCTTCTGGAGCGGTGCGGAGACACAGTGCTCCCCAAAAAAGCCACTAAGGTCATCGTAATCTCCTCACGCCCTCACACAATGCAAGATGTCGTGATTCCACTAAGGGACCCTTGAGGGCGGTCACTGAACCCGTACAAATGGCAACCCTCGAGGACGATCACCGAACTTGTACACTATGGCAACCCTTGGGGCGGTCACCAGAACCCATACAAATTGCTCGCGACAATATCCACAATGAAATTGGAGACCCCAACGCTTGCTCGGAGCTTTTCACCACAATGATTGAGCTTTGAGACACCACCAACCGTCTAGGGCGCCCAAGCACCCAAGAGGAACAATCTCTAGGGTACCAAGAACCCAAGAGTAATAAGCTTCTCAATTTTTCACTTCCATGTATCATCGTGGAGAACTCAAACCGACGCAACTAATCCAATGGCAAGAACACACGAAGTGGTCAAGTTCCTCACTCCCAAATCCCACCAAAGCAACACAAGTTATGGAGGAATATGAGATGAAGAACTAGGAGATCACTAAGAACTCCAAGATCTAGATCCAAGGGGTTCTCCTCACATCGAGGAGAAAGTGATTGGAGGAAACATAGATCTAGATCTCCGAGTGGTCCTCAGTCTAGCCAAGTTGACCAATCGAGTCGTCGAAGAAGATACCGATGTCGATGACAAAGCTTGGTTCTGACGCGTAGATCGCGCGGGTTCAATTTGAATTCCCATCGCACCGCGGCAACTACCCGCAGGGACCTGTACGGGCCACCAATGTTGGTGTTAAATCTGGCATATCTCGAGGTAGGGGTCCAAACCTAAGCATCTCGGAGCGATGGTAACATGGACACATGATTTTACCTAGGTTCGGGATCTCTTGAAGAGATAATACCCTATATCATGCTTTTCATTGTATTGATGTGAGGGATAATACATAGTACATGTATCTACCACGAGATTGTTGTGTACGATTCTAATGATCTGGAATATCATCTATCGACTAGCCTAGCCTCGACTTATATAAGCTATCGGAGGCCTAGGATAACAAGAGTCCTAGTCGGATACGTCGGTGAAGAGGAGTCCCTGTCTTGATCACCAAGTCTTGTGAAATCTTCCTCGTATATGTCATGTGCAGCCTGAAGTGGCCTAATAGTGAACCGCCATGGGGGTCCTCGGCCCGATCCACCTGGTCGGGAGACGACATGGTTAGTACTTGAAAGTGCAACTAATCCCCGGGTGGTTTTGGTAATTCATAACAACATATATCTCATTGAACTAATGTCCATTTAAGATAAATATTTCAGGATGTTCAATGATTGGCATGGCAAGGACTAGAGATGTGGACCCCTCAAAATGCTAAGGAAAAGGATTGGCAAAAGCTCAAGACTCTACATTTTTAAGTGATCCAAGATCACATTGAGTCCATAAGAAAGTCAATACTATTAAAAGGGGATGAGGTGCTGCTTAATGATCTATTTGCTCAAGTGCTTAGTGATATTGCTCCAAATCCCTCAACCACTTTCTCTATCCAGATATTTCCAAACCCAAACTCCAACTCGGCCCCACTGATATTTCCTATCCGGAGCCACCAAGTTCATCTGGACTTAGCAACTGCCAAACCCTAACAAATCGGATCCACTTATATGGCCTTGCCAGCTCTCTGTTGCTTATTGTGATTGTTTCAGTCCCACTGAGAATTGCAATTGGTCCCTGATGACCCACAAGTATAGGGGGTCAATTGTAGCTCTTTTCGAAAAGTAAGAGTGTCGAACCCAACGAGGAGCAGAAGGAAATGACAAGTAGTTTTTAGTAAGGTAGTGTCTGCAAGTGCTGAAATTGTAAGTAGCGGGTAGTTTGTAACAAGCAAGTAACGATAATAGTAACAAGTATGCATCAAGGTAGCCTAATCCTCTTGAGGCAAAGGACAGGCCAAAACGGTCTCTTATAACAAGCAAAGCGTTCTTGAGGGCACACGGGAATTTCATCTAGTCACTTTCATCATATTGGTTTGATTTGTGTTCGCTACTTTGATAATTTTATATGTGGGTGGACCGGTGCTTAGGTGTTGTTCTTACTTGAACAAACCTTCTACTTATGATTAACCCTCCCGCAAGCATCCGCAACTACGAGAAAAGTATTAAGAATAAATTCTAACCATAGCATTAAACTCTAGGATCCAATCGGTCCCTTACGGAATAGTGCATAAACTGGGATTTAAGTTTCTGTCACTCTCGCAACCCACCATCTATTTACTACTCCACAATGCATTCCCTTAGGCCCAAATATGGTGAAGTGTCATGTAGTCGACGTTCACATGACACCACTGAGGGAATCACAACATACATATTATCAAAATATCGAACACATATCAAATTCACATGATTACTTGCAACATGATTTATCCCGTGACCTCAAGAACGAAGGTAACTACTCACAAACAACAAACATGCTCATGATCAGAGGGATATTAATATGCATAATGGATCTGAACATATAATCTTCCACCAAATAAACCATATAGTAATCAACACTACTAGTCACCCCCTAGCAACAATCTATACTTCCGGTAACAAGATTGAATACAAGAGATGAACTAGGGTTTGAGATGAGATGGTGCTGGTGAAGATGTTGATGGAGATTGCCCTCCCCAAGATGGGAGAGTTGTTGTTGATGATGATGACGATGATTTCCCCCTCCGGGAGGAAAGTTCCCCTGGCAGAATCGCTCCGCCGGAGGGCAAAAGTGCTCCTGCCCAAGTTCCGCCTCGAGGCGGTGGTGCTTCTTCCCAAAAGTCCTCCCCTTATTTTTTTTCTAGGTCAAAACCACTTATATACCAGAAGATGGGCACCGGAGATGGGCCGAGGAGGCCACAACCCACCAGGGCGCGCCATGGGGGCCTGGCGCGCTCAGGTGGGTTGTGCCCACCTGGTGGCCCACCTCTGGTGTTTATTGACTCCAATATTTCTTAAATAATCCATAAAAAATCTCCGTAAAGTTTCAGCCCATTTGGAGTTGTGCAGAATAGGTGGCCTGACGTAGCTTTTCCAAGTCCAGATTTCGAGCTGCCGGAATTCTCCCTCTTGGTGTGTTCCTTGCAAATTATGAGAGAAAAGGCATTAGAATTACTCCAAAGAGCATTATTATGGATAAAAACATTATAAATAACAGTAATAAAACATGATGCAAAATGGACGTATCAACTCCCCCAAGCTTAGACCTTGCTTGTCCTCAAGCGAAAACCGAAATTGAAAAACATGTCCACATGCTTTGAGAGATTGATCTTTGATCATAGAAGCATCATGTTGATTATAACAGCAACGACATTAAACATAGGACTTTTATCATAGAACTTTTATCATATACTTCTTATGAATAAGTAATAGTTCATCACACAATCGAAGTATAAAGCAAAAACTCTATTAGAAACCAACAAACTATGTTCTCAGTCAACTTTGCAACTACAATTCATCATCTTTTTAGGAAGGGTCACGTGTTGGAGCCTTTAGGCAAGTCCACATACTCAACCATGCAAACTAAGGCATATCCTAGTGGTGGGTAGGGGCTGATGCCTTCCCACCCACTCAGGTTCAAGGCATGGCACTTGCAATTTGGGCTTATTGCACCAATTATACTGTAGGGGGTTCCCTTACAGTCTTTCTGTCAAAAAACATACTCAACCATCATATAGTGTTCTATGATTGCTAACACTCACCTTGTACCCATGAGCAAAACGTTTCAACTGGACACATAGAAAGATAGGGGCTTATTATTTTGCCTCCCAACATACTCACCTCAAGGGTGATGTCAACAATAATAACTCATACTATCTATATCCAACTGGACATATGTGCCTAGATCTTTCCTCACCACATGATGCTTGCCAAAAGAGAAAAATAAAAAGGAATAGAAGGAAAACTTTGACTCTTTGCATAAAAGTAAATACATAAAAGTAAAAGATAGGCCCTTCACAGAGGGAAGCAGAGGTTGCCATGGGCTTATTTGTTTACATGCTTGATCCCTTAGTGCAAGAGAACGTCACGTTGCATTTCCCCTTAAGATGACAACCTTTATTATGCAGTCTGTAGCTTTTATTCTTTGTCATCCAAGTTCGTACAACGCTCAATTTTCTCTTACACTAAATGATCTCACATATTTTGAAGCAATTTTTATTGCTTTTTTGCACTGATGACAACTTACTTGAGGGATCTTGCTCAATCCCTAGTTAGGTATGGTGGACTCTTGAAGAAGATCTGGGTTTAAGAGTTTTTGGATGCACAAGTAGTATCTCTACTTAGTACAGAATTTTTGACTAGCAAAGATAGGGGGCAAGCATCACATGTTAAAGGATCTATGACAATATGACTTCTATGTGAATATAAACAAACATAAACCATTAAGTTGTCTTCCTTGTCCAACGTCAACAATTTTGGCATATAATATTTTGATGAGGGCTCACAATCACAAAAGATTTCTAGGATAGTATATCTATATGTGAATCTTCTCTTCCTTTATTAATTCTTTCATGAGTTACGCCATTGACTAATGCTATGTTTGTCAATTTCTAATAAAATTTTCTACCTATACTTTTCCTTATGTGGTGCTATCACCTACCATAGGATTAGTATATAATCTTTTCATTATTTATTTCGTTTCTTCATTTATTTCCTTTCTCTTTTTATTTATTCATTTGCAGCATGAAAGTAAAGAAAGCAAAAACTAAAACTACTTCATTATATAACTTGCACATGATTAGAAGGATAGATCACTAAGCAAACTCTCAAAAGAAGAAAGGATCAAACTAAACTTTATTTCATATGAAAGCAAAAGATTGAACTAAGATAAATAAAAGCAAAAAGATAGTGGGATGATACGATACCGGGGCACCTCCCCCAAGCTTGGCGGAAGCCAAGGGGAGTGCCCATACCCGATACTCAATTCTCCTTTTGGTGGTGATGGAGATATCCTATCATTGGAGGAGCTTGAAAAGGCCAGTGTAGATGGGATCTGACAGAAAACAACAAGGAAAAAGAGAACAACGGATTTCTCCGTGATATAGTGATCAACAGATTTGGAAAGTGTATATAGATTTTTTTATCTTGCAGGACAAGTATATGGTAGAAAAACAGAGTACGGGAGGTGTCCCAGGTGGGCACCCTGGCGCGCCCTGGTGTCTTGTGTCCACCATGGTACGCTTCCTAGGAGTTTCTTTATTTCAAAATTTTAAAATATTCCAAAACTGATGAAAAATATTTTTGCAGATTTTTCGGAGTCCGTTTACTTACTGTATCACGTACCTCCTTATTTTCACGATTCTAGAGTGTTCCGGAAGGACTCTTTTATGTGTTCTTCCGGTGTCAAAGTCTGTATAATATTACTTTCAACATTAATAGGCGTACCTCAGATATAATGCTTTATTCGTTGACCATTGACAATCTTCGGGTTAGTGCCTTCGAAATTATTTATTTTGATGGCTCCAGACCGGTAAACCTCCTCGATGACATAGGGGCCTTCCCATTTCGAGAGGAGCTTCCCTGCAAACAAAATCTAAAACAAGAGTTGTACAAAAGAACATATTCTCCAACTTTAAACTCACGTTTTTGGATTCTTTTGTCATGCCATCTTTTAACTTTTTCTTTGAATAACTTTGCATTTTCATAAGCTTGGTTTCTCCATTCATCTAATGAGCTTATATCAAATAACCTCTTTTCACCAGCAAGTTTGAAATCATAATTGAGTTCTTTAATTGCCCAATAAGCTTTATGTTCTAACTCAAGAGGCAAATGACAAGCTTTTCCATAAACCATTTTATAAGGAGACATACCCATAGGATTTTTATATGTTCTTATATAAGCCCAAAGTGCATCATCTAATTTCTTAGACCAATTCTTCCTGGACCTATTGACAGTCTTTTGCAAAATTAATTTTGTTTCTCTATTGCTAAGTTAAACTTGACCACTAGACTGGGGATGATAGGGTGATGCAATTCTATGGTTAACATCATACTTGGCAAGCATTTTACGAAAAGCACCATGAATAAAGTGTGAACCACCATCAGTCATTAAGTATCTAGGGACTCCAAACCTTGGGAAAAGTAACTTCCGTAAGCATTTTAATAGAGGTGTTGTGATCAGCACTACTAGTTGGAATAGCTTCTACCCATTTATTAACATAATCAACAACAGCCAAAATATGTGTATACCCATTAGAGGAAGGAAAAGGTCCCATGTAATCAAATCCCCAAACATCAAAAGGCTCAACAACAAGTGAATAATTCATAGGCATTTCTTGACGCTTACCGATATTACCTATTCTTTGACATTCATCACAAGATGAGACAAACTTACGAGCATCCTTGAAGAGAGTAGGCCAATAAAATCTAGATTGCAATACCTTGTGAGTAGTTCTATCTCCAGCATGATGCCCTCCATAAGCCTCAGAGTGACATTTTTGTAGGATTTGTCCCTCTTCATGCTTAGGTACACAACATCTAATAATACCATCTACTCCTTCTTTATAAAGATGTGGGTCATCCCAAAAGTAATGTCTTAAATCATAGAAGAATTTTTTTCTTTTGTTGATATGTGAATCTAGGTGGCAAATATTTAGCAACAATGTAATTAGCATAGTCAGCATACCAAGGAGTACCATTAGCAACATTTATTGCGGCTAATTGCTCATCAGGAAAACTATCATCAATAGGAAGTGGGTCATCAAGCACATTTTCAAGCCTAGACAAATTATCAGCTACGGGGTTCTCAACTCCTTTTCTATCAATGATATGTAAATCAAATTCTTGTAACAAGAGAACCCAACGAATAAGTCTAGGTTTAGCATCTTTCTTTTCCATAAGATATTTAATAGCAGCATGGTCTGTGTGAACAGTTACTTTGGAATAAAAAATATAAGGTCTAAATTTATCACAAGCAAACACCATTGCTAAGAATTCTTTTTCAGTAGTAGCATAATTCCTTTGAGCACTTGTAACATCCCAAAATTCTAAATTTTGGAATGTTATATTAAATAAATAGTTTTGATTGTTTGTTTGATTGTTGTGTAAATGATTGGGTGAAATTGAGTGCAATTTGAAACTTTTTGAAAGTTGAATGAGAGGGAATAAAAGGACTTTCCCAAAAGTGTTCCCATCTGAAATGATTTGAAACCTCATTTGAAAGTAATGCAAACTTCATGCCACTCAACAACTTTCAAGAGAGGAGATGAAATGACTTCTCCAAAGTTTAAATGAAAGAGAGTGGGGAGTTAAACCACTTTGAAATTCCATTTGGAATCCTTCCCATTTGAATAGTTTCAAATTCCTCTGACCCATTGCAAAATAAAGAGAGGAGTAATATGACACTCCAAACCAGGGGCAAATTTGAAATATATTTGAATGAGGAAAAACAAAAAAGATTTGGAAGTGGTTTGAATTTCAATTTCAAGACCATTTAGGAGTTATTTGACTTTTAGTCAAATTATTTTTCTCCTAAAATTAAATAAATGGAAATAAGGTTAAAATGATTCCCTTCAATGGAAAATTAGGAGAAAATAATTTTGAAATCATTTTGGTATTTTAAAAATGTTTTTATTGGGTTTTATTGCAACAATGGCATTGTTTGCTTTATTCGAATTTTGGTGGCTTTTATTTGTACATGAAAATATGTGCATGTTTTAGGATTTAGTTTTCTGAAAATTTTGGTATATAATATGTCTATATAAAAGTCTTATTGTTTTTCCTTTATTTATTTTTCTTGTCTGTGCTTATTCCAAAAAAAATGGCCAAAGCCCTCTGTTGCCAACCGGCCCGACTCTCTCTCTCTCCCCCTCCCTCCCAAAGGCCCAGCTGGCATAGCCGCACGCCCGAACCGGCTTCCCATCGGTCGCCCGCACCTCTCCCTCGCTCTAGCACTCGCTGACAGCGGACCCCACACCTTCTTCCTCCTCCCGCAAGAATCTCCACAAATCTTGCATGCACAAGGTTTCTTCATAACCTTTCCATAAGGCTTCAACTTCTGGGACACAAGCCGAGACTTTGGCAAAGTCAACTTAAATTCTTTCCAAGTGGTTACTCCTTGCCATCCATTCATGGTTTGGTACATCCTCCACCAAGTAGCAGCACCTCTTTCAAAGCACAGAAGAGCATGTTGGGTCATATCATGTCCAACTATAGGGTTATTCTCCATGTGATCCTCCATGTTCTGAATCCATCGGTCTGTCTCCAATTGACTCATCGGTCCCGAAAATACAAGCTCATCTCCATTCATCCTCTATTAGGTCCATGGGTTTTGGGGTGAGATAAGAGAGAGAGGGAGAGGGATGCACACAATACAAACAATGGTTTTGAAAAGACAGATTTTTATTGTGGCTGTCGGAAAACAACAATTAAATGACAGCTCACAATCATCACATCTAACGTGAGTATATAACAAGGGTTTGGTCTTCTAATGGTCAACATTGCCAAACTCTTCAAGTCTTTTTCATGTCTCCAATGGCTTCTTCCGACCATACTTGTCTTTCTCAAGTTCTTTTGCCAGATCATCTCTATTGACGCAAAGTCTATCGTGGCGTCCTTTAATATTTCTGGAGTTGCATTCCAAACTTCTAGGTTTCAACATCCTTGGCATGAACCATGTCCTACTGTCCTTTAGTTCCTGACGAATCTCCGGTATCTCGAGGTTCTGCTCCTCCAGCTTGGCTACTTCAACTTCTGGGTCCTAAGTTCTTCACGAAATGCTTTCTCGTCAAATACAACTTCCTGCATGTCCATCTTAATTTCTTGATGTAACACTCCAGATCCTGGTGATACACCATCTAAAGTTAAAACTTCATCTCTTGCTGATAGATGCTCCATCAGCCTTCTACCATCCAATCCTTCCATGCATATGCATGCTTAACTCCGCACGGTGACAATAGCATAAGCGGGCGATAACCTCATGGATAGCCGTGTTTCTGCTCTTGTCATTTC
This sequence comes from Triticum urartu, assembly GCF_056163025.1. NCBI lineage: Eukaryota > Viridiplantae > Streptophyta > Magnoliopsida > Poales > Poaceae > Triticum > Triticum urartu. The sequence continues at coordinate 403,216,932 of NC_141876.1, forward strand.
CATGAGCTATCTCTCCATAGTTGATATCTCCTGCATTAGGGTTTTCCTTGACAAAACTTCGAGTTCTCATACTCCTTGTTTCAGTCTTTCTCCGATACACCTTGATCTCGGGTATTGACAATTTCCATAGTCTGCCAGGTTCCATAAGGGTAGCCTTCCTAGGTCATACAAATCTGGGAATTCTTCAGAGCCTTCAATTCTCCTAGTCTTCAGAGTCTTCAACAGCTGTAGTTTCCATTATCATAATGTATGGTAAAATCCTCTTCATTCCGAATGGTCTTACTAGTCTGATATCCTGTACTTCTTGGAGTGTTCTCATCAGTCGAATCTTCGTGGTCAAAAGGGAAAAGGGGTATGGTCTCACTAAAAAAGGAATTTTTGAATAAGCTCAGAAGAGAAGAGAGGTAAAAGATCTTTTTGAAATGGAAAGTTGTAGACAAAAATCTTTGCTATGGGCTTGCCAGTTTCTAGGGTCACGTCCTACAGTCAACATGTGCTCTGATACCATCTTGTAGCGACCTGACCCGAATGGATCAAGTCTCTGTGCTTAAGTGTCATCCCTGGATCGGTATGCTGACACACACAGTACTCGAAGGATTTATAACAGAGGTAAATCACATGTATAAAGTAACGTAAATACTATTACCTCAATCCATATAGCGGAAGCAACAAGGTTGTGGATTCCCATCAACACCAACGGCAAAGTTGAGTGTAGAAATCGTAACCCTAACGTATCACTTACTCGTCGTAAGATAATCCTGCAACATGAGACGTTGCAGCCCGAAACGGGTCAGTACATTGAATGTACTGGCAAATTCACACCATAGAGAAAATGATGAATAAGACTATCACTACATGCATATTTGGCTGGTGGAAAAGCTCTATGGTTATAAGGTTTTTGCGTAAAGCCAATTTTTCCCTACTTCAAAGGAATACATTTTAATTTACTATCATGGTGGTTGTTGAACATTGAGAATGGTTGACAGCATTCTCAATCCCAATTAAGTAACATCATTAAACCCAACAATATTTATTTAAAGTAACGTGACGAGATCAACAGGATAATCCAAGAACTAGATACTCAAGATGTCCATAACCGGGGACACGGCTAATCATGATTAGTTTATACACTCTGCAGAGGTTTGCGCACTTTTCCCCACAAGACTCGATCGCCTCCATTTGGTTTCTCACACTACATGGTGTTTGAGAAACGGATGACCGAGACATAGCCTTTCAGAAGCGCTAGCACCTTACGATCAGGTAGACCGGTACACCTACATCCCCTACATCTGCTAGTCTACCACTGTAAGAGTTCGCACAACTTAGTCAACTATGCCAGAGCCCATAATGGCTTGTGGCTGCACACGGAAGTTTCTAGCATGAAAGATCTTATGATCCCTTTGAGCCTGGGTGGCGGTCCAAAATAAAAACAGGCAAGTCCTGATAGACATCAGGTGCCTCAATCCACCCAGATGTGTGTTTAAGTTGCCACCTTAGATAAACCATTAAAATTATCAACTCACATCTGTCATGGATATCACTCACCCAATCCACGTCTACTAGCATAGCATGGCATAAGAGCAAACGTAGAAGTAACTCCCAAAGGTTTCATAATAATACAGGTGATAGGTACTACCTCATCTACTTCCCATCCCACAATTTAATTAGATCCTAATCATGCAATGTGAGAGGATTGATCTAATGCAATAAAACATGGGTGGTAGAAAAGGTATGATCAAAGTGTTACTTGCCTGCAATGTTGATGAAGATGATGCGCACTCAAAACTCTTGATAGTTCTACTCGTCACACTCCGGTTAATCTATCGTAAGCAAGCAATAGTAACCACACATAAGCAATCACTCAAAAGATCAGAAAGATCGAAGAAGTCGATTCGGAAAACATCAAAACCAAGCAAATAGCTCTTGCAACATAAAACAATTTCTAACAGTACCAAAATTATGTGAATTTGGCCTTATCAGAAAATTTAGGTCAAGAGCTTCGATTTGCAAAAAGAATCAACTCAAACGGAGCTACGGATAAAAAGATATGATCAAAAGAAGTTTGAATTCAAATCTGATTTAATTCAAATTTTAAAATTTTCAAAACATGTTTGGGTTGGATTACTGGATAGAGGACATCATAACGAAGAAGTGGGCGTTGGTTTCGTTGGATTTGGATAAACGAGTAAAAAGTTGTGCTCGTTTGAAGTATAGGGACTATTCTGTAAATAAAGTATTCACAACTAGGTCCCTGGCCGAAAATAACAGAAAAAGAAAAAGACTAAAAGGCGGACGTTCACTTATAAGGTCTAAACAGTGGACGTTCGCTGTTTAATAAAACCAAAAAAACAGATCTAGTCTAGGTTTTTTTTAAAAACAAACTTAAAAGAAAACCGGATCGGACCGGGTTTATACCGGTTGGCAGCGGTTTTCGTCGAAGAACCGGCGACGGCGGTTACTCCGGCGAGATGGCGCGGGGCTCCGGCGAGGGCTTCGCGCTCCGACGCGGCGGCGAGGTGGGGCGGTGGCTGCGCGGCGCGGGAAGGCGGCGCGGGGCAGCGGAGCGAGCGGCGGCGGCGCAAGGCGGGAGGCGGCAGTGGCGGTGCGGCAGAGGACCGGCGGAGGCGGCGCGGCAACAGCAGCAAGGGGCAGCGGCGAAGCCCGACGAGGGGCGGCGGTTGAGGGGAGGAGGAGGAGAAGAGGGCGGCGGGGCAGCGCATTTATACAGGGGCCGGGGCGGCTCCTGTCTTGGGGAAAGGGCAGCCGGCGCCGTGGGTGCGGCGGACTCCGGCGGGAGTCCCGCACCGGCACGCGAGGAGGGAGGCGACGCGGGCGTCGGGCTGGGCCATGGCCTGGCTGGGAGCTGGGCTGGCCCAGTCGGGGAAACGTTTTTTTTTAGATTTTTCCAAACAGCAGAAACATAAATAAAACAAAATAAATAAAAATTTCCTATAGGCATATAATATATCAAAATTTTCAGAAAAAGAATATCTACAACGTGAACATTATTCTAGCATTAAATAAAATTTACACAAATTCAGATAAATCAAAGAGTGCTACTGGTCTATTAAAATCCAACTAAAATCATTTTAAAAATACCAAAATGATTTCAAATTAATTTTCCTCCAATTTTCTAGTGTAGGGAATCATGTTACCCTATTTTCCATGTATTTTATTTTTGGAGAAAAATAATTTGAATAAAACTCAAATAACTCCAAATGGAAAATAAATTCAAAAGAACTTTGAATTTAATTCTTTGAAACTCCCAACTCATATTTCATATAATTTGAAGAAGTCATTTTATCTTCTCTCGTGAAAATCATTGAGTTGCTTAAAGTTTCTGAATTGGAAATATTTTCCAATTGAAATTCAAATATTTTTTTCAAACACCCTTCTCATTTTAAATGGAAGAAGTCATGTCATCTTCTCTCAAGGGTTTTGTGTTGAAAAGAATTTGAATTCGTGGAGAGCATAAAATGCAAAAATGAAAGTTTGGGAAAGTCCTTTTATTCCCTCTCATTTAACTTTCAAAGGTTTCGAATTTCACTCACTGTCACTCAATCAATCAAACAGTCAATCAAATCTATCTATTTATTATAATATTCCAAAATTTAGAATTTTTGGATGTTACACCATTGTCCGGTTATTTCTTCCTCCCTCTCAATTCTGCACCTCTCTGATCCTTCTTCTTGCGCAGACATGCACCGAAGAAGCCTCCCCGACGACCATCGGATTTCACCGGAGCCGCCCGTCGCTCCAGCCACTTGCTGCCGTCACCACAGGAGGCTCCCGACCCCGCCGATGACACCATTGCCATCACCTCACCGCTCTGGATCCCGTAGGCCACCCCGTTCAAGCCGACGCGCACGCTGTCGTCTTCCCCATGCCGACCACCGGAGCCGAAGCCCGTCGAGCTCGCCCCACTCGCGTCGAACCTCCCCGAGCTTGAACACCACCACCACCGAAACCGTCTCGCTCCGCCTCATGTGTCCGTCACCTCCGCCGCCACCCTCAGCCGCTGGAGCACCGCCGGCGACCACGCCCGACGCCCTCGTCGACATCCACCACCGTTGTAAGTCCGGCCGCCCTCCCTCTGTCCGATCTAAAATAGACGACCTAGATTAGAAGTAGTGTAGGGGTATGTTTTTAGTTTATAGATCGGTTTATTTCTGGTTAAGTCAAACCGGTTCGGCCGAACGACTTTCTGTTATTAATCGCACGTGCAGGTTTTTGATATGTTTCGGCCGGGCACAGTTTAGTTACCGAACGCCCACTAGCAGTAGGCCACGTAGCACGTGCCTGTTTTGATTTTTATTTCGTTTCTGTTTTGAAAACAGAATAGTTCTGTTTTTAGAAAATCAATATCTTTTAGGTTTTAAGTCCAACTGGAGTGATTCTTTTTGCATTAGATTCAAAATTTCTTGAAGTTTCTGTTTGTGCCATTAGTTTTCAAATTTATGTATTTTAAATTCGAATTATTTCAAATATGCTTCAAACACTATTTTGGCTCTAGTTTGACTTCTAGAATATAGTTTAAGTTGACCACCTAGTTTCACATACCAGCAAAAGAAAAAGTTCTTATATGATTTGAGGCATTACTTTTGGGATGACCCACATCTTTATAAAGAAGGAGTAGATGGTGTTATTAGATGTTGTGTACCTGAGCATGAACAGGAACAGATCCTATGCAAGTGTCACTCCGAAGCTTATGGAGGACACCATGCTAGAGATAGAATTGCACATAAGGTATGGCAATCTGGTTTTTATTGGCCTACTCTCTTCAAGAATGCCCGTAAGTTTGTCTTATCTTGTGATGAATGTCAAAGAATTGGTAATATTAGTAGACATCAAGAAATGCCTATGAATTATTCACTCGTTATTGAACCATTTGATGTTTGGGTCTTTGACTATATGGGACCTTTTCCTTCCTCTAATGGATATACACATATTTTAGTTGTTGTTGATTACGTTACTAAGTGGGTAGAAGCTATTCCAACTAGTAGTGCTGATCATAACACTTCTATTAAAATGCTTAAAGAAGTTATTTTTCCAAGATTTGGAGTCCCTAGATATTTAATGACTGATGGTGGTTCACATTTTATTCATGGTGCTTTCCATAAAATGCTTGCTAAATATGATGTTAATCATAGAATTGCATCTCCTTATCACCCACAGTCTAGTGGTCAAGTAGAATTGAGTAATAGAGAGCTCAAATTAATTTTGCAAAAGACTGTTAAGAGATCTAGAAAGAATTGGTCCAAGAAACTTGATGATGCATTATGGGCCTATAGAACTGCATATAAAAATCCTATGGGTATGTCTTCGTATAAAATGGTTTATGGAAAAGCATGGCACTTACCTCTCGAACTAGAACACAAGGCATATTGGGCTATTAAAGAACTCAATTATGATTTCAAACTTGCTGGTGAGAAGAGGTTATTTGATATTAGCTCACTTGATGAATGGAGAACCCAAGCCTATGAAAATGCCAAGTTGTTTAAAGAAAAAGTTAAAAGATGGCATGACAAAAGAATACAAAAGCGTGAGTTTAAAGTAGGTGATTATGTATTGCTATACAACTCTTGTTTAAGATTTTTTGCAGGAAAACTTCTCTTTAAATGGGAAGGTCCTTATGTTATCGAGGAGGTCTATCGTTCCGGTGCCATAAAAATCAACAACTTTGAAAGCACAAATCCGAAGGTGGTGAACTGTCAAAGAATCAAACATTATATCTCAGGTAATCCCATAAATGTTGAAACCAATGTTATTGAAACCGTAACCCCGGAGGAATACATAAGTGACACCTTCCGGAACGTTTCAGACTCCGAAAAGGAATAGGTATGTGGTACGGTAAGTAAACCGACTCCAAAACAGTTTTTAAGGCAATATTTCTCTATTTTGGAATATTTAGAAAAATAGAAAAACTAGAAGCAGTCCGGGAAGGACACGAGGGCTCCACGAGGGTGGAGGGCGCGCCCTACCCCCCTGGGCGCGCCCCTACCTCGTGGGCACCTCGTGTGCTCTCCGGACTCCATTTTCGTACACGATACGTATTTTGGTCGGTAAAAATTCATTATATAATCTCCCGGGGGTTTTGACTCCCGTATCACGCAAAATCTCCTGTTTTTGTTTCGAGCTGTTTTTCTGACAGATCCAGGTCATCATGTCGTCTTCAAGCGCCCCCAAGGACCAGTTCTTCGAGAAGGTCATCAACCCCTACCTCGCAGAAGTGCTGCAACACCCTCAAACCATTGAGATGCGTGAGGGGTTGTTGCACATCCGCGATGCTGAGGTTCCAAGGAAGACCGGAAGCATGGAGGCAAGGCTCGAGGCATTGGAGCAAGAAGTTTTCAAGTGCCAGGAGATGGTGGAGCGTGGACTCGATTCCAATCACATTATGATCATGGAGTTCACCAACAACCACAAGCTGGATGTCAAGGACATTGGGGAGGCCATCTTCAAACTTCATGAGAAAAACGAGCACCTCCAAGCCCAGATCTATGACCTGCAAAATCAAAACTGTGAGTATGAATATAGATTCAAGAGGATGAGTTTGGCTACAGATTTGAGGTTTCAGGAGACTTGATCATCCTTCTATGATGGTGAGCCCATGTCGTGGAAGAAGGACGACAAGCCTACGCCATCAACAAAATCACCACCGTCTCCACCAACAAAGAAGAATTGAGTATCTGGTATGGGCACTCTCCTTGGCAACTGCCAAGCTTGGGGGAGTGCCCCGGTATCATATCACCATCACTTTTATCTTCACCGTTTTTCTCAGTTCGATCCTTTTGGTAATATCTTGATCTAGTAGAATAAAAGTTCTTAGTATGATCTAGTTGTGAGTTTTGCTTTATAATCCTTCTATGTAATTGAGTCCGTGAGCTATACAATAAAGATTAGTGTTGAGTCAAGGGCTTGATTATTTTGCCATGATCCTAAGTGAATAAAAGAAAAGAGAAATAAGAAAAAGAAACAAAGAGATCATGTGGATCTTATGGAGAGTAATGAGCTCACATAGAAAAGTATGATGAATAAAAGTTGTTGAAAGTTGACAAACATAGTTTTGGTCATCATTGCAATTAATAGGAAGTAATAAAGAAAGAGAGGTCTTCACATATAAATAACTATCTTGGACATCTTTTATGATTGTGAGCACTCATTAAAATATGACATGCTAAAAGAGTTGACGTTGGACAAGGAACACAACATAATGGGTTATGTTTTCTTACATCTGAGATAAATTATATTGTCATGGATCATCCAACATGGTTGAGCTTGCCTTTCCCCCTCGTGCTAGCCAAATTCATCGCACCAAGTAGAGATACTACTTGTGCTTCCAAATACCCTTAAACCAGTTTTGCCATCAGAGTCCACCATACCTACCTATGGATTGAGTACGATCCTCTAAGTAAGTTGCCATCGGTGCAAGCAATAAAAATTGCTCTCTAAATATGTATGACTTATTAGTGTGGGAGAAAATAAGCTTTATACAATCGTGTGATATGGAAGAAATAAAGGCGACAGACTGCATAATAAAGGTCCATATCACAAGTGGCAATATAAAGTGATGTTCCTTTGCATTAAGATTTTGTGCATCCAACCAAAAAAGCGCATGACAACCGCTGCTTCCCTCTGCGAAGGGCCTATCTTTTACTTTCACTTCCTACCTTGCATAAGAGTCATGGTGATATTCACCCTTCCTTTTTACATTTTATCCTTTGGCAAGCACGATATGTTGGAAAGATCCTGGTATATATGGCTAATTGGATGTGATTTTTCATGAACTATTATTGTTGACATTACCCTTGAGGTAAAACGTTGGGAGGCAAAACTATAAGCCCCTATCTTTCTCTGTGTCTGATTATAACTCCATACCCATAAGTATTGCGTGAGTGTCAGCGATTGTGAAAGATTATATGATAGTTGAGTATGTGAACTTTCTGAAAAGCTCTTATACATTGACTCTTTCCTATGTTATGATAAATTGCAATTGCTCCAATGACTGAGATTATAGTTTGTTAGTTTTCAATGAAGTTCACGATTCATACTTGAAATTGTGATTGAATTATATGACAAGAATTATATAAGTTGCCGTTCTAAGAATGATCATGATGCCCTCATGTCCGTATTTTATTTTTATCGACACCTCTATCTCTAAACATGTGGACATATTTTTCGATTTCGGCTTTCGCTTGAGGACAAGCGAGGTCTAAGCTTGGGGGAGTTGATACGTCCATTTTGCATCATGCCTTTATATCAATATTTATTGCATTATGGGCTGTCATTACACATTATGTCACAATACTTATGCCTATTCTCTCTTATTTTACAAGGTTTACATAAAGAGTGAGAATGCCGACAGCTGGGATTCTGGGATGGAAAAGGAGCAAATATTAGAGGCCTATTCTGCACAGCTCCAAAAGTCCTGAAACTTCACAGAAGATGTTTTCAGAATATATAAAAAATACTCAGCGGAAGAGATTCACCAGGGGGCCACACCCTGCCCATGAGGGTGGGGGCGCGCCCTACCCCCTGGGTGCGCCCCCTACCTCGTGGGCCCCCTGGTGGCCCTCCGATGGCCATCTTTTGCTATATGAAGTCTTACGATGGGAAAAAATAATAAGCCATCTTCTCGGACAAAACTCTGCCGCCACGAGGCGGAACCTTGGCGGAACCAATCTAGGGCTCTGGCAGAGCTGTTCTGTTGGGGAAACTTCCCTCCCGGAGGGGGAAATCATCGCCATCGTCATCACCAATGCTCCTCTCATCGGGAGAGGGCAATCTCCATCAACATCTTCATCAGCACCATCTCCTCTCAAAACCCTAGTTCATCTCTTGTATCCAATTCTTGTGTCCAAGTCCGGGATTGGTGCTAGTAGGTTGCTGGTAGTGTTAATTACTCCTTGTAGTTGATGCTAGTTGGTTTAATTGGTGGAAGATCATATGTTCAGATCCTATACGCATATTAATACCCCTCTGATTATGAACATGTTTATGCTTTGTGAGTAGTTACATTTGTTCCTGAGGACATGGGAGAAGTCTTGCTATTAGTAGTCATGTGAATTTGGTATTCATTCGATATTTTGATGAGATGTATGTTGTCTCTCCTCTAGTGGTGTTATGTGAACGTCGACTACATGACACTTCACCATTATTTGGGCCTAGAGAGGAAGGCATTGGGAAGTAATAAGTAGATGATGGGTTGCTAGAGTGACAGAAGCTTAAACCCTAGTTTATGCATTGCTTCATAAGGGGCTGATTTGGATCCATATGTTTCAAGCTATGGTTAGGTTTACCTTAATACTTTTGTTGTAGTTGCGGATGCTTGCAATAGAGGTTAATCATAAGTGGGATGCTTGTCCAAGTAAGGGCAGTACCCAAGCACCGGTCCACTCACATACCAAATTATCAAAGTACCGAACGCGAATCATATGAACGTGATGAAAACTAGCTTGACGATATTCCCATGTGTCCTCGGGGGCGCTTTTTTCTATATAAGAGTTTGTTCAGGCTTGTCCTTTTCTACAAAAAGGATTGGGCCACCTTGTTGCACTTTATTTACTTTTGTTACTTGTTGCTCGTTACAAATTATCCTATGACAAAACTATCTGTTACCACTTATTTCAGAACTTGCAGAGAATACCTTGCTACATTTCCTTCTGCTCCTCGTTGGGTTCGACACTCTTACTTATCGAAAGGACTACGATAGATCCCCTATACTTGTGGGTCATCACAGGGCGTTCCCCGAAGGTAGGCCCTCTGTCGGGGAGGTGCTGGTGAGCCTTCCCCCGGCAAAGGACCCATGGTCTCCGAGGGCGCCGCTGGCGTCCCCTTTGCCCCTTGGCTTCGTCCTGGTTTCCGGTCGCACCAACGGTGGTCGAGGGCGGCGCAAGGCGGGGCCCTCGTCCGGCGATATGAAGTAAGGCTCGCGTCTGTGAAGATCTCCGCTCATGACACTCTCACGTAATAATGAGTGGGGCTGTACACGCCCCGGAGTCTCAGGAGTGCCGCCCTCGGGCCTCGGGGGCTCCCTCCCACGTCCAAGTGGCAACACTTAGCTCCGCGCTGGTGAGAAGACAAGAAGACTAGACTAGGTGCCAGAGGCGACCATTTGCTTTTAACCTCTTTTCTGTAGCCCTGTTTCTGGCTTTGGATTTAAGTTGAAGTTGAATTTTCATTGGTATGCGCGGGGGGTGACTTTTCTCGTTCGTTCGATTTCTTGCCATATGGTTCCTTGCCCTGACTCGGAGTTCGCACCTGCTGCCTCCCCTCGCGAGCCCCTCGTGAGCGGGGGCTGGGCGCAGCACACGCGCACTGCGCACACGCCCTTCCATGGCTGGCGCTTGCTCCTCGCGAGGCCCTCTCGGGCGGATCGGTAGGCCCCTCAGAAGCTCATGACCTCACAAGCCGGTCGGGAACTCGCCCTGACCAAGGTAAACTGCAGCAGTAAGTTCGCGGCGGGACTCGCTGGCACCAAAAACACACACCTTCGGCTTGGCCCAAGGAATAGAAGCAATAATCTGTTTAGATGAGGGGCTCCCCCTCCCAAAATGCTCTTACAACTTTCAGGGCCGTGCCCAAGCTTTCACATGCAGGGTCAATGACAAGGAAGCACGGGCTCAATCGGACATATCGCTCGCCGCGTCCTACGGGTTGCCCTCAAACGCGTCGCTGGCGTCGCCGTCACCATCGCTGGCATCACCATCACCATCGCCGGCATCACCGTCACCATTTCCGGCGCCGTCCTCACCACTGTCTACCACGTCGCCTTCATCCGTAGTGACCACCACCACGTCTTCCTCGGAGGTGAAGACCCTGACTAGAGCATCCACATTGTCCTCCACCCAGCGCGCCAGGTCACCCTAGATGGCCTCAGGCACAGGGGCAATGGCGACATTGAAGTCGAAGTTGGGGCAGGAGTTCTGGAGGTGGCTGAAGACACGGGAGAACGCGTGCTTGAGCAGGCCGCGGCTCCTCTCCTTAGCAAGCATGCGAGCCCTCTCGGATCGATTCTCCAGGCGTGTCACCACGTCGGTGAAGAAAAGGAGGTGATTGGCGTAGTCGTTCGAGTGGGCATGAGGTGCATCTTCGTCGCAGATGGAGCCCAACGCCGTGTTGGCTCTGATCCTAAGGCTTTGGAGCATGGGAGCGTGCTCGCACTCCAGCGTCCACCGCCGGAGCGCTTCATCCCTGCTCTGCTGTGCGGAGGACTCGGCGCTAGCGACTCACTGCTGAAGGGAAAGCAAATTGGCACGAGCGGAAGCCAGCTCAGCTTGCACTGAGGTTAGGGCGGCTGCAGCGGATTTCTCGTGATGTTCCTCCTCAGCCAACCCTGACCCGAGGGCATTAGTCCTACCCACAGCTTCGGCTTCCACGAGCTTCAACTTCAGGTCGTACCCGCCCACAAGATCCGCGTGAGCATCGGCCACCCGGCGATCGACCTCCTCCTGAGCCCTGGCCTCGTGTGCACCGACGGCATCCTTCGCTTGGGCGACTTGGCGCTCCCTCGTCTCCAACCGCTCAAGCTCAAGGCTGCGCTCCGTGGTTTCCAGCGCCAGCACTTCCTCGCGCTTCAGGACCTCTTGCTCCTCGGCAGGCGTCCCCTTCATCGACGCTAGGGCGGCCTTGCATGCCTCCACTTTGCGCTCTAGGCCTGGAGCTCCCACACGCGGTTCTCTGTGATCTCGCGGCGGTGATCGGCTTCCCGGGCCTCTTCCAAGGCTCGAGCACAGGCCTCACGCGAGGTCGCAAGAGATGCCTCATCCTTCGCATTATCAAGCTCGCGCTGGTGGTGCCCGCGGTTGATGGCCACCTTCAGTTTGTGCCGCTCCTCCATCAGCCAAAGACCCTCGGCCTCAAGGCACGCGTCTACATCCGCGAGCTCTCCCCAAGCCGGCTCATCGCGCCCATCGCCTCCCGAAAGAGCTCGTGGCAGACGACACTCCATTCGTGCGCAAACTTGAGCGCGTGGCCGATTCCGTCCTCCACTGCGGGGGCCGCCACCGGGATCCGAAGCGGCTCGCTCCCTTTCCACAAGGGGCTGGGGGCTGGCGCCCCCCGGTCGCCGGCTGGGCTTTGGCAAGAGCCCGGTTGGGTTGAGGCTCGCTACTCGGAGAAGGAACCAAGACCGAAGCCATCCAACCGCCGTCTACGACCAGGGGACGAGCCCTTGGCACGCTCGTCGCACCCTCGACGAGGCCATGAAGCAGAGGTGGCAGGAGCACGGGCTCGAGGCGCCAAGCTAGCATGTCCGCCTCTCCGGCCGACCTCGCGCCAGGGGCAGCATGCTGGCCTGGGACGCTCAAGGCCAGCGGGAGATTCGAGGCTGGAGGAGGTTGCTCCCCGGGAGGCTTCACGGCCTTAGCAGATGGGATCCTAAAGAGCCATCGTCAGGAAGGGAAGCAACACTCGAAAAATTACAAAGATAAGGTACTTACTCATCTATGGCGATGTAGTTCCTCTGTTTCAATGGCTGGAAGGCGCCGCTGCAGCAGCTTGGGGACCCATTCCTTTTGCGGAGCGCATCGAAGTCTACACGGAGCCGGCCGAAGCGTTGGATGTGGCGACCAGTGCAGGGCACGGCTGGTGAAGCGCCCGAGGAGGTGACCTCAGGGGTGCCAAGCTGGGGAGAGCCATCGAGTTCCGCCTTGCGATGGCCTCCAGAGGCCTCGGGAGCTTCAACCTCAGGAGTAGCGGATTGTGTCGTCCCCTCAACTACCACTGCGGAGCAAGAGTTACGGGCTCTCGAAGATGATGCCTCAGGAACCGCGAGCGGCTTCAACACCTCGGCACACGCGTCTCTGGCCTCCGGTGGTGCTTACCCCCCTGCATCCACTCTTGGGGCAAGTTTAGTGCCGGCGACAAGTAGGGAAACCACGGTGACAGGGTTCTCGCAGGACCCTTCAAGGCCGACCGGATGCAGCCCCCATTCGTTGAAGCTGGTGGCGAGTGCAAGGCGGACCTTGTCCATGGCCTCCTCATTGAGCACCCGCGATCGGCCGATGGCGGGCTCGACGGCCAAAGGCGGGTTGGCTTAGGATAGGGGCTTCTTCCCTTTCTCCGTCTGGTTCGGCGCCATGGCGATGGAGAGGACTGAGCTCAGGTCGGATTGAGAGAGGAAGCTGAGGTTCGAAGAAGCGGAGGAGTCGGGGAGTGCGTTGCCAGCAATGGGGAGATAACTAAGTAGGACACCGTGGCCTCCTAGCCAGCCGGATATCAAGGCTGTGTGGGGAAGCGGGGCCACCCACGTCCAATCGATCGCCACGCGTCGAGCGGGGCCGCAGACTATTGGGGCCCGCGGCGCTCCACACGTGCCCTTTGGCTTCGCCTCGAAGCCAAGCCCGAGCGCGCCTTGGGCCCGGGGGCTACTGTCGGTGTTCTAGGAACGGGGGTCCCCAGACTTGCCTGCCTGCGGCCCGTGGTGTGGCTCCACGAGCGGCCCGTATGGCCCATCTTCACCAGCAAACACTAAAGACCCTCGCGAGGGGCCAAGCCTCACGAGGCGGACGACACAAGACCTCCTCAGGGGCGGCCTCACCAGGCTGGCTCACGAGGGGCGGAGAGATCAAGGCAAGGGACACCTCGCAAGGTTCCTGTGATGCAAGCCATGACGACCGGAGCCAGGCGGGCGCTAGGCGGGTGCCAGCGTGCTCAGTGTCCTCGTTTCCTCTTTGGTGCTAAAGAGGTAGGCGCAAACGAGGAGTCCTGAGGCATCATGCAAAGGTTTCCATATCGGTGCAACAAGACCAAGACCAGTAGGACAACAGGATAGAGGTCACCATGGAGCCCAAGATGGCGTCACCACTAGAGCCTTTGGCAGGCGAAGACTACTTTTGTCAGGATAGCTTGTACTAGTTGCCCCCCTTTAAATTGGCCATTGTGGGATCCCTTCCCGCCTAATATTTGGGAAGAGGACCCGAGCCTCTATATATAGGACTAGCCACCACCATAGAAAGGGATCGGCTCATCTAGAGAGAGAGAATCCTCAACCACACAAGCTCACCAAGCACAAGAACAGCTCTCCTCAGGAGGCTGTTCTTCCATTGTAACTATTCATCCTCAGCCCAAGAGGCAATCCACCACACCACACTGGAGTAGGGTATTACACCACAACGGTGGCCCGAACCAGTATAAATCTTGTGTCTCGTGTTCTTTGGGTTTGTCGAGCTAGGCCGTGAGATCATGGTTTATGCGAGCTAGAGAGGGGGAGAGATCCTTGTGCGCACCCCAGTGTTTGAACCTCAAGGGTTTTGCCGAAACCCAAAATCCGACAGACTGGTAACTTCCGGACGTCCAGAGCTTGTCTATGCGCAACAGCTTAGGCCTTGGCCCATGTATCCCTCTCTCTCCCCCTAGACTATAAATACCCCTTCACTTGGGCGAACTAGGGTTAGCAAAGTATATTGATATATTCTAGAGAGAGGTTTGCTCATCTACCCCTCCTCTTGGAGATCAAGAGCTCTTAGGAGAATATCCCCAAGTGGATATCAAGACCTCCCCTGTGGAGAAGACTATCATCAAGACCTCATCTCCTTTGGATTTGGGAAGAACCTTACCTTTGTGCTATTTTCCCTTGATGTTCATGTTATGCTTGTGGATCGCAGCTATGCTATTCTAGTGGATGTGTGATTTGGGTTTATTTGAGTGATTCCTCTTGTTATTCTTGTTGGTTTCCCCCTTCCCCCCTCCAAGTGTGAAAAGATCACCAAATTAGGGTTTGACTCGCAGCGTCAACGAGCGCAACTGTAGCGTGCGCGAAGAAGAAGAGGCACTCCGCCAAGTGCGACAAGAGGAGGCCGCACATCTTGAGGAGCACCATGAAAGGAGGAACCGGGCAAGAATGCCTCGCCCTCAACATCAAGCGGAGCAGGAGGTTGAAGACCCACCTCCAAGTCAAGAGCGACATCGCCCTCACAACAATCACAATGAGGAGCAACATTACGGAAAGTTCAACTTCAATATGCCTAAGTTCTCCGGAAGCACCGACCCCGAAGACTACCTCTCATGGGCCTTAAAAGTGGACAAGATATTCTGTCTTCACAACTATAAGTGTACTAAAGCTCAAGAAACTAAGTGGGTGTGCATCCAACTTGCTTCCTCATGAAGACCTAGGGAAATTTGAGGAAGCCCATCATTGGAATATACAAGCCAAGTTCTATAATGAAAAATTCACACTAGTATATGAAAGTGACAAAATAGGGGACTCTCTATCATGAAGAATATGGTGCTATTTCAAATCACAAGTATGGCAAAAGGATAGTAACATTGTCCCTTCTCTCTTTTTCTCTCATTTTTTTGTTTGGGCTTCTTTGTCCTCTTTTATTTTTTATAAAGTCCGGAGACTCATCCCAACTTGTAAGGGAATCATAGCTTCCATCATCCTTTCCTCACATGGGACAATGCTCTAATAATGATGATCATCACACTTTTATTTACTTACAACTCGATACTAGAACAAAGATATGACTCTTTATGAATGCCTTCAGCGGTGTACTGGGATGTGCAATGATCAAGAGTGACATGTATAACAAATTATGAATGGTGGCCTTGCCACAAATACTATGCCAACTACATGATCATGCAAAGCAATATGACAATGATGGTATGTGTCATAATAAAACGGAACAGTGGAAGTTGTATGGCAATATATCTTGGAATGGCTATGGAAATGCCATAATAGGTAGGTATGGTGGCTTTTTTGAGGAAGGGTATATGGTGGGCTTATGCACCGGCGAAAGTTGCGCGGTGATAACCCACAAGTATAGGGGATCGCAACAGTTTTCGAGGGTAGAGTATTCAACCCAAATTTATAGATTTGACACAAGGGGAGCCAAAGAATATTTGCAAGTATTAGCAGCCGAGTTGTCAATTCAACCACACCTGGAGATTAATTATCTGCAGCAAAGTGATCAGTAGCAAAGTAGTTTGATAGTTTTGATGATAGTGACAGCAGTAATAGTAATAGTAATAGTAATAGTGATAGCAGTAGTTTTGTAGCAAGTGCAATAGTAATGATAGCAGTTGTAACTTAGCAAGAACAATATAAGATAAATTCGTAGGCATTGGGTCGATGATTTGTTGGATGATATTCATCTTGTGACGGTCATAACCTAAGGCGATACGGCACTAGCTCCAGTTCATAAATATAATGTAGGCATGTATTCCGTAAATAGTCATACGTGCTTATGGAAAGAACGTGCATGACATCTTTTGTCCTACCCTCCCGTGGCAGTGGGGTACAATTGGAAACTAAGGGATATTAAGGCCTCCTTTTAATAGAGAACCAGAACAAAGCATTAACAAACAGTGAATACATGAACTCCTCCAATTCATCACCGAGAGTGGTCCCGACTATTGTCACTCCGGGGTTGCCGGATCATAACACATAGTAGGTGACTATAACTTGCAAGATCGGATCTAGAACATGGATATAATGGTGATAACATAAACGGTTCAAATCTGGAATCATGGCACCCGGGCCCAAAGTGACAAGCATTAAGCATGGCAAAGTCATAGAAACATCAATCTCAGAACATAGTGGATACTAGGGATCAGGCCCTAACAAAACTAACTAGATTACATGATGAATCTCATCCAACTCCTCACCGCCTAGCGAGCCTACAAAGGAATTACTCACTCCTGGTGGGGAGCATCATGGAATTGGTGATGGAGAAGGGTTGGTGATGACGAAGAACAAAGATCCCCCTCTCTGGAGCCCCAAACGGACTGCAGATCTGGCCTCCTAGTGAAGAACATGAGGTGATGGCGGCTCCGTCTCGTGGATCACGATAATTCTTCCTCCCTGATTTTTTTCTGAAATATGTGATTTTATAGCATCGGTTTTAGGGCCTGCGGGGCCACCAGGTGGGGACAACCCATTTGGGCGTTCCTGGGGGGTAGGCGTGCCCTGGTGGGTTGTGCCCACCCAGGTGCCACCCTTCGGTGGATCCTGGCTCCAGAAATTCTCTTTATTGACATAAAAAATCCTAACAAAGTTTCATTCCGTTCCGAGAACTTTTATTTTTGCACAAAAACAACACCATGGTAGTTCTGCTGAAAACAACGTCAGTCCGGGGTTAGTTTCATTCAAATCATGCAAAATAGAGTCCAAAATAAGAGGAAAAGCATTAGGAAAAGTAGATACATTAGAGACGTATCAACTCCCCCAAGCTTAAACCTTTGCTTGTCCTCAAGCAATTCAGTTGATAAACTAAAAGTGAAAAAGAAAAACTTTTACGAACTCTTTTGCTCTTGTGTGCATAAATAGGCTTAAACAGCACCCTGGTTTTCAGCCAACATTATAACTAACCATGCCGACAATAACTCTTAAAAATTATATTAACTCATATCAATGACATAATCGGCTAGCTAGCAATAATAAGATATCTCAAACAACAACACATTGTCAAAACAACCATGATATAATATGAAAATAGTGGTATCTCGCTAGCCCTTCTGAGACCGTAAAACATAAATGTAGAGCACATCTAAAGTTCAAGCAGCGACTAAACATTGTAATTCAAGATAGAAAAGATCCAGTCATGATGCACCAACATTAGCTACGCACAATGCATTAGCATGACAGTAGTGCTATCAGGTTCTAGCGCTTATTTTAGAGGGTGATGACTCAACGTAAAAGTAAATAGATAGTCCCTTCATAGAGGGAAGCAATGATTTGCAGAGGTGCCAGAGCTCAAGTTTTTAAAACAGAGGTAAATGATATTTTGAGACATGCACCATTCTTGTTTACTTCATGACCATCTTCCATGCTAAGCACGCTAGTGGCGGTTCCCAAGCGATAAAAGTAAAGGTTTACTCCACCTCCACCAACAATGACACTCCACAGCTTGTCCGAAACAACGGGTGCCGTCCATACCAACAACAGTCTCGGGGAGTTTTGTTTAATTATTTGCATTTTGAGTTCGGGACTGGGAATCCCTATTACCGCCCTTTTCTCGTGCGATGGTGAGTGAATAAACACTCAACCTGAGAATAACCCACTTAGCATGGAAGATATCGACCACCTCCTTTCGTTCCATGAACAATCCAGGCACACAAAAAGGATATTTATTTGATGTTTTTAGAGGTGGCGCGTGCAAATTTACTTAGGACAGCAGGGTAATACCGCATATAGGTAGGTATGGTGAACTCATCTGGAATAACTTGGGTTCAAGGTTTTTGATGTACAAGCAGAATTCCCACTTAGTACAGGCGAAAGCTAGCAATTAGGTTGAGAAGCGGCCAGCTTGAGAGCAACAACGGTCATGAACATGCATTATGCACAAGTAACATTGGACACTAGCATGAGTAGGATATGAACACCATGAACATAAATATCATAGAGGCTACATTGGTTTTGATTCAACTACATGCATGAACATGTGCCAAGTCAAGCCACTCGAACATTCAGAGGAGGATACCATATCATCATACTACATCACAATCATTTTAACGCAATGTTGACATCCAAGATAAATCATTATCCACTCCTAGCTACTTAAGCATGGCATGAGAAACTATAATCTCTAATTGTCATTGCAAACATGTTTAATCATAATAGGCTGAATCATGGATACTAGGTTAAACATATTTACAAAAACATAACAAGTTGAGTTCATACCCGTTTCTCTCTACCACAACCAGTTCATCAAACATCGTCATTATTGCCTTTGACTTGCACGACCGAACAATTTGAAAATAATAATAGTGCAAGAGTGTCGTGGACTAAGCTGGAATCTGCAAACATTTTGTTCGAAAGGAGAAGACAAAGTAATATGGGCTCTTTGTTAGATCAACAATATTGCATATGAGAGCCACTCAACATTTTCATCATGGTCTTCTCCTTGGTACGACTCAGTAAAAAGAAAAGAAACTCAGAGAAACACACTGAAATATTTTTGGAGTTTTTGGTTTTCTTGAATAAGAAAATAAAAGGGAAGAGCAAAAACGAGAAAAACTATTTACAGGGGAAAGCTCCCAACAAGTAAAAGAAGAAAAAAGGAAATCTTTTTGGATTTTCTTTTTAGCACTACAGCTAACTACTCTAGAAAGAAAAATAAAAAATAAGTAGGAAATATTTTTGGATTTTCTCAAAGTTTTTCAAACACACAATAAGAAAGCGAGAAAATAAATTTAACATGGATAATACAATGAAAAAGTGTGGACACCGACAAACGAAATAAGTGAACATGAATGTAATGTCAGTGGAAATACATACTCCCCCAAGCTTAGTATTTTGGCCTAGCTTGGTAATCGATCAGTAGTCAAACTGCTGAGGAGCGGGCACCCATCACTACTGCAGGATGCTGCTAACGCGACACTACGATGAGAGACCCTTTCACGAAACTGTGTGCGATGCATTAATCACAAACGGGGATGTAAAAAACCCGTCAAAAAAGGTGCAAAACATTTGCAATGGAGGATGCATCAAACACGATTCAGATTTTAGTTGCGTGTGGGATCCAGGTCATACAGTTCAGTCCAATGAACTGTTTGCAATGAGGCAGAACAAAAGAAACGGGCAGCCTGATGAAGGCGTGTGCGATATAGAGCATACGGTTCACTCGGATGAACTATTTGTGATTAGGCAACACAAAAGAAATGGGAAGCTAGATCAAGGTGTGTGCGATATACAACATACGGTTCACTCGGATGAACTGTTTGTGATTAGGCAACGCAAAAGAAACGGTCAGCCAGATCAAGGTGTGTGTGATTGAGGGCATACGCTTCAGAAGGATTAACTGTTTGCGATTAGGCAATAGAACAGAAATGGGTAAGACAGATCAAAGTGTCTGCGATTGATGGCATACACTTCACATGGATGAACTGTTTGCGATTAGCCACAACAAACTGAAACAGTTAGATAGATCAACGTGTGTGCGCTAGACAGACACACCCATTCTAATTAAAAGAAGCATGTGTGATGGTAATAACGAGCACGCACGGTTGTTGGAACAAGACGTGTGTTGACATTGCCTATTGCGGCGCACCCTATGGTGCAAACGCCGCATACGCGGCCGAGAAGGCGTACGTGCCCACGTTACGCCTTCCAGGAAAAGTGCCGCACTTATAACCGCTAGTAAATTTTGAGCATGCGTCCCGTCACATTCCAAATTGAAAACCTGTTCACACCGATCAAAACCTAAACGGTTTCCCACTTAGGAGAGTATTACTACGCGGTTATAAATACTACTACTCCAAGATGACTGCACATTCCTCCTCAACTCCTCATCCACAAAAAGTCAAAAACAAACAAGTCATTCATCATTGTTCCCTTGCGTCCGCCATGGCCAGCGTGAGTTTTGGGTCGAGAGATTTCCACCAGTGAGAGGCGAGCCTGGAAGCGGGAGCACGAGAGATGTACCGCCTCACTGCGAAAGCAGCCAACATGTCCCACCGCATGGCCGTAGTAGCAGAGAGGTTCCGCCGTGCCGCCGAAGCAGCACGGAGGACCCACGGCGCCGTCGATGCAGAAGACTGGCCCGGCCATGCCGCGGAAGCAGAAGAGATGTCCCGCTGTGCCATGAATCCAGCAGAGATGTCCTCTCGCGCCGCGGTGGCCTGGGAAAATGCCTCGTGGGTAGGTGAGGACTCTTACAGGCGCATGCATGCCCTCGTCCTTAGGCAGATGGATCAGATCTCCAGGTGGGCGAGGTTGCAGGATGACCTGAAAGCCTCGTTTGAATAGTCTACCGATGTCATCCGACAACTAAATGAGAGCAATGCGAAGCTCCAGGCCGAGCGCGACCTGCTGAGGGCTAAGATCGTCGGAAGTGCGGAGCAGCAGGAGCAGACCACTGCCTTGTTGAAGAGGACCGGCGTCATCGTCCAGAAAGTTAGGGACGAGAATGCCATGCTGCGCATTGAGCGCAGAAGGTTGGTGGAGGAATCCGTGGATGCTCTCAACCAGCATCTTGAGGACAAGAAAGAGATCGTCGCCGCCCGCCGCGGAGACTAGTCCCCGCGGCCTGCAGCAACGCATCAAGAAAGTAGAGATCAGCGAGCCAGATCATTGTCTTCCTTCTTCTTTTGCCCTTGTGTATATCGGGCGTTGCTGCATGTGGCTTTTTTTAATTATGTTTATAAATATGTAAGACAATCATTATCCAATATCATCGTCCTTATATTCATCATGCTTGTTATAAGTCGCAGTCGATGCTATATAGGTCCGTCGGATCTTTCATCAAGATCTATGCAAAAAATTTCTTTTCAGATTTTCATTTTTCTCTCTTAAATCTCAGTCCAGTGAGACATATAGCCACGTTGTAGAACAGGTGCTCGGGCTTCATTAATGGAGACATTGGGAGGGAGGTGCGTGGCGGGTAGCGGTCAAAAGGGCGCTCCTCCCGATGAGCACGCGCAGGGGTATGATCACACGCCTCCCATACTCAAATAGCTACCCCGCACGACACTACCTAGCTAATAAAAAAAGGGGACGCGTGGCCGCACGTAATTGGTAAGTCGAATGCCCACGGTTTCAATAATACCTGTGTTTCCGATTTGTAACATAACAACACTTGTTCCAAAATGACTTTATTGATTGTTAATGCATGCGCTTTCGAAAATCGGACAGAAAAATTACCACAGCATGTTGGTCCATGTCATGAGACCATGCTAAGTTTCATGATTTCCAGACGTGTTTTGGAATTGCAGGAATTAAAAAACCAAGTTTCTCAATCTTTTCGGCCGAACCACGACACCCAGATGTTTGAATTTCACTCACATCTCTTGCATGGGACCTAGAAATTCATCCAAGGACACACATGTGATTTTTCAAATAACTTTGGTGCACTGGAGCATGTGCTTGTAGTTCAAATTTGAATTATGCACATTAAATGCCCAGAAACTTAATTAATGTATAAAAAGGCCAAACGAACCCGGAATAATTCCAAAATTTAGCACGGTACTTCTATTTGGTCTATCTGGCTGTGTAAAAAATTAAGGCGGGAGAAGGCAGTGTACTTATGTCGTTTCGCACACGGAGGTGACACGTTCCCTCTCGGAACCATGAGCCTTCTTGAGGGAAGCTCCAGTTTGCAAGAAGCTTACACCAAAGCTTGTCCCAATTCGGCCAAAAAATTTACCGCAACATGTTGGTGCCATGTCATGACACCATGCCAAGTTTCATGATTTTTAGGCGTGTTTTGGAATTACAGGAATTCAAAAACCAAGTTTCTCAAACATTCCGGCCGAGCCACGATGCCCAGATGTTTGAATTTACTCCAATCTCTTGCATGGGACCTGGAAATTCACCCAAGGACACACATGTGATTTTTCAAACAACTTTGGTGCACTGGAGCCTGTGCTTATAGTTAAAATTTGAACTATGCACATTAAATGCCTAGAAACTTAATTAATGTATAAAAAAGGCCCAACGAACCCAGAATTCCAAAATTTAACACAGTACTTCTATTTGGTCTATCTGGTCGTGTAAAAAAATTAAGGCGGGAGAAGGCAGTGTACGTATGTCGTTTCACACATGGAGGTGACATGTTCCCTCTCGGAACCATGAGCCTTCTTGAGGGAAGCTCCGGTTTGCAAGAGGCTTACACCAAAGCTTGTCCCAATTCGGCCAAAAAAATTACCGCAACATGTTGGTGCCATGTCATGACACCATTCCATGTTTCATGATTTTCAGGCGTGTTTTGGAATTATAGGAATTCAAAAACCAAGTTTCTCAATCTTTTTGGCCGAGCCACGACGCCTAGACGTATGAATTTCGCTCCAATCTCTTGCATGGGACCTAGAAATTCACCCAAGGACACACATGTGATTTTTCAAACAACTTTTGTGCACTGGAGCCTCTGCTTATAGTTCAAATTTGAATTATGCACATTAAATGCCCAGAAACTCAATTAATGTATAAAAAAGGCGAAACGAACCCGGAATAATTCCAAAATTTAGCACGGTACTTCTATTTCGTCTAATCTGGCTGTGTAAAAAAATTAAGGCAGGAGAAGGCAGTGTACGTATGTCGTTTCGCACATGGAGGTGACATGTTCCCTCTCGGAACCATGAGCCTTCTTGAGGGAAGCTCCGGTTTGCAAGAAGCTTACACCAAAGCTTGTCCCAATTCGGCCAAAAAAATTACCACAGCATGTTAGTGCCATGTCATGAGACCATGCCAAGTTTCATGATTTTCAGGTGCGTTTTGGAATTACAGGAATTCAAAAACCAAGTTTGTCAATCTTTCGGGTCGAGCCACGACGCCCGGATGTTTGAATTTCACTCCCATCTCTTGCATGGGACCTAGAAATTCAACCAAGGACACACATGTGATTTTTCAAACAACTTTGGTGCACTGGAGCCTGCGCTTATAGTTCAAATTTGAATTATGCATATTAAATGCCTAGAAACTCAATTAATGTATAAAAAAGGCCAAACGAACCCGGAATAATTCCAAAATTTATCACGGTTCTTCTATTTGGTCTAATCTGGCTGTGTAAAAAATTAAGGCAGGAGAAGGCAGTGTACGTATGTCGTTTCGCACACGGAGGTGACACATTCCCTCTCGGAACCACGAGCCTTCTTGAGGGAAGCTCCGGTTTGCAAGAAGCTTACACCAAAGCTTGTCCCAATTCGGCCAAAAAAATTACTGCAGCATGTTGGTGCCATGTCATGATGCCATGCCAAGTTTCATGATTTTCAGGCGTGTTTTGGAATTACAGGAATTAAAAAACCAACTTTCTCAATCTTTCCGGCCGAGCCACGACGCCCATATGTTTGGATTTCACTCCCATCTCTTGCATGGGACCTTGAAATTCACCCAAGGACACACATGTGATTTTTCAAACAAATTTGGTGCACAGGAGCACATGCTTGTAGTTCAAATTTGAATTATACACATTAAATGCGCAGAAACTCAATTGATGTATAAAAAGGGCCAAACGAACACAAAATAATTCCAAAATTTACCACGATACTTCTATTTGGTCTAATCTGACTGTGTTAAAAAATTAAGGCGGGAGAAGGCAGTGTACGTATGTCGTTTCGCACACGGAGGTGACAGGTTCCCTTTCGGAACCAGGAGCCTTCTTGAGGGAAGCTCCAGTTTGCAATAAGCCTACACCAAAGCTTGTCCCAATTCGGCCAAAGAAATTACCACATCATGTTGGTGCCATGTCATGACACCATGCCAAGTTTTATGATTTTCAGCTGTGTTTTGGATTTACAGGAATTAAAAAACCAAGTTTCTAAATCTTTCGGGCCGAGCCACGATGCCTAGATGTTTGAATTTCACTCCCATCTCTTGCATGGGACCTATAAATTCACCCAAGGACACACATGTGATTTTTCAAACAACTTTGGTGCACTGAAGCATGTGCTTGTAGTTCAAATTTGAATTATGCACATTAAATGCCTAGAAACTCAATTAATGTATAAAAAAGGCCAAATGAACATGGAATAATTCCAAAATTTAGCGTGATACTTCTATTTGGTCTAATCTGGCAGTGTACAAAAATTAAGGTGGAAGAAGGCAGTGTACGTATGTTGTTTCGCACACGGAGGTGACACGTTCCCTCTCGGAACCAGGAGCCTTCTTGAGGGAAGCTCCGGTTTGCAAGAAGCTTACACCAAAGTTTGTCCCAATTCGGCCAAAAAATTTACTGCAGCATTTTGGTGGCATGTCATGACACCATGCCAAGTTTCATGAGTTTCAGCCGTGTTTTGGATTTACATGAATTAAAAAACCAAGTTTCTCAATCATTTCGGCCGAGCCACGACACCCAGATGTTTGAATTTTATTCCCATTTCTTGCACGGGACCTATAAATTTACCCAAAGACACACACATGATTTTTCAGCAAATTTGGTGCATTGGAGCATGTGTTTGTAGTTCAAATTTGAATTATGCACATTAAATGCCCAAAAACTCAATTAATGCATAAAAATGCCAAGTGAACCCGGAATCATTCCAAATTTAAACACGGCACTCATGTACTAGTTGCATGTTCACTATACGTAAATGTTCTAGCAATTCTAACACCATCCTTTCCCTCCGTAACACCATTTTGTCTTTCAAAACATAATGAAAAAATCAGGTATACCACAAACAGTTTACTAGAAAGAATCGTGTGGGATGCGATATAAAATACGTTGGTGCACCGTCTTGTCTGGCTTACGCAGGAAGCTTCGTCGTCTACAGTCCACCGCCCCCGCTTGAACCACACTTGCGCGCCAGTTTCTCATGGCACCAAGCAAATTTTTTTTCCACCGCGGAAATATCTATCTCCCCGCCCCCTACCTCCTAGCAAAAGCCACATTTCCACTATTCCTCCTTGCTTTCCAAGTTCAAACCTTCACTACTGCTTACTGGCAGCTTAGCCTCCTCGCCGGCGACCCTTCTTCTTGCAGCGCCGCCTCCTCGCCAGCTACCCTTCTTCTTGCAGAGCCGCCTCCTTGCCGGCGACCCTTCTTCTTGCAGTGCCGCCTCCTCGCCAGCTACCGTTCTTCTTGCAGCGCCGGCTCCTCGCCGGTGACCCTTCTTCTTGCAGCGCCGCCTCCTCGTCGGCGACCCTTCTTCTTGCTGTGCGGCATCCTCGCCGCCGACCCTTCTTCTTGCTGCGCGGTCTCGTCGATATGGTCAGGTAATCCACACCCCACCCACACCATCCTCCTGCTTTCCCGTCCCACATGCCTCAACTAACGGAGCGACACCTTCCACCGAAATCACTGCCCCCTCCTCCAATTAAGCGCTGCCCACAACCATTTTACACGCAGTATAACATGGAGCTGAGTAGCATGCAGCCGCACGCGCGAACGAGGTCGCTATGGCTGCCATGCGTGTCGACTGCCAGATCTTGGAGGAGCACCTCGTCTTCGATGCCACCGTCGATACCGCCGTGCGGTTGTCTACTTTAAAATACAGTTTGTGATGTTTTCTCGAGGCCACCGCCAGTGCCTTCTAGTGATTTGTCCTCTGTAATGTTAATATGCAATCTGATGTTCAGTTAACAGTTTGGTCCTCTGAAATTTAATGTTCAGCTAACACTTTGGTCCAACAATTGCTACATTTCGTAGTACTGTTATCAAGCATTCTTTGTTTTGTTAACTGTCTTATCTTCTAGTACATGTTTCTATTTTGCAATGTCGTGCTCAGTTAACTATTTTGGTTCATTTGGTCTGCTGTCCATTAACTGTTTGGTTTAGTTCTGCAATTTGATTTTCATTTGTTGTGGGTACAATTTTTTATTGTTATGCATGTGACACCAATCGAATTTGGCTGTACTCAATACATGTTCTACTGATAGTATGGCAACTCTCAGTTAACCTGATCAAGATCTTCCTTATGTGTGTTGCAGGGAAACAATGGGAGACACTGCGGTTTACCATCGAGGTTTGTTCAAGCAGAGTCCTTTGGCTAATAGCACATTATTGTGCAGTTGCAGGAATCATTCTAATATTTAGGTTTCTTACAATTTGGTCTTGCACATGTAGGTCCTGCTGTCAGATGCTTAGACCCACTGTTCGACCCATTTTGCATATGGGGAAATGAGATGTCCATGAATATCAGTCAAGTCAAGAAACTCAGAAAGATTGTTAGGATGAAGAAACTTGCGACGAATAACAGCAAGATCTTTGCTTTCACAATGAATAAGACATCAATCAACTATAGGATGGTACCAACTCTTTTACCTTGTTTTTACCCCTTGCGCCATTTCAAAGTTTACAATAGCGATTTATACATAGCTTTGTTTTCAGTACTTTTCAAAGCAGTTCACCGATGATTATCTCTCAAACCACATGCATGGTCAAGAGGCGAGGAAGGTATTCATTGAACACCCACGGTACAATTGAAGTCTTGCTGAAGAGGACGAAGGTTGGGCGGGAAATTATCCATAGCCACTGGCCTAAAGTTGCAAGGACATTCAACATCACTGAAGGCTCAATATTTGCCTTCCGTTTCTGTAGTTTCCCAGATGAGATTCATCTGTCTATTTACCGTGTATGATGCTACTTTCCAAAGGTTTTTGATGCTGCATGCGAAACTCGATGCTATTGTGTAATGGCGTAACTGAGTGCCGAAGTTATCTGATGTAATTCGATTATGAAATCCTGGTTGCTTTTATACGGATATGAAATATCTGGCATGTTTTATAAGAAATATCAGTTTGATTAGTACATGGATTATCAATAATGGGCTAATTACCCTGCTTATTGGGGTTTTCTATTGCAAATGGTTACTCAGACAGCACCGTGGGCGATGAACTCAAACAACCCGCACGGTTTCTAGAAAGTAGGCATGTTCGATCAACTAACGATCACACACGGCTTCCGGCAGTGAACTGTTTGCGTTAGGTCACCTTGCACAAATGTTTCCACACAAAGAACTGTGTGGGATGTACATACTGATAACCCACAAGTATAGGGGATCACAACAGTTTTCGAGGGTAGAGTATTCAACCCCAATTTATTGATTTGACACAAGGGGAGCCAAAGAATATTCTCAAGTATTAGCAACTGAGTTGTCAATTCAACCACACCTAGAAACTTAATATCTGCAGCAAAGTGTTTAGTAGCAAAGTAATATGATAGTAGTGGTAAAGATAGAAAAAGTAATATTTTTGGGTTTTATAGTGATGGTAACAGTAGCAACGGAAAAGTAAATAAGCGAAAAACAGTATATAGAAACTTGTAGGCAATGGATTGGTGATGGAGAATCATGTCGGATGCGATCAATCATGTAACAGTCATAACATAGGGTGACATAGAACTTGCTCCAGTTCATCAATGTAATATAGGCATGTATTCCGTATATAGTCATACATGCTTATGGAAAAGAACTTGCATGACATCTTTTGTCCTACCCTCCCGTGGCAGCGGGGTCCTATTGGAAACTAAGGGATATTAAGGCCTCCTTTTAATAGAGTACCGGACCAAAGCATTAACACATAGTGAATACATGAACTCCTCAAACTACGATCATCACCGGTAAGTATCCCGATTATTGTCACTTCGGGGTTAATGGATCATAACACATAATAGGTGACTATAGACTTGCAAGATAGGATCAAGAACTCACACATATTCATGAGAACATAATAGGTTCAGATCTGAAATCATGGCACTCGGGCCCTAGTCAGGGCCGGCCCTAGGGAGGGGCAGGGGGGCGGCCGCCCCGTGCCCCCAAAGTTCAAGGGCCCCTCCCCAGGTATGTAACATAGCCTTTTTTAGCCTATATGTCCAGCGAGGTAGATATCGGGCTGGCCAGCTGGGCCTCACGCAGCATGCAGCACGCACGCAGCAGGCCAGCGAGGCACATCGGCAACAATCGTTTCTTTACCTTTTTTCACGTAAAAATAGGAGTGATCGATCCCTTCCTATTTCATCTTGCATTGACGCGGCGATTTCTAGCGGCCGCCGAGGTTTCGATTGTTCACAACTGCGTGCTCGATGCTTTTTTCTCCTTTTCTCCTAATCCTAATTTAGATCATCAGTCCCTCGCCGCCGATTTCAATTTGCCGGGGCCCCGTCGTAATCCAGCTCTGGTTTCCATCCATCGCTGATTCGGCCATCTGAGGTATAACATGTATTCTTATTATGGTTCTGTAGATGCATAGCCGGGCCAGTTGCACTGTTCAACGGTTAATGAATTTTTTCAGCGTTGTGTCATCATATCATCTAGAAGAAAATATGCATCTGCTAGCATCAAAGGAAAAGAAAGAAAATACAAGGTATAACACAATATTTTAAGATGTATATATAGAGATGAGGGGTTTTCTACTAGTTTGATAATTGCCAAAGTTATTACAAATGAAATGAGTGTAGGTCCATTGTTTCCAGTAGGACTTCATGTTACAAGAAGAAACAATTTGACGAAAGTGATTGTCGAGAAGAAATTCTAGAATTTGAGAAGGCTGTCCAAGTTAAATATTTTTTGTTTTGGTTGATAGCGATCACTTCTTTGAAGGGTAGATTGAAAGAACCTATGGTGTTTAAAGATATATTTGGAATTTTTTTAGCTCGGAAACTATGAAGTCATTGATGATAATGAACTTGAAGAGTGGTGCACAAAATTTGCGGAAACTTTCTCTCTTCATAGTTCATGTGATGTTGAGGTATATGATCTTATTTCTGAATTGAAAATTGCGGATTCACTTTGCCAGATGACTGTAATATATGATATGGAGATTTCGAGAATGTCATGAGAAGTTGGTTGTTATCCTGATATCTCCATTGTTTATCACATCTTTATTTACTATACCTGTGACTATCGTATAGGCCGAAAGAAGTTTTTTGAAGTTGAAATTATTGAGGAACTATCTGATGTCACCAATGACCCAAGAGAGGTTATATGGTTTGGCAACATAATGGAATCGAGAACAAAATATTGGATGATATTGGCAACGACCCCATCATAAGTGATTTTGCATCAAGGAATGTTAGAATTATTATTAGAGGTAATATTTATAAAGTACTTGATATGCACACTAGTATTGGATGCACTTAAGTGCTTGATAATAAATGTACCTATATTCAATGTTATTGTTAAGATGTCTATATTAAGGGCCCCGACTTTTACTCTCGCCCCAGGCCCCCAAAATCTCAGGACCGGACCTGGCCCTAGTGACAAGCATTAAGCATAGCAAAGTCATAGCAACGTCAATCTTAGAACATAGTGGATACTAGGGATCAAACCCTAACAAAACTAACTCGATTACATGATAAATATCATCCAACCCATCACCGTCCAACAAGCCTACGATGGAATTACTCACGCACGGCGGTGATCATCATGAAATTGGTGATGGAGGAAGGTTGATGATGACGATGGCGATGGATTCCCCTCTTTGGAGCCCCGAACGGACTCCAGGTCAGCCCTCCCGAGAGAGTTTAGGGCTTGGCGGCGGCTCCGTATTGTAAAACGCGATGAATCCTTCTCTCTAATTTTTTTCTCCCCGAACATGAATATGGAGTTGGAGTTGAGGCCGGTGGAGCGTCAGGGGGCCCACGAGGCAAGGGGCTCGCCCAGGGGGGTAGGGCGCGCCCCCACCCTCGTGGACAGGGTGTGGGCCCCCTGACGTGGATCTTTCTTCTAGTATTTTTTTTATATATTCCAAAAATAATCTCCGTTGATTTTCAGGTCATTCCGAGAACTTTTATTTCTGCACAAAAATAACACCATGGCAATTCTGCTGAAAACAACGTTAGTCCGGGTTAGTTCCATTCAAATCATGCAAGTTAGAGTCCAAAGCAAGGGCAAAAGTGTTTGGAAAAGTAAATACGACGGAGACGTATCAACTCCCCCAAGCTTAAACCTTTGCTTGTCCTCAAGCAATCCAGTTGATAAACTGAAAGTGATAAACAAAAACTTCTACAAACTCTGTTTGCTCTTGTTGTTGTAAATATGTAAAGCCAGCATTCATGTTTTCAGCAAAGATTATGAACTAACCACATTCGCAACAACATTTAGGTCTCAAGTTTACTCATATCAATGGCATAATCAACTAGCGAGCAATAATAGTAAATCTCGGATGACAACACTTTGTAAAAACAATCATAATATGATATAACAAGATGGTATCTCGCTAGCCCTTTCTGAGACCGCAAAACATAAATGCAGAGCAACTTTAAAGATCAAGGACTGACTAGACATTGTAATTCGTGGTAAAAGAGATCCAGTCACAGTCATACTCAATGTAAACTAACAGTAATGGATGCAAATGACAGAGGTGCTCTCCAACTGGTGCTTATTAATAAGAGGATGATGACTCAACATAAAAGTAAATAGATATGCCCTTCGCAGAGGGAAGCAGGGATTTGTAGAGGTGCCAGAGCTCAGTTTTGAAATAGATATGAATAATATTTTGAGCGGTATACTTTCATTGTCATTATAACAACCGAGAGATCTCGATGTCTTCCATATGCTACACACATTATAGGCGGTTCCCAAACAGAATGGTAAAGTTTATACTCCCCCTCCACCAACAAGCATCAATCCATGGCTTGCTTGAAACAACGAGTGCCTCCAACTAACAAGAGTCCCGGGGGAGTTTTGTTTGCAGTTATTTTGATTTGATTTGCATAAAGCATGGGCTGGGCATCCCGGCGACCAGCCATTTTCTCGTGAGTGAGGAGCAGAATCCACTCCTCTTGAGAATAACCCGCCTAGCATGGAAGATACAGACATCCCTAGTTGATACATGAGCTATTCGAGCATACAAAATAGAATGTTTATTTGAAGGTTTAGAGTTTGGCACATGCAAATTTACTTGGAACAGCAGGTATATACCGTATATAGGTAGGTATGGTGGACTCATATGGAACAACTTTGGGGTTTATGGAGTTGGATGCACAAGCAGTATTCCCGCTTAGTACTAGTGAAGGCTAGAAAAAGACTGGGAAGTGACCAGCTAGAGAACGACAACAGTCATGAACATGCATTAAAATTAATCAACACCGAATGCAAGAATGAGTAGGATATAATGCACCATGAATATAAATATCGTAGAGGCTATGTTGATTTTATTTCAACTACATGCGTGAACATGTGCCAAGTCAAGCCACTCGAATCGTTCAAAGGAGGATACCACCCTATCATACCACGTCACAACCATTTTAATAGCATGTTGGCACGCAAGGTAAACCATTATAAGCTCCTAGCTAATTAAGCATGGCATAAGCAACTATAATCTCTAATTGTCATTGCAAACATGTTTCTTTCATAATAGGCTGAATCAGCAACGATGAACTGATCATATTTACAAAAACAAGAGAGGTCGAGTTCATACCAGCTTTTCTCATCTCAATAAGTTCATCATATAATCATCATTATTGCCTTTCACTTGCACGGCCGAATAGTGTGGATAATAATAATAGTGCACGTGCATTGGGCTAAGATGGAATCTGCAAGCATTCAATTCAAGAGAGAAGACAAGGTAATATGGGCTCTTTGTTAGATCAACAATAATGCATAAGAGAGCCACTCAACATTTTCATTATGGTCTTCTCCTTTCGACCCACAAAGAAAAGAAACAAAACTATTTACATGGGAAAGCTCCCAACAAGCAAAAGAAGAACGAGAAATCTTTTTGGGTTTTCTTTTTAATTATTACTACTACAGGCATGGAAAGTAAACTAACTCAAAGCTAAAACTAATTATTTTGGTTTTTTCTTAAGGTTTATCAAACACACAAGAAGAAAGCATAAGAAGGGAAATAAACTAGCATGGATATTACAATGAAAAAGTATGAGCACCGACAACTAGCATGAGTGTGTGAACATGAATGTAATGTCGGCGAGAAATACGTACTCCCACAAGATTAGGCTTTTGGCCTAAGTTGGTCTATGCCCATGGATGGCCTGGTGGATATCCGAAGTTGAAGTTGGGGTCGTATTGGGATGCAGCAGCTATTGCCTCATGAGCTGCCACTTGTAGGCGAGCTGTTTCTGTCCTCCTCTTATATTCGTTCGCCTCCTCCCTGGTTATAACATATCTCCCCTTTGCTTGAAAGTGAAAGAAAGCGGGAGCAAGGAGAGCGACGTGATAGGTGCGTCGTCTGTCAAAGATTAGTCGGTACTGGAGGGACTGGTCGTTCTTCTCAACAAATTGATGACGAACCATAGCATCATAATATAGATAAGAAGGAGGCAACTCAATATCATCTCCACGTATGGGTATCTCAAGAAAGTTAGCTATACGAGTTTCATAAATTCCACCAAAGAAATCTCCATGAATACTATTATTATGCAACCTACGTGCAACAATAGCCCCCAAGTTGTATTGTTTATCTCCTAAAACAACGCTCTTGAGAACGCTAAGATCAGGTACACACATGTGACATGCTTCATCTTTACCATTTATGCACCTTCCTATGAAGAGAGAAAAATAATGTATAGCGGGAAAATGAATGCTCCCTATGGTGGCTTGTGTTACATCTCTAGATTCCCCCATAGTTATACTAGCAAGAAAATCTCTATATTCAGATTTGCTAGGTTCACTAGCACTACCCCATTGTGGGAGTTTGCAGGCAGTATTAAAATCCTCTAAATCCATGGTATAAGATTTATCATAAAGATCAAATAGGACAATTTGTGAATTAAGCGAGGATGAAAATTTAAACCTTCTCACAAATGAATCAGTTAAATAGAGGTATTGGGGGCACTTATCTGACACGAAGCCCTCAAGTTCAGCGTTATGCACATATGCATCAAATTCCTCTTTAATTCCTGCTTGGACCATGAAATCCTCTGACGGCCATTCACAATGCCGCACTTGAGCGTCCCTCGGTGGTTCATCGTCCGCATCGCGTATTGCGGGTCTGCGTCCTTGCTTCCTTGAAGAACCAGCTTGGTACATTTTCATAAACATATTTCTTCCTCTGAAAAATTTCTGAAATTTTTAGTAACTTCAAAATAAAAGTGAACCAAACTCAACAAAATTGATAGCAACTACTCCCACAAGTGCCTAGAGACTATATCATGCATTAAAACTACTTTTGACCATATAAATTTGACATGCAAGCTCAAGAACATGGTCACATAAGCAGCAAAAATTTGTAATGAATAAAGCACTAGAACAAAAACTATTTTGACCATTGGAGGAGTCACATACCAAAGAACAATCCCCCAAAGCAGTTTTGTGAATGGAACTTTGAGCTAGGAGATCGAAAATGTCAGCAAGATGAGCTAGAACTCATGCTTGAGCTGGTTGGTGATTTTTTTGGGAGGAAGAAGGAGTGTGTGGTGGCTGGAATAAGTGGAGGGGACCCACGTGGGGTCCACGAGGCAGGAGGGCGCGCCCAGGGGGGTAGGGCGCGCCCTCCACCCTCGTGGGCTCTTGGCTGCGCCCCCTGCTGTGTTTTCAGTGCCAGACATTCTCAAATATTATAGAAAAAACATATTTAATTTTCAGGGCATTTGGAGAACTTTCATTTTTGGGGTATTTTTTATTGCATGGATAATTCAGAAAACAGACAGAAAATACTATTTTTGCTTTATTTAATATAAAAAACAGAAAGTAAAAAGAGGGTACAGAGAGTTGTGTTTTCTAACTTCATCCATCTCATGCTCATCAAAAGGATTCCACTAACAAGGTTGATCAGGTCTTGTTAACAAACTCATTTCGAATAACATGAAACCGGAGAAATTTCGAATAACACTAGGTTACCTCTACGGGGATATGCATGTCCCCAACAATAAGAATATCATATTTCTTCTTGACAGTAGGAAGAGGAAATTCAAAACCTCCAATAGTCATTGTTGAAATTTTTCCAATAGAATTGATACTGTGGACTTGAGGTTGTTTCCTCGGAAAGTGTACCGTATGCTCATTACCATTAATATGAAAAGTGAAATTGCCTTTATTGCAATAAATAACAACCCCTGCAATATTCAAAAAGGGACTTCCAAGAATAATAGACATAGTATCGTCCTCGGGAATATCAAGAATAACAAAGTCCGTTAAAATAGAAACGTTTGCAACCACAACGGGCACATCCTCACAAATACCGACATGTATAATAGTTGATTTATCAGCCATTTGCAAAGATATTTCAATAGGTGTCAACTTATTCAAATCAAGTCTACGATATAAAGGAGAGGCATAACACTAACACCGGCTCCAAGATCACATAAAGCAGTTTTAACATAATTTATTTTAATGGAGCATGGTATAGTTGGTACTCCTGGATCTCCAAGTTTCTTTGGTATTCCACCTTTAAAAGTATAATTAGCAAGCATGGTGGAAATTTCAGCTTCTGGTATCTTTCTCTTATTTGTAACAATATCTTTCATATATTTAGCATAAGGATTCATTTTAAGCATATCAGTCAAACGCATACGCAAAAAGATAGGTCTAATCATTTCAGCAAAGCGCTCAAAATCCTCATCATCCTTTTTCTTGAATGGTTTAGGAGGAAAAGGCATGGGTTTCTGATCCCATGGTTCTCTTTCTTTACCGTGCTTCCTAGCAACAAAGTCTCTCTTATCATAACGTTGATTCTTTGATTGTGGGTTATCAAGATCAACAACAGGTTCAATTTCTACATCATTATTATTGCTAGGTTGAGCATCAACATGAACATCATCATTAAAATTATCACTAGGTTCATGTTCATTACCAGATTGTGTTTCAACATCAGAAATAGAAATATCATTGGGATTCTCAGGTGTGTCAATAACAGGTTCACTAGAAGCATGCAAAGTCCTATCATTTTTCTCTTTCTTCCTCTTAGAAGGACTAGGTGCATCAATATTAATTCTCTGAGAATCTTGCTCAATTCTCTTAGGATGGCCCTCAGGATACAAAGGTTCCTGAGTCACTTTACCTCCTCTAGTTGCAACTCTAACAGCAAAGTCGTTATTCTTACTATTCAATTCATTGAGCAAATCATTCTGAGCTTTAAGTACTTGTTCTACTTGAGTGGTAACCATAGAAGCATGTTTACTAATAAGTTTAAGTCCACCTTTAACATTGGCAATATAATCACCCAAGTGTTCAATCATATAAGCATTATGTTTGAATTGTCTACCAACATAAGCATTAAAATTTTCTTGTTTAACAATAAAATTATTGAACTCATCTAAGCATTGGCTAGCAGACTTATTACGAGGAATATCACCTTCATCAAATCTATAGAGAGAATTTACCTTTACTAACTGTGTCGGGCTATCAAGACCATGTATTTCTTCAACAAGCGGCAAATTAAGACCATGTATTTCTTCAATAGGTGGTAAATTCTTAACATCTTCAGCTTTAATGCCTTTTTCTTTCATAGATTTCTTTGCCTCTTGCATATCTTCAGGGCTGAGAAATAGAATACCCCTTTTTATAGAGTTGGCTTAGGAGTTGGTTCAGGAAGTGTCCAATTATTTTCATTAGTCAACATATTATTCAATAGCAATTCAGCTTGATCAATAGTTCTTTCCCTAAAAACACAACCAAGACAACTATCCAGGTAATCTCTGGAAGCATCGGTTAGTCCATTATAAAATATATCAAGTATTTCATTTTTCTTGAGAGGATGATCAGGCAAAGGATTAAGTAATTGGAGAAGCCTCCCCCAAGCTTGTGGGAGACTCTCTTCTTCAATTTGCACAAAATTATATATTTCCCTTAAAGCAGCTTGTTTCTTATGAGCGGGGAAATATTTAGCAGAGAAGTAATAAATCATATCCCGGGGACTACGCACACAACCAGGATCAAGAGAATTAAACCATATCTTAGCATCACCCTTTAATGAGAACGGAAATAATTTAAGGATATAATAGTAGCGAGTTTTCTCATCATTAGTGAACAGGGTAGCTATATCATTTAATTTAGTAAGATGTGCCACAACAGTTTCAGATTCATAGCCATAGAAAGGATCAGATTCAACCAAAGTAATTACATCAATATCAACAAAGAAATCATAATCCTTATCAGTAATAAAATAGGTGAAGTAGCATAAGCATGATCATATTGATCATATTTCATTCTAGCATTCAAAGACTTTTCTTTAAGCCTAGCTAGTAGTTTCTTAATATCACTTCTATCATTGCAAGCAAGAATGTCTCTAGCAGTTTCTTCATCCATAACATAACCCTCAGGAACAACAGACAATTCATATCTAGGGGGAGAATCTTCATCATAACTTTCATCAATATTATCAGTTTCAGTAATTTCATTCTCTCTAGCCCTAGCAAGTTGTTCATCAAGAAATTCACCTAATGGCACAGTAGTATCAAGCATAGAAGTAGTTTCATCATAAGTATCATGCAAAGTAGAAGTGGCATCATCAATAACATGCGACATATCAAAATGAATAGCAGGTGTAGGTGTCGCAAGTTTACTCAAAACAGAAGGTGAATGAAGTGCAGAGCTAGATGGCAGTTCCTTACCTCCCCTCGTAGTTGAGGGAAAAATCTTGGTTCTTTGATCTTTCAAGTTCTTCATAGTGACCAGCAGATATAAACCCCAAGTGACTCAAAGAATAGAGCTATGCTCCCCGGCAACGGTGCCAGAAAATAGTCTTGATAACCCACAAGTATACGGGATCGCAATAGTTTTCGAGGATAGAGTATTCAACCCAAATTTATTGATTTGACACAAGGGGAGCCAAAGAATATTCTCAAGTATTAGCAGCTGAGTTGTCAATTCAACCATACCTGGAAACTTAATATCTGCAGCAAAGTGTTTAGTAGCAAAGTAATATGATAGTAGTGGTAACAATAGCAAAAGTAATATTTTTGGGTTTTATAGTGATGGTAACAGTAGCAACGGAAAAGTAAATAAGCGAAAAACAATATATAAAAACTCGTAGGCAATGGATCGGTGATGGAGAATTATGTCGGATGCGATCGATCATGTAACAGTCATAACATAGGGTGACACAGAACTAGCTCCAATTCATCAATGTAATGTAGGCATGTATTTGTTGACGCTCGAAAATGGCATGTATTTGGTGCTGTGGTAAATCTTATGCCCTACTCGGTCTTCAAGAAGTTGGGGTTAGATGATGATGCATTGATGAAGACCAATATGGTACTTAATGGGTTTGAGGGTAAATAAAAGACAGAGGCCAAAGGTGTGATGTGCATGGAACTCACCGTGGGAAGCAAAACTTTTGCCACCACATTCTTCATCGCCGAGGTGCAAGGTAACTATAATTTTATATTAGGCCGCGATTGGGTTCATGCTAACCAATGTGTGCCCTCTACCATGCATCAATGTTTAATACAATGGGTCGATGATGAGGTAGAAGTCATTCATGCGGATAATTCGGTTTGTGTTGCTTGGGCCGATGCATCGGTGGATTGGAATCATCCCGATGTTACTTGCTTAATAGGGCGTGATCTCTCGGAGTTTGATTTCCTTAGTGCTACGAGGAACGAGTTCATTCCCATCTCTTTAAAGCCGATTGGTGGTAATCGGTTCCAAGGTATGATGTAAATAAGAAGTTAAAATCAATGGCCGATATAGAATTATCGCCCTAAGCATAAACATGGCCGATATAGAAATTATCGCCCTAAGCGCATACAAATGGCTGATGGAGTGTTGACATCGTCCTTAGACTAACGTGTTGCAAGATATTTTTCGGCATGCTAGCTTTGCCGAAAAACAGGGGGCATGTGTTGACGCTCGAAAATGGCATGATCGCAAAGAGTGACTTGAGTCTATAATGAAATGAGTTAAATATATGAGTTCATGTCACCGTTTGATGGCCCTCGTCAAGATGATCGAAATAAATATGAAGATGGACCAAAAACGGAGCTCAAGTGCAAAAGATATGACAATTTTGGAGATACCCGTGTTGACATCAGATTAGAAAATGGCATGAAACATAATTAAGATTGCCTTGAATGAAAAAACTTCCAACTACAAAGTTCTTCGCCTCGTCGAAGCGGACGATTTTGATATAAAAATCATCCTCATCCGAGGTCGTATGCAAAAGTTACAGGCAAAACAGTGGGCTGCAGCAGTATTTGGCCGGATCATCTGGGCCAGGATCCAAACCATCCGGGCTATCATCCGGGTAAATTAACAGAACCATGAATTTCGGACCCCGTGAAGCCAGATCATCCGTATGGCACCCAGATCATCCGGGTAAAGTCCGGACAATCCGGACATGAGTCCGGACATCTGGACAACTTTTTCTACTACAGACTTTATAAAACGTCCTGAAACACCCTCAAGATGGTCTCAGATCAAAAAGTGTTCAACAAAAAAGTTGTGCGTCTCGTTGAGGCGGTTGATTTTGATATAAAAGTCATCTTAATCCGAGTTCGTATGAAAATGTTACAACCCGATTAGTGAGCTGCTGTCAGAAAACTGGGCTAGGCCGGATCATCCGGGCCTTGAGCCGGACATCCGCGTCGGAGGTCGTGAATACTCCGTGTTTTATTAGGTTTTGATAATTTGGACGGCTAGGAAAGTCCTTTTCTTGTACGGGAAGTCCATCCGCCTCATATATAGACAAGAGGTGACGGCCGATTGAACAACACACAATCGCAAAACACATCTACTTTTTACCCTAGTTTTACATCCCTCCATTGTTCTTTCTCTCTCATTCTTCGTTCGTTCTTCGTGTTGAAGGGCAGCGATCTTCGAGGCTCTAGGGGCGGGCGAACCGACCTAGGACAGCCCATAGCCGCCGCACGTCTAGACGGCCGGGGTCCCTCCCGGGCGCGTGGGGTTTCGGGTCCTGAAAAGCACCCGCCGGATTGCTTGCGTACCGCGCTTCCGGACGGGTCTCCTCCGACGTGAGCTGCAGTGCATCACCCTCGGTGTTGGAGGTACACGGTGACATGTTCGTGTGCGAACAATATTCCGAATATAGTCATACGTGCTTATGGAAAAGAACTTGCATGACATCTTTTGTCCTACCCTCCCGTGGCAGCGAGGTCCTATTGGAAACTAAGGGATATTAAGGCCTCCTTTTAATAGAGTACCGGACCAAAACATTAACACATAGTGAATACATGAACTCCTCAAACTACGATCATCACCGGTAAGTATCCCGATTATTGTCACTTCGGGGTTAACGGATCATAACACATAATAGGTGACTATAGACTTGCAAGATAGGATCAAGAACTCACATATATTCATGAAAACATAATAGGTTCAGATCTGAAATCATGGCACTCGTGCCCTAGTGACAAGCATTAAGCATAGCAAAGTCATAGAAACATCAATCTCAGAACATAGTGGATACTAGGGATCAAACCCTAACAAAACTAAATCGATTACATGATAAATCTCATCCAACCCATCACCGTCCAGCAAGCTTATGTTGGAATTACTCACGCACGGCCGTGAGCATCATGAAATTGGTGATGGAGGAAGGTTGATGATGACGATGGCGATGGATTCCCCTCTCTGGAGCCCTGAACGGACTACAGATCAGCCCTCCCGAGAGAGTTTAGGGCTTGGCGGCGGCTCCGTATCGTAAAACGTGATGAATCCTTCTCTCTAATTTTTTCTCCCCGAACACGAATATATGGAGTTGGAGTTGAGGTCGATGGAGCGTCAGGGGGCCCACGAGGCAGGGGGCGCGCCCAGGGGGTAGGGCGCCCCACCCTCGTGGACAGGGTGTGGGCCCCCTGATGTGGATCTTTCTTCTAGTATTTTTGTATATTCCAAAAATAATCTCCGTTGATTTTCAGGTCATTTCAAGAACTTCTATTTCTGCACAAAAATAACACCATGTCAATTCTACTGAAAACAGCGTCAGTCCGGGTTAGTTCCATTCAAATCATGCAAGTTAGAGTCCAAAACAAGGGCAAAAGTGTTTGGAAAAGTAGATATGACGGAGACGTATCACATACCTACAGAAATGATTTTCTGGGATTCGTCGTGTGGGATGTACATACCCGCGGAAATGATTTCTGGGATTCACCGTCTGGGATGTACATACCTACGGAAATGATTTCTGGGATTCACCATGTGGGATGTACATACCTAAGGAAATGATTTCTGGGATTCACCGTGTGGGATGTACATACCTACCGAAATGATTGGTTTTCCATGCCTCGCCCGATCGCACATGGCCCGAGCCTGGGTCCCAGGAGGGCCTCTCCCCGACGATTTCTGGGTCGTGTGGGAAGGACCCCCCTATCGCCCACACTCACTTGCCAACGGTTCCAGATGCCGTCGCGGAAAGGGGTTTTAAACCATTTGTTGAGGATGTCGCTGTACCAGTGCATGGATCCCACTGCTGAGGCTCCTCCTCCTGCTACAGCCTGGTTGTTCCAGTAGGCGATGATATTTGCACGCATAATCCTATAGCCGCCCCTGGGAATAGGATCAAACCAAGCAGGTGCATGCAATGGAATAATATCATGAGTTCTCACACTATAAACCAGGTTATATGGAATAGGGATGTTAGGATACTCGGTAGCAATAAACTAGTGGTATTCCATGGCTGCGCAATCTAGGTAAACCTTGGGCAAAGGATAATCATGTAAGTGTGACTGAATGTTAAAGCGAGCCACCAAACGAGTGGCGTAAATACCACCATGTATTTTACCCTTGAATTTATTAAGGTGAAGGCGATGTGCCACAATAGCTCCCAAGCTATAAGTGTTGTCGCCCTCTAATGCACGATGCAAAATAGCGAGGTCTAGGGCACTGAGTGCACCCACCTCTCTAGCAAGCAAGCATTTTTCAATGAAAAGAGTGAAATAATGAACAGCGGGAAAATGCAAGCCAGCGGCGGTGATACTCGACACCCCTCTCTCACCACCCACTGTCAGAGTACGATAGAAACCCTCAAACTCCGCAGGCCTAGGCTCTACGAAACCACCATCAGAAGGAAGCAAGCATATTTCACAAAACTCAGTGAGCGGTATCTGATGGGCCTCAGCGTATAAATTAAACTGCACCTCAGGAGGATTATTTCTAGGAAGGAAATTAAAACTTTGAACAAAGGTGTTTGTGAGGAGATGATACTATTCACATTCAGCTGCGATGAAGTCGGTGAGGCCAGCATTAGCAGCATATCATGCAAACTCTTGAAGGATTCCAGCCCCTTCCATGAACGGGGTATGCGGCCATTCGCACGGCAGTACTTCCGCCAATCTCCGGGTATGAAGATCACTGTCAGACGACTCCCCAATAACTCCCTTGGAGCTCTCCTTAGAAGCAAACTTCCTAAAGATATTCATATTTTTCCTATGAACAAAATTCTGAAATTTTTAGTCCACAAAATTTTCTCAAAAAAACTTTACAAGATTGATAGCAACTACTCATAGGATACATAGAGGCGATAGCAAGCATTCAAACTACTTAGAACTCTAAGAATTCAACATGCAAGCTCATCTACAGCAGCACCAAGAGCAGTTAATTAGTCAAAATATAAACCACTAAAACAAAAACTAATTGGAAAAACAGACGAGTCACATACCAAGAAACAATCCCTCGAAAAAGTTTCGGAAATGGAGGTTCGAGCAAAGAGATCGAAATCCGCGGGTTTGAGAGCAAGAACACGGGAGAGAGAGAGCAATGGTGAATTTTTTCTGGAGGTAGGTGATGATGTGGTGTCAAGAGATAAGTGAGGGGGGCCACAGGGGGACCACAACCCACCAGGGCGCACCTGGGGTTCCTGACGCGCCTAGGTGGGTTGTGCCCACCTGGTGCACCTCCCTCTGATGTTATTTGCACCAAAAATTCTTAAATATTTAGAAAAAAATTGTATTAAATTTTTAGGGCATTCTGAGAACTTTTATTTTTGGGACATTTTTTATTGCACAGGAAATTCAGAAAACAGACAAAACATGACATTTTATTTTATTTAACTAATAAAAATAGAAAACAAAAGATAGGGACAGAAGGTAGTACTTACTAAATTCATCAACTTCATACCTCTCAAAAATGATCCATTAATAAGGTTGACCAAGTCTTATTAACAACCACTTTCGATTAGCATGAAACCGAAGAACTTTCGTAAATCACTAAGTTACC
This sequence comes from Triticum urartu, assembly GCF_056163025.1. Taxonomy (NCBI): domain Eukaryota; kingdom Viridiplantae; phylum Streptophyta; class Magnoliopsida; order Poales; family Poaceae; genus Triticum; species Triticum urartu. The sequence continues at coordinate 403,259,316 of NC_141876.1, forward strand.
TCAATGGGGATATGAATGTCCCCAACAATAAGCATTTCATATTTCTTCTTGACAGTAGGTAAAGGTAGTTGAAAACTTCCAATAGTGATTGTCGGAGATTTTTCAATAACATTATTACCATGCACTTGGAAATGTTTCTTCGGAAAGTGCACTATATGCTCATTACCATTGATATGAAAAGTGACCTTGCTTTTATTGCAATCAATAATAGCCCCTGCAGTATTCAAGAAGGGTCTACCAAGGATAATCGACATGTTGTCATCCTCGGGCATCTCAAGTATAACAAAGTTAGTCAAAATAGTAACATTAGCAACAACGGGCACATCCTCACATATACCGATAGGTATGGCAGTTGATTTGTCAGCCATTTGCAAGGATATTTCAGTAGGTGTGAGTTTATTCAAATCATCTATATAAAGAGAAAGGCATAACACTAACACCAGCTCCCAAATCACATAAAGCAGTTTTCACATAATTACTTTTGATGGAGCAAGGTATAGTTGGTATTCCCGGATCTCCAAGTTTTTTAGGCACTCCATCTTTAAAAGTATAACTAGGAAGCATAGTGGAGATTTCAGCTTCTGGTATTTTTCTCTTATTGGTGATGATGTCTTTCATATACTTTGCATAAGGAGGCATTTTAAGGATATCGGTCAAGCGAGTACGCAAAAAGACTGGCCTCAACATTTCAGCAAAGCGTTCAAATTCTTCATCATCTTTCTTTTTAGTTGACTTAGGTGGAAAGGGCATAAGTTTTTGAACCCATGGTTCTCTTTCCTTACCATGTTTTCTAGCAACAAAGTCTCTTTTATCATATCTTTTATTTTTAGGTTGTGGGTTATCAAGATCAACTACAGGTTCTATCTCAACATCATTGTCTGGTTCCTCATTATTTGGTTGAGTGTCTTCATGAACCTCATCATTATCTTTTTCATTATCAGAAGGTGAGTGTTTACTACCAGGTTGAGTTTCAGCATTAGAGATAGAAACTTTATTGTCATGAGGTTTTTCTACTTCGGGTTCACTAGAGGCATGCAAAGTCCTATCATTTTTCTGCTTCTTTTTCTTTTTAGAAGGACTAGGCGCATTAGTGTAACTCTTTGAGAGTCTTGTTCAATTCTTTTTGGGTATCCTTCAGGATAAAGTGGTTCATGGGACAGTTTACTTCCTCTACTTGCTATTCTAACAGCAAAGTCATGTATGTTGTTGTTCATTTCATCTAGCAACTCTCTTTGAGATTTAGGAACTTGTTCTAACTGGGTTTGAACCATAGAAGCATGTTTTCCCACACCTCTAACATCATTTGAGATTCTAAATAACAAGTCACTCAAGCGAGCAATCATATCAGAATTGTATTTCAGTTGTTTCATAACATTTGCATTGAAGTGACCTTGTTTTCTAATATAATTTTCAAACTCATAAAGGCATTGGCTAGGGTGCATATTGTGAGGATTATCATTATCATTGAATTTCATTAGAGAATTTACCTCTACCACCTTAGGAGTTGGCGGTGTATCAAGCCCGTGTATTTCTTCAATAGGGGGTAAATTTTTTACATCCTCAGCTTTAATACCTTTTTCCTTCATGGATTTCTTTGCCTCTTGCATATCTTCAGGACTGAGATATAATATACCCCTCTTCTTCAGAGTGGGTTTAGGCGGTGTTTCAGGAATAGTCCAATCATCATAATTTTTCAATCTGTTATTCAATAATTCTTCAGCTTGCCCAATAGTTCGTTCCCTGAAAACACGACCATCACAACTATCTAGGAAATCCCTAGAAGCATCGGTTAGTCCATTATAGAAGATATCAAGTATTTCATTTTTCTTAAGAGGATGATCAGGCAAAGCATTAAGCAATTGGAGAAGCCTCCCCCAAGCTTGTGGGAGACTATCTTCTGCAATTTGCACAAAGTTAAATATTTCTGTAACATCCCAAAATTCTAAATTTTGGAATGTTATAATAAATAGATAGATTTGATTGATTGTTTGATTGATTGTCTGAAAGTGAGAGAATTCGAAACTTTTGAAAGTTAAATGAGAGGGAATAAAAGGACTTTCCCAAACTTTCATATTTGCTTTTATGATCTCCATGAATTCAAATTCTTTTCAACACAAAACCCTAGAGAGAAGATGACATGACTTCTTCCATTTAAAATGAAAAGGGTGTTTGAAAAATATTTGAATTCCATTGGGAAATATTTTCCACTTCAGAAACTTTATGCAACTCAATGATTTTCATGAGAGAAGATAAAATGACTTCTTCAAATTATGAAATATGAGTTGGGAGTTTCAAAGGATCAATTTCAAGTCCTTTTGGAATTAATTTTCAATTTGGATTTATTTGAGTTTTATTAAAATTATTTTTCTCCAAAAATAAAATATATGGAAATTAGGGTAACATGATTCCCTGCATTAGAAAATTGGAGAAAAATTAATTTGAAATCATTTTGGTATTTTTAAAATGATTTTTGTTGGATTTTAATAGACCAGTAGCACTCTTTGATTTATCTGATTTTGTGTGGATTTTATTTGAAGTTATAAAAATGTTCACGTTGTAGATAATCTTTTTATGAAAATTTTGATATATAATATGCCTATATTATATTTTTATTTCATTTTATTTTTTTTGCTTATTTTTCTTGTCTGCGAATTTTTTTTTAAAAAAAACTTTTGGACCGACCGGACTGGGCCGAAGCCCAGCCAGCCGACCCACCCACCCAGCCAGCCCCGCCGCTTGCCCGTTCGTCCCCGAGTCCGGCTCCCGCACGCATCCCGCGTCGCCTCCATGACGAGGCCGGACTCCGCCGCCGGCTCGACTTACCCCTCCCGCAAGCACCTCGCCCCCTCCATATAAGCTCGCGCCGCCGCCCGCTTTCTCTCGCTCCCCGCCGCGCCGCCCCTCCCGCATCTCGCCGCTGCCTACGCCGCCTCTCGCCGTCGACGCCGCCTGCACCACAGCCGCACTTCGCCAGCGTCGCCTCCCCGCCGCACCTCGCCGCCGCCCCGTGCCGCGCGCCGCCGCTGCTGCTTTCCCGCGCGCCGCCGTCCCTGCTGCCGCCGCCCGCGCTTGGATCCGCCGCCCCGTGCCGCTGCTAGCTCCGCCGGAGCCGCTTCGCCGCCGATCCGCTGCCGCCGGAGTAACCGCCGCCGTCGCCGGTTTTTCTTTGGTGAACTGGTAAAACCCGAGAACAAAACCGCCCGGTTTTTATTTATTTTAAAGTTCGGTTTCTGTTTCGTTAGAACGGTTTATTTTTTTGGTTTTATTATTTAGCGGACGATCTCTGTTTAGATCTCCTTAGCGAGCGGTTTTCGTCGCGTATGCTTCTGTAGCGAACGTTCGTTCGATAGGATTTTTCTTTTTATTTTATTTCGGCCAGGGACTTATATGTGAGGATTTTCTTTACAGTTTAGCCCCTGTTCTTCAAACACTCGTAACTTTTTGCTCGTTAGTCCAAATTCAACGAAACCAATGCCCACGTCTTCGTTATGATCCCCTCTATCCGGATAAACAAGTTAAACATGTTTTTGAAAACTTTAAAATTTGAATTAGATCAGATTTGAATTCAAACTTCTTTTGATCATATCTTTTTATCCGTAACTCCGTTTGAGTTGATTGTTTTTGCAAATCGAAGCTCTTGACCTAAACATTCTAATAAGGCCAAATTCACATAATTTTGGTACTGTTAGAAATTGTTTTATGTTGCAAGAGTTATTGGTTTGGTTTTGTTGTTTTCCGAATCGACTTCTTCGATCTTTCTGATCTTTTGAGTGATTGCTTATGTGTGGTTACTATTGCTTGCTTACGATAGATTGACCGGAGTGTGACGAGTAGATCTATCAAGAGTTTTGAGTGCGAATCATCTTCATCAACATTGCAGGCAAGTTCACACTTTGATCATACCTCTTCTACAACCCAGTTTTATTGCATTAGATTAATCCTCACACATTGCATGATTAGGATCTAATTAAATTGTGGGATGGGAAGTAGACGAGGTAGTACCTATTACCTGTTTATTATCAAACCTTTGGGAGTTACTTCTACGCTTGCTTATTATGCCATGCTATGCTAGTAGACGTGGATTGGGTGAGTGAAATCCATGACAGATGTGAGATTTATAATTAATGGTTTATCTAAGGTGGCAACTTAAACACACATCTGGGTGGATTGAGGCACCTGGTTTCCAGGACTTGCCTGTTTTTATTGGACCGTCACCCAGGCTCAAAGGGATCATGAGATTATTCATACTAGAAACTTCTGTGTGCAGCCACAAGCCATTATGGGCTCTGGCATAGTTGAGTAAGTTGTGCGAACTCTTAAAGTGGTAGACTAGCAGATGTAGGGGATGTAGGTGGTACGGTCTACCCGATCGTAAGGTGCTAGCGCTTCTGAAAGACTATGTCTCGGTCATCCGTCTTCTCAAACACCCTGTAGTGCGAGAAACCAAATGGAGGCGATCGAGTCTTGTGGGAAAAGTGCGCAAACCTCTGCAGAGTGTAACAAACTAATCATGGTTAGCCGTGTCCCCGGTTATGGACATCTTGAGTATCTAGTTCTTGGATTATCCTGTTGATCTCATCACGTTACTTTAAATCAATATGGTTGGGTTTTAATGATGTTACTTAATTGGGATTGAGAATGCTGTCAACCATTCTCAATGTTTAACAACCACCATGATAGTAATTAATCTTATTCCTTTGCAGTAGGGAAAAATTGGCTTTACGCAAAAACCTTATAACCATAGAGCTTTTCCACCAGCCAAATATGCATGTAGTGATAGCCTTTGTTCATCATTCTCTATGGTGTGAATTTGCCAGTACATTCAATGTACTGACCCTCTGTGGCTGCAACGTCTCATGTTGTAGGATTATCTTACGACGAGTAAGTGATACGTTAGGGTTACGATTTCTACACTCAACTTTGCCGTTGGTGTTGATGGGAATCCACAACCTTGTTGCTTCCGCTATATGGATTGAGGTAATAGTATTTACGTTACTTTATACATGTGATTTACCTCTGTTATAAATCCTTCGAGTACTGTGTGTGTCAGCATACCGATCCAGGGATGACACTTAAGCACAGAGACTTGATCCATTCGGGTCAGGTCGCTACAATTTCCTACAAGGCAGCTTGTTTTTTATGAGCAGGGAATTTTTTTCAGAGAAGTAATAAATCATATCCTGGGAACTACGCACACAACCAGGAGCAAGAGTATTGTACCAAGCTTTAGCATCACCCTTTAATGAGAACGGGAATAATTTGAGAATATAGTAATAACGAGTTTTCTCATCATGAGTGAAAAGGGTGGCTATGTCATTCAACTTCATTAGTAAGATGTGCCACAACTGTTTCAGTTTCATTACCATGGAAAGGATCAGATTCAACCAAAGTAATGAAATTTTGGTCGACAGAGAATTCACAATCCTTATCATCAATAAAGATAGGTGAAGTAGAAAACTTAGGATCATATTGCATTCTAGCATTCAAGGATTTTTCTTTATACTTGCACAATAATTTCTCTAGATCATCTATATCCTTACAAGCAAGAATGTCTCTAGTTGTCTCTTCATTCATAACATAGCCTTCTGGTATCTTAGGCAATTCATATCTAGGAGGGCTAGTTCTAGTAGTTGTTTCAAGATTTTCAGTTTCAAGCTCATCATCAGTTTCAACAACATCATGTTGTCTTACTCTAGCAATTTGTTCATCAAGAAAGTCACCTAGTGGCACATCGTCATCAAGCAAGGTACTAGCATCATCATAAGTATCATTCATTGCAGAAGTAGCATCATCAACAACTTGCGACATATCAGGATTAATAGCATGTGGTGGTGTTGCAAGTTTACTTATAACAGAAGGTGAATCTAAAGCAGAGCTAGCAGATGGCAGTTCCTTACCTTCACTCGTCTTAGAGGGAAATATCTTAGTCTTAGGATCCTTCAGATTCTTCATAGTGATAAATTGATAATAATCCCAAGTGACTCAACAAATATAGCTATGCTCCCCGGCAACGGCGCCATAAAAAGGTCTTGATAACCCACAAGTATAGGGGATCGCAACAGTTTTCGAGGGTAGAGTATTCAACCCAAATTTATAGATTCGACACAAGGGGAGCCAAAGAATATTTGCCACTATTAGCAACCGAGTTGTCAATTCAACCACACCTGGAGATTAATTATCTGCAGCAAAGTGATCAGTAGAAAAGTAGTTTGATAGTTTTGATGATAGTGACAACAGTAATAGTAACAGTAACAGTGATAGCAGTAGTTTTGTAGAAAGTGCAATAGTAACGATAGTAGTAGTAACTTAGCAAGAACAATATAAGATAAATTCATAGGCATTGGATTGATGACTTGTTGGATGATATTCATCATGTGACTGTCTTAACCTAGGGCGATACGACACTAGCTCCAATTCATAAATATAATGTAGGCATGTATTCCGTAAATAGTCATACGTGCTTATGGAAAGAACTTGCATGACATATTTTGTCCTACCCTCCCGTGGCAGCGGGGTCCAATTGGAAACTAAGGGATATTAAGGCCTCCTTTTAATAGAGAAACGGAACAAAGCATTAACACACAGTGAATACATGAACTCCTCAAACTACGGACATCACCGGGAGTGGTCCCGACTATTGTCACTCCGGGGTTTCCGGACAATAACACGTAGTAGGTGACTATAACTTGCAAGATCGGATCTAGAACATGGATATAATGGTGATAACATAAACGGTTCAGATATGAAATCATGGCACCCGGGCCCAAAGTGACAAGCATTAAGCATGGCAAAGTCATAGCAACATCAATCTCTGAAAGTGCGTTATATCGACTAGAGGGGGGGTGAATAGGCGATTTTTACAAATTCATCAATGAGGAATTTCAGGGTGAGGAAATTCATAAGCAATGAACTACTTAGCAGTGGAATAAGTACTAAGATGCAAGCATAAAATAGTAGTTGCACAGTCATCATGATGAAATGAAAACAAGCACAGAGTACATGTAGCGTAAACACGGGATAAGCAGGCTGAAGTCAAACTGATTGAAGAATTAGGATTGAGGAAATTGAGAAAGTCTTCAGTCAAAGTCTTCAAACAGTAACGATCAAGTACTTCTACACAGAATCTAGGAAATGAAAGAGTTGAGGAAATAGAACCAGTACCTTGGTGAAGACGATGATTTGGTAGACTAGTTCCAACTGCTGTGACAGTCGTACGTCTGGTTGGAGCGGCTAGGTATTTAAACCTGAGGACACCGTCCCGGACACACAGTCCTCACCA